>NW_028258357.1:20997500-22197500 GCF_053883595.1 Heterocephalus glaber
AGCGCAAGGACCCAAGTTCGGTCCCCGGTACCAAAAAAGAAAACAAAACAAAAGAATGAGCGTAGGACAGTAGAGGTGACCGTGGAGGCCTCGGGTGCAACCTAGTGTCGCTTCACAGCATGGGGTGGGGAGCCCAGATGTCCCTACACGGAGAGCTTGGTGCTTCCTTGGAGAGGGGTGGAGCGGAGACTAGTGGAGAGTGGTTTCCAACAATACAGTGTGCTTGCAAACACATGGGTGCGTGCGTACGTGCGTACGTGCAGGCTTGATCATTGCCTGGTTTCCGTTCCTGACGGCACTCACAGCTGACCTCTTTGCTGAGGATGTGAGGTGTCAGCTTTACGACATGGAGATGTCTCAGCTTCCTGTGATTAGGACCTGTGTCCTGCTCAGGATTGTGTGTACCCGGCCTGCTTGGAAACGTGAAATAGTAACATGTCAGCAACTGGGGTTTGATTGGTAGAAAGCTAAAAGGTGAGGACTATAGATAATTCTGGTTAAGGATGCAGGATGCATCTCTCATGTGTCTGTAACCCAGACTCGTGTACCCAGACTGACTTCATGTGTTTGGGTGCCTGCGTTGCCTGGGGCTGCAGCAGAGCCAGGCTCTCTCCAGCTCTGGAGGATGGAAACCTGGGAAACCTGAACCCAGGTCAGCGGGTTGAGCCCTCTCAGTGGTTAGAACCCTCCTTGCTCTTCCGTTGCCTGCCTGTGGCTGCATCACTGCAGTCTCCACCTGCAGAGACCCTGTTCCCACATCCGGCCTGTTCACAGGGACAGGGATGGGCATACATCTTCTGGGGGACATAGTCTGACACCCAGAGAGCAAATGTAGCAATCGAAGTGCCAGTCTCAGGTCCCCAGAGCTGTCCCCATTGTTCCTGATGGTCATTTCCAGCTTGTCCGCGAGAGTTTGCCTTGCTGGCGGCTTTGAGGGACATTGGCCATGCTCGACTCCTTGCACTTGGCCCTGTGGTGCCCTGGCCTAGACAGATGCAGTGCCCACCACACACTTTTCCTCTGAGTGCAGCCCAGAGGCTGAGTGTAACTGCTCTGCTAGGACTACGGTATTTTATTTCTCCATGCAGATTAGGAAGATAAATAGCAAGATGCTGTCTCATTCTGTGAGCATGTCGGCAGCGAGTGTGGATTTACCACAAGCTTCTCGGGGTCTGGGCCAGACAGGGCTGCCCACATTGAGGGCCGGGAGACCTCTGCTCAGGTCCACACAGGGCCTCCAGGGCTTTGGCTCAGGGCTTCTTGGGATCTGTATTTTATTCACAGGACAGCGACACCAAATGTGGGGAGTCTTTCCTTAGATTCAGAACCAGCACTCCAGTCATGCAGTTACTGCTGGTTGTTGGGCAATGGAATTGGGGTTTTTTATTTTGGTGTTTTGTTTAGACAGGGTCTTGCTGTGTGGCCTAGCCTAGCCTTGAACTCATGGAAAGCCTCCTGCCTCTGCCTCCCAAGTGCTGGGATCACAGGCACGCGCCACTGGGCCTGGGGGAATTCTGTTTTGACACCTGCTAAGGGCTGAGTTTCAACAACTCCAGGCCCATTTCAGGCCTGTACTAAAAATTTCCTTCCCCCAGGGCCAGCGAGATGCTGCCCAGGGGTCTCTCCGGGGCTCTCTTCTGGCGACGGCCACCTGGTGTGGACAGTGCCAGGGTTGGCCGTGAACCCCTGTTCTCCGTGTGCACGCTGCTCCTGGAGGGCCGCCTTGCAGGCCAGGATGCGGGGTGCTTGGCACTGCTCCCCGGGATGAGGGGCCAGGTCTTCCAGAGCCCGACAGCGTCCAGGCTACTGAGAGAACCCGGGCCTTGGTATCAGGCACCTTTCCGGGACCCATTTTCTCGGTTCGTTTTTATTGGATTTCACAAATGTCAGTCCATGGCTGGGTTAGGAGTGACAGTAATTTCAGATGGGACCTGAGGACTACTTGGAAGTGCTGAGAAATAGCAGCTTGCCTCCCTGCGGGTCCGGTCACTGGGGAAGTGAGAGCGGGGGAGCAGCCTCGTCCTGGGCAC
Source organism: Heterocephalus glaber (assembly GCF_053883595.1). Classification (NCBI taxonomy): domain Eukaryota; kingdom Metazoa; phylum Chordata; class Mammalia; order Rodentia; family Bathyergidae; genus Heterocephalus; species Heterocephalus glaber. The sequence goes on from NW_028258357.1 coordinate 20,999,531, forward strand.
CTGCTGTGTAGACCAGGCTGAGGCCGAGCCCGGCCAGCGTGAGGCCAGGTGCGGTGAGCTCTCCTCACTACCACACGGCAGTCCTGGAATAGGAAGCTGATTGCTCCTAATTTACAGCCGTAATTTCAACTAATCAAGTTTACTTGGGGGAAAACAACAGCTCACGAAGGGAGAGCATTTCCCCAAACAGCAAAACATTCTCATTTTCGGTCACATTCCAGATCTTAGAGTTAATGTCATAAAAACAGTTGGCGAACAACAGAAGAGCTCTATGTAGTCTTTAATATGTTACTATATCTCATTATGTTAAATAAAAATTTCAAGGCTTACAAAAAAGAGAGAGCGAGCATTTGGAGGACTGGGGATTTAGCTCAGCGGTTCCACCACCTGCCTCGTGAGCGCAAGGTCCTGAATTGGATCCCCAGTACCAAGAGAAAGGAGAGCATTTGAAAGGACCCCTTTGAAATATCCTGAGATGCATTTTTGTGCTGAACATCAAGTTTTGGGTTTGTGCTGCTGTTTTGTCAACATTGCCATTCTCAGGGGTGGGGAGAGCTCAGGCAGGACAAATTGGAGTCAGAGAGGAGGAGGTGAGGTCAGAGCTCCCATGCAGCAGCTTTTTTTTTTTTTTGAGTTTTGTGACGGGGTCTCACCACTATGCAGCCCAGGCTGGCCTTGAACTCCACAGTGATGCTCCTGCCTCAGCCTCCTGAGTGCTGGGACTCCAGGCGTGGGCCACGCCTGGTGAGCAGCTCTTGGTCTTTGTGGGTGTCCCGTGGGCTGGTGGCTGCCCTCTGCACTCATTTCTTAAAAATCAGCATTTTCATGACAATTCTAGAAGAGCCGCGCGTGAATGACAGCTTTGTAGGAACCAGACCTGCTGTCTTTGGTACAAGCGCCTTGGCAGCAAGAGGAAAACTGCACAGCAGCTCTGGGCTATCTGTGCCCCTTTCTTGACCCGAAGTCTATTTCTAAATCAATTCCTAAGAAATCAAACAAGCTCCCGCCAGCCCACAAGCCTGAATTTGCTCTTCACTTTCCTCCCTGTGTAAAAACTGGAAAGGAAGTGTGTTTAAATTACGCACAGGCACCCACTGTTGGTGTCATGTGGGGTGTCCCCCCCTCCCCCGGTCACATTCTTTAGACAAAGGAACTGTACTGCTTCTCAGAAACGTGTGCGTTTCCTGTGCCATCAGTGTTGGTATAAGAGTGCTAATGAGCGTGTAAGTGCTAATGAGCATGTTGCAGCGTTGAGTGTGTTGCAGAACTCAGTGTGAATGTATTTTCCACAGTAAGCATAAAAAGGACGGCTATTTCCAGGATTTTTACATCTTTCCTGCCGGAGACCCCTGTAGTCAGGTTCTAGTCCCCACCGGCCCAGTATACAACGCAGGCCTGAGAAAAAGAATACACTGAGAGACAGAATTAGGAGAGAAAGCGGGGGCCAGGACAGCCAATGCTGCAGCAGCTGCCAGAGGCCCTGACAGTCCCAGGCACTGACTTTTATTGACGGTCAGTTGGGGTAAAGGCGATGTGTGGTTTCTGTGGAAATGAATGTAAACAGGGCTCAGGAAGGACAAGATAAAGCATTCTCAAATTAGGAACAGAATAGACAAAATATATGACTAATTAGAACACTGTCCTTCTAGTCAGAAGGTTTTAGTTGTGGGAACGGAATTTGGGTGCGAGTTACTCTGACCGGCTCACTTCTCTAAACAAGCCAGTCACGGGGCTAACTTCACAGCAGGCTTTGGCATAATCAGTATTACAGTTGCCAGCAGGGATGAGCCCTTTTCTTATTCTAATTATTACTGTGGGGAGTGTGAAGTGCTCACATTGTATTTTCTTCTGGGTTCATATTTTAAGATGCTGTCCTTAGCTGCTGACATCTGATAGTGCTGATGGTATATTGGCATAGGCAGTAAACAAAGGCTTGGTCTTTCTTCTAAGACTAAAACAGGCCAAAGGCTTTTCTCAGTGTTATTCCTTCTTTATACAAAAGTATTCCCCATTTTGTTCAAAACTGTGTCTTTGTTTTGTTTGATTTGGTTTGTGGTACTGGGGATTGAACCTAGGGCTTTTACACTGAACTATGGGCATGGTGGCACATGCCTGTAATTCCAGCATTCGGGAGGCTGAAGCAGGAGGATTGCCTGGAGTTTGAGGCCAGCCTAAGCTACATAGTAAGTTGAAGCCAGCCTGGATTACATAGTGAGAACTCTGTCTCTGGTTTTTTCTTTGGTTTGAGACAGGTTCTTGTTCATTTGCCCAAGTTAGGTTCAAGACTTGGGATCCTCCCAGCCAAAAGTATATTTGGTGCCAGTTCCAGTTGCTTGGACCTGTATAGGTCAAAATGGCCTTTATTTCCTGTGCTCTTTCCTTTCTGTATTAAAATCTAAGAACTCACTGTCTTTAGGGAATCAGTAATGGGGCAGGTAGCCAGAAGCCTGTCCATATGCCCTAGGACGGAGCGGAGCGGGTGCTCTGAGTTCACCAGTCTCGCTGTGGCTAGAGTATCCCCAGAGGCTCACTTTGGAGCTCTGACCCCCACTGTGAGATACTAAAGGGTGCAGATGCCATGGCCTTGGTCTTTAGAGTCTAGGCCTTTTGGGCTGGGGATGTAGCTCAGTGGTGCCACGCCTGCCTGGCAAGCTCAAGGTCCTGAGTTCAAGTCCTGATACAAAAAATTCCTAGAATCCAGCCCTTTGGAAGTGATCAGAGTGAGATCAGGTCATTAGAGTGGAGCTGTGGTGATCAAAGGAGTCCTGGTGGCTCTCTAAGGAGAACGAAAGAGGACAAACAGACACACATGCATGCACGCACACACACACTCCCTCCTTGCTGGGTGGCACCCTGTGCCACCTCCGGCCCGCTAGGCTGAAGGCCGTCACTATGCAAGGCCCTGGATCCCCAGACTGGGAGCTAAACGTTCTTTCCTTTATGAATCTGCTGCCTGGGCACTCCTAGAGTAGCTCACAGCTGACCCTGCAGCCCCCTTCCTCCCGAGCCTGCTGATCTGTTTATGGCCTTTCCTAAGCTGGCTTACTCAGACCAGAGAGGCAGCCTTGACTGTTCACTGGCCTCAAGGGCCCCTTCCCAGCTGAATTCTGGGGGCCGGAGCACTTGCACTATCGCGCGGGGGCGCGGTAGATTCGGGTCCCAGCCGAGGCTGCTGTCTGCTGGTTGGTTGCACTTGGTTTGCTGCAGAGGTGAGACCCAGTTCCGCAGGAAAGCAGCCACGTAAGTCAGAGCCGACAGCTGATCGCCATCGCCAGCGCGCAGCCGGGAGAGGAGAGGATGGGCAGTAGCCAGGCAGGGTTCCTGGGGTCGCCTGCACAGGTCGTGTCGTCCAGGAGGGGCGCGGACGTCTGGGCCTCCTGGTGGCAGGACGGTGCGATGGTGCACACGAGCTGTGCACACGGGGGTGTAAGCGGAGCGCACGGAGGGACGAGCGCGGGGCGGGCGGGGGTGCCTGAGGAGGGGAGCGCGGCCCCTCCGTGTCCCGGTTCTGCTGCCTCGGAGCTGACGCCACCTGCGGGCTGGTGTGGCGACAGACACAGTCGTTCCTCAGAGATAACTGGGCGTGTTCCGTCCGTCTAGGTTCCCCGCTTTCTCTCTGTGCCCCGGTCCCCTCCCCTGCTCGGTCTGAAACTGTCGCCTTCTCTCCCGCAGATCTTCACGACGCTGTCGGTGACCAAGCGCTCCGGGGGCAGCATCCTCCAGTCCGGCTGCTGAGGCTAAGCCCCGGTGCGGGTGCCGTCGACTCCGAGCCACCGGCCGGGCCTGGGAAGGCACCGGGCCTGGCCGGCCATGGAGGCGGCATCGCACCCGCACCGGGGTCGCGGACTCGCGGCTGCGCGCAGCGGCACCGGGGCTCCGGCGCGCCCATGACGTCACCAGCCCCAAGCCCTCGGGTGGGCGGTGACCGAGCACTGCGCCGGCGGCGGACTCGCTGCGGCACCCCCTGCCCACGCCCCTTGCCGACCCTATTCTTAGCTCCACGCGGGGGCAGTGACTGTAGCGGGCAGAACGTCCGCAGGCAGCTTGTCCCGGCGCCACACGTGCCTAACTTGACCAGCTTGGCGCCCGAGGCGCCGCCTCGCGGGCCGTGGTTAATCTGCCGGTCTGCGGGGCCGAGACCCTCGCGGAGAAATTGCCTGCCTCACTTAACCTGCTGCCGGGCGGTGGGCTCAGCCCTAAGCTGGACACACGAGGTGCCCGCTGCTCCGCCGTGTCCTTCGCTCCGCAGGGAGGTGGGCCTTTCCGCACTTAGGGTTCACAGTGCGATCGTTCTTTCAAGGAAGCTCTTAATATGGTAAGTTATTTTTGAACACAGGTGGATGTGAAGGATTTTGACTCAAAACCCAGTGGTTTTGACCTTTTCTGTTGAATGGGCGACTGGCTGGCGGGTTTGGGCAGTGCCTGTCCTCACTGTCCTAGCTGGGCCGAGGACTTCGGCCTCCTGCTGCAGTTCTGGGCCCCTCACCACCGCCTGCCGTGCAACAGCTGCCTCAGAGCCCGTTTCTGGGCCACTTCAGGGACCCGAGTCGGCCCGGCACCTTGGGCCACCTGCGTGTGTGAAGAGGACGGAAAGGGCAGGGTGAGGCCGTCCACCGCGTTCCCTTTCATTTCTGTTTTCAAGAGCGGCTCCCCAGGCTGCCAGCGCCCGAGAGCAGGCAGCAGGGGTGCCAGGCCTGAGCGTTAGGGTTCCCTGGGGTGAATCCTGCCCGCCAGGAGGACCGAACTGCACACACTGCCCCGTTCCACTCTGTCATCGCCCGCTGTACTGTGACTCCTGAAATTCCATGTATTTTTATTACAAATCTTTGGGAAAAGAAGAAACACGAGCCATTAAAAGGTGTTCACACCCACACGCGTGCCTTCTTTCGTGAGGAGGGTCGGGGTCTTGCGGTCTTTGTGCTGACGGCAGCTGCCGGGCTGCCCGGGTCCTTAGTGGAGTTGGGATGACCCCTCGGCTGCCCCATGTGACCCAGCTGACCTAGTCTCGGGAGCGAGACCCCAGCACCAGCGTCTCCCGCTTCCCCACGGAGTCCCCCGGTCGTGTGGGGTCCTTTCTCCCCCGTAGTACTGAGAGGACTGGGTCTGCGGTGTGGACGGCCGGGCCTGGGCCCGGGCCCAGCCCCAGCCCCAGCCCCTGGCAGTAGTGAGGTGTGTGCAGGCAGTGAAATGCAGAGAGGTTGCCCGCCACTCTCAGATCTGTGCATCGAGTCTTCCCAGCCCCAGCCCCCCCCCCCCCCCGCCCCGAGCTGTGCCTCCTTCACACCCGGTGACGTCCTGCCTCTGGGAGTGGGGTGCTGGGCCTGCAGCACGTGGTGCCTCTTACAGGCCTGGGGGAGGGGGTGGCCGATTGCCCAGGCCTACAGGTTGCTGCCCAGGAAGTTTCTGAGGACAGAGCCAGGGCTGGAACCCAGCCGGTCACCTGCTACCCTGCGCCTGTTTCCCTGACAGGAGCTTTGAGGCGGTAGAGTCGCGCCTGGGCCCTGACCACTTCAGCTCACCATCAGACTGGCGTCTACACGGCCACCATCTGCAGCGTCCTCACATTGCCTGGCCGCTCTTGCCTCTGCCCACTGCCTTCTACACAACAGCCAGAACTGTGCAGCGTGCTGAGGACCGGACTTGGGCAGGGCCTCAGCGCTGGGCTAGAACTTGTGATCCTCCTGCCTCGGCCTCAGAGTGCTAGAATTACAGGTGTGTGCCACCACACCACTGGGCTGTCGCCAGCATTTCATTGCTCAGGTTGCCCTGCCCAGAATCCCTGAGGGCTTCTGAGGCCGGTAATTGGGCCCTGCAGACCCTGGGCTCCCTCCTGCTCTGCCCCTGAGCACTGCACGCCTCATCACCTGCCCTGCGTCGCTAGCAGCCTGGCCTCTGCCCACAGGGCCCTAGTTGTCGGGCGTGCTGAGCTGCTCAGCAACAGTGCAGACTGCCTGGCAGCTGGCAAGCCGTGTGCCGGGTGTCTGGAGGAGGCTGGCATCAGTGACCCACCCTTCCCTGGTTCGGTGCCATCCAGGCCTTGATGACCCCCACAGAACACAAGCAGCAGGGTGGGCTCCGCTGCGGTGTAACCCTGCAGTTCTCAGGCATTCGGACACAGGCGGGGACTCTCCCACCCTCTGTCTCAGGCCTTGAGGGTTTGTTTTATTGTTTTCCCAGTACTAGGGACTGAACCTAAGGCCTTTACACCGCACTACACCCCCAGCTCTATTTTGAGACAGGTTCTCATTTAGTCACAAGTTGGCCGGGCTCGGCTCCAGCTTGCCATCCTCCTGCCTCAGCCTCCCAGTGGTGGGATTGCAGGTGTGTGCCACCATGCTGGGCCAGGCCTTTGGTTTCGAACCAGAACTGCACTGGTTTCACTAGGCCTTCACCTTGTGCACGGACTGCGGGACTGCAGGTCGGCCGTCTCAGGAGCTGATGCCTTAGAAAGGCCCGGGAGCAACTCGGGCGATCTCTGTTGCTGGTGGGAGCTGCTGCGGCTACTCTGGAAAACACCCGGCGTCACCAGTGCAGACCCTGGGGCGTGGCAAGGGTCCGCACAGGAAGGTCCTTTCCACTGTTGGTGACACCAAGCAGCGAAGCCCGCGCTAAGGTGCGCCCCCTGGTGCCCATGCCTGGGAGCAGCTCCCGCTTCCCCCTGACCCCGGAAGTTTTGTGAGCGCCCAAACTGCGTGCTATGGGCGGAAGCAGAAGGGCCCCAAACTAGGAGGTGGAGGCCCTGTATCTCAAAGGGAAGGGCAAGCCGCTTAGCAGGAACTCCCGGAAAGTGGGTTCGCTACTGGCATAGCTATGAAGTCGGATCTTTCTTTGTCCAGACCCCTGCCATGTGCGCGTTAGGCGCAGGCCCAGGGCAAACCGCGGACTCTGGGTGGCGGTTGTCAGCGCTGGGCCTGGGAGCTGCGCCTCGGGTGCAAGGTGCTGATGACGGGGTGCCTGCGTGGCACACTCCTGCACACGAACCCTCGCACCGCTGACCCAGGAACATTCGGGAGCTGCCCGCATGCGGACAGCCGCTCCGGTCGCTGGCTTCTCGCGCTGTGATGCGGGTGTGGGGCGGGGCGGGCTGGAGTTGGTCAGCAAGGAGGCATCAAATCAACACGAAGAGATGGCAGCTTTTCTCGGCCAATAATGAACTAGCCGAGAAAGAAATCAGAAAACAATTCTATGCACGATAGCTTCCAAGAACAAATCACCTAGGAATCAACCTAACCAAGCAGGTGAAATACCTCTGCAATGAAGATTAGAGAACTCTGAAAAGCAAAGTGGAAGATGCTGGTAGAAGGTGGGACACCACCATGTGCAGGCGTCAGGATCGACACTGAGTGACCACAGTGACAGTCTTTGAATGATCCACAGGTTCAGTACAGTGCTCATCAGAGCTCCTGTGGCAGTCTGCACAGGACTACAAAGAATGGCCCTGAATTTCTCATGGAAACACAAAAGGCCCAGACTAGCCAAATCAATCCTAAGCAAAGTCAGATGTGGTGGCGCACGCCTGTGATCCCAGCACTCGGGAGGCTGAGGCAGGAAGATTATCACGAGTTTGAGGTCAGCCTGGACTACACAGTGAGGCCCTCAAAAAAAAAAAATCCTAAGCAAAAAGCAAAGCTGGAGGCTTCACAATACCCAATTTCAAACTAGACTGCATCATAGACTACAAACTATACAGATCCATAGACCACAGTAACATGAACAGCAAGGCATTGGCACAAAAATAGACACATAGACCCATGCAACAGGACAGAGGACACAGAAACACCCGTGTTAACCTTTTTAGCCACTAGAGAAATGCAAATCACTGGTCATTCACCTCAGCCCAGTCAGAATGGCTGTCACCAAGGACACAGACAGCAATAAATACTGGCAGGGGTGCAGGGGGAAAGGGACCCTTGACACTGCTGGGGGAATGGAAGTCAGGGCAGCCACTGTGGAAATCTATACGGAGGTCCCTGAGAAAGCTAAGCATGGAACTGCCACACTCCCTTCTGTACCCTGCCTGGTGTGTATGCCAAGGAAGGAAAGCCAGTGTGTTATGGGGACACCTGCACAACCATGTTTATCGCAGTACAACTCATGGCGGCCAAGATGCAGAACCAGCCAGGTGCCCATCCAACAGATAAATGGATAAAGACAGTGTGGTGTCTATACACAGTGGAGTATTACTCAGCTATAAAGAAGAACATGATTATGTCATTGCAGGAGAATGGATGGAACTGGAGATCGTCAAGTAAAGCAAAATAAGCCAGACTCAGGAAGGCAGGGTTCCATGCTTTCCCTAATATGTGGAATCTTAAGAAAAGAGGAACATGGAAAGTAAGAGGGAGACACTTACTAGACAAGAGGAAAGAAATAAGGGAAGAGTGCCAAGGATTTAGCTCAGTGGTTCCGGCGTCTGCCTTGCAAGCGCCAGGTCCCGAGTTTGATCCCCAATACCAAAAAAAAAAAAAAGAAAGAAAAGAAAAGAAATGAAGGATGAGGGGCAGAAAGGAGGGTAAAAGGACGATGCAGATGATGAAAATATATGCATGTAGTCCAAACCAAAACCCCATTATTTTGTAAAATGAATAGGCACTAATGAAACATTTCAAAAAGTGATATCCAAGTGGATTACTCCAAGTGTTTCTGGCGCAAGTGACAAATGTCCACTAACAGGGCCTTAAGCCAGTAGATGTTTATTTCTCTCACAAAAGGAGAAGCTGCAGGCAGATGCTAGGGCTCTGGGTCTGACACTTTGCAGGTCTCTCTTTCCCTCACATCACAAGACAGCTGCTGTGCGCTAGACATCACATCATGGAAGGGCCTCCTTACCTATCACACACCCGTCCCAGCATTCCCTGGGACTCTTTTGCTTTGACCTCATTGGCCAGATTTATGTCCCATGACTTGGCTTGCCGCAAGGGCGTCTGGGAAAGTGAGTTTTTAGCATTTACAGTCTGTAGGGCCAAGAGCAGTGTATCTCCGTGTGTCCCGCAGGGGCTCCCGAGGCAGGGGAGAGTTAGTCTTTGCTCTGTGTCGCTCTCCTCCTTGGGCTTCGCCTCTCACCCCAGTGCCTGAGCTGTAAGAAGACTGCGTGTGTGAAGAGCTCTGTGAGGTGCTGCACAAGATGGGATCACTGTGGATGGCCAAGGTGGACACGTACGGGGTGCGGGGCGGGCGGGGGGCGAGTGAGTCCTAATCGCCCGCTGCGCTCCCCGGTCCAGACCCCGGGATTGGGCGGCTCGAGTGCCTGAACCCCAGGCGCTCACTCCGGGCAATCGGCTCAGCTCAGGGCTTCCGGGACCCAGGCAGAGACGCGGGTTCAGATCCTCCCCACTGCGGCCGTCCCGTCCTCGGAAATCTGGCGTCCCAAGGTTTCGTGGAGAAATCAGAGGACGAACCCGGACGGCCAGCCGCCCAGCATCCTGGTCCTCAGAAAGGTTGGGACGAACGGGCGTCTTAGGGCTCGAGGGGGCCGCACCCCGAAACCCCCAGGCTGGCCCACACTCGCCTACCCACCTGCTGTGCGACATGGGGCTACGACGAACCCCTCCGAGCCTCAGTTTCCTCCACTGTAAAACGGGGGTGATGACATCAGTTAACTTCCTGCGTGGTTGCTATGGAGACTAAATACGTTCACACAGGAGGGAAGGAAAGTTAATGAGCAAATCAGGTAGGAGCTGAGCTGGCTTTAGGCAAGGCAGTGACAGCGAGGCTGCGTCTGGAACTCGCTGTGTCCCGCTGGGGACTGGCGCGGGAGCCATCGCAGGGCGGGCACGGGAGGCGCTGGGTTTTCCTGGCTGTGACCAGCCTCCCGGAGGCTCAGGGTCCCAGCGGGCAGCACCACGCGGGTCCACCAGGCAGTGTGCGCTGTCGGTTGTGGCTAAGTGCAAAGTGCACCGGGTCCCTCCGCCGCCCCTCTCTAGGGTTTTTAAGTCCCCACCCCGGGGAAGCACAGCCGGGTCTGCAGGGCTCTCGGCAAAGGGGCCCCCGCAGGACACTTGGGCAAGGGCACTGCAGCCCTCGTGTGGCTCTCAGGGGTCCTGTCCCCATAGCTGCCCCTCCCCAAGGACAGAGTGGGGCAGGCCTGGCTCCCCACAGCTGCGATGCAGTGCGGTTAGTGGCGCCACTTCCAAAATGCACCCTGGTCTGGGGACACGCGGGGGCTTTCGTGCAGTCTTTCTACAGGAGTGACTTCCATGTGCCACACAGGATGCCAGGGTGGGACACGAACGGGGCACGGGGCTCCTCCCCGCTGTCTCCCATGGGTGGCATCAAGCCTGGGCCTCTCAGTTTAGGGCTCACTAATAAAAGATGGAGCAATGTGGTCCCCATCCTTAAATCACTCCCAGCTGGGACAGGGAGGTGACAAGCCAGCCTGAGGAAGCTCTGCTGGTGGCCTGTCCCTCGGGGACACGGGAAAGGCCATCCCTGGGGCAGGGGAGGGCATGGCTGGGTGCAGCCCAGAGAGCTGGAGGGTGCACCCCCCCCCCGGGCGGGGACAGAGCGAATCCGGTTGGGTCCTCAGTCAAGGACGGTTACGTGGAAGACTCGAGTCCTGTGACGTCCAGGGCGCTCTTGTCCTTCGCTGTCTCTCCAGTCGAGGGGAAGTGGGGGAAGAGGGCTCCTCGTGTCTGGCCATTCTGTCCCGCTTCCTGGTGTGTGACCCACCATGAAGGACCCGGCTGGGGCACTGGCTCTCCCTGGGGAACACAGCCCAGCACACACAGGGGACCCCGGGAAGCCTGCAGCCTTAGCCTGCCATTTCCTGACCCCGAAGAGCCCCCTCTTGGTTGTCCTCAATCAGAAAATGCAGCCGCCTGCAGCCTTGGGGGCACCATAAGGTTGTGGTCCATTCCTCCCTGGGGTGTGCGGGTTCCCCGCTTCCATAATGATTGTTGCCAGCCAGGTGTGGGGACTCTCACCTGTAATCCCAGCACTCAGGAGGCTGAGGCAGGAGGGTCTGCAACACATCTCCCTTTCTAGTTTGTGTGCTTCTTATTTCATCAGCTAGAATGCCAGCATTGTTTCGAGGCACAGTGGACATCTCTGCCTTCTTCAGTCTCATGGGCAGAGCATTCCATCTTTGACTATTAGTAGGTCAGCTGTAGTCTTCTGTAGATATTCTTTATTAAACTAAGAAAGTGCTCTATTCTCACTTTTTTGGGGTTTTATCACGAATAAGTATTGCATTTTGTCAAATACTATCACTGCCTTAATTTATATGGCCGTGTAATTTCTCTTTTTTAGCTTGCTAATATGTAGATACATTGATTGATTTCCAAACATGTACTCAGCCTGGCACCAGAGGATAAAGCCACTTGGCTGTGGTGTGCAATTCTTTTATATGTTGCTGAATTCTCTTCGCTGAGACTTTGTTGAGAGTGTTGTGTCCATATTCATGAGGGATTGTGGTGTGTAATTTTCTCTTCTGCACCATCTTTGGCTTTGAAACAGTCATGCTAGTTTTCTAAAATGAGTCGAGAAGCGTTTCTTCCTCGTCTGTTTTCTGAAAGAGAATGGACCACGACGGTGTTAATTCTCTTTATTCTCCACAGAAGCCATCTGGATCGGGAGACTTCTTTTCTGGTGAATTTTAAATGACAGATTCAATTTCCTTAACAGTTGTAGCTACATTCAGATTATCTAGCTCCTATTGGTGAGTTGTAGTCATTTGTTTTCCCAAGGACCTGGTGTTTTATCTGAGTCTCGGATGAATGTGTGCTCTCAGCGATTTAAAATCCACTGTTTTCTATGGGCTCCGCCCAGTGAACTGAGCTGCGGACTCGGGCATTCATCCTGCTGGACCCAGACAGCGTCCTGGACGCTCAGTCGGGGTCCCGCGTGAACTCACCCCTGAGTGTCCTGGCCCTGGGAGCCAGCGGCCCTGGAGGTCGCCGCGCAGCTGGAGGGCAGGGCCGCTGGCTCCGGGTACGACCACCAGGTGGCGCTCGGGACCCGCGGGCAGCTCGGCCCGGCCCGGCCCAGCGTCCTCCTCGGGCGCCCTGCGGGCCGAGGCTGCGGTTGCGGAGGGGACGGAGCCAGGGGCTCGGGGAGACGCCGGGGACGCTGAAGGGCTCGCCCTGGGCTGCACCCTCCCGAGATGGCCCTGTGCCCGCCGCGCTGGGAAATCCAAAAGGCGATTTATGATGGCACGGGTTTATTCGCTGCGGCTGGGGAGGCCGGAAGTGCCCAGCCTCCTGCTTCCGGGGCCCCGTCCACGCTAGCTTCAGCCCTTGCGGCCACGTTGGGCCCGTCCAGACACCCGGGCCCTTTTCTCACTTCAGGGACCCTCGTGACAGCTGCAGATCCCCTTTCACCACGCGTGGGGCACTATCCCCAGGCTTCAAAGATTCCAACTGGGGCCTCTTTGGGGGCATCATTTAGCCTCCCGCAGTGGGAGAACAGATGTGGTCATACATCAATTAATTAATTGATTTGGTTTTTGGAGACAGGTTCTCACACTGTGCAGCCCAGGCTGGCCTTGATCTCATGGCGATCCTCCCGCCTCAGCCTCCCGAGTGCTGGGATTACAGACGTGCACCACCACGCCCAGCTTCAGATGGGGTTTTTAAAAAAAGACAAGAAAGGTTTGGGAAAGGGCTGTGCGTACTTCTATCTTTATATCCCTGGTGTCTGAATATTTGTGGTGTCCAAATTCGTATGCTGAGCGCTCAGTCCCAAAGATGCGGGTGTTAGGGGTGGGGCATTTGGGGGACAGCCGGGTGCAGATGAGACCACGAGGGTGGAGGGCCCCCCCCCCCCGGTGGACTCGGAGGCCGTATAAAAGCAGCTCTTCTGCCACGCCATGACACAGCAGAGCCAGGGCCAGCTACCAACCGCGCCCGGGGCTTCAGCGCAAGGAAGCCAATTTCTGTCTCTTGGAGCCGGAGCCGCCGGGTCCGTGGCGCCATGTGACAGCACAGAGGCGAAGACAGCAGTGTGGGCGGCTGCCCTTGGCCCGGAAAGAATCTACGGACCCAACGAGTGACCCGGTGGCCGTGACCGCTGCTCGGGCTCCAGTTCCTCGCTGCTCCTTGGGCCGGGGCGTGACAAGGGGCCACTTTCTCCTGGGGTCAGTGGCTTGACCAGCGCACGGGAAGAGGGGAAGAAACTCAGAAAGTTGGGGGTGCCAGTCCCTGTGGCGGAGCCCCCCATTCCAACGGAGACAGTGCGGCCTTGAACTGCCTGTCTTTGGGGTCCAAGACCGGTTCTGTGTCAGACTCTCGCCGTCCGCGGCGCCCTCTGCTGGTCTCGCCGGCGAGCGCAGCTGTGCAGCCTCTCGAGCTGCAGGACGGAGCACGTGTGCCCGTCGTCATCCTCGTGTAAGGGCGAGCACGTGTGCCCGTCGGCCCCAGGAGGACAGCGGAGGAGCGGCCTCTGCTGACGCCCGGCGGCAGGGCTCGCTGGGTCGCACCAGCAGACAGCGCAGCTGCCGCTGCCGGTGGGCGAGGGTGGGCGAGAGTGACTTGAAACCTGGTTCATGTCCGTGATCGCTGTTTCTCTTCCACCGCCTTCTCCACTTCTTCCTCCCTAACAGACTGGGGGGCGGGGGGCTAGAATCCCTGCCGGGGTGAGAGAAAGAAGCGGGGAGTGGGGAGAGAGCCCAGGGTGCGCCTTTAGAAGCGAACCCCGTGCCGTGGAGACACCTGAGGGCCTCCCCAGGCTGCGGCCTTCTCCCCCTGCTTTCAGCTTCAAGGCAAACGCATGTCGGAGACCCGGGCGACAACTGTGCTGCCGCCGTCCGCTCGGGCACAGTGCCTGGGGCCAGCTGAGGGCCTGGCACCGTTGGGCAGCGCTGGGCCGGCCGCTGGTGCTTGGTTCAGGATCGGACCCGAGACCTCTGCCTGCCTCGGAGGAGCTGTTCTTCTCTCTGCCCGCACTGGAGAGGAGATGAAGATGAGAACAGGTGTGGGCTTGTGAAGGCGCCGAGCGCTACAGGTCTCATTGCCGGGAACAGGGAGCAGCGTGAGGAAACCCCAGGGCTCTGGTCAATGAGCTGCGGTGCATCAGTTAAAAGCCCGCTATGCTATTATTCAAAATCGTGGCGCGACTGCAGAATGTGTGAAAGGCTGACAGAGTAACATTAAGAGAAAAAGCATTCACAAAGCTGTAGATATATATATAGTGATTATGGCTATGTAAACATTATGCAGGTTTATAAAAATTAAAATTAGAAGGCCATAATTAATGAATGAAAATGGCTTGTTGTAAGACTGCTGGGATTATGAGTGGTTAAAAATATCCGCACCCAGTTTTACAGCGGACTCTATTCCATTTCTCCCACGGAGCCCTCAGTGAGTGCTCAGGGCCGAGCTGGCTGGTGGCCTCCAAGAGCACAGTACCCACTTTCTTTGGCTCGAGAGGCAGAGCTCCCAGGCTGAGGAGGGCACGGGGTCCGGATTGAGCTCTGGGAGTCGCTGCCTTTGCTCCCCTCCCAGCCCCCAGGGGACTTCGTCACTGTCTTTTCACTAAGATGACACCGCAGCCCCAAGACCCGAGGACACCTGGCTGGGCCTCGTGCCCGGAAGTGCATACTGCACAGCCCAGCTGGGGAAAAGCCCGGGTTCCCCCTCTGACCTGCACATCCCAGGAGAAGCTGGGATGAGGCGCCGTGTGAACCTCATCTGGGTCAAGACGCAGCGGCCATCTGAAGAGCGTACCCTTCCAGAAGGACGGCTTCAGTGTGCCCAAAGGGTGCGTGGGAGTGGCTGCTTTCCATCTGCCCAGGGTCAAAGCTCTCCACTGCACCATTTCCAGTTGCTCATAATCAGAATGAAACAATCTTAACATATTTCGTTGATTCTAAGAGGCCATCCCACACGCAGGATTTTTGCAGGTGTGTAATTAGGACACATCCTCAGGGACCAGGCATGGTGGTGCACACCTGTATCCCAGCACTCAGGAGGCTGAGGCAGGAGGATCACCGTGAGTTCAAGGCCAGCCCAGGCTACATAGTGAGACCCTGTCTCAACTCCCCCCATCACCACCCAGAGTCTGTCTTTTTATTATTTTGCAGGGGGGATCGAACTTGGGACCTTGCGCTTGTGAGGCAGGCAGCGGAAACCCTGAGCTAAATCCCCGGCCCTGGGCCTGTCTTTCATCAGTGCCTTATAGTTGTTGACACAAGGTCATGACACAGTTGTCATTGACTGACATCTCATTGCCAGCTGCGACAGAATTTGAGAATGAGCTGCAGGGCCAGACTGGAGGCCCGGTGTGAGCAGCACTTCCCATCAGGGCTGAAGGCGGTGAGAGGGCGACGCTGGGTTGAAAGTGAACACTGAAGAGACTGAGTTGAAAAGCATTAAGAAGATGTGGGCTCTGTGAGGAGGTCTGGGCATCACTCTGTTTCACTCTTACTTCCTCTTTGGCTGTCCCCAAAGGGACTGCAATACGTCTAAGCAGGTCCAAGAGTTCTTCCAGTGTAGCTCAGGAGTAAAGTGCTTGCTACCAGGAGCAGGGCCCTGGGTTTGAGCCCCAGCACCACACACTCAAGTGCTTTCAGTAAGCCTAAAAGACTGACCCGGGGGTGGTGGCGCATGCCTGAGGTCCCTGCAGTCAGGAGGCTGAGGCAGGAGGATCACCACGAGTTCAAGATGAGCCTGAACTACACAGTGAGACCCTGTCTCAAACAGGCAAACAAATAAATAAGAAATGTAAAAGATAAGGAAGCATATCATAAGGTAGCAACACTTTTTCTGTCTTAGTGGTGCATATATAACATAATAGCGTGTGTTATAGTATTAAGTTCTTGGTACTGTCAGGAGTAATGCTACATAATTTTGGGGAAAAATCATTTGGTTAGCCTAGTTCTCCTGCCTACAGGCCAGCTGTGGCATTCCGAGACATAATTCCATTTTGGCCTCTGGTCACAACTGAGACCTCAATGATCCGGTGATGCTGTGATTCTCCAGGACAAGATCACACCAGCTGAAGACATCCTGGGAGGAAGAAATTCTTCATCTGCATAGTTCCTCATTGATCTAGGAATTCTGCTGCTCTCCAGTCATCTGTTATATCTGTTTCTCCCGAGGTACAGTAAGCTTCGGGCTTTTGTCTTTGCTGTCCAGAGCAGCACTGATCAGACCCAAAGCTTGGCTTCTTCTCCAAGTCTCATTTTTCTACTCTTCCTGTATAATAAGTTAATTCACCTTGTGCTGCTGTGGCTCGCAGGAGACTAGGACTCACTGCAGAGGTTCTAGTAACGTCCCCTTTCCCTGTTCCCTACGTGATACTTTAGCACTGTTTGTTATTCATTGACTGAAAAAAGGAAGTGGAAATTTTCATAAATGATTTACAGCATTATTTGGGTATTAAACCAAAGGCAGCTATATAACCAAGAAAAATGTGAACTTGAACTAATTCTATAAGGAGATCACAGCTAGCAGATTTCTGGTTTCTTGGTCACCTTCAGACAGAAGCCTCAGCCCCCGGGGTTGAGCGATCCTTGCAGCGCTGTGGAAAAGTTTGAGCAGCTTGGCTTCACAAAGACACCCTTGAGCCTCTGGCCATCAGTCAGGGAGCCATGAAACACGGCGCTCCCTTAGTCCCGGGCTGCCGTCCAGCGCTGTCCACCGGGGCTGTGGCACCCCATGGAGAGGCCCGGGGGCTGCGGTTTTAAAGGTCGAGTCAGAGACCACCCTGGAATTTTGAGGCCCAATGGAGCCTTTGCCCAACCTCATCTAGTTCAGGGTGTAGGGCCGAGGGCCGGGCATCAGAGCTGCTCGGGCTGACTTGGAGGAGCCCAGGCTTCTGAGGATCCGAGGATGGAGTCTGCAGATCTTGAGTAAGGTTTTCCTTACTGTACTGAGCTTTCCGATGAAGAGAATCCATTTCCGTATGTTTTCATATTCATTCACTCAGCAATATATATATATATATATATTTTTTGGTACCGGGGATCGAATTTGCAACCCTGCGCTTGCAAGGCAGGCACCAGAACCCCTGAGCTAAATCCCTGGCCCATTCAGCAATATTTTTGAGGGGCTCCAGTGTGGGAAATACAGCCACAAACACGTCCCTGCCCTCTCGAAGCCTGTGCACAAGCCAAGCAGATTGTTCACGGATGAACACACTGTCGAGACTGGACGGTGACCAGGGCTGCAAGGAGGGAGGAGTCATGGACATGCATGAGATGTCGAGGAGGACTGGCAGATCCCCAACAGTGACGTGGAGCAGATAGTGAGGTCTGCAGGGGCCTGGTGGACCGGACATACTCTGTGACAGGAGAGAGCGGGAAGCTCGCAACACCGGGCCACGGTCCCTGCCTGCCAGGACTCCTGTCCCTGTGCGTTCTCCTCCCCCGGGCTGGGCAGGACTTGGAGCTGTTTGAAGTGAGCAGGGTGTGGTGATGCTCACAGGATTGCCTGTCCTCTGGCAGGAGGTTTGGTGGCTTTCTTGGCTCACAGGCTCCAGGAAGCCTGAGCGGCAGAGGTGACACAAGGTGGGGTCTGAGGGAGCTGAGCCCTCGGCCAACAACCTGGAAGAACCCAGGAAGAACTGAGCCTGGAACAGGTCCTGCCCCAGTCAGCAGTGGGACTGCAACCCTGAGAGATCCTGAGCAGGCACCAGGGGTGGGCTTGGGTTCCTCCTCCTGGCAACCATGAAGTCGCAGTGCGTGTTTGAAGGGTTAAGTTTGGGGGTAATTTGTTACTCAGCAGTAACACAACGGATGCATGAGGAGCTTGAACAGCTCCAAGAGTAAAATCACCATTTATCATATTATCAGATAGAGGTAAAAGGTTTTTTCAGTAGAAAAGTCTCAAGTTTGGTTTGGAATATATACGATACACACATATTTCTGCTTTTGTGATAGTGCATCTCATGAATTTTTCATATGGCATTTGGCTCCTAATATATATGCTGTGTATCTCTCCCTTGAACTACTTTAAAATAAAGCTAATTAAGATAGCTTCAAAATCCAGATTCTATAATAATTCAAGTCATAATTATTTCTGTAAACAAAGAGCACTACATACGGTACCGTGCGGGTACATCTGTGTCTCACTTTTAGAGTTTCTTTATCTTTTTTTACCGTTTACACAAAAACCATGATTAAATTTATTTTGGGCTTGGTATGTAGCTCAGTGATTCCGGTGCCTGCCTCAAAAGTGCAAGGTCCTGAGTTCAATCCCTGGTACCAAAAAAAAATTTATCTTCATATATCTATAAAGGAAAAGACTTTTAGAGAAACTAGACAGTACAAACTATTACAGAGAAAGAATGTTTTATTTTTGGAGTTTGAGGACTCATTTATGTGTTGATAAAGTCATTTCCTGTTAGAAGTTTGTCCGTCATGAAGTTTAAATTATGGTGGCCTAAGTGGACATCCAGGTAAGATGTGGAACCAAGAGAAATGAAGGAGGGAATGTTGACAACTGTGGAGAATGAGACTAAAGAAGTGAGTGTGCCACACCATATGATGCTCATGCCCCCATCTTTCTCGCTGAGAGAGCACCACCGTGATTCTGGGTCTGATGTCGGGTGGCCGGCTGGTGCAGAAGGTGGCTTACAATTATCTCGGCCATGTTGGGAGTTCCATGGGGAGTCCTGCCCATGGCTGGTTCGGGAATGGCACGTGACACCACTCTGACCAGGACACGTGAAGGAGCTCTTCGCTGTCGCACCGCTGGGAAGGGTTTCTTTGCCCTGTAAAGGAGACCACTGGGTGGAATCTTTCCTTTTCCCCTCTGGACACTGCTGTCTCCATGTATTACCAGGGCAGCCATCTTGGGACCAGGGCAGCCATCTTGGAACCCTGGATGGCGTCAGGCCGAGATGGCTGAGCAAAGACAGGAACTCAGTCCTTGGGGCTGCGTCACATTTACCAGTCCTGGAACTGCCACATTCGGGGACTTGTTTTTTTATAGGAGGTGGGACACTTCCATGTTGAGTTGGATTTTGTATTACTTGCAGCTAAAAGCCTTGTAAGGGAAACAGGAAAGTTCTAGAAGACCAGATTTTCAGGCTTGGTCAGAGGACTCATTTTCCAGGAAGTTCAGAAGGAGAAGGCGTGGGGACTGGGAAAGTGAGCAGAACAATGACCAGAGCTTGGAGCACATCAGTGTCTGAGGACCCTGAGGCAAAGATGCACACTGCAGGTCTGGGGTCAGGAGCGAGGCCTTCACAGCAGGCAGAGCCATGGGCCCTGCAGAGGGCAGCTACAGTCTGGGCTCCAACCAGGCTGAGGCTGGGCTTTACCTTCCAATGCTGGCGTCCCCGTGGCAGGACACGGTACCCTCCTGGGCCTCCATTTCCTTGCTTCTCAGAGGGTCGTTCTTGCCTTAGTGTTCACGGAACAGGGATTCTTCTCTCGGGAGTCACAGATATGCTAGGTCTTCGCCAAAGCCAAAGTGTCTTCCTTCACGCCGGGTGGACCCACCCTGTGTCAGTGCCCTGCCCTGGTGGGGTCACCCGGCTGGCGTCTGACCAATGCGGCACGCGGGCCCACCGAGCAGAGACACAGCGCGGCCCTCAGGGCTCCGTGGGCCAAGGCGCCTCTCCAGTGAGGAAACCTGAGTTCCTGATGCCCGGTGGGGACTCCCTCCCCCATCACGGCACTGGATGTTCCGTGAGCAAAAGTGACCGGGGCCACAGTGGCCGAACAGCAGCGGCCACCCGCACCTCTGACCTGCAGTGTCCAACATGTCGGACAGGCGGGTGGTTTGGGTGGCGCCCAGGCAGGTTTGAACGTGACTCGGCTCGGGTCATTTCATACTCGAGTCCTGGTCATCTGCGCTACTATAACAAAGCACCACAGGCTGGGGGCTCAGAGGGCAAACGCTTGCTTCTCGTTGTCCTGGTCGCGGGAAGTCTGAGCTCAGGGTGCGTGCGCACTGGGGTTTGGGGAGGGCCCTCTTGAGATGCACACTGTTGTCTTGGCCTTGAGTCCTCACACGGTGGGAAAAGAGCCAGGCAGCTCCCGGGCCTGTTTATAGGGCACAAATCCCAGTGCTGTGGGCCCCACCCTGCTTACCCGGTCACCCTCCAAAGGCCTGGACTCCTGATCCCATTGCACTGGGGGTTGGGGTGTTGGGATTTCAGCCTGTGAGGCTTTGGGGTACACAAACATCTCCTTGCACACACAATGTCCTCGTCAGCCTTATCATTTCAGAGATTATTATTTAGGGCAGATACTGGCTTACCCCAACTGTCTCAGCGTAGGTAAGAGAACATTTCAATAACAGAACAGGTGTTAGGAGAAATGGCGAAATTTGCAATGGTAGCATGTGAGCATGTGGACGTACACACACACACACACACACACACACACACACACACGCCTGCACATCTACTCGGTGAGGCTGCAAGGCCACAATCCTGTGATGCACTTTCCGGTTGGCATGGCATGGGCCACCACACACCTGAATGTTGATTTTTTTTTTTTTTTGGTACCGGGGCTCAAACTCGGGTCCTTGCTCTTGTGTGGCAGGTGGTGGAACCAATGAGCTAAATCCCCAGCCTCTGAATGCCGATTTTCTAGGGGCCTAACACCTGTGTCTCTCCAGGACTACTTATGGCACTGGGCCACAAGCCCCACACAATTGGGGACTCTGGTCTCTGACTGTGCCAAATCCTCAGCACCCAACCTGGTACACGGCACAAACTCGGCCCACCGGACATGCGCGTTGTGCTGAATGTGTTTATTCTGGTCATGCTCACACACTCCTATGCTGCCCACACTGGCTGGGGCCTCAGGACCAATACTTCTCAGCTAATGATGAGGAAAGGAAGGCGACTTCCAAACGTCACAGAGGCACAGGACCTGCGGTCACTGGGAGGCAGCATAAATTGCTGCGTGAACTGTCCTGAGCACTGCAGGACGCAGAGTGTCCCTGTCACTAAAGCCAGAGGTGACCCAGCCATTGCGGTCATCACAGAGGCTCTTGCGGACCTGTAGCTCCCACTGGGGAACAGTGCCCCACTGGTCCGATCCGCCTGCCCAAGTGAAAGGCGGGACCAAAGACCAGGGAGGGAGGAAGGCCTCCTCGAACCCCAGAGTTTGGCCACAGATCTTTATGTCACCCCAATAATCTTTCTCCAATCATTCTTAACAGCCTGAGTGTCCCTAATCCAAAAGCTGAAGTGTTAGGACATCGGATCACTTGTGACAAGAACAGGGGAAAAATTCCAGTGCATAACATTTTGTGTATGCCCTAAATTATTAAGCAGTGTTGTACACATTTACCTTTGGGCTATGTGTGTTAGGTGTGCATGAAATCGAAATGAGTTTTGTGTTTAGACCGGGGTCCATCGCCTGGATGTCTCTATGGATCTGCAGACAGCTGAGGTCTGAACCCCTCTGGTACCTGTGTTTTGGATGAGGGGTCATGAGGTGAGCTCCGACAGGCAGCACGGGCATGGGGTGAGTCAGGGCTGAGCTCCCGCGTGCTGCTAAGGCCCCTCTCACCAGCCCCCCAGGAGGGAGCCCCTGTCTCCTGTCCCTGCTTGGGGCAGCAGAGCAGAGGGTGTGGGCAGAGATAAGTCTCTGGAGGCAACGCTGCCGCTGACTCCTAATGGAACTGAGATGAGTGTGTATTTCAAAAGCAAATAAATGCTTCAGCTCCCCCAGAAGGGAGACACTAATGGTTCCATTGGAATCCAGTGGAATTTATTTTCCATTAAGGCCGGGCTCGCCGAGCTTCGTGGTTCAATCAAGGTGAGACAGCAAAGCGGCCCTGCGGTTGGTCAAGGGGACAGAGGCTCCTTCCCAGTGGACAGCAAATTAGATCTCCCCATGGCAGCCGCCCCAAGCTGCCCTGGCTTCTGCTTGCTCTTTCTCTCCTGGCTTTTCCACGTCAGAGAAGGTGGCTGAGTCCCCAGGCAGACCCCGGTGCCTGCCCCAGGGAGGGCTGCTTCTAATGAGAACAGCAATTTCCCAGCAATGAACAGAGTTTGCAGAAGTGAGACTGGGAATAGCAATTCATAATGAGTAGCTCTGGCAATAATTACTTATTTTCGTATTTATCGAAAATGACTATATACAGTATTGCTGTTTTCTCTGCAGAGAAAAATGGGGGTAATTATCACAGCTATTTATCTACTTCCTTATTTTAATGACTAGCAATTGGCATTTTTTAGTTGCTGAAACAAAAAAAAAAACAATAAAACTTGTCATCCCTCAGATGAGATGGCTCTGGTGTCATTAAGAATGCTTTAATATTGACAGTGTGCAGCAAATACACAGAAGGTATTGGCTGGGCTTTGTGCCATTCAACCCATCTGTTAGACCCACCAGAGAAAGAGCAACTTGGAATTGAAACAGTGGGGTCTTGATCCCTCTAATGAGTGTGTTTTCTTCAGAGTTGTATGGAATGACCTCTCTTAACATAGGAGATGTGTTCTAATAACACACATTCATATGTGTCAAAGGATGTACTAGTTCACGTTTAACCACTAACATCCCAGGGAAGTCTTTGCAGACAGAGTCCTGGCCCGTGGCTGTGGTGTAAATCCTTCATCATGGTGGATTCTCAATGTGGACCCCACATCATGGAATACACCTTGGGACCCAATGTGCACATGGGCGCTTATCAGCTGGTAGGTACTGCTTCCAGCCCATCAGCGGACAGAAATGATGTCTCAGACACATTTATCGGAGGCCTCCTGGCCACTGGGTCCAGCTACAGCGGTGAACTAAACAGAGTCCTTGCCCTACAGGCGTTCAGGTTAAATACCAAAAACAGACAATAAACGAAGTAGCCAGTAAATGTGAAGCGTAACTCCAAGGAGAGGCACCAAGATGCAGCAAAGGAAAAGGGTGGCTGGGACAGCAGCAGCGGGGCTTTCTGCGCAGGGTGGACGGGGCTGGCCTCTCTGAGGGCGTCGTGAGCACAAATGGGAGAGAGGGAGGGCGTGAGTGCATGAGGACACCAGAACAAGGAACGTTGTAGAAAGGTGAAGCAAGCATGGAGTGGGTGAGCTAGCTGGGAGGCGGGGTGCCTGGACGTTGCCTGCAGTTTTAGTTTCTGGAGCTCCCAAGACCTGGGAGGCCATGAAGCATCTCCTTGCACGTATGTGCTTCCGGGAACATTTCCACCCTGGACCCAGAAACAGCCCCTGACCCCGGAAGTATTCTCCCCTGACCCCGGAAGCACTTCCTGGGGCTCCTATGAGGCTGGGGCCTGGGAATGAGCCACCCGCCTGCCCCTACCCCCAGGTCTCTTGAGGGGATGACGGCCTGGCTTTTCTACCTGTGGCTGTCCAGACCTGCGGCTGGCTCACTGCTCTGAGACAGGTTCCTGATGTCCTCATTCCTTGACCGTCAGTGGTGTCACCCCCATCCCCAGGGGAAGCCAACTGCCCGGAGGTTCTGCCTGCTCCTCCCCAGCCCAGCGTCCAGCCCCCTTGGGACTTCCAGGAAGGCCTCAGCTCCATCCCCATGTCCCATCCCTCTTCCTGCTGGTTTTGTTCACTGCTTAGCACCTACAGCCGTGCCTGCAGGCGGCATAATGAACATTTGTTAGATGATTGGAGGTATGGATTCTATTTTTTCTAAATGACTGTTACTTTCTTTCTACATTACTTTTATTCTCCCTTCGTATTACAGATAGGACGCTGTATTGTTTTCCTTAAGCTGTGTGTGCAGAGGTGAAATTCTCCGTGGCTATCACTTCTG
The DNA here is from genome assembly GCF_053883595.1 of Heterocephalus glaber. Lineage (NCBI taxonomy): Eukaryota > Metazoa > Chordata > Mammalia > Rodentia > Bathyergidae > Heterocephalus > Heterocephalus glaber. The sequence continues at coordinate 21,023,148 of NW_028258357.1, forward strand.
AGCAGCCTGCAGGCCTTGGATCTTTTGTTCCACACAGAGGCTGCAGTGTCTGAAAGGTGAGGACGCCCGGTGGACGGGTGGACGGCGACTCCGCTGCCTCCTGTGCCCCGTGGGTGTCGGTCCCTCTGTGTGCTGCAGGCCTGAGGGAACTCAGGCAGTTGGCGACGGCAGCTCTGGGGACCTGGGAAACGCACGGGTCCCCAGCCAGTGGCTTCTGTGAGCCTGGCTCGAGACCAAGGCTGGGCTTCTTTCTGGGCTGGTGGCCCAAGGACCGAGCTGGGATCTGCAGCAGTTTTCCTTTTTTTGCAGCACTGTGGGTAGAACCCAGTGCGGGGCTTTGCACTCTGTGGCACATTCTGTTCAGTATGCTGAGAACAAAGCTGCAGAGGTGACCTCGGAGCAAGGGTCCCCTCCCTGCGGGTGCAAAGCCGGCCGCCTTTGAACACAGCGGGTGTGCTGTGCTGGTGAAGCAGCAGGGCCTGTACTGACACTGCGGGGCTCTGTGTGATGGAGGAAGCAGGCGTCCGCAACTAGCAATGCCCCCCAGCTCTGGAGAGTTTCGTTGTTTTCTTTTTCTTGTTTTCACACTGACTGTAAAGAAATCCACAGCAGTGCTTCTCCTCGAAGCAGATGTGTGGGGCTCGCTGGGGAGGAAGGCAGACTAAGGACGCTCTGCGGTCACCTCCTGGGCCGCACTGCTTTCCTGAGACAGAGGCCGGAGCAGCGTGAGCCCTGAGCTAGACTCGGGAGACCCAGGCCTGGGCTCGAACCAGGGCTTCTGGCTCCAAGACTGTGGGTGTCTGACGGGTAGGAGCATTCCACACAGAGCTTTGCAGGAAACGGCACTAACAAGGTGTGTACGTGTGTGTGTGTATGTGCATGCGTGTGTGTGCGTGCCTGATGAGTCAGAGTGGGGAGAGGGAGAGAGATTAGGAACTGCCTCGCGGCTGGCAGAGACCTGACAAGTCCAGGATCTAACAGCACCTGGAAGGATCCAGGTGAAGCGGAGGTGGCTCTTTGTTCTCTCCAGGCCTTCAGGTGCCTGACAAGGCAGGCGGGGTGGAGCATCTCCCCCCTCACATCTCCGCCTCAGTATCCTCCGCCCACACCTTCACGGAAAGCTGTGTCTCTGGACCAGAGAACAGAGCTCTGTGGCCCCGGGGTGACGTGTAAAACCAACTGCTCTGCATACCTCGGGCCTGAGAGCATCTGGGAGGATGTAAATGCAATAGATGCACTGCATAGAAGTTTGTAAGGCGTGTTCTGTCCTTATCATCTTCCTTCTTGCCCATGAGCACCATAGAAAATATATTTCCACACCCGAAGTGGTGTCACTGCACAGTAATGCTTTGCAGCCCACTTTCTCACGTGCCAAGACCTTTAAGGCTTCCTCCAAGATAATACATATTCTTCTACATCCTAATTTTAATTTTAATTTAATTTTATTTTTGGTTTTCTTGAGACAGGGTCTCGCTATATATTCCAGGCTAACTTTGAACTATGTAGCCTAGGCTGGCCTTGAATTCTCAGTGATCCTCCTGCCTCAGCCTCCCAAGTGCTGGGATTACAGATGTGCACCCTGTTACGTCCTCATTTTCAGTGGTAACCCTGCAGGTCTGTCACATGACGGCTGCAGTGAATAGCTTCGCCTCTGGTCAGTACCGTCTCTTCTTTCTGATGACAGTACCTCTATTTTCTTTTGGGGGTCTCCCCTCCCATACTCCCAGCCCTTTTGACCCAAATCCTTGACTTAGGAGCACAGTGCTGATGCTAAGAAGGAGGGCTCTGCCTCCTGGAGGTTGCTAGTGTCAGATTCTACAGATTGGGCTGCCGGTGGCCAGTCTGGTTAATGCCTGGACATGATTCTAAAAGTGAAGCCAGTATGGGGGAAAGCACAGAAAGAAAGGAGAAAAAAGGATTCCTGGTTACATTGTTAGGACACCTGGATCTAGCTATGCCTGAAGCTAACTTCTATAGTTTTCCAATATGAAAAACAATAGGGTTAGATTCTATCACTTTCCCTTGAAAGAGTTCACGGTGTTTTCTGGCATGTTATCTCTCCACTCTTCGATGTACACTATGATAGCTAAGCTGGATGTCATCGTGGTTGACTTCAGAGCAGCCTCTGGGATGTGTCTGGATGTCTCTGGGAAGTGTGGCCTTGGCTCTATGTCTGGTCCCTCACCCCTTTCTCTCTGGCGCTGTTCCCTTGCTCTGTTTCCGGCCTCCACGAACAGGGAAATGCTCCCCACACCCTTCCCCATGATGTTCTTGCCCTGGAGCAGCTGACTATGGACTGAACCCCTGAAACCGTGAGCCACACACTCCTTGTGGCCTTTAAATTGTGGGTGTGGGTGTTGTCCCGTGATGGGAAAGCTGACCAGTACACACCGATACCTAAATGTACTCTTTCTGATTTTGGTTTGCTTTGTTCCCTGATAATTTACCTGCTAGGGGCAAGATGTTGCAAGGGCATGTGGAGATTACAAGGACTGCTAAGATATAATCCCTGACCTCAGGCAGTCTGAGACCCAGTAATTCAGAGCAAGTACATTTTAGTTATTCACAAGGATATGAGTTCCAACAGCTTAGGAGCTTCAGGTCAGACTTCCCAGAGTAAGCATTTGATATTAACCTTGAAGGAGAGAGAGCCATGTCAGATTAAAAAAAAATTTTTTTTGAGACAGGCTCTCCACTATGTAGTTTAGGCTGGCCTTGAACTCACAGTGATCCTCCTGCCTCAGCCTCCTGAGTGCTAAGATTATAGGCGTGAACTACCACGCCCAGCCATAAAGTCTAATTTTCAAATTAGGAAGCAGTTAGCAATGGAAGGACAGCATACTGTCCGAAACATTGTGTGAATATGGTCTCCCTCGAAATAGTTCGTGTCCTCTCCCTGGCGGTGATGACAGGGTGCGGTGGGCAGCGTAGGGTCCCTGGAGCACGTGGCACGGTCTGACAGAGGAGATGCCTGCTCAGTGGCCGTGGGCTGGAAGCTTGTGCAGGACCGAGACGCTGACCACAGGCTGCGTCCAGTCCTGCAGGACGAGCTGCCGGCGAGAGGGAAGGGCCCCAGGGCCCAGCTGCTGGAATGCCTGCTTCCGGAAGGCCCCACTTCGTGTTGTCAGCCTCGGCTGACCACCGGTCCCTGAAAGCCCAGGAAGAGAAATGGGGGCGCGAGGGGAATGCCGTCCACGCGGGAGACAACACGCCTAGGGTGGCGCTCAGGCAGGCGCGGTCAGAGGCAGCAGGCGGCAGCCCGCCAGCGGTAGGGGCGGGGCCGAGCGGGGCGGGGCCGAGCGGGGCGGGGCCGAGCGGGGCGGGGCCGAGCGGGGCGGGGCCGAGCGGGGCGGGGCCGAGCGGGGCGGGGCCGAGCGGGGCGGGGCCGAGCGGGGCGGGGCCGAGCGGGGCGGGGCCGAGCGGGGCGGGGCCGAGCGGGGCGGGGCCGAGCGGGGCGGGGCCGAGCGGGGCGGGGCCGAGCGGGGCGGGGCCGAGCGGGGCGGGGCCGAGCGGGGCGGGCGCTTGGGTCCTGGGTGTGGACCGCAGGGAGGAGCAGGGCAGAATGGCGGAGTCGACCCGGCTTAGGGCTGAGTGGGGTGGGAGCCGGGGATGTGAGCCAGAAAAGGGGGCTCCAGACAGAGCTGGGGCAGGGGATGAGCAGCCAAGGGGAGGCTGGGAGGAGCTTGGAGGCCTGGTGGAGCGGCGGGTCCGGCCGGCCTGGACCTAGGGGAAGGGCAGCCCCCAGGGCTGGGCAGGAGAAAGGCCGACTGCAGCGGGGCCCCGCGAGAGCTCCGAGGCGCGAGGTGCAAGCGACGAGGCAGGGTGCAGGGCAGGTCGGCGCTGGCCCCACCAGGACCACAGGGCTCGTCACCTGCGTGTGGGCTCCCGGCGGGGTGCTGCTGACCACGGGGTCCCTGCAGAGCCCCTGCACCCGGGCCCCTCTGCCCGGGTTCGGCCTCGTCTGCCCGTGGGTCAGGAGGCTACTCAGGCAGGTCAGTGTTTTCTCGCTGCTGCGGACCCTTCTTGATCAATGCTCATCTATAAATGCCTAAAGTGACCTGCATGGATCGGAGAGGAGACCAGTCCCACTGAGTCACGGCTCTCCAACGGTCACAAAGACAGACTCACGCTGATGCGTGACGCAGCAACATAGGGATGTCCGGTCGTGGGAGAGCCATAGAGTTCATGAAAGGTGGATCCGGGGATCTGATCTAGACGAAGCAGTGACTATTCGTGACGATTCAAGATACATGCCGCAGCCGGAATATGCTAGGAAAACATCTGGCTTCTGCTGATGATTGAGTCCCAGGCTTTGCAGGTAGCGAGGTCAGTGAAGAGGAAGTTAGACCGTTGCCCCCCTGAAGTCCCAGCCCGGAGAGGTTCTGTGGACTGCAGCTTCAAAACCCAAAGGCTCGGTGCTGCAAGGTCCGTGGGACCCTTGGTTCTGGGTGGCAAGGGAGCAGTGTGACCGGAGCGGCCACCTGCGACCGCCCCGTTCTTCCCCGGGCAGTCAACACCAGGTGTCTGAGGATCGGCACCCAGAGCAGAAATGGGCTGTTAGTAGGGAAATGTGCGGCTGATAGCCTAATGGATGCTAGCAGTGGCCTCTGTTTGTAAAATTAGAGGTGCTCCTGACTCGGGGTTGGCTGAGAGGCATCTGAGGCCCTGCACGCCTGGGTGGCAGCCAGGGGCTTGGAGGAGAGGCAGCTGCCTATGATCAACCCCATGCAAAGCAAATCCTGTCTCAGAATTGTTGCTGTCTAGACCTCAAGAAAGTGTTCCTTGTAATGTTCGAACAGATCATCTGAGAAATTGGAGAACCGAAACTTCACTCGGCTTCTAATTACATGTTATGAACCATTCATTAGCTGCACGCTCATCAATAAGCAAAGTGTGTGAGGTTTGGTAGAATTTGGCCTGAGGTCACCAATGCTTGCCCCTTCACACATTCTGGAAACTTTTTCATCCTGAGGGGAAAACATCACCAGACACCAACCTCGGGATTCTGGACAACCGAAGTAACTTAGGTGGGCGAGTAACAACGATGAGTTACCCGAACATTCTGTCCACCTGAGATCTAACGTATCCCCTCTTGTGCTTCAGAAGAGTCAGATTTAGGGCACAGGAGGAGACTTCCTGCTAAAATCCTCAGGAGAGGGTGTTGGGGCTTTGCTGTTAACGACTGCATGGATGTTTGCATGATCAGCCTGCAGGGGATCTCAGCGTCAGAATCTCCTCCCAGTGGCCCGGGAAGGCCTGAGCCCCGCTGCCTCAGAAGTGGGGCCTCTCTCATCTGTCTTTCTGTCTGCACAGCCGACTATTGTTCCTGGACTCCAACAATCGACAAATATTTGCTGATTGATAAGGAAAAGATTTGCAGATGCAAGAAGGGAAAGGTTATCGATTGGGTACAGCCCTTTCTAGCACCCTGGGTTTGGTCATAGACTCTCTCAAGTCATGATTGTGTTTTAAAATCAATTTTATTAATATATAATTTATGGGGAATAAAATGTACCCTCTGTAAGCTCACAGACCCACGAGGTTTAACAAACATACATAACATGTAGCCTAATCAAGGTCCCCAAATTCCCTGCTACCCCTTGCCAGTCAGTCTCCTGCCCCAGTACGCCCTTCTGTCTCTGTTGATTTATTTAAGCCTTAGTCCACCACGTGTGGTGCTGCACGCCTGTAATTGTAGCACTCTCGAGGATTGTCATGAGTTCCAGGCCAGTCTGGGCTTTGTAGTGAGTTCAAGGCCAACCTGAACTACATAGTGAGACCCTGTCTCAAAAAGACTAAAAACCATATTTAAAACAAACCCCAGTCACCTCTTTACAGCCAATCGTCTGCTTACTGATTCCTCATTAATTGCCACATTCCACGGCCAATCTATGCGCCATTGAGTTGAGTCGGACCCAGCCACGGTCTCAGGAGCTCCCAGTGGAAGGAGGAGAGGAGCGCCAGCAGGCAGCTGAAGCAGGAGTCAGTGTGGGGACCACACAGCCTCCCACAGTACAGAGGAGCTCGCAGAGCCCAGCTTCCCAGGGAGGGTGGCCGGGAGCTGAGTGGGTGGAGGCCAGTGAGGACGTTAGCCAGAAAAAGCTTCGTGCGTGCAAGACAGACGTGAGCGGCAGTTGCACATGTTTATGGAGGACAGAGTCCAAGGGCGGCGCTGCATTTCCGAGAGAGAGAGAGAGAGAGAGAGAGAGAGAGAGAGAGAGAGAGAGAGCGAGCTTGATGTTCCCTGGTCTTCCTTTCCAGGCACTGCATCCTTCACACGCCGGCTGAGCTCCAGTTGCCTGGAGGCGCTGTCAAATGCAGAGGCTTCTGAGGGCTGCCTGCTGCCCACCCTGGGGCGAGCAAAGGCATCCCAGAGGCAGGACTGTGCGGACAGCAAGCGCTTGGCGGGACTGTGGGCAGTTCAGACGCAGCACTCAGCAGCGCCCCCGGCTGGTCAGCACGGTCACCTGCGCCTCCTTCTAGGGAAGATGAGCTCCCCGGGGCTGGCAGCGCTGTGGGCTCTGGTTTTACAGCTCAGGACTTCAGCCTGTGGCCTCCGCGGAAGCAGAGCACGCGCTGTGGCTTCTCCGATTCCTCTTCACTCAATGAGGCTCGCAGAATGCAGAGCAGCGGCGCGCTTCAACCCCATACCGAAAGCTTCAGTACCGTGGCCAGGAGGCGGAATAAAAGAAGGAAAACCCGAGACAGACTAGGTGTCGGTGTGCGAGGGCTGCCCAGGACCCACAGAACAGCTGAGAAGCAAGAATACTTCTTTCTTCTCTTTCCCTCCCTTTCTTTTTTCAGTATTAGGAATTAAACCCAGGGCCTTCATACCGAGCTACATCCCTGGCCCTAAAACTTTTTATTTGAGTCAGGGTCTCTCTAAATTGCTGTGTTGCCCCAGCTGGACTCGAACTTGGGACCCTCCTGCCTCAGCCTCCCAGAGCATTGGGATTACAGGTGCGCAGCACCGCACCCAGGTTCTGTTTTCCCTTTTGTTATCAGTTCGGGGTGGATTTCCTCTGCACTACAGACACGCTCACCTCCAGCCTACTGATTTTAACACCATAAAGAGGTTGCCGCCATCCTTACTTTTTGGGCTTTAATGAGCTAAATTCTTTTGCTCGGTGACTGGAATCTTTTCACTGAGCCCAAGGTGAAGGCATGCAGGTGTAAATATCTTTAAAATAGTTCAATCCTTGCAAATGTATTCTGCACTGCCCGCCCCGAAGTCTGATATTTACATGACTCAGACCTCTGAGGCGCAAGGTCATGGCACTGAGCTTTGAGGCATTTGCATTTTTCTGTTTGGAGAAGTAAGGAGATGCAGAGAGCGCTCTCGCAGTGCCCTTAAAACTCTGCTGCAGACACAGACACCACACTGCCTGGCTCTACTTGGGATTTAGTATTTCCAGAGTCCTCACCAGCCCCACCCATTCTCTGAGCCATCAGGACCGTGCCCTGCCTGTGTTTCCAGTGGAATCACAGAGAATCACAGAGCATTTGGACAAACACTGATCTCACGCCCGAATCAGCTCTTAGCTGGGGCAGCAAGTGCTGCTTCCCCCGGACCTGAGCCCTGCTTGGAAGCCTGTGTGGATCCCAGGGCCTGAACTTCTCACCAGACTAATCAGGGTTCCGATTAGGGCCTGGAAGAGTTCCTGCAGTGCTCTGGCGCTTTGTGACCTTTGTCAGTTTGCTTAACGCCTTCAGCTTGTTTCTGCCTCGGTGGCCAAATGGGCTGGGTATGGATATGTGTGTGTGAGTATGAACCGACACTTCAAAAGCGCGAAGCGCATTGTGTGCAGGCGTGCACTCTTCTTAACGGCTCCAGTTATTGTCACAGCTTATAAATACCTACCTGATTATCGATTAGTGAATCGGTCCCTGAACAAACCTAATACCAGCCTCAATCCCTTAAGTTTGTGAAAACCCACAGGGTGCTAGACAGGTGGGTCGGGTATTGGATTTTATTCACTTCTGTTTAGCAAAAGACACTTCTATCACTGCTTCAAAAACGTCCTGTTAGCTGGGGATTTAGCTCAGTGGTGCCACCACCTGCCTTGCAAGCGAAAGGTCCTGAGTTCAATCCCTGGTACAAACAAACAAACAAACAAAACTGTCCTGTTGCTATACTACTAGGCTTTGGTGACTTTCTCATCTTTAGAAAAAATAAATGTGTCCTAGACACTTGGAGGCTGAGGCAAGAGGATCACCAGTCTGAGCACAGCCTGGGCAGCTCAGCAAGACCCTGTCTAAAACTAAAATAAAAAGAGCCCAGGACGAAGCTTGGTGGTGGAGCACTCACCTCGCATGCACAAGGTTCCGGGTCTAACGCCCAGGGCTGCATACAAACAAAAACAACCTTCAAGAGTCGTGACCTTCATGAGTCAAAAGAAAACCTGCTGAGAGCTTGAAAAATATCCCTTATGATTTCCTCTTTAATACCCAGAAAGAACTGAATTATACCCTGCTCCTTTAGCCATTTCGGAGGGAACAGAAATTAACCTGGTTGGGCCCTGCGGCTAATAACAGAGTGTGCTGTGCTGTTGAAAGAGGGTTATACAGGAGCAGCCCTCCCTGGGTGCTAGATTAATGGGCAGTGCTGAAATTCTAGCAGCAGGAGCTTCGGAGATGATGGTGTTGGTGAGAGCTTCGAGAAAGTCTCTTGTGATGCTTAAAGAAAAACAGATCAGGGCTACAGCGATCTTTCATCTTTATAATAATGTGTTCGGATGTGTCTGGCCACATGTTCCAGAATACCCAGAAATGGCCGGAGCAAGAAAGATGCTTCATTATTCCTCAAAACAAGATGTCTGGTGGTAGGAAGCGTCAGGTTGGTGTGGCTAAGCGATGACTTCCTATCAGTCCCCTCTGTTATCCTCAACATGTTGCTTTTTTTCTTGGCTTATTGCTTCATGGCTGCAAGGTAGCTGCTGTAGCACCAGGCATCTTGTCCTCATCCCACCACGTTCAAGGTAAAAAGAGGAGAAGGGTTGATGATAGGGATCTCTGCTCTTAGGACTTTTACCAGGAAGCAGACATCTTCCTGGAAGACACCTAGACAGGTGTCTCCCTGTGCCTCATTGGGCAGAACTCAGGTATGGCCACCGGTAACTGCAAAGGAGCATGGGAAAGACAGTAGCTGGCAAAGTGCATGGAGTGGGCCATGATTTAGATCCCAGGTTCTGTTAGCAAGAATTGGAGTGGGCTGGGGACAGAGAGCAGCTGCTCCACGGAATGACGTACTCGTTACAGGTGTGGCCCTGGGGTGTTAAATGGGACTCGGGCGTCAGGTAGGTGGGGTGGCAGCCACCTCCTCCGCCTACCCATTTTCATCCCCCTTTCTTCTGGGCGCACGCCTGGGTTTTCCCACGGAGGGAAGGGCCCAGTCCCCAGTGGTTTGGGCGGCTCGGTGGGTGCAGGCAGGACACGGGCTTTGCCGTCTCACAGGGATGCTGGGGTGACTGAGTGGGGAGCAGGTGACAGAGGAGGTCTGGTGGCTGCTGCTTCTGCTGTTAGGGCCCTGGGTTCCAGGTGCGACTCATCGCCTGGGCCTCACACATGAGCCAGCCTGGTCCTTCTGCTCGCACTGCTTTGGGGCCTTGTGTGGAAATCCCACTCTGCCCACTGCGGATGGACGGACAGGCCGCTCCAGGTTCAGCTGTCGTGAGCTGTGCTGCTATGGACGAGGGCCTGCGTGGATCGCTGCGGCACATGTCTGCGACTCTGTCGGGGAGACACCTAGGAGCGGACTAGCCGTGGGTAGTGGGGTCTCTAGTTTGAGTGTTTCAAGGACTCTCCACGCTGATTTCCATAGAGGCTGTGCGGGTTCACAGTCCGCCAGTGGTGGGGAAGGTTTGTGTGTCCGCCTGCCCCTCCATCAGCTCATGAATCTTCCGGCTACAGCTTGGGTCTAAACTGATGGGCTTGGGCTGGGGTTCTGCTCACAGCCAGGGGTAGCTGCATAATGAAGTGGCGGGGAGCCACCCAGGGCCGCGGGGCGTGGGGCAGGGTTTCAGAGGGCGGGCTGGGTCCCCAACCCATGTCCACTGGACGTGCGGAGCGTGGCGTGCTTAGGAAACAGGGCCTTTGTGAGTGTCATCGGCTAGGATGCGGCCAGTCCTGACCAGGGAGATTCTGTGTCCTCACAGGCACAGGGAGGACACAGAGGCTGACACCACAAGAAGGCCCCGGGCAGCTGGAAGTGGGCAGCGGGGACGCGTCTAGGGACCAAGCAGAGGTGTGGACTGAGGAGCCACCAGGAGCAAGGTGGGGTGGGCGGGTTGTCCCTCACGGCCTGCGGGAGCATCTGCTCCTCCAACAGCCTCTGGAGCCATGAGAGGAGGCACTTCTGGGGCCTAGGCTGCCTTGCCCATGGCCGCTGGTTCCAGCAGTCCCCGGGGAATCAGAGAACCACCGAGGCCACCATGATGCAGCCCCTGTCTGCCCCTGAAGACAAGTCCCTTTTGAGAGGGCCAGGAGCATGACCCCGGTGGAGTTCATTCACGTGAGATGCGCGTCCCCAACACCACCATGATAAAGTCCACGCAGAGGAGCAAGCTTTAGCGAGGCTTCTGTTCTGAGGTTCTGACTGCGCAGGCGCCCCGACAGACGCACGGCCCCACGGGGTCTCTTCCGGCCATCGAGGGTCCTGGCTGCAGATCAGCATTGCCCTGTTCCGAGAAGAGCGCACAGCTGCTCACCGGGACTCGCCAGACACCTCAGGCAGCCACAGTCCAGTGGTTCTCAGGCTGAAGTCACAAAGGCAGGAAGGACCGGTGATAAAACGTTAATCTTTCGACCACAAGTCTGGGTGTAGCGTGGTGAGTCAGTGAAGCGGATCTCAGACTTCTCCTTGAGAACTGTAGCCAGCCAAGTTTCATTTCTGTCCAAGCCAGACGGAAGGTAGGGCTGGCCCCAGACGACACAGGACGGGGGGTGGAGACTGGTCACACCGCCCAAGCCTGGACTGTCCTTAACAAACGACACTGCTGCGGGAGACAGTTTAGGGCCTTTCTGCAGACTCTCATACCCCAGGAGCACCGTGGCTGGCTCCCTCCTCTCACCTCTCCCAGCGGCCGGCTGGGCAGTGCTCCTGTGCTTCGTACATCGCTGTGTGCGCTTGCAGTGCCTGGGCGCGTTTCCACTCTGTACCCATGATATGGTCACATCTACTTCTTCCACCGAGGGCCGTTTCTCCGAGGTGTATGCAGACCCTGTGGGTACGTCTTTTGCCTTGCTTCTTGTTAGTGTAGATCTACCGTGTTTTACAAAGCCGCCCCCACCACGAAATAGCGACAGCATGCAGCACGTGGCCCCCGATGCAGCTCCACAAGGCTTCCCTTGAGTCCTCATGGTGGCAGTGGGTTGCTGGGTCTTGGGGACACTTCAGCTGGCTGAGTGAGGCTGATTTCTCTAGGGAAAGGGGTCCCCACCCCAGCAGCTGTGCCCTATGGTTCTGGTTCTGTTTCCCCACCAGGACTTAGCACTACGCAGCCTTCTAAAATCTCCCAAATAAGAAAAGGGTGAATCCTATGCTTTTGAAATTGGTGTTTCTCAGTGACTGATGACTCTGAACACCTCTTTGTATCCCAGTATTTTGAATGACCATTTCTGTAAACTACCTGTTCTATTTCTTGCTCATTTTCCTACTAGGTTTTTTTCTTCTTGCTAGTCTGCAAGGTTTAAAAAAATTTTTTAAATGTAGTATAAATGTTAACTCCTTGTAGGTTTTAAAATTGAAAATATTGCCCTTTGTTTCACCTGTCCTTTAGCTTTGTCCACAGTGTCCTTTGTGGCTCAGAGGTCCTTAGCGCCACGTCATTCGGCTCTGCAGACTAAAATTTCACCTCAAGTTTCCTGTCCCCTGATTACCAATCAGACGCTAACCTAGGGCCTTTGTGGGTGTAAACAAGGGCACAGACCTCAGCATAATCACCCTGGATTACCTCGCAGGCCCTGTCTAGTCAGTAGAGCTTTAAAAACAGATTTCTGCAGACTCGATCGGATGTTGGTTAGACTGAGGCCGAGGAAGGGGTGTGGCCTCCAGAAACTGAGAGACCCTTTGACCGCAGCGGCAAGGGCACAGGGCTTCCGTCCCACAAGGACAGGGGCCGACTCTGGCCAACAGCCTGTAACGGAAGCAGATTCTTCTCAGATCCTCCCCATAAGATCCCAGGCTGACTCATCCCCGCACTTCAGCCGGGTGGGACCCAGCCCTTTGGCCTCCAACCTGCAGGGCCCCCTGATAAGTGTGCGCGCTCTGCCGGGGCAGCCAGGGGCCGCAGAGGACAGTCACACTGAGCGATCTCCTGCCTCGCGGCTTGCCCTCTTTTTAAATTCTCCCTCAGCCCTCTGCATGCATGCGCTTTCCACTGGTGGTGGTGAGTGACATTTTCCCCAAAAGAGTAAACACTGGTTGTTAGGAAATGAAAAAAAAAAACTTAAAAAAATATACAAAGTACAAACATATATTAAAAAATATACAAAGTACAAACATACATCCAGTATAAAAATGAGAAATCCGTATAACTGTGACATTGAATTTCCCCCACTGGGGAAGGGTTGCAATTAGGGGAAAAAAAGACTTGAAAAACTCCCCCCAAAGTGCTAATTTTAAAGAATTGCAGTGAGGCGTGGGAGAGCACACCTGCAGTCCCAGCAGATGCGGATGGTTTGTGCTCAGGAGTTTGAAACCAGCCTGGCAGTAGAGCAAGACATTGCCTCAGAAGGCTTCCAAAACAGTGGCCCGTGTCATAGGGTATTCTCCTGTTGTCATTTACTAACGCTGTGGCTTTATCTTTCACATTGAAGCTTTTAATCTATGTAGAATTTTAGTTTGCTGAGTTCCTCTAAAAACCCACGTAGAATTTTTATTAAGATTGCATTGAATTTACAGGTTAATATAGGAAGAATTGACAACTTCATAACATAACATCAGTAAACCCACCCAAAAGCAGAGAAAGTGGGCTGGGGATGTAGCTCAGTGGTGCCATGTCTGCCAGGCAAGTACAAGGTCCTGAGTTCAATTCCTAGTACTGAGATCAGAAAACAGAAAAAGTCACTTCTCTGGTTGAGCCGATGTTTTGGTTTTAAATTTTCCTCCTTGGGCTGGGGATTTAGCTCAGTGGTTCTGCCGCCTGCCTCATAAGCACAAGGTCCTGAGTTTGATTCCCGGTCCAAAAACAAAACCAAAAAAAGTTTCCTCCTCAGAGGACCTATGCATTGTTATTTCAGACACTTTACTTGTGACTGTTGTGAACAGTATCTTTTTCTCCATTCTGGATTTATTCAAATCTAGGATGCCATCAGTGTAAGAAGCATCCGGATTTTAGGTCATTAAAATGTGAGGAAAAAAATAAGAAGCCAGGTGTGGTGGCACACACCTGTAATCCCAGCACTCCTGAGGCTGAGGCAGGAGGATCCTCTTGAATCTGGGGCCAGCCTGGGCTACACAGCAAGATCCTGTCTCAAAAAAAAAAAAAAAAAAAGTCCAAAAATGCATGTGTTAGGGTCATTCTTTTCTATAGATTTATTTATTTATTCATTTATTTACTTAGGTACCGGGGATTGAACGCGGGACCTTGTGCTTGCGAGGCAGGCCTCGGCACCACGGGGCTAAATCCCCGCCCGTTTCCATAGATTTATTTCAGGTGCACAGAAACACCATTGATCCTCCGGCTTATCTTGGGACTGGCACTGTTGCTGTAGGCGCTAAGCATTTGTTTGTTCACTGTTGGTTTTTCTTGGTAAATGTGACAGTTTTGCCCCCCCTTCCGATTTTGCCCTCTCACTCTGTCTGGCCCTCCCCCGGCACTTGCAGCCTCTGGTCCTATCTGATAGTTAACTGTGAACCTGCAGCTCAGGGGCCAGCTATTTTTCTTAAGTCCTTGTGGTTAGGTTTTCTGAACTTAAGCCAAGGACCCTAAGTCACATAAAGCAATTTCTTCAAAGGTCCTGAGGAAACCATGCTCCCCAGTACTCGAAGGACTTGCTGTGCTCCTGTCTGTCCTCCCTACACCATTTACTAATGCTGTGGTTTTATCTTATCATTTACTAACGCTGTGGTTTTATCTTTCATATCAAAGCTTTTAATCTATGTAGAATTTTAGTTTGCTGAGTTCCTCTAAAAACCCACGTAGAATTTTTGTTAAGATTGCATTGAATTTACAGGTTAATACAGGGAGAATTGACAACTTCATAACATAACATCAGTAAACCCATCCAAAAGCAGAGGAAGTGGGCTGGGGATGTTTGGTACAAACAAGCAACATGGCACCACCTTGGTGAGTGGAGAAAGGCGAATTTTTTCAGGAAGGGGGTGCAGGCAGGCAGAGAGGAACTGGTGCATGGAGTACAGTAATAATTATAATTAAAATAATGACAAAGATAATGATGATCCATCTATCTTCAAGATGTAAGTTTTCAAAGTAATCCGCTATCACTTTATCATTTGATTGGTAACAGCTCTATGAAGCTGAATAGAAAAAGCAGCATTCCCTTCATTTTCCCCAGAAGAAAGCTCTGGGCTTCCTCCTGGTGTGAGGGCAGCTTCTCCAGATGGCTTCTCAGGGCGGGGCAGGTGAGGGCTAAAGTCCCCAGGGCTGTGCCGTCCTCATCCAGGTCAGGCCAGGGCTGGGGATTTAGCTCAATGGTTTCGCCGCCTGCTGCGCAAGAGCAAGGATCGGAGTTCAATCCCCGGTACCAAAAAGCAAAAAAAAGAAACATTGTCTACCGGTCAGGCCAGAACTACACGTGAGAGCTGCACATGCAGAAAGGACCCTGGATCTGAAGGGAAAAGGGGCCCCGTGTGGGCTGCGGAAGCGACTGTGAGCCGGCTTTCCAAGGCAGGTCGCTGAGAAGGAGCAAAAGCCCACGTTGCCTTTTAAATCCCACACGCTGTGCCAGGCCGGCGTTTGCAGTAAAGGCTCTGACAGAGGAGCCCGTTTGCTGTTTGGATAAAGGCGCCCGAGCCCCAGAATCAGCCAGGGTCCTGCTGGGGACCAGAACCAGCAGATGGCTGACATCAAGCCAGCGACCGCTCGGAATCGGCTTGAGGGATGGTGGGTAACTGTGGAGCTCCTTGCACCTTGGGAACCCCCGGGCAGGCCCTGGATAGGACAGCTGGGGTCCAGGCAGCGCTGGTCTGAGGTCTTCTCACGGAAGCCGATCTACCTGGGTCTTTCAGCTGATCCCCTCGGCCCCATTCCAGCATCTAGGATAATCTTCCTTCTTCACTGTAAACTAATTAGAGCTTTAATCGCGTCCACAAATACCTTCCTGCCATGACTAGATTAGCATTTTGTCTTAGTCACTCATTGCTGAGACACAATACCCAACACACACAACTCAGAGGAGGAGAGGTTGATTTTGGCTCACGGTTTAGAAGTTTCAGTCCAGGTTCCCTAGGCTCAAGCACACAAATGGAACAGTGGGAGGGTCTGGGGGAGGACAGCAGCTCCCCTCATGGCAGACAGGAAGTAGAGGGCAGGGAGGGAGATGACCCTTGCAGGCCACGCCCCCAGCAACCGCCTCCTAACAGCAAGTCCGCGGTAGCACCCCACAATCCCGTCACCTTCCAACAGCTGCCCCTCTGAGTTCATGAGGCTCTTGGGCGTCTAGATATAAACCATAACACGTTTGATTAACTGGGGACTGTCTCCTGTCCCGGCTGACACATGGAACTCCCCTCATGCCCCATGGCAGCTTGTGGGAGGGCTGAGCTCCTCTGCTGGTGTGGTCCAGTCCATTGACTGGAGATGGGGCTGATGGTGATGCGCAAGCTCTCCCTGAGGAAGGAGGACAGGAGGCTGAGAACATCAGCCTCTCCTCCCAAATTTCCTCCCCTAAGCTGTCCTTCCATGCTGCCAGCTGGTGTGGTGTAAAACCTGGGAGAAGCGTCAGCACTGGAAAAGGAACTTTCCGCCAGTGGGACTCAGCTGTCCCCACCTGCCGTCAGCATGCACTCGGTAAAACCGAGACAGCATCGGTGAGGAGAGAAGGCTTCGTACTTGTTTGGTTTCTTGTTGAGTGGCTCAGGCCCTTCAGGGTCCCACGTTGCTAACATCTGTGGTTTACACATCCTGTGAGGGTGCAGGTAAGTGTTGGAGACAAGCAGATGGTGCAGAGGCAGTTCTGGGTCTGGGCCTCTGGACTCTTGACGACGTTCATGGTGAGAATCATGCAGAACGCCCGGAACCAGAAGCCGGGTGGAGAGAGGAGTGGAGTCACACCAGCTATGAGCGCTGTGCCTCCTCCCCACTGGATGGCATTGAAGGGGCGCTTCTGAGAGGTGACGGAGTCACAGGGTGGGGCCCTTGTAGATGGGCTTAGTGTCCTTAGAAGAGACACCAGAAGGATACTCTCTGTCTGTGCCTTGTGTGGACACAGCAAGAAGGTGGCCCTTCCAGTGCGACAAACCAGAGAGAAAAGCAGAGTGGGAAGAGGGTCCTGCCCAGAACCTGCCCCTCTGGCCCCTGATCTTGAACTTCCAGCTTCCAGAACCGTGAGAAATAAGTGGTGCTGAGGTCAGCCGGTCTGTGGCATTTTTATTGTGGCAGCTGGAGGGAAGACAATGATCCTTGGGACACCAGGAAGCTGTTCCTTGTAATGGAAGCCAATCTTGTGCGGCTTTCTGCGGGCTAGTGAGGAGCGAGGGCCTGTCCCACTGAAAAGGTGCCAACTACAGGTCCCAGCTGTGTGATAAACAAAGACTTCCTCTTCAATGGCGACCGGAATCGCAAACCACTAGTGTGAAGCCTTTGTTAAAGTCACAGGAACTGTAATCCCAGGACCTGAGAGGCTGAGGCAGGAGGATCGCCATGAGTTTGAGGCCAGTCTGGACTACATAATGAGACCCTGTCTCGAAAAAAAAAGTCAAAGAAGCAGAGCTCATTACCTGGAAGAGGAAAGGCCACACTGCTGGTAGAACCTAGTAATGCTAGTCAAATTGTCGTGAATAAAATTCAGTCAGAGGAATTGAAAGGGTTTCAGTCTCAAAGAAAACAATAAGTGTATGGACGATGGGTATGTGACAGATGCAGGGAAGTTTGTGCAATTAACTGAAAAACATCAGCTTCCCTCTTCCAGCCCATGAGTCAACAGAGTTCAGCAATCCTGTCAGCGAGTTGCATTTGTAAGATGTGTAAGATGTAAGATGTAAAATCCTGAAATTCAGTGATATTTTCTCTACCACAAAAAGCTACCCCAAACAAACAAAGGCCAATCTATCGTTTTCTACATAGTATTTTATTTTTCATTATAGCTTCACTGAGGTATAATTGACATGCAATAAACTGTGTAATTGGATCCAATATATTTGTGCATTTGTAAAATTACCCCACCACCAGGACAATGAATACATGAGTCCCCTCCAGGAGCCTCCTCATGCCCTTGTTTGACCCATTTCCTCTCTACCTACCCCTGACCTGGAAGTCATTGAGCTGCTTTCTGTTTCTATACATCAGTTTGCATTTTCTAGAATTTATGACAAGGTGGTCATAGGGTCTGTATTTTTTTGTGCCTGAGGTAAAGAAGGAGTTCTATGCTCTTGGAATGCTCATTTTTGGGGCCAGGATCAAGCTGGCTGTGTGTGTGTGTGTGGGGAGAGAGAGAGAGAGAGAGAGAGAGAGAGAGAGAGAGAGAGAGAGAGAGAGAGAGAATGAACTCCGAGTGTCCCAGCCACCAGTTTACTAAAGCTACGTGAGAGGCCTCAACTAGTACCTGCAGTAAGGAGCCAGCTGGTCAGTATAATCTACGATGGCTGTCACTGTGACCGTTTCATTGGGGCGGTTTATTCCCAGCAATAGATACCCCAGCAGTTCAGCATGGAAGCGCTCAGAAACTCCTGGGATAATGAAAAGAAGCTTGCTGTAGAAGGCGACACTGTTGTCCTCTAGGCTTTTGGTGACATCGTTCCTGCTCTTGGAGAAGAGGGACAACTCCAGCTTTGCCCCTCCCTGGTCCCATAGGCGGTCCCCCAGCCTCCTGGGTGCCTAGAGCACACCGGGGAGTTCAGGGTGGGGCCTCCCTGGCCTCTGCACCCTACCACCCTATAAGCATCTTGCCTGTGCTGTCGCCCCCACCTGGTCTCGAAAGTCCTGGCCCTCGGGTGGCTTTGAGCAGCTGCTCTGTGGCCCTGGCACCTGGGTGTCTGTGTCAGGCTCGGCCCAGGCGGCTCTGGGTGTGGGAAGGTGTCCTGTGTGGGAGGTGGGGATGGGCTGGAGAGGTGGCCTGGGGCTTGGCCCTGGGACTGGGTGCTGTGGGGTTCACGCCTCCCTTTGCTTCCAGCCCTGCGCCTTCTCTGGGGGACCCTGGTGCCACACCCAGCGCTTTGGGCACTGATTCATCTCACTTCAACTCCAGGAGGACAGGCGTCTTCTGGAAGACTGATGCTGAAACAAATGTGCAAATATAAATTAGATAGCGCCACTTAAAATTTAATATTTTCAATTGGGCCGGGGATTTAGCTCAGTGGTTCCGCCGCTTGCCTTGAAAGTGCGAGGTCCCGAGTTCAATCCCAGGTACCAAAAAAACCCAACCCCAAAACTTAATACTTTCAATTGAAAATACAGGAAAGGGCCAGGGATGTAGCTCAGTGGCACAGCACCTGCCTTGCAAGCACAAGGTCCTGAGTTTGATCCCTGGGACCAAAAAAACAAAAATAAAAGTACAGGAAAAGCAGAGGTGCAGGCTATCTACTCCGTGTGTCGGCACAGTAAGGGGAGACACAGAGCCTTCTTGAGTCCCCAAGCCCCGTCCTCTCCCCTGACCCTGTCCTCCTTCCCTACGGCCCCCACCGCATTGCTGTCCTCTCTTGCTGCCCTGGGTTCTGCCTGGATTTGCACGAACCGAACCACACACTACACAGTGTTCTTGTCCTGGTTTCTTACCCTTATCCTCTGTCTTCGAGCATCACCTTCATGCTGGCTGTGACAGCGTTCCCTGCATTTTCTGTGCTGTATCATATTCCATCCTCTGACTGTACCACATTTTATTTATCCATTCTGCTGTTGATAGTATTCCCCCTGCCGTTTGGGCTATTTTTTCCCCCTGGTTCAAGGAGCTCTTTTTATTGTTTGGCTTGGGGAAATACTATTTTATGTCCCTAGTGAGCCCACCACCAGGAGTGCTAGATTCTAGTCCTGTGCTCTCTACGTACTGGGTCTGGGACCCAGGGCCGGGCACGACCCTCTCCAATTCTCATCTGTCCCTGGAAGTAATTGTGTTTCACTCCCCTTGGTTATCTAGTTGATCAACATGTATTTCGTGAGCACCCACTGTCCCAGCACTGTACCAGGAGGGCTAGCAGCCCCCGGACCTCCTCCCTTGTTCCTGCTCCTCCTCAGGAAGCTCTTCCCCCACTTCCTCCTTGTCCTCTCCCCACTGCAGCCACACTTTTGCTTAGCTCCTTCTCACTCCTCTGTGGAGCCTTAATGTCCAGGGGCCTGTGTGATCCTTGCGTCCCCTGACCCATGAGCTCCGCCCTTGGCAACCTGGTGCTTGTCTTAGCCCGGGCTCCAGCAGGTTCTCAGCACATGCTGAGGGGTTCTGTGGCTGTCTGTGCTGGGAATGATGAGGGCCCTCAGCAGTTCCACGCTCCCAGAGGCAGGCAAGGGGCAACTTTCTTCAGGGAGCCTCACATGCACTTGTGTCTCCTGATGCCTGGCCTGGTGGGTTTGAGGATACAGGACAGGACCGTGAGCTAAGGATCCTGGCAGCCTCCAGAAGCTAGAAGAGGAAAGATTGTAGGTTTTCCCCTATGGCCTCCAGAAAGGGCATAGCCTGATAACACTTTGATATTAGGCAACTGACACTAATTTTTGGATGTTGACCTGTAGAATTATAAGATGATAAATTTGTGTTGTTCTTAACCTCTGAGTTTGTGGGAATTTGTTGCAGCAGCAATAAGAAACTAAGACACCCAACATTTTTATATTAGCTTTTCCATACTCAGCACCCACAACTTAGTGGGAAATAGGTTTACTTTGGCTCATAGTTTCGATGGGTTCAGTCCATGGTTGACTGGGTCCAAGGGCCAAGCCTGGGGGAGCAGAGATAGAGAAAGAAGCAGCTGGGGACAAGAATACACCTTTTAGATCTTATGCCTGGGGACCTGCCCCTCTGACCAGGCTCCATCTCCAAATATAAGATTTGGGGGGACATTTTATTTTATTTTATTTTATTTTGGGTACCGGGGATCAAACTCGGGTCCTTGTTATTTTTCATTTTTAAAAAAATTGTTTATCAATTTATTAAAACAGTTGCCTTAGGCATCTGCGATGGTGACTTCAACCTCCACTCCTGGCTCAGTACTGATGGAAGTAATCTGCTTAACAGTCTCAGAAGGACCGTGCAAATCAGTCAGTTGCTTCTGGATTCTCATCTGGAAATGATCCTATGTCTTAGAGCCTTCACCACAAGGTGTTTTTCTTGTAGTGATTCTCAATGTCCTAGTAGGGATGCAAATGGGTCCTTTCACTTTGAGATTCTTTTCCTTTGGACCTCTGACCCAGTCAGCACACACCTTCTCCAGGGACTTCAAGTTGCGACTGGTGAGGGTGATCCTGATGTGGTGAATCGCCACCTCAGGTTCCACAGGTGTCTTTCCAGGTTTTTAAAAAGTGGTTCAGCCTCCCGACTGACTTATTCCTTGGCAAGAGTGAACAGCGGTGAGTCAAGAGCAGGAGCAGATAGAGCAGAGGACTGCTACCCCACAGATGCCTCTTCCTCAGAAAGAAAGCTTGGGGGACATTTTAGATCTAAAATAACATTCAACCCATGGCCCCCAAAAGGCTCATGTCCATCTCATTATGCAAAATGCAATTAGTCTATCTCAAAGAATCACCAGTCTCTACCAGTTCCAGCACTGCTAAAAAGTTCAAGTCCAAAGCCTCCTCTGAGACTCAGGACAAACTCTTAGCTGTGAGCTCCTATAAAAATCAGAAGCAAAGTTAAATACTTCCAATATAATAGCACAGGATAAATATTCCCATTCCAAAAGGGAGAAAGAGGGAGACAGAAAGGAATTAGACCAAAGCAAGACAAAAACCCAGGAGGGCCCAAATTGAATTGTGTAGTCCAGCACTCAGGGCAGATTGTAATGAAAGGTGAACTCCAAAGGGTGTGGGCAGCCCTTCCTCTGTGGTCTTGCCTGTTGCTCACCGCATGGCCGCTCCCTTGGGTTGGCTCTGCTCACTGCCTGTGGCTTTTCTCATCAGATGATCCATATTCTTGGCATCTTTAACTTCCTATGCTCTCCAGTGCACCTTTGGTTTCATGCTCAGCTTACACATTGGTCTCTCAGGGGCTCACTGCCTCTTCTCCCTGGCCTCCCTTTTAAATCTGGGTGAAAGCCTCCCTGAGCCCACAACATTTGCATTCTGCATGCCAATAAAACCAGCACCACATGGGTGATGCTAAAGTCTGTAGTCAGGCCCCCAAGGTCCATGGCTGTAGTCACCTCTGAGTGGCTGGATGGCTAAACTTGGGGATTCACTTCTCTAGACAGCCCTAACTGAGTAGGGTGCCTCAGGGTTCTCTTCTGAAAGCAATCTTTCAGAGGAGTTTACCCTTTCATATTCCTGAGCCTGTGATGAGTGAGGCCTGGCCATTTTTAAAGATTCCCTCAAGGCATTCTTCCTACTATTCTGATTCAAAGTACTTCTTTTGAATGCTAATGATTTCAGCACCATGTTCTCCTAGGCCTCAACTTTACAGGCATTTCCTTTCAGGCCAAAAGTTAAGTTTTTCAAATTTTTCTGCTTTACCTTTTATCTCCAATTTTCACTATAAATCTGGCTAAAAGTAGCCAGAAGTACTCATTTCACATCTTGAATGTTGGGCTGCTTTGAGATTTCCTTCTTCAGATTAATTAGTTTACCATCTTTAATCTCAGTCTCCTGTAAAGTCTCTGAGTATGAGCAAAATGTAGACAAATTTCCTTCCAGAGTATAACACACATGCCCTGTAGTCGTCCAACAGCCAATGGAGTCCCTGTTCCCAACTGAAACCTCCTGAGCTTGGCCTTTACTGTCCGTATTCCTATCAGCCCTGGTCTTCTGACCTCTAACCAAAATAACCAGCATTACAGGGCTTCTCTAGCCAGGATCTCCAAAGCTTTCCAAACTCTTCCTGGAAGCTGGCTCCAAAAATTTTTCTAAACCATATGGTCAGGTATAGTCACAGAAATGACCCCTACTCCTGGTATCAGTTTTCTGTATTGGACAGCTTTCCCATCACTCAGACAAAATACCCAACACCCAGAAGATAAAAGAGGAGAGGTTTATTTGGCTCATGGTTTCCAGTGGTTTTAGTCCATGGTTGGCTGGCTCCAAGGCAGAAGAAGCTCAGTGGAAGGGCACACCATGCTCCTGTGGGACCACATAACTCTGTAATCATAAGGCTCCCCCAGCCCCAACATAGTGACTGATTGTGAGTTAATGGTTAAAATGTGCTTGTTAGTTCTGGGACATTAGATAAAATCTGTAACAAACATAGGGTTCCTAAGTGAATTACCCATCTCCTTGTTTGTCCAAAATTGATGTTCCAGACACAGCTATCTATAAGACAATCTGCAAACATCTTTTGACCATCAACATTTTTTTCTCTTTTCTGTAAGTTCTGCTTACTAACTTCCCCTGCAACCCCCTATAAGAACAGCCTTGGACTCTGAGCCAGTTGCCTCTCTAAGCTACTTTGTTTTGGGAGTGCCATCTGGCCAGACTAGTAAAGGTCTGTTTTGCTTTCCAACTTGTCCAGTGTGTTCCTTCCCGGGTGTTCTTCGCTGCAGTCAGCTTCTCAGAGCGTTTGGTAAGGCCCCCGGTCTTACACTCCCTGCATGGGAACATGTTGGGGGGGGGGTAGAGAGAGAGAGGCCGGGGATTTAGTTCAGTGGTTTGTTGCCTGCCTTGCAAGCACAAGGTCCCAAGTTTGATCCCCGGTACCAAAAAAAAAGAAAAAAAAATGTACTGTTCCAGGTCATGCACCCAGTGACCCGCCCCTCCAGCCAGGCCCCACCTCTGAACATGACTCTTTTTTTTGGTACTGAGGATCGAACTCAGGTCCTTGTGCTTGCTCAGCAGGTGGCGAAACCACTGAGCTAAATCCCCGGCCCTGAACATGACTTTTGAGGAACATTTTAGATTTAAACCGTAACAGTCTCTCTGGTGGACTGCAGAATAAGGGTTTCTTATCTTGGCCCCTCAGGTTTGTTCTGCCCCTAGTCTTGGTTCTCATGATGGGGTTGGGGCTGACCTCCCTTCTGGCTCCAGGATAGAGCATGTTATCCAGGACTACCCAGTGAGGATGCCACATTCTCTGGTGACAGTGACAGATTAAGTTTAGGCAAGTGATCACAGCAAGGCCAGTCAGAATGCAGCAGTAGCCTCTTTCTGGGGCTGTCAAGAAGGAGGCAAAGTCTTTCCACAATGGACACTGAGCTGAAGAAGGGAGGCCTGGGGCAGGTGGCAGCCACCCAAGAATGGAGAGGACACAAAGGAAAGCAGAGCAAAGGGCTATAAAGAGACATAATCAGCCACCTCATCTTTGACAAAGGAGCCAACCACCCTCATTGGAGGAAAGATAACCTATTTAATAAATGGTGTTGGAAAAACTGGATTTCCACCTGCCAGAGATTAAAACTAGACCCATACCTATCACCATGCACTAATCTAAGATTGAAGTGGATTAAAGATCTAAATATGAAGACAGAAACACTAAACTTACTGGAAGATAAGTTAGGTAGAACTCTTGAAGACATTGGCATAGGAAAAGACTTTATGAACAAATCTTCAGTAGCACGGGAACTAGCACAAAGAATCAACAACTGGGATCTCATCTTATTAAAAAGCTTCTGGACTGCAAGAGAAACCACCAAGAGAGCTAAGAGACAACCTACAATGTGGGAAGAAATATTTAGCAGCTGTACCTCATACAAAGGTCTACTATCGAGAATATATAAAGAACTGAAAAAAAATCAGACCCCCTCAAATTCAAAGACCCAATTCAAAAATGGGCATCTGAAATGAACAGACATTTCTCAGACAAAGAAGTAAAAAACAGCAAATAAATATATGAAAAATTGTTCAACATCACTGGTCATTTGAGAGATGCAGATGAAAACAATGCTGAGATTCCACCTCACCCCAGAAAGAATGGCTGCTATCAAGAAATCAACCAATAACAAATGCTGGTGGGGGTGTGGGGAGAAAGGAACCCTTCTCCATTGTTGGTGGGAGTGCAGACTGGTGCAACCACTGTGGAAATCCGTATGGAGATACCTCAGAGAACTAGGCTTAGAGGTCCCACTTGACCCAGCTATTCCCCTACTGGGTATCTTCCCCAAAGAATCATACCACAGTGATATATGTGCACCCATGTTTATAGCAGCACAGTTTGTAATAGCTAAAGCTTGGAAACAGCCCAAGTCCCCATCAACTGGAAACTGGATAAAGAAGATGTGGTTTTTTTTATAAAATAGAGTACTACTCAGCCATAAAGAATGAGAAACTAGAGACATTTATAGCTAAATGGATGCATATTGAGGCCATACTCAAGTGAAATAAATAGGACACACATGTGTAAATACCGAATAGTTTCTCTAGTGTGAGAAACTGAAAGTGTAAATAAGGATGAAAATGATTAAAATGAATAATTGATAATTTGAAATAGGAAAAGGTCCAAAGGGGTAGGGGTGGCGGGAGGGGAAGGGGAAAGGGAAGAAGGGAAAGTAAAAATTATGAGAAAAAAAAATGGAAACACTCTGTGTAAATAGGGAAGGGTGGAGGGATGAGGGGCTCACAGGTAATGGGGGAAAAAAGAAGAACCAAGATACATCATGTACAGGTACAAGCACCCAATGATAAATGTAAATGTATTGTATACCTAAAATGTACATATATATATGAGAGACATTGTCCTTAATGCGCATCTTAAAGGCTGAAATCAGTCAGCTGTGCCCACTGAAAATGCCAATTACAGGAGGTGGGAAAGAACTTTTTTTGTTCAAGGCATTTGGAGTTTGCAATCTGAAGCCCCACATTCCTGACTAATATAGTTACTTGGTCAGGTATCCGCTACATGTGATCATTTAACAACTGATTTCACTGAAGTTCAGCACCATCGATTATAATCTGGTTCTGCTCAAGAGAAGGCAGTCCTTATCGAAACGGCACTGACCTTACTTAAGACCAGGGAGAAAATGTGCCTTTCCCTCTCCATCCCATGGAACATTCCCGCTGAGAGTCCCTACCCCGTTCCTTCTCCTCAGCAGTTCCTAACTCACCCTGTCTATCACCATGTTGCTTTTTGGGGCTTCATCTCATCCACTGGGACCTAGTGAAAGGGAGCAAGTGGCTTCCGACGGCCCCAGGTTGGCAGGGCAGGGCCGGGAGCTCTCCAAAGCACGCTGGTCTCCCAGGAGCCCTGTCCCTCCTGTCTCTGTGGCTCCAGAAATTCCCAACCTGCAGTGTGAAGTGTGTCTGCTGCTCTCCCTTTGCTGATCAGAGCCTTCATTTCATTTTCAGAGCAGAGGTTAATCATTATCATGAAGAGATTATGTAACATCTTGAATATTAAAAATCTGACTTCACAAAATAAGATTTACTTTCCAAGGGTACTGCTGTTTATCAGTATCCATTATTCAACTTGCTCTTCTTTTTGGGTGCTGGGGATTGAACTTGGGACCTTGTGCTTGTGAGCCAGGTGCAGTACCTCTGAGCTAAACAAATCCCAGGCCCAACTTGCTCTTTTTTAAAAATCCTTTTTGAGAAATATCACTTTGAGAGGCAGGGGACATTCCTTGCCCCCCATGGAGACCACACTGAGAAGGCTCTCCATCCGAGCTCCCAATGTTGGCGGCCCTGATCTGTCACCTCTCCAGTCACCAAACTTGGGTGACAATTGTTGAGTCACCCAGAGTCAGAACAAGAAGAGATCTTAAAGTTTACTTTCCAGTGCTCCCACTTCTGGTTGGGAAGTGAGACTTGGAAGGACAAGTATCAGAGTGAGTTCTTTGTTAAAGGCAACCACTCCACCAACAACTTAAGGAGAGAGAGCATGAGTGTTTTTGAGGCTGTTAGGTAGCTCAGAAATCCTGGGAGGTGGGAGAAGAGGTACTTGACTATTAACAGGAAATAGGAGTCCTAGGGGCTGCCCGAGAAAGACATCACCATTTCAGTCTGTCAAGGGTTGGATGGTGTCCTCTGAAATACACACTCAGGTCCTAACCCTTGGAGCTTGTGAATGGGATCTTTGCAAAAAGTGTCTTTACAGTTGTGAATGGGTTATGGATCCTGAGATGAGGTGATGGTGGATTATCTGAGTGGCCCCCAAATCCAACACAAAAGTCCAGATACAAAACGTGCCAGAAAAGGACACAACCAGAGAAAGCCACATGAAGACTGAGGCGGAGAATAGACTCCTGCGCCATAAACCAAGGAATGCCTGAGGCCACCAGCAGCCAGAAGAACCAAGGGAAGACTCTCCCCACTGAGAGCCATACCATTCTGGGAACGGCCTCGCCACACAGCGTGGGTGTCTGATTGGCAGGGCCTAGGTCACATGCTGCATCTTGGCTACAAGGGATGCTAGGAGCATGGAAAGGACTAGCATGTAGGATGCTGCAAGATGCTAGGGAGCTCACAGTGTGACAGATATCCTCTACAAAGTCACTTACCCAAAGTCACAGCGTTAGCCTGCTTGGGCTGCTGGAGCAAAATACCACCAACTGCGCAGCTTAAACAGCATTCATTTTCCCACAGCTGTAGAGACGGAGTTGCTGGCAGGATCAGTTTCTGGTGAGACTTGTAGTTAGCTTTCTTCTTGCTGTGTCCTCCCGTGGCCTCTCTCTGTGTGTTCAGAGGGAGAGGGAGAGAGATAGAGAGAGAGAGAGAGAGAGAGAGAGAGAGAGAGAGAGAGAGAGAGAGAGAGAGAGAGAGGGAGAGGGGGAGAGAGAGAGAGGGGGAGAGAGAGAGAGAGAGAGAGAGAGAGAGAGTCCTGGTCCTCCTCTTCTCAGAGAAACACTCATCCTCGTTGATTAGGACCCCACCTTCAGGACCTTAGTAACCTTATCACCACCTTAAAGACGCAATCTCCAATGGTTACATTGAGGGTCAGGATGGTGTACGAATTTAGGGAACACTACTCTGTCTGTACGAGTTGCACAGCTCGATAGAGGGGCCTCAGGCCTGAGCATGGGGCTCCTGACTCCTGCCCAGTTCTCAGCTCAACCCCCGTCAGACCTGGACATGCCAAGGAAACCCAAGACAAGAGCGGCAGAATGTCCCTCCACCTGGGCTGACCATGGGCATCCTCCATTGTTGTTTACTGCCTGGTAGGAAGGAGCCATCAAAGGGGAAGAAATCAGCACAAGGCCCTTAGATATTGGCAACGTGGCCACAGGGTCTCTACCTGGTCTGCAGGGTCTGCCTCTCCACCTGCACTGTGCTCTGAGTGGCCAAGGTCTTAGGTGCAAGCAAGAGAAAATATAAGTAGGCAGAAAAGGGCTTTGTTGATGATGGGCAGCCTAGGGAAATGCCAGCAGGGCTGGGTTTCAGCTCAGACATCCGCCGGAAGCAGGGCCCGCAGGAGGCAAATCCCAGACACGACCACTGCTTCTGGGTGCTGGATTTGGTTGCTGCCACCATTCAAATGGGCCTTTGTGGTCCCTGCTTCTGAACAGTCTCGCTTCTGATTTAGCGTCTGCAGTGGGTGCCTCTGACTGGTCTGACTTAGATTTGTGCAGGTCTCCTGGCACTTCCGGAAATAGGGATCATCCCTATTTCTCCCCCTTTATTACCCCCCCCTCCGCCCCGTACCAGGGATTGAACTCAGGACCTTGCACTTATGAGGCAGGCACAGTGCCGCTGAGCTAAATCCCCAGCCCCGTTATTTCCTTTATACACTGGAGGAAACAGAGACTTAAAGATGTTAGGTGATGGACTCAGCAATGGCAAATTCTGGTCTGCCTGTGTCCAAAGCCCAATGTCCCCAAAACCACAGCGGAGCCTCAGCCCCTGCTGGGGAGAGGCCTTGTTATGCCTGAGAGCCAGATGCCCCCAAAGCTTTCAGAGGGTGACTGGATTACCGACAGGAGGCAGGGTCTGGCCGGAGGGGAGTCCCTGTGGGTGTGGCCCAGAAGGGTCTGTCTCCCTCCCTGGCTCCTCCCTTGATCCCTCTCTCTGCTTCCCGTCCCCCACGCCGTGAGCAGCTCTCCTCAGCCGGGCCCCGAGCCAGGCCACCTGCCAGGGAGCCAGCCGACTGTGGACTGAAACCTCCACAAACTGTGAGGCAAGGTAAAGGTCTGCCCCTTTAAGCTCTGGGTGTCAGGTATTTTGTCTCAGTGATGAAGACAGTGAGTAAGACACCTTCCAAAGTGTTCTCCAAAGGGCTCATTTTGGTTGCTTCTCCCAGCACGGCACAAGCATCCCCTTCCCATTCCATCCTTCTCGGCACCAAAGGCAATGCATTATTTAACGAAAGTCTTGGCTACTTTGATTGACTTAAATTGGTGCCAGACTATCGGTGAGGTGGCGCATGCCTGTCATCCCAGCACTTGGGAGGCTGAGCCAGGAGAATCTCTGTGATTTTGAGAGCAGCCTGGGCTATGTAGTGGGTTCAAGGGGAGCATGTACTACATACATAGTGAGACTCTGTCTCAAAGAAAAAAGAAAGAGAGAGAAAGAGGTGTCTCACTGTTTGGTCTGCCTCCCTAGCCCCTGAACTGGAATGTGACCCTGTGTTTTATTATCTGGTCACCTCTCTTTTTGTGAAAATTCCTGTTTGCATCTTTTGCCCATTTGCCAATTGAGGCTTAGTGGGGTCGTCCTAGGTGTTCTCAGCAGCTCTTTTTACCCACAGTGAAGAAGTCAGACTCTTTGTCCTTCGCTCCTTTCCCAAGGAGTGTTTTCACCACATTTTTATTTGCAGTTTCACTTTGCTCACTTTCCTGTGACGTGCATGGCTTTACATTTTAGGGTCCACATCTAGCAAATACCCCCTCGGGTTCCCCCCGCGACACCAGGTGCTACTGAGTGCTTGGGTGACTCCTCTACTTCCTGCCTGTCTCCTGCTTGGGGTCGGGGCACACAGAGGGTCTTTTCATCTAGAAAGAGGGTCGGGTCATAAACAACTGCTGGGCCTGGCTGCTCACCGTGCCCTTGGCAACGAAAGACAAAGGTGGAGATTGTTTGCTCATCACCACCAGGGATTCTGGTTCCTGGTGGCTGCTGGGGGCGCTCGCGTGCAGGAAGGAAGGGCTCTCTGAAAGTCAGCAAATCTAGGGGCGCCAAAGGGTGACGCCCACCTGGAACCCCTGCTTGCTGGCCCTCCCCACTCAGACCTTCTCGGCCCTCTGCCCCCCACTGCTGAGGGGCTGATCCTGCTGAGAGGCCCAGAACAAGGCCCTTGCTTCAAACCCTGCCCAGCTGTGTGAATGTGAACGAGTGCCTGGGTCTTTTTAAATTTTTGATCATTTGAGACAGGGTCTCACCGTGCAATCCAGGCTGGTCTCGAATCACTAAGTAGCCCAGGGTGGCACTGAATTTGCTGTGACCCTCCTGTCTCAGCCTCCCGAGTGCTGGGATCACAGGTGTGCGCCCCCACGACCAGCTTGAGTCTCTTGATCTTTATGAGGCTGTTTGTCAGCTGTGGGTGAGGATAACATGTGTCCCGTGCCATCCACATGAGGATGGGTACTTGTGTATAATGTGCTTACTGACACCTACCACCCAGAAGTAAATACACAGTACTGCTCAGCCATAAAAAGAAATAAAATATTAACATCTCACCAAAACGAAGGGGCCTCAGAATAATTTCACTGCCTCTGAGAAGCCAGACCTGGCAGGCTTTGCACGGTAAGATCCTACTGAATAAACTTCCAGAAAAGGGAAGAAACCCTGGCAAAGTGATCCTGGTTGCTGGGCAGGGTCAGGGATGGGGCGTGACTGTGAGGCAGGAGGGCTTTCCGGGTGGCGGAGGTGCTCATGCCTTGGTAGTGGCGATGGAGGCTTGTACGTGTCTGTGTCTGACGTGAAACTCAGCCCACTTTATACTTGGGGCAAATGGATCTGTTGGGAGAAAAAGCATCAGAAAAACAAAACCGAATCTTAGCCTCTCTTTCGAGACATGCTTCTGGCTCCAGCACCTTCTGCACGGAATCACGTGGGATCGCGGTGAGTCTTATGTTGTCCTCCTCTTGTGCCCCACTAGCCACACTGGTCACCCCAGGGTGTGGCCCCTCCCCCTCTGTGGCACGCTAGCACAACACGCACCTCTGTGGCACTAGGGCCACTGTCCTAGACCCAGCCTCACCTGCACCGAGCGTCTGCATCCCAGGTGGAGGGCGGGGGACACTACCCACTGTCACAAGCCCCAGGTTCCCTTCTCTACCTGGCATGAGCTCTTCCAGAGCTGCACCTGTTTCCCCAAGAAAGCCTTTCCTGGACTCCCCGGGCTGGTAGGACAAGACCTGGAGGGCAGAGGGAGGGAGAAGAGGAAACAGGAGAACACAGGAGATGAACAGCAGTGAGTCACCCTGCCAAGGGCCGGCCGAGCCTGCAAGCCCAGCACTCAGGAGGCTGAGGCAGGAGGATGGCTGAGAGAGAGTAAGGGGCCAGCCTGGGCTCCACAGTGAGACCCTGTCTCTCCCACCCTCCCATCCATCCTGCCATGAATGTCAGGTGTGCTCCAGAAAACTGAAGTCATCCCCAGGAGCAGCAAGGGGTGAGGGATCCTGGGGAGGTGGAGTTGAGGGGGTGGCAGGGTGAGAAGGAGCACATGCCACAAGTGCTGGGGGGCTGCCACAGCCTCATGGTCCTCGAGTGTGGGAGGTGTGCGGGTGGGCAGCGGATAGGACAGGCCAGGAGGTGCAGATGCCACTGTTCTCTGCCTGTTTCCTCCTCTGTAAGAAGAAGACGACAGTGGCCCCCATCGGGAAGCATGTGGTGTGTGGCCCGGCGGGAGAGGGGCCCAGGGCTGGGTAGGAGTGTAGCAGCTGACCAGGGGCCACCAGGGAGTACCTGCACCGGAGGCTGCCCACTTAGCTGCATAACCAACAGGCAGGGAGGGGAATGCGCACAAGATTGAAAAATTACATTAAAAAAAGACAACGAGCAGACAACAGTGGGTGTTTCTCTCCTCCCTCCCTCCCTCTCTCCTCTCCGGCAGACACTGTGTCCTCCTGTCAGTTTGTGGTTTACCTCCCCAGAGGGATTTGCACCCGAGGTTGCCTCACGCTGCAGGCAAACGGTTTCCACTCCAGCTCCGCAAACACCACTTGTGCCATGCTGTCTGAGGGGCGTTGTGCTCCAGGTGCCCTGGAGGCTCTGGCTTGGCAGAGGCCTCAGCCCCTGCTCTTGGGGTGCCAAAGGGCTCTCTGTCTACTAGGTGCCTGGGCTGCTCTCTGCCGCCAGGAGCACAGAGGGGCTGCCAGCACCACAGTCCTAACAAGACGGCTCAGTGTGGCCAGCCTGGGCCTGACACGGCACAGCTCGTCCGGGAACATTTCTCCCTCTCCGTGCATTTTCTTTTTCTTATTTTTTTTTGGTACCGGGGATTGAACTCCGGTTCTTGCACTTTCGAGACAGGCAGCAGAACCACTGAGCTAAATCCCCGGCCCTCTCCGTGCATTTTCTAAGACCATCGACATATGTGGCTTTCTCTTGCTTATGTGTTTCTGGCCCATGCCAGGTCTGGAGCTGGGCAGGCTGAGGTTTCATGGGCATGTTCTTGAGTCTGGGGAGCAAAGTGATTGAGCTGGGTTCCTCAATGCTACTGTGGGCTCAGAGCCCTAAAGGGGCAAAAGGAGTTGGGAAACCTTGCGCCCTTGTTGAGCTGGATCACTAATTGTTTGGGCAAGCCCTCCAGGGTCCCCCTTTCTGCCAGTGTTGTGACCAGTGTCGCTCTGATGGTGGCCCCTTGGCCTCACCTGCGAAAGGAACAAAGAGCAGCCACAGCTGGGTGTGGTGGTGCCCACCTGTGATCCCAGCACTCTGGGAGGCTGAGGCAGGAGGGTCTCAAGTCTGAGCCCAGTCTGTCTGGGCAATGAAATTTAATGAGAACCTGTCCCAAAGGGGGGTAGTGGTGCTGGAGAGGTAGCTCAGTGTGAAGACTTGGGGTTCAGTCCTCAATACTGGAGGCAGGGGGCAGACAGCTCCTCTGCCAGCCCACAGAGACATGTATTGGACGGACACATAAATCCTGGCTTGAAGTTGCTGACGTCAGGGCCTGTTTGTTACTGCAGCATCACTTTGCCCATCCTGACTGCACACTGGGAAGATAAAAAGCCTGGTTTTAGAGGCAGTCTTCTTACTCTCTTCAACATTTGGAAAGATAAAATCTCTCCTTCCTGCTCAGTCTCATCCATTAACGTTCTCCGTATCTCGTCAGTATTTATTAGGTAGCGCCAGGAAAGGGGTCACACAGTTTCCTTAGGCTAGGAACGGAAAGAAAGCGGTGGCTTTCCTCGTATGGATCTGTGTACAATGTGGCGAGGGCCGAGAGGCGAACCTTATCCCATACACCCAGTATGCAGACTCTTTCTTATCATTGGCCACTACCACGTGCCGTCACCAGGCCGGGCCTCAGAGAGCGACAGGAGAGCGTGGCCCAAGAGGGGCCTGACCCGGTGTCACCTACAGAGGAGGGAGGAGGCAACTTCCGGTGAGAAACCAGAGGACTCCGGCAGAGGCGGTTGATCCGCGGTGGGAGCTCTGCGCCCCCTTGTGTGGGGCTGATCTGTTCTGCACTGCGGGAACCCACGGAGGCCAGGCCTGGCCAGCGTCCGTGTGACCCAACTTGACCCTCCCGACCCACAAGGAATTCAGCTTCCGCCCTTTCTCGGGTCCTGTGGCGTGTGATTGCCCTGGGAGGCCTGGGTGCAATCCTTTCCCTCCCTGCTCCCCCGACCAGGTTAGAGCAGTGCTGGCACCGCAGGCCGGGCTTCCTGGGAGCTCTGCCCTGCGAGGAGCCCCTGCCTGGGTGCAGGAGGGACGGGTGGGGTGCAGCCCTGTCCCCAACCTCCCTCAGGGACATCGCTGGAGAGACTTTTACCAAAACAGGTTCAGCTTGGCTGCCTTTGGCTGAGACTCATTTGCAAGTGGGCTACAGACTGGCTGCTAACGTCGAGCTGTAATTGATGGTCCTGTGTCCCTTGGCCAAGGCCAGGGTGCTGACTTGGTTACTTTCCCTGGCCTGCAGCCGCAGGAGGACACTGGGGGACCGGAGGTGGCAGAGGCTGCTCGGGAGGGGCGCTTGGGGCCTGGGGCTGAGAGCCGTGGCTGCCAGCAAAGCAGGGAGAGGAAGGCCCGGGCACGACGCAGTAGGAGTTTCTCAGGTGCCCGCCTGGTGAGAGGCACGGGGAGGACGCACTGTGGCTCACGGGCTCCAGGACGGGAGCAGAAAGACTCCTGCGTCTTCACAGCACTGGGCCGGGCTCAGGTCTCCCACACCCGGCTGGCCTCCACTTCCTGGACCGTCCAGCAACCTCAGAGACCGGAACCCGACCTAGGGAAGCGGTGCCACCCCGACGGCCCAGCCGGCCCGGGCTGCCCGGCACCTGCAGCCAGGGCAGCCGAGCCTACAGGGCACCGGGCCTGCGCCCTGGAGGCGGCGAGGGCGCTGCCAGCCTCTGCCCGCCTGGGCCCTGGGGTCCCCGCCTCGGTGGCTTCCAAGCAAAACCAAACCGCCCAGCTCTGACGGTCGCCAAAGGGCACCCAGGGATTTTCAGTTCGTCGAGGTCCCCAGAGCCCCCTCGCTCCCGCCGCTCCCCTGCCCAGGCCGGTGGGTGGCGGCGCCCGGGTGCTCTCCCGGGTCTTCGGTGGAAACGCTGACGCGCTCCCTTCCCGGGCGGCCCGGGTCGAAGGCTTTGGGACCCCGCGGACGCCGCAGCCGCCGGGCGCGACCAAATCCGGACCGGCGGGGGGCGACGCCGCACGGCCCCGCCCCTCGGCCGCGGCGCAGTTGGTGGAACCCGGACCGGGGTATATAGGCGCGCGCGCGTGCAGCCGCGACCGCGAGGGCCGCGCGCAGCTCCGGGCCAGCGCGGCGGCCGCTCCGCTCCGCTCTCCTCGCACCCGCCCGCCCGCCGGCGCCCGAGGACGGACCGGGCGCGCTCGGTCCCCGCCCCGCCGCCGCCCGGTCCCGCATCCCGCCCGGGGCCCCGGGGCCGCCGCAGGTCCCCGGCCGCCCCGCGCCCGCTGCGTCCGCGCGTGGGGTCCCCGCCGCTGCGCCTCGCGCGCTCCGGACCCCGGGCCCCCGCGCGGCCGGGACAAAGCCATGAAGCCGGCGCTGCTGGAGGCGATGCGGACGAGCAGGATCTGCCGGATGGCGCTGGCCACCTGCCTGGGCTCCTTCATCCTGGTCCTCTTCTATTTCCAAAGTATGTTGCACCCAGGTAGGGGGCGTTCGCCTGGTTTCCTTGGATGTTTGCTCCTCCTCGCGCGCGCTCCGCCTGCCTCGGCCTCCTCCAGCCTCGCCTCTCCGCCCCCGCCTAGTCCCGGCCCGGGGCTCGGGGTCCCCGGCCGGGACGGGGACGGGGCGCGCCGGGCTGCGCAGGGACCCGAGCGGCCGCGGTGCTGTTTTCTCTCCTCCTCTTTCCTTTGTATGCCTCGCCCGTGGAGGTGGCTGGGAGCGCAGGGGAGCGGGTACCTCCGTCCCCGTGGGAAGCGCCGTCCCCGAGGACACCGGGCCGAGCGCCCACGTGTCGCAGAGCAGGTGGGGAGCGGCCCGGCCTTCGGCAGCGCCCCCGGTCCGCCCCGCAGTGACCTTGCGGCTGGTTTCCCGGGACCCGGCTGGTCACCCCCCCCCCCCCGACCCCGGGCTGGGACGCGGAGCTCTCCGGTTGCGCCCGGGCCCCGGCAGGGTGTGAGGAAAGTTTAGCCCGGGCCCGGGCCGACCGGCGGGTCGCATCCCCGCTTCCTGGGCTCCGAGCACCCAAGCCCCCCACCCCCCACCCGCCACGTGGGAGCGATCCCCCCTTGCCTCGATCCCGGGTGGCGTAGGCAGAGCCCTACATCTGAGATGGGGCGAGGACACGGATGAGGGACAGAAGGAAAGTTTGGGATCTGAGAGCGCGGGGAGCCCTGGAGCGCCCCGCTGGCAGGTAGGACTGGCCCAGAAGCAGCTCGGGTCCCGGGGTCCCCCTCCTTCCCGTCCCTCGCAGCAGACCTCCCCCGAGCCTCGCTGCCAGCGAAACCCCTTTCTGACGCCCCCGGGTTCCCTTTCTTGCAGCAATAATTTGCTTTTCTAATTGCAAGGAGGAGGGAGGCGGAAACATTTCCTTCCAGGGATACGGGTTGGTGTTTTCCATTTTGCCGCCCCTTCTTTGCCTGTGTACCTTACCCTTACAGCAGGCAGCTCCGAAGCCCTCCAGCCTGTCAGGACAGATGGCAGAAATAACGCTGCTCTCCGCATCAGCAGGCGGGGCAGCCGGCCTGGATTCCTTGACAGCCAGGGAACACAGAACCCTCTGCCCCGCGGGGCCTGCAGCCTGAGCGGCGCCCTCGCTGCCAGCCGTCAGTGTGACCACATGGAACCTCCAGCCCCCAGCCAGCCCGTGAAAGATGGCGTTTTATTCACAGCTGGGTATTTTTAGTTTCATGTCAGCAAACTAGAGCGGTGCTGTCTCCTCACCCAGACCTGTGGTTGTGAAACTTCTAAGGGAATTTAAAAATGGAGCCGGGTGCCTGCCCACAGCCAATGCTGGTTGCAGCAGGCAGGGCCAGACAGAGGACATCTCAGTGCCAGGTCCCAGAGTGGCTGGAGAGCAGGCCAGACTCTGGGGATGGGTGTGTGCTGTGTAATGGGACTCAGGCCACAGAAACAAAGAGCCTGGTGAGTTGCTCTGACTCGGGAGATGTGTCCAGACCTATTCAGGTTTGCCTGGGATGGGGCCTGCCAGGTAACTGCAGAAATGAAGATCAGGAGTGAATAGCAGCCCACGGTAGGAACGCTTTAGCTTCGTTGTACCTGTGAAGAGTCCAGAGAAATTCCCCTTTTGTGGATCCTGGGCCAGAGTTAGGAAGTAACTTTCTAGTCACATGTATTGTGAAGAAAACTATTGGCACTTTGCTAGAATTTCCAGCTCTCGTTAGAACATTGACTCGCAAGTGGCTTTCTTGCCGGCTTTTCAGTCTAGCCATGGCTCAGATCTTCCTCCTTCCTCCCACCTTCCCTTTCTTGTCCTCTTTCCTCCCAAGAAATCGTATTTGTTCAGTATTCAGACCTCTAAATGATGATTTTGTGATTTTTTTCCCCCCCAGTCCATAGCAAATCCTACTTCCAAATCATTCTATTGAATGTGGAATTGCAGATAGTCTAATTGAAAGGTCTTCCTTATTTGAAATCACACATAGGTCCACAAAAACTCTGCGTTAATAGTTTATTATTACATGGGGCATGAATATGCTTTGAAATCCATATTAAGCATTCTCTTTTTGGTTCATTTTGTTACGCTTTGGACAGGTGATGTTAAATAATTTTTCCTACTGTTAAAGAGTTCCCTCCTTTGGACCTTCCCCTCCCCTCCCTTCCTCTTTCTTTCTTTCTTTCTTTCTTTCCCTCTCTCTCTCTTTCTTTCTTTCTGATTTGGCATTTAACACGGGGTCTTTGCACTGAGTTACATCCTCAACCTTTTTTTATTTTCTGCTTTGAGAAAGGGTCTTGCTAAGTCCCTCAGCTGCCCAGACTGGGCTTAAACTTGCCACCTTCCTGCCTCAGCCTCCTGGAGTGCTGGAATTCAGGCGTGCACCATCGTATGTGAATTTCTTTATAAGTTATTCACAGCAGTATTTCTGTGACCCTTAGGGTAAAGGTAGCTGAACCTTT
This sequence comes from Heterocephalus glaber, assembly GCF_053883595.1. Taxonomy (NCBI): domain Eukaryota; kingdom Metazoa; phylum Chordata; class Mammalia; order Rodentia; family Bathyergidae; genus Heterocephalus; species Heterocephalus glaber. The sequence continues at coordinate 21,059,973 of NW_028258357.1, forward strand.
AGCCTGGCCCTGCAGTCTGTCCAGGTCAACCTGGGAAAGGCAGAAGGGACCCCAGCATGGCACAGATTGTGTTGCTAAAAATTTGGAGCCCTCTGGCCAGTTACAGATCCCTGTTTGTGGGATAGAAAATAGCACTGCAAAGGAAATGGACCTCAGGCCTCAGTGGCGTCTGGGGCTGGTGAGGAGGGAGAGACAGTGGGAGCTGACAGCTGGCAGGGGCTGGCCCTCCCGCTCTGATTCTAATCGGGGGCCCTTGTCTTCAGCCTTTTCTCATCCTTAACCTTGGGTCATTTGTGAAGGTGAATAATTGGCCACCCATTACCCCACGGAGAGTTTAGCAACCGCCAGGCTCGTCAGTTAGGCGGTTTTCTTTAGAAGCCTTTGACCCTCTGAGTTAATAGTCTTCAGTAAGAGTTCATTTTAGGGCGGGGACCCAGCTTTAGGCTCCCCTGGAGTCCAGATGTTTACACAGTTCCGGGCGGCACATAGTAGGTGCTGAATGCACAAGATTGGTAAAGCCAGAGAAGCAGAGCCCTCTCCAGGTTTCAGAGAGGCGGCTGCAAGGCTTGAGAAGGCTGCCTGGCTGGAACCTCTGGCTCTGGTGTCGGGGATGCTCCCCTGCCTTCCTGGACGCTGAGGTCCTCTGAGACCGGCCCAGACCATTTTCACTGTGGCCCAGATGTGACGCACCCCAGGTGTCCTGGCCTGGTTTAGCTGTCGACCTACAGAAATCTTCTAGCCAGACACACCTGCAGGTGTGAGCGACTCCTACGGGGTGAGGTCCTGGCTACATACCTGTGGCTTCCTTGCACCTTTGAGTCCCTTGGGGAAGGCTTGCTGTGGAAATTCTTCCCCTTGCATTAAAATGTCTCTCGAATACCTGCAGCTTTGATGGAGCTGTCACAGGAGCTGTCATAGGCGGGGCAGAACAGAGGCCCCCAGGCTGCATCTGAGTCCAGCCTGAACACTCTGAGCCTTCCTGTGGCTTTTGTTTGAGAGCTTCTGTTTGGAGAAGCAATATCTGCGGGGGGGGGGGGGGGGGACGGGGACGGGACACCTCCTCCCCTCCCTCTTTTTTTTTTTTTGCAACATGTTTACTTTCCCTGTCACTTAGCAGGCTTTGTATTGAAAGATTGTAGCCTGGATGTAGCCTCCCTGCCTACCCCTTGCAGTTCCACTCAGTCAGGCAGAATATTATGTATGACTTTAAACTCATTGCAAAGGGTCAGAGAGGAGAGAAGCAGTCCTGTGGCTCTCTGGCTCAGGGCACTAGCACCTTTGTTCTCTGTATTACATAGTAGTGTATTCACAGCCTGGCTGGCCTTGGTCACAGCAGTGCCACAAGTGGAAAATCCCACACCTGGCCTGGCATGATGGGTCATAGTCCAGACAGATGAGTGGTAAAGCCCTTGGGTGTGAGGGCTCCCGAGAACTCCCAGGGACTGCAAAACAAAAGCAAAACAGAAACCGAGGCCAGATGCATTTAAAATACTGTGCAGAATCCCTTTTGGGCTGTGTAAAAGGTGCATCTGAGAGCGCAAATGAATTTCCTTTTATTTATTTACTTTTTTTTTTTTGTATCGGGAATTGAACTCAGGACCTGCTCTTGCCAGGCCAGTGTGGCACCACTGAGCTAAATCCCTGGCCCTTGAATTTACTTTTTTTTTTTGCTTCCGGGGATTGAACTCGGGTCCTTGTGCTTGCGCAGCAGGCGGTGAAACCACTGAGCTAAATCCCCGGCCCCCTTGAATTTACTTTTGTACTTGGGGGTCCATCCCCAAGATGGCTCGTCATGTGTTTCCAGATATTCTAAGACCTGAAAAAATCCTAAATCTGAAATAATTCTGGTCCTAAGCACTTTCAAGAAGGGATACCTAACATATATATATATTGAAAAAACAGTTGAGCTCATGTCACACATTCTGTATCTTGTTCGATGAAATATATTTTAGCCGAATACATCATTGTGTCGACTAGGAGCTTAGAGACAGAAAACTGAAGCCCAGCCTTTTGCTTTTGTGGACCCATGTGGTCTCCGCCCCTGCCCCGCCCCTTCGCAGGGTCCAGTCCAGTATTCGTCTTTCTTCTTTGTGTTGCTGTTGCGCAAATGTAATGTTGCATTAGAGAATCTTTCTGCTTGTGCGGAATGGTCTGGAGTTACCCTAATGCTTAGGGCCCCGTTTTGGAGTTTTTGGTGACACTTACCTTGGGCAGTTCCCCTCAGAGCCACCCCACTCCCGCGGGGACCCCTCCTTTCCTTGCCTTCTGAGATAACTGGGTGTCAGAAAGGGTGGTGTTGAGATTGTGAGCCAGGGATTTGGGGTAGGGGAATCCAAGCCCCGCAGAGATGACTGCAGTTTGCAAAGTCATTTTGCTCGCCAACGGCTTTATCAGCTCAGCCATTTGAAAACAGGAAATCAAGGGCTCCGGGCGCAGGCTCCGCCCTTTCCCTTCTAAACCCACCGAGGGTCAGCGCTGCTGGGGCACAGAGGTGCTGGGGAGCCTGGGCCGCCAGCCTCTGCTGAGGGCACACTCGGAAGAGCCACAAGTCCTTCTGCTGCTCCTTTTTTTCTTGTATTTTAGTTTTTTCTTCTCTTGAATCTTGGGACCCCATCTTTATAAAGTCAGAGGGGAGGCAGGTGCTCCTGAGGGGCCCCAGGACCAGCTGATCTGCCCGTGGAAATTCCCCAGAACTTATCATTTATGCTTCTTAGATCCAGTGTGATTGACGGGAACTTAAAAGCAGAGTGACCCCCCCAGCACTGTTGGGGACACGGGACACAGGGTCGCAGCATGTTCGCCTGCCCTCTCCAGTTTGGCTTGGAGTGGGGGCGTCCTCAAGCAAACTCGGGAGTCGGTGCCCCTGTGGTCATCAGATGGTGCTCGGGGCAGGCGGGGCGGCTTGTGGGACAGAGACCCGGTCCACACTGGATGGAGACAGCCACCAGCCACCGTGTGGGTCCCGGAGGGGCACGCGTCTGGCTGGAGGTCAGAGCGTCCTGTGAGGAGGCAGGGAGACAGGCGGCTAGAGAGGTGGGGTGAGGCTGCCTGGCTGCGGCTGCCTGGGAGGACAGGGCAGGAGGGAGGCAGGTGCGGGGCACAGGGCCTCCGCTTTGCACTGTCCTGCTGACCCTCAGGCGGCCGACAGTCCACTCCGGTAGGTAAAGTGCTCACCACCGAAATTCGACCCCTGCTCCAAACTGGGCCATTCCACTTTCAGCTTTAGCGCAGTAACACACAAATCACAGAGAGATTTGAGAGCTTTTTTCTTCTTGGAGGACGGAAGGTTGAGCTCGGGCCTCACCAAGGAGCTTCCTCTGCAGCCCTTTTTATTTTTCTGTTTTATTTTGAGTCAGGGTCTTGCTGAGTCCGTAGTTGCCCAGGCTGGGTTCAAACTTGCAGTTGTCCTGCCTCAGCCTCCAGAGTAGCTGGGATGACAGGGTTGCCTGGTTGAGGACAGTTTTAACTGAGTTTGGGGGAATTTCTTAAACTCTTCGAGGTACACTCCATGGAATAAAAATATCCATAAACAGTACTAGGCTTATGCAGCACTTGATAAAATGTCTAGAGATGAAATGAACCGACGAGTTGGGAGTAGAAGACTCGGGTCTCAGGCCGGGTCCCCCCACACCTGTCCCCATGAGCAGTTCTGCTTTATGACACCCATGCCGTCATCGATGGCATCTTCGCCACATGCTACCTTTCATGGACAGCCTTTTCTTTCTCAGAGTGAGATGAAGTAGCTGTGTCCCTGTCTGGTGACGCTGCCCAGGCCACCTCTGTGAATTGTGCAGGTGCCTTTTGCAAACCAGGGCCCCTTGGCTCCTCCGGTGGGGACGGGGAAGGCTATGGTGGGGACCCCACCTGCGCCCCGGAGCCTGTCCCAGTGTGGGGTGTCCGCCTAGCCTGAGCTGTCGTCAGAGCCCCGGGCTCGGGGTTGGCGTCTGTTTTGGTTGAACTTCGGGAAGTGGAAGGAGAGAAGGCCTTGAATTCAGGATTCCGCCTGGAAGTTGTGGTGGAAATAGCCATGGATCTGTGTGCTCGTCCTTCACCTGCTGGGGGCTTCTCACGGTGTTGAGGGCACCCCCAGCCTCTGATCCTGGCCTGAGAGGGCTTCGGGGCCATTTAAAGAGGAAATAAGCAGGGGCTGGGGATTTAGCTCAGTGGTTTTGCCGCCTGCTGCTGTGCAAGCGCAAGGACCCGAGTTTGATCCCCTGTACCAAAAAAAAAAAAAAAAGAGGAAATAAGCAAATGTTGCAGACTTTTTTCCAGTCTCCCCACCCAGCTGCTGGTGTGACCCAGTGTCTCCTCACCCTCTCTGTTCCTTCCGCAGTGGCTCAGGGCCACGTGAGTAAGCAGGCTCGGAATTAGGGCTTTGCCACAGGGAATTTGTGAGGTTGTTGGGGTCTGGAGTGAGGCCCGGCTTCAGGAGTGACTCCCGGCTAATGGCACGGGCTGTGTAATGCTCCACAAGTGGGAATATATTGATGCTGCTCTAAACGCCTGACTTACCAGCGCTGCTGCCGCCTCTCAGACTGTCTGGAAATATTTACTGAGTTCAAGAACAAGCCAGACATGGCAGTGCACGTCTGTAATCACAGCATGTGGGAGGCCGAGGCAGGAGGATTGCAAATCCAAGGCCAGCTGGGATCATTTACTGATGTAGCAAGATCTTTTTTCAAAATAAAAAGAATTAAAAAGGCCTGAGGATGTATAGCTCAGTGAGGGTGACAGGTTGGATGGGGTGTTTCTGACAATTTTCTTTTTTTGGTTTTTTGAGTCAGGGTCTCACTATGTAGGTCCATTTTGAACTCACTACGTAGCCCAGGCTGGCCTCAAATTCGAGGTGATCCTCCTGCCTCAGCCTCCCCAGGGCTGGGATCTTAGGCTCGTGCCACCACACCTGGCTGCAATCTTCACGTAAGTCACATTTCATTCCCTCCCAGAGCCCTCTGAGGTCCAGTGTCCCCTGGACTTTGGAGCCCAGGCCTAGTCTTGTCTTCAGTGTCCCGTGACGGTTGGACCCGTGTGTGTCACCGTGGGCAGGAGTACAGATTAACCCGGCGCTGCTGGTGGGGAGTCGGCTCTAGGTCAGCGGCAGGGAAGAGCCGGCGGAGACGGTCGGAGAGGAGTCTGCTGAGCCACGCACCGAGGCCCGCTGCGTCTCTGGCCCTTGTGGTTTCCTTCAAAGCTCTGGGGAGAAAACCCAGGTAGTGGAGTGGGCCGTGGCTGCTCTCAGTGAGCAGTGCACTTTGGAGGCTGCCGGAGGGGATGCAGAGGGGCCTGGAAGGCAGCCCCTTCTGCCGCGCTGCTCCCGGCGCCTTTCGCCTCTCTGGCCCCAGCCACTGACCGCTGTGAAGAGAGCGCAGAGCTTGGCGCCCCGCGAGCGGCGTTGGGGACAGCTGCCCACTGAACCCAGGTGACTTCGTTCCAGACGCACTGGTGCAGGCGCTGGGACAGCAGGTCTGCTGGGGAGACAGAGCAGAGGCGAGTGTGGTGTACGGTGTGTGGATGGCCCTGACGGTATCACGCCCGGTGTGGCACATGCTGCTACTGCCACCATTTCCCAAGCACAAGCATCTCACCGGCTGTGGTGGACCACATACCTCTGGGAGGCTGAGGCAGGAGGATCGCAAGTTCCAGCCCAGCCTGGGCCGCTGAGTGAGACCTTGTCTCTCAATAAAATAGAAAAAGGTCTGTGGGTGTCGCTCTGGGCAGAGGGCCCAGGTCTGGTCCCTAGACTGGGAAAAGAACATTACAAGGAGTGCCGTGCTGTCAGAAGGGCACCATGGCCACGTGGCTCTGTGTCCGTGGCCCTCGCTCGGGGGTCCCTGCTCACGCCATGCTGTCCATCGGCGCTGTTGATCCCAGCCCTGGGGCCGCTCCGTCCACAGTCGCCACGAGGCCAGGGCCTTCCTGAGCAGGGCGCCGGCCTTCTTCCCGGCGTGGATGGGTGTCCTGTGTGTCGTCGTGGAGCGGTGATGGATGGACGGAGGACAGGGGACGAGGGACCACTGGCCATCGTGTGGCCGCAGGGTCGGCTTCCTCATCCTGAGTCTTTTTTCGGTACTCGAGCTTGAACCCAGGGCCTCCACACCGAGAGAGCCACACCCTCAGCCCTTTTACAGTTTTTTAAAATTTTGAGACAGGGTCTCCCTGAGTCACTGACTTGCTTAGGCTGGGCTCAAACCTGTAGTCCGCCTGCCTCAGCCTCCCGGAGTGCGAGCCCCACCAGGCTTCTGCACAGAGGCTTGCTTTGGATTCCGCCCGAGGCCTGGGTGCTGTTCGAGCCGACTCACTGTGTGATACTGGGAGACATTCTGCTGGGCTTGGGCCTGGGTCCTGGGACGATCGTGGGAGTGCCCCAGTGTCCCTGCTGTGTCCCCGCTGTGCCCGGCCGGCCTCTCTGCCCCCACCCAGGCTTAGCTCTGCAGCTGTGGCCATTTTGGAAAAGCAGAGTTCATTTGCAATGGAAGAGGTGGGCTCTGTGCTTTCATGGTGACTGCAAAGACCACGGCTCTTTCCCCGGTGAGGAATAATCACCCTGGGCTCCTGGGAGCTTGAAAAATGAAACAGCTCAGGGCACCGGCAAGGCCGCCTCTGAGGCTGAGCTAGGAGGAGAAAAACAGTCACTTCCGCTTCTGAAGAGCAGCCCCGGGTGCTGAGGGCCGAGGATTAGCTGCCTGGCCTCTGTCCTCCTGGGCACCTGTGCTGTGCTGAGCAGGACTTGACAGGAGCTCCGCCACCCTGCTCCTTGGCTGCAGGTGTCACCGGGTTTCCTGTGGGCGGCCGTCCCCCCAGGCCATGGCCCGTCTCTGCCTTTGTCACCAGATCAGGTACTGAAACTTGGTTAAAAGAGTTGTAAGCTGGGTGCAGTGTCACACACCTGTTACACCTGGTGTCCTGGAGGCTGAGGCAGGAGGATCACCAGTTGGAGGGCAGTCTGGGCAACTTACAAGGCTGGGTCTCAAAATAAATCAAAAAGAAGCCAGGGTGCTTGCCTAGTGTGTGTGAGGCCCTGGACTCTTCTCCAGGACTGCAAGGGAGAAGAGGAAGGAGAAGGAGAGAAGGAAGGAAGAGAAGAAGGAAGAAAGGAAAAAATATCAATTCTGGAGCCCTGATTTGGGCTGGACCTAAAGGAAAGATAAACTGAGAGAGAGAGAGAGAGAGAGAGAGAGAGAGAGAGAGAGAGAGAGATTGGTTGATTCTGGCCCTCTGACCAGGGCTGCACTTGTGACCTTCAGCCTGGGCCCAAGGGCATGTGCTGGGCTTCGTGCTCACCTGATCCAGGGCCCAGTCCCTCCACGCTGCAAGTCGCTGTCACTTCAAGCACGCAGCCCTCCCAGCCCGATTAATTTGAGGCCATTGCTTCTCTCCCTGCAGAAGACACACGGCCACGCCTGGGGAGGCCTGGGTGTCACCAGTGGCGGGACAGCTGCTGGCCTCTGGGGGGTCAGGGCCCCTCTGCGGCCCAGCACAGCCCAAGCTGCTGTAGTGCCAGAGTTTCCAGTGCGGCGCTAGAGAGTTGGAACAGGATCCGAACTCGCTTCCAACCAATACCAAGGACGATACTTTTCACCCCGCCGCCACCGCCGCCGCTGCCGCCTGGGCTTCTTGCTCTGGATTTCACTTAGTGAGCGCGGGTGCTGATTGTTTTACCTGCAGTGTCCCCGTGGAGCTCAGCCCCTCCAGGGAGCAGTGCTGTGGCCAGGTGCAGACGACATCATCTCTCCTCACGGGCTGTGTCCCGTCCACTTCCTGTGCTCCCCCCCGGGGACCCCTCCTTCTGTCCCCTCCTCCTCTGCACCCAAAGGTGCCACTGTTAAGAAACGCCCCGGTCTCCAGTCTTCCGAGCTGGGCCACCGCACCCCAAACCTAGAGTGCCTGGCACACAGCGGCCGCCCAGGGGTGTGTGGGAAAGAATGGCGGGAATGCGGGTGCCAGAAGTATCCTTGCGATTTGATTTTCAGTTTGATTCTACAGCGAGCTGTTGTTTAAGAGAACCAAGAACAACTGTCTTTTGTTTGGTACTGGGGATGGAACCTAGGACTCTCACACCGAGCTACCCCCCACCCTCCTTAGGTTTTGAGACAGGAGCTCATTAAGTCTTTAAACTGCCCAGGCAAGAGTCTAACTTGGGATCCTCCTGCTTCAGCCTCCCATCTCTGTGCTGGGGTGACAGATGTGCACCACCACGCCTGGCAAGAACAACCCTTACCCTTGTGATGCCTTTGCTAGTTGTAGATTTGCCAGAAAGGGAACACATGGGACAGCGTGGGCAGTCGCAGAGCTGGGGCCACTGTAGGAACACGTGTGTCCCAGGGCAGGCTGGGCTGATGACCCACTGAGAAGCAGCAGAAACACGCGGCCAGCTACCGGCAGAACGATGGGGAAGGCGTCAAAAGGAGCAGGTGGAATTAATATCTAAAATAGGAAGATGCTTGTCAACACCACGGCTGCATTTTAGATCTTGTCGGTCCTCAGTCTTCAGGAGCCCAGTGTGACAGTTCGCACTTACGGGAGTCTCTGTCCACACAGCCACCTTTCAGCCACTCTGTGGCCACTCTGGGTAGGGGGGCACAGGGGACGGGGACCTGGGCTATCTGGTCCCCGGGGCCCGGGCTGGAGGGGTGGTGGCCAAGGATCCCAAGGCTGCCGAGGGCTCTCACGTTCGGAGTTCGTCTTGGGATCTGGGGAGCCACAGAAGGTTCAGGTCTCTGTTTTTCAGACAGTGACATTTAATCTCCATTTGAAGTCTCTCGTTTCAGCAGAAAGGCAGAAGTTTTAAACTCATTTTCTCCAACTGAACTCGGGCTGTGCTGGCGAGGTTTTGGTTGCCTTCTTTTTTTTTTTTTTGTGGTACCGGGGATCAAAGTCAGGACCTTGTGCTTTCGAGGCAGATGTGGTGCCACTGAGCTACATCCTGTCCCTCGGTTACCTTCTTTAGTGGGAGGGAAGGTTATTCATGGATGGGCGCCGTGCAGGGTAGGAAATAGCCTAAAAGCACCGGAGGGTGGGATTCTAAATGTTGCCTTGTGGCTGCGCCAGCAACAGACAGCCCGGGGAAGTCTCCGTGTCTTGGGGCCAGTGATGCCCCTGGGTTCACCCTCAGGAGTGGCAGGAGGAAGGAAAAGTGGGGCTCCACACCTGTGAGCTGGGGTGCACCTCAGCCGCCCTGGGGCCGGGTGTGCGCAGTGGGGGGAGCCCAGACTGGTGGGCATGGCCCTGGTCCGCATCCTCTTCCTGTCCAAGGCTGCCTGCTGAGCGGCATGGGGTCCTCAGGCGCTGGGATGTCTTCTGGATCCCTTTTATTTCCCCATTAGCCCCCATCCGGAGGAGCTGTCCCAAAGGGGTAAGTGAAGGACAGAGACAAAACCCAGTCACTCACAAGCGTGTGCACCACACATGCATGCACACACCCCGGACAGGGCATCCCGGGCACCACCTCTGCCTGTACCCAGCTCAGGCCTGGACGTGTTTGGATTTGATCATTCTCTTGCACATTTAAAAACCCTTTTTTCCCTTTCAAAAAACCATTTGTGATGGGCCGGGGATTTAGCTCAGTGGTTTCTCCACATGCTGCGCAAGTGCAAGGACCCGAGTTCGATCCCCGGTACCAAAACAAAAAAAACTATTTGTGCACAGATCTTCATCCCACGTCATTTGGGGTCACGGTGGAAGCAATCTTGCGGGTTGGGAGGCTGGGCCCCTCAGGAACAGTGGTGGGTCATGGGCAGTTGGACCACACCAGTCTCCCACACGCTGCAGGCCAAGGGAGCTGCCCGGCCCTCGAGCTGCTCCGTGTTGGGATCCTGGAGTGGACGCCATCCCTGTCCATCCCGTCCTGTCCAGCCTGACTTCCCAGCAGCCTGGCTGCGGTGGCAGCGGATGGGGGAACGAGACAAGGTCTAAAATAGCCGGCAGTGGTGGTGAGGTTTCCTGTTAGATAGGATGTCGTCAGTTAGCTTCGGTATCTGCAAGCCGGGCTCAGCGCCTGCCCACAGCTCAATATCCAAGTACCGCAGAGCGCAGGCTGAAGCCAGATCAGGATCCTGGGGACCCAGGGAGCCCCCCCCCCAGGCAGTGCCCAGGGGGTTTAGCCCTCGGGACAAGGGTGGTGCTGCCTGTAGCTTTCGGAGTGCCAGGGAGTTTCCACAGCTTGGAGGGCAGTTAGGACCATAACCTAATGTGGTCCACGGTTCTGTTGTTTGTAGGGGAGGCACGGGGCCGTTTTTCTATTCTAGGAGGTTGTAGAGTGGTGAGGGAGTCTAAAACTGAAAATGACGACATGGAAGGAAACCGAAAAAATCAGTGTGACAGGCAGGGTCCAAGGCCTCCGGGGTCTGATGTTTCAGCCGCATTCCTGTTCCTCTGTCCTCATGGTGGCAAGATGGCTGGCAGTGTCCACCCAGCCTGCATCCCAGTGTTGCAACAATCCCAAGAAAAAGAATCTTAGAGCAGTTTTGTAGTTTGTTATGCAGCATGTCAACTCCAGGAGGGTGGGGCTTTTGATGTTCTGTTTACTGTCCTGTCCCAGCCCCTCCTAGGTACTGGCGATCATGTTACAGACTCAGCATGCTGACCCCCGTCCTGATGGGGCTTTAGAAATGGCATGTTTTGCTTTTTGAGACAGGGTCTCACTATGCAGTCCAGGTTGGCCTCAAGCTCTCTGCCATCCTCCTGCCTCAGTCTCCCGAGTGCTGGGGTCACAGGTGGGCGTGGGCCACCACACTTGGTGCAACTGCACCTTATAGATGGCTGGTTTTTTAACCTTGCACTTGAGCCAGAGCCCAGGACTTCTGGGAACTGGACGTGGCCCATGGAGGTGGTATTTGAGGAGGGAGGAAGAGAGAGAAGCCCATGGCTATTGTTGTATTAGCCTGGGGTGCGTGGTGAGTTCAAGGCCAGCAGGAGACCCTGTCTCAAACAAACAAACAAACAGAAAAAGCCAACAAAGCCCAGGAGAGGGATTGGAGGGATGCTGCTGTTTTATTCTGTGCTAAGCCCTGAAGCTGTTTTTGCTGAACGCTGGCCCAGGGCATTTTTGACGTGGGAGGTGAGCTTTCTCCCGAAGCCTTTGAGGAGGACGGGCTCCTCCAAGGGCCGATGTTGCTGAGCAGTGAGCATGGGCCTGGGGGTGCAGTCAAAGCATCTGCAGATCTGGGGTGCAGTGTGGGAAATGGTGGGACAATGACCGGTGCTCACAGACAAATGCAGGGGCCTTTGCCGAGCCTTCCTGGTGTTGGGGTCTCGGGCTTCCTCCGATATCCATCTTAGCCCGGCACCCGTGGGATTCCTGATGTGCACCACTGCCCCTGGCTTATTTTTATTTTTAGTCTTCTGAAATGATGTCTTGCTGTGTCGTCCAGCTTGGTTTTGAACCTGTGGGTTCAGGTGATGCTCCTGCCTCAGCCTCCTAAATGGGGCCTGGGACTGCTGGGACTGCAGGCACACATTGCAGTGCCCGGTAGGGATTCTTTTTTAGCTTTAGCTTTTGATGATTTCTCTGTGCTTGTGGAACAAGGTGTAGCCCTGAGACGTTGCCACGGAACAGGGCATCTTGGTGTGGAAGGTTATTTGATTAAGATTGTGCTGCTGAGAACTCCGGATGTAACTCAGGAAATTTCAGGTTGAAAAAAACCACTTGCCCTTGTCAGTCACTGGATTTCTGGCTCTCAGCCAAGTCGCATATTCTTAACTGTGGTTCTTTGTTTGTTTGTTTGTTTGTTGTACTGGGGATTGAACCCAGGACCCTGTGCTTGTGAGACAGGTGTGGTGCCACTGAGCTAAATCCCCGGCCCTGCAGTTTCTTAACCAAAACAAGATGAGAAAATGAAACAGGTGAAGCACTGTTTGCTGGCCCAGTGGTTTGCTGGCCACATGAGTGGACTCTGAGGTGCACAAGACCCACGAGGGAGATGTGACCCTTGCAGCCCTTGGGTCCAGTGCCCCAAGAGACCGGACAGGGTTGCTGTTTACAGAGAGAGGGACTGAAACATGAGCTTGCAGCTTCATGCCCTTGTAATCTGCATGAGACCATTCTTTGAGTTCTTTTCTTTTTCCTTCCTTCCTTCCTTCCTTCCCTCTCTCCCTCCCTCCCTCCTTCCCTCCTTCCCTCCTTCCCTCCTTCCCTCCTTCCCTCCTTCCTTCCTGTTTCAAACAGGGTCTGGCTCTGTCGTTCAGGTTGACCCGAAGTCACTGTGCAGACCAGGCTGGCCTCAAACTCACAGAGACCCTTCTGCCTCAGCTTATTGAGTGCTGGGCCTACAGGAATGCACCACGACGCCTGGCAGGAGTCCCTTCCGGGGCAGGGCCCTTGTGGCCCAAACACCCTTTATTAGGCCTCGCTTGCCTTTCACACTGTGGCACCAGGATTACCAGTCCCACATTTGCTCTTGGGGCACCCTGTGCAGCGTGGGACCCCTCCCTTAGCGCTTCCTCCAGGGCGCCAGGCCAGCGGTCTTAGCAGTGCAGCAGGAAGCTGTTGGTGCAGCTGCAGTCACCAGGGTGATTCCCCGAGTGTCCTCTGGGTCCCCCTGGAGGAAAGAGCTGGAGCCAGGGCTTTTGTCCCTCCACTGCCGCCGCCTGGCTGCTGGGGTCCTCCTCACTCCGGCCCTGACCTCTGAGAAGTGACAGCAGGGCTAGGGGCTTGGAGGCTGGGACAGGTGAGTGAGCCGACTCTCCGGGCAGGGTTTGGCCTCACAGCATGAGCAGAGTCCAGCACTAGGGCCGGGGATTTAGCTCAGTGGTTCCGGTGCTTGCCTTGCAAGTGCAAGGTCCTGAGTCCGATCCCCAGTGCCAGAAAAAAGAGTCCAGCACTGCCTCCAAGCAAACTGGATGCAGGCAGATCAGTGCTCTGAGTCCCCCCAAACTCACAGACCCCACTGTGGGGTGGGGCTGGCCGGACAGCTGATTTAGACAGATTTTTAAAAGTAACTTTCAGTGTTTAAATTGTGGAATTGGCTGTGCGGGGCTGGGGCAGGCTGGGTGCCCCCACCCACTGTCTCTGCCCCCGACGGACGTCGCCCTGTGCCCACCTGCCTCAGCTTCTGGCCACAGCCACTCAGCTTTCTCTCTCTGAGTTTGATAGTTCAGGCGCCTTGTGCGGGCGGGGTCACGTGCTGTTCCTTTTTGGTGTCTGGCTCACGTTGCTTCGCCCGATGTCCTCGGCCTGAGTGACCTGGTTTGTGTCCACAGGGCGCCTCACTTCTGTGTTCACCAGTCCCGCAGCGTGGGGCAGCTCGCAACTTGGCTGCTGTGTGGCGCCACTGAGCTGGGGGTGCAGAGCTCCTCGAATCTGGCTTTCCATCCTTTCGGCTGTGGACCAGCAGTGCAAGGGCTGCACTGCAGAGCAGCTCTGCTGTCTGCTCCAGGGCCACACTACTCCGCTCCGTAGGGGCTGTGTTCATTTTCCTCCCAGTGGCTTGCAGGGCCCTCACACCCTCCCCTTTCTGATGGCCCCAGTCCTGAGGAGTGTGTTCCGATTCCGCCTTGCGGCTGGACAGTAGAGTTTTACTGGGCGCGGTGGCGCAGGCCTGTAATCCCAGCACTCTGGAGGCTGAGGCAGGAGGATCACCTCCAATTCAAGGCCAGCCTGGGACAATAGTAAGACCCCCGCTTCAAAGAAACCCAAAAAACTAAAACAAAACTCAAAACCCTGAAACAAACAAAACCTGGTTTTATTACTTTATACTTCACATTATAATCAATACATAAATTAGTGCTGTCCTAGTAAAATGTAATAGCTCCCTTTATTGAGTGCTAAGTACCCTACATACCTTGCATGATTTAATAAATTCTCACTACAATTCCATGAGAAAGGTTCTGTTTTCACCCCACTTTGCAAATGAGGAAATGGAGACTTTAGGTAACTGTGCCTGTGCTTGGATTTGAACCAGATGCCTGACGCCAGGGACGCTGTACCCCAAGTCTGCCGTTTAAAATTCACAGCCAGAGCTGACCCACATCAAGGAAGGATCAGGCCAGGACCAGCTCCTTCCCCCAGGCGAAGCAGTTGGGGCTCGGGGTCCCCTCGCCCTGTACCCTGGGGGCTAAGAGATGCTGCACTGTGGTTTGCCTGCCCCTCAGGTCTTGTGAATAGTAGGGAAGGTGAGGAACAGAGATGTGACCCTGTTCAACTCCTGGATTTGGTTTTTTTGTGGAGGGAGGTGCTGCAGTCAGTGAATTATCTTTACGAGAGAGGGTTCATTCTTACAGTGCCGGGCTTTCTGTTAAGCCGTGGTTGAGCTGGAATGCCTGCGAAATAAAAAATTAATGGGAAGGAGTTGGGGGATTTTGTGTCCACCTTGATCATATTTAATTTTGCTTTTGGATTAGGTCAGTAATAGTCGGGTCTGCTTTAGGTGCTTTAGGAATGACTGCCAACCACAGTTCCCCGTCCAGGTTCTGATATTTGTAGTTGGATTATTGTATTAACAAATGCTTCAAATTGCAGTAGGGAAAACTCGGTACATTATTCAAGTCAGGGGACCAATTGGTCTCTCAGATCTGTTAATCCTATCAGCAAACAATGGCACAGGGCCAAGGGAATGGACCTGCTCAGGCTGCAGGGCTGCCTCTCAATCTTTGTTTTGTTAACATTTTTTCTTATTTTGGTTCCATAAAATGAAGTCCCCATTAAGAGCTCGTCTCCCAAACTAATCCCTAAACTGTGTGACTAAGAAAAAGAAAAAAAGGAGAAAGAAAATGTGGCATGTTGTTTCTTGGCCCCAAAGCCCAGACCGAGTTTGCAGGGTGTTTTACAGTGTGCTCCAAGGATGGGGGACGGAGGGGTTCAGGAGAATTCACCCCAGAAAGGCTCCTCTGGACGTGGAGCGGGCCGTGCAGGTCCCTGCAGTGCCTGTGGTCCTGGGTAACTTCGCCCCTGCACTGAGGGACAGACAAAGGGAGCTCGGGACGAGAATCCAAGTCTCCTGGGGGCTCCCTGGTCCCGAGTTTAGCTTATCACCGTGTGATTGGCACTTGGCGATCACGTATTGCCGCCGCTGTTGGTCACACTCATGTGGGAAAGTCCCTGGCCCCAGGACCTGCTGTGCCTGTTGGGAGAGGGGGTCTTCAGAGGAATTCAAATGACAGTGACGCCACTGGGTGGCCCAGGCCAGCGCGGGGTCCTCGTCAGAGAGGACATTCGGATGCACCAAGGCCATGTCGGACACAGCATGAAGGGGACACTGCCGGCCAGCACGGGAGGAGCTGCAGCCTTGGCCTGGACACTGCACTTCCGGGCGGGTTTTGTTACTGCCCCTTCCGGAAACTCACACTGCCTGGCTCTTTCAGCGCTGTCCTGACTTCTCCTGGTCCTCGTTCCTCCTGTGTGAAAGGGGTTCCTGTCCCGATTCTCCACCAGCATGCCCCAGAGGCCCCTCCTGCGCTGTGCCTGCCTGGCCCCCAGTGGGAGTCCCCCTGGGTCCGCGGGCTGTGGGCACCTCCTGCCCATCTGTGGCCATCGCTCCTGGCCGTGGGACTCTGGCTTTCCTGCTGTGATGTTTGCCATGTTGATGCCTCTCTGCTCTGTGAGGTGAGACCCCCTTCCCCAGCATCTGGGCCGCTTTGTGTGAAAGGCTTTATTGCCAGCCCTGAGGAAGCCGGAGGAGGAGGAGGAGGAGGAGGAGGAGGAGGAGGAGGAGGAGGAGGAGGAGGAGGAGGAGGAGGAGGTGGCGTGGTCAGACTGGGCCTGACGGGGAGCTGTGCTGCAAGGGACAGGGTTACGTCAGTGCGTGGTCGGCCAAGCCGTCAGACGCTCTTTTTGGAAGCATCCCTACAAAGTCTTTGCACTGAAGTTTTTGACAGATTTCATGTTTGGGTTACGTGACATGGCCGGAAGGGAGCTTGAGTGTTTGTGCAACTTGTGATGATGTCCAGGGTTCTCTTGGGATGGATTCCGGGACGGTTCAGTGAGCCTGGACACTCGGGTGCCTCATTGCGTTTCAGGGTCTTCTGCAGCGAAGGCGCTGCTAGTGTTTCTTAGCAGGGCGTGGTGGCGCACACCTGTGATCCCTGGGCTTGGGAGGCTGAGCCAGGAGGATCGCCTCAAGTTTGAGGCCAGCCTGGGCTACTTAGTGAGACCTGTCTCAAAAAAGAAAAAAGAAATCTATTGTGAACATTTCTTCTAGGAACTTTTTACAGTTGCGTATCTCTTATTTGAAGTACTCGGGACTGGAAGGGTTTTGGATTTGGGAACATTTGCATATCAGTGACAGGATGTCTTGGGGTGGGGCCCAGGTCTAACGGGGAAATTCACTTGTTTCCCTGCTGGAAATTCTATACAGCGCTTCCAGTGGTTTTGTACACGAATGTGCATGATACGAGATTTTCCCCTTGTGGCGTCAGTTGGCACACCGAAAAATTCCAAGTTTGGATTTTGTGTCAGGATTGCTTAACCTGTCACACAGCAGCTTTAGGTGGAGGGGTTGTTTCTGCGTCGTGTTCTTTTCAAGCCTTGAAGAGAGGCGATTTCGTTCTGCATTTCCTGTGACCTGCCCTGAGTCCCTCTGCCCCCTCCCAGCCCAGCCACTGCTCCCCACGCCCAGCGGAGGCTGCCCGGAGCTCCCGGCCCTGCTCCTCCCAGTGCTGGTTTAATTTAGGTCTCACCCTCTGGGGTTTACTTTCTTTGCAGCAGGCACCATGGCTCTTGTTTTTCAGTTTATATTGATCTTAAAGTATGCAGCACTCAGCAAGCGCTTTTTTTGTTCTTCTTTTGGTTTTTGGAGACAGTGGTCTCCCTATGTAGTTCAGGTTGCCTTGAATTCACTGTGTGGCCCAGGCTGGCTTTGAACTCTCAGCATCCTCCTGCCTCAGCCTCCTGAGTGCTGGGATTACAGGCATTGCTGCAGGCGTTGCCGCCACTCCCGACTAGCAAGTGCTTCTTGGATGAGGTTTTTGGGGAAGGAGAGGATGCTGGCTCCTTTTCTGATATGCGGAGCTGTCTGTGGAGACCGAGGCTGGGGTGTGTTTGGGTGTGGGCAGAGTTGGGCAGAGTGAAGACAGTGCCAGCTGCCACAGCCCCGTCCTGGTCCCTGCCAGGGTGGGCGGAGGGGACACACTGTCCCTGAGTGCAGGCTCCTGGCTGTGCTCCAGCCACCCGACCCCGGGCAGGTGAGGTCGCAGGCCATGAGCTCTGCTCCCTGGGCCCAGGCTTTGGCCTTTCATCCTTTATGGAAAACAGGAAGGTGAAGGACTGGAGCGCTTTGTGCATATAAAGGAGTCGTTATTGTGGGAATCAAAGGACCACAGGGCTCCCCGGCCTGGGAGGGATCAGAGTAAAAGAAAAGGGAGAGAAAGGGCGGGAGGAAAATACTCACAGGGTCCTCTCAGGCCTCGTCTTGTGTCAGTCTTGTGTCACGCTGCTGCTCAGTCCCCTCTCTGCTCCCAGGGCCACCAGAGGGCCTGGGGCCTTCCCTCACCCCCTGCCTGTGCCAGCCCTCCCCCAGGCTCAGGGGGATGCGCTCCACAAGTGTCTTCTGATGACGATAATGAGATTCCTGCGGCTCTGTGGTGTGCACGGTGGACTTTTATCCTGGACCGTGAGTGACCCTCGCACTGTGTTTTTCCTGTGGCCGAGTCCGAGCTGCACTCCTGGGCTGCGATCGTGGTTTGTTTCCTCCCTTGATTCATCGGATGAGAGGCCCCTGGTCAGCCTCCCCTCCGCGAGCTGCCTCCGCTGCGCTGCTGTCGGGCCTTCTCTCTAATCCTTGGTGTGAATACCCGGCAGCCCGAGCTCCATCTTGGTTAATCTCTGTGCTGTGCAGCACCATGTCCCCTTGTCCAGGCCAGGTGCTTGCTAACGGGACGCTGACCACCTGGTTTCCACCTTGGGAGGTGACAGGTCAGTGTGTCTGCCTCAGCTTAGAGATGTGCACTGGAGAGAATTTTAATGGTTTATTTTAAGGCCCGTGACTCCCGGGGCCAGAGGAGCCAAGCTTTGCAGAAATGAAGAAGAAAGGGGGGCGGGAGCTTCTGACTCCTCCCTTTTGGTGTTTTGCCAGCCCAAGGCTGCCCTGCCCTTCTACGGTTGGCGACTTGGAAATGGGTAGAAAGCAGGTTGTGTGGCCTCGAGCCCCAGTAGTTGGAGGCAGCCTGTTGAAGTGAGCGCCCTGCACCCCCGGCTGTGATAGAAGAGGGTCCCAAGCCCCTGTGGTGGGGATGGGGTGTTCAGTGCTGGCCCCTGGCTGGTGTAGGGCTGGAGGGAGAGCAGCTCCAGCTGTCGAGCGCTGGGCAGTGTGGCGGCTTCCGGGGAGCAGCGGGGAGGGAGCTCCCGGCTCTGATCCCCGAGGGCTTCCTGCCTGCCCAGCGCACAGTGGAGCCCTTAGGTTCCCTCCCCAGCTCAGGCCGCATTTGCTCAAACGGAGCCCGTAGTGTAGGCCACTTGGTGATGCCCTCTGTCCCGGACCATCGGGGCCTCTCTTGTCAGGCCCGTGGGCTGGAGAAGTGGCTAGAGTCCGGGAGCAGCGCTGAGTGGGTGGGGAGGAAGATGCTGAGGCATGGGTTCTCCCTCCGGTCTGCAGCTGCCCGGCTGCCCCTGGGTTCCGCAGGGACAGGTGTTGGGCCACCTCCTGGACGGGCACGTGCCCGGGGTGCAGAAGTCACAGGGGCCACTGCCTGGTCCTGGACAAATCACCCAGTCTCAGTGGCCAGTCTTGGGGAAGGGTCCGGATCCCGAGTTCTTTCTCCCTGCTCAGGAATGCGATCTGGTGCTTGGGGTTCCAGTCCTGCCCAAACCACTTAGATGTCTGACCTTAGGCAAGTCAGAGTCAGAGTCCGGTAAGATGGGCTCAGGTGGGCACCTTGAGCACCTGCTAGGCATCTGTGAGGGTGAAATCGGTTCACATAGGGGTGGTCACCAGCACTGAGCCTGGAGAACTGGACTTGCAGTCACAGCTGGGCTGGGCAAAGTCTGCAAATCCTCAGCTCCGGGTCCTGCTAGCAGCCAGACCATAGTTGGCGAACTGGAAACCCTGGTGCCAGTCGCAGTGGATGTTGTAAATCCTACCACGCGTGGCCCTTGTGGACTCCAGGGTGGAGCACGGCTGTGGCAAACCTCTAGCCTCTTCCCAGACTCCTGGGGCAGCACCCCGCCATCCCAGTGGCTCCACCTTCTTCTCCAGGGCCTGGTGTTCAGAGTGGTCAGGGAATCATGGCCAAAGAACCTGAGCACTCCTAGGAGCACTGGTGGGACCTGCTAGTTGCTGTAGGCAGAAGAAAGGAAAACCAGTCAGTGGGGAAGGCAGTGGACTGAGGTAGTAGCGTGGGAATGGTGATTTATCTCTGTCCCTCTGCAGCTAGCCGTGGCCCCTTTCACCCCGTGTGAAGCAGTGTGTGAGTGAGCGGGGAGACAGCACCCTGCCACGTTGGGGAGCTGACAGCCACTTGAAAAGCCAGTGAAGAGAAA
The DNA here is from genome assembly GCF_053883595.1 of Heterocephalus glaber. Classification (NCBI taxonomy): domain Eukaryota; kingdom Metazoa; phylum Chordata; class Mammalia; order Rodentia; family Bathyergidae; genus Heterocephalus; species Heterocephalus glaber. The sequence goes on from NW_028258357.1 coordinate 21,079,381, forward strand.
GGGACCTGTGTGGGGTGCTCAGGAGCCTCAGGAAGTGGCTCTGACGATGCAGTGACCGAGGCCCAGGAGAGGAGAATGCACAGAACGGTCCCCGTGGAGTCAGCAGCAGGATCTCATCAGCGCTGCTCAAACGCAGCTGCCGGGAGAATCCCTGAATTCTCGTTCGAGTGTGGGTCTGGGTCCGGGCCTCGGGCAGGGCTGCGATTCTGCCTTTCGCACAGTGCCTGGTAAAGCTGGAGCGAGTCCCGAGCGCTGGGTCTTCGGTGACACAGAGGCCAACGGCTCGCCTGTAGCCGATGTGATTAGAGGTATTAGCACCAGAGGGAAGGAACTGTCGGTGAGTGGGCAGATCCCCGCTTTCTTTCACAGGGTGGCACTGCGTGGGCCGGTGTTCTGACAAAGATCAGCTGCTTCCTAGCTGTGTGACCAGGAGCCGGGGCTGTGGTCCCCCCACAGGTGCGATGACGATTCCCGATCAGAGGAGATCCACGCGGGTGCTGGAGCAGCCAGCCTGGCGCCTTTCCTTTCTCTGGCCTGGGAGCCAGTCTTCAGACTTACAGCTTCCAGCCTGGGGTCCCCGTGTCCCTGGAGCCCTGCCACACTGGGGACCCGCCTTCCACCTGTGCTGCCACGATTCTCGCTGCATGTCCGCTCACCAGCATGTGACAGTCAGGACCCAGTCCCCCTGCCTGCCCCAGACGCTGCTTTGGAAGCTGACAAGAAAAGCCACAGAAGGGCCGTGAATGAACAGAGGGAGACTCCCCGGGGAGAAGAGAATTTTGTGGGACGAGGGGAAATAGTATGGGATAGGCTCTTTCGTTAAACTGGTGATGTGCTTTTGGGTTCCACCAGGCTTTTTGAGCTCGAGATGCTCACACCCTGTTGTGCAAAGGGTCTCACATGTTAGATGTGCCCTAGAAGCGTTAGCTTTTTTTTCTGCCTTTTCCCAGAACTGTGGATGGAGGAAACCGAAGCCGGAAGTGGTTGACTCTGGCTGTCCCCCCGAGGCAGTGGCGTGTAATTGTCGTCACTTGGGGAGAGTTGGTGGCTGAAAGAGGCTCACTTTGTACCACTGTGGTCTTGGGGCTGTGAAGTCCCACGTCCCACATTGCCTGCACCTGTCAGCAGTGCGCCCTGTGCTATAAGAGCAGCTGGCGTCTGGGGCAGCTCAGGCAGCGGCGGAGCTGGCACCAATCCCGTGAGCACCCCGTGCCTGCAGTGCCTCCCAGTCCCTTCCCTAGGTGCCCCTCTGTGTCTGCATCTGGATCGCAGTTGTGGCCCCGGGGCTCCTCGATGGCTTGGCCTCCTGAAGGCAGCTGTCACTCACACGCGTGGAAGAGGAGGAGCCAGGCCCTGGGTTGAGTTCAGGGACTCGGGGCCCTGAGAATGTTCCGGTGTGGTGCTTCCTGCCCGCTGGGCGGGGCTGGGGTGATTGGGGTCTCAGGACCTCTGTACCCCTCCGGAGGATCTGGTTCAGTCTGCTGGGTTGCAGTGGAGCCGCGTCCATCTGTGTTTGTCCAGCAGGTGCTCCTGGTGGGCAACGAGAAGCCCTGCCGTAGCCCTTTGTGTGCTGATGCCAAGGGCCAAAGCTGTGGTTCTGTCTGTCTGTCTGTCTGTCTCACACACACCTGCTTCCTGAGGGCTGGAGCCGCCCTTGACCTCATAGCCTCCTTTTCTCTTGGCTCCCAGACCCCGAGGGGACAGACCCCCAATGGTCTGCACGCAAACCCCTCATCTCTGCCAGAAGCTTGGCCAGGCAGGAGATTGCTGTGTCTACGGCGGCGGCTCCGTTGGGCTGTTCTCCCTGGGGACATCGGCAGTGCTGGGGACAGTTTTGGCCCATGGCCTGGGCAGGGTGCTCATTACTGCTGGCCCCGCTGGGCAGAGGGCAGGGTGCTTCCCTTTATGGAGACCGATCTCCACATAGACAGACTCCTGGGACCCACCTTGTCGCCCTCTCCCCGTCGTAGATCTGGTGAGGCCTGAGCTTGGCCTGGCTTCCAAGTGACTCAGGAAGCTGGATTGGCAGCTGCGCCTTCACCCACTTCCTGTTACTTGTTAGCATCTTTCTCTGGTCTGTCACATTTGCCTGCTTTGTGTCTGATGCCGGGGTGGGAGGGGCGCTGGGTTCTCTGGGTGACGGCTGTGATGAATGGCAGCTTCGCTCCGGGGTTACCCCACTCTCTGGCCCCAGCCAGGCACTGAGGCTGGAGCAGGACCGAAGTCAGCTCTCAGGGAAACATTCTGGGAGGTGGGGTGTCACCTGGTTGCCCTTCACGCCCCCGACTTGTAGTTAGCTGGTCTGGGGGTGACCGAGGTCCTGTGTCCGTGCTGCCCTCGAGCCTGTGCTGCAGCAGGGCCTGGCCCACAAGGTCCTGAGATGTGGCGAAGGCACAGCGGGTGCTCTGGGAGCACTTTGAAGCACGCTGCCCAGTGCTCACTGGGCACCCAGGTCGCAGAGCGCGGTGCAGGGCGGATGCCAAGGCGGGGCAGACCCACGCCCTCCCCTGCTGCCCTTCCCAGGATGGGGACCCCAGTGGCCACCCTGCGTGGCCACACCCTGGGGACAGGCCTGCTCCTCCCCTCAGCCCTGCTCTCCTTCTGCCCAGAGCCCCACCTGCTGCTCGCTCTGCCCCTGGGTCACCCCTGTGCTGGGGTTGGACAGCTGCCGTTCGAAGCCCCAGTGCGTTGCTCTGGCGACCGGCAGGCTCCTCACCTCTCGGGGCAGTTGCTTTGTGTGTGTGGTTTGTGTCCCTGCCTTTCTTGCTGGCTGCCAGGCAGTGCGTGGATTCAGTCAGGAGAGACAGCGGGGCTCGGTGGCAAATACTTGCAATCCCAGCACTCGGGAGGCTGAGGCAGGAGGATTGCTGTGAGTGCGAGGCCAGCCTGGGCTACATAATGAGCTCAAGGCCAGTCTGAACTACACAGCGAGACCCAAAACAAAAAGAAAACAACAAAAAAAGAAGAGCCTGGGAGAGGGCCTACCCGTGCCACGGACAGCCTTGAATGCGAGCAGGCTTCACACTGCCACTGAAGCAAGTGCGTCGCACGTTAGCAAAACAGAATAACCGTTGCTACCTTGAGGTGCGGCAGGAACAGCGGGGCCACTGTCTCACTCTGGTCCGGAGTGATCAGAATCTTTGCCGGTCCCGTGAAGCCGCAGGACCCCAGGCGGTGTCAGCCCTAACTCTGTGGCTGGAGCAGTGTGGGTTTTGCAGTCGTGTGAGGAGATGGGTTCCAGCCCGAGGCGTCTGGGTGATTATTTGTGTGGCCAGCCGTCTTCCGCGGAGCTGACCCCTGAGCCTTTCTGCAGCCACACTTTTGTCTTTTCTAAGTGCTTTTTCTTTCCTTCTGCATTGCTGCAGCTGTTCCTCCTGCAGCTTCCCCGTGACCTCGGCACAACCAGAATAATTGCTCTCATCTCCAGGGTCTTGGCCGGGCTGGCTTCTCTTTGATGAGTTTCCCAACCCACTTCCCCTGGGAGGAAGGAGCTGCTGCTGTGTGTGCCTTGCACGCGCCTGCGTCGTGTAACTCTGTGTTGCTGTTTGCGGGTCTCCTGCCTGCTGCTGTGTATGTGGGCGGAAAACGCGCCTGTCCCTCTGTGGCTAGAGAAGGGCCTGGCACTGAGTGGGTGCTAATTGCTACCCTGTAATGCCATTGGCAAGGAAGCTTAGTCTCTGTCCTCTGATACCCTTGTTCAAAAACTAAAGCTGGGGGGTGCCGATGGGTGCAGCAGAGTAGAACTCACGTATGACACGGGACACTGCACTCTTGTGACAGCTCCTGTCAGTGAGCCCGGTGCTCCTGAGCCGTGCTGCCTGTGTTATCTGAGGCAGTGGGCTCCTGCAGCGAGAACCCCCAAATCCAGGCTGTTTAAAACATGCGTGAAGCTTGTTTCTCACTCACCAACAGTCTCACCAGGTTGCCCTGGCTGGACAGCTGCTGTAGTTTGGAACTTAAGGGCCCTGCTGAGGTCTGAGTGACAAAGGCTGGCTCCCCAGGGAGGTGCTGTGGGCGGCAGTGCAGTCCTCGAGGTGGGGCCTGGTGGATTTTCTGGGGCAGTGGTGGTGAGCCCATGGCCCGCGTGCCACAGCGGGCTGTTTGTATCATTGAAAGCTCTAGAAGGTTCGCCGTCATACTGGAGGTGTGTCACACGGGGACCCAGGCCTGCGCTTTCCCTCCTTTTCTTCCCTGGGCACCTAGGGAGCAGTTGCTCTGGCTGCCATGTGTCTTCAACACAAAGTGACGGGGCCAGTCGCTCAGGGCTAGAACCTCCAAAACATGAGGCACGAGAAACCTTTCCTCTCTTTAAGTTGATGCCCTCAGATATTTGTCATAGCAAGGAACGCTGACCAGTACAGCTACACCCCTCATTCTGTTTCAGGGACCCAGGCCCCTTCCATCTTGTGGATCTACTGCAAGACCCACAAGACCCTGAAGGTCATCTCCTTTTTCAGCAGCCGGCTCGGGGGAACCAGGATGTTGAGCTCACTAAGCCTGGAGGGTACTTGGTCTCACGGGGCTGTGAAATGTGCCATCTGCCTGTTTGCTTCTGTTTAGTAGGACTTCGTGGCAGTCTTCATGGGGGACACAGCAGCCTTGCTCTGCGCTCCTCTGCCTGGTGGTCCAGTTTGCGGCCAAGCATCACGGGCAGGGGGAGTCGGAGCCATCAGCACCGTGTGCAGCTGATGCATGGTGACACAAGCGCTCGGAGCCTGGTTAGTGCTCAGGCCACCTGCGTGGCCTCGCTGGCTGCAGCTGCGGGGATGCAGGGCCCCTCTTGCCTGGTTAAAGCCTGCGAGATCAATGGGGGCTGAAGTGCTTCCGGGGCAGAGTTGAATCTGCAGGGAGTCGCTGACTGTTGAATGCGAGCACTGCCGCCATACTTCGCTTCTTTCTCATCGTGGAAGTGCTGTTTGTGCAGTGTGTCCTCCCTAATCAACACGAGGGACACGGCGACAGGCCGAGAGGACATCTTGTGTGGCGGACAAAGCCTTCCCTGTTTCCTGGGAGAAGTTGTTAGTAGTTCTCATAAGGTTATGTGAGGGACTTTTTCTTCCCTGTTAATAGAGGAGTCAAGAACCCATCGTATGATTGTAAAGTATTTTGGTAGCTTGTAATTTGAGAAATGTGCTCATGAGACCCATAATTTTATAGATTTTGGGAAATTTGTACCTACTTTCAAATGGGTAGGTTGGAGGAGGGACTTTAACCATGAACATCTTAGTTTTTTTTTTTTTTAAAGGTAAGACTGTGGTTTGAAATTCCCATCCATGAAGGCATCATGGGAGATGAAAGGTGTAGACTTTAGGTACAAAATTGCACCAAGAAAAAGAAGTTGCACACAGTGCAAAGAATTTGGGACAGACGTTGCTTGAATCTGTCTGTACCCAGGCATTTGTGGCTTAAATTTTCTTCCCCTGAAAAGGAATTTTCATCTATTTTGTTCAGTATTGGAATCTCTTCTTCCTCCTCCCTGCCTTCCCCTTTCAGGAAAACAGGGGTGGGCTTAGGAAATACAGTTTATGGGTCTCACTTGTGCAGGTGACCAGCAAAACTTATTTGGAGCTTGGATGTCAAGATGGTTATTTCTGTTCTCCTGCTTCCCTCCAAGCAGAGGAACCCACTGTGTGTGGTCAGAGTGTCGTGGGCCTTTCTTCTGGGTCTCTATTTCATTAGCAGCCACACAATGGAAGAGGAAGTGCAGTTTGGCAGTTCCTGGTATAGTTGGACCGCGTGTGGCCAGTTTCATGGCTTTGTATGGTTTGCTGAGTGCTGTGCTATCTTGGCTCGGTCATGACGTGGCTTTTAAAAATAATGCTTTGGAACTGAAATGTTCTGGTTGGTGAGTTTTCTGGCCGTGGAAGGGAAAGACCTTGGGGAGAGTCTGTGACCACGGGTGAATGATTTATGCTTGTTGATCCTCCGTTTCTTCACTTAGAGACTGGGGTACTAGTGCTGTCTTTATCAGGGTTGCTGGGATAATGTATCTGGGGTTTCATGTGTGTTCTTAACCTAGGCAGCACTCAGTGAGTGCTAACTACTATTAATTATTATTGAGTTATACAAAGTCACTGTTGGTAAGAGGTTTTTAACGTGGTACAGTGTATAAATAAAGTGAAATAGAATATCAAAAACAGTGATTGGAGGGGCCGGGGATTTAGCTCAGTGGTGCCACCGCCTGCCTTGCAAGCGCAAGGTCCCGAGTTCGATCCCCAGTACCAAAAAACCCCACAAAAAACCAGTGATTGGTAGGATTTTAACTTGTAGTGATCACCAGGACCCTTTGTAGTGGCATATTCATTGTATCTGGTACTTATCATAGCATTCAAGGCTCCTGTTATTTACAGATTCAATTCCATAACCAATAATACTGATTATTGAACACCTGTGGTGTCTCAGGTACTATGCTAGGCACTGTTTAGTTGAAAAGTCCAGACTGACAAAGTAGGGCAGGGTATTCTCTCTCCAAGGCTTTATAGTAGGGGGACCCAATGCCTCAGGTTGCCCTGGACAGTCCTGGTTTATATTTTGGGGAGCCCTTTTTGTTTCGAGGGGTATTCTGATTTGGGAACCAATGATAAGTCACCAGCATAGGCTGTTGTTGAGATGAAGGGAGTTTCTTCAGCCAGGGACTGTTGAAGGAAGGAGCAGGTAAAAATTATTATTCAGGTGGTTTGAGCCAGGCTAAACAGTAAGCTGTAGGACTAGAGGGAAGAAGGCAGACGGAGGAGGTTTTGGAAGTAGAATAAGTGTTGTGCAATATGTTGTGCAGAGCCAATTGGAGGCGCCATCTTGAATTCCAGAGCAGGATGCTCAGCCTCTGGTGCCCAGGCCTTTTGGTCTAAGTTTCCCCGGTTTGCAGGTCTCACATGTTTTCAGTGAGACCTGACATTAAGGGTTTAGTGTTTGCTTTAAAAATTCCCCCACAAGAGGATGTCGGGATTAGAGAGCAAGGGAAGGCGCCTACCACTTGCCTATCAGACAGGGAGCTAGGTCATTGGTTTTTATGGCCATTTCCTTTCTGATTCTGGGGCCATGGGCCTTGGGGGTGGAGTTCAGGGCTATTTTGGTATTTCTGTCCGTGCTTCAAAATTACCTGGTTCCTATGAGGAGGAAAGCAGGGGAATAATAACCCTTCTTTGGCTCTGAAATTTTAGGGTTTTGTTTGTTTTTCCATGCTGTGCCTCCCATCCGCTGAGAGAATATTGCTTGCCATAGATTTGGGAGAGTTATAGGGTGATACTTTATATGCTCAGAGGATATTGCTAAGTTCAGATCTCCAGATTTGGGATGTGAGTCTTTCCCCCCTGAGCGTTTGCATTTGCTGTGTCTTAATTACCATTCAGGGAACATTGGATGAAAAAAGTCAGTCCTGGCTTAGGTATTAAAATACAACCCTGTGTGTGTATTATGGAGCCTTTACCTTTAGGATTCCCATTTCTAACCCTGGGCAGCACAAGCAATTTTCTGTGTCATTAACTTCTTTTCTCTGGAACAGCGAAGGGCTGGGAATGCGCGTCTTCTCCCTCCGAGGCGAGCTGAGCGAGCTTCTGCATGGTCAGATGGATGCCACAGGCTGGCCTTTTTGCTGTGCTATTTGTGTTTCTGTGCAGGAGTCTTCACAGACTCTGCAGCTCATTGGAAGGCTCCCTACTAACTCCCGGCCAGTGATGAATTGATCCAGGTCTTTGCATCCATTATTGACAAGGTTTTGCGACACTCTGCTGGGTGCAGTAGAGCCAGCAGGACAAGGCCTGGGGACCTCCTCTGATATAAAGAGGGGCATGCGGAGCCAGCCTCCCAGGGCTGTTATGAGGGGGGCGGGTGAAGCAGTGCTCAGGAAGGGCTCTGAGTTGTTCTGATGCAACGTAGTCTGATCCAATAAGTCATCCACACACAGGTGGCTCTGGAATAGAGGGAGGCGAAGCATGCATGGCCCAGGACCAAATCTAGTTCATTTCCTGTTTTGTATGGCTTAAGGACTAACAATTGTGTTTACATTTTTAAATAATTGAAAAAAAAATCAAGCTGGGTGTGTTGGCAAACACCTGTAATCCCAGCATTCGGGAGGCTGAGGCAGGAGGATCACTGCGAGTTCGAGGCCAACCTGGACTACATGGCAAGGACTTGTCACACACACACACACACACACACACACACACACACACACACACACCCCAAGAGAAGAAAATTTCCTAACCCTTAAAAATTGTATGAAATTCAAATGTCAGTGCCCTTAAAGCTTCACGGAGCTCAGCCTAGCTCATTGGTTTGCCTGTTTTCTGTACATGTTTGCACAGTCATGGCGGAATGGAATGATTGCTCCAGAAATGGAATGGTCTGCAAAGCCGGAAACATTTACTGTGTTTTCTATGGGAAAAATATGCCAACCTCTAGCCTGGCATGGTGGTTATTTTAGCAAGGTGGACCAGGTGCCACCCTGAGACCTTGGCCTCAAGCTTGAGCTTGAGAAAGCTAAAGCTCTTGAATTCCTGAGCAAGGCAGCTGAGATCATCCATCTGTCTGTCAATTCTTTTCTGAGTGCCCACCATGTACCAGACAGTGTTTGGGTGAGTGGCGCAGGAGAAAATCCCCGACTTCCAGAGCTTACAGCACAGAGGGAGGGGCAAGATCACACACACGCAAGAAGCCCTGGCACCCCAGGAGGGGGCCGGCTATGAGAGGGGGCCGAGGGTGGGCACCGCAGGGTGGACCTTGGGAGGAAGGTGTCGGCTGACGGGCAGGAGGCCAGGTGTGAGCCCTGAGCACATGAGACAGGATCGGGGCAGGGGACAGCTCCCCAGGCAGAAGGAGAGCAGGTTCAAAGGCCCTGGGGTAGAAGTCGGGAAGAGCAAAACACACAGAGTTTTTTTAACTTTCTGCATTGCCTACAGAACTGCAGTAACCTGACTTATTCGTGGTCTTGTCCTCTTCAGGAAGCTAGCAACCAGCGAGTGTGTGGGGCTGGGTAAGGCAGCAGTTGTAGGCGGACAGGAAGAGCTGCTGTCCTTGGCACTGTTGGCATTTGAGACCAGGTGGCTCCTGTACCAGTTCCGCTGAACTCGGTGAAGGCACCACAGAGGACTCCGTTCAGGTGGGGACACATAGGGTCCAAGCGTGGCATTCCGGGAATCTAGAAGGCCCCGTCCGATGCCTGGTCCAGTCTCCACACCCTCTGCCGCCTCGCTGCGTGGGCGGTGTCGAGGGGAGAAAATGGGGACTGCAGGATCATTTGGTCACCAGGCAGGAGAGGGACTCAGGCCCACGGGTGGCGTGGGAGGCTGTGTGGCCCATGCAGTCTCCAAGCTGCACAGTGCATGCAGCCTGCGTCAGCTGGGACCCGGGAGGGCTTTTATTTGTTTAAAGCTGTGATCGGTATTAATTTGTCTTAAACAGAAGAAGCCATTTCCTGTGTAATTCTGAGGTTTAGGGTGTTTGGACTGAGCCCTTTCATCTTTTGCAAGATGGTGTTATGCATTTTAATACAAATTAATTTCTCAAAAAAACTTTTAAAAACTCTTTCTTCTCCTCCATCGAGTGACAGCCTTGCAGCTCATGTCACAGTGAGCCTGGGGCCCAGGACAAGACCTGGAGCTGTGTGCGTGCATGCTTTTCTTCCGAGACCCAGCTGTAAACAGAGATGCGGCTCGGTAGTTTCTCGTGAACCAGGGAGCTTTGTGGCTGGCAGCGGCACAAACTGTATTTGACTCGGGCTTCTGGGCCACGTGTGTGGCATTTGGCCACACTGTCAGCTACAGATTCTGGGAGGGAGTCCAGGAAAGCCCCTCACCTCGAGAGTGCAAATGAATGTTTTTCCACTTTAATTACGGGAGTTTTAAAAGGAAGCACCTTTCAGACTTATTGAAGCTCACTTCCTTCAGTCAGCCGAGGGCAGAGTGTGCCGGGGAGGCCTGCCCCGGGCCATCATCCGCCTCACTGGAGGAGGGGCAGAAGGTTTCATGAGGGCGCGTGGAGAAGCTAGTGGCTCCTCTTAGGGCTGTCATCATGCTGCTCAGTGACCACGTCTGGGTCTTCCAGCAGTGACCCAAGCCGCGGAGGGTAACGACTGTTTCTGAGCCTGGATTCCATACCAGCAGTTTGCGCGGTCACCTCTTGGGTTTGCTGTAGCATGGAGCACATGAGGGAGTGGGGTTTGCCAAGCCAGAGATGCCCATTCGGTGGCAGCCAGGGCGGCTGTGCCCGAGGTGTCTGGGCGAAGCTTCGCAGTGGGCTGCCCTGGAGGCTTTCTGCAGATGTCGGCTGGTTCCTACAGGCCATGAGCCTGGTTTTCCTTGGAAACTACTTATATATGTGTGTGTCTAAGTGCAATTCAGGTGGCCCAGCTGTGGACGGAACTGGACTCCAGAGGGAGCAGGGTCTGGCCGGATAGCCTGCTGGTTAGTGACTGCTTAGCGAGGAGAGTGGTAGTTAGTATGGGAAGAGGCGTAGGCAGTACTGTGTGGGTGGCGGTATAGATCGGGGCACCATTGCTGCTGCTTAGCCAGTTGCATGGCCATTTTTTTAAACTCTGAGTTTACAGTAGGACAGATGGTTTTGTTGCCTGTGATTCCACATCGCTGGTTGAAGGGGATTCCGAAGATGTCTCATTCTGTTTGGTGCTAGCATCTTTGTCTTGGCCCAGGCCTGTGTCTGGAGCAGCCCCAGGGAGGGTTGAGGCCCCTCAAGGGCCCGGGGCCTTTCTGCTGGCAGCTGCAGAGGTTGCACAGCCTGCGACCAGTGCAGCGTGTGTCTGCCTCTTCTGTTTTCTGGCCTTGGAGACCCGGTTTGTGTTGAAGTGGACGCTGATGTTCCTCTGGGATGTATAAATCAAAGGGGAAAACACAGAGTGAATTCTGAGTCTTGCCGGTGGACTCTTGTGTCACTTAATTGGGCGCTCTTTGTTCCTCCATCTGCTTTAAATAAATAATAACCACTGAGGGGCAATGGTTGACCTCAGTCTAGCTCCCTGTGCAGTTGCTTAATACATATTTATCCAGTGAGCGGATGGATGCCTCCGAGATCTAGAGGAAGGTTTGGAGGCAGAGCGTGAGGTTCCAGTCTTCCAGCATGGCCCTGCACTCTGGGTCTCTGCCCTTTCCTCTGCCCACTCAGCCCTTTCCTCCCTGTACAGTGTGTTGCCACATGGCGAGGAGAGCCTGAGTGGATGGAGCTGCTCAGCGTCTGCTCAGTATCTTGGGGTCAAGTCCCTGGCACACTGTCCCACCAGCCCGCAAGTGCCTTGGATTTCATACGTCATTACCGAGGCGGGGAATTCAAAGGTGACTACGTTCCACTTCTACCCGGAGGTGCTTTGTCCAGGAGCACGCTGGCCTGTGGGGTGGCCAGGCAGCAATCCAGGCCTCCTGACTCCTAGCCATGGCCTGATTCAGGTCCAGGACTGTGGCTTCCACAGGCCGAATGGGGGCGTCCTGTGTAAGGGGGATTGGCCTCCCTCACTGTTCCCACACGGCCCTTTGGACACTGAGGGAATGGGTTGGCATCGCTGCACTGCAGGACTGCAGTGGCTGTCCCTCCCCAGCGCGAGGTCCCTCCCTGCCTCTTCCCTCAACAGCTGCAGGCTAAGGAACTTGCCCGCCTGGGTCCTGCTTGATGGCGTTTCTAAAATGAACTCTCCTGGAGCTTGGAATATTGGGGTGCCTGTTTGCACTAGTGTTTCTTTCCCAGCTCTATTAATAAGGTGAAATTACAGAATCTTTTTTTTTTTTTGATACCGGGGATTGAACTCAGGTCCCTGCGCTTGCACAGCAGGCGGTGAAACCACTGAGCTAAATTCCTGGCCCAATAACGCGAAATTAAATCAGTACATTCCTTGTCCCAAGTGTGTTTGTCTGTGATCTTGCCTCTGCTTGGTGCTTTTCTTCTGGAGGGTTTTTTCCTGCACAAGTTAGGAACAGTGCAAGTTTTCTTGAGAGAGCTGAGGAATCCAGACCTCAACTGTGCGATGTTGGTCAAATGAGGAAGACTCGCTGTGCAGCTCCCCTCTGTAGATGGGTGTAAGGGCGCCAGCCATCACCCTGGCATGACTGTGTGGGGCTGATGCAGGGTCAGCCGAGGGCTGGGCAGCAGTCACCCACGGGGCTTGAAGATTCCACCGGCGCCAGACACCTGGCCCCTAGGTCACCTGCCCTTCAGAGTTGCCACAGTCCAGCCCTCATCCTGCCATTCAGAAGGGACTATAGCGTTGTTCCAGATGCCTGGCCACATCTGGAAACCCCTGCAGGGTGGGCTATATTTTTCTCATTGTGTAAATGATTTGAGGGCTTAAATATTCTGGCCAGTTTTGAAGGCTTGCTTTTGGGCTGTTTTACAGCAAGTTATGTCTATTTGTTGGGATGGATGGGGTGGGGGGATGGGGCCAATTAAGAAAATAATTACCTAACGAGAAGAATAGTGATGCTGGACTCATTAGAAATGGACGATTTGCCCCTCACAGATATGCTCTTGATAGTCCAGGGTGTCTGCGTTGGCTCTGCTCAGGCCACCACAGTCCCCCTGGCCCAGAACTGTCTCCGAGACGGCTTTGGGATGAGGTGGTGAGCCCAGCTTGCCGTTCCTTATCTGTCTGCGTGCTGGGAGATCTCTTACCATTTCTGGAAGGCTCACTTTGCTTTGAGTCAGGCAGGTAAGCCAGCTGAAACCCTGGCTTCGATTCTTAAAAGGCTGGAGGTTGCACAAAGATGGAGTCTGTGCCCAGTTTGGAGTTTATCTGGGTGCACCCTGGCTCCGAGTGAGGCCTAAGTGTTTCTGTTGAGCAAGGAGAAATGTATCCAACTAGGACGCAGAAACCCCAGTCAGGAAGTGTGCCCTCCCAGTTCCTGGTCCTGTGACCGTGGACAAGTCCTTGAACCCGGGAGTCAGTTTTGGTTCCCTCATTTGCTAAAGGCCACATTCGTGTTATTTCCTTAATTTTTCTCCAGTGAAGCATTATTTCATGTGAAATTGCTTTGCAAAACCAGAGCTGGGTCACCCTGCCTGTGAAAGGGAATGGTATGTTGCTAGAACCCGGCACCGCCTCTCAGTCACTTGGCCACGAGCCTGTTGTCTGCGTGGAGCATGGCAGATTGTATGTGTTTACATTTCTTTTTGATTTGTAGTCATCTGCAAGGCCTGCAGTGCCCAGCACTTTGGAGAGGGGTCTCAGAACTCTCAGCTGGCTTTTTCCTCCTGGCTGGGCCATCTTTACAAGTCCATCCAGGCCCGGTGTTTGCTGGGAGGAAACACAGTGGCCGCCTGTGGGTGCTGTACCACTGGCGCCTGGGCTCAGCACTCACGAGTGCCAGACAGCTCTTTCTTTCTCTTTGCTTCATGATTGAAGTGGCATGGTGCTGCCGCCAGGCCAGAGTAGTCCCTGGCCCCGCCCAGTGTCTTTCTCACAAATGACTGCGCTTCCCCCGAGGTGACTCAAGGGTGGGAAGGACACACGGAGAGGATTACACATGTATTTTGGTGCCAGCACCCAGGGCTGCCTTCCAGAAAAATTCTTTGCATTCAGCATGTGTTTGCTGCCTGGGCACTTGTAGAGTGTACACCTGCTGGAATCTGTGTGCCTGTCCTTGGGGAAGGGGATCCTTCAGTAGCTGCCCACATGTGGCCCTGTAGTCACTGCACCAGAGGGATCTGCAGCTAGTTCGTGCTTTTATCTGAATCCAGCAGAGAATGTTTAAAAGTGTATCTGGACAGAAAGCAGGCTTAGACCCAGGAATGTATTGAAATAGTCTCAGTACTTAACCACTGGTATACGTATACTTTCATCCAGCCTTTCATCCATCCACCTGTCCATCCTCCATTTTGGCCTGTGGTTGTTGAGCACTTACCACGTACAGGTTCTGTGCTTGGCTTTGGGAATAGGAAATCAAATAAGACACGATCTCTGTCCTAAAGGTGCCTGCAGTCCTGGGTGCAGGGTGTTTCCCTAAGTTTGAAGTCACATTCTTACTTGGGACATATTTGTTTGTATTTTGTTTTGGTTCTCATTGCTTTTGAATTTGGGAAAGGGACACATGGAGCCATTGTGACATTTCACTTGTTTTTATAATCCCAAGTCCTGGAGTTGGGTTTCGTGTTTTGCATAACTCTAGGCAGTGTAAGTGCTTATGTCATTAAACAGAGAAAAGAGGGAAGAAATGACAAGGCAGAAAGCCATCAAATCTTATGACTAAAAAAATATATGAAAGTGTCCCCTAGAATTCTTTTTTTTTTGGACTGGGGATCGAACTCAGGTCCTTGTGCTTGCAAGGCAGGCGGTGGAACCACTGAGCTAAATCCCCGATCCCTCCCCTAGAATTCTTAAAGGTTATTTGAAGCTTTGTAGTAGATAACATTCAAAATCGCTCTCTGAACCTTGAGTGAATTTGAATGCCCCAAACACCTGCTGAATCCTGGGAGGCCAAGGGAAGCAGAGCTCCTGGCTTCCAGTTGCACAGGGATGGCAGTTAAAGAGAGTGCTGGTCAGCTTGGGGTTGAGGTTGGCAGACCTGGGTCTGTGTCTCATTTTGTCATTCTCCAGCTGTGTGATCTTAGGTGAGTTACTTAACTTCTCTGAGTCCCAGTTTCCCTCTGTAGAAGACTGTGATAGCAACAGTTTTCATTGAGAAAATTGTCACAAGGTTGGAGTGAGATCAGAGGCCTGCAGAATGCTCAGCGCCGTCTTGACCTGTAGCAGGTACACTGTGGAATTTTGATTTATTAGGGGCAGAGAGATTTCATGGTTAGTGAACAAAGAGAAAATCGAATACAAGTTGAGGGTCCAAAACCCAGAAATCAAATCCCAAAAGCTCCAGAATCTCGGAGTGCAGACGAAATGCCACAGGTGGCAAGCTCCACACCTGACCTTAAGGGACAAGCCACCTCAGAACACAGGTGCACTGACAATTCCGTGTAAAGTTCCCTTCGACCAGTTTGTGCAAGGTTTGCATGAAATGTGACTGAATTCTGTGTTTGGACTTGGGTCCTGTCCCCTGGATATATAATTATTTATATGCAGATATTCCAAAACAGAAATAGCTGAAATCCAAAACATTTCTGGCTGACACTTCCCATCAGGGATACTTAACCAGTCCCGGCGACTGGGGGGATTTAATGGGGGTGCTGTGCCCCCTGGATAATCCTGAGGAATTAGTGTACCCTCGTCTGCATCCCTGCCAGAGCAGTGCACAAGCCTGTTTTCAGGTCAGGGCTGCTTCGATGTCTGTATTTCAGGGGCTGGGGGAGAAAGCGAGCCTGGCCTGGCAGTGGCGTTAGCGTCTCAGTGGACACCCTGCCTTTTCACCAAGCCACCAACACAGGGCAAAATCCACATCTGAAATTAATTTTGACACATCACAAAGTCAAATCGGCAATACTGCCTGACATTATTATTATTATTGGTTTTTTTTTTTGGTACCGGAGATCGAACTTGGGTCCTTATGCTTGCAAGGCAGGCGGTGGAACCACTGAGCTAAATCCTTGGCCTATTATTGCTTTTTTGAGTCAAGATCTCACTATGTAATTCAGGCTGGCTTTGAACTCACCACATAGCCCAGGCTGGCCTTGAATTTGGGACAATCCTCCTGCCTCAGCCTCCTGAGTGCTGGGTTACAGGCATGCACCACACCTGGATCCTATTACTGTTTTTTAAAGGGCAAACACATGCAAGGCAGCAAGTTCAGTGCAGTGAGAATTATTTTCACAAATGGACAATTTTCCTAAAAAATAAAAATGTAAAGGGGAAAGGGGGATTTCTCTTGGTGTTTTCCCCATGGAAGGTCTTTCTATACTCTCTTCATAGTGGCCTTGATCCTTTGTAACTTACAGGGCCCAGTTGGCCTCTGTGATAATAAACCAAGAGCCATCTGGGGTCAGGGAGCCTTAATTTATGGGCCGCCGCCTTTCCTGAGGTCAGCCAGGCTACTTCCTGGGCTGGCCCCGTGACCCCTGGCTCTTTGTGGTCTGGGGCTGCCGGTCTGGGGCTGCCGGGTTCTTTTGAAGTCTCTCCTGGGGGCCTGAGTTTGCCTCTGCCGGGTGTTAACAGGCTTTGTGCCAGGCTTTATTTGTGGGGGTGCTTATTAGAGGGGGCTCAGGGCTCAGGCCTGGACTGTTCGCAGATTCCCTCAGCCCGCTGCTCTCCAGGCCATTTGCTGAGCTGCTGGAGCTCCTAGGAGCCCGGGGATAGAGGGGGCTGTGGGTGATGAAGCCCCTTGGGAACCTGCTGGAGGGCGGTTTGAGGACCCCTGGGGGCTCCCCCCAGAAAGGTGCAGCAGGGGTGCCCAGAGCTCGCTCTCAGCAAAGTGGGCAGCCCTGTCCGCTCTGGTCCCCAGGGCAGCGGAGTCCCTCCTTCGTCCCCTCTGTACCCGCTGCCTCAGCCCCCCTCCCGAGTTCCACCCCAGCCACCCAGTGCCCCTTCTGCACAGAAACCTGTCTGTTAGCAGCCCGGGTTGTGTCCCCTCAGAGTCAGGCCCTGGAGCGACAGGGCCTCCACAGAGGAACCGGGTGAGATGGGAGAAGGGATCAGGACACAGTGAGGGGCCCTCAGGGGCGCCACCCAGACACCTTATCTCCTGGCCTCCTGGAATGGAGCCAAGCAGCCTCCGGCCTTTGCTGGAGGTTTTTGCGGTGATGGAAGGGCATTTGGGATGCTTCCAGCCCTGGGAACAGGCCTCTCGAGGCCTCTGGCTGCTTTTGCGACACTGGGCAGAAACCCTCTCTCCCTGGCCTGGGAGCGACAGAGGACTCTCTCAGGATCCATCCCGGTCAGGCTTGCTGGATGGCACGGGAGCTGACCCTGTGTTTCTGTCAGCGGCGTGGACCTTTGCCGATCGTCTCCACTCTTCTCGTTAAAATGCTGCATCAGGAAGTGGCATTTTCTCCTAGCAAGAACCCGCTCGAGGAAAATGTCCTGTCTTGTTTCTATCACAGGGCTGACCTTTAAAAATTAGAGGCTGCAGCTAGGTGTGTAGTTAGGAGGATCACAGGTTTGAGCCCAGCCCGGGCAACTTAGTGACATGGAGACCCTGTCTCAAAATTTAAAAATTTAAAATGTGCTGAGGTGCAGCTCAGCACACAGGCTCCGCCCCCACACTGGGGCATGTGGAGACCCCGGATTGGGAGCCTACCCTGGACACCGCAGTCGGGGCCGTGGGGTCTTCCTTGCCCCTCCTCCATGATGCTCTGCTTCAGGCCTGCCGTGTCCCTTCCTCCTCTTCTGCTCTGCCACACACACGGTCGCCCAGCTCAGACCGGGCCCCGGGTAACTCAGTGCCCTTCTCACGGAGGAGGTGGACAGGGGAGGTGCCTTCGAGCTGCACGCCGGCTGGGCTCAGCCTCTCCGTGCGTCCTCTGGCTTCAGCAGCAGGACCCAGGCCCCTCTGTCTCCTCCCCTGTTTCAGTGATTGCCGTGGTTTGGCCTCAAGGTGGAGTTCACAGCATCTCCTCCTCCCCTTAGCTAAGTGAGCCCGAGGCAGTGCTGTGGCTTGGCCTCTGGTTTCTTATTTTATTTTATTTTTGGTTTGTTTGGTGCTGGAGATTGAACCCAGGCCTTCACAATGAGCTCCATCTCCAACCCTTCTTTGTTTTTTTATTTTGAGACAGCGTCTCGCAAAGTTGCCCAGATGGGTGGGACTCAAACTCTCAATCCTCCTGCCTCAGCCTCTCCAAGTACTGAGATGACAGGCATTGTTTATTTCTACACGACAGCCTGGACCTAAGGATTCTCAGAAATCTGTATGCACCAAATTCAAATTTTTACACGTCCAATTACTTTTTTTACCTAATTTTTCTTTTTTTTTATACCAGGGATTGAATTTGGGTCCTTGCTCTTTTGAGGCAGGCGGGTGGAACCACTGAGCTAAATCCCCAGCCCAATTACTTTTTTAACAAAGCCCAAGCAAGCAGAATTTCAGCACTTGGGGCCAGCTTACATTGCATAGTGTGGGACTCCACCCACCGTCTGCCGGCCTTGGTAACATGGCAGCTCCTGCTGCGACTCACCGGGTCCCCTTTCCACCCACCCCCCCACCAGGCTGCTCCCTCTGCAAGGTGTCCTGTGTTCACCTTGAGCCCGTGAGTGGCCTCATAGCATCCTCCAGGACATCACCAGTTGTGCCCTTTCTGTCCTCTCTTTCCTTGACCAGCCCCAGTCACTGGACCCCGAGCCCTCTGGTGTGGCTCCAGTTTTCTTCCCTCACGAGCTTCCACCCCTTGAACCTGGCTCCATCTCCACCCTCATGGCACTGTGCCACCCGGGGCTCGGACTCCACTGTCCCTGTTCAGATTGGAGCCTCGGGATCGAGAAGGCCCAGGAGTCCAGTTGAAGGGAACTGAATGTGGTGGGAGCCGGTGAGTGTGGTCTGGGATCGGCCAGGGATGGCAAATCGAGTTGTTTACTTAGAAACCACGAAATCCTTTCAAAGAAAGCTCCTGACCTCGAGGAAGGGCGGGCGGGGTGAGCAGAGACATATTTTTTCATAGGGAAAGAGAAAACTAAAATGTGGTTTCCCTAGGCATTTGGCCAGGTTCATTTGGAAGAAAGCAACTGAGCCCTTTTTCCTTAACACGATTAGCGTAATAGTGCTGCAGAATTTTAAGGATTGATACATTGATTTAGCAAGTAGACATATTCAAGATCTTTGTGATGAATTCAGTTTCCTAGCTCGGAATATGGTTAAGGAAGGAAAATGGCAGAGTGGATCTTAGACTCTTGCATTTCGGTTTCATAGCAGGAGACAGATGAAGAAATCCAGCCTGAAACACCCCAAGCCTCTCCCTGCTCCCCCCAGAGCCCGTGAAATAGGCAGAACAGTGTTTTCCAAGTTGCGTGACTCACTTGCTGGTCATGGCTCCCCCTGAAGGATCTCATTGAGTGACTGTTGAATTTGTTCTTGTCACGTTAAACTGTGCACCTGCAGGGGGAAGGACTTTAGTGGGCCCTGTTGGGTGGGTGGGGAAGTCACTCTCCCCTAAGGTGCCCTCCCAGGAGGGGAGGACTCAGTGCATGTTGTGTCCTGGGTGGGTCCTGGGTGGCTGCTCGCCCCGGAAGCTCTTCGAATCCCTCTGCTGGGAGCGTAGCTCAAGAGGTGGAACGCCTGCCTAGCACACAGCTGCCAGGAGAGAGAAGAATCAGCAGCAAGGCCAGCTGTGGGTGATTCATTTGCATACTCATTTATTAAGTGCCAGAACATGAAGGCTAAAATCTTTTTATTTTCTTTGATGAAGGAGCTCAGTTATTCTTTCACGACAGCCAGGTTGCTGATTAGTTATTCCACCTATCTTCATTAGGAATTTAAGATGGGAATTCTGCATGTCTTAGAAGGCAGCCGGCTACAGTGAAGTGTGGCACGGTGGCTTTTCCGTGAAGTCATCCTGGGCTGTGCCATCGTTCCTGGCTGGAGCTGTCTCTTCACGTTGATGTGAAAAGGCTGCTCTCGGGTCTTCGGATGCTCTTTCCTTGGGCCTCTCTCACCTGTTTGAGACCAGGGGCTGAGTTTCAGTTTCAGTTCTTTTGTTAACACTGCTTGTGTGAGTGCCTGTCTGTGTACGATGATCACATTGCTCACGTGGAGACGGTTCATGGAGACGGTTCATGCACGTAACACATCTTCGCTCGTTTTTTTATCCTCTTCCCTCCCCTCCTTCCCCTCCCTCCATCCTTGCTCCCCTTCCCATCTCTAAAAGGTTCATCTCCCTGTTTCCTACTATCTATCTTTAATTTTGCTCTTTATACTTTGGGTTTCTCATATAAGAGAAACCATGAGATATAGTTAAGCTAGTATGTCTGATTTATTTCACTTCACATTATGGTCTCAAGATGCATCCATTTCCTACTAATGACTCAAGTTTATCCTTCTTTATGGCACAGTAATACTCCATTGTGTATAATCCACAGTTCATCTGTTGATGGACATATTAGCTGTTTCCAAGGTTTAGCAATTATGAATTGTGCCGCTATAAACATGGGTATGCTGTTGACATTCCTCAGAGGGACAGGCATATCCTCCTGGATGTCAGAGCTGAATAAGGCTGGACAGTGGGGTCTGAAGATATCCGAGTCTGACACATCCCCAATCCGGGAGCAGCTTGTCCTTGGGCCTGCATGGGCCACAGTGCACGGGGCCCCCTGCAAAGCTTGTCAGAATAATCGGGTCCTCGTAGCTGGGGCTTCTGGGAGTTCTGCTCTGTGGTCCCACTGAGGTTGGTCGGTGTCCTCGCAGCCCTGGGGTCAGATCCCAGAGCAGGCGGCCGCTGCTCACCTCCAGGAGCAGGAACTGTGCGTTGTGCACAGATGCAGGGCCCCACTGCAGAGGAGGTGCAGTGTCTGCTGGAATTAACCCGTCAGGACGGGTTAGAAAGCACAGTGCATATGTGTTGGCGATTATGTTCTGTGAACTGGGGCAACCTCAGAGTTGTTTCCTAAGCAGTATCAGGCGTTCGTGTATGGACCTAGAGCAAATGGAATTTGTACACGAATTTAAACAGATGTAGGAAAGAGAGCGTAGCTGCTGCGGGTTTGATGTGAATAATAAGCAGATTCCTTCTGGAGTCTGCTCAGCATGACCTTGAAGGGGAGCCCTTTCTATTCTGTGGGATTCACTTTTAGGACGGCTGTGAGTTCAGCTCTTACCGAAGGCAGATCAGCCGAATTCCAGGGTGGCCGTGCATAAGAAGTGATGTGGGGCTAACTTGATGAAAGCTGTCAGTTCCATTTGTTGTTTTCTTATACAAAGTTAAGACCAGGAAGCTGGACAAGTCTCCTTGCCTGGCAGGGCCATCCTGAAGGTGGACGGGGGGACGTCCTAGGCACAAGGGCTCCCCAAGGCTGAGCAGCAATGGGTTGGAGGACA
Organism: Heterocephalus glaber; assembly: GCF_053883595.1. Lineage (NCBI taxonomy): Eukaryota > Metazoa > Chordata > Mammalia > Rodentia > Bathyergidae > Heterocephalus > Heterocephalus glaber. The sequence continues at coordinate 21,100,218 of NW_028258357.1, forward strand.
TAAGCAGGGGGCATTTTCTCACTGCACTGGGGCAGATTGTGGCCCCCGATCTGCTTCAGTCCAGTTCTCACGTTCGCAGAGCCAGGCTTTCAGTCGAACGAGGCCAGCCTGTCTTCCTGTGGGCCTCCTGTGTGTCGATGCCGCTTGGTGCCCAGGAAAGGCTTCCCCTCCACATGTGGCCTAGGGGTCATGAGCTTCGGCTCACAGCCAGGAGATGTCAGAAATGCAGGGTCCCCTCGTGCCTCCCTCGCCCGCGCAGTGCGCTTGTATAAATCTTCCACGTGTCCAGTTTGCTGTGCTTCCTGGCTGCCCACGTTATTCTGTGACATCGTGCTTTGCTGTGTTCCTTTGATCTGGTGGCGTGTGGCTTTTGGATCGTGACAGGACTGCGCCCATCCTGGCTCAGCTCCTGCAGTGACTTCACCCCTGTGCCTTGGTGTCCACCTCTCTAAGTGGAGACATGGAGAGCAACTTCCCAGGCTGTGGAGGTGAGTATTTATAAAGCATCTCGCAGAGCCAGCCAGGCGGGGGCGCTGGTTGTTATGGAGATGGGTGATGTTCCTGTCCTGCCTCCTGATTGGGTGAGGCCTCCACCAACTTCCTGCCTGTGTCCTCCGTGACCCTTCTCTATGCCCAGATGGGTTTGCTGGCTGATGGGATGGCTGCGTAGCAATCAGACTACAGCTTCAGGTCCCTCCTTGGCCTCTGGGTTCTGTCTGAGTCCCAGGCAGCAGTGCTAATAGGCTTAGCGAGTTCTAGAAGCTCGTAAAGGAGACCAGTCCTTCAGCATCAGATCGAGCAAGGGCATGGGTACTTTTGGCCTTTTGAGCACCTTGCACGTGGGTGTGTGGCCGGAAAGGGACCAAAGCCAAGCCCATGTGAGCCACTCCATCTGGCTCACAATATCCTTCATCTCATTCCTTTGCAATGCGGTGGACAAAGGAGAGCCCAGAAGAGCTCCACATGTTGATCACCTTGGCTTCTCTGCTGTCTCGGCAGGGATGTATGTGGCCGTGAGAAACAGTTAAGCCCTGAGTTGGTGGCCAGGGCTGCCCACGGACACAGCCATCCTGCTGGTGCCTCTGTGCTGCAGATGCCCCCGAGTGGCTTCCCACCACACCAGGGACCTGGTCAGCAGCCCGGTTCTGGCTCCTTCCAGCGCTGGATCGAGGCCCGTTCCACCCCTTCCCTCCCACTCCGTGGGCCTGGGGTGGATTTACACCCGCTGTGCTCCCTGAAGTTTCCAGTTGGCTGTGAAAAACCTTTCGGTGCATTTAAACTTCGGGAAGGCCTAGGTGTAGAGAAGAATTGGGCAGGTGATGGCACTCTAGCGACCCCTTTCCAGTCACCCTTGTCAACGTCTTCATCCCACCGGTAGGTGTGTTGTGACTAGCGGGCCAGCGTCGGTCCATGTTACTCACCAGGTCCGTGCCAGAGAGGCCGGGCTGCCCAGTCCATCCTGTGAGGGTCCGAGCTCTTCCTGTGAGTTATCTCTGGTGTTCACGCTGATCCTCCGGCTGAGTGGTTCGTGTCCGTACTGGGTAGTAGTTAGTGTCGGTAGTAGGTAGTAGTTACTGTCGTAGAACTGCACTCTCCTCTTTCCGTACTGTGCTGTTTGGGAGGAAGTCGTTATGCAGCCACCCTCAGTGTGTCCCAGGGCCTTATCTCTCCCACTTCGCTGGCCTTTGTTTAGCACTTCCTCTATCCCACATCCTATCAACACCCGCTCTGTTTCCTTCCACACTGGATTGTAATTCCCTCATCTGTGCAAGCGGTGCAGGTTGATTGGCCAAACTGAAATGCATTTGGGACCCCACCCACTCCACTTTCCAGGCCCTGCTCTCCTTCCGCATCATGGCCTCAGCCCGGCCGTGTCTGCTGGCTGTATTTTGAGAAGTGCTGGTTTTTAAGCCACTGGGCCCAGAGTTTGAGCAGGAACGGCGGGGAGGGCGCACCCAGGTCCTTCTGCCATGGGGTTGGTGTCCGCACCTGGTTAATCCACACTGCAGAGCGGCCTCCCTGCAGCAGGAGCCGGGTCGGCTGGTTTCACAGGTGTAGACCCTGAGGGCAGTGGCGAGAATGCTGTGCAGAGCAGCCCGCCCGTCCGGCGCCCGCATTCAGAAAGTGGGATGTGATGAGCGTGATTTCTCACTGTCTCCCTGCTCCTGCCAGGGGCTGACTCGTCACTGTCCCGCAGAGACCGGGCTGTGGAGCTCCAGAACTGAGTGCGTTCCCGGCAGTGTCCTTGGCAGCTCTGCGAGCCTGGCAAAGCCGCTTCAGTCCCCTGTCCCCGCGTCTGTGGAAGGAGGGGGCATGGCGATCTGGCACCTGGGGGTGGACAGGCTGCGACCTGGCCCTCGGGGTGGCGTGGGTCTCACCCCTGGACCGTGCCTCGACAGCAACTCCTAGGAGACACCAGCCGGGGAGCTGCCGTTGCCTTTGCAGACTTAAACAGTGGTGTAAATGCAGCACTTGGAGTCATAAATGGAATTAATAATAGAGCCTGCCGTTAAATTGACCTATGTTTTCATTTTTTCATTGGAACTTGGGAGCCATAAAAGGATATAGGGAGCATCTTGGATTTAGGGAAAATCACCATTTTTAGCTAAGAGCCATCAATTAGTAGACTTTAAAAAAATTTTACCTTCTTTTCATAGCTCTGGGAGGCAGCTTTTTGGGGACAGCTGTAATTTTGCAAAGAAAGACTGAAAGTAAGAGAGAAGTGTGTGTGTGTCAGAGATCGGAACCCTGGCCATGGGCCCCGGCAGACCACTGTACCCCTCTCCCGCCTGCATCGGCCCTCACCTGGAGGATCGTTTTAAAAATTTTTAAATGTTCATTAGCACATTCCGCAGTCCGTGATTACACTCGGGAGCTGGGACGCACGTGATGCGTCTTCATTCTTTCTCCCCTTCCGTCCTCCAACCCCTCCATCTCAGTCTCCTTCCCATCTGCAAAATCACCCGGAGGACGTTGGCTCAGGTCCCTGCCTCAGCAAAATCAGAAGCACTGGACTCCACGTCAAGGGCTGCCGGGGACCCTTGCAGGTGGGTGTTGGGGCTGGAACACTCTGGCTCCGGGCTCTGATGGCACCAATGAGCCAGAGGCGGGGCCCCCAGCTGGCCTGGGAACATTGTGATGCCCTAGGTGGAAGCAGTGTCTGAGCTGACCGTGCATGCGTGTGCGTGTGTGTGTGTGCGTGTGAGAATAGGAAGGGATGGAGCAGAAATTAAGTCCCTCTAAGATGTTACTTCCTGAGTTTAGGTTGAAGTTGGGTCAGAAAAATGTTTGATTCCTCTAAAGTGTTTTGGTAGCAAAAGCCAAGGGCCTGTGTGAGAACTTCTGAACAGCTTTTAGAAGGCGGCCCAAAGCCCTGCGATGTCCCACTCACATCCCTTGTTGTAAGAACGAGGATCCAAACAGGATGCTTAGATTTTTGTTCCACAGAATGTTTTCGGAGTATGACAGAGGTCTCCAGGGTTAGCTCTAGCAAGTCTTTAGAAGAAAGACATGTGCCATGGTGTGCACGGACACACACACACACACACACACACACCCTGACTGAAAAGGTTCCATCCGCCCTGGCTGTGCTGTCTTCCTTTGGTGATCGCCTCGCAGACTTTGGTGTCCATCACAGTGTGGCCCCGCTTCTGCCGTCACCGTCTTAGGTGACAGCTGGCTTGACAAGAGACCCTTGTCATTAAATGACCCATGCTCGGCTTGGGTGCAGTTTCTGTGCAGTTCTTTTTTCTTTTCACTGTAACAAACATAATGGTGCTGTTTTCTCTCTCTCTCTCATTCGCATTTTGTTGTGAGATAAGGCCTCTCTAAGCTGCCCAGGCTCACCTTCAGTCAGCTTCAGTCACCTTGGCGTTGATGACCGCACGGCCATGTGAACGCATTCAGTGCTGTACACTGAAAAGTGGTCAACGAGGCTGGCTGCGGAGGCGCCTGTGTGCGCTCCCAGCGCCCCGAGCTGCTCGGGCAGGAGGGCTACGAGGAGCTTAGCAGCTTAGCAAGACCCTGACTCAAAACAAAACAAAACAAAACAGAACAGCTGGGGGAGTAGCTCAGTGCAGAGGCCCGAGGTTCAGTCCCCAGCACCACACACACACACACGCACACATAAAGGATAAAAATGGCCAATTTTATGTCATGCAGACTTGATTACTATATATATATATATATATTTTTTTTTTGCTGCCGGCGATCAAACTTGGGGCCTTGCGCTTTCGAGGCAGGCAGCGGAACCACTGAGCTAAATTCCCGGCCCTACCACAACATATTTTTTAAAACGCCCACATGGACACCCACACCCTCATCTGAGCCTGGAGGCTTTGAGCAGCACAAACACAGCCTCGTGCCAGTAATGATGAGCACAAGCCAGTGTTCCTGCAGAGAAGGCTCTAGAAACACCTGGGAAGAGAGCGGCTGCCAGGCAGCAGGTGGGCGGGTGGAGGGAAGACAAGACCCTGGCTGTGTGTGTCCTTTGGGGTCATTTGGTTTTGTACCATGCAGCTCAAAACCCATTTGTACCATTACCTGCTCAAAAACCAGCTGTAGCCCTTTAGATCAAGTGGTGGTGAAGAGGGGAGGAAGATACGGATTCCTTTGGAGGGTGTGCTCAGCCCTCTGCTAAGCGCTCCACCGTCGTGACCCCAGAACCCCCTCTTCCAAACCACCCCACTGGAGATTTTAGCATAAGAATTTTGGAGAGAGGCCAGGCATGGTCATTTGTAATCCTAGCACTCAGGAGGCTGAGGCAGGAGGACTGCTGTGAGTTTGAGGCTATCCTGGGCTATATAGTGAGTTGAAAGCCAGCCTGATCTACACAATGAGACCCCATCTCAAAACAAAACAACAACAGAAAAGAAAGTGGGGGATGAAATAGCCCAGAACTTACCATGAGGAGCCCCAGTGGTCAGTGACTTGCCCAAGGTTGTTGAACCCCAAGTGATTGGTTTTATCTTGTTATATCTGATTGATCAGGGCTGATATAAGATTTAATTTTCTTTCACAGGTTCTGGTCAGCTATCATAGCAGGGGCGTTCTGATCAACCCAGTGGGCCCATTTGGAGAGCTCTGGGTTTTACTGAAATGCATACTGAGAAAGGGATTGAGAAGTGGGTCCCAAACAAATGACAGGTGCAGCACCTGGCGACATTTCCCGGGAGGAGAGAGGTTGCGGGCCCAGGCTGCTCCCGGTGGGTGTCTGCAGCTGCCTGGGCCCCAGCGCCTCCTTCTCCCTTGGGCCAAACCGAAACAAAGCAAAAGAAAAAGTTCAGAAACAGAAGTCGGAAGACAGCAGTGGGGCCGGCGCGTGGGTTCCCTTGGAAGCCTGGCAGAGGCCCAGGGCTCTCACCCAAACGCACTGCCACAGAGGCAGCCCCAGGCTGTGCCTTTTGGAACCTGGGCAGGCAGTTAGAGTTAAGTGGGGCTTAGAGTTCCAAGGCAGATGACTCTGCAGAGCAGGCTTTCTGGCCCTGGCATCTTTCATAGAAGTAAGAGAAACCGAAGGGAGAACTCATGTTTTGTAGTTACAGATTTTATTAATAATAAAGAACTTGAGGCTTCCGGCCTCTTGGAAATACTGCTGTTTTCCTCCCGCTGGAAACAAACACCAGTTTGCAGTGGATGCAGCAAGCTTGGGGTTCTTCTGCCACTGGGAAGTCCCCCCAGGTGAGCTGGTCCCAGACAGCGGAGACGCAAAGAGGGAGGTGTGCGGTGTCTGGCGAGGGGCCAAGGAGGAGGTCCGATTGCCTCCGTGGGCTGGAGCTGCTTCTCCAGGCCGGTAATTAGAGCAGGAAGCAGCCAAGCGCACGCCTGCTGACTCCAGGTGCGCTGAGATTTTCCGTGCAGGGTGGGTGCCTGAGGGCTGGTCCCCTGCCAGCCAGCAACCCCGGCACCTGTACGGTGGTGGGAGGAGCAGCGTGTGGGCAAACAAGCAAATGGGGCTTCCATTCCCGGGCGACAGGAAGTCCCAGACTGGAGCACAGGGGGCGACAGCGTGGTTCAAGATGGCGCGATCAACAGTAGCCTGCGTGGCTTTGCTTCCCCTTTGCCAGCACCTCTGTCCTGCAGTGCGGGCTCTAGAGACACAGTGCTCACTTGGGTTTATATTTGGCTCCTCAAGCTCTGTGGCCTTGAGTGAATTATTTAATCTTCTTTGGAGTTTCATTTCCATATCTTTAAAATGTAAATTGGTATAGTATCTATCTCATGAATTTGATATGAGGATTAAGGTTTTTTTCTTCCTGAATAAAGATAAAGCATCCTTTTGTTCCTGCTCCTTGCTTTCACGTGCAGTCTGGATGGCTGGAGCTGTAGCAGCTCTCTTGTGCATGCGAGGTTCAGAGGGTGAGGGGGAAAAGCTGCTGTGGAAAGGACGGTGGACAAAAATGGTGGAGCTGCTGGGGTCCTTGAAGACAGCTGGTGGCCAAGCCAGACCTCCCTCCGACTTTCCTAGGTGGGCCCTGACTTGCTGTTATCTGCAACCCAGAGTGTATGAACTGATTCAGCTTTGTTTCCAGACTGTGAACTCATTAAAGCCACAGCCATGAGTATTCACCCTTGGGCTCCCAAGGAAAACCGAACACAATGTGCCGCACACAGTAGGTACCTGATGGTTTATGTTGGGAGATGGATAGTTGGAAAGAGGGGAAGGAAGGAAGGAAGGAGTTGTATGCTGCTAAAGGATGAACAGCTCTCTGGGAAATAAAAACCTTTGCTTTGTAGCATTTGCCAGTTTCCGTGGTGTCAGAATTTCCATTATGGCTGGTTTCAAGGTACTGATGTGGTAGTGCTGTGCTGAGTACTGGGAAGAGGCAGCTCTTGTGGCTCATTGAAGCCCACTCCAGCTTACCACCAGGGGACAAAGGACAGAAGGAGGGGAGAGAAAGGAGACAGGAGAGTCCATTAATATTAATAACTAATAGGGGCCGGGGATTTAGCTCAGTGGTTTCACCGCCTGCTGCCAAACGCAAGGACCTGAGTTCGATCCCCGGTACAAAAAAAAATATTAATAACTAATAATGAGAACAGCATTAGCAGTAGTAGTGCTAACATTCATGGAGAGCTTCCTATCTCTGTAGTCTGCTCCAAGTCCCTCCCCTTGTTCTTTTCCTTGCATCTCATTGGCCAGCACTGGTCACATGGTTGGCCTAGCTGCAAGAGAGGCAGGCATAGGAGGTTTACGAGAGGAGGTAATAAGTGCCTGACTGCTGAGAGCAGCGCCCCTTCCCTCCCGAATTCAGGCAGGGGCCTGCCCACGAGGAGAAGGGCTGTGCAGGGGCCAAACAGCATCTAAAGAGGTGAGGCTTTTCAAATAGAATGGATTAGTTTTCAAACTCAAAACTGCCTTTTCAGCAAAGCTCACAAGCCCCGTTGTCATCAAAATGACAAATTGCCCCCTGCTTGTTTTCCTTTCTGTGGACAACACTGCAGACGCAGAAACCTGCCTGGCCTATCAGGTAGAATGGTTGTTTCTCTTAACCAGCTACTAAGCAGAGTGAAAAATGAGGGGAGACAGAAGTATGCGCAGCTCGTGAAGAGAATAAAGTGCCTAGGACTGGAAAGGAGCGCTCCCAAGTGCAGATTCACCAGTGTTCCTCGGGCTGTGCTGCCCTACATGGGTTTCAGGTGGGGCCCAGGCACGGCTGGAGTGCGGTGGAGAGGACACGGTGCTGGGGCTGCCATCTGCGAACTCCCTCCTTACAGGTTGCCCAGCCTGCACACAGCTAACAGGCCAGCCGCTCACACTGGAGTCCGATGCTCCTGCTTCCTGCCAGGTGGAAAGCAGAGGTCAAAAGCAAAAGATGAAACTGGGTCCACTGCCCATCATCTGCAGAAATTTTGTAAATTTTGTATCCTGGCGTCTGTTTCCTAAAATCCTGCTTGTGGGCGATCCATGGGTTCCGCCTCAGACCCTGGGCTTCCTGTCCTGTAGGAGATGATAACGGTGCAGCCGGAAGGAGGAATGGAGTTGAAAGAGGCTGCTGTTCCTCAGCACGCTGCAGACATCTATGGGCGTCAGAGTCCATCCCTCTTGACCCCTTGGGCAGGCTGTTAAACCCACTGCAAAGGCACCAAGGCTGTCCCGAGGGGCGTTGGTGGAGGTGCCCCATCCTTTGGGTTTTCCATTCCAGCACAGTGACCCGCTGTGCAGGAGTGGTTCACTTCCTTGTTTGACAGCGAGTCCCCTGGTTGTTGCTCTCGCTCACCCGCAGGGTTCTGAAGGCCAAATGTCTGTAAGTCAGCGGTCAGGGGTTGGGTGATCAGCCACCTGCCACACGTTTTGATCTTTCTTGAAGCAGAATGGAAATTGCTTTGCAATGCCCAGAGCATTGCTTGCTCCTAAAGTGGGGCTGAACTTTTTCTTAAAGGGCCACTTGTGGATCTTCTGGGTTTGGCAGGCTGTAGGTAGTTTCTGTTGCCCTGGCCCAGCTATGCACGTATAACACGAGGGTACCTGCAAGCAACAAGCGGGTAAGTCAGCATGGTTGTTGTCCTGTGACTCCACACAGGAGGCAGAGGGAAGGATTTGGCTCTGGCCATTGTTTGCCAACCTTGGTTCCTCGGGTCTTGGGTGGACCAGAAGAAGCCCCTCTCCTGCCATTGTGGATTGGGGTGCATTGCAAAATCAGCCTGTGCTTTTGCTAAGAGATCCTTCCCAGCTGGAAATCATGGTGGAGAGTAAAGGGGGTGGGGAAGCCCTGTTCCCCACTGGTGGGGATGGCTCGGTGAAGAGGCGGAGACAGTGTTTGGGCCACTGAGTGTATGTGTGAGTGTGAGTGTGCGTGTGCGTGTGTGGGCTCGCCTGCGTGGTGTGGCCTTTGCACTCCCCCATGGTGGCAGGGGCACGTTTCCTGGCATCTTTGTGTTACCGGGCCAATATTCAACTCCTGAGACCTTGTGCTCCTGTTCCTTTCTTCTTTGTAATAATCTGGAGTGAAGAGGAAATGTGGCTCGTGCTGTCGGGCCCCTGGTGCCACCCTTCCGCTGTGGCTTAGCCTCGTTCAGGTTTGGCCTATTTCCGAGGCCGCGCTCCTCTGACCTGAAGTGTGGTTGGGATTCCCCAGCCTCCCGGCTCTCTGAAGAAAGGAGCTCAGTTTCCAGTTCCGCAGATGCCGTGGCCTCCCCGGCAGCCGCTCACAAGAGAGATCAGCGTGCAGCTTTGCGTGGCACCGATCTGTTTTCACGTTGCGACCCGGGGAGCTGCAGGGCCAGGTGGCGGCTGGGGACTCACGCGCCGGGTCCACGTCCCCAGGACTGACCCTGTGGTTCCTCCGGGAGGGGGGCAGCTGGTCTCCAGTGCGCGCCCGGTCTGCTCGCTTGTACGTGGGGGCTGGGTATCGATCACCCCGCTCACGTGGCTGGCATCAGCTGCTCTGGGTCCCTTGTAGGTCTTGCAAGGTCCGCGGGCTCCTCCCTCCTGCCTGCTCCGTGCCAGCCGCACGGAGGGCAGGGGCAGGGTTTCCTTATCCTGCTAACTGCAGCTGTCAGATTCCTCCAAGGGGCTGGGCGGTGCGGAGGCCTCACTGCGAGGAGTGTGTGTCAGGGCCGTGTGGGTCTGGTGGCCGCTCGGGGACAGTGACTGAGTCTGGAGCCGCGTGCCAGGCTGTGCGGACCAGGGAGAGGCGGAAGGGGCCGTAGCTGGGAGAGAAGGCGGGGCGCCGGGCCGGGGGCGGGGCTCCTCTCTGCTCGGGCCGCCTTCCTGCTGCCGCACACTGGGCACACTGGGCGGTGGGGTGCCCTGAGGGTGGACTTGGAACTGAAGCCGCCTCTGCAGAGCCCGCCCGTCCAGCTTCTTCCCTCCTTCATTCCACTTGTGTTTTGAGCAGACCTGTGTTGTCGTTCTCCGCGTAGCATGGCTGTAAAAAAAAAATAATGACAAATGGTGGCAAGGATGTGGAAAAAACTCATACACTGTTGGTGGGAACTTACCTTACTACAGCCACTATTAAAAGCAGTATGCACACCGGGCCTGGTGGCACATGCCTATGATCCCACCACTTGGGACGCTGAGGCAGGAGGATCTCCCCGAGTTCAAGGCCAGCCTGGGGTACACAGTGAGTTCAGGGCCAACCTGAACTACAAAGTAAGACCCTGTCTCAAAAAAAAAAGTATGGAAGTTCCTCGAAAACTGAAAGTAGAGCTATTATAGAATCCAGCTATCTTACTCCTGGGTATATAGCTGAAGAAAATGAAAGCAGCATACAAGGAAGACACGTGCATACCATGTTTATTGTGGTGCTGTTCACAATAGCTGAGCTGTTAGACTCAGACCCGGCGCCCGTCAGTGACGGTTAAAGAAAATGTCCAGACTGCATCTCTCCAAGGCCTGGTCCCTTGTGGGTCCCTGGTCTTTCCCAGCCCCTCCAGCTCCAGCTGCTGCTGGTGTCCTCGGGGAGCCTTGGCTGGCAGACGTGTCCCCCAAGCTCTGCCCCATCTCCTGGTGGCCTCCCGTCTGCGTGTGCTACATCACCTCGCCTTCCTGACCCCTCGATGGCGCTGGGCCCTAATTCCCTTCTCCTGAGAGAAGAGCAGTTACTGGGGTTAGGGTCCCTAACCCAGCATGACCTCACCCACACTTGGTTCCTGGTGCACAGTCTGTTTCCAGATGAGGTCGCGTTCATGAGGGTAGGGGAGGAACGCACTTGTTCGCGCCTCTTTCCGGCCAGGCTGAGTCAGTACTTCAGCCTCTGTCTCAGCGTCCTCATGGAGTAAGTCGAGGAGCGAGGGCCTCCTCTGCCTGTCAGCTGGGATGGAGGAGAGTTCCTGACACCAGCCCGAGCTCTCTCCTCGCCCCCGCCTTGCCCTGCGCTTGCTGCTTAGAAGGTGAGGTTGAGGAAGGTCTCTTGGAAGATGTGGCTTTTGAGCTGGGACCTAAGGAAGGTGAAGGGAAGAGTCTGTGGCAGAGAGGACGTGGAGGGCAAGGCCCAGAGGTGAGAATGTGTTCAGCATGGTGGTATTGATCTCGATCAGTGGTGGCGAGCCTGTGGGACCCGTGCCGCAGTGAGCTGTTTATATCATTGGATGCTCTAAAAGGTTCTCCATCCCTGATCTAGATGCACGCCAAGGGTCTACAGAAAACTCAAAAAGGGCAGCCGTGTTAATATGCTTTTCCCCACCCGTATTTGCATTTCAGTCTCTGCTCACTTAGAGGGACAGTTGATCTGGAATCCAACACGGCAGAGCAGTGTGAAGTCTTGGTTCAGCCGTTAGTGGAGCGCACAGTGCCTTGTAGGAATTCAGAGATGGGCGAATTTGATGGCTGCTGTTAAAACTCAGAAACAGATCAGCACAGGACAGCTTTGAGACGGGTTAGGGAGGGATGGTCATGCCCCAGCAGGCAACAGCTCTACTTTATATTTGGGTAGGGTAAGCACCAGACCTGCAGTTGGAGAATTAGGGTTCCCCTTCAGGTTCCCCATTTACTGAGTGATCTTGGATTGGTCCCTGAGCTCTACAGCTTAGTGTCTGCAGCTGATGTCCTCGTCCTGTTTGCCCGCACGGATTTAGAGCCCTCTGGGAACCGTCACCACCGTGTCCCCCGCTGCAGCCCTACAAGGGCTGCGCGCCAAGCGAGACGCCACAGTGCTCAGGTGCTTGTTGTGAAGTGCATTGTGCGGTGGGCAGCGTGTGGCTCAGGGACGCACCCTCACACAGAAGTGCCTTGCAGCCTGGAGGAGGAGCCCGGCATGGGGCCAGGATCCCAGCTCAGCCTCTTGGGGGTGTTTGTTGTCAGACTGGGGCCTCATCTCCCTGCCTGTGAAATAGGCGAGGTGACCGCCAACCCCACCCGGTTTGCGGGAGGACCGATGGCAGAGAATGTCCTGGGTTATCCTCGGCCCCACAGAGCAGGGCGCAAGGACAGTGGAAGTCATCTCACAGGACAGCCCCAACCAGGCCTCCATCGCTGCTCCGTGGTGCCAGGGCACCAGCCCGTGCTGCTGGCTCTGTTTCTCTATGTGGACCTTAGCCATGTGGTCCGGCACGGGCCCCATCACAGTGGGCGGATCCCCGGCAGAGGGCACCTGTGCTCACATCCCACTGGCCAGAGCAGGGTCGCATCTCCCTGCAGGGGGTGGAGAAGCCTCATCCTTACTCTAGGTGGCGGGTGCCTGACCCATTTTGTATGCTGTGGAAGAAGGTAAGATTTAATTTGGGGAAACAAGCCAGGTCTCTGCCTCTGCGGAATAAATGCTATTTCTGAACCCTGAAGTAGAAATGATTCAGGGTCACCCACAGCTTGAAATGGAAATGATTTTACCTGGCTGGAGTCCAGTCGAACACGTTCCAAGGAAGGGAATGTGCTGTGTGCCCTCTGCCGTGCCGAGTGAGGGCTTTATGTACCCTGTGTCCTGTTAATCCACACCAGAAGCGAGCTCCAAGTTGCCCACTTGAGGGGGGCACTAAGGCTTAGAGAAGTCCAAGCAGGACTTGAACTCGGGACTGTTGGACTGGAGACCAGTGCTCTTGGTGCCTCAGAAGCCCAGTCTGCTGGATCCAGTTCGTTTTGTAGCTCTGGGTGTACCTGGCCCCTCCTCTGCCCTGTCCATGGCGGGGGGCCTCACCTCTTCGAAGCTGAAGGGGACACTGGCTGGGGTTTTTCCAGAATGTTCTCATCACACAGGATGGACTCTGAGCTTTGGGGCTGGAGTGGCCCAGGTGGGCAGGAGAGGCGTCAGGTCCCACAGAGGAGCAGGGGAGGGCCTGAGCACCAGCTTCTGGTGAATAGATGTGACCCAGAAGTACACCCTTGGGTGTAGACCCGCTGTTGCCTCAGGGCTCACTTGAAGCAACGTAGAGGCGGCCACTTTGTGGGCTTGAGTCTTCTGACAGCAAACCAAACTTCAGGCCTGAGCTGGGCCCATGCCTTGCTTGGCCCATCAGGGCTCCCGTAGCCTGTGCAGGCCTGTATGACTGCTTTCCTGTTACTTCGCAAATAGCTCAGGCTTAATGTGTTCAGAATGCAGTTACATTCGCATATTTCTCGGTGATATAAAAATCATTATTCAGTGAAATGTGATCATATCCTGGTTCAGCTGCAGGATTTTAAAGCTCAAGGAGACTTTGGCATCGTTCTTACCCAATCCTTGTCCCCCAGAGGACCAGGGAGGGACCTGGCCTGTCGCCGGCCCCAGCATGAGCAGGGTCAGTGCCCTGTGAGATCTCGGAGGTGACAGCGTGTGACAGCCAAGAGTCTTTCCTGCCTGTGGCCCCTTCTTGGACTCCAGGAAGGGCTGGAGAGGCGCTCTGGCACTCTGGCGCCTCGGTCTCCCCAGCTGTAAAATGGGCTTGAGAGTAATAAGCCACTGTTGTGCAGTTTAAGTGAGTTCATAGCGTACACTGTGCTAAACCAAGTGCAGTGTGAACACACACAAAATACTCCGTACACCCTTCCCTCTGGCCTCTCTGCAGTCCCGGTCCTGCTGCCTGGTGCCCCTGGAAGGGTCAGGCTCTCTGTCTTCTCATCTGTGTTTGTGTCCTGGGTCCCACCGTGAGCCCACAGCCCTTTCTGTCCACCTCCCCGGTGCTCCAGTGATCAAACAGCCTCTCCGTCCACCAGCCTGAGTTGGCTGTAGCCAGACGGCAGTGACTTACTCCGTGATTCACCGGTGACAAACACCCCCCCCCCCCCGCCCCGGGTGTGGCTGGGCTGGTGACAAATGTGTTCCGGCTCTGGACTTGGGGGAGGTGGCTGTGGACGTCCTGTCTGATGTTTCCGGAGCACAGGAGTGCGCTGTCTGGGGTGACAATGGGGAGGGCATAGGCGGACTCTGCCCACCCTGCTGGATCACTGCCGAGCCATCTTAGGGTTCCCGGTTGTCTTTCAGCTTCGCCTAGTGCCTGGTGCCCCTGGAATCTGCTGTTGGGGATCTTCAAGGTAGAGACTGAGGAGGCGCCAGGGCTCTGCCGCGATGCCGGCTTCCCGTAGCACCTGCTCCCTGCGGCTCCGAGGCCAATTACACCCCAAGTCGGGTCCCTAGTGGGACGCCGGGAAAGCCCGCAGGGCAGAGTCCCAGGCTGGGCCAGAGCCCAGAGATGAGCCTCAGCGGACAGAAGCCAGAGAAGCGGATGCCACAGGGCACTTGGAGGTCCTGCTCAGCAGTCCCGGGAGAGGAGGCCGCTTCTGGTCAGGTCCTGGGGATGCAGGCGCATGCCTGTAATCTGCCAGGGGCAGCTGAAGCGAGACCCCAGGCCATGCCACAGGGGGACAGAGAATGGCAGCCTGGAGTTCTCGGACTCTCTGGGGAGAGGGAGCAGCAGAGCAAGCGGGGGTGTGGTGGCCCTGCAGCGAGGCCAGCCTGCTGGCAGCCACCCTGGGCGGCGTCCACGTGGTGGCTCTGAGCCTCGGTGTCGCCGTTGGGGCCTAGAGAGCCGCCCAGACAGGCTCTGAGGCCCGTGCCCCTCTGCCTCCTCCCCGAGTCCTGTCTCACGTGCCCCGCGAGCCACGGCCGTCCCTTTGGGACTCTCCTTTCTCCCTTCCTCTTCAGCTTGCGAGGAGGGGACTTGTCTGTGAGGTGAAAGCTGCCTGCAATGGAAGTGGTGTAGACTTGGGCAGCCTCAGGGTCCACGCCACAGCTGCCCAGAAACGCTTGCTTTCTCCTTCGGGGACTCAGGCCCATTCCCCTGGGGACGGGGGAGCGGGGACATCTTGGCTCCACCTGTGGCCTGTGGCTTGCAGGAGCCTTCTGCACAGCACGGGGCCTCCTTCGAGCCCTGGGCTCAGTGTGCAGAACTTTTGAAGGAGCATCGAGCTGATGGTCCTAAGTTGCGCTCTGCTCTGAAGCCCGCCAGTGACCAGCACCTCAGAGCTCCGGGAGGGGAGGGTCGTGCGGCTGACGTGGGTACCGGCACCTGTGCAGACAGCGCTAGCGGAGCCCAGCCCCATCCTCCCTGCCGAGCCAGAGCGGATCCTTTTCATTTCCCGAGCAGCTGCTGAGAAAGTTCATTCCCTGGGCTTATGGACCTGCAGACCCGGGAGCCAAAGCATTTGGCTCAACACTGGTCTTGTTAGGTGGGTTTTGTACACAGACAGACACACGCACGTGGACACACACAGGCCTCTGTGGGCAACTGTTGCATGTTGTTCCTGAGGGAGAAGCTCAGACTTACAGATCTGTGTGATGCCGAACACCTGGAATCTCAGCACTCAGGAGGCTGAGGCAGGAGGACCATCATGAGGGCAGCCTGGACCGCACAGTGAAATCCTGTCTCAAAAAACCTCCACCACCAACAATGATAATGTGATAATAGTGAAAATAAAGGTCTGGGGGAGTTTCCTGTGCATTTCCTGTGTATTCCAAGTTCCCTCCTCCTTGGAATCTGAGGAGCTCTGTGAGCACCAGTTTGTGGAGCTGGCGGATATCTCTGAGGAGCGAGCATCCTGTCTCACTGATGCAGGTGGTTGGGTCACCCGGGCCACCCCTCTTGGAGAGGCGGAATGAGCCTGGGATTAGGGACAGCCCAGTATCCTGGCACCTTGCAGGTGGCGCAGGAAGCGCCATCCCGCTGGGGAGGCCGAGGAAGGTTGGTTTCTCAGTGGTTTTCATGCTTGGGGTGGAACAGGCGCTTCCTGGGTGGTAGGTGGTGTCGCTGTCCCTCTTCTCCAGTGCCCCGTCCTCTAGGATGCAGCCCCTCCTCCAGGAAGCTTCCCCGAGTCTCACCCTGCGAAGCACCTGATTTCCACTGAGACCTCCCCACTTGTGCCTGCTGGGCAGTATGGAGCAGGGCTCAGGTTCAGGTTGACCAAGCAACTAGGTTGTCCTGGCATTTACAGCATGACCTTGGGGACTGCTGTGCTCCCCACTTTGGAAATACAGCGACAGCAGTGAACGGCCCTGCTTTGCCATCATTTGTTAGGTGGCTTGAATTTCTGAACTCCGTGAAGGCAGAGGAAGGCACTAAAGCTCAGAGAGGTTAAGTGATTTGTTTTACATTCTGCATTTCATTCAAATCCCCCCACTGATTGGTTGATTGAGACAGGGTCTCCCTGTGTGTTCTAGGCTGGCCTTGAACTCACTATAGTTCGGGCTGACCTCAAACCCTTAACGATCCTCCCACCTCAGCCTCCTGAGTGCTGGTATCACAGGCGCGTGCCACCTCTCCCAGTTTACACCCTCCGTTTTAAAAAGGCACATAACAAAGAGAGGCCGTTGAGTTGGTTTGAAGGAACAGGCACCGGAATGTGTAGACAGTGGGTCCACACACCCCTGTCCCTTGAGCCCCAACGTTGTTTTCTGAGCAGTGATCCGCAAGCTTAGAGGAGGCGCTGGGGACGCCTCTACCTCGGTGCCATCGTCGGGGTGGAGTTCACGGCTGAGGCTGCTGCACTGCGTGGGCTGAAGCAGAGTTGTGAGGCTGGGATGAAATGTGGGGGGTGGGGAGACCCCGGCTGGGGTCTGCGGTCTGCACACGAGGTGAGGTAGCCCTCCGAGGGCCCTGGCTCACAGGCCGCTGGGCGACAGCGGGTGGCACTGAGGGTGATGGCGGGGCGGGGTCGAGCCACTGACTGGTGTGGGACCTGCCCTCCTGATCCTGCCCTGGTCCCACTCTGCAGTTGGGAGAAGAGGAGAGGATGCAAAGTGAGGCGTGGTGGTGCACAGCCGTCATCCCAGCACTCGGGAGGCCGAGGCAGGAGGATCGACTCAAATTCAAGGCCAGCCTGGGGCACTGTCTCAAACAGACAGACAAAAACAGGTAGGGAACTTCTCTTGCTCTGGCGGCCAAGCTGGGAGAAGAGGGCGTGATTCCAGAAGGGGCTTCCTGCCTGTGCAGCCAGAGACCTTGGTGGATTCAGATAGAGGTTCATGTGGCCGACAGCCCGAGAACCGACACGACACCACATCCCCGGGTTTGATGCCCTGCAGAGTCCGAGGAGTCCGAACTGAGCCCCTGGGGGGACAGGCTGGCAGTGGACGCCTAAGGGTCAGGCCCCCAACACCCGGGGGCAGTGCCTGCCTCTCCCATCCGCCCCCCTCGGACTTGACTCCGCCTGCGTTCGCAGCTCCCCTCGCTTGGCAGCTGTGTGAGCAGCAGGGACCTCAGCACCTGTCCCCGCCACCTGCAGCCAGCCCCAGGCCTGTGCCGCCTGAGTGTCTGAGTCTCGTGGCCTCTCCCAGTCAGGAGTCAGGCTCCCTGCTGACGACGGGGACCTCAGAAGGAGCCCCCCCCCCCCGCCTGGCATTCGCTGACGGGGTCGGGGAGCGCAGGGCGGGTCCTGGTCCGCTTGGGTGGCTCGTGGGCCCAGGGCACAGTGGTGCCTGCTGGCATTGGACAGTGGCAGAGCTTGCCCTTGGCACCCATGAGGCCCTGGCTTCCATGAAGCACCAAGAATGAAGGAATGGTGTGTGCCGGTGGTGTCGTCCAGTGCTGGGAACACCTCTGCGACCCCGGGAGCTTCCTCCTCTTGGAGGGGAGACAGTGGCAGGGGGGAAGGTGACCAGCCCGCGTCACCCTGTTGCCGAGGACGATAATATTCTTATGCATCGTGTTTATTGGATGCCTGTAAAAGTAGCCGGGCGTGGTGGCGCACACCTGCTATCCCAGCACTGGAGGCTGAGGCAGGAGGCTCGCTGTGAGTGTCAAGTACTTGAGCTCACTGGCTTTCATCCCCCTGAGGGTGGCTTGATCAGAGAGGGCCAGCGCTTGCTCAGGATGCACAGCAGGAAGTGACGGCTTAGGACTGACAGGAGATGGGTCTGAGTCCAGAACTGTCTGGCTCCTGACCCCTGGACTGCATCACTGTGATCAAGCGAGCCACCTAGGAGAGGGAGAGGCCAGCTCTGGAAGTGGCCATGGGACCCCGGGGTGGTCTGGGTGGGGTCCTGGTGGAAGCGGCTGGCAGCGGGACAGTAGCGCTGGAGGGACCGAGGTCCCTGCTCTGTGTAGCTCCAGGCGTCTGTGGGGTGCGGCCTCTCTGCCGGCAGCCTGGGAGGCCAACCCTGATCCTGGGGCTCTACCGGCGTTTACGGGGTGTCCCCGGGCCCCTGCCCGTTCTTGGAACAAAGCGCGGGGCCGGAGTCTCTGCGTGTTGTGCCGTCACCTCCCAGCCCAGGGCCGGGGTCGCGTTGGGGCGCGTCCTGGTCTCCAGCGCAGAACCCTGGGGGCGGGGCCTTGGCCCTGGCCCCTGCTGGCCGCTGTCCCACAGGGTGAGCAGCGCCTTTGAGAGCTTGGTTTTATTCCTGCTCGGAGGAGGTGTGAGCCAGGGAAGGCGGAGCCCGGGGCCTAGGGTTGGATGGCAGAGGTGGGGCCGTCTCTGCAGCAGCCAGGGCAGCGGAGGGGAGACTGAGGCACGGGGCAGGCCAGGAAGTGTGTGGGTCAGTGGGCCCCGGAGCCTGCATGTCCGGGAAAGGCGGGGGGCTGCAGGGTGGGCCTTGCCGGCCCTGTTCGAGGCTCCTGGAAGTCAGGAAAGCCTTTGGGGTTGTTTCAGGCCCGCGCCAGGGATGCACCTGTTTGCGCCACACCCCTTCTGCTGTTTCTCCCGCCCCTCCCAGGCCCCAGTGGGCCTCGTGAGGCAGGGTCTTGCTGCCCCGGGCCTGGGAATCTGCACTGACCCAGGCCCCGGGGGCCCTCGATGGGGCTCAGCACGTGATGCTCAAACCCAGGCCCGGGGCTGCCCTGGGCCGGTGGAGGGGAGAGCGAGGTCCCATGCGAGGCTCTCAGGGCCGTGCTGGGACTGCTGTCTGCTCTGCATCAGTGTGGCTGGGGTATTTGGGGACCTCCCTTTGTATAGTTTAAAAACTGGTGGTAAATATGCATAACAGAATTTACTGTTTTAACCACTTTAAGGGTGCAGTTCTGGGGCATTGAGCATGTTCTTGTTGTGCACCCAGTCGTGGACCCTGGGAAAGAGGAGAGAAGGTGTGTGCACAAGGTGCCTAGTGACTGCTTCCCCTTGACAGCAGAGGGTGGGATCGGTGGGTGATGGTACATTCTGCGCTCTTCCTTTCTCTCTTTCTTCCTTTCTCTCTTTCTTTCGATAGGGTCTTACTGTGTAGTTCAGAGTTCAGGCTGGCCTCAAGCGCTCAGAGATCCCCCTGCCACAGCGTCCCCAGTGCTGGACCTCAGGTGGGCGCTACCACGCCCGGCTCACTCCTGACATTCTTGTGAGTGAGGCAGGCCCAGGGGATGCCGGGGGGCTGTGTTTAACACTCGGGGTCTATTTCCGGGCAAAGCAGGATGGTGAGTTCACTGTGTGGTCAGTGCCAAGGGCAGCCTCCGCACATCCTGGGTCCCGGCAGAGTGGAGCCCATCGGTGACATCCCGCCTCTCCCCAACATGAGGCTCAGCACAGCCGGGTTGCTGGCTGGGGCTGCTGACTGCAGGCCGACCTGCTGGAACAAATGGGCCTTTTTCTACTTCAGAAGAGATTTTTTTAACCGTGTGTCAACAAAAGGTCCATAGATAGCCTCGTTCCACATTCACACTCTGACTTCACGAGGGTGGCGGACCGGGTCCCTGCTGCAGTTTCGGGAGCATTTGGGTTTATGTCTGTGGTTACCAGGCACCGGGGAACCACAATAGCTGGCCTGTTCGTCGAGGAGCGCGGTGCCAGCGGAATTCTGGTGAGCATCCCAGCGGGGCAGGGAAGACTTAAAATCAGCGGCGGACTGAGTCGCCGAAGTATGGAGCTTGGCAGGGATCTTATATAAACTGCCCTCCTTGTTTATGATAAGGAGGCAGGCGTGAGGGGCGGGCCTCAGGCGAGGTCACTGCCAGTTAGGAATCCGGCCGGCCGCGGCAGGCTTTCTGTCCCTTACCCACTGACTTGTGTCCCCAGACTCTCAAGTTACCGAGCCCCAGGGCCCCTGCAGATAAACTTTCCTGGATCTGTGCTCCTCCCAAGCGCTGTCCTATGTTCTGTGTCTGTTTCTGTTCCCGAGTCTGGGTGCACTCGGGCTTTACTTCCCAGCTGACCTTTCTACCGAGTCTCCTGGCTGCTGCTGTCCCGCTGGCCACAGCCGAGCCGGCTCTGCCCCTTAGCCTGGGTGCCCAGGCGTCTGGGCACCAGGCACAGCTTCTGGGCAGGAAGTCCTTTCCCGGGCGCCCGCCTGCTGCTCGGCGTCCAGAGGTTGTTGTCCTTCCTGTCTGAGAAGCGATTTGCAGCCAGCTGCAGGGTGCACTCAGCCAGGCCTCTTTAGTGAGGCCCCAGGATGGCTGTCACTTGCAAGGACACATCTTGGGAAGCCCTGGGCACTTGTGTGCACCTGCCTTGCTGCAGGGCTGGCTAATTCCCAGCCGATATTCGAGGTCAGTTTTGTAGCTGACACTGCCCCAAGTAGGAGATGTGGAAGGGAAACTGAGGCTGCGTCTGGCACAAGGAAGAGACCAGGAGGAGGCACCCAGGTCCCACGGGGCCTGGCCCCCCTCTCTGGCATCCTTGTTACCCTCGAGGGAGGACAGAGCTGTCAGGGAAGCACCGAGGTTGGGCCCTCCTAGCCTGGCGAGGGTTGGCCGTGCCCTGTTTCTTTCCTGGCCCGGTACACTGCGGTGCTCAGTGGCGTGTTTTCCTGGTGCATACCCCCTCTTTTTAGAAAACCACATACGGGAGGCAGCCATCTGCAGAGGGCATAGGATCGGACTTGGGTCTGACAGCCCTGCTTGTGTCTCGGCCCTGTCGCTTAGCTCTGGCCTCTGGATAAATCCCTCAGCATCCCCAAGCCCCAGCTTTGCATGGGGAATGTAGAGATGCCAAGGGTTCATTCTGCAATCGAGGGTGCCCCGTGCCACCTTGGCAGCAAAGATGAGCAGAGGACCTGGGAGCAGGCAGGTAGCAGAACTGGGGCTTGTAATTTTCATGCCCTTGGCTGGATCAGGCACGTTCGTATTTCTAATATTCAGGAGAATGAGTTCATCCCAACACAGGTAACTTCCATCTGCTGTGCGCAGTGTCTCCCTCCGGTCTGCACCCTAGACTTCCTGCCTGACTCTGCCCCTCCCCCCGACCTCCTAGCCAGCCAGCACCCCCAAGGGGCAGCATAATTCGACCAACTCTTAGGGTATAGGATGTAGAAGCCAGAGGTTCAGGGTCCTGCCCAGTGCCAGGCTGACTGGAAGTGATGTGCTGCTGAGTCACTGAGATCAAACCCACCCTCTGCTCTAGCTCCAATCACGGAGGGGTGGTCAGTTGGTGGAAGCATTACTTATACATGAAAACTGTGGCTGATAGTCACATAAAATCCACCCAGAGGTCCCTGTCCCTTTCATTCTGATGGGCATTTGAAGAAAAAGGCCTGAACTTTCAGTAAAATCACTCACCTTTTGCTTTTGCTTTCAAGCTCTTGTAGTTCTTAGAGGACTGAAGCCAGAAATCATCTGAGACGTTTCCCCTTTAACATTATAGATTTGAGAGATAAAATGTCTTTTTCGTGGTTTCTCTTAACAAGAGGGAAGATTCTAGGCTTAAGCCAGAATATGAAAGCAAATTGAAACTACAACTAGTTTCTGGATTTGGCTAAAGTTTCTAATACTCTTTCGCCACTGTCAAGTGAAAGACGTTCATTCTGTGCATGGGCTGATACAATACAGTAAGGCGTGGCGAGTCTATAAGATAAAGGGGATCATTGAGTCAATTAGATGGGGCCTTTCAGACGGAGTTTTAAACCTTCCTGCTGGGAAATCTGTAGCTATGCCGCCTCCTCTACAAGGCTGGGCTTGCCTTCAGGACCCTCCCGGGAAGTTTTGAGCACGATTCTGCTTTCCTCCTAGGAGTTCCATGGTTGGCTTCTAGGATGTAGTGGGGCCAGGGAGATTTTCGTCCAGCAGTGGCCTGGCCCTCTGGGGCCCTTGCTTCCTTTGGGAGGAAGGAGGATTTTCTCATGTCTCGCTGGTGTCTTCATTTAATTGGCTTGAGCAAACCACTTAGAATTTTAGGTTCCCCCAGACTTTCTGTAAAAAGCTAGCAGCAAAACCTTGCACATTGACATTTATTGAAATTAGAAATAAAAGACAAAAAGTGGATGCCTTTCTCCCCTTCCGTGTTTTCTGTGGCCCCCTGTTCTGCCTTGATTTCCCCTTCTGGGCCCTTGACCTGGGACATCCAAGTTACCCTTCTCCCCCATCCCTTTCGGTGGAGAACCTCTCACAGGTGGCCCTTCCTGCACCCTCACTCTTGGCGGTTGGGTCCACCCCAGGGGCCTGACCTCCCTCAGCTTGTCCAGGGGTGGAGCCCTGAGCGGGCTATGTGTGTGTGGGGTCCCCTGGACTTGCAGGGATGGCCGTGGTTTGAGTTGCCCCCCATAGTTCACGTGTTGGAGACCAAGGGCCCAAATCTGAGAGATCCTGGTACTTGAAGGCCAGGCCTTGGGGAGGAAACGGGTCAGCTGAGTCACGAGGCGGGGACTCCTGCCCCTTCCACCGCATTTTTGGCTGATAAAAGGAAGACAGGCCTGAGATCGCCCTGCCTGTCGGGCTGACCCCTCCACCCACTGTGGTGCCACAAGGCCCTGGACAGAAACGGAGCACATGAGGCATCCTTGGCCTCCCCAGCCTCCGGAGTCCCGAGCTAAGCAGATGCTGCGGTCTTTATAGATGACCGGTCTGCACACCCGGGTGCGGCCACAGCTTGCAGATGGGACACTGTGTGTTACTGTTGAGTTGTGCACAGTCTGCATGTCGCCTCTGCATGTCCATTTGTGTATGATTCACGCATGTCAGCTACTTACCAGCATTTATCTCGAGAACTGAGAACATCCTACCCCATTTGCTTTTGAATGTTGCAGTTTTTCAGATTCTGAGAGGCTGGTTATGCCTTGGTTTTAGACAGCGGAGATTAGAGGCACCGGAACCATCGGCTGCCTGGCTTTCTGGCCCCTCAAGGGCTGAGGTGGTCATTTGGGGGAGGGTCTCAGGATGGGGGTCTTTCCTGGTCCCCACGTCCTCCATGTGGGACTCAGGACATCAGGGCGGGGACCTCGGCCTGGTGCCCCGCCCTGCCTGTCTGCACCCAGGAGCCTCCTGTCTCTGTCACCCTGGAGGTGTGGGGCATTTCATGGCTGTGGCACTTGGCTCTTGGACTGGAGGATATTCGTCCTGGCTTGGGAAACACACCTTTAAGCCTCAGAGATGAAATGAGGGGCGGAGCCGGGGAGAATGAGCACGCGGTCGGGCGGTTGGGCTGCAGGAGGACAGAGGGATCCGCGCGGGGATCCAGGGCTGCTGTTGTCGCCATCACCTCCTCCTCTGCTGCCCTCTGATCCTGGCTGGACGCGGCTGGGAGACACCGGGGCACCGCCGGTGTAGCGGGCACTGCTCAGGGACTCACCCTGCTCTTAATACCTTATAAGGCGCCTCTGCTCCCTGTTCCCGTCTTATTCGGCACAAGGGGTCGGGAAGTTCGCGGCCCACTGGCTGCCAGGGGAGGCCCGGGCTGGATGCGGGACATCGGACAGCCTTGGCGTCTGTCCCGCTGTGTCACACAGACTCGGTGCCTGGAGCTGCAGCCCATTTCCGACTTCCAGGTTGGGGCTCTCGCATGGGTCGGACCTGTGGTTGGGAGCTGCTGTCCCTGTGTTTCCTGACCTTTCGATCCCTGCCCCGGCTGCCATCAGGCAGCTCCTGGTGCCCAGAGAATAAAATCGGCCTGGAGACTGTACGTCACCAGCTGTGCGCCTTTTGCAGGAGCCTGGTCCTTTCCTGTGAGACAGAAAGGCGAACGCGTCGCAGGCTGGTAGCCAGGGGAGGTCAGGTGAAGTACGTCTGCAAGTTCCTGGCATTCCCACTGCACTTCCTCCCCAGGCCGACCGGGCAGCCAGCTTGGATCTTGCTCCAGGAGACACTGCTGCCACATCCCCAATGCAGACCGCGGGTGTGCGTGGGTCCTCTGCTAGGCACCTCTGCCGCAGACGCCTTCCCTCTCACTGCTCTCATTTGCCTGCACAGTCAGACCCTGCCCAGCCAGCTTTGGAAGGATTTTAATATCGAGACACAGCGCGAAATGTGTGTTCGACTCCGGGAGGCCGGGCCTTCCTGTGATCCTCGCTGTGCGCACGTTTCTCTCTTTCTGGAGAAAGCGGAGGCTCTATCTCTCCATTTTGCACATGCTTTTTTTTTTTTTTGTACCGGGGATCGAACTCGGGTCCTTGCTCTTGCAAGGCAGGCAGCGGAACCACTGAGCTAAATCCCCGGCCCTCACACATGCTTTTTTATTTTCATTAAAAGAAGAAGAAAGTTGAAAATGCTCTGCATTGGTCCTTTCTGTCCCTCTCGGGTTCATCCAGGCGGGCGGTGTCAGAAATCCAGCAAAGGCTTAGCATGCGAGAGGCCCTGGGTTCAAGTCCCCAGTCTGCAGGGGAACAAAAATCTTGGGGAAAAATAGCCACCTCCATGGGTGCAGATAGGGTGTTCGGTTATTTTGGGTGAGATTCCCAGTTTTTGTTCAGAATGTCTTGGTTTTCAGGAACCTCTTGACACTTGGAGTTGGTCCGGATCTTGTGTTATTACGTCCACGATGATGAGATTCTTGGTGGGACTAGAGGATTTTAGGAGGGCTTTGAAGTGACCATGACATGGAAGAATGTGTCAGAGTGATTCTTGCCCTGCATGATGGCACAGGCCTGGAGACCCAGCAGCCTGAAGGCTGAGTCAGGAGGATCAAGGCCACAAGCCCAAGCCCAGCCTGGACTACACAGCAAGACCCCGTCTCAAGAGAAAAACAAAACTAAACCAACACAGCAACCCTTAAGGATCATTTTCATTTCTCTTGCTCTCTCTTACATGTATGTGTTTATGTAGATGAGATCCTAATAGTTGTATTTTGAATTCTCTGCCCCAAAGCCCATTGCCCTGTCTTTGAATCCTGACTTCCTAACAGGACCATCTTTTGAGTTGTTGATGTAGTGTGATTTATTTACAATGTACCTAAATGACCCGATTTATGAAATTGTCCCTCTGCCCTGGATGTCTGAGCACGGAAGGGAAGCACTGTAGTAAACATCCCGGTGCACAAACCTTTTCCTTCCTGTTGAATTATTGCCTGCTGTCACTGCCTGAGGGAAGGTGCTGGGTCTGCAGCGTAAACACACCAGCTCCACTGGCACAGTGCACATGGGCGTGTTTGTGAAGTCACTGACACTCTGGTGGCATCTTGTGCCAGAAGCACAAGTCTGAAGAAAGTAACACAGGGAACAGTTGGAAAGGTGGCTCCTGTCTTTAACCCTTCTGGACATACAGAAATGAGGCCAGGGTTTGGGCCCGTGTGTGGTGGCCTCAGAAGACTCCCGCTCTGTGTGATGGTGAGCTTGTCTTTGAGACAGGTCTTGCTATGCAGTTCAAGCAGGTCTTGAACTCACTATGTGGGCCAGGCTGCCTCAGCCTCCGGAGTGCTTTCGTGACTGGCTTTAATAATCCCTCTCTGATTTGTGAAATCATTTAGTTCCCACAGATTGACATGTTTCTGTTATGTCCACAACAGTGAGATTGTTGTTGGAATACAGGAGGATTTTGAGGCACTCTCTTGAGGAATAATTAGAAGAAGGAGCAGGGACATGAGGGATGGCAGCTAATTATCTCACACTGAGCCCTTACTCTGGGCCAGGCCTGCAGTGGACACTCGATATGAGTTGATTTGCCTGGTCTTCCTGCCAAGTGCATTAGGCAGGCCTCTCACCACCCTCACTTACAGGGAGGGAGCTGAGGCAGAGAATTTTATCAAGGCCACTGGGATGGGGACCCACGTGTATCCGGTTGCTGGGGCCGCTGTGACAACTACACCAGTGGGCGGTCCCCTCGGGCACACAGGAGGCAGCAGGGCTGTTTCCTTCCAGGGCTTCTGTGTGGGAGGCTCTGCCTTCTCTCCTCCTGGCCTCTGGGGCTCCTGGCCGTCCGTGGGGTTCCGACTCGGCTTCCCTCCTGCTCCGCCTCTTCCACCTGTGGTCTTCTCTCTGTGTGACCTTTCCTCCGCTTACAAGGACACCAAGCTTGGGGTTAGGGCCACTCTAATCCAGTGTGACCTCGTCTTTATTTCCCTAGAATTATCTTTGGAAAACCCTATTTCCAAATAAGGCCACAGCCCAAGGTTCCAGGTGGGTATGATTTTGGGGTACACTTCAACCCCCTATGTCACGGTCTTAGCCGGGGGTTGGGAGGAGAAGAGGGAGAGAAATCAGAAGCCTGGGGAGGCTCAGGGATTTCCAGCTGGCCCCGAGAAAGACCCAGGGTGCTGACAGTCCCTGCGGATATCTCAGAGGCCACATGGCAGGCAAGAGCTGGGGCCACCCTGCATGCAGCTGAGGGGCTTCCTGTTCCCCTGGGGAAGGGCTTGGGGTTCACTGCTGCCGCTCTTGAGTGGCTTCAATGAGGGTGACTCACACAGCTTCCCCTCACCTGCAGCCATGTCCCTCTGTCCTGGAGGGTTGGGGACATGGGGCAGACATCAGCACGTCCCGGTGGTCAGCTTAGACGGCGCCCCAGACCCGGGCAAGAAAGTATGCTGGTGCCTGAGCCTCGAGCCTGCAGAACAAGTCCACAGGCCTCGGGGCAAGGCAGGGTGAGGCGGAAGCTCAACGGGCAGGAGGGGCCCTGGGAGGGGGCTGCAAGGCTCTGAATCGCACCTTTAAGCTGTGGGAGATGCGATTCCGATCCGATCCGTATCACGTGCTGTGTCTGGTTTATCAAAGAGAACACAGTGTAACGTGGAAGGGCTTCCCTGGGTTAAGTGTGAACGGGCTTTCCGCAAGGTTTTGAGTTTCTCAACAATGAAATTTCTCTACCACTGCAGGTTCTCAGGGACGGGATCTGTGTGGAGGTTTGGGGTGGAAGCGCTTCTCCTCCATCAGCCCAACCTGCACCCTAAGAGCAGCCCGCAGGTGCACGCACTGCCCATCCTCTCTGTTAGTGCAGTTTTCCTGTCATTAGGGTGGCAGTCGTACACAGAAAAAACTTCCAGAATATTAAAGCCCCACATCTTGGAACCTATCTTGAAGCTAAAAATCTCATTTTCTGCCTGTAAATCCAGTGGATTTCACCAGTGTCTAGGAGTGGCCTTCGATGAACGGTTGGCCTGAACAATTCTAAAATCTGAAGAATTTAAAATTTAATATATTTAAAATCCATTTTGGATACTTCAGTTGCCTGATGAACAGACAAATATCCAAGGAACACAAAGTTAAGACTTAGATGGTACATTTTAAGTTTCTTAAATGTGCCAATATCATGTATAAATGAGAAAGTTTCAACTTACAACCTCAATCAAAACAATTTTTCAGTTAAACTTTTCATGTTGGTATTGCAAGACAGATCTCTTACTCACAGAGGTCAGAATCATGAAAATATTAATATTAGGGAGGGGTTTTACTGTCAAAAGATATCTGTTTGTTTTTTGAAACAGCCTCCCTGAGACCTCGTGTGTGGAATCCCCCACTTCCAGTGTAGCATCTGTGACTGGGTGGAGCCACAGAGTTGTGCAAACGGCACTGCGGTTGGAGCTGGGGACATTTCCCTTGCTCCAGAAAGAAAC
This sequence comes from Heterocephalus glaber, assembly GCF_053883595.1. NCBI lineage: Eukaryota > Metazoa > Chordata > Mammalia > Rodentia > Bathyergidae > Heterocephalus > Heterocephalus glaber. The sequence goes on from NW_028258357.1 coordinate 21,127,678, forward strand.
CCCTGGCTTCTACTGTTCTCCCCACTGCCCCCGGGCCGTGGGCAGCTGAAAATCACTTCCTGTGGCTAGATTTGCCTTTTTTGGGCATTTTCTGTACTTAATTTGAAATCATCCTGGGTTTTTAAGGAAACAGCTTTGTCCTCACAGACAGTTTTGGGGTCACCTTCCCCTTTCCCTGCACTCTGCCTCAGTATCCCCAGACCTTCTGAAACAAGAATCCCCCGGGGCCTCAGGAGACTCACAGCCTCCTGGCCATTCTGGGGGCCGGGATGAGTGCTCCTTCCCTCCTTGGAGTTCAGGGGCTCAGAAGGCAGTGGGCACAGGTGGCTGTGGCTGGCACCGGGTTCCTGCTCTGGGGGAGGGGAGCTCCTCACTCATTCATTCGCTGAGGGAGCCTTGAATGTGGTGCTCTTGCTGCCCGAAGCTGTCATGGAAGATAGGACCATCCAGCTCCCTGTGGCCAGCAAAGCATTGGAAATAAAAAAGAAAGGAAGTGATGAGAGCCTTGAAGAACAAAGCAGAGCACATGAGGGCCAGAGAGAGAGGGGTGCCCCAGGAGATGTGTGAGTGCCTGTGTGTGTGTCAGTCTGTCTGTCTGTCAGTCTCTCCAGGAACTGACAGGTGGCCAGAGACACAGGGAGAAGACAGCAGCTGGGGGTATCGGGAGAGAATCCTAGGCGGCTAGAGCAGCACATGCAAAGGCCCTGTGGCTGACCTAGTGCTCTGAGAACCAGCAGGGTGACCGGTGTCTGGTGTCTGGCTGGGCCAGGTCAGGTGGGGTCTCCTGCACCACGCAGAAGACTTGGGATTTTGCTCAGGATGCCAGCAGGGCTTGGAGCAGGGAGCGCACTGCGATGTGGTGCACATTTCTAGATTATTCTGGGGACCAGTGGGGACTGCAGAAGAGAGGTCAGGGTGGCAGCAGAGGGACCAGGTTAGGGTGTTCAGTCCAGCCCGAGGTGGACAGGCTGGGGGGTGAGAAGGAGTCAGACGAGACCCCTGGGTTTGGGGACATAGCGGGGGTGCTGGGCATGAGGCCGGGCATTGTGGGGGGAGGTTCTGGACGTGGCTGCCATGAGCTCTTGGTATCGGGTCCAGCATGCTCGGTTCATTGTAAGCTCAGACTGAGTGCAGTGGACACCGTTAGCCTGTCCTGGCCTCTCAGGACACCCCGGGCAGGGCCTCCAAACTGTGTGTCATGATGCATCGTTGGGCTCTAAATCCACTTGGTGGATTGCAGCTGCATCAGAGGGAAAAAATGGGTCGTGAAGATTAGCAAAGCTCACTTCTGGGTCTGGCTGGGTGGTCATGGAGGTGTGGCCTTCAGGTCTGTATCTGTCCCCTGCACCTTCCTCTCTGGCACTGTTCCTTACTGTGCTTCCTGGCCTCCATGATGTTTCTGCCTTGGAGTGAATTAACCATGGACTCAATCCCCTGAAACTGTGAGCCACATAAACCTCTCCTCCTTTAGCTATGAGGGCTGGGTCTTGTGTCCCAGCAACAAGAAAGCTGTCTTACACATATGTCCCTTTCAGTCCTGGCCACCTGTAAGAGGTAAACAGGGTTTCTTTGGGGAAGGGTATTGGAGGAGGAGTACAGGGTTTGAGTCCGAGGAGCGTCTGAGTTCCAGCTCTGCTCCCCACTAGCTGTGTCACCAAGTAAATCCCTCAGCTTCTCTGAGCCTCCATTTCCTTGACTGTAAATGGGTGTGACCCCACCTGCATCCAGTGTGGTCACAAAGACTAGAGGAGGAAGGGGACTGAGGTTAATGTTTCTTGGGCACTTAGAGACTTGTAAGGTCATGGCCCCAGAAGAGCATGTCGTATTAATTTTGCTTTATGTCTTTGTCTTGACTACTCTGGCTAAGAAGGCTGATAAACATTTGGAGGAAGAATTGGCTAGGGAAGAGGCTGTTAGGAGAGAGGTAACTAAGTCTCTTCTTTGTTCCCTTGCTGTTAGTTAAGTGCCCTCAGAATCTGCATCACTGGTTAAATCCTTGGCTTGCTTGACCTGGATTTTATTTCTGTTCACTGGTGCAAAGGCCCTGAGGCCGTGCTGAGCGCTGAGCACTTAGTTAAGTGCTGGTGGTAGAGGGGCCACCGTGACCACCACCAGGGGGCCTCGCTGAGGGGCCTCGGACTGAGGGATTGTGGGGCCCTGCCCTGAGGTCTTTGGCCATTCTGTCCCCTTGCTGGGCCTAGTTTTCTCCTCTGAATAATGAGCAGGAGTGGCCAGATGAGGGTTAAAAACCCTTCTGATTCCGGACATGAGTTTGGATTCAGAGCCCCTGGACTCACTGAGATAAAATGATACCAGGTCTGGTGTGTTTTTAGGGTTCTGAGTGGCCCAGTGTAAGGGCCTCCCAACCTCTGCTTACTCTTAGTAGTAGGTTGAGGGCTTGGGATTGAGCTGTCTCTAGGCCCCCTGAGATGGAGAAGCAACAGTCTTGAACTCGGAGCCCTCTGCCCCTGCAGTCTTGTTTCTGGGTCCCCGCTGGCGAGTGGCCCTCCGGGAGGTCCAGCTAAGCAGCAGCGTGGGTTCCAGGTGTGGGGTTTGCAGAGAGCCTTCTCGCTTTGCACCTGAAAGGAGTATGGTGGTCCAGAGAGCTGTGGCTGAGCCCCAGACAGGCAACCCCTGCGGGAGGCAGAGCTGCAGCCGGCCCGGGGCCTCCTGACCCAGCCCCTCCTGGAGAAGCGTGAGGTTTGTTCTTAGTTCTGCCCTGTGGTCTACTCTGTGTCTGTCTTCATTTGAGGGGGGATTGTTGCCTTTGTAGGATTTCTAGTTGTACAGTTGTCCCTTGGTGTCCATGGGTCCGGTTCCAGGACACCCACCCCTGGAGGGTAGATCTGCACTGCTCAGGGCCTCTGTACAAGGCACAGTGTTTCCTACCTGGCTGCATCTTCCCGGGCACCTTAGCTCTCCAGTGCCTATGATACCTGATGACATGAGCGCTGTGTACATAGTTGTCATTCCGTGCTGTTTAGGGGACATACGAGATGACTGGGACCAGAAGTGTTCCAGATTTCGGAGGTTTTCAGATTTTGTGATATTTACATAGGCTTTACCAAGTGAGAATGTCTCATCCCAAAATCCCAAATCTGAAACCTTTTGAGCACCGTGATGCTCAAAAGCCTCAGGTTTCAGACCATTTGGGGTTTTGGATTTGCGGATGGGAGGTTCTCCACCTGTAGTGAGGAGACCCGGTCCCACGTGGTGGCTGTGCTGGCAGTGGCCCTGTGACTTTTCACGTGGATGGTTCCACACATCGAAGCAGAGATGGCACACGCCTCATCCGAGCGAGACAGACACACCGGCTGGACTTTAACTGTGGCTTCGTTGGTTATCTTGGAGCATGTGAAGCTCTTCCTGGTCCAAGAAATCATCCTGTAATTGGAGCCAGTTAGATTCTTAAGAACTGTCTTGAATTCCAGTTAGTTTAGAGGGGAAAAAATAAGTGATGTATAAATAAAACTCGTGAGGTGGGCAGGTGGCAGAAAGCCGCCGTTAGAAGCCCTCAGGGATCTGTTTCTAGGGCTTTTGCTCATCAGACCTTTCATTTTCAAAGGAAAATGTAACTGCAGTGCCGCTGGCATTTCCACTGTAGATAGCAAAAGTAACCGTCTGACACTGGGTTGCACGGTGTGAAATCCAAGCTCACCCGCGAGCCTCTGAGCCTGTGGGAGACGGGGAGTCTGCACCCCGCACCCGAGCTGGCCTCCAGGAGGACCTGTCCCGGGAGTGGATGGATGAGAGTTCCCGCCGAGGGTCAGCTTGGCCATTGCCTCCCCCGTGGCACCGGCTTGCTTTCTGGGTCACCTGTCCTAGGGAAGGCCGCGGCCCGGTCCTAGGCCAGGAGGGAGCCATGGAGCCCTTGGGTTTGCAGGGGGCCGAGCGCTGGTCCTGTCTGGTGGCTGATGGTGTCTGTCCGGGGTTGGCGTTGTGAGAGCTGAGCAAGGTGGTGTCTTCCGGGCCGGGCCTCAGTGGTAACTGCCACCCCTGTGAGGGGTCACCCAGCCTGCCTGGGCCTCTTGATCTGTGACCCACGGGTTAAACGTGGGTCCCACATCTACGGATTCCACCCCTGCCCATGGAAAATACCAAAAAAACCCAAAACAAAACCCAAAAAAAACCAGAGCAGCATCTGTACTGACCATATACTGATTTTTTTCTTGTCATTATTCCCTAATGAATACAATTACTGGTGGCATAGCCTTTATATTGCATTAGGGATGATAAGCAATTTAGCAGTGATTTAAAGTATATGGAGGATGTGTGTCACTTTCATGCAAATTTTGTGCCATTTTCTACAAGGGACTTGAGGATTTGTGAATTGTGTATTCAAAGGCGTCCTGGCACCAGCGCCCCTGGATACCAAAGGCCTGGCCCTGGTCCGAGCCAACACCTGGGCCCCCAGAGCTGTGCTGTGGGTGTGACCTTTCAGTGGTCCTGAAAGGCGACATCCCGTGGTCCCACCCTACAGGGGCTCATTTCCGGGGAGCATGTGGACCCTAACCGGACACCGGCCTCGGGAGGTGCCCTGCAGCTCTTACTGTGGTAATGTCGGGGTGTTGGGGAGTGCATGGAGCCACCATGGGTTGTTCATTCTGTAATCTGAGTCTGAGGAAGAGGAGGACACCGACGTGTCCCTCTGCCCGGGTGTGTGCAGGAGAATCCTACAGAAGATTCCTGGCCTGGTCAGCAAATCTGAGAATGTGTCCGAGAGCAGCCCTGTCATGAGGACTGGGGAGGGTGCACTGGGAAAGGGCTGCACGGGGCTGATTCAGGGACGCCTGTCTTTCCTTGGCTTCTCTTGGCCCCGGTTCCTTCCCCCGGGGCTCGGTGGGTCCCTCTGAGGATCGGGGAGGGAGACCTGACCTATGCAGTGAGCTGCACTCCAACAGGGCTGAGGAGGCAGCCCTGGGGCCAGGTCTGCACCTCCGCGTGGCCACTGTCCGCGCATAACCTGAACCTCGATCACGTGGCTGAAGGTCAGGGAGGCTGAGAAAGAGGCGTGGACCCTGAGAGTCTCCCTGGCACCGTGGGGAGGGTTATTCCCACACCCACGCCACGGGCATGATTGCTGTCTTTCCGTCGAAAGCACGCGGGCCCCTTTGGTGTTCGTGGCCTGAGGGCCGGAGGTGGCTTCCCACGGTGCCCACGAAGTCCCCGGCAGGGCTGCGGCAGAGGACGGAGGTGGAGGCCCCACACGGTCAGAGCATTTTAAAGGTCTTGCATTAGAAAAGTAAACCAATTAAATAATACTGCCCCCATAAAAGCTGGCTTTTACTGTATTCCATGGTGGCGGCCGCGTAGCCTCCGGCCTCGATGAGCCTGTCTGCCGCCGTGGGGAGAATTTAATCTTGCATGGCCCGGGCAGAATTTTACAAGTTTAATGGCTGTTTTTTTTTCCTCTAAAGTGTTGCTATGTCATTGTGTGCCGAGGGCAACTCGCGTGCATGTAACAGTTTACCTCCTTTTTGGTGGAAATGAAAAATGGAGTAATAAAGTAAAGAAAAACACGAGGTATATATTTTTTTCCCTCTTGGGGCAACAACAGAGGAACAAAGAAGCAGTGTTTCTGGGGACAGCCTAGTCCAGTCCTGGTGGCTTTTATGTATTGACATTTGCCTGCAGATCCATCCTCCCCCGGGAAGGCTTCTGGGCATGCCTGCTGTGTGTGGAGCTTGTGTCTCAGCCCAGGATACTTGGGGCCCACAGAGGAGCAGTCGGCAAACTCCAGCCTGGGTGCCCTAATTCTGCGCACCACCCATTTTTTATGAGCAGTTGAAAAAAACTGAAAGCTGCACATGGTGGTGGACATCTGTAATCCAGCACTCGGGATGCTGAGGCAGGACGATCATCCCGAGGTTAAGGCCAGCCTGGGCTACGCAGCGAGCCCCAGCTGCGTGTGGAAATGACGCCTTGCATTTCTGACGTGGTTCGTCATGTGGTCAGTCTGCGCGTGTGTGGCGGGGCTTGGAGCCGAGATCCCACCCAGTTCGCGGTGTGGCAGGTGGCTTGCGGGTTGTGCGTCTGGGTGTGAACACACCTGGCTGGTCGCCGTGGTGGCAGATGCAGCGCGAGCCATTCTGTGCCGGCACCAGGGTGGGTGCGGGTGAACTTGCCCTCTCCAGCAATCTTTTTCTTTCTAACATGAGTGTGATCCCCATTGAAGTCTCAGACCCAAAGACTCAGGGGCCTCTGTCCGTAGATCAAAGCATCCAGCCCTCCCGGCTGCCGATGACTTCAGGAAAGACCCTCGCACCTGAGTTATATGTAGGAAAATGGATGCACCTGGAGACCATAATGTCTTTTGTTTTGCTTTCTGGTACCGGGAATCAAACTCAGGGCCTCAGGCTTGTGGGCAGGCACGGTTCCACTGAGCTACATCCCGGCCCTCGAGACCGTAATGTTAAGTGAAATAAATTAGACACACAAGCTTCAACATCACATGCCCCCCAACTATAAATAACTACAAATAGAGCAAAATAAAAGACAGATAATAGGAACTAGAGAGATAGCTCTTTCTTATGGAAGGGGATCAGGACATGGAGGGACAGGAGGAGAAGGGGCAGTAGAAGGGTTAGGATGTGTTCTATTCACGAGCCAGTTTCCCATGAGGAATGTGACTGTCCTGTCCCACAAACATGACCGATGAAAACAGAAATTAAGAAAAAGCGACCGGGGCACAATCTTGTCATTGTCTTCTGTGAGTGTTGGTCACCCACCCTACACTCAGAGCCCGGTTTCTGCCACGCTGGGTGTGCCCGAGGCTGGATGTAGGGAGGATATGGGTGGCCGAGCTACCGGATCAAGGAGCTGCATGGGGCCTTTCTCGATAGGTGCAATCTCTCTTCCCCACCTGCTTCCTGCTCCCTCCTGACATCTTTTTCTTTGTCAGTCAGCAAACTTTCATGGCTCCTTTCTGACGAGTTCACTTTCTCTCCTCAGTCATGCGGAGGAATCCCTTCGGCGTGGACATCTGCTGTCGAAAGGGGTCTCGGAGTCCCCTGCAGGAGCTGTACAACCCGATCCAGGTAAGCTGCCGGGCTTCCTGTCCCTGTGTGTCATCTGGTGGCGGTGGTGGGGTGTTGGCACTGAGAAGCTGCAAAATTGGCTTCTGGGGTGATCTGAAACTTCCTTCCGCTCCCAGCATCTGACCTGCAGTGGCTGCTTCCCTCACCTCCTCACCGCTGAACAGGCTGAGCATCCCTAAAAGGAAAATCTAAAGCCCAAAATGCTCCTATAAATCCAAAGCTTTCTGGTCACCAGCGTTTCCGGCCCCAGTAGGAAACGCCATGCTCCCGTGTCAGTCACATCCACGAAGCTGGCACCTTGGAAACTGCATAAAATTACCCTCGGGTGGTGCATCGGGCACATGAGGTCTGTGCATATATCCCAAAGTCTGAAAAAACTCCCACGTCCTAAACACTGTTGGGGCCAGCTTTTGGGTCAGAGACACTCAACCTGTGAGATTTCTGAAATTCCAGCCTGAAATGTTCACAGAAATGCCGCAGGGTGTGCTGGTTGACGCTTCCAGACCTTCGGGAGCTCTGGGCCCTGAGATCTGCGAAGTCTTGGGTCCTAGCAGTGGGACGTGGCTGGAAGAGCCCGCTGGGCCGGGCCGTGCCTCCCACATAGGTGCGTGTGCCACCTGCTCCCATGTGGGATAATCCCAGCGCGGTGACTGTGGAGGTTGGTGTGACTTGTCACTTTAGCAAGTGAGGTGCTGTCGGTAATAAAGGGTCCCTCTTGGAGCAAAAGAAAAACTCCCACAAAGGGGCAAAGTTAGGAGGCCTGGTCGCCATGCCAACCACCCCATGGCTTGCAAGCTGTGAAGTGGACGCTGGTTGGGGACATTCCTTAGTACCTGGCATGGGATCTGGTGGCGAGCATTCACAGCAGCCCCTCCGACCTTAGCCGTTGTGGGACAGGAAGGCGGCTCTGCATGCTCCCTGGGCCTGGCTTGGTGTCGGGTGCGAGTCCTCACTCTGTGGGCTGGGCCTGGTGGAGGAGCTCAGGGCCGGCCTCGAAGGTGCTGAGCTCTTAGAGCCATGCGGAGCTGCAGCTGCCTGTCTCCCGGCCTCTCGCCTGCCCCCTTCTGGAAGGGTGGACCAGTGTCCTCCCTGAGTCCCCTCCGCCCTGTGTCCCCTGTCTGGTGGGATGAGGCCAGATTCACCTGGGAATCGCAAACTTGGTGCTGCCCAAGGCCTCGGCTCTGCAGGGAATTTGAGATCAGGGCCTCCTCAGATGCCCAGATACTCTGGATGCTAAGGGCAGGGCTCCCGGGCCGTCTGTTTGCCTCTGTAGGCTCTGACCACACCAGGGACTTCCCTCAAGCCATGCCGAAGCTCTCAGCACTCCCACGCGAACCTGCTCTGGCCTGTGTTCGTGGGGACGCTGGGTTTCTGCCGTGCCCACTGCTCTGGGTGGGGGCGCTCTTCCCACTGTCTCCCCAGGACCTCACACAGCGCCTGGCGCCTCGAGGGGCCCCAAACCCCGTGTCTGAGTAGCAGAAGCCCTGCTCTCCCACTGTCCAGTTGCATGACCTGGAATATCCCTGAGTCTCTGTTGGTCAGTTTTTCCAGCTAGTGACGTGGCTTGCTGGGATGTTGGCAGGGTCGTCATGGTGATGAGTCTGGGCTCTATGAGACGTCGTTATGGTCACAAAGGTGGCTTCCACACTGGGAGCCTTGACTTCAGAGTCAGACCCGGGTTCGAAGCCTGGTGCCACTACTTCCTGTTGTGTGACTTCGGGGCAGTTCCATGCCCCTCTGGGACTGCTGTGGCGCCCAGGATACAGTGGGCGTTGTGCCCCAGGGGAGCCGTGTGGGCCTGGGTTTATCCACTGTCATCATCACACGGCCCAGTTGCAGCTCAGTGCCAGGTGCCGGGTGCAGAAAGGAATGAGGTTGGCTGTCCCTGTCGGTCCCTCTCTCTGTCTGCCAAGGTCAGCCCTACCCGCTGTCCCTGTAAGGTAGCTGTCCAGGGAGGGCGGTCTCCCCCTCATGTGCCCTGTGAGTGTCTGGCTGAGGGGCTCACATGGGAGGGGAGGGGTGGCCCTGGAGTCGCTGGGGAGAGAGTGGTGGGTGTGTGTCCCAGTCCCTGCCCCTCCTCAAGGATGCCCTGGGCACACTGCCCGGCCCTCAGCTGGCAGCCGGGAGAATGTCCCTGCAGGAAGATCACCCATTTCCCCAGGATGCTGCCTGGATGGCCTTTCTTTGGCTGGCTTCCTTTACAAGCTGCAGTTCCGTTCTTTCTCACGCAAGGTCCCTGCATGGCCCTCGCTGAGAATCTGTCCCGGGGATCTCAGAACGTTGGTGGCTGGAGGTGGAAAGGGCAGGAGTGAGCCAGGGCTCAGGGCAGTGAGTTAGTTTTGTGTCCAGGAGACCCTAATGGACTATGACCCGAGGGGGTCAGCAGGGTGCCCGGAATTTTCCCACCATCAGGGCCTTCGAAGCTGCTGAGCCCAGGAGGACTCTGTCAGAGGCAGACGACAGACCTTCTGCTCGCTAGGATCAGACTCTTCCCAGAAATGAATGCTGTTTTCCTTTTTCTGTGCTGCCTGGTTCTTTCTTCAGCACGTGCACTTGCTCTGGCGCTCCCTGGGGTTCAGAAACGTCTGGTGGGATCCTTCTTAGGCACCCTCAGCCATCACTTCCTCAGTTTATGCAAGGGGAAACTCAGGCCAGGGATTGTATAGGAGTGGTCCAAGACCACATAGCTTGTGGGGAACTCTGTAAGGACAAGCTACAGATCCAGGGTTACCAGCAGCTCCTGGCAAAGTTCTCTTGCAGAAAAAATTGCCTTATCCTCCTAAAAAACAAAAAGCAAACCCAGATTTTTCACCAGACAGGGGCTTAAACTTCCCTTGGGAAGATTGGCTATCATCTGATTTTATAAACCGGGATTTTCTTATTTTAGTGCCCTGCAAACCTCTAACCATTAAAACTACAATTGGTTTAAAAAAACAAAACGGCTTTGTAGTTGATATTCTTAGCAACACTGTACTGGGATGTCTTATAATTTTCCTGGCTCTTGGCTGTCTCCCTGGGCCCCAAAATAAAACGTAATTGTGGATCAGATCAGCTGGCGTGAAGTCACCGAAAGTTCAGAAGCTGCCAACTGCACATCTGTGGGCTGGGCACAGCTGTGGGCCACTGGGCTGGGCTCACACACCCGGGCATGCGGAGGGCAGAATTGGCCCTGACTGGCAGCTAGGGCAAGACAGCTTGTCCTCGCCCCTGCCCGTCTTTGCTGCAGCACTCTTGTGGCTCTGCCCTGCCCGCCTGGGCCTTTCTTTAGCACAGCGGCTCTTGCTCTGTGATTACCACGTGGAGGGCATGGCCTGGCTGACTGTGGTTTAAAGCAGCGCATCTGGGTTTGCTGGAGGTACAGCAGATCCAGTGGTCTGCTTGCTGTCTAGGGCTCTGGGGAGCAGTCGTGTCCCGGATCTAGTCGGATTCTGGGTGAGCTGTCGGGGGAAACAGCAAATCAGAAAGGAGCGGGCAAAGGACCCAGGCCACTGCCGAGATCTCCGTTGCTCAGTGTGGTCCCGTCTTCCGTGTGCTGAGGGGAATTTCCTTCTCCCTCAGGCGGGTTCAGGAGGCAAGGAGGCCGACGAAGAGGACAGAGCAGGGAAGGGTAGGCAAGGCAAAGGGAGACAGGGAGAAAGGAAGCCGAGTGCCCATTCCCTGGGCTGGTGGTGCGCGTCTCCAACTGTTCTGGGTGTTTCCCAAACACGTCCGAGTCTGATTTGTGGCGCCCTCTGTGCTGGTCGGGCCCTCTCCCTACCACGGAGCTGTAGCCCCAGCGACTTGTTGAATTTTTACAGCACTGAGAAGCTCTCTGGGGACCCCTCGTCCAGCTACCTGAAGCTCAGCAGTTCACCACAGCCATGCAGCTCCTCGGTGACAGAGCCGCCATCTGGCCTGGCCAGGTGGCGGGTGGGGCACTGCCTAGGGCCGTGTCTCTCCCAGGCGTTGAGGATGATCTCCCGGGCAGACTCCTCCCTAGTGAGTCAGGCTGAGGCCTGGCCCTGGGGGGCTGCTGTGGCAATCCCAGGGCAGGAGCGAGGCTTCGGGAAAGAGGGGACCCTGCCAGTGAGGCCTGTGACAGTCACGTGTTCCTCTGTGGCTTACTGAACCTGATCTTTGGCCAGGCTGGGAGACGCCAGGACCCTGGCTGGAGGGACAGCCCCAGGAACTCAGTTGCGGGTGGCACCCCCTGGGGACCCTTGGGCAGCCAGGACTTTGGTTGGGTGGAAAGCAATAGATTGATGAAAGCTTTTGAAGGCTTGGAGAGAGAGGTGGGAATGCAGGCAGCAGACTTGTGCAGCTGGGGATGTCCCGTGTGGGCCCTGAAGCCTCCCAAGTGTGCTGCTCAGCAGGGGCCTTTATGGAGGAGGAGGAGGGCTGCTGAATCCAGCTCTAAAGACACATAGGAGTATACACAGAGAGGAGGAGGAGGAGCTTGATTCAGGGAGAACAGCAGGAGCGAGGAGCAGGGACAGCCCAAGGCACTTTCAGAGAACTGGGGAGGGTTTGTGGCTGGGCTAGGGTGGCCTGGGCATTGTTTGGAGATGCAAGTGGGGTAGGAGGGCACCAAGGGCCTCTCCACCCTGCCTGAGGCCTTGGTGGGCAGCATACAACTCACTAACCAGCTCTGCTGCCCACTCGGCCGCCCCATACCCACGGAGCTCCTCCAAGGCTGGTTTCCCTTGGGGCCAGCACTGCCCTCTGAAATGAGAGCTCAGGGTCTGATCATGGTTCTCAGCCCTGCCTGGGTGCAGGGTCCGCTCGACCCCCCCCCCCCTGCGGTGTGGGGGGCGTGGCCGCTGTGGGTGTGTGGAGGTCTTCAGAGCGGGCTGGCCTTTGGTCTCCGAGTCTCATAACCCATCACTTTTTTTTTTTGGTACCGGGGATCGAACTTAGGACCTTGCGCTTTCGAGGCAGGCGCCAGAACCACTGAGCTAAATCCCCAGCCCTCATAACCCGTTACTTGAGAAGCAGCGCAGGGCAGACGTGCTGAGGTCGCCAACACTGGATTCCTGTCTTCCCCCCAGTGGCTGCGTCACTTGTTCCCACAAGGGCCCCTGAGGATGGGGGGTCACTTCCTCTCATCTGGTCGGGTGAAATCTGTGAGACAGGAACAAGCCCCGGGACTGGGACTCGATTCAGCCAGGCTTGGGACTGGGCTCTGCCTCCCCGGGCTCTCCGGGAGGCTGGTGCTGGGCCCAGTGCACCCTGGGGAGGGTGAGAAGGAGGAGCCACTGTTCAGCCCAAGCGCTGGTCAATTAATCCCTTCATTACCAACCACCTGGTAAATGACAGTCTGCCTAATTATCTTGCTTTGACCAACAGCTGTCCGCCAGCCAAGGAGGGCCTAATTGATTTCACTGTAGCCCGGCTCCTTGTTCAGAGAGATTACTTAATGTCAGCCTAGCAGAACGGCAGCTGGCGTGCTGAGATGGAGCGTTACATTAACCTGATCTTTCATACCGCGCTGGCCAGCACGCTTCATTATTAATGCAAATTACAACTGACCAGCAGGGCTCCTTGCAGAAGCAAGCGCCTGGCTCTGCCTCTTCTTGCAGCTCCATTCTTCCTGAACCACAAAGCTGCCCGGTCAGATTCCAAGTGGGCCAGGATGGATGGGCTAGAGGTAGATGCACCCGGGCCAGAGAAGAGCAGGGGAGGACTAGGCTGCAGGGCCTGGGGCTTCTCCCTGGCCTCCCTCACCTGGAAAGCAGGGGTGTGGTACCCTCGAGGTCCGCATGGGTCCAAAAGGTGGCCAGGGCCCCACCCAGGTCAGAGTTGGTGCTGTCCAAGGTTGGCCCCCTTGACTGGGTGCAATTAGCGATCCAGGGAGTTCTCCTCAGGGGACCTGGACCCTAGCTGGGCCCCTGTGCTGCAGGCTCAGACAGTTTGCAGATGCACATTTTGGATTTGGTTAAATAATCGTAAGATAAATGAGGCCCCTGCGTGGGAGCTGCAGCTGTCTTCTCTGTGAGGCGTGTTCACCGCCGTGATTTATCTTATGTCTCTCTGACTCTGTGTTGATTGGTAAGTGCGGTGCACGGATTTATAGGGCCATGAGGGCATGTGTGCATGCATGTGTATATGTGTGTGTATCCGCGTGTGGTGTATGCGCGTGCATGGCTACTCAACACACATCCTAGACAACGGGCAGGGGCAGCTTTTTTTGGGGGGGGACAGAGGCAGCTTTTATGGTTTGGAGAACTCCTGTAGTTGAGTTTGTGAGGGTCCCCAAGCCTACTGACACCCCAGGGTGACAGTGAGCAAATGTGCCCCCTCTGGGCGGAGCCACTGTTTGGCCCCTGGCCCCATCGATGGGTTTGGCCTGGGCAGTTGTTCTGTATCAGAAACTGAGGTTTCGGGAGCCAGTGACCTGCAGCCTGGTATACTCAGACCCGGGGCAGACATGCGCTGCCCTCGTGGGGCTCCCGTGTCCTGTGTGCAAGGCGTGTGACCTGTTTTCGAATGAGGAGGGCACGCGGGGGACGGCAGGACCTCAGGAGTTGGCAGACAGTCACACAGCTGTACAAGCAGCCATCGCCCGGAACCTCATCTCCTGAACTGTCCTCAATTATAAGGGGCCTCCCTGTCCATAATTTGATTTTTCTATACATGACACAGCGCAAGCCGCTTCTCAGCAGGTTGGAGTTTAACTCCAACAGCCGGGCAGAGCTGGAACAACGCCCTGGAGAGTTGTCAAGCTGTTTGTAGGAGAGACACTGCCAAGTCTGGGGGTGCAGGGTGGACACCCCCACCAGTTACTGAGGGGCTCAGGCCAATGGCTGGACCTTTCCCAGCACCGGAGACCCTCGTGGTGCAATAGGAACACAGCACCCATGGCTTCACGATGAAGGACTCAGCAAGCACACAGCATTCCAGGCACCTGGCAGGTTGCTCCGTCTGTGCTAATATTATTTGCTCAGAACAAACCTCCTCCAGGAAGCCGTCGCTGATTCCCCTGTGGGGCTCGCCTTCTAAACGATGCTGACCTTTGGCAGTGTGAGTCACACGCAAATTTGAAAATCTGATAGCTCCCTCTAAGTACAAAGAAAACAGGTGGAAACCATTGCAATATTCTGTTACTTAACCCAATATATCAAATATATTCATGTGATCATTTCTCCTGATCAATGAAAATGATGAAGATATTTTAGGTTCTTGGTTTCCTATGGAAGTTTTAAAACCTGTAGCGTGTTTGGCACTCAGTGGACAGCGTCTCTGTTGGGACTGCTGAGTGCTGAGCCGAGGGTCCCCTTGGACCGTACAGGTCTGTAAAATGCCCCTTGCTCCCTGCCCCCGCCCGTGTTTCCCTGCTTCCTGTCACTGGCAGCGGGCTTCCGGCCTGCAGACTCTGGCTGTTGCTGGTCTCAGGCGCCCATAGGTGCCGGGCGGCCACAGGAGTGCGGCGGCGTGGGCAGTGGATGGGTCCTTGCCAGGTTAGAGGGGACCAGGGTCGGTCATCCCGAGAGGCGCTGACCGTCAAGGAGGGGTCCACGTCCTCCGCCCCAGCATCCTCCCCGAAGTGTGAGTGCACGGCCACTTGCATCTGTCCCTGGGGCAGGGTGTGGGGCCCCACCTCTCTCTCCCCTCTGCCTTGCCGCCTCTGCCACAGTTTTGGGGTGCAGGCACTGATTCAAAGGACACCGAGCCCAGGGCACCGGTGCCCACTGATGCCAGCCCCACCCATCTTGATGCAGACGGCTGCAGGCCGCTGTTGCTAAAGGAGCCAGCGCTGTCCTTCCGGTTCTGTGTCCCTAAGTGACAGGCATTTGTGGGCCTCACATGCTGCCCACCAGGCTGCAGCTCTAAAATGTGTTTTTCCAGTGGTGGCGCACACCTGTCACCCCAGCACTCAGGAAGCTGAGGCAGGAGGCTCACCGGAGTTCAAGGCCAGCCTGGGATATATGGTTAAACTGTCTCAAAAAACAGAAGGAAAGGAAAAAGAAGAGAAGCTGCCTGCACTTTCTCTCCACTTTCTGCCTCCCCCAGAAACTCCCCAGGCCTCCATGGGTCAGCGTCAGACTGGGCATCCTGGAGCCGACAGGGATCCACCCAGGGGGAGAAGGTGCCTGGGGGCGTGGCCTGCGAGTGCTTCTGTGGGTTTGGAAGTTTCTTTTACTTCCAAACCCCAAAATGTTAGGAGGCCGCGCTTTAATGTTCCTTTTCGAGCTCTTCCCTGACCAGGCTGAGTCGTGATTTTCTCCTTGTCCAGTTTTCAGCCAGCCCCGGGGCTCTTGTCCCTGCTCAATGGGGTCATTGTTTGGCTGCCAGGAGCCAGGGCAGCTCTGGGCCTCTCTCCTGATGAACCAGGAGTACAGACAGGAAAAGCAAGTCCTGGACGGGCAGCAGGGAAGCAGGGGCTTAGTCTTGGGAGGGGTCGGCTGCCCTGGGTGGTAGGATCTGTGGGTTTCTGCTGACCCCAAAGGCCGGTGCCCCAGCCTCACTCTGACTCCAGGGAGAGGAGTTAGAGGACTTTGATAATGGTACCTTGAACGCTCACTTGTCCCCAACCAGGTGCCCAGGTGGAGTGCTGAACACTTGTAATCCCCGAACTCTGGGAGGCTGAGGCAGGAGAATCAAAAGTTTGAGCCCAGCCTGGGCAATTTAGCAACTTAAGGAGACCCTGTCTGAATGAATGGGTGAAGGAATGAATGAGTGCATGTATATAGAGCTGGGTTTGTTGCTCAGTGTAGAGGCCCTAAGTTCAATCCCCAGTAGCAGAAGGGGAAAGAAAAAGACCATGAAGCTCAAAGCTTTTGCGGATGGAACAGGTTTCTTTTCAAGCGCACTGTGAAAGTCTGTCAGCAAGGAGCAATGTGTAGTCTTTGCAGAGGGGCGCATTTGAGCTGGAGAAAGCCGATCTCTTCGCTAGGATGTGAGCCCACTCGAAGCTTTGTAATCCCGCAGTTGTCATTCTGCGGTCCACTGGGCAGCGAGACTCTCGCACCTGCTGGCTGGAGCCACCTTTGTAGGTCAGCAGGCTGCCGAGAGAAGTGTCCTGCAGAGCAACTTGCAGATGGTGCCCTGTGTTCTCGGGCCCCGCATCCCACAAGTCTTTCCCACTCAGAATCTGTGCTCCCTCGTGGCTTTCCTTTCACTCAGCAGAGGCCCGGAAAGAAGTGAGACTAATGGAAGGAACTGGCAGATACAGGAAGTTCGGGAGCAGCCAGCATCCCAGGACTCGTGGGCCTGGGGCCGGGACTGGAAGAGAAACTGCCCCAGGTAGCCCCGAGCTTCCCGAGCTTCCAGATGTTCCTCCACAGCTTCCTTTCCCAGTGCCATCCACAGGACCGACCTGGGCCTGGCGATGCTGTCTCCCACACCAAGGGCCAGAGAGCAGCTCGGTGAAGCCAGTTCGCCAACCTTCTTCTTAATGCAGAGCGTCTGGAGGAACAGAAACCCACTTATTTTCTGTACCAGAGTGAAGTATGTTTCTTTTTTTTCTGGCCCAAGTGTCAAAATGAGCTTACTTGGTGGATTGGTTTGTTCACTGTTTGTCTTATCAGGGAACAGCGTGTACTGTGATTTTCTTTTGGCTAAATTCAAAAACAAAAACCCTGGGCATTCAGGCCTAGGTAATCTGGAGATGAAGAGCAGGAGCGGACAGTGTGAGTGGATTGCAGCTGATGACCTGGGCTGTGGGCTGTCCTTCCTTGGGACTGTGAGGTGACCAGGTCAGGGAGGGGTGACCAGCATCTTGCTAAGATGAGGGCCAACCAGAAACAGCCCCGCACATGCTGCCATCTGTCATCCGATCACTGCTCCACCCCGCTTGTCTTTTATCAGTCTGTTGATCAGATCTAATTGCTAAATATCATGGTCTGAACCCAGCGCAAACCCTGGAAGGGCGTGGGAGGGTCCTGGGGTGGGGGGTCCTACAGAGCACAGCCCCCCATGTGCGGGCAAAGGGTCTTTGGGGCAATAAAAGCTAGGCCAGCCTTGGAGGTGAGGGCGTGGAGCCCAGGCAGGGGATAGATGAGGACTCTGTCCCTGCTCCCTGCTGCCGCCCCCAGCCTGGCTTCTAATCCAGGTCGGGGACACCTGAGGCTGCAGGCTCTGTCCTGTCCGGAGCACCAGCCACGCCCACCTCCCCTGGTCCTCCAAATCCACGGATGCTTTACCCTCTGTGGCCAAAGGGACCTTGCAGAGGTGATGAAGAGTTTTAGATGGCTCCCAGCATCAGGATAAGGGAGAGGAGGCTTTTATATCCCAGATTCCCAGGTTATTTCCCTCTCATGCAAATGAGGCACTGGGAAAATAGTCCTGTCAACCTCATTCTTAGCCTCACCCACGTGGAAACTGAAAGATGTCTGCTGACTGATGAGCCCACATGCAAATGAAGGGTTGAAAAGAGCATCTTCTGATTGGTCCTCCAAACAGCACTGGATTCAAATGAAAATAGCAAGTTTCTGATTGGCCTAAGATTCGCGTTTGTGATTGGTTTTGTGTGCAGTGGCACTGGCTTCACTGTCTTGGGAGTGTCCCTCCCCGTTGCCCTGTCTTGTAAGGGGCGTTTGCCCCGAATCCTGCGGGTGGCCGGATGAGGAGGCAGGCGTGTCAGAGCTGGCAAGCACGCGTGTTCCCTCTGGGTTCAAGCAGAGCATCTCTGCTGAGTTCAGGCCCAGGGAAGCCTGGGAGACGTGGGTCATCGGGGAGCGGCCTTCTCGCAGCACAGTGAGCCTGGCTGTGGGGCTGGAGCTGCACTTTCACCCCCTGATTCATCCAAACCCATCGTAAAGGCGAAGCTTCTGAAGTGGAGCCATCCTAGGCCCAGGACAGTCCACACTGATGTGGACGTGGGTTCTGCCTCCCTCCGGGAAGTGTTTCGTGGGTCCCCTGAGGTGCTGCTGAGACAGTGCAGCCCAGACCCTGCCCGGTGTGAGACGCTGGCTGACTCTCAGGCCCCTGAAATTCAGATTGGATTGCACTTCTGTGGATGGGATCCTGTACACAGGAAATGCCACGACTGGGTGTAGCCAGTACATCAAAAGATCTTTTTAAGGGCAGAGCAGATACTTGGAGCCCACGCTGTTAAAGACGTCAGGCTTTCTCTCCTGGCTTCCTAACGCTCCAGGTCTTCCCAGAGGCCCTTCATGTAGAAGCTTCCTTGTAACTCGCCAGTCTACCAGTGTCATGGGGTGGGGGCGTGGTGTCTGTGGCCTGAGTGTACCCTAAAGGTTTGTGTGCTAGAAGCGTGGTCCCCGCTGGGATGAGGGGGGGAGTGGGAGCCTCAGGGGAAGTGATCGGGTCAGTGGGTGCTGCCTTTGGAAGGAAGGGCTTCTCGCTGGACCCAGGCAGCTCCCCTGAGAGTGGTACTGAGCCCGGCTTCCGGCTTCCGGCTGGTGAGGTGAACTGCCCTTTGCCCGCACTCTCTCCAGGGTGCTTTTTGCTCTGCAGCCTCGTTGTGCTGTTTGTACCTTCTGCCTCCAGCACTGTGGGCTAACAGAACCCTTTTCTTATTACACATGTGCTAGGTGCATGACAAGGGTGTGCAGGCACCTAGCAGCGTCTGCCACCACGTGCCTCCATCCAGGGTTGGCAGCTCCTGCTCCTGTGGCCAGTCCGCGATGGTCACAGAGCTGCTCAGGTGGCAGGGCAGTGAGTCTGAGGTGCTGCTGTGAGTCTGCGCATTCCTCTCCAGAGGGGCAGCTCGAGTTGCCTGTGCAGGGCCATGGAGTGAGTGTCTGAGGTCTTGGGGCAGCTGCTCCACTGTCCTGGACTGAGCGATACATAAATGATGGGTGTGGCTGGGCTTGGCCACAGCGAAGTCCCAGGTTCGAGCCCAGCCTCACCCTGCACCAAGGGTATTCCTGAAAATCAAGAAGGCACTCCTGTCCCTCTAAGAATGAGAATCATAGTGCCTCCCGCAAGCGACGGCCAGGCAGTGACAGCTGTGTGTAAACTGCAGCGTTCTGTGCAGGACTCGGTGAGTGCTCTTTTATCGCCCACATGGCGTCACAGGCCGCCGTGGTAGACCCATCGTGTGTGTGTGTGTGTGTGTGTGTGTGTGTGTGTGTGTGTGTGTAGCCTGGGGCGCCAGCTGCTGGCTGTGCTGTCTGCAGATGTGCTGTAGAATCAGGAAAGGGTCATCTCATTTCACCACCGAATGCAGTGGACTCCCCAAGCTGCCCTTGAAGTGAGGAGCCCAGGCCTTTGGGGAGGCTGAGGATGCACCGCCGGGCAGAGCGCAGATGCCCAGGGCCAGCATGGTCAGCACGTCTGCATCTCCGCACTGCGCATGCCGCTCTGGGCTCCACACCAGGGGAGCCGTCAGAGCGATCTTGTGAAGAAGCCGGTGCATAATCGGCAGGAGGAGGAGATGGGGTGGAGCAAGCAGATGGTGCAGGCCAGGAGCCCCATCAGATCACTGGAGAACCACAGGGCGGGCCACGAGATGCAGCGCTCGCGGGCCCCTTCTTAGGCCTTCTTGGGGGCAAAGCAGGTTGCTCCCTGGAAAGCGTCAGGTGGGCGCCTGGAACGTGGTTGTTGAATGAGTGAGCGAGTGGTGCTTCCCACCTTAGCAGATGAATGAGAGGGAGAGGGTGAGCAAGGAGGTCAGAAGGCGAAGGTGTCCTGTACGATGCGGCCACAGGCACAGCCGCCCCAGATGGAGGCCATGGACAGTCACGGCCCAGGGCCTGGCTCCGGCCTTCCTGCATTTCAGCTTGAGGGGCGGTGACAGCATCTCCCTGGGGCCTTAGTCACCAACTCCCAGCCTCTGGGATGAGGGGTCCGGGCTGGGCGCCTTCCGGGTACAGGTGCCGGCTGGGCTGCCCCTGCCGTGCCTCTCCTCTGCGGTGGCTCTGCCGGGTGGGCACATGCCGGGCCTCCCCTCACAGACACCAGTCCCGCTGGGGAGGCCCTAGTGGCTCCTGAGAGGGCTTTGTCTCCAAACACAGTCACAGGGCGGGCAGGGCTCGAATGAGAATTTAGGGGGCGTAACGCAGTCGATATGGCAGGTAGAGTCAAACTTTATTATTGTTGTTATTAGTTTAGTTTTTGAGGCAGGGTCTCACTATGTAGGTCAGGCCGGCCCAGGCTGGCAGTGATCCTCCTGCCTCAGCCTCCTGAGTGCTGGGATGACAGGTGTGCACACCACACCCAGAGGCCGGTGTCTTTTCACAGAAAGACATCGAGGGCCTGGAGGTTCTGAGAGTCACCCAAGCTCACACAGTGGGGACGCCAAACCCCTGTAAGGACACTGCCGGGCACACGGTGTCCTGTTTGTTCGCAAAAGACACAGCCTCCTTATTAGCTCTGGGCTCCTTTTTCTGTGTGGACTTCAAGCATTAAAAATACATTTTTGAAGAACTATTCTGGATTTCAGGTTTCCATTAACGACGACTGGCTTTCTCCCAAGTTAGTTTGAGCTATTTGGGGGGAGGTTTTATAGACCTTTAATAAGAAAAGCTTTCTTAAAACCTCATAAAACCTTCCATACAATTGCTTCTGACCAAACTCCCTCTTACAATTATGTCACTAGCAACTTCTTTTGAAAAGAGCAAGACTTTTGTCCATTCATGTCAACGTGAAAAGCAGCATTCACCGGGCCTGGGCAGGAGGGCAGCCGTGAGACTACGGCATCCGGCAGGAGTGAAGCAGCCGGGCTGAGACCCGGCCTTGCAGGCGCCTCACGGTTCTTCCACACGCAGCCTGTTTGCTGGGGACGCCCCGGGATCAGCCTGGTTTCTCGGGTGATTTTCCAGTAGACAGCTTTTTAGAGCAGGTTTAGAATCACGACAGAATCCAGCCAAGATGCTGAGACTTCCCGTAGCCTCCCTGCCCTTACTGCGAGCCCCCGCCCTCCTCGGTGTGTGGACGGGCCTCAGTGACATGGCCTGGTTGCCCAGGTCCCCAGGGAGCAGGAGGGCTGCTGCTGGGCTGTGCGTCCTGGCCGTCATGCATCATGGCTTCCCTGCCCCAAGCCCGCCCTGTGCACATTCATCCTCT
This sequence comes from Heterocephalus glaber, assembly GCF_053883595.1. NCBI lineage: Eukaryota > Metazoa > Chordata > Mammalia > Rodentia > Bathyergidae > Heterocephalus > Heterocephalus glaber. Next base: position 21,148,665 of record NW_028258357.1, read on the forward strand.
TCCGTCCTTGGACCTTTTTAGTGTCTCCACGATGTCTACCGCTGGGCTCACACACAGTGTAGCCTTTTTGAATTGGCTGCTTTCCCTTCCTAATGTGCATTTATGTTTCTTCCACATCTTTTCACAGCTTAATGGCTTGTTCCTTGTCAGGGCTGGGTAATATTCCGCTGTCTAGATGTGTCAGGGTTCTTTTGCCTGCTCCCCTCTGAGGGATGTCTTGGTAGCTTCCAGGCCTTGCGGGGTTTGGGTGTGAATGGAGTTCCAGCTCTCCCAGATGTTCCAAGGGCTGTGCTTCCTGGATCTCACGGGAGGGTGTGTTGACTTTTGCTCGTTTCCGTCCAGCTGAGCTGGCACGTGGACAGGACTGCCCCCCAGCAGGGCAGTGCTTCCTCTCCCTGGAGGCCCCCATACCAGGCCCAGTTGCCGCCAGCAGGTCCTTCAATACAGTGACTCCGTGTCCCTCAGCCAGGGGACTCCGGGGACTGCACAGCAGAGTCCTGGGGTGCTTGCTCCCTCCCTTGGGGCCCCAGCACATGCCCGCAGGCAGATGGTGGAGGCCGCTGCCCTGCACCCTGGCAGGACAGCGCCCGTTCTGACAGTGGGTGGCACTGGTTGGAGCAGCAGTGGCCATCAGAAGAGCTGCTGCTGTTGCTATTTCTTGAGCCCTTGCTCCGAGCCAGTGCCTTGCACAAGGCCCTGCAGTGATCACAGTCCTGAAGCCGGATACCTGCGAGGCGGCTGATGGCAGAGAGAGAAGCGGGCAGACAGCTGCTGGGTCCCGGGCTACGAGGGTGGCAGGGAGCCCTGGCCACGCCCACCCGCCCACTGGTTCTGCAGGCTGTTTCTGCCTCCAAGACAGGAAAAAGGGCAAAAGCTCTCTATTCTCAGCCGGCAGGCACAACACGAGCCTCTTGGCGCTGTCGGGGTTCGGGTGCCTTTCCAGCTTCCTTCTCTGTGCTCAGGAATTTTGGCTCTAGGCCATGGAGGCTCGGGAGGAATGTTTCTGTCATTCGTGGTAACAGGATGTCGCCTTCCTCCGGCAGAAGGGTCAGAGCCTCGGCTCCCTCCGTGGGCAGTGGCACCTCAGCAGAGCCCCTGGCCCTCCAGCATTGTCCCGGGCCCATCCTTCCCCTCCTCCCTGCAGGATCTGGTCTCCCTCCTCCTTGTGTCTCCTACCCCAGGCCCTGTGCAGGTCCCCTCCTCGGCTCCCTTGTTTCAGGCCAAGGGGTTCGCTGTTCCCCAGTACATCCCTGCCTCCTTCATAGCCCTGTGCCCCCCGTGACTGTTTTGTGCCTCTTTGGTTATCTGTTGAGTGCTAGGGCCTCGAGGCAGCCTCCATGCCTGTTGTGGGCCTAGTGCAGTGCCTGAAATGGACGACTGCCAGCCTGGGGAGGCCAGCACCCCATACTGCTCTACAGCTAGCATCGGACCCATGGACCTACCCCTCACTTTGCTCCCCGTGTGTGCCGTGGCTCTCCCCGGCTGTTGCTGCATAACAAATGGCACGAACTTTGCCTTGCACAGTGACACCCATTGTACCCAGGCCTGGTGCAGCTGTGTGGTTGGGGAGCCCTCAGGGACGGATCAGTGCCCCCTCCAGGGAGTGCTCACCAGAGCAGGGTCGACTGGCTGCTCTGAGCCCACATGTCCAGCTGAGTTCATGGCAGGCCAAGTCCTCCTGGCTGCTTCTCACCTGATTAGGCCAGACCCACCCTGCAGGCTTCCCTTTCATGAACAGCAGGAAATCACTGAAGGAGATCAGCGACCTCTGCAGGATCCCATCGCCTCTGCATATCATGGAATCCTGAGCACGCTGTCCTGCCAAGTCTCCAGGTCCACCCACTCTCCAGGAGAGGACCATGTGGGGCTTGAGTATCTGGGGCAGAAACCACTGGGCTGTCACAAGAGCTGTGTGTCCTAGGGAAAGTCTCTTACCCTCTCTGTCCCGTTACCCATCTGTAAGGTAGGAGCCACAGTGCTGCTTCCTCCCCGGGTTTGCTGTGAAGACTGAAGGAGTGGATCTACGTCCATTCCCAGTGGGGCTGGACCCTCGAGCAGTGTGAACTGGCACAGGTGACAGCAGCCCTGGCCCACGCTTAGATATCCGGGTCATCGGCTGGCTGGAGGGATGGCTGAGGAGCGGTGGGGGCTGTCCCCGAGCTCGGGAAGGGGCCGTTGCTGCAGGAGCGCCCATGGCTTCCACTCCGCAGGGCGACTGGACACAGCCCAGGGATGCCATGTCACCTGTGCAGGTTGCAGAGCCTGGGCCCGCAAGCCCTGGCTTGGTCTCTCCTGGACACCCCAGAGCCGAGAGCAGGGTCCTCCTCTCTGTACAGAGCCTCTTCGCCAGGGGGTTTCACGGAGACTGTCTCAACGCCGGGCATGGTGGGTCATGCCTGTCATCCCAGCATTCAGGAGGCTGAGGCAGGAGGGTTGCCGTGAGTTTGAGGCCAGCCTGGACTACACAGGGAGACTGTTTCAAAAGATTATGGTCCCAAACTGGAAGAGGCAGTTTGCCAACACCGAAGGGTTCCTGATGCCCCCAGACGAGGCCAGGCCTCCTCCCCCTAGGACTCCGTGGCAGCTGGCCCTGCTGGCCCTGTCTCCGCTCCGTGACTGCTGCCCTTGGAGCTGCAGGAAGACGAAGCCGTGCCCAGGAAGGTGTACAGGTGTGGCTTCCTGAGCCCTCAGCTCGTCACTGTGTGGGTTCCCCTTGGCCCTTGGTCCCCTCAGCCCGGCCCTCTGGAGTCAGGACGAGCTGAGGCCCAGCGAGCCGCCCACTCCCTGCGGATCCCAGCCAAGGCTGCAGGAAACCCCAACCTCGTCCTTCCCAGGCCTCACCGGCTCCCCCGTCCGGAGCTTCCAGGAAGAGCTCCAGGACGGCCCAGTGCCCAGTGCATTTTGGAGCTGCTTCCTGTGAGATCAGTGAGAATTTTGAGAGAGACGGTGATGGCTGAGAATCAGACCCACCTGGGAGCTTCTGCGCGCAGTTGCTCGGGTTGTGCACTCACAGCCAGCCTCCGCTGTTCTCTCCAAATGGGTCTCGTCTGCTCTGCACTCCACGAGCCCTACTGCGGCGGCTACAGGCCCAGCGCCCGGCGGAGGGATCTAAGAAGAACCTCACGCTGCCTTTGTCCAAGGCGGAGTTCTCACAGAAGGACGGCAGCACTGACCCTCATGTCCCCATCAGGCGGGAACCGGAAACGCTCGGCGGCGTGGAGGCTGCCTGGGCTCCGCCCCAGGGCTCGGCCTTGCAACCCCCAGGAGGGACGGAGGGCGCCGGTCGGCAGGAGGACGACCTGCTTCTGCACCGCGCAACACTTTCTTGGGAGGAGCCAGGGCTCCGAGCCGGAGCTTCCTTCTGCTCTAGGAAGGGGAAGTGGCTGCATGGCCCCAGCGGGAGCTGCCACTGGAAAGGGTGGGGACACCGGCTTCTGGCAGACCTGGGAAAATTGCCCCCCCCCCCCCCCCCAGTTCCTGAGAGTGAACCTGAGCCCTTTGAATTGAGCTACATCCTGAGCCCTTTTTTAATAGTTTATTTTGAGACAGGGTCTTGCTAAATTGCTAAATCGCCCAGGCTGGACTTGAACTTGGGACCCTCCTGCCTCAGCCTCCCTTAGCGCTGGGATTATAGGCGTGCACCACCCCGTCCAGCAGGGGCTCTTCTCTCTTGGTGGACAACGTAGGGTGAGGATGCCCCTCTGTACGTGCCACACAGGCCCCGGCACTACAGGGCCGGGTGACGCTGCTCAGTCCTCTCCCTGACACCCATCCCATCCCAGGGGCCGGGACTTACTGCTCCTCCCCTCTTCTGAGCAGTTAAACAAAGGCTCACACTTTTCTGTGGATACAGAACCGCAGATGATCTTTCCTCAGGAATGTTGGCAGGAGGAAGAGAAGGGGGAGAAAGAGCAGCCTGATTTCCGCACTTTGGATGTTTTTAGATTTCTCTTTCATGTGTGTTGGTCCTCGCAAGGGTTGGCTTGGAGTGGCCCAGCCCCTTCCTGCCCCGGCCTGGAGATTCCGCTGTCTCCTTCCCCGGAAAGTCCCCACCCCCCTTCCTGTGCCTCCCGTGCCCTCTGCTTTGCTCTTAACCCACTGTATTCATGCAGCTCGTGTACTGAGCACCTGCTATGTGCCAGCCCCTCTCGCAGGTACTTGCCACCTCTGAGGAACAATAGACCCAGGCGCTGGCCTCAGAGCATGGTGAGGACCAGGGACACTATTGGCAGTGGCCTGTCCACTGTCTCCCGCTGGACTGAGTGCCACCCCTGTCCATCTGGGGTCGCTGGTGCCTGGCGGGCTCCCAGTAGGCACTGGGCACAGCCGGGGTCCAATCCGGGCTCTCAGAGGTGGCTGTGCCTCCCTGGGTGCCCTTGGGTGACCATGGAGAGGGCAGGGGGAGAGCTGGCTTGGCCACTGCTGACCCCGAGAATGCAGGGCCCAGTGGGGACCGCAGGACGCTCAGGGTCCACACCTGCCCTGGTCTTTGCTGGGTCCTTGCCGTAGCTGTTTCTGCTCTGCAGTGCCCAGGGTCGTGTCATTGTGTGCCCTGGGTTATCTGGTGGTGACAACTCTGATGCCACCTCATTCCAGGACAGAGGGGTCTCCTGAGCCCCAGCATCGGGTGGGTAGCATCTACGCATGTCTGTGACCTGCACCCTTTCTTCACTCACCTGGCTTGGGAGGGACCAGGAAGAATGGGGATGGATGAATGAGTGAGTGTGTGAATGTGTGGATGAGGAGTGTGTGAACAAATGAATCCGTGAATGAATGAGTGAGTGAGTGAGTGAGTGTGTGTGTGGAGGCTGTAAGGCTTCCCCCTGGAGAGCTGTAGCCAATGTGAAGGTGATACTGTGTCCTGCCAGCTCCACTGCCCTCTGAAGTGTCATTGTCCCATCACCTCATCAGTGAGAGCCCAGGGAACCCTCAAGTTCAGCACAGCTCCACCGCCCCCAGGCGTCAGGAGGTGGCACACGCCCAAGGCTCCCAGCCTTTTAACACAGGAAGGACCGCGGTGGCCAGGCATCCGCAGGCAGCCACCTCCTCCTGCAGCTGGATGGAACGAACCTCGTGTTTCCTGCCATGTGGCAGGTGACAGTGCTGGGATGCAGCTGTGAGCACGTTTGCCAGCACCAAGCTCAGCTGTCCGGGAACCCCATTTCTCCCTTGTTACTGGGGTCCTCGGTATGGGTTCCATCTAAGGAGTGAACCTGCTGATGTTGGGGCATGGCCTGGGGACCGCTCAGGAATCAGCTGTGGGTGACCCACTTCTCTGTGTCCTGTCCCAGGGGCATTGGCGTGGTCCTCACCCCAGGCTTCCAGGCTGGGCAGGGTGCTGCTGGGTCGGTGCGGTTGAACCCACCATCACCACTGCCGAGAGCTGGCCCAGGCTCCGTGGGTGGTAACTGTGACTGTCCCATCTTCCAGGCCAGGCCTGAGAGGCTTGGAGAGGGGACAAGAAGGACTAGGCCTGGGCTCCCATGCTCATGTCCCTGTCGCTCAGCACCGCCCAGCAACCCCCCAGGGTCCTGCCCACACCTCCACCCCACCCCACCATCTCTGACAGTGGCCGGGTGGGTCCACTCTGAGCCCAGGAAACCTCTGTGCACCCTTTGCTTTACCGGGAAGGCTGAACCCGGGACCTCCAGAGTCCTGACCCTGTGTGTATCTGCTCTGGCGTTCACTGTCCCTCTGTCCTGCCAGCCTCTGAGGGGCCACACGCTCTCCTGAAGGCCCCTGGCCCGGGGTGCACTCTGTGCTGTCCATCTCTGCAATGGCTCTGTGGCCGAGGCAGATGAAGAGGTGGGAAGGGACCCGAGTTCCCTCTCCAACACTCGGTTTCTCTGTATTTATTTGGGCGAATTGTGTATCATGGGGAAGCCCAGATGCGGGGCTGTGTGGGGGTGGTGTGTGCAGGGTGGGGTGGGCTTGGCACAGTCACGTGTGGGATGTGGGTCTCCAGTCCCTCAATCCCAGCGGTCACCCTTTCTGTCCAGTTGGCGGCTCCTTTCCTTCGCTGTCACTGCCATTTCCAGCTGATGTTTTTCCCCTTCTGCTTCCTAAAACCAGAAAGCTGTGCCCTGTCTTCAGAATGGCTTTGAGTTTAATAGACCCAAATGCCAGCGGCAGGCACGGCTCCAGAAAGCTGTGCACACGTGGTCTCTCCTGGAAATGTCAGCCCTGAGTGGGAAGCTCGGAAATGTCAGCGCCGAGCGTCTCCCGCCCTGCTGCTCCCGGCTCCGTGCTCCTGGGACTGGGCTCCAGGAACTGATCCTGCAGCAGTGATGCTGCAGTTGGGTACGTGAGCAGGACCAGCCCGAGAGCCTACACACTGTGTCGTTGCAGTTACGTGGGGCCTCTGTGAAGGGCCCAGCTGTGCTGGGAGCAGCTCGGTGGTTGCCCAGGGTGGGCCATGGTGGAAAAGACTCAAGCCTTGTGGTGGCGATGCCCTTAGGGATGCAGTTTACATTCACTGCTACTCCATCAAACCGTGCTTAAAATGGCAGAATTGATTGTAAATTACACCTCCAAATATTGATAAAGACAAATTTTTATGTTTGTTTTTTGAGGTGGGATCTCACTAAGCTGCCCAGGGTGGCCTTGAAGTCTCGATTCTCCTGTCTCAGCCTCCTGAGAAGCTTCCATTATAGGTGTGCACCACCGCAAGTTTTAAATGAGAAAATTATGCACCTAACTGGTCATGAACAACATGGTTTTAAAAAATGGAGCAGAGGCCGGGGATTTAGCTTAGTGGTTCCCGCACCTGCCACCCAAACGCAAGGTCCCGAATTCGATCCCCGGTACCAAAAATAAAAAAAATGGAGCAGAGGACGCAGCAAGGCAAGTCTGGGTAGGATGCAAATGTCAGCTGAAGAGGGGTTGGGCTCCAGCTCCTGGGTGGGGGCACTTACTGGGCATGCACATCTGGTCCCAGCACCGCTCCAAAAAATTTTTTTTTAATGGAAAAATTTTTTATTAAAGTCTACACACAGATCTTATATTTTTGTAGAATTAACTCAAAATGGATCATAAACCTATATGAAAGAAATGTGAACTTATGAAACTCCTAGAAGAAAACGCTGGAGAGAATCTAGGTTCTACCAGGAAGGACTGATAAGCCGGACTTACTAATATTAACAGTTTCTGCTCTTCCAAAGACACCGAGAGAACGGAAAGCTGAGCCATGGAGGAGGGCACATGTGCAGAACGTGTCTCTTGAAAGTAGACTGGTAACCCAAATTCACCGGGAGTTCTCACAGTTGGACTTGGTTAAAAAAAGTCAACAGCTGAGCACGTGAAAGGGTGCATACGTTGCTGCTCTGAGGGAGTCAGTCACACCTTAAACTGCAATGAGATGCCCCTCAGTGCGCATTACAGTGGCCAGAACCAACACACTGACAGTGAGTTCTCCCTCTCCCAGTAGGAGGGGAAAATTCTACAATTCTTCTTGTGATCCCAGCACTTGGGAGGCTGAGGCAGGATTGCCATGAGTTTGAAGCCAGTCTGGGCTATAGTGAGACCCTGTCTCAAAAAACAAAAACAAAACCTCAAAAGATTATACAGGAGGAAGTACATAGGCTATATGCAAATTCTATCCCATTTTATATAATGGGCTTGAGCACAACTGTTGATTTTGGTATGGGGCAGGGGGAAACGGCATCAGTTGTGTCATTGTGAACACAGGAAAAGCCTGCATAGTTCTTCAAAGGTCGGGGAATGTACAAAGCGAACCCCCAAGATTGAGTCTGGGTGGTTGGGATATAGGCGATTTTTTTACCTTTGAAAATTATTTTGGGGATTTATCATTTATTTTACAATACACTTTGGCAGTGCATTGCTTTTGAAATTAAAACAATGGAACCTGTTTTTGAAGTGGAGAAAATTGTGCAATTACAGTCAAATAAAGGTTGCTTCAAGTTCAAGGTATATTTGCAATTGCAACTTATACTCAGAAATATTTTTTAAAAAAGAAATATTTTAAGGGAGAATCCATCACAGCAGTGCTGTGCCCGCCATGCACGGGCTTGATGCATTTCGTGTACCTCTCAGAAACCCTCGGGGAGCTCTGGCCCCCACCCCACCCCATGGAGGAGCAGGCACAGTGGGTTATTGCTCGTGTTCCCCAGACCCGCCTCTGTCACACCCCAGGGCCGGGCTGTTGGCGGCAGTTAGGGTTCTTTCCATGTGCTCTTTTCAAAATGTCAGCGCTGCTCTGCCGTAGGAAGGGCAAACTCAGTCATTCATAGGAAAATGGATGCACCTCAAGACCAGAATGTGAACCCGAGGTAAATCAGACGCACAGACATAAGTCTCCATGGTTTCTCTGACATGAGAAAACAGAAGTGTAAATAAAGAGCAGGATAAAAGGCAGATAGCAGGAAACAGGGAGATGGGTCTTTTGCAGAAGGGAGGAGGACCAAGGGCCAGAGGGAGGAGGGCAGGCAGGGGAGGGGGTGAGAGAAGAATTAGGATTTGGCTGCGGTGCACCGGCTTCTCACAGGGAGCGGGGTCGTTCCGCACTGCACACATGGACTAACGAAAGTAAAAAGCAAAAGTGTGAAAACACTCTCAGTACATTTCCAGCGCTTCCATCTTGGAAGCTGAGAGAATGACTGTTCAGTGTTCCTATTCACATACCAAAAAAGGTTCCTTATTTTCTTAGGCCCTGGGGTCTTTCTCCCTGAAGTTTCCTACCTGGGGCTCCCTCTGTCCACAGCTCTGCTTCTTCCTTCCTTGCGAGGGGAAGTACTTGAGTTTCCTTATTTCTGCTGGGGTTCAGGGGTGTCCTCTGCAAAGAAAGGGACCCATTTGGTCTCCTGGCCCTGACTGTGGGCCACCGGAAGCTGCTGTTCTCGGAGGCTCCCACGAGGGGCTGGGAGTTGGAAACCCCGCAGGGCACAGGGCTTGGCCCCTTGTTGTTCCTCATTCATCACCGTCCTTCCTGCTGCCCTTGGGCCAGGGCAGCACCACCTGCAGCTCTGAACATCTGTCGTCTGTCCCTGGAAGTTTCCAGGCGCCCACCTTTCATGCACCTGGCTGGCCCTGTGCTCCCGCAGCGTTTGGGCTCAGATGCCACTGCCTCCACGGACCTGTGCTCGCTGGCCGCCCCGATCTGCTCAGTGGCTCCCGGCGCCCCCTCTATTCCTGGCTGCCGTGACTGATATGTGGCCAGCTCTCCCTCGTCACAGGCAGAGTGGCTCCTGTGCATCTGCAGGCACTGCTCACCTGGGCTCCCTGCGGCTGGAGATCCAGGGCCCGGCTGGCACCTGGGCCGACCGGCCCCTGCCCACAGCGTGGCCTTGGCATCAGACCCTGGCAGGGGGCGGTGTCCCTGAGTGAGCAGCAGGATGGATGGGGAGAGTGGCAGGGCCTAGTGTGGATCTACACCTGGAAGCAGAGTTGAGGATGGAGCTGGTGCAGCGCTGGAGATGTCGCTGGGCATTTAACTGAGCGACAGCAGTGCCCGGTGTCTGCCCTGGCTGGGCGCCTGCTGGCTGAAGCCCTCCAGGGCTGCACCCTTCTACAGGTGGGGAAACTGAGGCTCAGGAAGGAATGAATGTGCCCAGTGCAGAGCCGGGCCTCCCACCCTTCCGGGAAAAGGTGTTTGTGCTGGAAGCAGCTTGGGGAGAGGCCCCACAGGTGGGGCAGCACCCCGTCTTTATCTTGGGCCCTCCTGAGTTGACTGTCTCTGCACTCAGCCCCCCGGGCCGCGGGCTCCAGCCTCTCCTACTCCTCCTGCCCTGGCAACGGACTGATCCCCCTTCCCTTGAGGCGAGCCAGGACCAGATGAGCGCTTTATGAAAAGGAAATTAAAGTAGAAAATGAAAGGATAAACAAACCTCAAATGAGAAACCATCATCTCGAAGCAGATGGGTCTCAGCTTGTGGTCCCCGCCCCCAAAGGGACAGCTCTGTCCCGCAGCCATCCGGGCCCCGGCCCCAGCCCCGGCCACTCACCAGCTCCCATGCTGTGGTCGCTGCCGCACGGGGTAGCCTTGGCGGACACGTGGTCCTGGGCCAGCTCCCCACGGCTGGCCCTGTGGCGCCTCTCTCCCTCCTGCCTGCTCTGCATCTGCCCACCGTGCTCGCCCTTTGCACCCTGTCCTCCCTTGTCCTTGTCCTTGCCGGCTCCTGGCTGTCCTTCAGGCCTTAGAGTCACTTCTCCGAGTTAACCAGGTGCTTTCCTGTCTCCCGTTGCTGTCATAGAACACCCAAGGCCGGGTCTTTCGTAACGCATGGAGGTTTATTGGCCCACGGCTTGGGGACCCCGGGTGTCAGGAGGGTGGCCCTGGCCCTGCTCCAGGCCTCCTTGTTGCCCTTGATGTGGCAGGGGCGGCGCGACTCCCCTCCCGGAGCCTCAGTGCCGTCTGCCGTGGGGCACCACGTGCAACCCTCATCTTTCTTCCTTCTTAACATTTTTTTTTTGGTACCGGGGATCGAACTCAGGACCTCGAACTTGCGAGGCAGGCAGCAGCACCACTGAGCTAAATCCCCGGCCCCTTCTTAACATTGTTTATTTGATTCTGGAAATGGAACACGGGGCTCACACCTCACAATGCACTTCAGTCCTTCTGTTGTTCATTCATTCATTCTTGAGACAGGATCTCACTCACTAAGTTGCCCAGGCTGGCTCTGAACTTGTGATCCTCCTGTCTCAGCCTCCTGAGTAGCTGGGATGACAGCTGAGCAGCACCACGCCTAGCTCTCGTGAGCTCATCTAATCCCAATTATCCCTCCAAGGTCCTGAATGCCACTGACCTAGGGATTGGAGGATTTGATTTCCATGGTCTTCGGGAGGACACTGAAACTGTCGTGCCCTCTCTGGCCCTGTGGGGCTCTCTCTGACCACAGTCGAAGTCACACTAATCTCTCACACTCATCCTGCACACTCATCCTGCTGCTTGCCCAGCACAGTCAGGACCGGCATGCCAGGCTCCACACTGACTCCCCAGGGCTCATGGGGCCGTGGACCTTGTGCTCTCATCCACCCACTCATTTGCTCAGTCGTTCGTTCAAGTACTTCTTGAGTCCCTGCTCTGTGCTGGGTGCTGTGCCAGGTACTGGGGACACAGCCAGGTATGAACCACGATACCTGCCCCCACTCATCTTGTGTCTGTTACCTGAGTATTCAACAGCCAGAGTAATGACCACTCCTTCCCTGCCATGTCTAAGGGTGGCAGCTGCCAGCCACTGGACAGGCTTCGGTGTGTGGGAGTGAGGTCCCCATCATGGGAAGTCTTCACCAAGAGCCCGGATGCAGAGCTGCCTACCTTGGTGCTGGAGGATGGAGACCTGGGAGACCCATTCCCCATGGGGCCAGGGAGAGAGTGGGCCAGGCTGCAGCCTAGACACGGTGCCTGTGTTCTCCTGACCAGAGCCCACAGGCTGCTCCAAAAAACGGGGCTCTGTGAGCTCACTTTGGGTGAAATAAATTTCCATATAAAAAATAAACCTGGAAAGCAAATTTTTACGTACGCTTTTTTTTTCAGATGGTAAAATGATAGGTTTGGAAAGACTGAAAGCAAATTGGAAGCATTTTAATTTCTCTACCCAAAGACAGTTATTGTAAACATTTAAATCCATCTTTCTGCAATCTTTTTGGATGAATATTCAGAACTGTACATTTCTAAGAGTGGGATTCACATCTTATACCTGGTGCTTTTCACTTGATGGGTTGTGAGCATTTTTACTTTGCTTAGTGTTGTTCCAAAGTGAGATTTTCCCTGTGCTGTGATGCTCCCCCTGCCACCTTGTCTTCTGACCTAATTGGGCAGCTTCCTTCCCATGGCCACACTCACAATGGCGGCCTGAGAGGGCAGCTTCCCATGGCCACACTCACAATGGCGGCCTGAGCACCTGGATGGAGGCTGTGTCTTCTGTGACCTGGCCTTGGAAGTCAGAGTGGTCACTCAGGCTCTCTCTGTCCACGACACAGGCCTGCCCTACTCTGTGTGGGAGGGGGCTACACAGGGACATAGGGACAAGGAGGTGGTAGTCACTCAAAGCCACCTTGGAGATCTGGTCCCCACCCCTTCCTGTTTCAGTTGCTTCTGAGCTGCTGCCGGGGATTGGGCACCTCTGTTACTTCCTGCCTCACCTGTGTGGAGGACACATGGTCCTGAGTGCCTCAGGCAGCTGGTGTGGGCCGGTGCCACTGCACCCCTGGTCCTCTCAGGGCCCCTGGGCTTTCAAAGTCAAGGAGCAACGTGGCCATCTGGGCCATTCCCAGAGCTGTCCCATGGGCACTTCCTTCCTGGACGTTTGCATGGCTGACCCCTGGTGGGGAAACAGAATTCAACCAGAGACCCCTGGGAAGACCAGGAAGCCAGCAAGGTCTGAGGGGACAGCAACAGGGCTGCCAGACCTGAGGATGAAGCTGGAAGAACACACCCAGCCCCGTCAGTTCCCCCAGCTCCCTCTGCCCTCCGTTTCCTGCTTATCCTTGCTATTGGAGCAACTGAGGCACAGGTCACCAGCAGCCAGGTGACCTGGTCCATGGCAGGCAGAGGAGGGTGGAGAACAGAGAGGAACAGTGAGAGGGGACAGGAGACCTGGCAGGTGTAGCCCGGCTGTATTTTTCGGAGCATCACTGGGGTGCAGGCCGGAGTTGCAGAATGGAAGCCTGCCTTGCTGTCAGCATGGGGTGGTTTCTTTCTTAATAACAATCAGAGTCATAGTCTCAGCTGTATCGTGTGTTAAGGACTTCCTGTGCAAGGGCACTGTATTACATCACAGCGCGTTTTACACGTAGTATTTCTAATTTTTATAGCCAGTTTGCTAGGCACGTGTTATTAGTCTGTTTTAGAGTGTGGAAAGACTTGGGCTGCTGAGCAGCCCTGGTGGGATTAGCCTCAAATGCGCAAATGACCCTAAATCCAAGCACTTTTCTATAAAGCAGCTGAACCCAGCCTAGCGGTGACCGGTGTGATTTCCTTTCATGGCTTTCTTGCACAAAGGAGGAGGAGGAGGAGGAGGAATCCCTGACACCCAGCTCCTCTAACAATCATTGCTCAGGCCTTAGTGCACAGAGTTGGGCAGAGCATGAGCCTGGTGTTGGCACCACAGTTGAGGGGCCAGCAGGGCCCTGGCACAATGGACTGGGCACGGTGACCTTGCACACTGCAGGTCCCCTCAAGGTGGTAGGGAATTCCGTGCCAAGGCTACTGTGGGCGGAGGAGGCTGCTGCAGATGGGCGGGCGTGCGGGGGACAGGGAGGCAGGGGTGGGGATGGGGAGTGGGCTGCGGGGGCGACGCAGCTGCGTGCTCAGCCCTTTGCAGTCGTGAAAATCACCTGTTCTGTCTTCCGGTGAAAAGCTTCAGAACTCCCTGGTTGGTCTTTGTTTGTATCCTCTGGGTTCTTTCTGAGTGTGTGTGTGGGGCGTTGCCCTGAGGACCCCGTCCAGGGCAGGGCTGGGTAGAGAATTCGTTATTTATGCTTCTTAACCCTAGCTGCCAGACAAATACCCAATCCGCACGGATGCCTGCCAAGCTAATCTCGCTGATTGCACCCCATGTCTGCGAGAGGAGATCTTGGGGGAGCAGTCGGCACCCTACTTGCTCAGTCTCTGGGGCAGGAGGGGACCAAGCACCCGGACACCTTTTTCCTGGCCAGGGGTCCAGTTCCACGTGGTCTGGAACTTCAAGTGGGGTTTGATCTGACCCTGAAACACAGGGAGATTGTAGAGCCCTGTGACTGGTGACCCACACGCAGCGGGCCCCTCTGAGAGCAGCATCGGAAACCCAGCCAGTAAGGGGGTGGCTGGAGCTGGGACCCTGGGAGCCGCGCAGCTGCATCCCACGTTCTGTGATCATGGGCAGGTCACAGTGGTAGTGCTACTACTCTGCCTGAAAATCCCAAATCACAGGGCTCCAAAATCAGAAAGTTTGGGGCATGAGGCCACAGGTAGAAACGTCCACGCCTGAGCTCATGTGACAAGACTCAGTCCACAATTCAGGCCCACTGAGGACGCTGTGCAGCCACCTCCGTAGGTGTGTAATGACTTCTGTGTTTAGGCGGGGTCCCACCCCACGATGACTCATTACGAATATGCATGCGCGCCCCCAAATCCAAAATCTGAAAACACTCTGGTGCCAAGCATCTTAGGTGAGCTATGTGGAACCTGCACCTAGGAAGAGTTATTTGTTAGTCATTGCTGTTCTTCCTAGGTTTGGGGCTGACCTTTGATGATGCATTTTTTCAGGACCCCCTGTCTGGTGGCCCCATTGCCAATTCACCGCTTAATTCAAAGCCATCCAGGAAATCATCATCACGTTAATTTCTGAATTAACCTAAAGCTTCCTGCTCTTTGCTTGTTCAAATGTAAAAAATTAATACCGGATGTGAGAGACCTGATTTGCAATTTGCCAGGTGTTCACGTGAACATGATCTGTGAAAAAGTTGAACGTGAGCCAGGAATGTGACACCCGGCTTTTTCATTTGGTAAAGGTGTGTGTGTGCGTGCACATGTGCGTGCACGGTTTAATTAGCTGTGCTCTTCTGCTGAAGCCGCACCCCTGCCTGCACCATCCCTACCCCACACGTTTTGAGAAGAAAAACACTTTACACAAAATATTACCTTGGAGCCCCAGGAAAGGAGGTGGGCAGCCCAGAGGCCCCGCGTGGCTCTCATCTGTCCCTGCCTGTCCTGTCGGGGCCCCTGGCCTTGGTCCCGAGCCGCACCCCAGCCTCTGCCTTGCCCTTCCCCCGCCTCTTGATCCCTCCAGGGCCCAAGCTGGCTACCTCGGCCGGTTGTCTTTTCTCTGGCTGGATCCTGCTCCCAGAGGGTCGTGGCAGGCGTGTTTTGGGGACGCCCTTCACCTGGACAGGGGAAGGGGAAATGCACCCTCTGTGTCTCTCTGTCTGCACCGGCAGAGGCACTGGGTCCTGGGCTTACAAAGTCGCTGATATCAGACACAGAAGAAGACCGCCTCTTGCCTCAGTTTCCCTGTCTGCTACTCAGCAGCCCTGGCAGGCGCCGTCATGGTGGGGTCCATCCTCCCACCCACCTGGACTGCAGAGCTCCCCGTGAAGGACCTGGAAGTCCGGAGTGCCGTGCCCTGCTGTGCTTTGCGGAGCCCTCAGACGAGAAGCACGCAGCCAGCCAGACTGACAGCAGCCCGGAGCAGTGACAGTGATGGTCAGCAGCTGGATGGAGCGGCCGGGCCCCTGCAGGCAGGTGGCAGCTGCTGCTGGGTCCCAGGCGCAGGGACATCAGGAGGGGTGGACGCTCCAGAGCGCGCTGCGTCGGCCCCATGGCCCCCGGTGCTGGGCACACGTTCAGGGTCGTCTAGAGGCTGCTTAACCCCAGCGTTGACTGTTTGCCCACTCAGCAGGGGAGCGCAAATGCCCGAGGCCCCAGACCCAGCCTCACCAGGGCCCTTTTCCCATCTGGGGAAGAAGTAGCCAGAGCCCCTGGGATGTACCGAGGCTGCTGGGCAAGGCTCTTGCTGAGTTTGACCCCGAGCAGGGGCACCAGAAGCTGACCCAGTCTCCTGGCTGGTGGGGAGGGGCTGTGCCCACCCCTGCCCTGGAGAGTCTGCCCTTCTCATTTTAGCCAGCCTGTTGGCCCTGGGCCTAATGACCACACAGGGACCTGGTTTCCTTTTTAAAAAGTATTTGGGCTGGGCGTGGTGGCACAGTCTTGTAATCCCAGCACTTGAGAGGCTGAGGCAGGAGGATCCCCATGAGTTCAAGGCCATTCTCGACTAGATAGTGAGGCCTTAGCCCTCCTGGGAGTGTTAGAAACTCGTACCATAATGCTCGCTGTCTCAGTAGTGTGAGCCGTTGCACAAAGGATCTCCCAGACTCGTTCATCTTGCAGGATCGAGACTCTACACCCCATGAACACAGCACCCTGTTCCCCTTCCTGTCTCTGTGAGCATGGTTGCTCGAGTGGACCCCTGCAGTGCTGGTCTTCTGGTGACTGGCATATTCACTTAGCGGACGTCCCGGGCTCGGCTGTGCTGCAGTGTGCGCCAGGATTCCCTTCTCCCGGGGCTGGGCACAGTCCGCTGTGTATGCTTCCTCCTCGGGCTACCCTTCCTAAGGGCTCACTGCGCACCTGCAGGAGTGGACACAGTGCTGCCTACAGCCATGCCCTCCGCCTCCTCCAGAATCTCACCAGCCCCATCAGCCACTCCAGAAAGAGTGCTGCTGCCATCTCCAGCAAGGAGCTGGGGGCTTGGGGAGGTTAGGTGACAGACCTGGGACAGTGGCACCGGGGGCCGAAGACCAGGGCTTGACCCTGGGGCGTGGCTGTGGGCCCACAGTTCCTAAGCCGAAGATGTGTGTGGTCGCTGGGGAAATGGGAAGAGGGGCTGCTTAGACCCCAGTGCCTTTGCACCTGCACCCAGCCCCCCAACATCCCACTCCCTGGTGGAGGACAAGTCCTGACAGGGCAAGGAAGCTGCTTGGTGTCATCACTGAGTGAGGAGGTGGACAGACGCGTGCAGCCACCGTGGGGAAGGAGCAGCCTAGGACTTGGCCCCTTGGGGAGGGTGCAGGGATGTGAATGGGCACTGCTGGCTGGGGCGAGTGGATCTCAGGGTCCCTGAGGATGCACTGCACAGAGCCGCGACCCAGAGTGGAGCCCCTGCACAGGCATGTTTCCCTGCTCCTGCGGGGCTGTGGGGCCTCCTGGTCCACCGTGCTCGGAGCCGCGGCCCCAGCACGCCAGGTCCCTTCTGGAGGTCCCTGGCCTCCCTCCTGCAGGATGAGCGTGAATACCCGGAGCCCCTCCATCCTGTCCTCGCTGCCGCCAGCGCCCCCAAAGCGTGGCCCTGCCGCCACCCCAGTGGCGTGGTCAGCGTTGGCGTTTTCGGGGCTGGGTGACAGGAAGCCCCAGTGTTGGTGCTGGTGTTGGGCGGCATCTGGCCCGCGGTCGGCTCACCTGGCCCCTTCCTGGAATCCTGGAAGTGGGGCTCGGCTGCCCTGCAGGAGGTTGCAACGGCCCTGCTCTGGTGGCTCGGTGGAGGCAGCAGCTATGTGACCCGTGGCCGGTCTGTTCCCGCCCAGCGTTTCTTTCCATTCTGTACTGATGGGTTCAAGACCCCGCGCCGAAGGTGGCCCTGAGATGGATTCCTTCCTCATCCCTGGAGACCCCGGGCTGCAGGATGCAGGGCCCACAGGGCCTGGTGGGGAGGGACCAGGGGACGGGGCCCGGGATGGGACTGATCTCACTTGGAACGTCCCAGAGTCGCTGTGTTCCTCGGAGCAGGCCCCACCTCCGGTGGCATCTGTAAGTTCGGAGATGTTTTCCTCGCTTGTCACCACAGTGCAAGGAGATGTGCCTGCTGTGGCCGCATTCGAAAATGGCAAAGCCAGCTGGGCATGGGAACGCCTGCCTGTAACTCCAGCTGCTTGGGAGGCTGAGGCAGGAGGGTTGCACATTCAAGGCCAGTCTGGTCAACTTAGCAAGACCCTGCTCAAAATGAAAAGGCCGGGGTAGCTCAAAGGTCGAGCACCCCTGGGCTCCATCCCTCAATACTACAAAAAAAAGGCAGAACGGAAGTCTCTTCTTTTCTTGTTTTTTTTCTTCATGGCTGCAAGATAGCTGTGGTAGCACCAGTCATCATGTCTGAATTCCAGACTGTGGAAAGGAGGAAAGGATGCAAGAAGAAAAGGGCAGTAGCTAGGCCCGGAAAGCACAACTTCCTGAACAGCCCAGAAGAGGTCTGGGTTCCACTCGCTGGACGGAACATTCCAGTGTGCCACCCCGGGCGGCTGGGAAGTGAGCGTCCACCTTTGGTCCATCAGGCTCCCAGACGGGACGTGGAAGCAGACAAGGAGCAGGCCGACCCTGCGAGGGCGCTGTCCAGGGCTGCAGCAGAGCCTCCCCTCCTCTATGCCCAGTCCTGTTGCCTGTCCACACTGTGCCGGCGGTGTGGTGTGGCTCTCGTGAGCTTGGTCATCTCCTACGAGGCCGACTGTGGTGCAGGTGGAGGGAACGGGGCCACGTGGAATCCGACCCAGGCCCTCTTCATCCCCCGGCTCACGGTGATTGGTCCAGCGATCACTGCGTGACCCCGCTGCCCAGGTGATGCATGCTGGAAGGTCACCCCTGGCCGTGAGATACTCAGATTCAGAACCCTGTAATCCTGACACTTGGGAGGCTGAGGCAGGAGGATTGCAAGTTTGACCCCAGCCTGGGCTACGTAGTGAGACTCTGTCTCAAAACTAACAAAAAAGTCAAACACACCATCTTCACAGCCACAGACATTCGTGGGGTGTTGATCGGTGGAATTCTTTGCAAAAGGAGAAGGACAGCATGCTGGAAAAGTCCATTAGGCACCGCCTAATTGAACTTTGTCCTGAAAATATGATACAGTTGATGAAGAAAGGAGAGTTGCTTAGGCCACAGAGCGGTAATGGGGTGCCCACCTCTGTGTGGGGTCCCAGCTGTGGATGCTGACTCGCTTCCCTGGTTACCTAGCAACCTGTGGGCATCGGTGGCCCTGGTCCAGGAAGCATCTTTCATTCACTGTGTGTAGATCTTTCTCATCTCCAGGAGAGGAACAAAAGGGAAAAACGGTACCAGCTCCTTGCCCTCCGCCCAGGTGACCACTTACCCACATTTTGTGTTGCTGCCAGTGTTGAGCATTAGATACAGGAGTCCCCAGCCATGGGGACATGTCCCAGGGCACCAGCAGACGCCTGAAGCCACTGTGCTCATTGTACATGTGCATGCCTCCGGAATGCTTGTCATTTAGACACAGGAAGCGAGGAGCAACACTACAATAAGACAACGATGACTGCACAGCCATGAAAGTTTGCACTCTGGGGCACTGATTGATCAATTGATTCTTTGAGACTGGGTCTTGCTGTGTAGTTTAGGCTGGTCTTGAATTCATTATGTAGCCCAGGCTGGCCTTGAACTCACTGCGATCCTCCTGTCTCAGCCTCTCAAGTGTTGAGATTTCAGGTGTGTGCCTGGGTACAGTTTGAGGGGCCTGTTATTAACTGAAATAAGGGTTATGTAGACACAAGTCTTACACCATTGCAATGGTTATCTGTCAAGAGAGAGGTTAGCTAAATGACAGGCGGGCGGGTAACATATGCCGTGTGGACACGCTGGACAAAGGGACAATTCTCATCCCAGCAGGGTGAACCGGGAGGACAGATTTCACCACACTCCCCAGAGCAGTGCAGTTTAAAACTTACAAATTGTTTGCTTCTGGAATTCTCCGTGTAGCATTTTTAGACTGAAGGTGACAGCTGTGTGAACCTGGCTGGTGTCCCCGGTGACGGGCGTGGCCGACCAGTGCTGAGAAGCCGCTTGCGCGTGGGGCTTTGGGGAGCCACCTGTCCTCCAGGGAGCAGGCTGAGGCGCAGCCCTTCCTTCTTCGGCAGCAGAAGAGACGCCCTCCTGTCCCCCGCCCACCTTGTGCTCCTCCTGAGGGACGACACACAGTGAATTCCTCTACTCCACGTGGACCTGGGCAGCGCTCTTGATGCACCCAGCCCCAGGCTGCGTGTCAGGAGAGGTCACTGTGGCTCTGGCCCCCAGCGCCCGCCCATGCCGTCCTTGGGTCTGCGATGCACAGATGCCTCGTGGAGGGCCCCGGGCCGGTGTCGTGTGTCAGGAAGCTGAAGCCCTGCTCAGTGAGCAGCTGTGTCTGTTTCTGCCTTGGCTCTCACCGGGCGCAGCGTCCAGTGGCTGGGCCAGAATACAGATGCACTTTATTTCCCGTGCGCTGCACAGAGGGGATTCTAAGGCAGCCGGGGAACAGAGCGGCAGTGTTTGGGGCGCGGCCACCTTCCCGGGTACTTTTCCATACGCCAGGCCCACTGGCCTGGGGCACAGTTTTACAAGGCATAGTGGGCGGGGGTGCCAGTGGGGTCCCTCTTATGTAGTCTGTGTTGTGACAGGAGGAGGCACAGGGCCTGCAGACGGGGCACAGGCAGCACAGGCTGCAGGCCGCAGGTCCCAGGCCCAGGGGCTGGCGGGTCACTGCCCGCGCCTGCCTGTGAGCCTGCCCCTCTCTGCTGCCACCGTCGTCCTGGGGCAGCAGCTCTCTGTGACCCAGTCAGCTCTGAGATTCGGGGTTAGGACGTCAGCTCACTAATAGGAGGCGCAGGGTCCAAGTGTGAACAGGGACACGGCCTGGGATGGCCTCGGGAGCTCCCGGGAGGACCGAGGATCCCCACAGCATCTGACCCAGTGAGGGCCGCTCCTAGCGACTGCTGCTAAGAGCCCAGGCCAGCGGGGGCACGTTCAGCTCTGTAACCTGGGAACCCTCCTGGTGACCCCCGACCTGACCTCCGTGCTGTCATCGTTCCCCACGCACAGCCGGGGAGGAGGCGCAGGAGGGTCGAGTCGCCTATGCAAGGCCACGCAGCAGCAAGCGGTCGGGGTGTCTGGGGCTCTGGCCGGCGAGGGCGCGTTGTAAGCTGCTCCTCTGTGTAGTACACCCAGTGCCCAACCCGAGTCCCTGTGCGGCTTCCTCCATGTTCACTCCACTTGGGAGACTGAGGCAGGAGGATTACAGCAAGTTCCAGACCAGCCTGGGCTATAGTTGGGTCCTGGCTCCGCGCTGGTCCCATGGGTAAGGGCCCAGAGCCCAGGTTGTGAGTTTCCCCCCGTCTGCTGCGAGCCGAGCAGCCTCTCTGTGCTGTACACGGTGCTGGTGAAGTGGGAGCGATAGTGTCATAGCTCTTTGGGGAGGGTCACCGGTGTCCACGCTATTTCTCCTTTTCCCCGAGAGCACCGAGTGTGGCCGCCGTGAGTCAGCGAAGGCTAAATGCAGGCCGCCTTCTGCAGTGCAGTCAACTAAGAGTGTCAGGGTTCCCGATAAGTTTTAGATCAATCACACAGTGAGCTGGGAATGTTCTGGGCGTGTCAAGTGAAATAAGACATATTAAGACGATGACTTTAACTGCTGTGTTGTTTTGGACACAGTCTCACTGTGTATTTCCAGCTCTCCTTGAGCTTTCAGCAATCCTCCTGCCTCAGCCTCCCAAGTTTTGGAATTACAGGCGTGTACCACCTGCTCAATTCGACATTTTTAGTGTGGCTGCTGGGAAGTTTGAGCGCTCTCCGTCGCTTGCACTCACCTGCCGCTGGGCTGGACTAAGGCTGGGAGACGCGGCTCATCTCAGAGCAGCTGCTCACAGCGCGGCTGTCCGTGCAGCTCTGATTATATGCGTGGGCTCTCCTGACCCATGAGGCCTCCTGGTTCACGCCAGGACCGGAGTGCTGCCCTCAGGGAGCCCCGAGGCCGGTGTCGAGCCCCCTGGGCCCCAGTGAATGGCTGGGTTTGATGCCCAGCCCGAGGGAAAGCATCGCTGTGGAAGTCCGACCCACCAGAGGAGGCCGAGAAAGAGAGCCGTGTGCTGGGGCAGGAGAGAACGGGCAGGGAAGTTTCCACCGGGCCAGGCTTCCCTGGAGCGCCCGGCACTGGGAAAACGCGGCCCGCCCCTGACCTGAAAGCCCAGCGCTTGCGAGGGAGGCGCCTCCGACAATCCCCTTTGAGCTTGGGGTTTAGGGAAACTGAGTCTGGCTCCACCCGCAGCCGGGAGGGTGCCCGTCTGAGGAGGCAGTGGCCAGCAGGGTCCCAGACAGGGCCATGCCTGTGCCTTCCGTTTGGGTTGCTGTGGTTCTCGTCCAGCCGTGAGTGTCTGCACTGGGGAGGCTCAGCATTCAGGAGCCCGAGCCCCAGGGACAGCCGCAGCCTGCCCACCCGCCGTCCCCTCCTGTCCCCTCCTCTGGGCACGGGGCCTGGGCCTTCGCATTCGTCCCTGTGCTGTCTCCAGGTAGAGCAGACATCCATTCCCCATTGCCCACATCCGGGTAGCTTTGCTGCAGCTCTGATGACTTCCTGAGACTCAGTTTCCCTACCTGTGCGGATGAAGAAGAAGCCCCTAGCAGAAGCAGAAACTGGGATGATCTCGGGGCTCACTCAAGTTGCTGGGCTAAGTGATGGTGTGGGACAGCAGCCCACAGTGCCGGGAGGCGGGCACGCGTGGGGAGGCTGGGCATTCCCGTCTGGCTTCCAGGGTTCGTCCTGCGTCTCGCTCTCCGCTGGGCACTGCAGCAGGAAGTAGTCAGGTCCTCCTGTCCCGGGAGGTGGCGCCAGGCCCCGCACACCTGCGTGGCCCCCTCTGTTGAGTGGCACCCAGGGACGAGTACTCTTCCGTGCAGATATGAAATTTGGATAAAGTCTTCTGAAAGCTGGAGGTGACCAGTGTTCGTATGTCCTTGCCTTTTCAGAAGCCGCTTGTTTTTTTCTATTTGTGGCAGGACTAGGACATGGAACCTTGGCAAAAACAAGCGGTTCCTTTTGATTAAACATCGGGAGCCCCGTGTCCCACTGGGGTGTCGCAGCGAGCCCCAGACGGATGGCAGTGAAGAAGATGGGGAGACAATTTTAACGGAAATACAAACTCGGATGCTGGCGGACAGACTAGAGCCCAGGGTTCCTGCTACTCTCTGGGGCCTGGCGTGTCATGGGATCCATGTGTGTGCAGGAGGGGTCCTTGGACCTGGGTGCTGAGCCTGATGCAGTCACAGGAACAGGCCGAGGCTCAGCGCTGTCTCAGCAGCCGTGTGTCCTGGAGTGGCCACCTACCCTCTGGGCCCTGATTACTTACCTCAGATGGCCCATCCTCCTGGGATGCCGGCGAAGTCTGGTAACTCCAGGTCCAGGGCCAGAATGCTGGAGGACAGCGCTTCCCTATACGTACTGTCTGATTTGGGTAAATGCTAGTGCATTCCCAATCTCGACCTAAATGTTTACAGATGGTGCCGAGAGTTTCAAGGTCATTTCCCAACCTTGCAACCAAATATTGATCACGTTTGCTTTCGGGGATCAGAAATGTAGATTTCCCCCATCTCTTTGGCCCAGCGTGTGAGGGATCCCAGCTGGCCAGGGTACTGGGTGGGAGGTCAGGAGTTCTTTTGAGAAGAAAGAAAAAGCTCTTTGAAAAACTACTGATACCAAATGTTCACTTAATTTCAGAGGAGGAGGGTCTGTTTTTGTTTTCTAGGCATAATGCAAGTAGAGTTTATTGCTCGTTGAGCTTTTAATTGGTTTACTAATACTTTTTATAGCTTCTTATTTTAATGTTTACAGGACCCCAGAGGCTGAAATTTACTGACATCGGAGAAGGGATTGATCAATGATTTCATTGAATAGCAAGACTGGAGGCATTGTATGAGTTGGAAATTGTGCCCCTAGGGCCACTAATTTATTTAATGTGATTGGGGTCGCACAGCTGTTCCTCACCATGGCCTGAGGGCAAGTAGATTCCGGCTGTCCCCGGCAAGCAGAGATGCCCACGGGACTGGCCTTGTCCCTGGAAAGCACCAGGTCAGGTCTGGCTGGGTGGGCGTCATGGCAGGGGCTCTGTCCCCCCCCCCCGCCCCGGGGGTGACACTTGTGGATTATCTGCGTGCACGGAGGGAAGACCTTGTCCTCGGGTCCTTTCACAGCAGTGATGGTGTTTCTGCACCTCCCACCCTGAGGCTGGGGTGGAGCCCTCTAACATTTCTTCCGCTTGTGGTCGCTAAGGCTGATTCCAGGGCTGGGTTTGCTGTTGGTCGTCCCTTGGGATGGGGAGGTGGGTTTCCCGGATCCCTGGGGCCAGGATGGAAGGGTGCTGGGGTCCCTTCCCTGAGGTGGCACGGGGCCTGCATCCAAGCTCTGCAGCTGCTCCTGCAGGCTCTGAGGCGTCTCCAGGTCACCGCGAATACCCGACTCTGCCAAGGGAGACCCTCACTTACCCCGCTGGCGAGGGCCGTCGGCTCAGTGCAGAAGCACTGCTTTTGAAGGAGTTCTGACCCACACTTGGCTGACGCACAGATGTGGAGCCCAGGCAGGAGTGGCCTGTGTGCTTTTGCTTCACTGGCACAGAGGTTTCTTGCAATTAAAAAAAACATTTTTCTGGTATGAAAGAAACACATGTTTATGACACAAAATATGAAAAATACATAAAAGTGAAATCAACTAAAAATCACCAGCAGGTCCACTACCCAGAGGCGACCATCGTGAACATCCTCCTGAAAAGTTCTCTCTGGGTATTTTCTGTGTTTCTGTATTTTTGGAAATTGGATGCACGTAGCCTGCGTCGCTTGGCAGTCTGCTCTATGTCTGTGTCAGTGTGGAGCAGCTTTTCTTCCTGCTATTTGGTGACTGGACCGGTGTCCAAGGGGCTGGTGCAGACGGACCCTCATAAAAAGTGTCTCCCGAGGATGGTCCCCTGCACGTCCTGCCCATGTAGAGGAGCGAGATGGGCAGCAGCCGCGCCTGCTCTGGGTTTGCTTAAATGTCACTTCAAGAGTGCTGACATAACGGAGATGCCTGTCCCCTTTTCTTTAGCTCATGTAAGATGCCATTCTTCACCAGTTCCTGAGTGGCCATTCTTCCTTCTTTTCATCCACCCATCCATCCATCCTTCCATCCATCCATCCATCTTTCCTTCCAGCTTTTCCTTCATCCCTCCAATGCCAGTGCTACCAGCCTCTCAGTGAGCCCAAGAGACAAAACACGTTACAGCTGAGGCCGAAACAGCAGCAGCATTTTTAAAAAGCTGTTTCTCAACTCAACTGTTATGTATCTCATCTTTCAAAGAAAAATGATGATGGTGTCCGCATTTCTTATTATTATTCACAGTTTTATTTTTCTACGTGTGGCCTTCTTAGGTCTGAGAGAGACAGCACGGCTGTTCTGTTTAGATCTAAGTGCATTTTCCCTCCCTCGTGGTTTGCTCTAGAGAAGCATGCTTTGTGTAAAAAGGTAAGATTTATTTTTGCCAGTAAAACAGAGGGCGACTCACGGCCCAGCAGCACGTCTGGGGAGGGAGCAGTGCTCTGGGGGAGGGCGGCCTGCTCCCGGCGCTTTCTGGTTTCCCCTGACTGCGTAGATTTGGGAGGAAATCATCCCTGGGGTGGCCTGGTGGCATCCTGCAGTTTTACATGAGCCATTTATGAAACTGCAAAACTGTCTCGAGGAAATATTCCCGTGTCACCAACTTAGGCCCATTGATTGCATTTAGGGTGCTGTGTGTGCTTTTCTAAAGATCCCAGAGTATGTTTAATAACCCAACCCGAGGTGGCCGGGAGGGTTAATTAGAAACAAACCCGGCGTCACCTGTGTCTTGAGGGAGCAACCGGTCCTTGCCCGCCGAGGGCCTGTGTGGCCAGCCCAGGGTCCACCTCCGAGGGCAGCCACCGCCACCCTCCTCTGGGCCTGGCCCTCGGGTGGAGAGCAGGGGAGCGGGAGGTGTGAGGGGGCCTGAGGTCAGCTCCACACCACTTATTACCAGCTGTGTCTCTTTGCCCAGGCTGCTTCCTGCTCTGGGCTCTTTTTTTGGTTTTTGTTTTGGGGGGAGTTTGAGACAGGGTCTCACTATGTAGTTCAGGCTGGCCTTGAACTCATATGTAGCCCAGGCTGGTCTCAAACTCACAGCGATTCTCCTGCCTCAGCCTCTTGAGTGCTGGGATTACAGGTGTGTGCCATCTGCCCAGCTTTCTGGCCTTCGTGCTACACCTGTAAAAGGCAGACATTAAATAACAACACTTATCTGAGGATTTGAGGGGAGGCAGAGCTTTGGGCAGAGCAAGAAATAGCGTAGGAAAAGAAGGTAATGTACCTTCCAAACATTCAAAGATGTGTCCTAGTCCAGAATGTCTTGCTGCCGGCTGTGGCATCTAGATGTGGATCCAGAGCAAGTGTCCGTGTCTCGAGGAGGCTTCTCCCCTCCCTCCATAACCACACCAACCTGTGTAGACTGGGACCAGACGACTGTATTTAAATTCTCACTGACGGCAAGCCCCTTTTGGGCAGGGTTTAAACCTATGCTTAACATTTTGATACCAGGACAAGTCTGTCCCCTCTGCCTTAAAACCACCTGAGCTGTTTCCCTAAGCTTTCCAAAAACTGTTCAGCTTTGAGCGGAAGCAAGAATGGAGACATTTAATAAAGGAAGAGTTTAGTTTGTTTTCAAAGGCAGCAGAGACCAGGGGTTCCTGTGAAGCAGCCACAGTCTCTGCAGCGCCCCCTGGCTTAGACTCTGCCTTGCGGAGGAGCAGGATTGTATCAAGAGGAGGCCACGGGTTTCCTCTCCTTCATAGGACCCCAGGCTTTTGTTCCTCATTTGCATCTGTCTGCACGTGGAATTGCAGAGGGCCCAATCATGGAAGAATACCCTGGGATGAAATAATTCGGGCACTGTGCTGCATTGCTATTCAGATTTAGTACTTGAGGCTCAGAGAGCCCGAACTAGAGATTTGGCCCTGAAATACAATAGACGGCCAACAAGCGGTCCTTGATTACAGAGATGGGGAGCGGGGGAGTGGGAGGAGGACAGGAAGTGTAGTGAGCAGGGCGGGGTGGGGTCCCTGTCGAGGGGCCAGAGGAACCTGGGAACCCATGTGCGCCCCCAGCTACTGTGCCATGAGACATGAAGGCCACAGGCCTCTGCTGGGGGCCTTGTGGCCCCTCCAGCTCCCGGCTTCTACACTGTGCCCTCTCCTCAGGGTCTCTAGAACATTCCAGGTGAATGTCCTGCCCTTGGAGTTCCGAGCCAGCCGCCCTCGCCCTGCCTCTCAGTCAGGGACAGGACGGTGCACTCGGCTGGGGAGAGGGATGTCCTGGGTGAGCGGCCCTCATGCCCCGACCTGTGCTCCAGCCAGAGCAGGTGCTGGGCAGAGCAGACCCCTGCAGGCCTCAGCCTCCGCTTTCCGCTCATTTTCTGACCGTGGATGCGCCGTGAATTCCCGTGGGCCTCGGTTTCCTCGTCTGTAAGCAGGCCATCAGGGTCCCCGCAGAGGGCTTTGGGCCCAGCGGCCTGCACCCCAGATGGCAGTGTTGGGCCACGCAGGGAGGAGGAGGTGGCCCTGTGACTGCCAGCACAGTCGGCTCCCGTAGCCCAGTCCGCTTCGCCTCCTTGTGCCTTCCCGGCAGCTCGGGGCTGTGGCCACACTGCGCAGGGACCCGGGATGCCTGCCCCATGGGAAGGGGACATTGGCCCGGGATGTTTATCCTGCATATTGGGCCAGAGCCGAGGCACCACGGGGCTGCAGCTGTCAGCTTCGGGTTTGCTGTCCTCTTGGTGGACAGGCTGCCCGGTCCAGGGCGGTGGCAGCCCTGAGGGTGTGTGGGTCCCGGAACGGGCGCCTCCTCGGGGACCCATTTCAGCCCTGCCTTTCCCCGACTCCGGGCCGGGAGTGTGGAAGTCCCAGCCCCTGCCCGCCGGCCAGGCTCCCACAATCGCCCCCTGTGTCCCCGCCAGCCAGCTGGGCCGCTGTCCCTGGACGGCCGCTGGCTCCCGACCCGCGCCTGCCCTCCGGCTCCACGGCCTCCTCAGTGTCCCCCTCCGAGCGGCCACAATCAGGGCCCTGTTTCCGCGCAGGCTTTTAAACGCGCTGGGTAATTTAAGGTATTTATCGCCGTTTGCAGAGCTCTGCTTGTTTGGAACCCGTTCCCCTCTGGCTTTCAGAAATGTTCAAGTGATCTTTTTGCTCTGAAAAGGAAGCTATGGGTCCTTCCGCTGCACCCGGCCAGATCTAAGCACGGCCCCCCCTGCCGAGTTGGGGCTAATTCTTCATCCATTCGGCTGTCGGTGAACACGAACAGGGCGCCTGCCATGCGGGGCCTCCCGGGCTGTGCACCCTGCTGCCCCTGCTCGGGTCTCCCGGGAGCTTCTGACACAGCCTGCAGGCCGCAGGGTCATGCACACTCGGCCTCATGGCCCAAGGCAGGGGCACCCCCTCAGGTTCTCCACCACTAATGGCACCTCCCCACCGCAGGGGGAAGCTGTGCTGAGCTCTCCTGAGTCCTCGGGAGCATCCCTGCAGGTTGGGGTGACAGTGACTCCCCGAGAAGGTGGCTGAGGGGCTGACGTACTGCCTGAAAATGCCAGAGATTACCCACCCCGCACATGCTGGCACCGGAGAGGCCCCTGAGGTGACCTGGCTCCCTTCCTCTCCCTTACCCGTGAAGCCTGGCCCCGGCCAGCAGCTGAACAGGACAGAGACCAACCCCGAGGCCCGGAAGAATCTGGACTGGTGTGTTGGAGGCCCTGCTGGACTGGCAGAGAGGGGAAAGGGGTTTTGCTGGCCCAGAATGGGCCACAGGGGATATGTACCCATTGTCTTCCCTCTGTCCTTGGGTGCTAAAGGGGCTGCAGGAGAGCCAGCCCTCAAAACCGAGAGCTTCCTCACCGTCCGGATCTCCCAGCAATGCCTGCTGGGTGTGGCTCCTGGGGCTGAAGTCCTTTTTTGGGCCTTTCCTTCAAGCCCCTCCATCATTTGCTTGTGTCTCCCTGCCCACCGCAGCTCAGCTTCCTTCGCGGATCATGCGCACACACGCACACACTCCCACAGCTTCGTGCTCCTCCTTTGGCGTTCAGTTGCACTGATGTCTCATGTGTGAGTCACCAAACCAAACCCAAGCTGGGTTTTCCCCTGCAGTGAAACCCCCAGATGGTGTGTGGAGGTGGAGAGGGCACGGGCTTTCCCTGTCACGTTGGCCGCCTTGCTGGCCACATCACCTCCCCCGAGAAGCCTCTGTGATTGCCCACCTGCCTGGACTCGGCTTTCTTGCTCTCCTGACTGGGGGAGTCTGCTGGTTGGAATCTTGGCTTTGTTCTTTGCTGTGCCTCAGTTTCCTCCTCTATGCAGGGGCCTAAGTTAGCCCCATTCACAGGCTGTGAAGAGCCAGGGGAGGAGCCACAGGAGGGACTCCGGCTGCCTCATCACACGTCCGCCCCGGCCGCGTGGGGCAGTGGCTTTTTCTCTCCTGTGGGCCTTCACTTCTGGAAGGGCTCCTGTAACTCACCAGTCCCGTGGTGGGTTTCCCGTGAGCCCCCCGAGCTCAGGACAGGCCCCTCACGGTGCCCTGGACCCATCCACCTGCAAAGACCCTTTCCCACGCCAGCAGCTTGCTCGTGGGTCCCGGGAATGTGGCTGGGGACACTGGGTCTTGGGGAGCCACCCTCCAGCCCCCTGTGTGGTAACGGGGTGGCCACAGGGACAGGTGCTGACGCAGGAGGTGTCGGTTGAGTCCCTGGTAGCGAGCGCCCAGGGTCATCTACTTCTGGCTGTCGGACTCGGTCAGGGGCGTTAGCCCGGACCTCAGCTTCTCACCTGGAAATGGGAACAGAGGGCCCCACTGGGCCCGTTCATGTGGCCCAGTGCCTGGGTGCTGCCTGGCACCGAGCAGTCCTTTGCCAAATGTTCGCTGTTCCTATGGTGATGATGGCCGTGACAGCGCAACCATCCTTGGCGTCTACGACAGCCAGGCGGTCCCAGGGGCCTCACTCAGGGCCCCTCTCGGCTTCTTGGCGTAGTGAGAGTAGCTCCGACTGTGGTTGTATGACCTCAGTTAAGTCCCCTAACCCTGGAAGAGCTGCCAGAGGGTCACACGCGGTTGGCCAGTGGCTGACACTGCTCCACGCTGCCTGGCAGGGGGAAGGCAGCACAGGGCATCTCCCTTCCCTGCTGTGACTTTAGACTTCACAGCTGCATCGTCTCCCTGGTGTCCCCTCTCCTGGTCCACACCTAGGGACTTGCAGTGGCTTTGAGCCGTTTCCTCCCTGCGTCCTGGGTCTCTTCCATCTCCAGGCCAGGTGGGCCTGAGCCGCAGGCTGCTGCCCCACGCGGCCCTTTGCTGGCTGTGTGGGACTCCGTCTGTTGGCACACCCAAGCTGTTCCACCAGTGGGGTGTTTTCCAGGCGGCGTCCGGCTCCGAGAGTTTGAAGTTAAAATGTGTGGCTTTGCCTGGCATCTGTGAGGAGCGGCCTGCGATCTGGCCTGTCCTGACAGTGTATCAGGGCTGAGGACAGGGACAAGATGGGCAGAAGTGACACCAGGGAGGGCCGGGCTTTTCCCGTGGCAGGGGAACCTCCGTCAGGCTCTGCTGACGGCGCAGAGCATTTTCCTTGGGGACAGAGCATGCCCGTGTGTGTGAAAAGCATGCTCTTTGGAGCCTGGACGCCGTGTGACCTCAGCCAGTCACAGCCCCTCTCTGAGCGCTGGCTTTCTAGGGCTCAGCACATTCCGTGTGCCAGGCCTTCGGGCAGGTCTCGTACCCGGTCATCTGAGAAGAAAAATATAAACATTTTGTGTTTTTCCGAAGAAGCGTGCCGCGTAACTCAACATTTTCTCAGCACATTCCGCCACTTGGGTGACCCTAACGTAGGTCCGTCTGTCGGCACATGTGTTTCCCCGTGATTGCTGTGGTCAGTTGTTTACACTGAAATGTGCCAGCCAGATGAAAAGCGTCCCAAAAGTACTTTTCAACTTGAACCAGAGAGGGGTGATAGGCGTCATTATTGTGAAATTGGAGTAATTTACCCCGGCAGGGATCTAACCCAGAAACTCCGGCGGACACAGAGGACTTCTGCTCTCCCGGTTCCCTGCAGTGACAGCAGTGAAGACTGCATGGCACAGGCCGCTGCCCACACCTATGTCCGGGCCCCACCGGCAAGCCTGAGACCACCCTTCCTGGCTCTGTCTTTGCTCCTCTCTCCTGGATCTGAACCATGGGGCTGTGCCACCCACTTCCTCCTGGACCCAGGAAGTTAATGAACGAGGCCATAAAAATGAAATGCATTCAGCTGATCAAAATACATAGTGGACATTTCCATTTAAAAAATTGCAGTAAAAGATACGTGGCCATGAATCCCCCTCAGAATCCTCCCTCCTGCTTCAAACACACCTGGCCCATCATTCTTGCCACTTTCTGAAGTGGTTCTGGAGTCCTCTTTCATGAGCGTTTCTGTGAGGTAGGGTAAAAAATCTGGTGAATGCTTTTGCCGAGCACCATCCGATAGAAAGGCAGCTTGTAAAAACATGGCACTGTGTCCTCATCCACCTTATTCACCGGATCTGGCACCGTGCGACTTCCTAAAGTCAGAATGATTGTGGAAGGCAAATGCTTTGAATTGATTCAGGATATCAAGGCAGCTAGGACAGTGCAACTAAAGAGACTCAGGAAAGAGGACTTCTGAGCTGCTTCAGAAAGTGGCAGAAGGATGGATGAGTATGTTGGAAGTGAGGATTTTGGGGGGATGAAACGATTTAAATTTAAATACACACCCTATTTTTCAGTGCTAACTCGTACATAAATGAGTGAATGAAACAAATAGTAAAGCCACTCTGGTGAGCTGAGGGCTTATGTGCGCCAGGTGCTGTGTCAGGACTTGACTTGGCACAGAGCTGGAACCAGCCCCAGCTCTGGGTTGGACTCCTGGTCCGAGTCAGGTCCTTGAGCATGTTATTTCTCCGTGCCTCAGCTTCCCCTCCCCATCCAGTCCCATCCCTGCCCTTCTCAAAGGCTTGTTCTGAGGCTTACGTGATAAGCACGGGTGAAGTCCACAGCTCGTCCAGCAGCTGCAGGTGCCCATCACTTACTGATCCCTTCTCAGACCCTGGGGAGGAAGACACCCTGTCGCCGAGGAGGATCTGGCTCCGCACCTGAGGGCTTGCTCAGCTGTTGTGGGTTTGCATGGGAGGTAGGGTGTTGGGTCGAACCCCACACACCCTGGGGTCATCTCCTTTCCATCATGGTCACTTGGGAGCTCCTTAGCCCCCACCCTGGCTCCTGGTGCTGCTGTCCCAGGTCCCGGGGACAAGGGGCCTGCACCACACAGGGTAACTGTCCATGCAGCCCGAGGTCAGCCTGTCCCCAGGCCTAGGTCCCTGCCTGAGGTCCAGCAGCGACCCCAGCCTGGCTTTCTCCAGCCTCCGGGGCCACTGGCCTTTGCTGGCTTACGGCCGCCTCTCAGCACATCTCCCATGGTCATGTCTGTGACTGCCAGCCCACCTCCCTCCCGTGAGGAGCCCTGGAATCCTCAGACCACCTGGAATCCTCTCCACATCTCAGAGCCTTTGGCCTGGTCCAGCCCGAGGCCTCCTTTAGCCGTAGGTCCAGGGACTCGAACGCAACGCTTGTGCCTGGCCACCACCTCCTGTCATTCTGAGCATGCTCAGCCGGCAGCCCCGGCAGAGGGGCCGACCCTCGCTGCGCTGCGAGCCTGCGGTGCCTGGTGTGTGCCCTGCCCTGTGTTCCTCTGCCCATTCAGTGTCGCACGGTGTGGGGGACAGTGCCTGTCCTGGGGTCTCAGCTGGGAGCTGCTCTCCTCCCGGGGTTACCTGGATGCTTCGGTGACAAGCACAGCCCAGCGTGCTGAGAAGCAGGATCACGTGTAGGTGAGGGTCCCTGTGACAGCAGAGAAAGCAACCTGGTCCCAGGGGCCAGACCTGGGGATGAGGGTGTTCCCGGGCGTCAAGGAGCGGGTTCTGCGCCCATGGGTCACAGAGGCCAGATGTGCGCTTGGCCGCTCGTGGCTCCCTTCTCCCTCGGGCGCCACGTTGCTGCTGGAGACCACTGGCAAAGGCTCAGGGACAGTGCCAAGGCCCTGCTGTCCCTTCCCACTCACCTCCTGCCGCCTGGCCCCTCCATCCCTGGGCCAGCGCACTGGCCTTCCCTCCTCACGCATGCCCAGCAGGTTCCACCAAGGGCCTCAGTGTCCCCGACCCCACACCCAGACGGACGTCCTGCAGAGCTGTGTGCCCCCTCCAGGCACGGCCTTGCTACTGTGGGCACAGTGCTGTCGCCATCAGGAGTGGCCTTGCTCATTTACTCATCTGGCTGCTACTGTCACCCCCGAGGGAACAGGGGCCTTGCTGTCGCTGATCGCTGGCGCCCCAGAGGCGGCATTGCCTGGCACACCGAGGTCATTTAGGGTCATTGTCACCAGCATGGCGCACCATTCATGTGCCGCAGCCTCAGCAAGTCCACTTTGCAGATGAGGAAACCAAGACGTGGTTTGGTAATGAAAAGTCAAATTAACAGACTTGTCAGTCAGCTTTTCACTGTGGGGGTGAAATACCTGGGAAATCGACCTAGAGGAGGAGAGGTTCACTGTGGCTCATGGTTTTGGGGGTTTCAGTCCACGGTGGGCTGGCTCCATGCTGTGAAGCTGAAGAGAGGCAGGAGCTTTGTGGCAGAGTGTAAGGTGGGCAAAGCACCTCATGACAGTCAGAAGCAGAGAGCAGGGCAGAATCCTGCCTGGCTGGGGGGCTTCCTCCTCCTTCCTTCTATTTGTTCCATCTGAGCATTCAGGGTGGGTCTCCCGCCTCCATTTGCTGTCCCACCTGCCAGTCATCTTAGGAACCACCCTCCCAGGCATTCCTGGAAGTGGGCTTTACTAATCTCCCAGGCCTCTCCCAGTCCAGTCAAGCTGGTGATCCATGTGAACCACGACATACGCCACTCAGATAGGGGTCATCCACCTCGAGGGCGAGAACATCCCCTTTCTCTGTACTGGCTGTTAAGGATGCCATGAAAATGGAAAAGAAGTTTGTTTTGTTTTTCTGCTCTGGGAAGGAGGGAGATAGAAATTCATTTTATGTGTCGCAGAGAGCATTCACCAAGCGTCTCTCAGGCGGCCGACTCTGCTTCCTTTCATTCCTGCCTCTGTGTGGCCGGGAGAAGGCAGCCTTGGTCCCACTGGCTGGATCTGAGAAGGACTGGGGGTGGGTAAGGTCACCCGGTCTCCCCAGATTCTGCAGCTCACGCCACCCTCCGAGGGAGGGGTAGTGCTTCGTTATTTAGAAATGTCAGGGAAGATAGGACATACCGGTGTTAGCTAGCACATCAGTTATCCGAGACCACCGTTCTGGGCTCACCTGTCCCCGCCTCAAGGGACATTAGTGGGAAATATTGGGAAGGGAAGTGAGTGCAGGAATCTTCGGTTGGGAGGGCGTGGTGTGATCCTGAACAGTCACAGAAGTAGGAGCGAAACTGCCTCGGCCTTGGCTTTGGCTGGCACCAGGTCATGCAAACAGGTTGAGGTCCCATCAGGACCGCTGTGGCAGACGCTGACCCAGGACGAGACACTGTGGCTGTCTCAGGCAGTTTGCGTGTGGCCCTGTGATGCGAAGACTGTCCCTCAGCATTTCCAAAGAAACAGTGCCCGCAGGATGCACGGGTGGAGATTTGTCACAGGGAAGTGGCCACACAGTCTTGGGGCTGTCAGGTCCCGAGCTGTGCAGTCGGCCAGCGGCTGACCCAGGACAGTGGCAGCAGAGTTTCAGCCAGAGGACGCCAGGTGGAAGACCAGAAGAGCAGATATTCTGGGTCCGGTTCAAGGGCTGGTGTCCCAGCTGGCCGTCTTTTTGCGCTGTGCAGTCCTTTAACGAATTGGACGGGGCCCACCCACCCTGCGAAGAGAAGTCAGCTTTACTCCGAGTACAGAGTCCAGTGCTCATCTCACCTATCTGGAAACAGGAGGCTGTTTGAACCCATCTCTCAGCCCTCCCAGCTCTGAGAAATGTCCTGGCCCCTACACCCTTCACCCAGTGTTCCTGGAAGAGTTGGGAGACACCGCGTCTGGTAGACCCTGGGAATCCAGAGTGCACGTCACAGAGCAGGCCCGGCGGGTCTTGCAGTGAAAGGGAACGTGTTCCTAGACCAGTTTCCCAGCCAGATTCCTCTGGGCACACACGCCCCTTTCCTTCTGCATGGTCTCAGACGCTGGCGTCTCAGCAGCTATCTAGACAACCGCCGAAGTACCAGGATGGAATAGGGCCGGGAAGGAGTACTGTGTTGGTCAGGGAACAGGGGCTCCATCTGGGTGGGCAGAGTGGGACCAGGGTCAGGGGGTGGTTTGGGGCGGTGCACTGCAGGGGTGAGAGCAGGCATCCGCGGCCGACCAGGAGGAGCTGGAGGAAGCCGAGGCGCGCGAGAGATCCGCTGCTC
Organism: Heterocephalus glaber; assembly: GCF_053883595.1. Lineage (NCBI taxonomy): Eukaryota > Metazoa > Chordata > Mammalia > Rodentia > Bathyergidae > Heterocephalus > Heterocephalus glaber. Next base: position 21,183,371 of record NW_028258357.1, read on the forward strand.
AGCTGGCTTCTCCCTGCTGAGGAGCGGCAGGAGGCTTTGTCCTGGCTGTGTCTGGGTCCTGGCCTTCGGGACAGGAAGCCCCGGCTGGCCTTGTACACAGATGGGCTGCGGGTGGCAGCTGACCCCAGGTTGTGCTTCGGTAGCACCTGCAGTGTCCCCATCAGGACCTCGGGGCTGCAGTCCTCTCTCTGCAGTTTGGGACTGACCGTGACACAGACGGGGACAGAGGAGTGGCAGTCACGGCATCCTGTCTTCAGGGCCAGGGCCTGGCCCTCTGGAATCTGTTCCGTGAAGCCCCCTCCTGTGGGGTGAAAAGTGGCCCTGCAGCCCTGGGTGTGTGACCCCATGAAGTGGTATCATCTAGCAGAAAGCACAGGGGTCGGGCTCTGGATTTGAATGCTGCCAGATATTGTAACCATGGCAACTATCCATGGCAACCATACAGCCCTGTGTTGGGGTTGCCCAGGGAATGCTGGGCCCGCCCAGTGCCTCCATCTCTGCATTCGCCTGACAGGGATGGATGGTACCATCTTCCCATGTTTTATGTGTTCAGGGACTGGGCTGACATGTTCAGGCTCAGACCCCGAGACAGAGGGGGAAAGAGAAGTTTTTCAGAATCGTCATGGACATCTTGGGAAAAGTCGCAGGTGGGCTGGACTTACACTTACTCTTTGGCTTTGCCTGGTTTTCACTTTGACTCATGCCCTGGGGTTGGGTTAGGGCTTCAGGCCTGGGACATACCAAGCCCACTGTGGCTACGCTGAACAACGCTCGTGTCACTGCAGGGATCCGCCCAGCGGAGTCGAAGTGAACCACTCAGGGCACATCACGTGGATTAGTCTTTCTCAGGAAATAGTAAAATATGAGATTCCTCTTCCAGCTACATTAGACCTTAGCACTTCATTGGGCCCATTCTTTATTTGCCAACACCAAACTACTACCTCCGAGGGAAATACTGTTTTGAAAAATCATCATTTGAAGTGGGCACAGTGGCACACACCTGTAATCCCACCTACTCAGGAGGCTGAGGCAGGAGGATTGTAATTCAGTGCCAGCCAGGGCAGTGAGATGCTGTCTCAAAATTTATAAAACTGGGAGGGGAGGCTGGAGATGTAGCTCAGTGTTTGGATCCTCTCTGGGTTCGATCCCTAGGACTACTGGGAGAAAGGGCGTCATTTAAACATTTTTATCTGAAGTTTGAATCTTGCTCACTGTTTCACCTTGGGCACATTGCTGGGTACTTGGCAGGTGGCTGATAGCTGTCTATTGTATGAATAAAGGAGCTTGTGAGCCATACGCAGGGTGAAGGCATGCATTCTCTCTGTGGGGAAATTCACTGCTGTTGGAGGTCAGCTCTACCACACTCTCATGGGTGCCCACTGGTCCAGCGGGTAGAAAGGCAGAGGGGAGAAGGAATGTTCCCATTGGGGCTGGCAGTGACTGGAACCGAGGGAGGATGACAGGGCAGGGCAGGCCTGGGTGGATGGGGCCCCATGCTGGTGGTGCTGCCAGCGAGGAAGTCCCCCTGCAAAACCTGCTGCTCACATGGGTGTGGCTCCTCCCCAAATAACTGGCCTTTTCTTTCGTGCTTGCTTTCATGGAGGATAACAGAATAAATAGGAATTGTTACAAAATGTGGCTGGGGAGGTGGGTAAGTGGATGGACGGATGCATGAGTGGGTAGGTGGATGGAGAGTTGTATGTGGGTGGATGAATGGATGGGTAGGGATGAGTGGGTAGAAAGTTATATAGGTGAGTGGATGGGTGGATGGATGGAGAGTGGGTGAATGGGTGAATGAGTGGGTAGATGGATGAGTGAGCAGATGGATGGATGGCTAGATGGATGGGACATGGGCACCAATCCGAGCAATGAGAGGGGCGTTAGACTTACGGCAGGGCTGCTCAGCCTTCCCGATCCCAGTTCTGTCTTCTCGAAATGGAATGATAAACTCTGAGCCTTCCTAGCTCCAAGGGCTGCGGCAAAAGTCAAAATAAAAGCCAGACACCCTTGTTCAGTCAAGGTGCTCTGCAGTGACAAAGAGCTACTATCTCCGTAACCTCTTCCCTCCAAAGACTGTCTGTAATCGTCCCCACTGCAGATATATGATAACTAAAGTGCAAGGGTAAGTCAGAATCTTCGTAAGCTCCGTGATCACTTTGGAACTCTGCCAACGAGCTTGGCATGGATTTCTCCCCTCTTGCTCCCAAGCAATTTTTCTTCCATTGGAGGTTGCCAAGATTCTATGGCTATTTGGTTATCTTATCCATCCAGATGGTTAGCGTTAATTTATGCTGAAATAAATCTGCAAAAACTCATTTGTCTAATTGCTTCAGAAGCATGAGGTATAAGGCCTTAAAAGAAACTTAATATGTAGCCTCCCGAGAGGGCCGAGCTGTGATGTTACTGCATGTTTTTTATTCAATTTGGTTTGAAATTCTGCTTTTCTATCCCTTGATATTTATATATAAGCAAGTCAGATTGTTCAGTATAAGAAACCCAAACTTATTTTATGACTTTAATACATATCCTTGTCTCGTGTACTTAATTGCCTTTTATTGAGAAAAATTAAGCTATGATTTATTATCTGATGATTAAGTTTTTTTCTGGTACTGGGGACTGAACCCAGGGCCTTCACACTGAGCTACATCCCTGGCCCCTTTTTAAATTCTATTTTTTGATTTGAGACAGGATCTTGCTAAGGTGCCCAGGCTGGGCTGGAACTGGTGATCCTCCTGCTCAGCCTCCCAAACTGCTTGGGATTACAAGTGTGCACCACCACACCCGGCCTATTTTTGTTGTTTTAAGGAAAACCTTAAAATATTTTGAATCCGCTTCATGGATCTCTCTGCTGTTCTGAAATTTGTGTTGATCCCAATTTCCAAGGCACAAAGTCCTTCCCTGTGTGAATGCCACAAGCCTGCAGTTGGTACAGCGACCTTCATGGCTTCGCCATGTAGCAGAGTGCTTGGGACAGGGCCTGAGGTTCTGGAAATGCGTTGGAAATTGGCAGGACACACACCAGACACCACCAGCGCTCCCCGGGCCATTTCTTGAGCATCCGAATGCTATACATCTCCCTTCTCTTTGGGTGGCCAGGCCAGTGACTGTTGACTGAATTCTCAGAAGCACTTTGCACACCAGAATAAACGTCAGAAACGCACAGCCGTCCACTGAGAGCCGACCGCCACCTGCTTTGCCAAGTGCTCTCCTCTCATTTTCTCTCCACCCTCCATCCACTCAGTACGTAGAGGCTGGGACGGTCCCTTTCTACAGAGGAAGGGACTGAGGCAGTGAGCTTCAGAGCTCACTCAAGAACAGCCAGAAAGCAGGAGGTCGAGGTGTGGGCCCAAGGTGAAAGTCAGAAGCCCCTGCTGTCACTGGTCATCATTCAGTCATCCGAGGAAATACTTCCCCACGCAGTTGGAGACTCCGGCGGTGCAGGTCTCCCTGGGGAGACCCTCAGGTACAGCCTGGGGCTCGAGGGGGCCACCGCACTCACACTCGGGGCGGGGCTCTGTGCACGGGGCTGGGAGACAGCTCACACCTGCACACCGTGCCACACCAGGACAGCGTGGTTGTGTTCGAGTGCGGCACTTCCCGTGAGCCATCAGCTGGGCTTCGTGATTCTCGCAAGACACAAAGGTGTGATTATTCGTGTGGTGGAGACCTGGGTCCCTGTGTTTGCTCTGCACCCCAGCCCGTTACAGCGCAGGGCAGTGCCGCTTGGTTCTCCTGTTTTCCAGTGCGTCGTGCTTCCGACTGTGAGGGCGACTGTCACCGTGGGAGAGCGCTTGGTCATCGGAAACCCTGGGCAGACGAGGCCCTGAGTTCAGTGCCCAGGACTGCCAAAAAATACACACACACACACACACACACCATAGACACACACACAGACACACACACACCAGACACACACACACACACACACCATAGACACAAAGCTATTTGTAAAAGTGGGAGGCTTTTAGTGTAGGCTTTGGTGGTGCACACTTGTAATCCCAGCACCCAGGAGGCTGAGACAGGAGGACCACCATGAGTTCAAAGCCAGCCTTGGGTACCTAGTGAGTTCGAGGCCACCCTGAACTACATAGCGGGATCCTGTCTCAAACAAGAAAACAAACAAACAACATAGTAGCCACGTCTACTTGCTGCTCCTCTGTGCCGGACTCTGTGTTGGCTGTTTGCTTACATCAGTTCCCAGGCAGACTGGGCACCCGCCTGAAGTTAGAGGCGCCTGCCTGGCGCGGGAGAGGCAGACCTTGAAGCTCAGCCCAGCTGCATTCTGGGAAGAGCCCGCCCCCTGGCCTTCCCTCCCCTGTGGCCTCTCTCCTTTCTCCCTTCCTGTCCCCCACACCTCTCACAAAATGCCAGTGTATAATCTTATTTAAAACTACTCTGCCAAAATCATCACTGGGGCCAGAACTGGGCTGACTCCACTCGGAGATCAGCAGGGTTTTGTGAGACGTCCTCCGCTGTATTTTTAATCTGCCTAATAGCAGACCCTAACAGCAGGTCCCATTCAGGTGGGCTTGGACTCCTTTGGCCAAGGCAGAGACTTAGAAATAAATCATCCCTGCGTAGCCCCAGGAAGTCAGTTGGGTAGAGCACAGATTGAGAACAAAGAGCCAGCCAGATTCCACTGTCATTAACATAACACGGTGCCTGTGAAGAAGGTGAGATGCGGTTGATGCCTTTCTGTCATGCAGGACACGCAGGATTGCAGGTGGACGTCTGCCAGGGACCAGGCCCTCTCTGCCCATCCCCGGGTCCTGCGCCTCCTGAGGGCTGGGTCACTGTGTCTGCATTTGCCGGAGCTCTTCTCTTGTTGTTTCTCAATGCGTAGGAAGCAAAGTCGGTTCCTGACTCATCGCCTGCGAGCAGCACTGGGCCTGGTTCCCCTTTGCACCCCGCCCCGGCCAGCCCTGGAGGAGACATGGGCAGCCACCCCTTCCACGAGGAGGGAGTGAGGGAATAACAGCCGATGGGGACCGGAGGCCGGACGGGGGTGACACGGACGGGGGTGCAGCAGCGTCACGTCACACCGAGTTCAACATCTCGAGGCCTGGCCCAAGCCCAGACTCGAGCCCAGCTGGGCGGAAGGAGCAGGGGGCTGGCCGAGCCACTCCCTCTGTTATGCCAGGGTCCCCACCTCTCTCCCTCGGTGCTGAGAGCTGCTCCAGAGCTGGCTTCACAAGACTCCATTCACAGAGTTTTGAATTTGTTTTTATGTCATTTCTTTGAGGAAAACAAAACAAAACAAAACTGAGGGCCCGTGGTCAGCAGCATGAGTGGCTTTTGTGGAGGGGAAGGAGTTGGGTGGAGGGGTGGCCTGGAGAGGTGGCCTTCTGGGATCACTTCTGGCAAGTGAGTCCCTCAGGGACTGCAGTGAGGGATGCAGCAAGCCTGTGCATGGCAGATGGGATGAGCTTCGAGAGAGCAGGGCTGGGGTGCTGTGCACCCCTAGGACACAGAGGCGAGGCTGCGGGGCCCCTCCTCACCCGTTGCATCTGTCTGCTGTCTCCTTTGCCCCTGCCATGTGTTTGGCCGGAGACCGAGTGCTCGGCTTTGATGTGGATTTGAGTCCCTGCTGGAGTTGCATCCAGGCCTCTGAGCTGTGGGAGAGGTCAGGAGCTTCCGGGGCCTGGGGTTCTGCACCAGACCCTTGCTGGTGGGGAATCAGGCAGCAGAGAAGGCTCTGGAAGTGGCCGCTTCGAGTGGGGAACAGCGTCCACCAGAGCTGCTTTCGCCCAACCGCTGTGCTGTGGTCAGCTGAGCCCTGCTGAGAAGGAGAAACCAAGTCAACAGCAGGAAGATGGGTGACCTCGAGGGCATCGTATTCAGTGAGATAAATCCAACACCTGGGCTCCAACAGCACGTGGTTTCTCTTCCATGAGACACCCAAAGTGTAGTAATTAGTGAGCAAAATAAAAGATACTGGGAAACAGGGAGATAGAACTTTTGCAAAGGAGAAGGGGACAAGGGAGGAGAAGTAAAAGCAGTGGCGATACGTCCTGCACTTGTACAGATCGCCACGGGAACGTAACCATATGGACTCAGAAAAATAAAAACAAATTTTTAAATCCAGATTTAAAAGAAAAAAAAAAACATCTGCAGTGACTGTCCTGGGGCGAAAGAGGTTTTGTGTGTTCCCAGAGGTTGGGCAGTTTGGCTCCAGATCAGGGTCCATGAGCAGCCGGCCACGCTCCCGGTCAGAGCGAAAGCGTGCGCGAACGCTGCTTGTGGGCACGTGTGCGTGGCCTCACGGCCTGCTCACTGAGTAAGCGTTTCCTGAACGCCTGGCATGCGGGCCCCACAGGCACAGGGGTGACACAGGCCGGCTGGGCTGAGAAGCCGCTTCCTCCCTCTGATTCCCGCCCTGGGCTTCAGTCTCCTGTCAGACCACAGAGCTCTGCCGGGCCAGGGCCCCCACACCCTCCCTTCCTGGGTGCGGCTGAGGAGGGAGCCTGGAGAAGGCTCCTTCCGCCTGCGCCTGCCGCTGCCTCCTCAGGTGCTTGGCACTTGGTGCGCTGGGTACGTGGCTTCCAAGGCTGCTGTTTGGCTCCTACACCTCCCACGTTTTCCTTTTTCCCAAATAGAAAATATTTGGGAAAACTTGGAGTTGCAGGAAATAATGGAATAAACATCCTTGCCTCCTGGAGGAACATACAACATCCGGACACCTGCTTCCGGTCCGATGGGGGCTGCGGAGGCAGGCCCTGAACTGTCCCGATGCATGGTACAGCGTGGCCGGCGGCCGGGTTTCTGTCGGCGCCAGTGTGTCGTTCTCCAGTTTGCCTGCTCCGCTCAGCTGCGTGTGCTCGGGCACAGCCCCGTGGACCCCCATTTGTTTTAGTTTCCGTGTCACGGGAGACCCTTTACCCCTCTCCCCAGGCGAGTCCCTTTGTCATCGCACACGCCTGCATCGGAGCTCCTGGTGACGCACACCTCCAGGTGTGCCCGGGGCTGGCAGGTGTGCACCAGGGCTCGTACCCGCCCAGCCTCCTAACGCGCGCGTGTCATGATGGGTGGCTTCGGGTGGCAGCTGGGCTGGGTTGAGGGGTCCCGGGTGGTTGGCGTGGGTTATTTCTGGGCGTCCCCGAAGAGAGGAGCATGGCCTTCCCAGAGGGATCCACCCTCACCAGGGAGAGCGGGAGAGGCCAGTCTCCGCCTCCTGGCGCTGGGACCTCGTGCTCCCTGGGGAGACCGAGCGGCCCTCAGCAGGGACCGTGTCGGGTGCTGTCTCACCGGGGTCCTGTCTCCTGACGTCTGGCCCTCTTCCCCCCACACAGCAGATTCTCCTCACGGATCAGGCCTGTACACACCTGCATGTGTGTAGAGATGTCTGTGCCTATGTGTGTACAGTCTGTTGGCTCTATTTCTCTGGGGAATTCTGATGCACAAATATTCTACGTTTCTTCCCATCTGAGTGGAAAAAATGAAAAAACGAGTTTGACAGCAGGGCCACGGCCTGCCCGTGGACAGGGATGCTTTCTGGACACCAAGGCTCAACATCTTCCCTCTCCAGGGTGCTTGGATTCTGGCCTCAGGAGCCCCTTTTCCTGTCCTGTGGTCTTTCCGCCCCTCCTGCAGTGAAGTTGCATTTCAGCCTCAGCCTAATGTGGGCAGCTCCCCGGCAGTTCCCCCAAGTCTTGACTCCTTGCTGTGTATCTTAGTCCACTTTCTGTTCCCATAGCGGAATACCCCAGGCCAGACACTTTAGAAAGGAAAGAGGCAGGAGCGTGTGAAGAGCCCCCGTGGGGGCCAGAAGCCCAGGGGTGAGGGGTGGCCCCACTTCTCTCAGGAGCTGCCCAGGGCTCAGAGAACTGCACTGATCCCTGCCCAGGGTGACGCCCGGGACCTGACTGCCCCGTCGCCTCCCTGGGGCCAGCCCTGCCGACAGGAACCTCCAGGGGATGCGTGAGAAGCACACCTGGACCATGGCAGTCCAGGTGTGTCAGGGTCTGTACCCCGTGTCCCCCAAGGCCTCCCGCACTTAGAGTGTGTGTCTCCCTCCTCCCCGGCCATCCCTGTGTGCTTCCTGTGCACCGTGAGGCCAGCACTTCTCCTCCGCCAGGCCCTGTCACCGGCCGCTCCTGCAGGGCAGCTGTGCACGGAAACCTCTACACGGTGTGGCCAAAGTAAACCTCTCCTCCTTTCAGCCGTGTCTTGTTCTGTGTCCCAGCTCCAGGAAAGCGACCCAGACAAGTCTCTCGGCACTGGCGTTGGCACTCGTCCGGGTCCGGTTGCCCCTTTCACCTGGACAGGCGTCCCGCCTCCCCTGGCCCCTGTTCGTTGCACTCCCTGGGCCTTATCCTCCGCCCAACCGAGCTTGCTGTGTGCATCCCGGTGGGGACAGCCCTGCCTCTCCTTTCCCGAGCCGACTCCAGGCCCTTCCTCCAGCATCGGCTCCGCCTCTCCGCGTGGGGCGTCCTCTCCTGTCTGTGGTTCTTCCACACCTGGTGACAGTGTCCTTCCGGCCCCATCTCTGCCCTTCCTACGCTTTCCAGTTCAGCTGCCCGGGCCTGTTAGCCTTTCCATTGAGCAGATTAGCACTGGAGACACGACTGAAGGTGTGTTTAATCTTAGAAAAGAAATTGGCTTTTCAAGAGTCTTAACAGAGGTGTGCCAAGGAATATTCATTGTTTTTAATCAGGAAGTCTTATCTGTTCTCGGAAGGAAACACTACTCGGAAACTCTTTTGACTTTACTCTCTACACTTCTTCGGAGTAATTCACCTGAAGGTGATTAAATACTGCCTTTAATTTAGACCTGGCTAATTAAGATCCAGCTTTTCCTAATCATACGAGTTAGGGATGCATCCTCCCTGACTATCTGGCCAATCTCTATTAAGCACAGTAAACGACCGGGCTACATTTCCTCAGCTTATTCACTCCAAAATGACCACTGGCTTCAGAGTGCCCTGGAGACGCTAGTTAAAATACAAATTCCCAAAGCCAGGTGTGGTGGCGCATGCCTGTAATCCTGGCACTTGGGAGGCTGAGGCAGGAGGAGCACCTTGAATTTGAGGGCAGCCTCGGCTGCATGGTGAGTTCAAGTCCAGCCTGAACTACATAGAATGACCCTGTTTCCAAAGACCATTAAAAAAGATTTCTGGACTTCACCCTAGAGCCTATGACCAACTCTGGGGGACTGGGGGCTGGGAATCTGTCTTGGAGCGAGCTGTCCGGTGAGACTGACTGCCATATCGGATCAGTGCGACCCAGTGTGGCAGGCCTCCAAGGTGCTGGTAATTACTGGGCCCTTGAGATGTAGCCAGTGTGCTCAGTACAGAGCCCACCCCGGATTTCAGAGACACACGCAGCACCCTCAGAACAGTAAAGGAGCGCATTCATTCACGTTTGTTGGGTGTTGATTGTTCCATGTTGAAACAATACTTTGGCTATGTTGGGTTAAAGGAGTTATGAAAATTAATGGTACCTGTTTCTTTTACTTCTGGGTGTGGCTTCCGCCCCCGTCTCTCCCCAGGACTGTGGTTGTCTGAGGCTGAGACTGAGACCGTGTTGCTTCTCTGTGGAGAATTTCAGAGTTGGTCACGAAGCGTCTGTTGGGACAGGGGAGAGGGTGAGGTTGGTGGGCAGCGCCTGGCTCCCCCTTCCTCCTCCCCAGGCCTCTGTTTCTCCTCATGATGGAAGCAGAGTACTTGGAGTCCTCTCCTTCCTCCCCTTGGGTCTCAGTGGTGGGGGCACGGGGCTTGGTCGTGCCCTTGCGTGACAGTGACCGTGGAGGCTTCCGCAGTTGGGGCAGGAAATGATGCCCCTCGTGGCTTGCTGAGCGACAGGGCAGACGCCTCTTGAGGCCCAGCTTCTGGTCCCCGAGCTAGGATGCCCTGCTCACCCTGCAAGCTCCGCTCCCCCATCTTGCTCCCAGCTCTGCCCACAAGTCCCTCAGTTCACTCAGCTTTTATCCCGACGCCTGCAATTCATGACCCGACTCCAGAAATACCAGACTAAACTCTTTTTCTTTAAAATGGAAAACACTGGCCTTATTCAAATACTACCCGTGCATTAAAAAAAAAAAAACAGAAGTAAATGTTTTATTCTTCCAGCTGAATTCTAGTACAACAGGGGCAATGAAACAGTCATACCCTAGGGGTAAAAATCAGTTAAAGATTAAAAATAGAATGGATAAAAATGACCCAAAGAGAAAATTGTGTAAATCCATTCTGAAGCCTCAGGAAGTCCTAGAATACAGACACCCCCCACCCCTTCCTGAGCGCTGTGGGGAGTTTGCAGTCACAGAGGGGGTGGCACCCCCTGCCCAGCGGAGCCCCCAGTTCCTGTCTCTGCACTGGGCTCAAGGACCGCCCCTCCCCAGACGTCTGCAGGATGAGGGTCGAGCACTGGGCTCCACACATGCCAGGCAGCTGCTGTGCATTGGCCATGTGGCGGCATTTATTAGGCACCAGCTGTGTACCAGGCAGGAACTAAAGTGGCCTCCCTGCCTCTGGGGAGCTGACGCTGCAGGTGGAGGGGACCAGGTGGTAACCAGACCCTCTGGGGTAGAGTGGGCACCAGGCAGGCTGGGCAGTGTGGGCGGGTGACCTGGCACTGGGCCCGAGGGCCCAGGAGCCTCCCTGCATCCTGGAGGCGCAGTGACCTCACACAGCAGCCGTGGGCTCTGCAGGACAGGGTGTGCCTGCAGGCGGTGGGCTCCAGGTGAGGATTCGCCAGGCCGAAGGAGACTCTCAGCCAGGAAGAAAAGGGTCCCAGTCACTGTTCGGCCTCCGGGCTTTAATGAGGAGGCCTGGGGCAAGGTGTGGCCCAGAGGGAGAGGAGAGAAGGGGCTGCCAGGGGCTGCACAGAGGCCACAGCCACCCTTCATGCAGGTGGGTGCTCCCCGCTCTGTGGCTCCCTCATTCAGAGCTCAGTGCGAATGGCACCTCCACAGAGGTCCTCCCTGGCCAGCCTGACTTCCTTGCTGGCCCTTGTCACTGCCTGGAACTGTCCTCAGTGCCTTGGGGGGTGTGCTTCACCGTCTCCTTTAGAATGAAGCTGCCAAGCCCAGTCGTGGGGGTGCACACCTGTGATCCGATCCCAGCACTCTGGGGGGCTGAGGCAGGAGGATCGAACATGCAGGCCCAGCCCGGGCAACTTAGCAACTGAGTGAGACTCAGTCTCAAAATAAAAAATAAAAGGGGGCTGCTGTGTAGCTCAGTGCAAAGGCCCTGTGTTCAGCCCCTTTGCCAAGAGGGCAGAAAACTTGTTTCCCAAGTACACAGGAAAGTAGTGAGTCCTCCCAAGTTCTTACTTCACTTTTGGCTGTTTGAGTTCCATGCACTCATCTGTGGTCCAAAAATGTGCCGTGGAATATTCCAGAAATAAATAAGGTAGATGCTTTCAGGCCCTGGCCCTCTGAGAAGTGGGAGGAAAGCCAAACCTCCCGTCAGCCCTGCTGGATGCAAATCCTCCCTTGGGCTGCGTCCCCACGGTGCCTGCGATGCCCACTGGTCACTCAGTGGCCCTAAGGTCACACGCTGGACGGCACTGTATCCCTGGGGCTGGCAGTCCGGGATGCCAGGGAGAAGTCAGGGCCACTTCCTTTCAGCAAACAGACGGAAGATATGATTTACGGAGGGGAAGTTGTGTGCTGTAGTTGCTGAGATAAGAGGGAAACATGAATCTTTTATCCATGGAACCATGAAGAAGGAGAAAGGAACCCATTCTGGCTTGTTTTTTGTTTGTTTTCTTTTTTGTTTTTCAAGACAGGGCCTCCCTGTGTGTCCAGCCCGGCCTCAAACTCTCTGTGATGATCCTTCTGCCTCAGCCTTCCAGGTGCCAGGATTACAGGTGTGCACCACCACGCCCAGCATTTCATTCTTGTTTTGTTGTTGTGCTTTAGGCTGCAAAAGTCGTGGGCACCATGCACGGTGAACACTGAGTCAGGATGGAGAAGGCGCTGAATAGTGGGGTCCAGCACTAGCCAGGTTTCTATCGTGGATTTCCCCAACCTGGAGTGGCTGCCCCATGCCCCCCACATTCCTTGTCATGGTGACAGGTTCAGTCCCTTCCTGGGGAGCTGAGGCAGGGCCACCTGAGTCACAGCTTTTCAAAGTACAGGCTCCGTCCTGCCAGACATTGTAACATCAGATGAGTGATGCCCTGCTTAAAAATAAAACAGAACAGAGTGAAAACAGCGCATGTCACCTCTGGGAAGCATAAGTCTCATTTTTGGAAATAACTATGCAAGCCATGCTTAGTGGTGCACACCTGTGATCGGATCCCAGCACCCTAGAGGCCGAGGCAGGAGGATCGCCGAAGTCCCAGGCCAGTCTGGGCTACGTAGTGAGTCCAGGGGCAGCCTGAATTACAAAGCGAGACCCTGTCTCAAAACCACCCCCCCAAAAAGAAAAATAGAAGTAACGACTCGGAGGGAAGGACTCCACTTTTCACTGGCCAGAGGCTGAAGTGGCCGGGAGCTCTGTTTGGTCAGGGTGGGGCTGTGAAGGGAGCGCCCTTCCTCCAAGGCCCGCGAGCAGGCGCAGTTTCCACCCCGGGCCGGGCGCAGGACTGAAGAAGAGACGCTGTCTTCTGTTAGCTGGAAGACGTGAACAGCTGTCCCCTGCAGCGGGGACCCGGGCTCCTGCGGCTCCACGGGCTCGCACAGGATTGTTTACTCACACACGCGTTCACACACTCACGGAGTGCACTAAATACACCCGCACACACCGCGTGCACAAATACGAACACGCAACATGCTCCTGAGCATACACATGCACAGCACACGTACACACGTGGACACACATGCGTGCACACATACGGCCCAGCACACCTAGACACACAGTCATAGTCAGGCGAAGACCCGCGCCCACGCGGGAGGGCGCGCCCCAACCTCCTCCCGGAGCCGCCGGCTGTGCTGTGTGGCGCTCAGTGAGGGGAAGCCACGCCAGGCTGGACGCGTCCGCAGGACACCTTTCCTGAGGTGCCCGAGCGGGCTTTCGAAAATGCCCCTTTCAAATCGGCCCTCGACGGCGGGGATTCCGCTTGCTGGTGGTGCGCTTCCCTAAGGGCCTCCCGTCCTTCCTCGCCTGGAGATGCTGTGAACAGGTCACAGCCCGAGGCGGCCAGCTCTGTCCCTGTGTCCCCAGAAGATCCCATACAGCACAGAGAAGGCGCCCGGCCCCCGGCCGGCAGCTGGGTTTGCGGGGGGCCCCGGGCTGTGTCCAGGCGGCAGGGTGGGGAGTGGACGGGCCCCACGCCGCGGCATCTGGGGACTGAGCACAGCGCCGAGGGCTCAGGATGGTCCTCGGGCAGCCAGCCAGTTCTGAGCCACCCAGGGTCCATGGAAAACGAGGTCCCTGCGCTGTGGCTGTGCTCCACGTCCCCTGACCCACCCAGGGCACACGGGGAGACGGGCGCCCCTCATCGGGACCCGGTCCTCACCCCGGCCGTGGGGGACACATGTCACCCCGCCACGTACAGGCACGAGACCTGTCATGCCTGTTCTTAGTTCTCATTTTTATCAGTCCGTGCCTGTAGTACGCAGTGGCTCTGTTTCTCCCGCGGAGCTGGTCCGTGTACACAGCGCACCTGAATTCCTCCTCCCCCCTGTCCGTGTCTTGCTCTAGCTCCCTGTTCCTATTGTCTTTTATTTCGCTCTTTAATTTGTTTATATTTTGGGTTTCTCATATGAGAGAATGCATGAGATACTGCTTTGTGAGTCTGATTTAGTTCACTTAACATCGTGGTCTCAAGGTGCATCCACTTCCTACTGATGACTCGTTTATCCTTCTTTATGGCAGAGTAGTACTCCCTCATGATGTATAAATACCACATTTTCTTTATCAGTTCATCTGTTGATGGACACAGAGTCCATGTCTAAGATTTGGGCATTATGAATTATGCTGCTATATGGGTCACTGTAATTGTCTTTAACTCTGGGGAAGACACCGGGATCTTGGTCAGAAACGTGGCCCCTCTTTACTGCCTTTAGATGTGGTCTTCATATATGTCTCACCTCTGCCTGGGTGAGGGGAAGACTCTGCCGCAGCTTCTGGAAGGGGTCTGAGTCATGGCGTCTCTCCTAGGAGTGCAACTCCAGGAACATCTCCCAGGGCTTCTCCTGTACCGGAAGCCCTGGCTGCCACAATCTGGGAGACAGCAGCTCCCGGGGAAGCACGCATCACCGAGTCTGCAGGTCCGGGTGGGCTGAACACAGCCAGGGAGGAAGCAGGTCTCACTGCTGTCCTGGTGTGGGTCTGGGATAGGTAGTTATGTCACCACTGGGGACTGCTGAAAGGCGATGGGGACCTCCACTCGGCCCCGACAGGTTCCTGACACCTTGCTGCAGAAGAGCGTTTTGGGACACAGTGGCAGGAAGCATGGGCTGATGGGTCAGGCAGAGTTAGCATAAGTGGGCCTTTCTCGTTCTCACAGTTCCGGTTTGCAAGGTGGCAGGAGGAGTCCTTGTCCGGGAGGGGATGGTGTGGTCCCTGCGTGGTGACTGCTTCTGCTTCGGGCAGCCTCAGTTGTGCAAAGGCCCTGCTGGAATCCAAGGGGATCTCAGGTTTAGGGCAGTGTCTGGGGACCGCTGGACCCGCTGGAAGGAAGTTAAATGCGCCTGGGCCAGCCTTGTCCTGGTCAGCCTCAAAGAGGAGCAGGTCGGGTAACTTCAGGGCTGGTCAGCTACATGGTGATGGCTTTCGGACAGACACCCCGCAAATGATGGGCCGGCTGCACCCACAGCTCAGCGGGTGAGGGCCTGACCCAAAGCTGTGAGGTGAAAAAGGAGAGAGACAACACAGAGGCAGGAATGTCACCCTTTAGCCCACTTTAAGTTACCCACCGGGCACCAGGAGGGCTGAGCCAAGTGTCACTGTTTTGCAAAGGCAGCTTTTAGTCCCCAACTGCCCACTAAGAGAGCGCAAATCAAGCTTTTTGTGGGTAATGGCAAGGCCCGGGCGTGGGTCTGTCCCTGTCCCTCTGTGACGGTCCCCGGAGCTGTATTCTCTTGTCTCCCTTATTCTAGCTGGGCCTAGGGATGCTCCTGGCCTTTGAGGTCAGTAAAACTGGTTCCTGCACCATCCTTTAGTCTGGGATAGTCTGGATCATTCTGCTTGCCCCTCGACCTCCTGCTGGCCTGGTAGTCACGGGTCTTCCTGCTTCTTTTTGGAATATTTTTTATGTTTTTCAGCAGAAAACAGAATACAGGCCCCCCCCCAGCTGGCTTCGCAGCTTGCTGTGCAGGGGAAGTGAAACCGATTCCTGTGCCCTGGGTCCCCCGCCCTCTGGAGGCTCTGGGACACCGACACTGGAAGTAGACTCACTTGCCAAATTGCTGTCCCCCGGGACCCAGTTGGGCCCTGACCCCGCTTGATTTCCCACCTCTCTGTGCGTTGCATTGTCCCTGGAAATGCCCCCTGGTGTACAAGACCTCCTGTACCCGCCTCCCTCGCCTGCCTGCATGGTGACCGTGTCCGCCAGCCAGGCTCAGGGACAGCCGCCAAGTCCTCCCCATGGACCTGCCCCTGTGCCCTGGCCTCTCCCCACTCCACCTCCAGGGCGGCCTCTTCCTGCCCAGCGCACACCTCCAGGCTCTCCGGACGATGCTGTCCTCGGCAGGTCACCTGCCCCACAGCCCGACCAGCGCTCCCGCACCCTCCCTGCTTCCAGGTGACCCCCACGGCCCTCCTAGGCTGGCGCCCTGGAGCCCATCTTATGGGGGAGGGAGCGGTGGCTTTGGAGGAAGCCCCAGGGCCCCCCACTGCAGGTTGAGAGCTGGAGCCCAATCCTGTGGTAGCTGGCACTGCAGGCCAGAGACTCGGAGTCCCCAACCTGCCACTTCACAGCTTGACCCCAGGGAAGAGAGGGGAGGAAGGCAAGCGCCCCAGCTGCTCTGTCCAGCCAGCAGGAGGCGGCGTGGACAGTCCGCTTCTCCCCGTCACCTCTCACTGGCCTGGATTTCTAGAAGATGCAGCAAGTCCCCTGGGCCAGTCTCCCGGGCCCCCTGCGCACTGGGCCTGTAGCGAGCTGTGACCACTATCCCCTTTGACCGGGCACTCAGCACTGGTCTGGGCCCCCTTCCATAGCAGCCTGTCAGCCTCGCTCTGATGGGGAAACTGAGGCTGGGCCAAGCCAAGGTGCCGTCGGCTGTGTCTGGGTCTGGCCTCACTCCAAGCCAGCTCAGCTCTGCAAAACCCCAGGTGCCCGGGCAAGGTGACCCTTTGTGCCTGCCGCTCGAACCCCAGTTTCCAGACAGCAGGAACTTCATGGGGTCAGGGAGGACTGATCTGTAAAAATGGTGTCGTGAAACTGATTCATTTCTTTCACTGGTCCAAGCAGGACCCCTGTCCTTCAAAAAAACCCAGAATTGTGCAGCCTTTTCTCAGCTCCTGCTTGCCTTCCTAATGAGCTCGCAGCCAGCCGGGCCAGGCCTCTCCCTGGGCCCAACAGGACGAGGAATGTCCATGGATTGTGGCCTGTATGTCACAGCAGTACTCGCAGAGTTGGCAGGAGTCTTGGGGACACTGCCCTCCTCACAGAAGGCCTGCACCGAGCAGTGGGACCAGACAGGCACCTGCACCCCCGACACAGGGTTGAGGGTCTTCGGGTCTGCATGGACCAGAAGGGCGGAGGGGCAGCTTCGAGGCCTTTGGGGGCGTGGGGAAGGGGGCGGTGCCAAAGCTCACAGCTCCGTGAAGAAGTGAATGACCTTCCCCGGCATCTCCAGCCAGTAGCTGGGCTACTCTGGAGCCCCACCAAGCTGCCACAGTGCATGACACATGCGGTTCTGGCTCGGGCGCCCTAGGAAAGTGCTACTAGGTTCCACTGTGCCCACAGGTGCCAAGCTGCAGTGCCTCTCGGGCGTCTCCGTCTCCTCTGTCCTGAGCCGCCAGATCGCCACCAGCCAGGTGTTTGCATAGGTGACAGACGTTTGCGTGCAAACGCAACACCCCAGCCATCAG
The DNA here is from genome assembly GCF_053883595.1 of Heterocephalus glaber. Classification (NCBI taxonomy): domain Eukaryota; kingdom Metazoa; phylum Chordata; class Mammalia; order Rodentia; family Bathyergidae; genus Heterocephalus; species Heterocephalus glaber. The sequence continues at coordinate 21,200,292 of NW_028258357.1, forward strand.
TGCTGCCCAACGGCCTGAACCAGCCTGGTGGGCACTTGAGGCAAAGGAAGGAGTGGGTGCCCAGCCCACTGGGCCCCCAAGTCCGGCTGTCTCCAGGTGCTTGCGGGACCCGAGAGCCACCGGCTGACCTGAGCTTCAATGGGGAGCTGCTGTTAGCGGGAGGGGGTGGAGGGGTGTGGTGAGTGCAGTCAGCCCCCGGAAACTGTCCCGTCCCCGACTCAGTGCTCCTGTGTGCCCGACGTGCGCCTGGCCATGCTCAATGCTTCCCCTGGGCTCCCCGCCCTCCAGCTGCCCTGGGAATAGCTCTGCGCCTGACCCCCTTTACAGACGGGGACACCGGGGCCTGGGAGGCCAGGTGACACAGGCAAAGTTAACGTGCTGGCGTGTCACTGCAGAGCGCTGGGCTGGGCAAGGAGGGAGACGCTGAGCCCCCCAGGACCCCTAACCTGGGAGACTGCAGCTGTCCCATCTCTCTGGGCCAGTCCGGCCCGGCCCTCCCCCCGTCCCCTGCCAGGGGCAACTTCCGAGGCACTGAGTGGGGTGCAGGTGCACAGCCCACCATGCCCAGGAAGCCCGGCCGCCCACAGCGGCGCATGGCCCTTCCTTGCCATTGTCCTTGTTCCGCCACATTCACGGGATGCAGCCTGCTTGGTGGCAGCCCCATTCACTCACTGCTGCGCCCCCGCGCCCGCCTGGCTTCCAGAAGCCCCGGCCGTGGTGGAGATGTGAATGGCCCCCGGCTGCAGCTGGCCCTGGAAGGGAGCCCCAGCAGCCTCAGCCAGCCCCCCGGGGGGGCTCTGGGCGGCTTCGCCCCCCAGCAGGGCTCGAGTTCCCTCCTCCTGTTTGCAGCCTCCCAGACACTGGGGTGTGCAGTGTCCTCCCCATCACAGGCTGCTGCAGTCACCCAGAGCCAAGTGCCCAGCTGCAGGTTGCTGTCCTCTACCTCTGGGCCCACACTGAGCTCTTATGTTGCTGCTGCAGGCCGAGGGCCAGGACCCTCCATGGGAAGATCAGTGGGGCGGCAGGTGCAGGCAGCAGAAGGCTACGCAGCTTCCTGTGACCCAGAGGATCCCTGAGTCCCCCTCATTCCTCATGCCCGAGTTCATTTGCTCCTTCTCTAGATAGAGCTGAGCATCTACTACATCAACTGGTGAGCCACAAAGTGCAGACAGAGTCCCTGCTCTGGGCTGGGGATGAGCTCAGGGAGACCAGGTGTCTCGCATGTGGGGGTCAGGGCTGAGGTCCCTTGCACCCCCCAAAATCTTTGCCCTTTCAGAGTCAGCATTCCACAAGTACAGTGAGTCCTCTGTGGTCAGCTGCTAGGAGGGCGTGTGTGTGTGTGTGTGTGTGTGTGTGTCTCTCAGAAGCAGGGAAGGGCGGGGACAACCCAGTCCCGAGTTGTCCTGGTAACCACGCCAGTGACTGACATTTTGGATCGCACCTGCTTTCTCCTGTACAGTCGTCCACAGGGACCTTTAGCTGAGCAGGGCGGCTTGGGTGGGGGCCATGGGGCTCCAGAAGGGGACCTCCCAACGGTCCTGTGTCCTCCAGTGGCTCCAGGCGGGCCCAGGACCACACTTGGGCTCCTGTCCAGCGCAGGCCTCGGCTGTGGAGCCCTGAAGCCAGGCTCCCACCCTGGGTGGCTGCAGGGTCCCGGGGGATTTGGCCGCAGCCAGAGCAGTGATGGCAGGTCTGGGGCGGGGGGACCCAGGCTGCCTTGCAGACTGGAAGTTGCTGGGGTCCACAGACCCCTGGGAGGTCACATAGGTCAGCATCTCAGAGCAAACCCCAGCCCTGGTTCCTAGCTCCCTGACCTTGAGCAAATGACTCAGTGCTCCTGCGCCTCAGTTTCCTCACCTGTAGTTTGGGAATTCGGACACCCACCTTGTAGAGGGTGAGGAGGGCCAGGGGCTGCTCAGAGTCAGTGCTCCATAAGTGGCGTCTGCAGAAGTGTGTCCCTCCCTTTTGCCATGCCGGTGGCTTCTTCAGCAAGTCCTAGTGACCAACCCTTTTCATGAGAGTTCTGGAATTGGGCAGCTGAGGCGGGGGATTGCAAGTTCAAGCTCAGCCTGGACAACTTTGCAAGACCCGGCCTCAAAATGTTCTTGAAGGTTGGGGATGTAGCCCAGTGCGAAGGCCCTGGGTTCAATCCCCAGCACACCAAGAGAGGAAGGGAGGGAGGGACGTAAGGGGGCAAAGCAGCCTGTTGCATTCTCAGCGAGGTGCGCGCTTCTGAGATCCCAGATGATCAGGGCAGTGGAAGTGCTGGGAGTCTAGATTCGGGTTTCCCAGTGGAGAAATAAGCCGGCTGGCCGGTGGAGGCAGCTGTCAGAAGCAGAGGGGGACAGCCCAGGCCCTCCAGGCGTCGGGTTCCACCTCTTCCCGGGCAGGGAAAGGCTGCTGGGCTTCCTTCCGTGTGAGGCCTGTGCCCCGGCAGATTGGCAACATCACAGATGTTTAACTACAGGAAACCAACTCCCCCTTCTAAGACCTTTTCAAACAGTCTTTAAATTTGGTACTTAAAGCTAATTATAGTTGCCTTTAAATATGTCCAAAGGAGGATGCATGACACCACACTGAGGAGCTTGGTTCCTGGCTTCCTCCTTCCTCAAGCCCAGCAACCCTGACCTCATTGGTCCTGCGGGGAGCAGAGAGGGAGAGGAGGCAGGCAGAGCACCCTGGCGGCAGGGCAGTGGGGAGCCTCTCGCAGCAGATGGCGAGCCAGTTGTGTTCTGTAATTACTCGGAGCTGTGAAGTGGTGAAGATACTGAATCACAGACATTCCCCGAAGTGCAGACTGGTTCTCAGTGTGTGGTCCCGGGTCTGGCAGCATCAGCGTGCGCCCCCCAGTACCTATGTGGAACCCCCCCCGCCCCCGCCTTGCAATGTGTCTGTAGTTGGAGGCGGGCTTTAAGAGGAAACCAAGAAAAGGCAGGGTGTTCGCATGGGGCGCTGGGCCCTGCAGGAAGCGACCCCAAGAGCCTGCAGGGGTGACAGGGTCCTGGCGGCACCTGTGGGCCCAGGAGCGAGCCCATTGCCAGATGCAGGGCCTGGCCTGGTGAGCCGAGTGCTTCCATGTGCAGTCTTGATGCGCGTTAGAAACGTTTTTGGTTACGTTATACTTGTAATTATTTAGTCGACACTAGTCAGAAATTATTTCTAAATAAAAATTAAGAAAACAAATTAGAATCTATCTTTGTAGAACGGAACACTTTGGCTGGGTGTTGTGGCCCACGCCTGTCATCCCAGCTGCTCAAGAGGCTGAGGCAGGGAAATCACAAGTTCAGGACCGGCCCCAGCGGAGGCACCATGAGCCTCCTCAACTGCCATGGGAGAGCAAAGAGAGCTAGCAGAGAGAGAAGCCCAGACGCCACATCCCCGAGCCCTGCCGGGTTGGCTTTTCTGCTTCTGCAAGTGGACAGAGGGTGGCACGGAGCTGTTGTCTCCGTCTCCGCCTGTGTGGCTGGCTGTGGTATTACGACACGGTGCCTCCCCGAGGGCTCAGGTGTCCAGAAAAGAGCTGGGAGAGAAAGGAAGTGGAGGAGGCCCCTCTCCTCGGCTAGTTCAAGCACTCACACCTCAGGGTCGTCCCGGGCGGTTGGATGCCACACTGTTGGGCCCGATGCCCACCGCCGCTTGCCCTGGGTGGCTCTTTCCTGCTCTGTCAGCGGCGGGGCTTAGAAACCCGGAAGCCCTGGACGCCCCCTCAGGTGACATACATCTGCTGTGGGGCCAGGGATTCCAGGGTCAGTTTTCCTGCTCGAAATCAGTGTTAATGAACCCTCGGCGCTGGCGAAAAGCGCCCAGAGGCTCCTGGCCTTTTCTCTTCCCGAGATTGCTTGGCAACACTGGCTCTCTCCTTACGAGGACGCCGTCTCTGGGTCCATGGGGCCTCATGTGAACTAGCAGCCTCTGCAAAGCCCTTCCTGAGGAGCCGCCTTCTGGGACTCTGGGTGAACACGGAGTTGCAGGGACACTGATCGGCCCACATGGCCCCTTGCCATGCGCTTTCTGCTGCCTGTGACCATCTGGGAAGTCTCCAGAGCTCCGTCAGGAGGGGCTTTCCTACTTCCTCCCATACTGTCAACTCATCCGTTCATTCTCAGAACAAAGGTCTATTGAGCATCTGCTTTGTGCATCCTTTTGCAAGCCCTGGAGCTCTAGCTCTGAAAAGTGGACGCCTTTGCTTTCCGGCACTCGCTCTTGCCAGTGAGGTCTGAAAAGCGTGAGGCCTGGCGCCGGTCCCGCCTCTGCTGTCACGGGAGCCCCCCATCCGGGCCGACTTCCTGTGGCACAGTGGGCAGCTGAGGCCAGCTGGCAGGTGCTGGGAGGAGCTCGGGGAGCCGCGACTGGCACGGAGTGCTCTTCGGCCCCTCCTGGGTATTATGACTCAGGCGTGGGCGGGTCCGACAGCGCCTTGCTCGTAGAGGGGTTCAGCAGTGCCTACACTCGTGCTACTGCTTACAGGAAGGGAGTCATTGACATAAAGCATCTGGCGTCCAGCATGGTGAGCGCAGCACAGCCGCTGTTGGACATGGAGCACTCAAGGGAAACGGGAGGTTGGGCGCTGGCCTTCTGTCTCCTCAAATGCACGGTGCCCCAGTCCTTGGACAGTGACAGTAGCACTGCAGAGCCCCGGGCCAACGGGTGCCTGGCCCCCAAGAGTTGAGCTTCCATAGCCTAGTCTCACCCGGGGCCCAAGTGCTGCCCTTGGCAGGGCGGAGCCTCTGTGACTCGGATCAGAGCACATGGCCACGGCTGAAGCCCAGTGCCTGTGGACCATGCCCAGGGTCCAAGGCCCAGTGATCACATCCGCTCCTGCCTGGAAGGCAGGCAGGACCAGGGAGGCCAGGTGCCAGGGAGGGACACTGGCTGTCGCCGACTGTGCTCGGGTCTTCCCGGCCAGGTCATTCTGGAAGCTGAGGCTTCGAGACCCGCACATGGGTCACGACAGGGACGGGGCCGGGGCCGGTGCCGGTGCCCGGGTCTCTGCCCCTCACTATGTCCCCATGGGGAGGACAAGCCCAGCGCTGGTGGTGTCGGCCTGCGGGTAACCAACAGTCAGTCATTTACCAGTTATTCTCAGTCTGGGAAATTCTCCCAGGCCAATCGGTTTTACCAAGCAGAATCTTAAAATGCAAAGGTTGACATTCCTTGTCCGCAGTGCTTGGGACCAGAAGTGTTTGGGATGTGGATTTTGGAGCATTTGCATGCATGTCATGAGCTGTCTTGGGGATGGGACTCAGATCTGAGCACGGAAGTCATTTCCGTTTCCTGCACACCCTATGCTCACGTGGGAGAGCATTTTATACAATGTTTCCAGTTCATGGCGGGAGTGTGAACTCTTACTTGAGATCAGGTGTGGAATTTTTCCACCTGTGATGTTATGTTGCTGCTGAGAAATCTTTCAGATTTCAGGGCATTTGGGGTTAGAGATGCTCGGCCTGTGCACGGAGCCCTGGCTGCTCTGGACCCTGCCCAACAGCCCCACCCCAGGGCTGCCCACCTGCCCCTCCTGTCTATTGCTGGGTCACAAACCACCCCAAAACTTGGTGGCACAAAGCAGCCACAAGGCACCGCGTGCCTGGGTGCTGTGGGTGGGCAGTGGACGGTCTCCCTGACTGCCCGGAGCTGCGGTCCCTGTGTGGCTGGCACTCGGGGACCAGACGGGCCTTTTCCATGCCTCGCCTGCAGGGGGCAGAGCAGGGTGGGGAGGGTGGGGACATGGGCTTCACGCTGGGCACCAGACCTTGGTTGGCACCACTCCCTCCACCGCTGCTGGCGAGCCAGGCCTGGGGAGACCCACGCTGCAGAGGGGTGCAGGTATGGGGGACCAGCAGCTCCCTCCACCCTCGCCAGCCCTGTGTGAGGCTAATGAGTGAGAGGTGCTTCCTGTCCCCAGGAGACACGTGAGGCACCGCTCTGCACTGTGAGCCTGTCCATGTGAGTGTCGAGGGGGCGACTGGGCATCGGACACGTGGGTTCCGAGGCTTGCGGTCACACCGCCTCTTGCTGTCCTGGTCACTGCTCCATCCTCACCACTGTTGCCATCCCAGGGACCACAAGTGAGGCAGGCACAGAGCTCTGGCGCAGGATGCAGTGTCACCGGGTATCCTGTGGGTGCCAGCGCCTCTGGGCCCCTGGTGTGGTGCCCCATGCTCGTTTTGCAATGAATCCTGCAGACCAGGCACAGGGCCAGCTTCCTGGGTTCCCCCATCTACTCTCCTGCGCCCTAAGGCCACCACAGTCTGGCCCGAGGAGAATCTGTGGGCTCTGAGTCCTTGTGGAGCAGTGGACTCCAGAGTTGAAAAAACCAAGTGCAAAGTAGATAGGACAGCTGTGCCATGCGGAGTGGTGGTGGTGCCATTCAGGGGAAGGCATGGTTCTTCTACTCTGTGGTGGGACCGTGTGCGGGCCTGAAGGGTTGTCACCTTGTACCTGAAGAGGTGGAGGTGGAGGATCCCGGGTGGCCCCGCCCAAGGAAAGGTTGGGGCACAAAGGAAGAGTGACTCACTGGTTTCCCAAAAGCCTTTTATCATGAAGGGGTGAGGATAAGGTTCGAAAAGCGGAGTGTTGCCAGACCAAGAATGCCCAAAGACCCATGTGGCGCTCAGCCTTCCCATTGCTAGGAGGAAATGCTTGGGGAGGAAATGCAAGTTAAAGGAAGAGAGGTTTATTTGGCTCATGGCTTTAGGGGGTGCAGTCCATGGTCCATGGCTCGGAGGCAGAAATGTCATGGTGGAATGGCCTGGTGGAGGAAAGCTGCTTGACCCATGGCAACCAGGAAGCAGAGGGGGAGCCAGAGTGAGCGCTCCACCTCCAGGCCCCACCTCCTAACAGCACGTTCCGCTGGGAAGCCTCCATGGATGAGTCCACTGATGAGTACGCACCCCAGGATCCCATCACCCTTCAAAAGCCCCACCTCTGAGCACACGAGACTCTGGGGAGCCACCTTAGATCTAAACCATAACGCCAGGTACATGGACGGGGACGTGTTCTTGGGCAGGAGGGAAACCAGGACAGCGCGGCCCCAGCGCCTCTAGTTTCTCCATGATTTTAACCCCAATTCACATCGGTTCCTTTCTGTTAGAAGGAGGCCCACACTGCACAGGTCCAGGCACTCAGGCCACAGGGAGGTCACCGCTGCATGCAGGTCTCACACCCTTGGGTCCTGGAGACCAAGGTGGCAGCAGAGCTGGGCAGAGAACCGGGAGGGCAGGTGTGGATGGCAGTGTGGGCCCGGGGAGAAAGCTGGGGTTCCGAGGGGCACACGCACCTCCCCCAGCAGCGCCCTGCCGCTGGCGATGTCCCCAGAGCACTGACCCTCACCCTCTGTTCCCGCAGCTGGAGCTGTCCAACACAGCCGTCCTGCACCAGATGCGGCGGGACCAGGTGAGCGACGCGTGCCGGGCCAACAGCGCCGCCAGCCGCAAGCGCAGGGTGCTGACGCCCAGCGACCTGAAGCACCTGGTGGTGGACGAGGACCACGGGCTCATCTACTGCTACGTGCCCAAGGTGGCGTGCACCAACTGGAAGCGGCTCATGATGGTGCTGACGGGGCGCGGCAAGTACAGCGACCCCATGGGGATCCCGGCCAGCGAGGCGCACGTCTCGGCCAACCTGAAGACCCTCAACCAGTACAGCATCCCCGAGATCAACCAGCGCTTGAAGCGCTACATGAAGTTCCTGTTCGTGCGCGAGCCCTTCGAGAGGCTGGTGTCGGCCTACCGCAACAAGTTCACGCAGAAGTACAACACCTCCTTCCACAAGCGCTACGGCACCAAGATCATCCGGCGCCAGCGCAAGAATGCCACGCAGGAGGCGCTGCGCAAGGGTGACGACGTCAAGTTCGAGGAGTTCGTGGCCTACCTCATTGACCCGCACACGCAGCGCGAGGAGCCCTTCAATGAGCACTGGCAGACGGTCTACTCCCTGTGCCACCCGTGCCACATCCGCTACGACCTCGTGGGCAAGTACGAGACGCTGGAGGAGGACTCCAATTACGTCCTGCAGCTGGCCGGCGTGAGCAGCTACCTGAAGTTCCCCACCTACGCCAAGTCCACGCGAACTACTGACGAGATGACCACAGAGTTCTTCCAGAACATCAGCTCCGAGCACCAGACGCAGCTCTACGAAGTCTACAAACTCGACTTTTTAATGTTCAATTACTCAGTGCCAAGCTACCTGAAATTGGAGTGAAGGGAGGGCGGGCAGGGAGAGGGAGAGAATCTTGCTTTTTAATTTAAGATTTTTTTATTTGTCAAAAGAATTCTATGGATATTGGGTTAGTTTGTAAATTAATATTTCTTTGGGGGAAGATGCTGTAAGCAGCATGGTGAGAGTTATTTAAGAATCCTTTGCGGGGAAGGGTGCCGTCTCGGTGGAGGACGGGATGGGGTGTCCTTGTCCAGGCGTTCCGTCTGCTTCCCTTGTGTCCTGGTGAATCCCACGAAGTGTGCACCCATAAAGCCTAATGAATATTATTTATAGTTATTTAAACACGGTCTCTGTATAGATTTCTTTCTGTGGAAGCAGCATGTTGGCACCCTCCCGGAAGAAATCTATGGTTCCTGCTTTGCTACAGCTCCTCGGCGCCTGGAGATCTTGCTCCACGCCAAGCTCTCGGCATCAGCGGCATGGGCCTGGTGTGTGTACGGACGCTACCCTTCTCGAAATTCTGCTGGAAAGGAAATAGGTTGCTCTTGTGCTCAGGAAGAGATGTCTTCTTGGGGGATGAATTCCAAACCAATTTCAGTTGACCTGAACATCCCCTGCACTAAAGAAATGTGATTTTTCTTTTTTTTAACCCACAGAGAGAACTGAGGGTAGCAGTTTTTTCACCAGGATTAGCAGCCTGATAGAAGAGGCTTTTTAAGGGAATTCTTAACTGGTACTGCCAGTTTTGGAGAAGGCAAAGTAGCTGTTGCTTTAGAGCCAGTGGGTATTTACTGAGCATCAACTATATTCTAGGCCCATGTGTAGGCCTTGCAGAGGGCGTTGAGCAGGCTCATAGTCTTGGCCCTGGCGAAGGTTTACGTGGAGACAGAGCGTTCAGCTCAGCAGTTAGCAAACTGTGACAGGCCCTGGCTTCAGAAGAGCTCTGGACTCTTCATGAGCAGCCCGCATGGTCTGTGACCCCACACACTGGGATCAGCCACCTCACTTGGTGAGTGATCTGAGCACACTGCTCAATATAAAAAGTGACAAGAACATCCCCACCCTGACCCTGGTTCAGCCTCTTGGTAGCAGCTGCTTTTAACCCCAGAATGTGCTCAGCAGGCTGAGCATGGTGGGTGCTGTGATCAATTAGTGATGTCTGCCTTGGACAGGGAAAGGGACATGCCAGGGACGTCCTAGGGCTTCCTACTCAACACATAACAGTGACATGCACGTATTGAGGGGTCACTGGGTCTGGCATTCTGCCCCTTGCTTAAAAGGGGTCATGCACCCCTCCCATGTCCTGAGGAGGCTCAGCCCCCAACAGCCCTTCATGACTGCCATACGTGACAGCAGGGACAGCTTTGCCTCCTTAACCCTTGCTCCCTCACCTGGAGGCCGGAAGTTTGCCATGTTCTGCTTCTTGCTGATTAACATCCAAACCTGCATCTCATTCCCAGCCACTTCCCAGCCTCTCTGTTGGCCTTGAGCCATGTCCCTCAGACAGCCAATGAATGAGTGTGTAGCCGATACTGTCAATAATAATAATAAAATAATAATAATAATAGTGGCAGGTGGGTGGGGTCTGGGTGAGTTTTGCTTTTTGTTTTGTTTTTGATGCAGTATGTGGTGAAGGGATGACAATATTCTATGGGGTTTTTTGTTTTGTTTTGTTTTTGGTACTGGGGATTGAACTCGGGTCCTTGCGCTTGTGAGGCAAGCCACAGAACCACTGAGCTAAATTCCTGGCCCAGGGATGACAATATTCTAAACAAACAAAAATGAGTAATTTATTCACAGAAATGGTTAAAATTGTATTGTGAGTCTCACAGCAAGCCAGCGAGTGGCAGGAAATTCCTGTCTCACCAAGGAAATGATTTTATTTAACAGGAGCAAGGGGCGCCCCGGGGAAGGTGCCTGAGCTGTTTCTCCAACACGTGCCTCCTCCCGGCTCCTGCCCCTCTGGCCGGCCCGGCAGCCATGCCCTGGACTGGCCTTGCTGTCCCTGGAACTGGAGTGGGCAGGGGGCGCTGTCCTCAGAAACAGGGCTTCTGCTCTGGGACAGGTTGTGCAGCGTTTCCCAACACAGTGCCCTCTGGGGCGTGGAGGTGGTGTGATAAAAATGAGGGGTTTTTTCGGCCACACACCCTCGGAAAACAAACCGAGGTCAGTCTGCTCTCTGCAGGCCTTATCAGAACCTTGAGTGTGTGCTGGGCTTTCCGCACCCCAGAGAGCACCCCAAGTGGGCAGCACATCCTGACCGTGCAGGTCCCCGCAGAGAGCCCCGTCCCCCAGCATGCACTCTGGTTAGGGTGACAGTGTATCTGAGGCCTGCAAGAATGAAACTGCCCCCCACCCCCACCCCATAAGCAAAAGCGATGCGCCAGGTGCTTTAGGAAATGGATTAAGCTCTTACTGGAGTGCAGTGGCTCTGATCCCAGATCCTGCCGCGGGCAGTGGGTCCGTCCCTCCGCGGCAGAGGGGGCGTCTCCGGTGGAGGGGACCCGGCAGCCCCACGCACAGCGTCAGGCGGCTCCGGAGCGCGGACAGTTCGCTGTGCGCTTGTCCAGCTGTCATGGAAAGGCGGCCCGCGTCTGTCCTGTCTGCCTGGGGTCCCCGCAGGGGTGCTCGGTGCCCCTCACCTCTCATCGGCTTCTCCCTCCTGAAGTGGGGGCCCCGTCTCCTCTTGTCTTGGGTTCACGTTTTATTTTCTAATAACATAAATTTTTTTTAAAAAACTGATTCTTGGGCCGGGATTTAGCTCAGTGGTTTCGCTGCCTGCCTCGCAAGCGCAAGGTCCCGAGTTCGATCCCCGGTACCACAAAAACCAAAAACAAAAACCCAATTCAACTGTTTCTGCAGTGCGGAAAGACTGTCGTCCTCCCTGTCAGAGGAGTCCCCTCTCCTGCATGTTCGGGTGCGGAGCCCCCAGGAAAGCGTGGGTGCTGGGAACCTTGGTGACGCCAGTGCTCCTGGGAGCAAGGCGTGGAAGCACAGGGTCTAAGCCCTGCCCTCGCCCCAGAGCAGTGCATGAGTCCCTAGTGCGCTGAGCCAGCGGGCGCTGGACCAGAGCTGAGATGACGGGTTGCAAAAGTCGCTGTGCTAACTTGGCAAAAAGCAGGGGGGCTCTGCGTGCTTTCCCGGCCAGCCCTCTGCTTCCTCTGCCCAGCCATGTCACGCACACGCACACGCACGCGCAGCCCTAGCTTCCCGGCCATGCCACCCTGCGCCAGCCCCTTCCTTCCCGTCCCCGTCAGCTGGACTGACCACACCGCTCGCCGAGTGCCGCCGCCACTCGCAGCCTCTCCCGTCGCAGCCCCTCTGCGGCCCGCAAGGCGCCACCCGCGTCCTCCCACAGAGCTCCGGGCGGCCCAAGGACACGGGGGGGGGCGACCTAGCGTCTCCTTGGAGTGGGGTTTCCTGAATTCGCAGTGGAGGGCGCGTTGGGCCCCCCCGTACCTCAGTCTGCTGCTCAGGAAAGCTGGAGTCCACGCTGCCACCAAGCGGGAGGGGTTCATGAACCTTCTCCGGGAAAAGCCATTCACCCCGATTATTTTTCTAAGTAACTTCAATTAAATTGAAGAAAACAGCAGCTGCTCTCCGCGTGCTTTGTTCATGGCTCATTCATAAGAAGCCGAGGGCGGGGCGGGCACCGGCCACCGGGGGACGGGCTGTGGGCCCCGCTGCAGGCCCAGGGCCTTCCTGTCTAGTGGATGAACAGAGCCGGCCCCCAGGGGTCCAGTGGGGGCCGTCCACGTCCCTTCAGCCCTCGCCGGGCACTGAGTATCCGCATCGAAGCGCAGGGGTCCCTCCTAGTCCGTTTCCTGACGCCCCGTAGTGCTCCTTCCGCATCACGGATGGCGATGACTCTGCCTGCTCCCTGCGGCTACAACAGAAGGCGCGAGGTGAGCGCTTCATAGGAACATGGTGCTGGTGGCGGGGGCCACACAGCGTGGCAGTGTCCCCGCAAGGGACCCGGCTTCGTCACAACACTGGCGAGAGAGGGACCTGGCCACCGGCAGCAGGGCCACATGGGCGCCGCAGGGCGAGGCTGGCAGTGCACATGGGACACCCAGGGCCCGTGAGGAGGACACCAGCCACTTCTGAAGCTGCCTCGAGAACCTGGCCGCCTTCGCCTAGGCCCTGCCGCTCCAAGATGTCACTGCGCGCCACCAAGCTCCTAGGCACGGCCTGGCAGGACACGCTCCAATAACAGGAATCATTGAGCTTTGGTGGTCAAGATAATTTCTATTTCTCCAAAGAAGAAATCATACTTAAAGGTCGTCTATTTTTTGTTCTGATTTCTTCAAATACAGGATCCAAACATTTTCACGTGAGATTGCTGGGTGAAAATCCACTCCGTTTTTCAGCGGTGCCAGATTCGCGTTCTAAGTGTCCACACCCAGCAGCTCTGCAGCCCGTGGCCTGGGCCCCACACCTTTCTTGGAGACATCAGTCCTTGCCCTGGTCCCTTCTGGCTGGGAAGTGACGGCCACAGGGCTTTGCCATCTTAAATCCGAAGAAAACACCTCCTTTTCTAAACAGTGGGTGGCCGTGACTTTGCCTGTCCCTGTGGGATCTGGGGTACTGTGGATATTGGTGGAAGCAGAGTAGGGCGAGGGTCCCTGAAATGGCCTCTTGTCCCAGCCGGCCAATCAGGAGCCATTTCTGATGGTGTCACAGGCGCCCTCTGTCCAGCACTGCAGGAAGTGCAGAAGCCCAGGAGCCGGGGGGCCCCTGCAGGTCCTGAAAGCGACCACAGCCTCACTTCAGAGGAAACGGGACAGGAGGTAGCCGGGTCATCAAGAATGATGCCACTGAGCCCCATCCTGGGAAGAGCTCTCTTCCTAAGTTGTGTTTTCCTACACTTTTGGTAGTAGAATAACTTTTATGATAATAGACTTTGTTGGAAACTAAGAAATAATTTAAATGTTGGCAATACCACGTCAGCCTCCAAAATCATTTTAAACGTATAAAAATGCTGTGATACCCAAAGGACCAGGAGTGGTTGGCTGAGGGGGCCTGAGCGAGGGAGAGCCTCAGGGCCGGGCAGAACACGTCTCAGAGACCCCCACCCCCAGCACCATTCTGAGCTACACCCACTGTGTGGCTGGTGCTGTGGCCCCGCAGTCCTGGGGCCCTGGGGCCCGGGTGACCTACTGGAGGTTGGAGACGGGTCTGGCCTTGTCCCGGGGAGAACTTCCCGGACATCTCCAGTCTGTGGTCACAGATCTGTCCAGCAGGACGCAAAGACAAACTCGGGAAAAGCAACCTCCTCCATCTCACCGTCCTCACCAAGTGCCAGCCTGGTCTCCAGCTGTGGCAGCCGTGGCAGAACAGCCCGGACAAGAGTGGGGACGGCCCACTGGCTCCAGACCCATGGCGAGTGTACGAACTGTCCTGAAGAGACTCTCCTGCTCTCTTCATAGAAAGGGAACAGAGCTGTCCGTAACCAACTGGAAGCACTTCCTCCCAGGCCTGTTTCCTTTCTCTAAGATGAAAAGCAGTGAGTTATATTTGTGGTTTCTGTTTTCCCTTTTTAAATTGGTCTGTGTGGGCCAGGCATGGTGATGCATGCGGGTAATCCCAGTACTTGGGAGGCTGAGGCAGGAGGATCACTGTGAGTTCGGGCCCAGCCTGGGCTACATAGTGAGTTCAAGGCCAGCCTAGAACTACATAGAGAGAGCCTGTCTCAAGATAGATAGATAGATAGATAGATAGATAAACAAATAAAATTGGTCCATGTGTTCCACATTCCTAGCAAAAGCAGTGATGCTGTGTGTGGTAGTTTGAGCCCTAACCCAGGCTCTTCCCCATAAATTACCACGGATCTCCACAGGCCCCAGGGTTCTAAGGAACACAGTTTGAAAACCACCAAACTGACTGACTTCTGAACCTCTCAGGTTTCTCTCCTGTCCACCCAAGTCCTCCTTTGAGGCTCCTGCTGCTTCCTGCTGAGGAGGCAGCCAGTTAGCTGGTACCATGGAGGTTAAATACTGAATCAAGGGACGTCATGGTCCCTGCATCAAGAGACACCATGGAACGAGATTAAGATAGAGGAAAAGAAATAAGAAAAAAAAGCAGAAGCAGAAAAGAAGTAGCTCACGCCTGGATTCAGGAAGGAAACCAGTTTACCCTCCTCCCCCTCAGTGGTCTGCCAAGGACGGAGCAGGCTCCAATTCCTACAAAAGAAGCCTGTGAATTTGAAATTCAAAGACTGGTATGGGAAGCATTCTCTGTATTCGGCTCCTTTCTGGTTCTCGTTAGTTTTTTTTAAGATAATAGAGCATCTTGTTATGAAAGAAGGACAAGAGTTCTGGATTTTGGATCTACGACCAGGCCAGAAACCACCCCGGCCCAGAACCACAGGGGAGAGGTCTAAAGAAGAGCGCTTCCGGTGACACCGGAAATGACGCCATATGCTGTTGCCCCCCCCGCTGGGCGGGGGGCTGGGCCTGCAAACGCGGTATTTTCCAAAACGACGCGTTTTCCTGTGGAAGGCAGACCATCACGTCACTGTTATGAGCTATTCTGTAGTTTATTATGTGCCGGACCGTGTGCCGAGCGCTTTCAATGTGATTCTCACAACACCCCGCCAAGCCGACTGGGAAGAGGAGCAGAAGAGGAGAGCAAGCGACCCGCCAGTCACTCATCCGTGCGCAGCGTCTCCGGCCGCCGAGGCGGACTCGGGCTAAGAGGGAAGAAGGCCGGAGTCTAAACCAGGAGACGACGGCGCCATAGGGAGGACAGACGCAGAGCTGAGCCCAGGCCCGGGGTCTCAAGCCCATCCAGCCGGTCAGACTGTGCTGTTTTTCAGCACAGGGAAAAACAGAAGAGGAAAAGCGCAAAGCTCAGGCTGGAGTGGTCACAGGAAGCCGCATCTGCCCACCAAATAAACTAAGTTTCTCACTGCACTCGGGGCTGAGGCAGGAGCACTGCCATAGTGAGGCTACATAGTGAGTTCTGGGGCCCTGCCCTCAGGCCTAGGCCATGGAGTGCCCTAGCCCTGGTGGTCTGTTCGGGAGCCTGGAGCTGACCCTGCTTCCGCTCGCCACCAGTCATTCAGTCAGCCATCAGACATACCAGGCATGCACCCATGCCCGAGCCTGTGCAGGGCACCGAGCCCACGAAAATCCTAGACTCTCGAGCCAGTGGAGAGGAGGAATGATAACGGGGCATTGTGGGGTGGCTGACACATAGCCTAAGGCGAAACCCCAATTTCTCCTTGGGGCTTGGGGGTGCACGCCTGAAAACCCAGTGAGTCGGGAGACTGAGGCAGGAGGATCGCAAATTTGACACCAGGATGGGCCACTTAGCAAGGCACTGTCTCAAGAAAGATGATATGATAAATACAGATACCTTCACATGCACATATGTGCATCAAAGAAAAGGCAAAGAGGACCACCAGGAAAAGCATCCAGTTATGACGTTAGTGCTGTTTTCTTCCTAGTGTCATGATCTTATATTTGGAATTTAAGGCAATAAGCATTTGTTTATGCAAAAGCTTTTTTTTTTTTTTATTGCTTTGAGACAGGGGCTCACTATGTAGCCCAGGCTGGCCTCAAACTCACAGCGATCCTCCTGCCTCAGTCTCATGAGTGCTGGCGTCACAGGAGAGACTCGTTCCGGTCTTTATCCCGCTCACTCCGATTCCTGGGCTTTCCTGCAGACTCGTGGCGCAGGCTTTGCTGTGGAGGCAGCACCTGCTGTCTGGGAGTCAGGTGGTACCCGAGTTTAAAACACATCCGCCCCAAGGGGCCCAGAGCAGGGTTGTGAATTTGTACTGCCTCAGGTGGGGAAACTGAGGCTAGGGGAGGTGGAGCCACGGCAGAGCCGGTCCACGAGGAGCCTGGGTGGAAGCGCGTGAGCTTGGCCAGGCGGAGGCTGCGGGCCGCGCCCGGGGCGGAGCCAGGCCAGGTGCGCCGCCCGCCCTGCAGGCGACCGGAGCGGCGTGGTCGTCATGACGGACGCTGCCAAAGCGGCCTGCGAAGTCGGCGCCGTGGCCTGACAGGACCCGGGCGGATAACCCGAGCCCAGCCACGAAGCCGAGGCCTCTGAGCGGGGGAGCCAGGCCCGGTCCGCGGCCACTGCCCGACGTCCACGGCCAGAGGCCCCCTGTGCCTGGCGCCCGGTGAGCAGACTCGGAGCACCTCGGCCCCCTTCACTGCGCGGGAGCTGCTCGTTTAGGAGTGGCTGTCCTTCAGATCCTTTTATATACACACCCTGCCTTCTCTGGAGGAAAGTTCCGCTCGCCTTTTTATCTTCTTTACAAAGTCTTCAAAAGCGCAAATGTTTTTAATTTCGATGAAGGCCAATTGAGCAGTTTTTGTTTTCTGTTCGGTTCTTTGTGTCCTGCTGCATTTGGGCTGCGTGTTCCCCAAAGCCCCAGGGTTAAAATAAAATTGGGCCATTTTCCACGCACCGTTACAGTTTCAACTAATGAAAATAAATGAAATTAAACTTGCTGAGTGCCATTGGGAGGTGGTAGTTCCTTTAAGTAAGCAGGGCATAAGTAGTGCTCACCTGTGATCCCAGCACTCACTCTGGGAGGCTGAGGCAAGAGGATCATAAGTTCTAATGCAGCTTGGGCAACTGAGCAACTTGGGGACCCTGTCTCAGAACAAAAACTTTTGAAAGGGCTGGGGTGAAGCTCAGGGTGAAGCCCCTGGGTTCAGTCCTCAGTACTGACAAAAAACATTATCATCGGTAAATTATAGCTTAATTTTTCTCAATAAAAGGCAACTAAGTAACACGAGACAAGCATATGTGTTAGTGTCATAGGTTTCTACTAAGTATATACTAAGCAATCTGACTTATTTATATATAAATATCAGGGATGGAAAAGCAGAATTTTATTTTTTAAATTGCTTAAGATTTTGAGTTACCGGGACAAAGCATATAAACGATTCCACAGTTCTCACTGCCATATTTCCCTGCTGTCTCCAGAAAGATAAACCATGTGGCACCCGACTGGGGCCTCTCCCGATTGCCCCAGTGACTCCATCGCTTTAATCTACTCTTAGTGGAAACCGTGAGTTGGTGCCTAGAAAATGTTTTCAGTAATCTTTTTCTCCGTATCTTGCTAACTGTACATTTTCCAATCAGATAATTGAAGTCTGAATTGTGTTGTGCATAAACTGCCTGCTCACCAACCTTTTTGGTACTGGGGCTCGAACTCGGGACCTTGCGCTTGTTCGGCAGGCGCCGGAACCACTGAGCTAAATCCCAGGCTGCTCACCAACCTTGTGTCGTGTGACGTGGTATCATGGCGTTTAGATGGCGGGGCCTCAGCACCTTCTGGAGGCCAGCGGGCTGCTATCCTCGGCCTTCCCTGCATACCTTCCTCCTCTCCAGTTCACACGCAGCTTTCCCTTGTCTGCCTGTTGCTTTCAACACGTTGCTAGACTTTCTTCTTAATTCTCCAGTAGCTCGTCTTTATGCACAGGATTTCATCTTTTCAATTTAAATATAATGAATACATTTGTATCTCCCACCACCTCCTCAGGACTTTTTTAATTGTCCCTGCAGCTTGATTTGTCTTTTTATTTGCATAGCTGCTATAGTAAATTTTAACATCTGGATTTCCCTTCATTCTGGGTTCTCATTCTGTGGGGCTTTAAGTTCCCCAAGATGTTGCCGACCGGCTGAAGGTTCTTTTGCTCCGTTGGAGTGGAAATCAGGAGTTGGTGAGGCACAGCTATGCTAGCACTGACAACTCCAGGTAATGCAGGGTGCTGCTGTCCAGGGCTGGCCTGTGCTGGACACTGGGGGTCAGCTCTGCTGGCTGCTTCTCTCCGCTGCTGGTCCCTGCTGGCTGCTGGTCAGTGGAGCTCTTCCGGGCTAACGGTCCCTACCGTTTATTGCTCTGTCTTTGAGACGACCAGTCTGTCCACACTACTCAGAAACCTGAGTAGATTTATAGGACTTTCGAAGCCCACTACCAGAAATAACCCCTGAGAAGCTTTACAGGACCACTGGAGTGAGACTTTAACAGGGCCTGTGCAACACCAGGGTGTTGGTACACTTGTGGAGCTTCCTAGACTAAAACCCCTAAGTGGAAGGGACTGCTGCTTCTATAGCAGCTGCAGGCTTGTGATTGGTTCACATTCAGCCCCGCTGATTGGTCCAGTGCAGGCCTGTGATTGGTCCAAGTGGTGCAGGCTGTCAACTCTTCAGAGGGGAGGGAGGGTTGGGAGCTACTTGACTGACAGCTGTCTTTTCTCTGGGAGAACTAGTGGGGCTGAAGCTGGGCATGGGGGAGCGCTGGCTGTGTTCATCGGGGTGGCGACCATGGGCCCAGGCTCCCCCTTCCTGATCTTAGCCACGTCAGGCCCCTACCTGCTTCTTCACAGAGGAGCTGGGCATCGGGGTGGCAGGGGCTGGGGAGGAGCTCCCTGCCCTCCTCCCGGTTGGCCCTGCCTGCTTTGTCACGGCCGCCTTCTTGGCATCCGGCATGGTGCCCGGCACACTGATTATTCACTTGGAAGTAACTAGAGACCCCGCTTTGTGGGCTGTTGAGGCAGATGTGTGGCTCCCCGAGCGATCGAGCCCTTCTGAAGGGTTGGTTTGGGCCGGGCGTGGCAGCGCACACCTGAGAAGCAGGAGGGTGGACAGGTCAAGCGCAGCCTGGGCAACTTAGTGATGTGGGGAGACCTTATCTCAGCAGTTAAGACGTAAAAAATAAAAAGGCCCTGGGTTCAAACCCCAGGACCATTGAAAAAAGACAGCTGCACTTGTATCTTGTGTTCCCTTGAGTTCTAACGGTTCAGCCCTTTGCTAAGCACAGTTGCTGGACGCCCCAACAGCGCGTCTTGGGGCTGCACCCAGCTCAGACCCGAAGGCCCCACCAAGCCCCCTGCAGACACCCGCCCGGAATGGGCAGACAAATCCCTGCAGTTCCTTTTCTAAAAGAAAGGTCAAGCTGGCCTAGGTCAAAGGTGGAGGTAAAGGTCAACCCAACCTTCAAACCTAGTTGGCCAGCAGGAGCCCTGGCAGCCTGGTTCTCTTAGCTTTTGTGCTTCTTTCCCAAAGCCTTCCTGCTTTTGTTCTCTACAATTTAAAGGGGAAATTGAAATTTGTTTAGTTCTTACATTTCTCTGTGCTTCCTTTCCTCACCTTCCTCCTCTTCCTGCTCCTCCTTCTTCACTGGGAGTTGAATCCCAGGGCCTTCACACTGAGCTACATCCCCAGCCTTTATAAACTTTGTGTTAAAATTTTGACACAAGGTCTTGCAAAGTCGCTAAATTCCCCAGACTGGGCTTAATCTTTTCAATCCTCCTGCCTCAGCCTCCCTGTGCTGGGATTGCGGGCCTATGCCACCATGCCAGCTTCTTTTCTTCTTGTATCTCTAGAAGTCTCTTAGTCTGATGTCTAAGACACTGCCCAGAAGTTGTCTTTCTGCAGATGTCACTCACGAAGGATTTCTCTCATTCCCTCCCAGCACTGAGCTGAGCTGGTCGGTCATCAGGATATCCAGCTTCAGGGAGGTGGTTCAGTGGTGAGCGCTTGCCTAGCTCGTCTGAGCCCTGGGTTCCACCCCCACTGTGGTAAAAAAAAAAAAAAAAAAGAGAGAAGAAAAAGGTTAGAACACTGATGTTTAGTAATTTCCACTGGCCGTGGCCTGTGCCCTGGAGCTGTGGACACATTGAGATCTCGTTTGACTCAGTTTACCAAGTCCCTGTCGGGCCTCCCCGGATTCCAGCACCTGCTCTGTCAGCACAGCTGCACCTTCCCGCGGGGCCTCTGTCCTGTCCGTCAAGCGCCTCCCCTTTCCTTCCGGGCGACTGTCAAGTCACTGTCTTCTGCCCTCGCCCGCACCCTCTCCTTTATGCGTCTTTGAGGATCTTGGGAAATCTGGGCGGAATTGGTTAACTTTTTGCAAATCTATTTACTCTTAGGAATTGTGAAGAAGCCAGGAAAGAAGTGTTCTGGATTTCAAAAATACACATATGGGCTTCTTTTTATTTATTAACAGCTTTTATGTATTTTCAATATTATTCCTGAAAACAGCTGTTTCTGTGAGTTCTCTTTCACACCTGCCTGTCACTTTGGATTTCCACTTGTTAATTTACAAAGCTGAACTGAAAGTGATAGGAGCAAAGCTCGAGGTAATTTTCCTGATTGGAATTTTATTCACATATCTGAGGGTCACTCAGAAGCTGTGCTTACGCAGCTAGGGTTGCAGAGAAGCCTCGGGCTTATTCTTCACCCCTAACTACTGTTTTTGAGGTGTCACTAATAGTACAGCATTTGCCAAACTTATATTAGCTGGGTTTCTGTGTTTTTCCTCCACTAAATTATAAGACTCTGAAGGAAACATGTTTTCTCTATCCACTACTGTACTTAGCATTATGCAAATAGTGCATACCATGAATGGGAAAGGCATCATCTATTTTTGCTTCCCAAAAGTCTACTTGTCTCTCAGGCTCCCAGAGAAAGGATGGCTGTAGAAACCCCAGACTGGCCCATGACTCCACTCTTCATTTGTCAGCATACAAAGCCCATGCCTGTTCTTCCTCTTAAATGTACGCAGACAGCCAGGAATCTCCACATATTTGCGGATGCCATCCCAAGCAAGAGAAAAAGCTTGAAGCAAAGAGAAAGAATAAATCCAGAGGAACCAGAAGATTAAAATAAACAAAGCCCACAAGCTGAGCTGACACCTTCCAAGCCGTAAGAAAAGATAATTGTTTACATCAACAAGAAATGGCAAGGACAAGGAACAAATAGAGATTTAAAAGTGCTCTCAGAAATTAAAAATAGCTTAGCCAAAACAAATTCAACTGAAGGACAGGGAGATAGAGCTGAAGAAAGCTTGCAGAAAGAAGATGTTTAAAATCCAAAGAAAAGAGAGATGGGAGAGGTGGTGAATTTATCCAGGACATAGAATTTCCAAATAATAGGAATTCTAGGAAGCTAAAATAGTTAGGAAACTATCCAAAAAACGATGGACGTTTTCCAGAAGTAAAGGACGGACTCTGTACTCAGCACGATGAATAAAAAATGTCCACACTGAGAGGTATATCAGTGTAAAATTTCATAACACCAGGAATAGGCTTCCAGTAAGCGAGAACAAAGGCAAGTCGATTCACAAAACTGCCTTTTACAGGGAGAAGGCAAGTAATAACTCTGCAATCTAACACACTAAGCAACTGAGTTTACCACCGGCCCCTTCCTGGAAACCCGTCAAAATGATGTAGCAAAGAGGAATTACAGAGAATGAAGTCACGAAGTTGCTGGAATTGCTGAGGATAGGAATGTGAGTGGGTGTCTGAATCCTTAGATCGCGACTCCCAGGAGGCTGGGCAGTGGGCAGGGGGAGGAAGGAAGCCTCTCCAAGACACTGGACAGAGCCCTGCCCCTGCACCGCACCAGAGTCAGGGACAAAGGATAAATGTGGGGCAAGGAAAACCCCCAGTAGCCGTCCCTCGCTCCCACCAGGGATGGTGGCCTTTGCTCCTGGACCTGAGCCTCGGAAATATCCTTGAAGAAACTGAACTACAGTGTAGGGCTACGCTAGTGGTTGTTGAGTCCTTACTGTAGAGAAAACCATCCCCATTTGGACACCGAGGACAGAAACTCAGCCTGTCTGCCCTTGCTAACCTGGACCTATTTTAGTGAACGCTTCCCCCTCACTGAGACAAAATACCTGACACCCACAATGTAAGGCCAGTACACGGACTGTGGCTCACAATTTCACGGTTGGCTGGTTCCAAGGCAGAAACATCATGGCAGAAGGATGTGACAGCCAAGAAGCGAAGCACAGGGACAAAGCCAGAGAGGAAGGGGCCAGGGACCAGTCATGGTCCTCAAGGCAAGGCCTCCGTGACCCACCTCCTCCAGCCTCATGAGCCCATCCCTGCATTAGCTCATGGTGAGGTTAATGCCCCCAGTCCAATCACTTCTCCAGGGAAGTGGGCAATCAGGTTTAACCGGCACGCTTGCCATTCGTATATCCATCAGACCACATCCCAAACACAACACACACACACACACACACACACACACACACACACACACACACAGACACAGACACAGGCGCACACATGTGATGGAATCAGCTCTCTCCTGAAGGGAAGTCCAGTAAAGACAAAAAGTCATGCCAACTACCTAAATCAATGAACTCGGTATTTCACTATCAAATATAAATGGTGAACCAAAGATCGAAGTACTCCAACGAGAAGGTACTGCACAAAGAAGGGAGCTAGGGGAAGACCACAAACAGTGAGTCCAGAGGGTCAGTCTGGGCTCGCAGCTGTAGAGCACAGCATTCCCTCCACCTGGACTTATTCAGTGAACATTCAGAGAAGACCTTCTTGGAGCCTGGAGATGTGGCAAAGAACAAAACAGACAAGGCTCCTTTGCGAGGGAAGGCACCCAGGGCTTCTGGTGGGAGCACAACATGTGCAAAGGCCCTGAGAAGGGAATGAGCATTGGAGGGGCCAGGAACAGCAGGTGCCGCCAAGATTGGGAGGAGAGTGGAGAAGGAGAGAGGCAGATGGAGATCAGGCCCCATCGGGCCTCTTGAGTCTGAATAGAGTCTGCCTGCCATGAGGGAGATGGGCAGCCCTGGGGAGCTTCATGCAGAGGAGTAAGGGACCCCACTCAAGCAGATCTGTGGCCTTCTGCCGAAGGCTAGGGAAGGTAGGAGTGCAGGGAAGAGAGGGTTGCAACAATCCACATCCCAAAGGGCGGTGGCTCAGCAGGCTGGTGGGTGAGGAGTCGGCGTCAGACTTTAGAACAACAGTAAGTACCTCCATTCGCGAATGCTGCTGTTCACAAACAATTTGGTTCACAAGCAGAAGCGCTTGGCAAAATTTTGCTTCTGTTCACAAACTACCCACCAGGTGATGAACACGGCTGCAGCCATCTTCCCCAGAATCATGAAACAAATTAAGTTTGTGAAGGGAGGCACCAGTGTATTTTGAAGACAGCTGATAGGCTTTGCTGCTGGCTCAGCCACTAGCTGTGAGAGGAGGGGCCTATTGGAAGCAGTGCTGAAGACCCGGAGTTTGGTTCCAGACCAGGTAAACTTATGATGCCTGGGTCAGTTATCTGTGGGTGCAGAACAAAATTGGTCACTAAAAAACACCATTTGTGTCGTCCCCGTTTCTGTGAGTCCGAAATGGAGTGCGGTTCAGCTGAGAACCTCCGGCTCCAGGTCTGCCTTGGAGCTGTGAGCCTTGGGCTGCGGGCTCCTCTGGAAGCTGGGGGAGTGGGGTCTTCCTCCTCCTCACGTACCCGGTCCAGGAGGCCAAGGTCACTCAGCAAGGAGGCTGCTGGGTGGAGGGGCTGCCTTGTGATGTAGCAGTTGGTCTTCCTCGAGTGGTGAGCAGCCGAGCCCAGGAAAGAAGGTACTGTCTTTTTATTACCTCACTCACGAGTGACGTCCACCACTTCCACCGCTGGCAGTTAGGCCGAGTCAGCATGCCCAGCCTGCCCACACTGAAGAAGGAGGGCTCCACATGGGCATGGATACCAGGTGGTGGGGTTCACTAGACGTCCTTGTGGCAAGGTCATGTAGGCTGCTGTCAAAGGTCTGTAACTCGAGGGTCAAGTCCAGGGTGGAAGTCATTATCAGGAGTGCATTTCATCTTGGAGGGTCTTGGGAAGCACTGGAGGGCTCATGAATAGGCTGAGGCTGGGGGAATGTCTCCCAGAGCTGGTCTGGTAAGAGATTCGCAGTGGCTCCTGCTGTCACCAACACCAGAGGGACCACACCTCTGTCTTCTCTGGGTCCCCAGTGCCAGAGACCTAGTGCCAGGTGTCCTCACAGCTTCCTGTTGAAACTAACTTTAGAATCAAAGTTCTCCAAGGAGCATATGTTAATTGGAAGAACCAGAGCCTAGAGCCTAGCTACAGAGACCTGGAAAGTGTGAGTTGTACAAATGTCTGTTGTGGGGAGGTGGCATTTATATCATGAAGTATCAAAATCTGGAGAGGGGTTTAAAAGAGATGCTGAGGCATCTGTCAAAGACTGTTGTCCTTGAGATGATGGAGCAGAGATCTGAGGGCATGAAACACATCTAGGTGGCATTGCAAAGAGCTGTGCAGAGACATCCATACAAATGCCACAGCACTAATGAAAAAGAAGCAAAGAACAAAATGCAGGTTGTGAAAAAGAGATGAATTTGGAAATTAAGAATGGAATAAACTGGGTGGAAGAAACAGATGAGTAGATGAGAAAATTAGCTGAAAATAAAACAAATGATCAAGAAGTGGAAAACTAGGAGGTGCACAAAATTGATCCAAGAGGATTGAATTTTAAATATCCTAGGAAAAGAAAGAAGATGAAGGGCATAGAATTACTTTTTTAAAAAAATTCCCAGACAGAGGAGGAGACTTAAACAGCTCTCCTGAGTCTTGGTTTATCGAGTGCAAGGTGACCCTTGGGCTATTGTGTCAGGGAATTTCAGCAGACTCAGAATGGACAAGGACAACATGGATGAGTAGCCAGCCCCGAGCAGCAGCAGCTGTTTCTGTCACATGACAGGTCTTTGGTAAACCTCGAGGCCACCCTGGGTCAGCTGTCCTGTGCGTTATCAGCGTCCTCTTCTGATGGAGACACGCGAGTCACAGCTAGCAATGGCAGAGCCAGGTGCCATCGGGTGCCACTTTCTAGTGATCCCGAGCTCTCAGGAGGAGTGAGGAACGCCGGCCAAGTTCTGCAGGGGAAGGAGTTTGGATGCGGAATCACCGAGACTGTTAATCAAGTGTTGGGGAGAACAATACATCTCCGCACAGCAAAAACAAGTGAAGAAGCCGCCACCTTTGCCCACCTGCGGGAACTTGGTGGTAGTTGAGGGGTGTGCTTTGCCCCCTGCACCTCAGGATCACCCAGGGGAGCTCTGTGAACATCTGGATGCCTGGCGTCCCCAGAAAGGCATGAAGTCAGACGGCCTGGGTGTGGAGCCACATGGCAGTATGTATGTATGTATGTGTGTGTGGAGGTGTAGGTACTGTAGGTATATGTGGATGGATGGATGTAAGTAGGTATTGCAGTTCTGGGAATTGAACCCAGGGCCTTCACACTGCACTACATCCCCAGAATTAAAAAAAAAAAACTTAAATAAAAAACTTGAGGCAAGGTCTCAATAAGTTGCTAAAGTCCTCCTGCCTCAGCCTCCCATGATTCCAGGCATGCTCCACAGTGTCTGACTCACAGCAGTAGTTTCTCACTCTTGCCAGGTGATTCTCATGTTCATCTGGGGCTGAAGACCATTGCTCAAGGGTGAGACTGGTTACTTTTCAGGAAAGTCTCCCATGTGCCTTAGTTTGGATCCTAAATGTCCCCGGAGGCTCACGTGTCAAAGGCTTATTCTGCAGCCTTCAGTGCTGTTGGGGGTGTGGAACATTAAAGGGGGAGCTCCTGGGTCACTGGGGCTGTGGGACTCCCACTCTCCCTTTTGCATCCAGCTGTGAGGTGACCCTGTTGTTCCACTACACATCTGCCATGACCTGCTGTCTCCCACAGGCTCAGAACAGCAGGGCCAGTCAGCCATGGACAAGAACCTCTAGAACCATGAGCCACGGTGAACCTTTTCTCTTTATAAGATGATTTTCTCAGGTATGTGTTACAGTTCTGGAAAGCTGACACACACCCTGACTGCCCTGAGGACTCAAATCCTCAGCCCTTTCTCCTCCTCTCTCCCACGGGCCTACCTGCTGCTCCCTTTTCCTCAGCTAATTCCTTGCCTGGCAACTGACAGGAGTCAACGGAGCAGAAGCTGGGACATAAAGTGGATGCTTAGGAGAGGAGCCCCAGGACAAGTAAAATCAAAGCGAAACGAGGGACAGAAATTAGAAGTGTCCATTTAATGTAGTGGGAGAAAGGGGAACCATTGTAGAGTGTAAAGAGGTGGGGAGGAAGGATAAGATGAAAGCTCAGTTCAGATGGCAAATGACATCTGTTTCTGAAAATACGTATCATCCTCATATAATCCAGCACTGAAATGATGGTTGCTTTACTATCAAGGCGTTTCCCATACGAATCTCCTTTGGGGCAATGATGAAATCCAACAGACTCTTGCTAATTACATTCTCTAGTGAATCTTGACGCTGCCTAATTTACAGACCAGAGATTGGTGTGGTCAATAACTATGTTAAACAGCTCAACTGCTTGCACGTGGTGTCTAATCTTGGCATTAATTGTGCCCATTAACCCGCACAGAGGGGTTTTAAATTCCTGCAGGATGGCGAATGTGCGTTTCCTTTGAGGACTCTCACCACATTTTCCTTTGCCCACATGCGTAGTTCAGGCTTAATAAAGCCTCTTTTTCTGAATTTCGTCTCCAAATTAATGGCCGAAAAGCCGGCTATTCTTCCTCATGGGAAACACTGAATTCAGACTCAAAATCAACCTTATTGGTGTTTCTCCATCATAAAGTCGACTGGAAGGCAGAGCTCCGGTGGACAGACTTCCGCTCTTCGGCCCTCCGATGACGTCATCATCATCTGAGCCGGTGCTGCAGCAGCCTGCGTCCTCCCCAGGGCGGTCCCCCTGCCTTCCGGGGCCTCCCCGTCTTCGGCCCTTTCCGTTCGTGGCCACCTGTCGCGGGCAGTACTTACTGCTGGTAGCGCTTTTCAGTGAGTGTGGGTGACGTGTTTGGGTCCGAAGCATGGTATTTGCCCTGGTAGGACCCACGGAGCCGCACGCCAGGCCTCACGGCGCTCCACACTGCGTAACCCGCCACAGACCAAGTCCGAAGATATTTTGCTGTCTGTGTCCGACAGAGGTGGGGCTGCCTTTGGGGCAGCAGGGACCGCCAGCTGTGCTCACCACCTCTCTGCTCGGTGGCCATCGTGGGGCCTGCTGTGGTCGCGGGGTGACCGGGTCAGTGGAGGCCGTGCGGAGCAGCTGCAGGCCGCCCTCGCAGCCGTGCTGGGCGCCTCTCTCCGGCCCGGGGCCCACGCGGACTCGGTGGGGCTGAAGTGGCCCCAGGTGCCCGCCCTGCTCCGGGGTGTCCAGGTGGCCTTATCCACGCTGGCGGGGCCTCAGGACCCGGGCTGGGGGCCCCGCTTGTCCCCCGCTCCTTCCGGCCCCTCCCCTAGCTCCCGCTGCTCGCAGCCTCGGGTTCCCAGCCGCTGTCCTCCGTGCAGTTCCCGCGGGCTCCACCAGGGGCAGCCGCGAGCAGGTCTGCACGCTGCATCTGCCCTCGGTGAGGTCGGTTCCAGAGCCCTGGGGCCAAGCGGAGCCCCGCGAAGGACAGCGTTACCGCCCACCGGAGCGGCTCCCAGGGAGGCACTCACACCTCCTCCGCCTCCCAGCGACTTCTTTGCGGCTCCCAGCCCCTGGGTGGGGTCGGGCCGACAACCTGCTGGTCCAGGTGCATGTCCTTGTTGCTTTCGCTTGGATTGCGAGAATTTCCCCAGGCCGTTAAACATCTTTGGAAAATAAGATTCTGCGTGATGGCGTATATTTGACAAACTATGAACCGTAAAGCTTTTAATGCTTGGGCATTTGGTTTGTTTACACTTTTTACCCTCACCAGGAACGGCTGTGAATTTTCCTGTGTAAATCTTATGTCTACGAACAGTGGCAACACCATGGTTTATGCTTTTGAACTCCTCTCGGAGCCAAGAGCAGGTGTGGCTTCACATTTAATAAAAACGTGCAGACTTCACTCCCGCCAGGTCCAGTGAGGTCGCCCGGGGCCCCATGAGAAGTCACACGAATGTGCCAGATCCAGTTAGCACAGATCGCGAGCTGTTCACGTTCTGGAGTGCTATTAGCAGAAACCATAAAGGAGCTGAGAGTCAAAACACAAGTAATCATCTTACAGAGCACTCTGTCACGGACCTCCTCTCCAGCATGTTTATCCCTAGTTACGGTGGCGGAGCCCATGTTCAGAGGGGGACGCACTCGGGCAGAACTTGGCCCAGTGCTTTCTGTGGGGCGTGAGAGGTGTGCAAAGGGCAGCGTCAAGTGCAGACTGAGGATCACACACGTGTGCACACAGCTCAGTTTCAGGTGTGGCAGCCCCATTCATTTTGGATAGGATGCCAACAATGAGGGGCCAGGTAACCGACAGCAGCCTGACTACTGGTTTCAAGTACAGGAAAAACTCCCTGGAAAGAAAACGGTTTAGTTTTAGGGTCATTGTGAAGCAGACCGAACCTACATGGGAGTTTTCGTCTGCCCAGCCCTGGGCCTGGCGCTATGCATGGGACTCAGAATGACATCACCAGGACTCAGCCAGGTGGAAGGGTCTTCAGCTGGGTGCAGTCCCTGGCTGTGGCCTGCAGATACTGTCATTCTGACCCGAGATGGGAAGGGAACTGGCTGAGTTTAACCTAAGAATATCCTGCTTCCTAAACAATCTGGAGGACTGTCTGTTACCTTTTAAACAGTATTCATTTTTTGAGGAAACACTTTTCTCGTATTTGCTATGCATATTCTGTCTCTGCCTCTGTCTGTCTCTGTCTCTCTCCCTCTCTGTCCCTCTCTTTCTGTCTCTGTGGGAGGGAGGGCTCCTTTTAGGCTCTTTATGTTCTACAACTTTGCAACTTTCCCTCCTCCTGAAAGTGCCCAGATGTACAGTGTAGAAATGACAGGGCTGAGTTCTTCCCGGTCTGTTCTGAGCAGTTCACAAAGTGACAACTCAGGTCACCTTCCTGAGGACGTGCAGACCGGCCTGGCGTGCGCTCCTGAGCTGCCAGCCAGCCTTCCCTGCATCCTTCTCCTGGTGAGCAGACTCAGTGCTGGAAGAGACAATCATTGTATGTGATCCCTGTCCTTAACCTGCCCACAGCTCTCCTGGCCGGAGCCCAGCTCAGATTTTCTGCACTGAGAACCTGGAATTGGTGACTCAGGCTAAGTCTGTTAGCCGTGTGGCTTTCTCTTTCTTGTATTCCTCAAAGCCTCAAGTCCTTCAGCTTCCTAAGTCCGTCTTTCTTGAAAATCCAAGTAAAATGTCTGGAGTCCCACGGGGGAGTCTGATGCTGTGTCTCCTTTCCTTGTTCTTGACAGACACACAGGAGACTGCATTTCCTAGCCTCCCTTGCAGCTGGGTAGGGCCATGGGTAGAAGTGATCCAAGCCATGCCCATGCCTGGTGTCTGACAATGCACCAGTCAGTCTCCGCTGCAGGGTGCTAGAGCCTAGGTGCCCTGAATAGCTGTGTATGAAGGGGACCTCGTGACCCACAGGGGCCCCAAATGTTGGCCATATGAAGCCACTGAGATTTCCAGGTGCTATGGTTAAACATGAAGTGTCCCTCGATGATTCGTGCATCAAGGGCTTAATCAGAGGTGGGGCCTAGAGGATCCTGAGGGCACTGACCTTGTTAATGAATTAATCCATTAATGAATTCATAGATGAATGGGAAGTAGGTCACTGGAAGAGTCCTGTTGAAGGGTATTTCCATCCTCAGCACCTTCCCCTCTGGCTCTTCCTCTCTCACTCTGCTTCCTGGCTGTCATGAGGTGAGCAGCTTTTCTCTGCCAGGCCCTTCCTCCATGATGTTTCTGCCTTGGAGCCAGCAAGCCATGGACTGAAACCTCTGGAACTGTGAGCCACAGTAAACCTCTTCTTTAAATTGCGTGTTGGGTCCTTTGTCTCACCAATGGAAAGGTGACTAATATACAGGGATTCACCCTATTCTATCTTAAATAATACAAGTCTCATTCCACCTGCTCTGATGATTTCCAAACCTTTAGAAACATTTCTGGAAACTTCCAAGCACAAGAGGGAGGGTTTCACTTCTAGTCCTCTTTTTTTGTGATTCCTGTTCCTGCTGAACTCTTAATGCCCACTGTGGCCATTGGTCTTGCTTCACATTTCCCTCTCTCTTCCTGGCATATAAGCACCTGTCCTCTGCTATAAAGCTGCCATCTGTTAGTCTTCTCATGGAAACTCTGAGACAGGGGAGCTCGACACATCACAGCACAGCGCAGGAGGCAATTTTACCTGATCATTAGACAAATGAAACCGTGTGGCCATCCCAAGGATGTACCAGATAGCAATGCTGACCCCAGTGTGGGTGCATCCTAGACTTGGACAGTTAAGGAAATGTGTGGCAATAGTGTTACAGGATTGGGGGGTCCCCATGGGGCTTCTTTCCAGGTCCTTGGTGCCTTGAACGCAAGACATACAGAAAAGGCAGCAAAATCCCAGGTTGGCTTCCCCTTCAGGCACATAAGGCATTGAGACATTTGTCCCATCAAAAACTCACTTGTCTGGTGCCAGATTTAATCTTTCATATGGAAAGACTCACTGGGCTTCCCACCAGATGCAACTGAAGAATTAAAAATAGCATTGATTGGTTTCATGTACATGGCTGAGGAGCCAGAGTCATTTTGGATCCTGTGTTCTGTGCATGTCCTCTGGCTTCTTGTGACTTTGATACATTCCAGTCTGATGGGTCTGGCCTTTAATCTCCTACCTCAATGGTGGGAGCCAGGTTTCCCACGTATGAGTGGGAGATTACAGAACAATGACGGAAGAGTGTGGGAAGATCCACTTGGTAGTGGATCAGAGCTACAGACAGCAAGATGAACATGTGCTGATCTCAATGTCTAGACAGCTACATAGAGAAATATGTATAGGTATCCACATATGAAGGGATAACACTCACGTGCATGCATGCACGCACACACACACCCCTTTGCCTTCTTAGTTGAAAGGGCTTAGAAGTCACAACACCCCTGTGCAGCACACACATAGCACCATCCTCCAGTAAAAGAAACCAGGGCTTCTTACACACATAGCTGCTTCTGACACGGGGTGGGGGGCGGGTAATGTAGAAAATAAGCCCAGAGTATTTTATAAGCCCAGAAAGTAAGAAAATGTTTATAAGACAACATCCACAATGATGGGGTGTGTCAAAGGACATAGAAGTAACTGAAAGTGTTCCAGATGCCCAGATTTGAGTAACAAAGTAGGTACTGAATAAATATGGGTCCATACTACCATATAAATAAGTGATTGAGCAAATAAACAAACTGAGAGGTCGGCCCAGTCTCCTACTCCTTCTGGCAATGGCGAGTGTGCCTAAGGGAGTGCCCCAAAGGCCAGCCCTAGCCTCCCCCACCACGGGCAAGGTTGGTGAATCTCTATAAGTTTGACTTTCTCGTGTTCTCTGCCATTCTTTTTTTTTTTTTTTTTGTATTAAATTCTTTTATTGGTACATTGTAGGTATACAACACAATTACATTTCTCATTGGGAATTGTACCTTTACATAATGCATCTTGGTTCTTATTTTTTCCCCATTCCTAGCCCTCCCTTCACACCCTCCACCCTTCCCTATTTACAAAGACTTTATTTCCATTTCTTCCATTTCTCAGCATTTTTCCTTTCCCTTCTTTCCTTTCCCCTGGTCCTCCCACTACCCCTACCCCTTTGGACCTTTTCTTCCTATTTTGCATTATCAATTATTCATTCTAATCATTGGTACATTTTAGGTGTACAATATAATGACATTCATCATTGGAAATTTGCACCTTTACATAGTCTCTCTTGGTTCTTATTTTTCACCCTTGCCCAGCCCTCCCTTCAACCTCTCCAGTCCTCCCTATTTACAAAGATTTTGTTCCTATTTTTCCGTTTTCTCATATTAATCCCATTCTCTTCTATCCTTTCCCCTAGCCCTCCCGCTTCCTTCCCCTTTGCCCCTTTTCTTCCTATTTCACATTACCTATTATACATTTCGTCCTTATTTACACTTTCAGTTTCTCACACCAGAGAAACTATTTGGTATTTATACATGTGTGTCCTATTTATTTCACTTAAGAGTATTGCCTCAATGTGCGTCCACTTAGCTATAAATGTCTCTAATTTCTCATTTTTTATGGCTGAGTAGTACTCCATTTTATTTTTTTTAAAAAACCACATTTTCTTTATCCAGTCTCCAGTTGATGGGCATTTGGGCTGTTTCCAAGTTTTAGCTATCACAAACTGTGCTGCTATGAACAAGGGTGCACATATATCACTGTGGTATGATTCTTTTAATTCTTTGGGGAAGATCCCCAGCAGTGGAATAGTGGGGTCAAATGGGACTTCCAGTCCTAGTTCTTTGAGGTATCTCCATACTGATTTCCACAGTGGTTGCACTAGTCTACACTCCCACCAGCAGTGGAGCAGGGTTCCTCTTTCCCCACAGCCCTGCCAGCATTTGCTATTGGTTGATTTCATGATAGCAGCCATTCTTTCTGGGGTGAGGTGGAATCTCAGCGTTGTTTTCATTTGCATCTCTCGAATGACCAGTGATGTTGAACATTTTTTCATGTATTTATTTGCCATTTCTACTTCTTTTTCTGAGAAATGTCTGTTCATTTCAGATGCCCATTTTTGGATTGGGTCTTTAAATTTGGGAGGTCTGATCTTTTTAAGTTCTTTATAGATTCAAGATAGTAGATCTTTGTCTGAGGAAGAGCAGGTGAAGACTTTTTCCCACATTGTGGGTTGTCTCTTCACACTGCTGGTGGTTTCTCTTGCTGTGCAGAAGCCTTTTAATAAGAAGAGATTCCATTTGTTGATTGTTTGTGCTAGTTCCCGGGCAACTAAGGTTTTGCTCATAAAATCTTTTCCTACACCGATGTCTTCAAGAGTTCTACCTAACCTCTGTTCCAACTGGTTCTAGGTAACAGAGACATGGCAGGGGGTATCACAATCCCCAACCTGCAACTATACTACAAAGCTACTGTGATAAAAACAGCATGGTACTGGCAAAGAAACAGACTTGAGGACCAGTGGAACACATTAGAAGATGCGGAAACAACGCCAGACACACTCAGCCATCTCATCTTCGACAAAGGAGCCAAACACCCTCACTGGAGGAAAGATAGCCTCTTTAATAAATGGTGCTGGAAAAATTGGGC
This sequence comes from Heterocephalus glaber, assembly GCF_053883595.1. Lineage (NCBI taxonomy): Eukaryota > Metazoa > Chordata > Mammalia > Rodentia > Bathyergidae > Heterocephalus > Heterocephalus glaber. Next base: position 21,233,265 of record NW_028258357.1, read on the forward strand.
TTCAACTTGTCAGAGATTAAAACTAGACCTATATCTCTCACCATGCACTAAACTAAAATCAAAATGGATTAAAGATCTAAATATTAAAATAGAAACTCTCTGCCATTCTTACTCCAAGCCCTGCTTCCCCAAAGCAAGTCCCTGGATGGTGCCAGGGCTGCCTGGATCCCTCTTCTCAGCTCTCAGAGCTGGGGTATGGCATGGGGTGTGGGGCAGGGTATGAGGTGGGTAGGGTGTGCCTGTGGTGAAGAGGTTACAGATGGGGTGGGGGAGGCAGCTGTTAGGAGGGGTGGCTTTATGGATGGTGCAGGGCTTTTTAAAATCTATTTTGAACTCAGTTTCTTTGGATTTGGGGAGGGAATGAGATTGCAGTGTTTGCCATTCTGCTATCTTGAAATCGGGCCAGCCTCCAAAATGCGAAGCCAGGAGAGTCATTTCTTTATTTTCCTTTCTCTTAAGAGCACTTTCCCTTCCCAACACCAGCCATGTGCATCTTGCAAGAACCGTCTGCCTACATGGGTATTTAGCTTCCCAGAATGCAGCCCTATCTGCTCACGTTTCCCCAATTTAAGTGTTTTTCTGCTTTTGGTGGCTGACTCTTTTCATTTCCTGAAAGATTCTTTAACCTTATGACTAAAATAATCTATCAGATTAGCCTACTAGAGACCACACCTCCTGGCTGGACTCCGTTCATTGTCTGCAGAGTCCTGGACACCGAGTACCAGGGAAGGAACCAGAGCAGACATGAGCGGTCTCACTTTCCAACAGGCCTTGCCCAGCTACTTTCTGAGCTCAGTGGGAAAGAAACATCTCACCATTTTTCTCACAGATGATTCAGATCCTATAACTTTTGGTTCCACCCTTGTTGTTACTTGAAATTTGTGTGCGCTTAGTCATTTTCCTCGTCTCTGGGACAAACACCCAACAGTGGTGTCTTAAAGGAGGAGAGGTTTATTTGGCTCACAATCTGTACCGGCTTCCATAGTGGCCGGGCCCGAGGCATGGCAGAGGGGCCTGGTGTAGGAGAGCTGCTGAAGCGATGGCGGACAGGAAGTGCAGAGAAGAGAGGAGCTGGGGAGGAAGACGTGCCCTTCCCAGTCTCCCACCAGGGATCCACCTCTTTCACCTAGGCCCCACCTCCTAATACAGCAAGTCAGCTATAGCGTTCCCTTAATCCAATCCCCTTCAATCATATGAGGCTTTGGGGGAAGGTCAAGGTATAAACCATAACAGTCTGCACTGAGGTAAAGAGAGAACGTAATATTTACCAAGCACCTTCCAGTGCCTGTGATTGAGTTCCATGCACTCAATTTTCCTGACCACCTCGTGAGGTGAGGTTGGAATTAACACCTCTACCATGTGAATGAGAAACCTGAGCCTGGGAGGTTAAGTACCCAGGCCCAGAGTGGACAGCACAGGAAGAGGCAGGGTTCAAACGGAAGGGCGAGGTCCGTGTCCTTAGAAAAGGCCACAGTGGAAAGTGAATTATGTAACACTGTGGAAAACATGTTCTCCCAATACCTAATTGATTTCCTGGAAGTCAGTCCCACATTTGGACAAGAATGGAAGAGAGATCAGAATGTAGGTCCATACTGTTGGTCAGTCTCACAGCTCTGGGGACCCTGCTGGTCCCAACTGTGTCCCGAGGTCCTGTGCCTGCTAGGTCCTGGGAACAATGTCATCCAAATGCTTACCATGACCTTCCTGCTACCTGAAAATGGCCAGAAGATGTTTGCAAACATGCAGGGTCCACTGGAAATGACCTGACTTCCATTGTGGTGTTCAGGAAGATCCTTTTGGAAATGCCCAAAAATGCACCCCAGAGAGACTGGGTATCTCACTGGCAGCTCGGACTGGAGGCCGAAGAGTGCTGCCAATGGAGAAGTCGTCGGGTGAGGCTGGCTCCAGATATGCATCTCGAGTGGAGAGCCACGAGCTGCAGCTGCTGATTTACAACCCAGACGGGGTTCAGCTGAATGTTCCACGACTAACAGCTGGGTTTAGAATTTTGTGTAACAACGGGGGATAATGGAAAAATTCTGTAGATGGATCTGGTGATGGCTGCACAACCCAGAGTGTACTTAATGCCTCTGAACTGCATGCTAAAAATGGCTAAAATGATAGATTTGCGTTATATATATTTTAACACATTAAAAAAGCACAATCATTTAAAAAATTGTATGATGGGTAATGACTCTCCTGTGCAGCAATGGGGAAGCTAAAGTACGACATGGACAATGTCCCTCTGCTGAAAAATGCATTTTTGACTTGTACCTAATTGAATAAATCGAAATTTTTTTTTGAGACAGGGTCTAGCTATGCAGCCCAGGGTGACCTCAAACTCACAGTGAGCCTCCTGCCTCAGCGCCCCAAGTGCTGGGATTACAGGTGAACGTCACCATCCCTGGCTGAAATTAGGTTTATTGAAGAATAAAATATCCAACTGGCTCAGACGGGCTCTAAAATCAGTGTATTGTTTAATGAAATGGAGATGCTCACTTAGATCTCCTCTGAACAGACCCAGGCCAGCACACCTGGGCCAGAGCCGGTGCTGAGCTCCCTGAGGCCAGACCACAGGCTAAGCCTGGCTCTCCGGCTTACAGTGCAGGTCAACCAGCTAAGGAAGGGAGCTGTCTCTGAAATTAAATTTGAAGCCACTGTCCCTTCTCCCGAAGCCCAGGGAGACAGGCTCGGGACATTCTAGGAAATGCTCAGGGCAGCAAGCCTCGTGAATGAGTGCCCCACGGCCCAGGGCTTTGCAGAACCGAGGACTTCCTAGTGCGTGCCTCTGGTTCTCTGGCACCTGCGACATCGCTGTTCCAGCTCCGGAGAACTGCCCGTGCCCTAATCTGCTGCTGTTTGCATCGGCTGAGGTTATCTTCAATTTCCATTCCAGAATATAAGCCCCCACAAAGGTTTTGTTCAGATTGCTTAGCAGTGAACTCCAGCTCCTAGACCAACGCCTCGCACAGAACAGTTGCTCCGCACTTTTTTTTGAATTAAATCACTAGGCGAGGCGGCTTTAGGTATTTGTTGAATTAAATGGAATTGGGAAGCACGGACAGTAACTTGCCCGACTCACACTCGGGCAGGAAGGCACAGGTCTTGAATGTGGATTGCGTTCCTTCCACTGGGAAACCACGGGAACTGAAAGTTGCGAGGAGGATCGTGGCGCACAGGCGAATCTGGAGGAAAAAGACAAGACGGCAGGCTGCGGGACGTGAGGAAGAGGAGCGAGTCCCGCCCTACAGAGAGCTGGAGGCCGCCGGAGGAGCTGTCTGGTGCCTGTGCACGTCCCGGCGCAGGGAGCGAGGGACACGGAGGGGCCCTGCATCCGGGGCTCCGCGCCTGCAGCTCCAACCGACCTCACCTGGAAACGAGTTTTAAATTCCAGAAGGTTCCCAAGAGCCAAATTGATTTTGCCATGTGCTGAATCCCACCCTGGATCCGCGCTAAGAAAATGCAGTGCGGGCGTCGTGGTGGGTGCTGCAGTAAAGCGAGCCCAGGAGCGCGGGCCGCGTGCAACCCGCTGCTTCCACGAGGGAGCAGAGCGCCGGGCATTTGGGCACAAGGAGCCCTGGGTTCCGGGGAGGGGCAGAGTTGGACGGCGCCAGCCCGCGGTAAGCCCGGAGTGTGGGGCGATCGGGGCCACCCGGAAGGGCTGTCCGAGGAAGCTAACGGAGGCTGCCAGCCTGTGCGGCTCAGGACAGGCGAGGAAAGGCGGTTCTGGGCCCGGGCTCTCCCCAGGCGTTCTTCCCGGCGTCATTTGGAGCCCAGGTGGAGAAAGCTCACATTCTTAAAGCACTGGGTGCTCATACTAAACAGACCAAAATGTTAATTTTTAAATGCATATTATTGAATTGAATGTTTGAATATAATAACTGAATGATTATAATTTGGGCTGAAGAATCCATAATCACATCAGCCACAGAAAAGTTTAGGAAGTCTCTTGATGGGCTGTTGTTTCTTTTTGTGGGTGCTGAGGGTGGAGCCTGGTGTCCTGGGCCTGCTAGGCCAGCGCTCTACCACTGAGCCTCTGCCTGGCCCGTTTCGGCGTTTTCATAGATCAGATTCATTCCATAATGGTTTCGTATACAGTACTCTTCATACACTATGTCATGAGTATTTTTTCTAAATCCACTGACCGCGGAATGGTGTATATACAATACCCATCCTTCCTTTGACCTTCATGCCCATTTCAAGTGAAATGTCTCAAACTGAAAATCGCTGCAGTCTACATGCTGATTACCCCAGGACAGATTTCTAAAGTGGTGTCAATAGGTCGAAGAATACATTTTTTAAAAACAAATTCTCCTGAAAATTTTTAAATAGGTTATAAATACACAGGGATCAAAACCAAAATGCTCTGAGGCACGTACACGACAAATCCTAGCCTGCTCCCTGGGCCCTATGACTTTCTCATGTTTGCTTCAAAGGAGAATATTTTATACTCTGTGCCCCACTGTATGTTTTCTGCCTTACTGTGTGTCCTGGAGGTTTCAAATGTTCCAGTTTGGAAATGTATTTCTTACCCTTTTGCCTCCATTTGTACACTGCTGTTGTGTGGATGGAATGTAGTTTGAACTACTAGGCCCCCGGCATTGTTCTCCATCTTTTGCTGTTACAAACAAGGCTATAATGAACTGCCTCAAAGTGTGTCAGTAGGTGTGTCTGGGGCATTTGTGGGGTGGATTCCCTGCACGGCGGCCCAGCTCCAGTTGTGTATTCTTTTTTTTTTTTTTTTCAGGTGTGTATTCTTGAGGGGCCCTATCCTCATTAGCAATTTGACTTTCAAATGTTTTATAAAATTCTTGAGCCCATGTGCTGTGATTTATTGATAAAGTTTTAATAAAATGGTAGAAGAGAGATACATATGCATTTGAGTATTATCCAATAAGGGCAAATGGCGATTCTTCAGAGTGTCCGGGTGCCATCTTTGTATTTGTTATTGTCAGATGTGTTGTTCCTGGCTAATTTCAAATCTTCTGCTGCAAGACAAAGGTACCGACGCTGTAATTACGAGCAGTACCATAGCTGTTCAGAATATACTGGCATTAAAATGGTACAGGTTTTCTTGCACATTTTCTCTTTTTTTGGTACCGGGGATCAAACTGGGGACCTTTCGCTTATGAGGCAGGTGGTGGAACCGCTGAGCTAAATCCCCGGTCCTCTTGCACATTTTCTTAATGCCGTTCAAATCATGCTGCTTGCATCATTACTTGTGTTGCTGGGCCACTGGGGGCGCTGGTCCCAGTGTTGAGTCTCGGTTGTTGCTGGGCTTTGTGAAGGCTGGTTCACCCGGCACTTGCAGAAAAATAGGAACAGTAATTTGTGCTTTGGTCAGGTCCATTTAGATTTGCCGTTTGGAATTCTACAGCATAAATGTAGAACAGTCTTCTGACGAGTCTCCTCTTGAACTTCCGGTTGTGACGGAGCGCATCCCTGCCTTCTGCGCAGTCACCAGTAGGGAGATGGGAGGGACCAGGAGCAGGGAATCATGGTCCCCTCTGCCCAGCGACTCCCTGCCCTCCTTCAGCTTGCCCCTGAGAAAGCTCGACATCACCATAGCAACCAGGGGCGGGGACACTGATGGGAAGGACCGCCTGGGGGACTGCCCGACAGGCACAGAGCTGGAGCAGGCTGGGGTGCCTGCCCCACCTGCCCCACCGTCCTCTGGACCAGACACAGCGTGCCAGCCAGAATGCAGGCGGGAGAGCCAGGCTGTCGGTGGCCAGGGCTCCAAACTCACCCTGTGTGACACGAGAGACACCCCCCCCCCCCGAGTCACCATGTGAGCATCCTCCCAGCCAGCGAGAAAGGTCGCCTACCTCCTCAGCTGCCTCGCTGGAACTAGAGATGGCCAGAGTCAGGACAACCCCCAAGCAACAAGTCTGTGGCACCTAGTTGTCCCCACACAAAGTGGGAAGGGTAAGAGGCTCTGGAAAGGGACAAATTCTGTCAGGCCTGGCTTGTGCCCACCTGGATGGTGATTATGGAACCGTGAGGAAGGCGCTCTGGCGTCCGGGGACCACAGTGGGCCTGCTGCGTCCTGCCCAACAGTGCTGCTGACCCCAGCTGTCCGGGGCCTGGGAAGACCTGGAAACACAAGGCAAGGCATCCACTCTTTTGGGCAGACTCAGGGCATGTGTGGGCCCGAGAGCAGAGGTGCTAGGCTTTGCAGGCTGCGTCCTTGGGGAAGGGAAGCACTTGAGAGTATGTGAGCAGTCAGTGCCGCTGCCCGCTAATAGAACCTCCTCACAGAAGCAGGCAGCCCTCAACTTGGCCACTGGCTGTTGTCTGCCAAATTCTGCTGTAAATCATGTAGCAGAGGGCCCGGTGCAGCCCTCACTTGCCTGGTCGAGGGTGGTGGTGGTGGGATACAAGCTCCGTTGGTTAGTGCACTGGCAACCTGCCCAGAGCTTTTATCATTCTTTTCTAACGCTGGTGATTCAGTCCCTCTCCCTGCAGCCTTGCCGAGCAAGATTTTATCCAATTTTGAGTTTTTGCCTGATTTTAACTAGCATTTTAGTTTGAGAGGTTTGAACATCTATTGTCTAAGAACTGTCCTCCCTTTGCTGGTTTACTATTGACCTATTGGTCTTCTCTTTCTGATATATGGAAATTCTTTGTGCAAGATTAGCCTTAATGTGTGTCCTGTAGCTGTCGGATCAGTGGTCTACAGATGTCAGGGTACACGGTAGTGCTGTTCAAATGCCTGTGATCCTCAGAAGGTGTCCAAGGGGAGCTGTCCAGCAGGCACTGGGAAACACAGATATGGAATGCATTTTTTTGGAAACAGGGTCTATTAGTTCAGGCTGGCCTTAAATTCACTATGTAGCCCAAGCTGGCTTCAAACTTGTGGTGATCCTCCTGCCTCAGCTTCTTGAGTGCTGGGATTACAGGCATGTGCCACCACACCGGACTGGAATGCATTTAAAAGGCTGGAACTGAAGTAGATTTGGGACAGTACAGCTGATGCTCATAACAACGTCGAGGGAGAGCAATGGAGCCCTTCAGCACCCCAACCTTTAGAAATGGAGATAAGGAACTACCAGAAAAGCAAGCTAGGCACCTTGCAGGAAGGCAGGGAAGAAAGCAAAGGTGGACTTCAAGGAGTCAGGAGACTGCCACATGCCTCACAGACTAAGGTGAGACTTCCTGTTGGGCACCAGTCCTTGATTTGGCAACATGGAGCCTGCTGGCGGCCTTGACAGGTGTACTCTCAGGGAAGCAGTGGAGACAAATGCCTGTTCTCCCAGAAACACCTGGGGAAATTCAGCAGGCTGCGAGGCAGTGAGGGTCAACATGATGGCTGAGGTTACAGCTGCAGACTAGCCTGGGTGGTCGTGCTCTCCATGAGCCACACACAGCCGTGCAGGTGTGGGCAGAGGGTTATCCAGGGCTGACGTCCTGTCCCACACGCATGAAGCAGTCGGCTGTGGGATGGACCGACGAGCGAGGACTGCAGGCAGGAAGGCAACGGACTGGAGGTCCAGGTATGACCAGTGCCCTATTCATTATACTTCCTGAGAACAACCCAAAAGCATATCAGCCCGTCTCTTCTGGGACACTGACACATATGCCTGATGCTCTGTAGTTCATCAAGAAGCAAGCACAGACAGCCGGGGTTGATATTTCTTAAATTTTATTTGCATTTACAACAATTCACAGGTGACAGGAGCCCATCATACATGGGCAGACCTAACCACAGATCCATCCGAAGGTGAGGAAGCCCCAGTGCTGAGGGCCTGAAGGGCACAGACCTGGCTGCCCACCGATGGCCCCAGGTGCAACTCTGTGATGTCCACCAGAAGATTCTTTACCTTAAATTTCTATTTTATCAGGTTCCAAGTAGCTTTATTTTTGAAAAAAATATTTGATGGGCAAAAATTAAAAATATGACTTAAAAAGAGCTTATATGTAAATAAGGAGATAAATTAGTAAAAGAAAGAATTTTGGAAAGCACGAGTTTTTATATAGAATAAAAATAAATACTGTTAGTTTGCATTATTATAAGACTGACAATAAATTATTTTTATGGGCAAATGAAGGAAATCATCTTATTGTTTAGGAACTTACATGAAGGCTTTCAAGATACCAGTAATAATTTTTAAAGGAATCTATATCCCTTTATAATTAATTTAGCTAATTAGTGACTGATTTTTTTCATTCTTTTTTTCCCTACTTCATGCCTTTTAGACATTTGTTACTGTAACCAAGGCTGAGTTGTGAATGAGAAAGGAGATAAAATTCATTCATCCCGGTTCTCATCACCTATGGCAAAGGGCAAGATCTGGGAAGAATGGTGGCAAATAGAAGTTCTCAGAAATAAGGCATCGCTCTTTATTCCAACTTTTTTGTTATAAAAGTGAAAAATATTTTAGAAAATAAAATGAAGTATTTAATAAAATATTTTCATTATTTTGCTTATGTTTCCCTCGATCTTAGGAACATGAGTAACTTAAGAGTTGGCTGGACTCACCATCAAGTTGAACTTGAGGGAGCCTCTAACACACATTGGGAAGATGTGGTAATATTCCAGATAGGAAAACCCTGTGTCTCCAGTTGGCTGCTCTGTGCATGTGGGGCCACGGATGTGTCACACAGACCCAAGGCCAGGCCTTTCGGGAGTTCACAGGTGGGTCACTGTGTAGCTGCACAACCCGAATGCACAACCTCTCTGTTTCCATTTCCTCTGCTGCAGAATGGACAGGAACAGTTATGTGGCCCACGCCCGAGATGTGGCTATGAACATAAACTCTGCAATGCATCTAGCAAGCTTCACAACACAGAACACACGGCACTGCAGGGGCTGGTAAGCGCTTCCAAACTGTGGCCTAGTCAACAGAAATCACTGAGAAATGAAAATGGCGATGAACACAGAGCCCAAATGTAAGCAAGGAATTTACAAGTGCTTTACAATAAAACCAAAGACATTATTCATGGAGTTTTTAAAAAATAAATCTCTGCAGCTAAATATTTCTCAACTTAAATGTAATCATTTTTTCTTTTACAAAAATGTTCACTACATGACACTGTAACTCTCCAAAGGAGAAATTCCATAATTAGTTCAGTCTCTGCCTTAAAAGTTTCACTATAAGGCAGAAGAATGCAATAATTAAAGTTTAAAAATAAGCAAAAATATATAACTCTAAACCACAGACCCTTATTTTAAAAAGCTTAATAAGGGTAATTCCCCAATATATTTATAAACATCCAACTAATACTAACTGGCAACTTAAACCACAATAATCAAAGGTGATGTGCATTTTTATTTCCTTATCAGTTTAAATTATTAAATATCTAATGGTCTTGGGAGATTGCACTGTGTTTTATTTATTTATTTGGTACCAGGGATTGAACTCGGAACCTTGTGCTTGTGAGGCAGGCAGTGGGACCACTGAGCTAAATCCTCAGCCCTGCACTGTGTTTTAAAAACTGAAGGATACGTGATATGAAAAGGCTTACCTACTGAACAGCGGGGATGTTGCTCAAGGTGTTTAGAACACACACCCCTGAGACAGCAGTGTGTGCAGCAAGGTCCTACGGCCTCACCAGCCTGTGATGAAGGCGACATGGGCAGATGTGAGCCCTCGCTGAGGTGACCCGCCGACTTCTCTCTTCAAGGGCACATGATGAGCTCCTCTATGAAAGCCGAGGAACCACTTGCTCATTCTAAGTCTGGTGCCTGGATTATATTACATGGTACAGCTTTTTGTAAAATAAGAACTACTAATTATAGTAGGTAACAAATACCAAATTCTGGTCAGTAACAAAATTTTGGGACCAAATGACCAAAGTATATTAATAAAATGTGCTTAAGAATAACTCTACACTGCTTTTATTCCAAGATTACTGATCTTTACCATCAGCAATCCAAGATCCAGTTCTTCACAGAAAGCTCCTCTCACAGTCTCTCTCCCATGTGTGCATACGTGCGTGAATACACGCACATACACAGTTTCTCATACCATCTTGTCTCCACAAATGACACTTGGGCTATCTATCTTCTGTTTTTGACTCTGAAGTGTTTTGAAAAAAGCAACATTTTTTCTAAAAAATCAAAGATCAGAAATGGCCCACTGGTTTCCAGGTCTCTCAAGATGGCTCTGTTTACAGGTAGCCTGGTGAGAACTGGAAGAGTTGAAATTAAATTAGCATTGGTACAGGGTACTTTTACATGCAAGTGAGAATGAGCTCATTGTATGGTCAGTAGAACATATTTGAGTGATTGGTAAATTTATCCTCAGCCAGCATCGAGGTGGGCATAAGTAAAACTGAAAAGCCTGGCTGGGTGCCTTTCATTTGCTAGTATGCCTGCAGTTCAATATACCTGTAAGACACAAAAGGCTAACCTCGAGCTCCATTTCCTCTAACTTTGCATTATAACTTAAATAATAATGAAGTCCATTTCTACCATGTCTGTGGTTTCAAAATTATTCATTGTAAACATCCTATATTCTTTCCTACTTGAGTTTGTAGCTATGTCTATGTCAAATTATTTATTCTATAAAAAGCAGCACAAATATTGTTCATTCTGGTTTCAGCACAAATTCCTTAAAAAATGTTAAGGCCATTTAATGGAGTCAGGGCCCCCGCAAGATCACCCTGCAGAAGTCAGCCAATGACTTCTGACTTTGTAGAGTAATGAAAAAGAGCCAGAGCGGCTGTCTTGTGCTCTCCTCCTCGGAAGCGCAGAGCTGCCTGCAGGGGGTTTCTTAGTCTCCCACGTCTCCATCTCGATCTCCAATGAGCCACAGGAAATGGAAGCTCAAGGCTAACAAAGCCGTGCCCAGCAGGTCCCCCAGGGCCGTCAGGTAGGGGATAGAGAAGCTGTCCGGGTCCTTTCCTTTCCTCCAGAAGTGGTGGACCATCCAGTCTGCGATCCACAGCAAGGTGAACACCTGCAAGACAATGCTGTCAGCCAGGTTGCCCACAGGCTCAGCCCACCACATGGCCAGGAGCCCAAGCCCTGGAGTTCTGAAGGAATGGCATACGCCCTTCCAGAGAAGAGAGGTGTAACAGACCAGAAGTCTTCTTTTCCCAAGAAAAGACGGCACATACATCAGAGGTTCTTAACATTTTCGTCCACTTCTCACATGTGCTTCTCATCTCAGCCAGGCTCCCATCACAACAGTCCTTACACTGTGGTGCTTCGGTGCCCAAACTCGATTCTTTCCATGATTCTGGTTGCCAACGGAGTTGGACGAGAACCAAATCAAATTCAATGGTCAGGGTCAGTGTGGAGCTTATGGGGAAATTTGATTCCATTCTCATCCAATTCGGTTTGCAGCCAGAATTGTGGAAAGAATTGAGCTCATGAACCAAGGCACCACTATATTCAACAACACCACACAGCTTCCACACCACCATGATGTTTGTTTTTCTCTGTGTGGTAAACTTGTGAAAGAGTAAGACAGGAAGAAGGGAATAAAATTGAAAAATGAGTGATTCAACAGTCTCTCCCTGCAAGCATAGCGAATGAAGTGGAGAAGGAAAACTGAGTACTCAGGAGTTAATAAGGCCATCTGTGGCTTGGCAGACTGGCAGTGCCAGGGTAAGAGCAGCAGCAGCAGGTGAGTGCACTGTGGCCCGAGGGCACCTGTGCACATGGACATGGGCAGACAGCCGGGGTCTGAAAGGGCTATTCCAATGCCACGACGATACATGTAAGCACTTCTGGGATATCAAATATGGAGAGGTCTGTGAAGCCCTGAACCTTAGATCACATAAATGTTTTCCTTTGATCTATTTAGGTAGGAGGATTCCCTCCCTAATTTTCACATCCCAGAAGCAGTAAGGGAGTGTGGCACTAGAGAGGTTCCGGCACAGTGGTGAAGAGCACCTATTACCTACTAACTGGCTGTGGCAAGTGAAAGTCTCTGACTGTCTCTCCAAATGAACTTTAGGGGCAGTAACGGTGTCTGAGCCTCGACAATGCAGACTCATGAGTCAGCTCCCCGCACACATGCAATGTGCAGCAGGCTCTGCCATGAGATGACAGCTGCCTCAGTGATACGTGGCACATGCAGGAGGACGCCCATGTAGGTGCAGAGTCTGCCCCTGCATCTGTCACCCTTCACTGTCCTGGCAGGTGGGTTGGGGCTGAGGCTATTGTGTTAGCTCTGTCACCTGTACCAGGCAGGTGACCACCTGTCCAGGGGACACTGGCTTCAGTGTGGGCTTCAAGTGCCTTTGGACACCTGTTAGAGCTGTACCCTAGGGCCCACTGTCTTTTGCATGAGGCTGGTTCTTCCTTAGGGTTTCTTGCCAAAGACTGCTTTGGGATCACACAAAGTTTAATTGGGACCATGGAATGTTAGGAAGAATCCTGAACTTGGATGTTATAAGATCTGGATTTGGGTGAGTTCTTACCACTGAGCTCACATTTCCTCATTCAAAGAAAACAAATACAATAGGGCTCGGTGCCTGGCCAGCGTGCTTTGTGGTGATTAGCCAGGGCGTTGGTAAAGAGGCAGTGGGACTCCAGGTTCCATCGACAAAGGCATGAGTTGTGACAGTCCCCACCACATGGCAGCTGCTCCTGTTATGGGTGTTGTTTGAGAGGGATGTTCGCCTTTCTGTCTTCAGTGCTTATAAAGTGGCCAGATAGAAAGAAGCCACCAGCAACTGCTGAAGGGATGAGAATGAGCTGGAGACTGTTTCCTATGAGGGCAGCTGGCCAGGAGAGCCTGTGTGTCAGGGGGTCCTGATGGAGAGCCTAGAGAACAGCAACAGGTGATGGAGCCCCAAGCAGCATGAGCAGAGAGTGGGGCTTCCGGTTCACAACATCCACTCAGCTCCCCAGGGATGGGGTCCCAGGGCCTCGGGGAAACATGTCCTGGCAGCGCAGGGCAGTCTAAGCAGGAGGATCCCACAGAGGAGCTGGCTGCTCTAAAAGTATGTCCTCTGCTCACTGGAGGCACCTGCTTTGGAGCCCTGCTCCCAGACCCAGGCGCCCTCAGGAGCCACCAAGACATGCTGCCTTAGGAGCCAGAGCCCACTTGTGACCAGCGGTGCCTCACAGGGCAGAAGACAGGTCCCCCAGAGTCCTGCGGCATCAGGACAGCAGCTGCCATGGCCTCCAGCCGAGACCTGCCCACGTGTGCCCAGTGGGGGTTGGGAGGGTGCCCTCCCCAGCTTCGGAGAACAGGTTCCAGCATCCAGCATGGGCCTCCTCCCCAGCCTGGGAACTGCAGCTGCCTCCACTCGCTCGGCCTGACCCTGGGGACCTGGAAGAGCCCCTCTGTGTTCTCTCACTTCACAGTGTCACTAGCAGCACCACGTGCCTCATCCCCGCTGCATCCAGGGTGTTGCCTAGGGACTTCTACAGATACCAAGCCATCAGCCCCAACACCACCAGCACTTGGCCCCAGGTCCTGGTAAGGGTCTCCCTCACTGCTGTACCACAGGCCCAAGCATCACCTGCAGCTGCCCGGAAGACCTGGGGACATCACCTCCACTAGCCATGGCCTTCGGACCACATACCCTGAGATCCGGAGGCGGGATCATCTGGGTCTCCTGGGTCCATGAAGGCAGCTAACAGCACCGCAGGCCCAGAACCACCCTGAGTCACTCCCCAGCAGGGTGTCCTAAAGCCTCCTTTTGTGTTCTAAAGCCTCATGTCCACATCACCAGGCCACAGACTCAGCACCACCTGTGCTCACCTGGGGAGCTGGGAGAGGCCCCACCCCACTGGGCACCAGCTGGGTCTCCTCATTCGCCTTGGGGGCCCTGGGGAAGGTCTCCGCACAGCTGTGTCACCTGCAGGGACCTGGAGGCAGACATCGCCTCCTCACACACCACCGAGACTGTCAGCTGCCACCGTACCGGCACCAGCAATGTGGCTGCGTGGAGCCAGAGACAGCTACAGAGGCCACATCTACTGCAGGCCAAGCAACAACCTCCACTGACTGCTGCAGCCCACTGAAGACTGACGCCCCCACCAGCACCGAAGGGAAGGGACCACAGTGACCACACTTTGACCTTCCCTACAAACGAGTCCGAAGCACCTCCAGCTGACATCCTGGGTCCCAACTAAACGACAGCTTCATTCCTTCCAAAAGCTACTGCATACAACTGGAAGAAATGAATGTTAAGCCAGGTGTGGTGGCGAATGTCTGTAATCCTAGCACTCTGGGAGGCTGAGGCAGGAGGATCAAGAGTTCAAGCCCAGAATGGACAACTCAGTGGCTTAGGGAAACCTAGTCTCAAAATAAAAATTTAAAGAAGGGCTGGGGAGGTAGCTCAGTGCAAAGGCCCTGGGATTCAGTCTCCAGTAACACACACACACACAAAAGAATATTACAGCAGATGCACACCCATTAATATAAGGATGTAAGAAACATGAAAGGAAACATGACAGCTCTAAAGAAAATCAGTAATTCTCCAGATGTAGATCCTAATTTGAAGAAAGTCTATAAAATTAAATTCTGAAAAATTTAAAATAATGATCATAAGGAAATCCAGTGAGCTGTAACAGAATAGAGTAATAATACAAAGAAAGGAGAAAAACAATTCAGAATATGAATGAGAAATTCAGCAAAGAGAATTTGGAAAGAAGAAACAATCCGAAATCTTGTAAATAAAGACTTCAATCAGTGAAATGTATATTACAATAGAGAGCTTCTGCAACAGACTCGGATAAGCAGAAGAAAAAAATTTCTGAACCTGGATCACATCACCCTGCAGGTGTGCAGGCCAGAGACCAGGAAGGAGAAGCCAGGGTTTGTACTGGAGATGAAACAAACGAAACAAAAGCACACCGAACAACTCCCTTGGAACTAACATTTTTAGTGCACTGCAAACAATCCATGCACTGAAAGCAACCAAAATGCTGTACTGAACACAAACCTTGTCTTTTCAGACAGATCAGGACCTGGCAGCAGAGTGAGGCCCACTCAGGGCAGAGGGAAATGAGGGCACAGAGGGCACAGGACTGGAGTAGGCAGTAGGCCTCAAAAGGAGGCCTCTCTGAGCACCCTGGGCACCGCCTTGCTGGGCACAGACCCACTGAGTGCTCCTGCTCTGGCAGGCAGGCAGGCAGGACTTCCACAGACGCTGAGACACCATGCCTTCTGCACCAGAGGCCTGCCCAAGGAGAAGGGGTGAGAGGGGCTGCAGGCTGGGGCGCTGTGCAGGGGAGAAAGTCTCCCCAGGAAACGCCCCAACCACAAGGTGACTGTGCGTGGATTTGAGGCCAGCACCAAATGACCTGTGTGGTTTGCACAACCTCAAACTCAGTGTTTTAAGTTGTCCTTAGGCTGACAGTGGCCCCAGGCCCTGGGATAAAGCAATAAAACTACTCTCTGAAGCAAAGGCCCCTCAACCTAGGCTTCCAGGAGCTTCCATGATTACAAATACAAAGGGAGACACACTGCACAACCCCACTTAGATGTGGAAGTGAAAACAAGCTGAACTCACAGAAGCATAGAAGCAGGGGGCTGGGGGCAAGTATGATTGAGACGCTCAACAAAGAATACAAGATTTAGTTAGAAGGAGTGAGCTTGGGAGACCTATTATATAACATGGTGATAAAAGTTAACATACAGTACTTGAAAACCGCTTGGGGATTAGACTGTAAATGTTCTTACCACAGCACAGTAAATATGTAAGGTAGTGGATATGTTAAATAGCTTGATTTTTGGAGGGAACAGTATCAAGGATTGAATCCAGGGCCTTCATACAGCCTTTTTAAATTTTTTATTAGGAGACGGGGTTGCTAAGTTGCTAAGTGGCCCAGGCTGGGCTTGAACTTTTGATCCTCCTGCCTCAGCCTTCTAGAGGTTGGGATTACAGAGGCTTGCCATTATGCCCACCTAATCAACTAGAATTAGCTATTTCACAGTGTATAAATATATCAAAACATCAGATTGTATGTCATAAATATACACAATTACTATTTATCAATTTTTAAATTACTCTTTTAGCAGTTTTCAAGTCATAGCATTAGTTACTATGTTGTATAATAGATCTCCTGACTTATTTAAAAATAAAAAGCATTCGTTTTCTTTAAAAATAAATGGATATGGAACGCTGCCCCAGGCTGGAGCCAGCATGGTGGTGGAGCACAAGACCAAGTTGTCCAAGAACTTGCTACGCATGAAGTTCATGCAAAGAGGACTGGACTCAGAAACCAAGAAACAGCTAGAAGAGGAAGAAAAGAAGATCATTAGTGAAGAGCACTGGTATTTGGATTTGCCAGAGCTTAAAGAGAAAGAAAGTTTCATAATAGAAGAGCAGAGTTTCTTGTTATGTGAAGATCTTCTCTATGGAAGAATGTCATTCAGAGGATTTAATCCTGAAGTTGAGAAATTAATGCTTCAGATGAATGCAAAGAACAAAGCAGAGGAGCAAGAGAAAGATGAAACAGTAGAGCTTGATGTGTCAGATGAAGAAATGGCTAGAAGATATGAGACTTCGGTAGGGACAATTGGAAAAAAGTTTGCCAAGAAGAGAGACCATGCCAATTACGAAGGAGATGAAAATGGAAACATAAAACCAATTAAAACAAAGAAGATGTTCCTAAAGCCCCAAGATTAAAATGGATGCCTTCAAATACAGCTCAGGGATGCCTGTGAAAGCAGGGTATTTTGGAACTTATCCTGATGGTGTCTCTGTAGTTGCTAATATGTAATGTTCATTTGTAAAGAAATGTATAATTTTGGAAACA
Source organism: Heterocephalus glaber (assembly GCF_053883595.1). Classification (NCBI taxonomy): domain Eukaryota; kingdom Metazoa; phylum Chordata; class Mammalia; order Rodentia; family Bathyergidae; genus Heterocephalus; species Heterocephalus glaber. The sequence continues at coordinate 21,249,937 of NW_028258357.1, forward strand.
TGCTGTTTTTGAAACAGATGTGTGGTAGATGTTATACATCCTTTTCCTAATGGTATTCATCAGGAATATATCTCCAGCCCTTGACCTTCAGGTGTACATAGGCACAGGGTTGCTTACTAAAGATTTTTTGACCTCGCATTTAAAAAAAATATATAGTTCTCCAGTCCCTGATACTGAATTGACTCCTACAAATTAATGCCAGTGTTTCATTTCCCCTTAATGTTTATATTTTGCTTTAAATTATTAATCATGTCAATCCAATTCATGCATTCATTTTGGAATCAAATGTCATGAGAATTTATTATATACTAATTCATCAAGAACAAACATAACTCTAGCCTGAAGCATTTGTATACTACCAGTTCATTGTCAGTTTAGGGTAGTAAGTTTTGTTGTTTAAGGCATTTAATTAAAAATTGTGCAATAAAAAAAGGATATGAACTCAGTGCCAACAGCTAGAATAGAGCAAATCAAAAAAGATACCAATAGCAAAAATAATAGAAAGCAGTATCAAATCTAGAAAGATTTCAAACATTGGGTAAATTTGGCAAAGAATATGAAATAAGTCTGCATCTTATTTATAAAGAAATAAGAAAAGCAATCATGACTATCAGAATTGAGAAAGGTAATATAACAAAATGAACAAATGAGTTAAGCAACTAGGACTTCTGAAAAGGGCAGAGGAGAAGGGAGTTCTTTTATAAGATTATACATTTTATTGTGTGAATTTTAAAATCTTACTTTGAGGGGTTGGAGGTATAACTTAGTGCTAAAACATGTGCTCACCATGCATAAGGCTGTGGGTTCAATCCCCACCACCAAGAAAACAAAATTTAAAAAATTTTTATTTAGGGAAGATAACCATAATATTCAAAACAATTCTCGAGTCCATGACAGAACAATGTTAAGACGTTCTACCCAAAAGAAGTTCTTATAATATGTTCCAGGAAATCTATACAATAATATTCACGGTCTTGATTTCTGATAGCCAAAAGCTAGAAACCAACTAAAATCCACTAAAATGAGTAAATAATTTATGGAATAGTCATATAATAAAATATTACAGAACAGTAAAACATAATATAGCAGTTACATGTATGAATGAATGCCAAGCAAAAGAAGAAAGCACTTAAACATACACTCAGTATGATTTTATTTTTTTCAGAAGTATGTTGAAATAAATGATATCCAAATATATGCAGCAAAATCATAAGGAAAAGGAGAAAGATGAGGACTTTAAGAATAAAAATTTCTTCTGGGAAAGAAAAAGGGACCCATAAGTGACTTCAAAAAGTATAGGAGTGTCTTGAACATAACAAAGACTTAAAAATTCTGAAAAGAAGACAATTCATTTTATTAGGAATACTGGAAGGGAACAAAAGGAAAGGGCAAAGAAACTGAGAAATATGAAATCAAGAAAATAGAACATGTGATGGTGTAGTCTAAAGCTATAGAACATGGAGGAAAGCAGAGCAGAGCTTGACACCTAACAGGAAGAAGCATGCGTAATTAATCTAATTAACATCTTGGAAAAAGCAGCCATGACAAGTGACAAGTGTGAAAGCCTAGACATAATCAACTTGGACTTTAGAAGGTTTGAGATATGGCATCACATACAGATTTGTAGATCTAATTACTGTCGCTGCTGAAATGCCAGCACACTAAGCACTCTGTTCTGAGTGAAGACCAAAAGCATGCTGATTTGTTAGGAGTCAGAGGCAAAAACATCTCTATTCAACTTGGCTACTTAACATAGCTCTACCAGAAAATGTAAATACTCATATAAGTGAATGAGACCCACATCAAAAGAACAGACTTTGCAATAAAAAGAATGGTAAATGCTTTCTTTTTGAAATTAAAATCAAGAACAGGGCCAGGGATTTAGCTCAGTGGTTCTGCCGCCTGCCTCACGAGCGCAAGGTCCCAAGTTCGATCCTTGGTACCAAAAAAACAAAAAATCAAGAACAACATGTTAAAGCTCAAAAGAAGACAACAGTAAGTTGCTTAAGAACAGATATATAAATCAGTAGAGCAAGAGAGAGTCTAAGAATGGAGATATGATTTCTGACAAAAATGCCAAGGTAATTTCAGATGGGAGGATGGTCTTCCCAATAAATGGGGCTGGAACAACTGGATATTCACACTGAAAAATATGAACCTCAATCTTCATCTCCTACTGTACACAAATTAATTCAAAATGGTCAGACCCAAGGAAAGGGTAACACTAGAAAAATCTCTAGAGGAAAATATAGGAGGAAACCTCTAGGGATAGGCAAAGATTTCTTACCATACCAAAGGCACTAATCACGTAAAAACTGGATAAACTGAGCTGCATTAATATTAAATTGATCCCAGCGCCATGGGAAGTTAAAGCAGGAGGATCTCAAGTTTGAGCCCAGCCTGGGAAACTCTGTGAGACCCTGTCTCATAATTTAAGGGGGGGTGGGGGGATAGGGGTGGGCGTGTCACACACACTTGTGATCCCAGCACTCCGGAAAACTGAGGTAGTAGGATTCCATAGTTCAAGCCCAGCCTCAGCAACATAGTTACCTAGCAAGACTGTTTCAAAGCAAAAAACAAATAAAACAAAAGAAGGGCCAGGGATTTAGCTCAGAGGTTCTGCCGCCTGCTTTGCAAGCACAAGGTCCTGAGTTCGATCCCTGGTACCAAAACAAAACAAAACAAAAAAACCTCCAAAAAACAAACAAAAAAAAGGGCTGGAGATATAGCTAAAAAAAAAAAAAAAAAAAAAAAAAAAGAACGAAAAGAAAAAAAGAAAATTAAACTTCTGCTTTTCTTTTCTTTTTTTTTTTTTTTTTGTGGTACTGGGATCAAACTCAGGTCCTTGTGCTTGTGCAGCAGGCAGCGAAACCACTGAGCTAAATCCCCAGCCCACTTCTGCTTTTAAAATACATGGTTAAGATAATGAAAAGGTAACCCACAGATTGAGAAACAAACTATTTCCAGTACATTTATCTGACAAAGAACTTGTATCCAGGATATAGAAACTCTATAACAAGTCAACCTAATTTTTTAAGTAGATTAAAAAAAAATAAAAACAAATTATATGAATGACCAATAAACCCAAGAAAAGATATTTTCACCATTAGATACCAAGTAAATACAAACTATGATCACCAAGATACAGTCCTTACAGTCACTAGCAGGGGCAAAAGTAGAAGGACTCATGATAGTTACAGAGCATCTTGAAATCACACTGGTGGAATGAGGGTGGGATAGTCACTTTGGAAAATAGCTTGGCAGTTTTTAGGGTTACAAATGCACTTTTCATAAGACCCAGAAACCCCACTCTTGTGTATTTATGCAAGACAAGACAACTTGTATGTGAATAAGGGTTTGTACATGAACACTGCCAGCAGCTTCACGTGCAACAACCTTGAGCTGGAAGCAAGCCACATGGTACTCACACAGTGGAGTGCTATGCCACTCAGCAATGAAAATGAGCAAAAGGCTACTTGTATAGTAACAATATGTTAAACTAATATGAGCATTTAGGGTTGAAATCAAATAGTGGTATGATGCTGAACATTTATTTTTGTTTTTTTGGTCCTGGGGATCAAACTCAGGTCCTTGTGCTATTGAGGCAGGCAGCAGAACCACTGAGCTAAATCCCCGGCCTGAACATTTATTTTTTAAAATAGCTAAAACCTTTAAATTATAGAATAATTCAGGTCAACATGTCTAGAGTGATTATTCTGGGTTCAAAATTAACTGAGATTTTGTTCTGGCAAACGTTCTGCATCTTACTCACTTTCCCGTTGCTGGGACACAATACTCAATGCCCACAACTTAGAGGAGGAGAGGTTTACTTTGGCTCACAGTTTCAGTCTGCGTTGGCTGACTCCAAGGCAAAAATGACATGGTGGAGGGCTTGGTGGAGGAAAGCTGCTCACGTCATGGTGGCCAGGAAGCAGAGAGAGAGGGAGGAGGCAGAGAGGGAGACAGACCCTTTCTCTGACCAGGCCCCACCTCTGAACTGCACATCCAACTCTTAATCATCAGTGGATGAATCCACCAACAAGTGCAGCACTCCTGGGATCCCGCTGCCTTCCCACAGCACTGCCTCCGAACACGGCCCTTGTGGGACATTCTTGGTCTAAACCATAACATCTCGAGTCTTATGGTTTTCAATTGTGTGCTCCAAGGATTTCTGTGGATGATGTGAAAATTCCTCTAAGCCATGCCTGTAATCCCAGCAGTATTCAGTGCACAGACAGCAGCACCCTAAGGACGGCATCTGGGCAAAGATGGCTTGGCCTCTCTGGTTCCACCTCCATCTTCATCAGGTTTGACCAGACTCAAAAGAGCCCAGGTCCCAGGCCCACGGCTTGGGATCCAGCGTGCTGGGCCTCCCATGAGGTGGGCAGTCATCTGGTCTGTGTGTTACTGGCCTGAAGCTGAGCACACCTAGCCAAAGGATTATTCATAAATAGGCATTTGGGAAAGCATCTCAATTTTAAGAGCCCAAACCTAAAGTAAAATAGTATAATCACACTGTCAGATCACAGAAAATGCAATCATGAGGCTTCTAAAAAAGAATCTCAAAAATGTACCTGCTTCAACTTCTTACTTAAACATCAATAAACTCTCAAAGTAGATATTTTTACAACTAGAAAAATCTTCTAGAAACTGTCGGGCCTCACTTCACATCTCCTTTATCATTCTTTCTTCACACTTCCTCCTCAGCCCAAGCTGACAGACAGAAATCTATCAATTAAGAGACAGAAGCGGAATAGTCACACAGAGGAATAAATAAAGGAGACCCTTACTTTCCAGGTGGGGCCTGGGAAACTTAAATCCCAAGAAGCAAAATGGTTAGAGAATGTGAGTGGGATCAGGTAACCTGCTAGAGTCCCCGGTTCCTTAGCTCTTTCCTTTGAGATGCCAGCTGAACAGGATTTGAGTTAGCATCAAAATAAAAAAGAACCATACCATTCAATAAGGGACTGCGGTACTATGTGCCAGGCACTCAAATATCTTAACTACTGCGCAACGACAGTAATACTGTAAGGAATTAATGCCCCAAGGCTAAGGTGGTTAACTTGCTTGGCCACCAGCTTGGCCTTCCCAAGATTCCAACTGTGGGGATGTTGCCACTGCGCAGCCACATTCCTCCTTACTTAGAGGAGGACCCAAGGAGTGGGGTAGGAAGTCAGAATCATGGTGGGAACTCTTTGTTAGTGCTATAGGTTCTGATCCTCTCTACACTCCAAAAGACTCACTGTCTCAAAATCTACAGTAGTAACCAATGATAATGATGGTGGTGTTGATGAGATTAAAATAGTAAGATAATAGTGGCAATAATAGAACATGTATTATCTAATTTCATCCTTATAACCACCCACAAAGTAGGTCTACTCTTAGCCTGTCTTTCAAGATGAGGAAAGCCTCTGAGAGACTTCATCAAAGGTGACACAACAGTGAGTAGTGGAAGCCACATCCAGCCTACCTAAAGCATCTCATGTGGCATTCCAGGGACACATTGGCTCTGTCAAGTTTGTTGGGAATGGAAGGGAAGTTGAAAAGAAGCCCTCTGTAGAATAAACTGAATTCTTTAGTCTGTTTTTCAAGACCCTTCATGATCCTGCCACAACCTGAAATTTTCAACCTCATTTCCCATCACCCCCTTTCCTAGCCTAACGCTCTCGGGCTGTGGTGGCGAACCTATGGCACTCGTGCCCTAGAGGACTGCTTGTATCACTGAAAGCTCTAAAAGCTTCGCTGTCACTGCTCTAGGAAACTTCTTGCTATTCTCCATACCTGCCCTGAGCTTTCTCTTTTACCTAAGGATACTCCTTTATGTGGAAATGGCATTTGCTATGGCTTCCAAGAACTTATCCAATGTAGAACTTGACTCCACACCTAGGAGAAACGCTTCCCCCACTTGACATCCACAGCACTTTGTGCTTCTCAGCACTCATGACATCCATGCCTTTGAGTGCTCTGTGGCCAGGGATTCTGTGCAGATTATGTGGATTCTGCCTTAACTTGGGCAGGCCCAGATTCTAACCTGAGAAGCAATTCTGTGGAATGAACTACCCTTCTGACGCAAAATGTCTTTTTGGAAGAAAGGCGAAGGTCTAATGAAACCAGAAAGAAGAGACGGCTTTAACCCTTGGGAATCTCAGCACTTGGGAGTTTGAGGCAGGAGGATCACCACCAGTTTGAGGCCAGCCAGGACTACACAGTAAGTTCAAGGCCAGCCCGAACTACACAGCAAGGGACTGTCTCAAAACAAACACACAAAAGAAAAGTCAGACACTGGCCAGAGTCTAACAATGAATGACAGAGAAGGAAGGCTGTCCTGTTAGAAGGAGGGCAGGCTTAGGCTCTTGGTCTAACCCACACCTCAGAGAAGACCCTACAGGTGGGCAGGGACAATGCCTTCTCTTCCTTTATACAGTGATCACACATTGGATAATAAAACTGTGATATTTACAATGTTCAAATTTATATATTGAGAACTTATTGTCATTTAAACCTTAAAGGAAACATTTTGTCTCCCCCAACATACAGATATAGCTAGAGACAAAAGTTTTTACAACCAAAGTTTCACAATGAATTTTTCATGGAATTTGGTACTCTTAGAATTTTAGTGGGGTTCTTAATAATCTAATTATCTTATGAAACAATGACTGGCTAGAATAGGGAATTAAAACTTTCATTTAGAAATCATTTTAAGTCACTGTTTAGCAAATGAACAAAGACTTTGTTGGAATTCAATAGGCATCAAGGGGTAGAAAAGTCTCATTTTTCTTTTTCCACTGAAATATTTTATAGCAGGAAACATTAATATACTCCATATGTACCTATAATCATCACAATAAAAGGATAATTATAATAGTCAAAGAGGTTTTGGCTCTAGTTAAATGAGTGAAACAATAGCGGATTATAAAGAAATAAAATGTGAATGGTCACAGATTTGTTCTCATGTAAGATCACCGAGCCAGTTACTTCATTCTCCTTTCAGTCCGTCTAGGTGCAATCTTTTTGGCTCGTCTAAGACACAGCCTCCACACTTAAGCTTCTGTCTTTTCCCACACAAAGGCCGCACAGCTAAGGAAAACTAGGAGAGGCTTTCAACTGAGTGGGAAATTGAAGCAAGATGCACTGCTGTTGCCTCCTCCCCGAGATTGTCAGGTGGGCATGGGCTGACAGACGCCCTGTGCCTTCCCTCCCCGTCAGGGTCCGCGTCTTTGCAGGACACTGTACGGAGCATGCAGACGGAGACAGAAAAGCCCTGCTGATGCTGGAGGAGTGCCTTCTTCACGTCTCAGGCTCAGCTCCCATATCATGCCCTTGATTGCACACATGAACAGGCACGTGGGACCATTTACTCAGTAACTGTGACATTATTTGAGAGTCCAGTTTAGTAGAGTAGCGGGCTAACAAAAGGCATAGGTCTCACAATAGAATTTTACTGGGTTCTTTCTCCTTAATCTGTCAGTGGCAGGAGACATAACTACCAGGGAACAGACCCTGCACATAAGTAAGTTTTTTAATTTTAAAAAGTTTTTTTAAAGGAGTTATTGCATACCTAGGGCAAAATAAAAACTAATTCTGCCATTTCAAATCCCACACAATTTCAAACTCAAGTTGACTTTTTACTTGAATTAAGAAACAGCCATAGGACCAAAGTTGCATTATTCTCTGAAAAAACTCCTATGTGAACACCAGAAATTTAAAACCTTAATTTACAAAGATGGTATTAGACACAAAAGGTCAATAATCACCATAAGACCAAGAGGAAACCTGCTCAGCTGTCATGCAGAGGTTGACACACACCACTAACATTCCATGTTCAATGCCAACAGCCTCACTAACACTTACACAGCACCTACAGCGAAGCCACTGTTGTGTAAGTAACTCCCTTACTCTTCAAAGCAGCTGGTGGAATAAACACTACTGCTCTTCTCATGTCACAGAGGGGTAACTGAGGCCCAAGAGACCAACAATTACTTTTTCCTCAACTCCAGTCTTCTAGCTGTCACTGGTGAGAGTTTAGGCCAGATGTTTTGAAAAGATAAACTGTGAATATAGAACAAAATCTAATTTTTGTACAAACTCATAGAAATTACTTATGTATTCTTCCCTGGTGCTGGTGAAATGATGCATGCTAGCGTGTGGCACAGAACTATAAACGTAAGTGGCAAATAACCCATGAGGCAGAGTTATAAACAGGGATCTGCTCTTGAAATGGCGTGTTTGTCCACAGACCAAAGCTGTGCCTGTGAGATTTCCCACCAGATGGAGGAAAGCTTCTTTTTCCAGGATACTTACAGAGAGAGAAGAGCATCAAATGTAAGTGATAATAAATGGCCACGCATATCCTGCCATAAAAGTGGCCAGCAGTGAAATAGTGTTGGGAACAAATTTGATCTCTACTGAACAGTAGAAAACATTATTTCCCAGGTGAAGTCCATCTCTGTTTCTTCCAAGCTCTGCAAGCACCTGATTCCCAGCCATTGCCTGCCTTTATATTGCATTACACTGGAACTCCTTGCCCATGTTGTAGGTCCCCCCAGGTTGTGGATTCCAAGCCTTGGTAATAAGGTCTGAATTTATTGTCCCTAGAACTCATGAGTCATCTCTGCACCCAACAGAATGATGATTCATTGGACGAATGATCTGATAGGTGACTTAATAAAATATAAGGTTCTATAAAGCATTACAGAAAAGTTACAAATCTCAGGTTGTAAGGGTTTTTGATGTGAAGACCAGATTGTAATCTCCTCCAGCATTTAAGGGCTTTCTGCACCTCCTCCAGCTCCTCAGGCCTAAGAGGTCATTACTTCCCTCCGCCATGCCCTCTCTGCTGGAGCCTCTCTCTGACTGACTTTCTACACGGCTCTATGCTTTCTCACTTCTGTGTTTTAACTCAGTCATCTCCAGGAGGCTTAGATTTCACAGCTCCCTCAGCACAACATATTTGAGTGTACTTATTCAACATGTGCTGATATGTTTATTACTAAGCAATCATAAAAACAGAAGAAAATGGGTACTTTAAGTGAGGTAAAAAATAAAAATAGAAGTTTTAATCTTTTCTTCCTATACACAATGCATTGTTGTATATGTTTGGGACTTTAAAAATCACTGATTTACAACAAAAGAACAAATCCTGGGGCTGAGGATGTAGCTCAGTGTCTAACATGGGCGAGGCAATGAGTTTGGTCCCAGCACTGCCAAGAGAAAAAAAGAAAAAGAACAAATCTCTCATAGTATTTTGTGAAAATTAAGTGAATTGATAGATGGGAAGCCTTCAGAAAAGTGCTCAGTGTACAAGAAACACTGTAAATGCCAGCTAACCCATCACCATCTTTATCACCAGTGCAGTTTTTTTGGGAATAATGTCTAAATACCTACTTACAGCAGACATCCTGTCCAGTACTAGCTGGCTGTGAGTGGCACTTGCTTCTTGCTTCCCATAATACAGCTATGTTGTTTTATGTCAGGAGTCAGACTGAAGCTCTATGTGACTCAAATAGAAACCTAGGCCCTGGTCTGTGAAGTGGAAGGACTCTGCTGAGTTATATGCAGCTGAGGTCAGCGTGATCCCAATTAAAATCCTTTCCCCTGAATTATGGCTTCCCATTGACCTGATGAGTTGCTTGCTGATTGTACCTGGTCCCAGTACCTGTTTGTTCCATCCAAGCAAGATAAGCAGTGCCTACTCCCTAAGAGCCCTGCCTGGTGCCACCATGCCAGGTGTTTGGCAGTATTTCACTAGATGCCTTCAAAGCACACCCAGCTCCTTATTACTTCCCCTGACTGTATTCAATGAATACTGGATGTGCTTGGGGGACTTTGTCTTTGCTGCCATTAGCAGCCCTGATCAGGACCCAAGACTCAGCTCCTCCACTCTAAGTCTCATTTCCTGTCTATTCTTTAATTCATCCTGGGCTGTAGCGGCTCACAGGAGGCTAGGAGCCACGGCTGAGGTTCTGGCAACATCCCCTTCCCTGTTCCCCATACCTACTCTTTAGTTTCATCACTGAATGTCAAAGTCCTCTAAGGCCAAACTCAATGCTATCTCTTTAATAATTATTTTAATCCATCTCAAGGGATTAGGATTTCTCACTGTAGAAGGTACCAAACCTACAAAGTTTAGCAAGAAGTCATGCCCAAGAACTCAAAGTTCAAATAGTTGGAAAAAAATTAAGGATGGGTTTATAGAAAATGATATAAATGAAAAAACCCAACAAAACACAGAAATACAACCATAGTAAATTAACTGCCCATATATAATGTTTACATAGGCCTAATAACATACATTGACAAACAGTTTAACAAAAAGTTGTGATATAACTATATGGGAAAGACAGAGCATTATAAAGCCACCAAGTTCTCAATTTTTAGTAGCAAAAACTAAAGGAGATTAATCATAAACTTGAAGTTTAGGCATGTTACCTTAAAACTTACAGCTAAAATATTTCAAAGTGATCATCTCTGAGAAATGCAACTGGGATGATAGAATCTTTTTTTTTTTGAACCTTTTGATAGTATTTAGTTTTAAATCTTTGAACATGTATTATACTGATCATACATTTTGAAAAGTAAAAGCAATTTTCTTAAATTTTAAAATTAAAAGCCTTTCTCACAACAGAGAAACTATTTAGAAGGGATGGGCATCTCGAAAGATGAGAAAAAGAGATAAAGAGATAGAAAATAAATTTAATGCAAGAGATCCAGGAACCAAGTAAAATTCCAGAAAGAAAGACTTTATCATTTAAAAAAATTCCAAGAAATGTCCTTAAAAGTGAAGAACCTGAGTTTTTAGATTGACAAAGTCAAACAAAATAGACAAAATACACATACACAGGGTATAGCAACATGAAATTTAAGAAACCTCAAGTATATTTACAAGAAATTTAAGGAAAATAGAAAGAGAAGTTCTTAACAAGCTTGTAGGACATAAAAGTTATATACAATGGCGTCAGGAAAGAGAATGCTTTCTGACTGTTTTCAATGGTAATACAAGGAATTAAAAGGCAATAAAGCTTTTTGGTCTTCAAAATTCTAAAAGAATAATTTTATGCCAGGCATAGTGGTGCAAATCCAGCATTTGGGAGGCTGAGGCAGGAGGATCACAGTGAGTTCTAGGCCAGCCTGAACGACACAGTGAGATCCTGTGTCAAAAAATAAAAACAAAACAAAACAATAAACTATCCCAAGAAACAGAATTTTATATCCAATCAACCTACTGAGAGGGTGGAATGTATTATAATAGGCAAATATTTTAAAATAATGTATTCCCATGCCCTCTTCCTTAAGAATTTATTGGTTGTTATATACATACAAAAGAGCCAAAAAAGGAAAGACACAGAATCCAGGAAATGGAAAATACAAAGGTTCTAAATAATGCATGATATGAAAAGTGGCCCTGAGGTTATTAGTTTCAAGGTCAAATCAGCACAAAGGGATTCAGCTGATTTTTGAAATGGTACATTACGTGATGTGCCTGTAGTTGTATACAGTTAGTTTTCCAACACTCTGAGCAAAAACAAAACAAAGCAAAACAAACCAATTCAAGAGGCTTTAATTTTTACCTGTAGCACAGCAGCAAATAAGTACACGACGACAAAGATCACAGTTAGAGAAGTGTGGCCACTTTTCATCAGGTGAATGGTGTAAAGGAAAATCAAATGTCCAGGAATCACTAAAAGCAGCAGAACTTGGGCAGACTTATTATTTACTCCTGAAGAAAAAATATAAAAGCCATTAAAACAAAAGCATATTTTGGCCAAAAATATGTCAAAGTCAGATTTGAATACTACTTTCTAGTTAGTATACACATAAGGTTCAGTTGCTAAGAATAAGTTGCAATTATTTACAATTCACTTAATTCTTTGAAATTTCCCCTCTATGTGATATGTCATTAAGTGAAGGTGGATGATAAAAACTTGCTATGAAGATCAGTGGTTGGACTTTAATATCTATCATAAAAAGAGAGGGAAGATCAAAGGGAAAATACAAAGTACTTAAAGAACTGAAATGTTTTCATCAGTGCCAAGCATTTTTGAGCTTCATTCAAAAGTCAATAATTATACTTCATTTTCACCAGGAAAAAAAGTGACAAGAATTATGAGATTTAAAATCGTGTCCTGTCTTTCGGTAATCAAGTGCCTGGCTGACAGAAATGATGCACTGACCCTTACAGCTTATGTTATCCCCTTGTCCTGCTTAGGTCCAATGCCTGCATTTAGAAAGCCCAACAAGACACTGGGCCTGGTGGAGGAAGGCTGAGGCAGAAGCAGCACAGCAACTCAGACAGACCCTGTCTCAAAATGAAGTGGGGGGGGGGGTGGGCAGGGATATGGCTCAGTTTGAAGGCCCTGAGTTCAACCCCCAGTGCTGAAGGAAAAAAAAAAAGGAATGGCCAAAAAGATTAAAACACAAAGAAGAGTGCATCTCTCTTCCCAATCCACCTAGCAGTGTGTTTGGGTGCGTGTTAGGTTGTTCTTTCCTGACTTACAAAACAAGATATCCCAGAGAAAGGATGACGAGGAAAACTATACAAAGATCCTCAGTAACTGCAAACTGATATGGATGAATAATTTGTTCATTGAGATTAGCTCTCAGAAAGAGAAAATTGTGCAACTTTACAGAATCCGTACATAACAAACGTTGCCTGCCTACTGTCTCAGAGAGTAACAGTTCCAGATAGAAAATATGCAGGAGTCCCACACACATACCTGGACCAAAGAAAGTCCTAAGTGGGTGGTAACAACCCTTGGGCTCCTCGGGCAGCTCTCCTGGGGTGCTGTGGAGATGGAGGTAGGTAGAAATCCTGCTCGCCTGAATGGCCACCAAGTTACCACCGATGCCTGAAACATCAGGAAACAGATGGGGTCATCCTTATACTTCAAACAACTCGCATAACTTCAACCAAAAGTGAGTATCTTTACGTCACACTCTGGGGCTAATAAAATGAAAAACAAAGTTCTTCTGGAATGTCAGCACATTTAGTGTTGTGGTGGATATCCCGAAAGCATAAAATCACTGTTCAGAAAGATTTGCTCATTATTTTTTTAAGACTGACTTACTGTCTGGTATGAAAGCAAACCATACAGGCAACTTTTTTTTTTTTTTTTTGTCTTTTTTGGTACCGGGGATCGAACTCGGGTCCTTGCGCTTGAGCAGCAGGCGGCAAAACCACTGAGCTAAATCCCCGGCCCCATACAGGCAACTTTTAAAAATCATGATCACGGTCAGGGTATAAAACTAGGGAAGAGGATGTTCACATTTATCACCCTAATGAGAGGGTATCAGCCCGATTCCCTCCTTCAGCCAAGGTGGATGCAGTTCTCTGAACTTGCTATGGCTGGAAGCCCAAGACACAGGGGAGTCGGTGTCACTCGCCAGACCTTTTCCACACATCTTCAGCCTGTGCTGGGACAGATGGAGAGAGGGGAGGAGACTTGAGGGCCTAGGTCAGTGGGATTCCCAAGTACTGCGACAGGTTATAGAAGCCTCTCTACTACACAGGAAAGGCTGCCTGGGGAGTGGAGGAAACATTAGGCAAGGAATGAGAGCACTGGCTGTGTGCTGCTAGAGGGGTGGAGTAAGAGCTTCCTCTCAAGACTGACCTGTCTTGAGGCTGGCTGCCAACGTGGAGGGACAGAAACACCAAGAAAGCCCCAGCTCTGAAGACAAGCACACAGGGCCATCTAAGACTGAGGACAGGGCAAGAGAATCCCAAACCCTACTCCATATCTGAGAAACAAGTTAGCATTGGAAGAAGAGCAAGAAGACAGGTATGGAAGCCTTCCATGCTGCAGGCATGCAGTGGTCACACTAAGAACAGGGCAGCAGGCACCGCTGATAAAGAAATCGGAAGTTAGTGGTACAGTGAAGGTAACTACAGTCCCACAACAAACAAGCCTAGTTCAACTAATGACTAGATTGGCTCAATCCTCCATACTAGTAGGCAGTAGAAGAACTGCCCATTTCTAGGCATAAATAATATTTATCTATCTCCAGCAAAAATTTTCAAGACAATAAAAAGTTAAAAAGAAAAGTTATTGTAGTTGAGAAACCAGACCTAGAGATAATTCAAGTGTTAATATTATTTGACAAAGGCGCTGGGGATTTAGCTCAGTGGTTCTGTCACCTGCCCCACAAAGGCAATGAGCCAAGTTTGATCCCCAGTACCAGAAAAAAAAAATGCATCCAATATTATTTGACAAAGGCTTTACAGTAATTATGGTTACTATGTTAAAGAATTAGTGGAAAAGGTATAGCATATATCAAAACATGGGGACATAAATAAGTTAAAAGCAAAAATATTGAAATAGCTATACCATGCAAATGTTAATGAAAAGAAAGCTGAAGTAGCTATATTAACTTGGGGAAAACATTAAAACAAAATATTATCAAGGATAAAGGTGCATATTGAATAATGCTTATAAAGATCAGTTCATGAAAAAGATACGTCTTCAATGTAGACACATCTAGAAATAGATCATAAATTTCAACATAAACTCATAAGACTGAAAGGAAAAACAGACAAGTCTGTATCTGTATTTAGACTTTACCATTCTCTTGTTGACAGATGGCACAGACTTCATAAAACTTAACAATTACATGAACTTTAATAATACTATCAACTACCGTGGTCTGGGAAGCTCTCTTCTATAAATGGCATTTATACAACATTCCACCCAAAACAGCATAATATACACTGTAAGTTTACATATGGAACATTCATGAAGATATGATGAAGACAGACCAAGTGATAGTCTGTCTGTAAGTCTCCATTAATTTGAAATGTTTAAAATGTGCAAAGTATGCTCTCTGGTCATAACAGAAAAGAGATACATTTGGGGATTTCCCCAAATATTTGGAAAATAAACACTATGCTTCTAAATAACTTATAGATCAAAGAAGAATCTATTGGAGAATGTGGAAAATATAACTGAGTTTCATGAAAATGAAAACACAGCACATTAAAATATGTGGGTGGTATATAAAGCACTACTTCTAAATTCACAGTATTAAATACTTACATTAGAAAAGAAGATTCAACAATCTAAAGTTCACATCTTGAGAACTTAGAAAAAAGGAGAAATTACACTAAAAGCATAAAAAGAAGAAAGGACAAGCCTAAGAACACAAATCAATAAAATAGAAAAAACAACAAGAAAGAAAATAGAGAAAATAAATGAAACCAGAAGCTGGTTCTTTGGAGAGAGAGAGAGAGAGAGAGAGAGAGGACAGAAATTTCAATATCAAGAATGAAAGAGAAGTCATCACTGCAGACAATACAGCCATTAAAAGGATATTATAAGAATATCATGAAAACTTAAATACTATTTGCAAATCAAACCCAGCAAAATACTAAATGCACAATACATCACAACCAAATTGGATTTATCCTAGAAATGCAAGGCCAATTTAATATTTGGAAATTAATCAATGTAATTCTGTATATTAGTAGAGGAGAGCTGCGCTGTGCAACAGAGAGCCTCAAGTAGCTACTCTCAGAAAAAGAACCTCAGAGTCAAAATCCAGAAGTCCAATAAACAACAGAATCTTAAAAGCTATTAGACAAAAGCAACAAATCACTTACAAAGGAAAATCCATTAGAACTGCAGCAGACTTCTGAATACTAATCTTAGAGGCCAAGAGAGCTTGGAGTAAAGTGTTTCAAGGCCTAAAAGAAAACTACTTCCAATCTGGACTGATATATCCTGCAAAACTATCTTTCAAAATTGATGGAGAATAAGATATTTCCATGATAAAGAGTACCTAAAGAACTTCATGAATACCAAATCAGCATTCCAAAAAATTCGTAAGGAAATTCTAGAAAGAGACAATGAAGCCAACAATGCCAAAAGGACTAAGAGAATAAAGACACCAGGTAGGGAGAGCAGTTAAGTAGGAGAGAAAGAGAAACTCAATAAGGGGAAATAAGGTAATGACAGAAATAAATCAATACCTATCAGAAGTAACTCTCAATGTGAATGGTCCCAATTCTCCAAACAAAAGACATAGATCAGTAGAATAGATCAAGAAACTAAATCCAATGGTATGCTATATACAAGAAACAATTTAACCCAATAAGAAATTCACAGACTAAAAATCAAAGGATGGAAAATAACATCCCATGCAATGGGAACTAGAAAACATGCAGGAATAGCTATCCTATTTTCAACAAAGTGGGATTTAAGCCAAAACTGATCAGAAGCAGCTAAGAAGGTTGCATATATTGGTTAAGGGAACAATTCAACAGGAAGAGAAAACAATTACAAACACACATCCACTGAAAATGGTGTATCTAACTTTATAAAATAGACACTACTGGACATAAAAGATTAGATAAGCACCAATACAATTGTAGAGGGGGACCCCAATACCCCACTGTCAGAAATAGACAAGCAATCAACAAAGAAATATCAGAATTGAACCAAACATTTGAACAAATGGACTTAATAGATGTCCACAGAGTGTTTTCCCCAACGACAGAATGTCCATTCTTCTCAGCAGCACATGGGACTTTCTCCAAAATAAACAACATACTAGCCAATAAAGCATGCTTAAATAAATTCAAAACAATTGTAATTATACCATGCATATTATCAGATCAAATCACAGTAAAACTAGACATCAGTGGCAAAAGCAACTACTGACATTATGCAAATGCATGGAAATTAAATACCCTTTTGGATCATCAATAGGTCACAGAAGAAATCAAGAAGAAATGAGATAGTTCCAAGAGTTCAATGACAATGCCAGCACAACATACCAAAACCTATGGGACAACATGAAAGTGGTCCTAAGAGGGAACTTTATACCTGTAAACCATCGCATTGGAAAAGCAGAGCGACCCCAGACAAGTAATCCAGTGGTAGGACTCAAGATCCTAGAAGAACAAGGACAGTCCAAATCCAAAGCTAGTACAAGATCAGAATGGCAATCAATGAAATGGAGACTAAAACAATACAAAGAGTCAATGAATTGAAAAGCTGGTTTTTCAAAAGAAGAAAGAAAATAGACAAACCCTTAGCCAATCTTACCAAACAAAGAAAAGGCACGACCCAAATCAATGCATTTAGGAATGAAAACAGATTGTCAAAATACAGATTATTAGTAACTATTTTGAGAATATGTACTCTGATGAAATGGAGAATGCAAAAGAAATGGATAGGTTCCTAGATACGTGTGAACTACCAAAGCGAAACCAGAAGTCATAAAAACGCTGAATAATCAAATATCAGGCAATGAGATTGAATTGATGAAAAAAACCCTAGCACCTAAAAGAAGATGCTGACAGGGTTACTGCTTAATTCTGCAGGAACTTCAGGGAAGATCTAACACCAACGCTCCTCGAACTCTTTTAAAAAATTGAAAGAGAAGGGACATTCCCAAAGTCATTCCTGGAAGCTAGCATTACCCAGATCCTAAAAGAGACAAGGTACCAATGAACAAAAAACAACTACTGGCCAATCTCTTTAATGAACATAGATGCAAAAATCCTCAACAAGATATAGTACTGGCAAACATGATGCAACAAATCATCAAAAAAGATCATACAGCACAACCAAACCAGCTTCATCCTCAGGGTGCAAGGATGGTTCAACATACACGAATCCATAAGTTAATATATCACATAACCAGAAGCAAGGACAAAAGTCACATGATTCTATCAACATGATGCAGAAAAGCCTTTTGACAAAATACATCCATTCTTGATTTTTTTAAAACCCTGAAGAAAACAGGTATAGAACAACCTTATCTCAATCTGACAAAAAGCTATTTACGACAAACCAATAGCCCACATCACATTAAATGGGGAAAAGTTGAAAGTTTTCCTTCTAAAGTCAGGAAAAAGATAAAGGATGTCCACTATCACCATTCCTATTCAATCTCGTACTCAAAACATTAGCCAGAGCAATCAGGCAAGGGAAAGAAATAAAAGGGATACTATAAGAAGGGAAGAAGTCATTTTCATTACTTTCAGATGGCATGACCCTTTACATACAAGACCCAAAAACTTCACTGAAAGACTCCCATAATTAATAACCAAAATTTAACAGTGAAGCAGGAAACAAAATCAACTCACAAAAAGCAGTAGTATTCCTGTGTACCCACCATAAAGAACTCACTGAGAAAGAAATTACAAAAACAGTACCACTAACAATGGCATTAAGAAAAATTAAATACTTAATTATTAATCTAACCAAGGAAGTAAAAGGCCAATTTTCATTTACAGAGAAAATTACAGTACTCTGAAAAAAGGAGTTCAAAGAGGACACTAGAAAATGGAAAGATATCCCATTTCTGGATGAGTAGAACCAGTATAGTCAAAATGAGCATACTTCCAAAAATCTTATACAGACTTAGCACAATCCCAATAAAAATATACCAACAGCATTCCTCCTAGAACTAGAGAAAATTTATATGGAACCAGATCCTGGGCAACAAGAGCAAAGCGGGATGCGATGCATCCCAATCCTGGATCTGAAGTTATATTACAGAGCAACGGGATAAAAGTAGCATGGCACTGGCACAGAAGCAGACAGGTGAATCAATGGCACAGAATAGAGGACACAGAAACAACTGCAGACACATTGAGCTATTTTATCTTTGACTAAGGGGACAAAAACATAAACTAGACTAGAGGAAAGATAGTGTCTTTAATAAGTGGTTCTGGGAAAATTGGCTATCCACATGCAGAATATTGAATCAAGACCCATATCTCTAACAGTGCACCAAATTAAAATAAAAATGGATCAAAAATCTAAATGTTAAAACAGAATCTGCTGGGAGATAAAAGAATTAAAACTGTTGAAGACATAAATGTAGGCAAGGACTTTTTGAATAGAATCTCCAATGGCACAAGAAATAGTACCAAGAATCAACAAATGGGATCATATCAAATTAAAAAGCTTCTGAATAGCAAAGGAAACAACCAAAAGAGTGAACAGGCAATCTACAAAATAGGAAAAAAAACCAACTACCAGCTATTCCTCAGAGGACTAATATATAAAATATATGAATAATTAAAAAAAATTGGGCCCCCTAAAAGACCCAATTAAAAAAATTGGCAACTGAAATGAACAGACATTCTCAGAAGAATTACAAATGGTCAATACATGAAAAAAAAAAAGTTCAATATTACTGGTCATTAAAGAAATGCAAATTATAAAAGTACTGAGATTCCATCAAGAATGGCCATCATCAGGAGCACAGCTTCACCCATTGCCAAGGAGGCAAGCCCTTCTGCCTGCCGTACCATCATCCCCAGCACAGAGGAGCAGAGGCCCCCAGCACAGAGGAGCAGAGGCCCCCAGCACTGAGCAGCTGAGCCTTGTGGGCTACAGTACCACCACCCACAGCGCAGAGGAGTAGAGCCCCGCCCAGTGCCAAGGAGGTGAGCCGTGCGGGTGCCAGCAGCACACTCACCCCCACCTTGAAATGAGAAGACATGGAAACAAGTCTAAAAACCAGACTTCCAGATCACCTAAAGCAACCCCAAAGGGAAAGGAGATGGAACAATCTGATACTCAACCATCTGGACTCCCTGAACTGGCAACAAAAGAGGATCTGGAAAAAATGAAATCAGAAATAATTTCTCAGATAACAGCAGAGATTGTGCTCATAGTGCAAGACATGATTAATAAATCTAGAGTGAACACAGATTAAAAAAATAGAGGAACTGAGGAACACGATGGAATCCCACCATAGGAAACAAATGGAATCCATAAAACAGATGCAAATAGATTTCCAGGAGATTAAAAACTCCACTGAAAGTTTACACAGCAGAATGAGCCAATGTGAGGGCAAAATTTGAGATATAGGAGATAAGATTGCAAATAGTGACCAGGAAAATAAAAATTTCTTTAAAATAGTAAGAGACCATGAGAAATCAATCCAGCAGCTGCTAGACGATGCAAAGAAGAATAACATAAGACTGATTGGAGTCAATGAAGAAATAGGAGAGAGTGCAGATGACATAAGAAAACTGTTCACAGGAATGATGGCAGAAAACTTCCCAAGAAGGGGAAAAGAACTTGACATACAGATAATTGAGGCTTATAGGACTCCAACTAGCCTTGATCAAAAAAAATGTACACATAGGCATATAATAGTTAAGATTCCAGACACCCAACAGAGGAACAAAATTCTACAAGCAGTTAGAGAAAAGAAACAAATCACATACAAAGGAAAGCCCATTAGAATCACATCAGACTTCTCAACGCAAACCCTCAAGGCAAGAAGAACTTGGAGTGACGATTTCAAGCCCTAAAGGAAAACAGCCTTCAACCCAGATTGATGTATCCTGAAAAACTATCTTTCAAAATTGATTGAGAAATTAGATACTTTCATGACAAAGAGCACCTTAGGAACTTCATGAATACCAAACCAGCACTGCAGAATAGTTTAGACAATATCCTAGGAAAAGAGTACAAGGATCACAACCCCAGGAAGCCCAGCAGAATGAATCCATCGGGTAGGACAAGAAACTAAACACAAAGAGGGAGAATCCAACAAAAAGGAAAAGTCATGACAATGATAAATCAATACGTATCAGTTATAATCATCAATGTTAATGGTCTCAATTCACCAATCAAAAGAAATAGACTGGCAGAATGGGTCACAAACCAAGATCCAACAATATACTGCATACA
Organism: Heterocephalus glaber; assembly: GCF_053883595.1. Lineage (NCBI taxonomy): Eukaryota > Metazoa > Chordata > Mammalia > Rodentia > Bathyergidae > Heterocephalus > Heterocephalus glaber. The sequence goes on from NW_028258357.1 coordinate 21,270,588, forward strand.
ATAAACACACTTTTTAAAAATATATATTAATTGGTACATTTTAGGTATACAATACATTTACATTTATCATTGGGTGCTTGTACCTGTACATGATGTATCTTGGTTCTTATTTTTCCCCCATTCCCTGTGTGCCCTTCACCCCTCCACCCTTCCCTATTTACACAGACTTTGTTTCCATTTTTTTTTCTTTTCTCATAATCTTTCCTTTCCCTTCTTCCCTTTCCCCTTCCCCTCCCGCCAACCCTACCCCTTTGGACCTTTTCCTATTTCAAATGATCAATTATTCATTTTAATCATTTTCATCCTTATTTACACTTTCAGTTTCTCACACTAGAGAAACTATTTGGTATTTACACATGTGTGTCCTATTTATTTCACTTAAAAGTATGGCCTCAACATGCACCCATTTAGCTATAAATGTCTCTAGTTTCTCGTTCTTTATGGCTGAGCAGTACTCCATTTCATAAAAAAACCACATCTTCTTTATCCAGTTTCCAGCTGATGGGCACTTGGGCTGTTTCCAAGTTTTAGCTATTACAAACTGTGCCGCTATAAACATGGGTGCACATATATCGCTGTGGTACGATTCTTTTAATTCTTTGGGGAAGATTCCCAGTAGGGGAATAGCTGGGTCAAGTGGGACCTCTAAGCCTAGTTCTCTGAGGTATCTCCATACTGATTTCCACAGTGGTTGCACCAGTCTGCACTCCCACCAACAATGGAAAAGGGTTCCTTTCTCTCCACACCTCCACCAGCATTTGCTATTGGTTGATTTCTTGATAGCAGCCATTCTTTGTGGGGTGAGGTGGAATCTCAGTGTTGTTTTCATCTGCATCTCTTGAATGACCACTGATGTTGAACATTTTTTCATATATTTATTTGCTGTTTTTACTTCTTTGTCTGAGAAATGTCTGTTCATTTCAGATGCCCATTTTTGAGTTGGGTCTTTGAATTTTGGGGGACAATAAACACACTTAATTCAAAAAGAAACTCATAGACTGAAAGTTAAAGGGTGTAAAACAATAATCCATGTGACAGGAACCCGAAAAAAAGCAGGAGTAGCTATCGTCTTTGCAGATCAAGTAGATTTCAAACCAACACTGATTAAGAGAGACAAAAGGACACTATATCCTTGTAAAGGGAACAATTCAAGAGGAAGAGATAACAATCATAAATATATATGTACCAAACACTAGTGCGCCCAACTACGTAAAACAAATACTAACAGACATGAAGAATCAAATAAGCACCAATACAATAGTAGTGGGGGACCTCAACGCCCCACTGTCACAAACTGATAGATCAACTAGGCAAAAATTAAACAATGAAATACTAGAACTTAATCAAACTCTTGAACAAATGAACTTAATAGATGTTTCCAGAGTGCTCCACCCCACAAAATCAGAATACACAATCTTTTCAGCTGCACGTGGGTATTTCTCCAAAATAGACCACATACTTGCTCATAGAACATGTTTAAGTTAGTGCAAAGGAACTGAAATTATCCCCTATATATTATCAGACCACAGTGAGATGAAATTGGAGATCAATAGCAAAAGAAACCGCAAGAATTTCATAAATACATGGAAACCACACAACACACTTCTGAATAACCAATGGGTCACAGAGGAAATTAAAGAAGAAATCAGATGGTTCCTTCAAATAAATGACAATGACAACACAACATATTGGAATCTATGGGACACAATGAAAGCAGTCTTTCGAGGGAAATTCATAGTAGTGAATACTCACATTAGGAAAACAGAGTGAGCCCAATTAAACAACCTGATGCTGAACCTCAAGCTTCTAGAAAAAGAAGAGCAGGACAAACCCAAAACTCATACAAGGGAGGAAATTATAAACATCAGAGCAGAAATCAATGCAATGGAGACTAAGAGAATGATACAAAAAAATCAGTGAAGCAGAGTTGGTTCTTTGAAAGCATAAACAAAATTGACAAACCCTTAGCCAACCTTATCAGAAAAAGGAAAGAAAAGGCCCAAATCCATGGAATTAGGAATGAAAAGGGTGAAATTAAAAGACTCAGCAAAAATCCAGAGGATCATCAGTACCTATTTCGAGAACCCATATGCCAGTAAGATGGAAAACAGAAGAAATGGAGATTCCTAGATACGTATGAATTACCAAAGTTGAACGAAGAAGACCTGAAAATTCTAAACAACCCAATATCAATCAATGAAACTGAAAACATAATTAAAACTTATTCACTAAGAAAAGCCCGGATCCTGATGGCTTAACTGCCGAATTCTACAAGACATTTAGAGAGGAACTACTGCCACTGCTGTTTAAACTCTTCAATGAAATTGAAAGGGAAGCAATACTCCCGAATTCATTTCTGGAAGCAAGCATCACCTTGATCCCCAAAGCAGAGAAAGACCCAACCGAAAAAGAGAATTGTAGGCCAAACTCACTAATGAACATAGATGCAAAAATCCTTAATAAGATACTGGCAAATAGAATGCAGAAGCATCAAGAAGATCATACACCCTAACCAACTGGGATTCATCCCAGGGATGCAGGGATGGCTCAACATATGCAAATCAATAAATGTAATACACTATATCAACAGAGCCAAGGACAAAAACCATATGATCATCTCAATAGATACAGAAAAAGCATTTGACAAAATCCAACACGCATTTATGATAAAAAAAACCCTACAAAAAATTGGAATAGACGGTCTCTACCTCAATCTGATAAAAGCCATCTATGAAAAACCAACATCCAATATCATACTAAGTGATCAAAAACTGAAATCCTTCACACTAAAAGACAAGGATGTCCACTATCACCACTTCTATTCAATATAGTTTTGGAAACATTAGCCAAGGCAATTAGACAAGAGAAATAAATAAAAGGAATAAAGATAGGAAATGAAGACGTCAAATTGTCATTATTTGCAGATGACATGATACTCTACATAGAAGAGCCCAAGAACTCCACCAAAATCTTCTAGACTTAATAACCAAATTCAGTAAAGTAGCTGGATACTAGGTCAACGCACAAAAATCAATAGCTTTCCTCTACATGAACAAAAGACTCACTGAGAGAGAAACAGGGCAAACAATTCCTTTCACAATAGCATCCAAAAAACTGAAATACCTAGGAATCAACCTAAAAAAAAATATATCAAAGACCTCTTCTCTGAAAACTATAGCACTCTGAAAAGAGACATTGAAGATGATATCAGAAAATGGAAAGACATCCCTTGCTCCTGGGTAGGAAGAATCAACATAGTGAAAATGGCCAAACTTCCAAAACTGCTATATAGATTCAATGCAATCCCAATTGAAATTCCAGCAGCATACTTCATGGACTTTGAGAAAGCAATCCAAAAATTCATTTGGAATAGGAGACCTAGCATAGCAAAAGCAATTCTAGGCAACAGAGACATGGCAGGGGTATCACAACCCCCAACTTGAAACTATACTACAAAGCCACCATGATAAAAACAGCATGGTACTGGAAAAGAAACAGACCTGAGGACTAGTGGAACAGATTAGAAGATGCAGAAACAACTCCAGACACACTCAGCCACCTCATCTTCGACAAAGGAGCCAAACACCCTCACTGGAGGAAAGATAGCCTCTTTAATAAATGGTGCTGGAAAAACTGGGTTTCAACTTGCCAAAGATTAAAACTAGATGTATATCTCTCATCATGCACTAAACTAAAATCCAAATGGATTAAAGATATAAATATTAAAACAGAAATGCTGAACCAGCTGGAACAGAAGTTAGGTAGAACTCTTGAAGACATTGGTGTAGGAAAAGATTTTATGAACAAAACCTCAGTTGCCTGTGAACTAGCACAAACAATCAACAAGTGGGATCTCTTCTTATTAAAAAGCTTCTGCACAGCAAGAGAAACCACGAACAGTGTGAAGAGACAACCCACAATGTGGGAAAAAATTTTCACCTGGTGTTCCTCAAACAAAGGTCTACTATCTAGAATCTATAAAGAATTTCTAAAAATCAGACCTCCCAAAGGTAAAGACCCAATCCAAAAATGGGCATCTGAAATGAACAGACATTTCTCACACAAAGAAGTAGAAATAGCAAATAAACATATGAAAAAATGTTCAACATCACTGGTCATTCGAGAGATGCAAATGAAAACAATGCTGAGATTCCACCTCACCCCACAAAGAATGGCTGCTATCAAGAAATCAACCAATAACAAATGCTGGTGGGGCTGTGGGGAAAGAGGAACCCTGCTCCACTGTTGGTGGGGGTGTAGACTAGTGCAACCACTGTGGAAATCATTATGGAGATACCTCAAAGAACTAGGACTGGAAATCCCATTTGACCCTGCTATTCCCCTGCTGGGGATCTTCCCCAAAGAATTAAAAGAATCATACCACAGTGATATATGTGCACCCATGTTCACAGCAGCACAGTTTGTAATAGCTAAAACTTGGAAACAGCCCAAATGCCCATCAATTGGAGACTGGATAAAGAAAATGTGGTTTTTTTAATAAAATGGAGTACTACTCAGCCATAAAAAATGAGAAATTAGAGACATTTATAGCTAAGTGGATGCACATTGAGGCAATACTCTTAAGTGAAATAAATAGGACACAGATGTGTAAATACCAAATAGTTTGTCTGGTGTGAGAATCTGAAAGTGTAAATAAGGACTAAATGTATAATAGGTAATGTGAAATAGGAAGAAAAGGGGCAAAGGGGAAGGAAGTGGGAGGGCTAAGGGAAAGGATAGAAGGGAATGGGATTAATATGAGAAAATGGAAAAATAGGAAAAAAATTTTTGTAAATAGGGAGGGCTGGAGGGGTTGAAGGGAGGGCAGGTGGATGGGGAAAAAATAAGAACAAAGAGAGATTATGTAAAGGTGTAAATTTCCAATCATGAATGTAACTGTATTGTATACCTAAAATGTACCAATAAAATTAAAAAAAAAAAAAAAAAAAGAATGGCCACCATCAAGAAATCCAGTAACAAATGCTGACGAGGCTTCAGCGAAAAAGGAATCCTTTTACATTGCTTGTGGGAGTGTAAACTTGTACAGCCATTATGGAAATCAGTGTGGGGATTCTTCAAAATACTAAAACTAGACATTCCATTCAATGCAGTTATTTCCCTTCTAGGTACCTTCCCAAAAGAGTTAAAGACATTATGTTACAGTGATCCATGTTTATAGCAGCACAACTCATAAGGGCTAAATCTTGGAAGCAGCCTATATGCCCATCAGCAGATGAATGTTTTAAACATGTCAACCTTCTCAAATACTTCTTTCTTCGTACTGAAAACATTTAAAACCCCCTGAATAGTACATAACTGTTACCTATCTTCTTACTCTGATCTTAGTGTACCTTAGAATTCACGGATCAACCTCTCTGCATCCTCTCTCCTCAACTCTCCCCACCTCTGGTAACCACCATTTCCCCCTCAATTTCTCTCAGTGCCTCTGAGATCAACTTTAGATTCCACACATGAGTGAGGTCATGTGGCCATGTTTCTCTGTGCCTGTTTTGTTTTACTCCAAGTCAGGCCATGTTGTGTCTTTCTCCTATTTTTTTTATTTTGTACTTTATTTATATATTTGATTTCTTATATAAGAGAAACCCTGCAATATTTAAGCTTGTATTTCTTTTTTTTCCTGGTACCAAGGACTGAACTCAGGACCTTGTGCTTGCCAGGCAGGCATGGCACCACTAAGCTACATCCTTGTTGGGAGCAACGCTACATAATTTTAGGGAAAAATCATTTGGTTAGCCTAGTTCTCCTGCCTACAGCCCAGCTATGGAATTCTGAGACATAATTCCATTTTGGCCTCTGGTCACAACTGAGACCTCAATGATCCGGTGATGCTGTGATTATCCAGGACAAGAAACATCCTGGGAGGAACAAACATCTACTCAGTTCCTCGTTCTTGGGTTGTTACATCTTATTTAGCAGGATGTCCTGAACTCTCTGCAAGTCATCTGTTACATTTGTTTGTCCTGATGTACTGAGTACTGAATAAAAGGTGCAGTAAGGCGAAGGCTTTTGTCTTTGCCACCCAGAGCAGCACTGATCAGACCCAAAGCTCAGCTTCTTCTCAGTCTCATTTTTCTACCTTTCCTGTAATTCGCCTTGTGCGGCTGTGGCTCGCAGAAGACTAGGACTTACTGCAGAGGTTCTGGTAACATCCCCTTTCCCTGTTCCCTACACATTCTCAGCCCTCAGTCCATGTTGTCATAATGACAGCACTACCTTCTTCTTATGGCTACATAGTATTCCATCTTCATCCATTCATCTGCTCACAGAAACGTGCCTATTTCCACTTCTTGATTATTGTAAGTAAGGCTGTAATGAACACAGGAGTGCAGATGTCTCTACTGATTTTATTTCCTTTGCATATATATACCCAATAGTGGGTATATATTTTTTGAGGAAACGCCATACTGTTTTCCACATGGCTGTACTAATACACATTCCCACCAAGCATGTGCAAGGGTTCCCTGTTTCCCGCATCCTTGCCAGCACTCATGACCTTTTGTCTTTTTGATAACAGCTATTCTTGCTGGAATGAAGATTTATCCTTTGTAGTTTTGATTTGCATTTCTCTCATGATTAGTGATATTAAGCAATTTTTCAATATCTATTGGCCATTTATATGTCTTTTGAGATATGTCTTTTTAATTTTATTGCAAGAATTGGAAGTCTTGAATTCAGAACTCCATTGGAATCACATTGAATATACATAGTCAGGCATCACTTAACCTGGGGGATGTGTTTTGAGGAATTTGTTAGGTGATTTCTTCTCTGTGTGAATACCATACAGTGTACTTTCACACATCAAACCTGCTAGCGCAGCACTGGCAATATGAACCTGTACTGCTGGCATACATGAGGCCCATTGTTGGCCAAAGTGCCATTATGTGGTGCATGTCTCCTAGCGAGTGATGCGTTTAACAGAGAACAATCCTGACAGGATGTCTGCATCAGGCACTGAAACCAAAGGCTCTGATCACACTGGAGAAGACCAGAAGCCAGCAGCCTTCTGACCAGGACTGTCACCCAACCGAGATCCAAGTTTCCTGAAAACACCACAGATTCTCCCTCCTAAACAATGGATGCAAGACTGCTTGGTTCTGTTTTTGCTTTTGTTACTGTTTGTAAAGAATTATCTGGTTGTGGCTAGATAATGAGTTCTTTTTTGACAATTTAAGAGATGATTTTAGGACCCAATCATAGGTAACTTCCCAAACCAAGCCCTAGTAGCCTTGCAGTCTTGCCCTGAGGAATAGGTGGGGACTATACTCAGGAACATGGTGGGGAGTGATTACATTACCTTTATATTGCCTAACACCTAGTGAAGTTTTGGCATTCGCTGAATTCTAAAAGAGCTAATTTGTTACTTTGGGAATAAAATGTTAATGTTTTTTTAATCACAGAAAAAATGAGAGAGAAATGAGAAAAGCATGAACTCTCTCCTCCAAAGCCAAGAGAATGATATCTTTTTGTGCCAATGCACCAAAAATAAAGCAATTTAAATGCAGTATTTTAAAAACTGAAATTGTAATGACTTTATTTTAAACTAAATGTAGCTTCACAATTTCCTCATCACATGTCATTTGGTAAATAAAAAATTCATTAAAAGCAACTGTTCAGGATAATTTAAAATGTAGTTCATTATTAAAATGTTTTTAAAATGCATCCCATGGAGTTCTGGAAATTTTTCTAAAGGAAAATAAATGTCTTTAAAACTGTGTTTAAAAGTCACATTGCTGAGGTGGGATAACCAGGGCTCATGAATGCAAGCTCTGTCCTCGGCAGATTCCTGGTGCTGGCTCGCACCGCATGGGCACGAACACGGCTTGGCTGCTTGCTGTGACCGGGACAGGTAACTTCTCTGGGGCTCCCATTTTCTTGTCTGAAAGTGAGGTCATTTACAGCCACCTCCTAAGGATGTTGAGAGAACTGGATAAAGTAATGCATGCATCAAAGACACTGAGCACTTTCTGCACACAGTGCAGGCTCACCAAATGTTAACTAGCGTCACTAATAATTTAACAATTTACACAGTGTGTTTCTGACTTGGTGTTTCCCTAACTGTAAGACCTCACACTTAACGTGATGGACAATTCACTGGTCAGAGGATGTCTAAGAACTCTGTTGCTTTTTAATTTACATATTATTTTTTAAAGAAGAAAAAGAATAAATTACTTGGTACCTGTCTGTATTTAATCATTTATTATCTTGCCGTACTGGTGACCTAACCCAGGGCCTTCTACTAAGCTACATCCCCAGGGTATTTTGTTCTTGGAGAGAGGGTCTTGAGAAGTTGCCAAGCTGCCCAGGCAGTCTCCCAGAGTGTGGGGATTTCAGATCTGTATCAGCGCACTCAACTGGGTAACCATATTTTAAATAACCGTTTAAGCTGCTTTCTGTACACTCAATGAATTTTTTACTAGAAGTTTGTGATAACTATTTCTAAAATATGAAATTTCTAAATCTAAGCCCATTTCCAAAGTAAACAACTAGAATAAGACACTGAATAATTGGCATGAACTGGTACTCATCTGATAACAGCACAAAAACAAGGCCAGTAACTTATTCCTTTAACTGAAAGAAAATGAATATATCTTAGAAACTGAAAGAGCTAAGAAAATTTATGCTACACAACATAAACACTTTCACAAGGGGTGATGGGGAAATCAGTAAGGGAGAAACCAGGGGAAAAAGCCTCGGAAACATCTGTGGGTTTCTGTTTAGTCCCCCAAAGGAAAAGAATCTAATGTTAAGAACTGTACTTGAGGGAGACAGATGTTTCTCACACAGGAAGTGGATCAAGAGATGGGAGTGTAGATGAAAAGAAGAATTAAGATATTAAGATGTGTTATGTACATGTACCAACTCCACACAAGGATTGTAAACAGGTATTGCAAACAAGAACTAATTTTAAAAAATAAATACAACGCTGAGTTAAAAAAATCAGGCTACATAGTTGCTTGAAAGTGATTTATAGTTATGTAAAAATACACATGCACATGGTCTCACAGTTCAAAGGGACACATAAAATTTAAAATACTTATACCGAGTTATTAACAGAAAAGTAATTTGCATTGGGAAAAAAGAAATGGACTTAATGCCAGGCAAATGACTACACTCAGGGATGTGTTTCAGTGCCGGATGCTTCCCACGGGAATGTATGCACTGCAGTCCCCCTCAAGGCACTCCCCCAGGAGCTTCAGGGCCCGGAGCGGGATGGTGGTAACGTCCCGTTCCGTTCCGTGTTTGTTAGCTAGAAGCACACGTGCACTGGGAGGCCTGAAACTATCTACTCTAGCTGTGTCTTGCCCTGGATTGAGTCTAAAACAAAAAGCTACTGGTGATTATCTGCAGTTCTCTTCAAAAACCCACAGACTTGCTCCACTTTATAAAACTGCTTTTATCTGTGTTACCAGGTAGCACATTAACATAAGAAACAAACCTTTACACACAATCCACTTATCACCACCCTCTTCCCTGTTCCCTGACTTGCTGCACGCTATAATCCTGAAAACCTAACTGATGTTACAACTGCACCAAAGGGAAAATAAAATCAATGGAGATTCAGAGATAGACACTAGAAAAACTTTTCTAGATAAGATGAATAACATTTTAGAGTAAACAATACAATTAGTGAAGGGACTAATTAAAGTGTTAGCCTGTCATGGTCTTGCTATGATTGCTGGTTGTATTTTCAAGCTACTGCAAAATTATTACCTTGGAGTAGTTTCCTTTGATGTCAAAAATGCTTTCTTGCTATATATATATGCTATATTTCTATTAAGAGCTTGTTACTAGCCTTTCTTTTAAATTATTTAAATTCTTTAGAGACTAATTGCATTAATAAAGCTGGTGGAGAACATATAAAGATAGTCTCACATAAATTAAAAACATTAGTAAAAACAGCTTGTCAATATACTAAATAATTAGTGACACTCCTGAGTATCCACAGAACCTAATTTCAGGTATCTTCTGCTAGAATAAGCACAGTTAATAATAAAAACATTTCATACAATAAGAAATTATTAACAGGTTCACCTAGGGACTATTTAAAATTTAAATTTATGTTTTGTTAAATTTAGAAATACATGTTTCCAGCAAATGTTTAGCACACACAGCACAGGATATATTTCAAATTCTGTCAAGAATTCTTTTGCACATTTCCAAAGGAACCCAAAATTAAAGTTCATGTTCTTAAAAAGCAATCCTTATAATCCACCCTAACCCTAACTCAAATTACTTTTAGTTTCAAGAAATGCAAAGTAGGGAGACCTATTTTCCAGTTTTTCAGAAGAAACACACAAAGCCCCTTGGAGTGAAGATCCCTCATGCAGACAGGGCAGGCGCACTTGCCTGGGCTCCCCAGCCTGTCATCTCTCTCATTGCCTCCCAGCCCAGCCATATACAAACACACAAACAGGGCCAGCAACTGGACTGGCAAAGTCCCTGTGTTTCCCACTTCCCCAGCCAGGATCGTGCATTTCCAAAGAGCAAAAACTGGTTCTCGTGTGTGGGGCGCTGTGTGGGGGACTTCCTTATGTCATGTGCAAAGCACAGCTCCATCTCTGTGTATGGTCCACACGCATCTATCTACACATGTCATACACATGGATTATGCACATCGGTGCACAGCAGCACACTAACTGGACAGACAGTATGTCTGGGATTTTAATATCTTACAGGTGGGGATATTTAGGGGGAAAAGGTTTAAAATGCCTCTTTCAGAGGAAGATGATGAAAAAAGCAGTCTGAGCACACAGCCGTAGGTCAGAACTTCCCAGTGAGTGCACCGCAAATGCGTCACTGCTGGGTCGAGACTCATCTCTCTGCCCTGCCCGCAGTCTGACCCCTGGTGTGTCATCCCAGTACACAGAATTTCCTACTTGTGCTGTGACACTAGATAGGTTGGGAAACACTGCCTGGAAAATGAATCTGCTTTCCTGGGACAACCGAGGCTGGAGCTGTAAGTACTTTCATCTCAGACTCCTCTCTGGAGGCTGCAGCCAGTGTCTCCGCCCATCCCTCCCCTCTGAGGTCCTGGGGGTTCTGTCCTCCAGGGCTACGTGTGGCCCTCCCTTCCTGCTGGCTCCCTCTATCGCCATCTCCCCTGCAGCCCCTGTGCTTCTTTCTCCACCGTCCTCTGCCTCTTTGTCCACGAACACGTCTACATCTCTTCTCCTAGAAACAGGCCCACATTTGAACTTCCAGGCCCTTTGGAGTTCTTGCTTAATTCTCTTCTTTTCATTGTCAACCACTTAATGAGAAATTTTTTTAAAAATGCTACTTCCAAGATTTTAATTGTTTTATACCAAATATAATAGATACAAATATAATATTATAAAGTATGTAGGCTATAAAAATCATACCACAAAAAACAAACCATCCACGGATCCATCACTTTATTTTAAAAAAAAGAATACAGCTACTTGGGAGGTTCACACGTTTCAGGCCTGGGTAACTCAGTGAGATCCTGTCTCAAAATGAAGAGCTGGGAACATAGCTCAGTGCAAAGCCCTGGGTTCCATCCCCCAGACAGAAGAAAAAAGCAACATTATCTTTAAATTTAGTGCCTTCCATGCCCTTCCCAGCCCCAACCCCTTCCTTCCCAATCAGAGTAACTGTCCTTAATTGTTTTTAATTCTCTTGCTTTTCTCATGTCACTGCTACATTATATGTATAGTCCTAAACAATACATCACCTAGTTTTACATGCTTTTGAAGTTTACATGAGTGAAATATCATACATAAGTACTTGGAGTCATCCTTGCTCTCAAATAAGATGTAACTCATTCACTTTCACTGTTAATAATATCCTACTGTGAAATTGTGCTTTCACTGACTTAACCTGCTATTCAACTGAACGGAACTCTCTCGAATGATTTCCTAATTGCTGAATAAAAATGGTCCCACTTGAATCACCCTCCTTGGCCACATTGATAGCTCTCTTTCTTCTCATAATTGCTCTCTAGCTTGACTCTTTCTTCTTCCTACAAAAATCTTCTCTTTTAATGTCTAAAGAGCTCCATTCCAAATATTCTTTCCTATCCAAAGAGCACAAGCATTAGACCCACAAGAGGAAATGTTGAGAAACCAATATTAAGCCAATTTTTCTAGTTACACACAGGGGAAATTAAAGAAAGGAATAAGTGTTGCCATCATTGCCATTTTTATACGAACAGAAGGAACCGTTTTCTATTTTTGCTTCTTTAAATGCACCTCATCAATTCCTGCTAATGTACATGTAATTCTTTGTTTATATTGTAAGTTGTTATTTAACAAGATAATTTCCTCCAATTCAGTTACATACAATTTTCAGCAAAACTAAATATATGCCCTAACTCATGCATTTATTCATTCAGCAATTACCAGATCTTAATGTGGTAGGCATTATTCAGAGAGTCATACAAAAAGGAAACCATCATTCAAAATGCATACTGTAATAAAATTGCTAAAATGTACTGCGGAAGCACAGAAGAGATAGCAACTAACTGCTACGTATCAACTTTGCAGTAGAAGTGACATTTTAATGGGGTCTGGATAAATGATCAGCACTTTGTACAAAGAGAAGAAAAGCAGTAAGTTCAAGAGCAGGCTGCAGAAACACAGGATGTGCTTGATTGAGAACGCCTGAGTGATCCAACAAGAAGGGACTCTGAAATGGTGGCTGTGGGGCCTGGGACTGGAGAGGCAGATGTCAGGGCAGACTGGGCCCAACATGTTATGATAAATAATTTGTACCTTATTCTCTAGGAAACAAAAAGCTAACTGTGATCTTTAAAAAAATTTTTTTTCTATGATACTGGGGATTAAACTCAGGGCCTTGTACATGTTGGTAGGCAAATGCTCGACCCCTGAGTTACATCCTCAGCCCTTTTTTATTTTAAAGCAGAGTCTTGCTAAACTGCCTTAGTTGGCCTCAAACTTGAAATTCTTCTGCCTCTCAAGTAGCTGGGATTCCAAGCATGCACCATCATGCCTAGTGTTAACTATCTCTAAGCAGGGACCAAGATCAGTTTTGTTAGGAAGATAAATCTTGACAGCAAATGAGCATGACAGGTTAAACTGGATGGCAGAAGGGACGGGGAGGTCATTCATGGAAATCTATCCAGGAAAAGATAATGAACAAAAGCTGAGAAAGGAGAAACAAAGCATTTGAGACTAATGTAGCAGTTATCTCAAGAGTTGGTAAATGGGGTGCAGTGGCACATGTCTCTAATCCCAGCACCCCGGGAGCCTGAGGCCGGAGGATCACAGCTTTGAGGCCAGTCTGGGCAACTCAGCAAGGGCTCCTTTTAAAAAATAAAAAGGGCTGAGGATGTAGCTCAGGGATAGAGCACCCCTGGGCTGAATCTCCAATAAACACCCCCCCCCCCAAACACACAGAAGAGCTGTTAACAGTAGAGTTTAAAGGTGAGGAAATGTATGACTCTAGGATGTCTTCCTAGGGGTCCTACATGGATAATAAAATCACTAGCTGACCTAGGAAACATGGAAAGAAGAGTGGGTTTGGGGGAGGAAATAATGTGTGAAAACATCCCCTTTAAAGTATGGAGCTAGAAACTAACATATATATGTCAAGCCTAGAGCAAAAGAGTTAAAGCCACATGACAAAGACAAAAAAAAAAAAGAAAAAGAAAAAAGAAGGGTTCTCAGACTTTCGCACATTATCAGAATCAACAGGGGTCCTACCTCAGGGCTTCTGATTCAGGCCTGAGAATTTGCATTTGCAGCCAGATCCTAAGGAACATTGCTGGTCTGGGGACTATACCTGGGAAATCACTGGACTAAACAGTGTCACTCCTGAAAAAGGTGGAGACTGAAAATTGCTGATCATGATGACAGTCCTGGATAACACAAACACCTAAGGCAAGAAAAAGCAGAAACCAGTAAAGGAAAAGAAAAGAGAATTTCCAGAGAATAGGATGAGAACTGGGGAAGTGGGGGGGCTTATCAAACACTATCAAGCAGCTGAACTGAAGTCTGGAAATAACTGGACAAAGACACCAGAAGGTCACTGACCAGCTTAGTGAAGCAATTATGTGGAGTAAGAGGGAAGGAATGCAATGAAGTGAAAAAGTACGGACTACGCCGGGAAAGTCTGTTATAAAGAGTAGAAGAAAGAACAAAAGCCTGAGAAGGCAGAACACTTGGGAAAGGTGACTTAGGATGAAAGACTTGAACACACTGAGGGCCACAGGGAGAAGATGGAGAGAGGAAGACACGGAAGATGCAGGAAACAATGGCACAGTAGCTGACAGAGCAAGGTACCATGGTGGTGTCCAGACTGCAGGAGGCTCTGTCTAAGTGTTAGCCCTGCTGAGGCAGGCAGAAAGCTAAAAATAAGCCCTGGAAAAGCTAATTACAGAGGTGTAGGAGAGGCAATAAAGCACTCTGGGAGAGACTATGCCTGGAGCTCCTATTTTCTCTACAGGTTTGCCCTCAAGGTACACTGAGGGAACTTCTTCAAGAAGAAAAACACGTAATACTAGATGGAAATGTGGATCTACACAAAGAAAGAAGAGTGCTGGAAATGCCAGTTTACATGGGAAAATACAGAAGATACCATTTTCTCATTTTTAATCTTCTTTAAAAAGTAACTGTTTATAGCACAAATAATAACAATGTGAATATAGGGTTTATAACAAAGTAAAGTGCATGACATAAAGAACATGGAAGAAAGAGTGGTATTTCAACTCACATAAACCTCTTAATCCTATATGTAAAAATAATATGTATATTATTAGAAAGTAAACTGTGATAAAAATATATGACATAAACCCTACCAAGTGTGGAGTGTGGGTAAAGCTTAGACCCAGAAATTCTGACACCCAGCTAGCAGAAGTCCCAGGAGAGTCACAGAACATGCTGGAAGACAAAGGCTTTAGGAAATCCCGGGGTCAAGAAATCTGTTTAACCTAATGCCTTTTTGTTGTTGTTGTTGTTGTTTGTTTTTTTGGTACTAGGGTTCAAACTTGGGTCCTTTCGCTTGTGCAGCAGGCTAAATCCCTGGCCCTGTTTAACCTAATGTTTATCAAATATTAACTGACCACAGAAGTCACTCTGGAAGTTACTGACATCTCACAGAACTAGAGAAATCTATTTTGGAGAATGCTAATAGTTCTGAGAGATGTTAGTAAGTATTAAACAATATCCTAATCATAAAATCATCACAGCTATGTTTTATTTCTTTAAATGATATATATATCCATGTATCTAATAAAACAGATAAATCAGTAGCTGCATATTATAAGAGAAAAAAACTTCATGTTTTGGAATTAGATCTGGGTTTAAATCTCAACTCACCACCTGCCTGGAAATGAACCCATGAACAAATTAAATTACTGTCTTTTAAAAAATCACTATCTTATTGTGAGGATTAAATGCTATATAACTTGCATAAAATATATTATATGCCACATAAAAGAACTGTGTTATGTGCCATGCTATGCATCTACTAAATGAGAGCAAGTGATGAAGATGATGAGGATAAACAGGGGTCCTTTAAACAGTACACCCCTAGCAGACTGAAAATGAAATCCAGGTCTCAAAAGTTCCATTTTAGCCAGGGGTGGTGGTACACTCCTGTAATCCCAGCACACGGGAGCTGAGGCAGGAGGATCACTTCGAGTTTGAGGGCAGCCTGGGCTTCACAGTAAGGTCAGCCTGGGATACACAGTCAGACCCTGTCTCAAAAAGAAAATAGTTCCATCTTTTTTTTCTTTTTTGGTACCGGGGATCAAACTTGGGTCCTTGCGCTTGTGCAGCAGACGGCGAAACCACTGAGCTAAATCCCCGGCCCGGTTCCATCTTATTTGAGGAACACGGATGGAGAGAATCTTCCCATGAATGTATTTGAGTGGAATTTAACAAAAGATGGATTCACTGCAGTACTCAGCTGAGAGGTTACTGAGATTTGAAAAGGATTTTACTACCATGCGATGCACCATGGCACAGACTCCCAAAGATAGCACTTCATGGAGTTCTGGAACTGCCTGTATGGAAGGTGGAATAGCCCTTACCTAAAGGGCTGGCTGCAGTCTAGGGTAAATTTCTTTCTGAAATGTTCGATACAGCTGTAACAACCATTACTGGCTGATACTTACACTGATCACTTTGTCAACTAACTTTCACTGAAGGGAATTTGAACAAGTAGAGGGAGAGTGGTGGTATTGCCAGGCAGTGAAAATCAGACAGTCTCTGTAGGGACAGCACCAGACTCTAGTCAGAATGAACACAGAAAAAGCTTCGGGTCCAACAGCATAGTAGAGGGTTTTGAAAGCTAGACAGCGAAATTCCAACTTGATATGTAGGAGAAAACCACTGTTTATC
Source organism: Heterocephalus glaber (assembly GCF_053883595.1). NCBI lineage: Eukaryota > Metazoa > Chordata > Mammalia > Rodentia > Bathyergidae > Heterocephalus > Heterocephalus glaber. The sequence goes on from NW_028258357.1 coordinate 21,286,931, forward strand.
TTATTCCTGACATCACAAAAACAATGTTTAAGGAAGACTGGTCTTTTAGTGGTGAGGGGCTGAGTCAGGGAGCTTTATTACTTGTCTGGAGGCTGAGGTGAGACTCAGACTACAATGGCAAGCCATGCTGGTCACACGAATGAACGAACAAGCCAGTCATGTGAGCACAGCTCTGGTCATTTTCTAGTCAAAGAGGAGGAGAAGAGCCAGGTGGAGTCAGATGGTTCCATGATTTTAAGGATGGGTGACAGGGAAATGCTGGCTCAGGACCCTTGGGTGGGGCCTAGAAGGGAAGCGTGTTCTTGTGCATTCTTAAGGCAGACAAAAATTTAAAAGCTCAGTGGAAATTTTAGATATGAGATTAGATTTCTACAGAGCTTGCCTTTATATAAAATTTTAAGTAAATATACAGAAGCAATTCATATTAAATGTTAAGTATATGCTGTGACAGGATTTTTACCCAGGTAAAATTACTTCTTAAATTATACTGATCTAGACTAGTGGTGGGCAAACTTACAACATGCATGCCGCAGCAGTCTGTTTGAATTACTGAAAGCTCTGAAAGGTTCACTATCATTTATCTAGGTTACACTAAAATCCAATTTAATGATAGCCAGTAGCCAGTAGGACTAAATTGAAATCATCTCAGTAAATGTAATTCATAGAAAAATTCCTGTGAATTTAAGTATTATAATTCCCTTTTTATAGATAACAAAATATATAAGGCAGATTTTAAAGAGATCAGCAGAACAACAGCTTTTAATAAAATGAGTTGATTCAAGCCATGGTAGACCCAATGATTCTAATTTATCCATGGCAATTGGCAAAAGCAGCAACAAAACAATTCATGATAGCAAATAAGTCCAAGGCAAAGGATAATTAAGATCTGAGATAACATTTTCCCATACCAGCTTTAAAACTCAGGTGATACCTGACTGCCAAAATAATATCTAATGATAAGATTAAGAAACCACCCTTTCCAAAAACATATGCTACATTCAGAGACCAGGGAATGTAATTTCTACTCTGTATAGCAAAGCGGGGTTAGAGAGAGAAATGGATGGGATGGGAAGACAGACTTCTTAAAAATGAGCCCTAAGACTATTGGTGCCTCAGAGTAAACAAAGACTTATACCTAATTCTTACCATTAATAACCGGTGTGTAAACAACAATCCCAACCAAGTTTGGGTCAGATACAGTTGTGTCCAGAATAAGGCCCCCAATGCTGAAAAAAATAAAGTTACATAATTTATGGAAGGGGAAAGTACTTGAAGTTGTTCTGTATATACATACATATACCCCTACTTTGTAAAATAAAATGTTCACATATTTTTTAAGTAGAGTATAAAGAAAAATATTCAAAGTAAAAATCAATGTCAAGAATAAAAGCTGGAGGGCCAGGGATTTAGCTCAGTGGTTCTAGCACCTGCCTTGCAAGCGCAAGGTTCTGAGTTTGATCCCTGGTACAAAACAAAAAAAAAGAGTAAAAAGCTGAAAACAAAACATGACTTCAATTATAGCCCCAGAGGTCAGGACTCTGAGATATATTACCTGTGAAAGGAAAGAGTATATGCTTTAAATGCATTAGAATGTCTGGAAGGACCATGCGAAATTATTAACCATGTTTATTTCTAGGGAGTGAGACTGACTGGGAACTAATGATCACTTTATAGTCTGATCAGTTTAGAGTCTGCTTATTGATTTTTAAGTCACTTAATCTATTCATCTTCTAATTTAAAAATAATTATAAAAGAATATTTTTTCATATTTGAAGTAACTAAGGAATGAAACAGACTTTGTTGGGGGGGTTGTTATTGTTTGTCTTTTGGGGCAGGGTCTTGCTACTGTTGTCCGGGCTGGCCTTGAACTTGTTACACAGTATGGGATGACAGGCCTGAGCCACAACACCTGGCAAAGAGATAATTTTTTATTGTGTTGAAACTAGATATAGTTAAGATGTGTCTTATCATTGGTAAATTAAAATAATAACTGCATCTGGTAAGGTCACACATACCTGTAATTTTAGTGCTTAGGAGGCCAAGGCAACCTGGGCTATGTGGGGAGTTCCAGGTCATTTGACTACAGAGCTAATCTGGAAAAGTCTAGAAAAATAACACGCAGCTATTTTCAATATAATACAGTGGTAAGCCATGCGCGCTCACTGTGTCAATGGGACTTGGAGTCTTTTCTCAAGTTTCCCAAACAATTATTAATGTCAGTTAATAATTGGTTAACGTCAGTCTGCTGGTCTAAGTTAAAAAACATGGTCAGTTCCAATATTGCATGGGATCCTGTTGCCTAAATCTGCCAGGAAAACGTGATCTACATTACAGCAGAATGAACCATATGCTATCACAGAATGGGATTGTTAAAATATCAGATCAAATGTTCTTATCACTACCTGATAGTTAACATTAGAAAATTATTGTTTCTTTATTAATTATTTAGTAAAATAAATTTTAATTATTAAGAAGGTATACTGTAGAGCCCCAAAACAGTCTTCCTTAGAAATACTCAGGATTTTTGTTTCTTTTGCAGTGTTAGAGATTGAACCCAGATCCTTGTGAGACAAGGCTCTAGCACTGAGCTATACCCCCAGCTTGAATTATTTAGTATTTTAAGCCTGAATTTTTAAAGTAATATATTTATTTCAAGAACAGACTACTTATGAGTCAAAGAATAAAATCTCCCTGCCAAAATGCATAGATAATGCTATGGATACATAAACACTTATTAAAAATACATTTCAAAATATTTTTGTAACTGAGGTAAAACCTGTTATAGAAAAAATTACAAAATCAAATAAAAAGAAGAAAATAAAAACTGGTTCTAGTTACATCAGTCAGGGTTCATACAGTTAGCATGTTAAGAGAGATACATATAACACACATAGATATATACATACATACATATAATTCAGTATATATTTGTGAGATCCATATACAGTGGACCTTGGTTCACAAATGCTTTTGTTTGCAAATAATTTGGCTTGTAAACACAAGCATTTGGCAAATTTTGTTTTCGTTTGCAAAATCTGCATCGGGTGATGAACACAACTGTGGCCATCTTTCCCACACAAACGTGGTCCATCTTCTGCAAAATCATACAAAAAATTAAGTTTGTGAACCGAGGCACCACTGTATATGATATCCATACATATGACTTTCCAGATATTTTTATTACATATTTTATTTTATTATTTACTTATTTATTTCAATTGACAAAAATTGTCTAATTTATCCTGTACAACATGATGCTCTGAAGCATGCATGCATTGTGGAATGGCAAAATCAAGCTAGTTAACATATGCATCGCATCACAATACTGTCACTCAGTGAGTGGTGAAAACACTTAAAAGCTACTCTGAGCCACTTTCAAGAATGCGATGTGTTCTTATTAACTACAGTCAGACCATGTTGTACACCAGACCTCTAGAACTCACCCCATCTAATTATAATTTTGTATGCTTTCACCAACAGCTCTAAACCCAGGCCCAGATATTTTTTAATATGTGTATTTTTAAAAGTAAAAATTGAATCAAGATGTGTGTCATTTTCTTTCTTATTAAATCTTGTTTTTATCAAACCAACACATGAACGTTATTGAAAAAGTGACTACCACAAAGTCTAGAATAGAATAGTACCTAATCCATTCCCAGATTCTTTGCTCCAGCAGGCATTTTCTTCTACTCTTTGGCTATTTCCTCTGACATTTAACTCTGCTTCTCAGCGACATGCTCACACTTCTGTGTGTCACTTTTCATTTAGACCGTGTCCAAGGACTTCTGACTGCAGCAGATGAGGGTCTGGTCTCGTGCCCCTCCCTCCACGCTCCAGGCCTCACACAGCCCTTCCTCCTCCCCTCCTGCTCCTGTGGTTCTATTGCGATCGACGGTGAAATACTTGGGGTTGATTTTATTGTAACAGTGGAAGCCGTATTCACAGCTTAGCCACAAAGTGTATTCGATATCCTCACATGGACTTTTTTCTTTGCCTCAGATTTCTCCACCTTTTTTAGGTATCTATTACTAATCTAGCCTCAAGTGTGTAATGGCTAATGGGAGGCCTCTCAGTATACCAAATGGATCCTGTAGTTAATTGGTTCCAGTGTTTTCACTTCTCAGCATCCCCTTTCCCTAGGGCATGGTGCTCCTGGTGGCAGGGCTGGTTGGTCCCTAGCCTTGGGCACAACTGTCACCCTGCCTCTTCCTCCATCTCCACTGCTAGACCCTGATCTGTGAACCCTAGGACCTTGTCACTGGAATCCTCCAGGAAAAAGCAATCAATATGACAGAAAAGAGCCACCTGCTGTCATGGGATGGGATTCTTTACTCCTGTGTCGTCTTCTGTCTTGAGTTATGTCCTTGTCCTTGCTCTGCTAGAATACACTTTTTTTTTGGTTCTGGGTCCTTGCACTTGCGCAGCAGGCGGCGAAACCACTGAGCTAAGACCCCGGCCCCAGAACACACTTTTAATCAGCTTTAAATGAAAGGACACAGGGGAAGTACACTTGATGAGATCTTGCCTGTCTGAAAATTTATTTAATCTTGTCTAATACTGTGACTGTATTTATGTCCAAAATAATTTTCCTTCAGACTTTGTAGAAATCATTTTTGGTGTTCCTATTAGATGTCCTTCTGATTCCTAGTCCTTCATAGGTAACTTCCTCTGTTTTTCCTCTGGAAGCTTTTGTGGCTTATGGTGCCCTTCCATCTGGAAACCATGTCTTCAGTTCTGGAGAATTTTCTTACATTGATTTTTTGATAATTTTCTCTGCTTGTCATATGCCTCCTCCTGTCCACCTCTGTTTTGTATTCTATATTCCAATACATTCTATATTCTATTTCTATTCTATATTCTATATTTATATTCTATATTCCAATATTGTAGTCTACATTCTTTATCTTCCAACTTTACTTACTGTTCTGCTATTTATTTAAATTCCTCAAAGCTCTTGTTTTTCAACTTCTCATTATAATATCCTGTCCTTACATTATGGATGCTATAGTTGTCCCTCTCTGAGGAAAATGACTCTACAGTGTTTGCTGAGGTTTTTCAGCCACCCCTGCCCTTCCTTTGAGTACCTTTTCTGTCCATCTTCCACCAAACCCCAAACGTCTGATGCTCCTCTGCTGCCTGCCTCTCCTTCCAGAGCACTGGAAGTGTACTCAGAGCTCTCGGTGTAGACAGGTAGAGGTGGTCACCAAGTGCCGTCACATTAAGGAACAATCAGGTGGGTGTGAGGCTCTTGCACTAACGGACCGAGCAGGCTCGAACTCTACAGATCTTTGCTTTTGTGCTGCTGAGTTTCCCCAAAGGAACTGTCTAATTTCTTCCTGGGGTAGAAACCTGTCTGCCAGTGCTCTATGTATACAAGCAAAGTAAGTGGGGTAAGGTTCTCATCGTCCAATGTGTAGACTTCCAGTTTGTCTTTATATCTTTCACTGAGTGCTTAATTCTCATCCTGACCTACACAGGGTCTGGGAACTGTGAAGCGGTCTGTTAGCCGTCCCCAGGTCAACCTGAAAAGGCAGAAGGGCGCTCACCCGGGTGTGCAGGCTGCAGAATGGCTCTAGGGATCTGATTGCTCCTTGCTTAAGCTTCCAACCCATCTTCTTCATCTCAGATTTCAGAACTCAGTGCTAGATGGTCCACCTGTCCCAGTGTCTGAGGTTCAGATCAGCATGCCTCTGACACTGGTTAATTTCCCCCTTTTCTCTTTCTGCTTGTGTACTGATCAACCACCCGATGCCTATCTTTCTATAGTTTTTATATCTCTCACATAATGTCTTTTCTGCTCCCCTTCTGTCTTTATGGTTTTATAGCATTTTCATTCTTTTATAATCATTTTAGTAGTTTCAGGGAAGAAGATAAACATGTCTCAACTTACCAAGTTTAAGAGGACATTCATACTCATTTCTTGATTACCCGCTTCACCAAATGTACATTGAACGTCTTTTCGTGGCAAAAGAAATGCTGCAGTGTTACTTTTAAAGACTAATCATACACTTTCAGACTATATAACTATTTAATCAACATGTGATAGACCTTTAATTTTTCCATTTTAAAATTAAAAATTCCAATATAATGAGGATTCTTGCAACTAAATCTTATCCATACATTCTTAATTATATGCTTAAATTTCTCAGCATCCTAGATGTGGAACTGGTCAAATGGCATATACATCTCTAAGGCTTTCTGGTATTTACTAGCGCAACTTGCTATTCAAAATAAGTAATGTCCTTGTCAGGTTATCACCACACATACACATACCATTGAATTTTATTTATCAATCTGGTAAGTCTTTGGTTGGAGAGAAATGTGAAACTGGTAGCCAATTCAAATTTCAGTATATCCATTAATTTCAGCAACTCCTGTAACTCTGATCCCTTATTACCTGAGAGAATTATGAATCGGTCATATAAAATGGTTAATCAAAAAACCAGGCAAGTTGTTCCACATGCACATTACAGACACGCGCCTACACACACACTCTAATACTAACCTGCTTATGATCATAGCTGTTATGACGGGCTCCCAGCCTGAGTGCAGAACTGTCCTTGTAGCTGGATGTTTGGCTGCTATTATAATCCAAATAGGAGTCAGAGCCAAGAAAAAGACTCCAACTAATGGAGAAATGTAGTAATAGGTCTCTAAAATTAAGAAAAAGGGACAGCATTTCAATCTGTCTTCCTCCAAGTAGCAAATCTAAATTACCAACAGTAAAATTTTACCAGGTGATATAATACTATCAAATATATTAACATTCCTCATATTTTTGATAAATTTCAGACAAATTAGTACTGTAAGTAAAGTTTTAAAATTAAATAATGTGGTTAAAAACAAATACGTTAATTCAACAAACATTTATTATAGCTACATGGCACACATGAGAATAGTAACAACAGAGTTAATAAGAACCATAGTAAAAAGCTACCATTTAACAGAATGCCAAGTTTCTGTGCTACTACCCTGTAGCAGATGTCTTACCTGATCACAGTTACTCCCTCTCCATTCCTGTTATACTTTTCTAGAGAGAGAAACTTCTCTCCTCATTGACTTTGGGCTCCGTCATTTGTCGTATTTATAGGCATGATTTATGCCATCTCTAAACAAAATCTTAAATGTGCTTTCAGAAATGGCTGGAGGATTTACGTGTGTGTGTGTGTGTGTGTGTGTGTGTGTGTGTGTGTATGTATCTGAGCTGTTTTCAGACACACAGGCATGGCATGACGTCTGAGAGAAGGGGAAGAAATGGTATGAGGCCTCCAATAGCTCGGATTCCCACCAAACACAATGGACAGATCACAGCTCTGGGGTGGGGTGGGGGGGAAGAGTTCTGCAGACCAGGCTGAGGCAGAGGGATTCACATGGCAGAACACTGAAGGAAAGGAAACTATTAGAGACAGCACTTGAGAACTGCATGAAAAGCTATGCAAGGGCAGGATGCTCCACATAATCCGGGAGGCGTAAACTACAAAATCCCAAGTTTACATAGGAAGTCAGTCCAGATCTAACTCCTGCAGATGCCAGAGGTATTCAGTTAAGACCTGAGAAAGATGCCATCTTGGTAGCAGGGCTCACCCTAGAATAATGTCTGCTGTCCATCTGCCCCAATGTAACTTCAGAGTAGGCCTTGTAAGCCTGAGCTAATCCATAAATAACTGCCCACAAGAATAAAGTCCAGCATTCTTATAGAAAAAACAATTGAGCCCTTCATTACACTGCACTTTCAGTGTCTAGCATCCAGCCAAACACTGAGCTTGGAATATTTGATCCTATTGAAAAAAAATCTATGACATTCTATTTACTTAAATAGTTCACTATCTCACAAGTTTTCAAGTAATCTTTACAAAACTAATAAGTATATAAATTTGGTAACAAATTTTTAAGAAATATTCAAATAATGTATACAAATTTGGTAAAATTTCTCTTTAACAATCACAAGAAAAATCAATTATAAATTTAAAAATGGAACTAGATATGGGCAATGTTACAAGTACATAAGTATGCACTGTCTCTTTAGCATTAAGCTATTAATTCATTAATTTTATTTGCAAATATTTTATACTTAATTCTAAATCTCCCTATGGTTCAAAGTTATATAGCCTTTATTTCAACAGTTTTATCTTCCCAAAGCATTTTTGGTGCATTTTAGCTGATCAAAATTTTATTATCAAGATTTCAGCCAAGATATTCCTGGGATTCTTCCTGATAACTCTAATATATATTGTGTTTAGTATGGACTTAAAGATAGAGTTGATCTCACAGTCCTTGTAGCTGATAGTCTTAAAATTAAAGGTCACATTTTTCTATTATCTCACAGAATTCTGCAAGTCTTGCTCTCACTCTTATTTTTGATTGAATTTTTATTTCTTTAGATTTTTAAGATGTTTGTTTGTTTGAAAACAGGGTCTTGCTATGTAGGTGGTCCTGAATTCACTATGTAGCCCAGGCTGGCCGTGAACTCATGGTGATACTCTTGGCTCAAGCCCCCCAAGTGCTGGGATTATAGGTGTGCACTGCCACACCAGGCTAGATTCTTAAGATACTTAAAGATCTCCCACCTATGATTAAAGAAGCTTGAAATAGAAACTAAAATTTTCACTTTTTCCCATTAGGTAGAAACAAGCATTTATAGATATTAAAATAATATATAAACATATTTTATTTTCATGTCTCTGTCTGGATTTACCATAACATTCAAAACAATTATACTGACAAAAATCATTTTACATTTTCTTTCATTTAAAGGAATATGACTAATGCTACATTTAGTTTCATTTTTTCCATTATATTTTAAAAGATGAAAAAAGTATTTGTTGAATGGATTCCTAGATCTTGTAAACCATTAGATAATGAGAAGTAAAATCTTGATGAACAAGCACTCCTACCTCCTAAAATAATTAAAATTGCCAACAATCTCTCTTCTGAACAAGAGAAGTAAAAGCACTGAAACCACCAAACGCAAAGGAAAAGAACTATGCTGCCAACTCAATTCACCTCAGGATTTCATTCTTAGGTCAAGACAGGAAGACTGTGCCAGGCTTTGAAGTTACCCTCAAAATTACATCTCTGGGAGCACATCCAGAATTGAAAAAGCACCTGCCACCTCACCCTTAATCACTGCCCCGTATTTCCAAAGAAAAGAAACTAAAAATAATGAGTAGACAGTTACCACATAATCCAGGAATTCTCCTAGATGTGTGCCCAAGGGAGCTGGAAACACACATGAACATCAAAACTTGTACACAAATGTTCATAGCAGCATTATTCATAACAGCCTAAATAGGAAAGGAATCCAGATGTCTGTCAAATGGTAAGTGGCTAAACAAAATACAGTATATACCCAAGTGAAAGAGCTTATTCAGCCATATTATTAATCCATACACTGGGATACTATTCAGCACTTAATAAGATGAAGTAGTAGTGATCCATGCCACAATACAGATGAACCTTGAAAACATTATGCTACATGAGGGCCGGGGATTTAGCTCAGTGGTTCCAGCACCTGCCTCAAAAGTGTAAGGTCCTGAGTTCGATCCCCGGTACCAAAGAAAAAATAAATTATGCTACATGAAAGGAACCAGACACCAAAGGTTGCACAATGTATGGCTTCATTTACATGAACTTTCTAGAAAAGGCTAACCCAAACCAACAGAAAGTAGATTTGTGGTTGCAGGAGGGGGGGAGGATGGAATGAGCAACACTGCTAAGGGCACAGGGTTGCTTCTGGAGATGATGAAAATGCTCTGGAATTAGGACATGGTGTTGGTTGTACAACGTTATGAATATAACAAAACCAATGAATTATTCACTTTAGAAAGTGCATGGTATGTGGCTTATAGTATATCCAAATTTTAAAAATTCTGATGGAAAATAAAGGAGGGAGGAGGTCTGTTGTATCAGTCAGCTTTTCTGTTGCTGGGACAAAATATCCAACACCTGCAACTAAAAGGAGGAGAAGTTGATTTGGCTCAATTTCCAATGGGATTCAGTTCCTGGTCGCTGGCTCCAAGGCACAGCAGAAACAGCACAGCAGAAAGGGTGGCAGAGGAATGCTGCTCACCCCATGGTGGCCAGCAAGCAGAGAGCAAAGGAAGGAGAGGAGGGGAACACACCCTCCCACGTTATACCCCAGTGACCCACCTGCTGGCTGGGCCCACCTGGGAACCTGAGACTTCTGGGGGACATTTTAGATCTAAACCAGAACATCTATATTTTTAACAATACCAATGTCAAAGACACATGCAGAAAAAGAGAAAATATAAAGCAAATGGGGTAAGGTTAATATTTGGTGAATGTAAGTAAAGGATCTGTAAGGTTTTTTCTACTATTTTCATTTTTGCAACTATTTTAGAAATATAACGTTATCTCCAAATAATAGTTTCTTAAACATTAAAAAGGGGAAAACTATGATAAAGTCAAAATCCTCCAACTATAAATGTGTTCCATGTCAATCTGTTTTACAGATGGCACAAAATTAAAGAATTACTTTTAGAAAAATACTAATGACACAATTAGCAAGAGAAAAATGGCCAATTAAAAGCCAACTACGAACTTCTTAATATTAAAACACAAAATAATGTCTTCTAAATGAAACATGTTTAAAAGACCCTAGCTAGAATAATATTCTGTATTAAAATCTCACTACTGTGGGTGTGATGGTAAGCGGACAATGGCCCATAGAGCTATCGAGAACCTGTGAATGTTAACTTATGCAACAAAAGAGGCTTTGCAGATGGGACTACACCATGGATTTTGAGATGAGAGTTGTATCCTGGGTTATTTGTGTGAGCCCTAATGCAATCACAGGTGTAATCATAGGTGTCTGTATAAGAAGGAGGCAGGACAAAATTTGGCTACAGAAGAGGAGAAGGCAATGTGACAGAAGCAGAGACAGCAGTAATGTGGCTGACTGAGGGATGCCACAGCCACCACATGGCAGAAAGCTGCGGAATGGAGCCTCCTGGGCCTCTAGAAGGAACCCTTTCCACCAAGACCTGGATATTAGTTCTCTTGGTTCATTGGGCTTATAGCCTCCAGAACACTACAAAAATACATTTCCGTTGTCTTAAGCCATGAAGTCTGTGGTAATTTGTTCCTGTAACAGAACGTGAATACAGGTATACATAGAACTGTTTGGATCTTTAAGCCCACTAAATGTCCACATATGTCAGCACTCATCTGTGCTACAGGTGAACACATAGCCCAAGTGCTTCAAACTGCTCTTACTCCACTTCCCGTCAAACATAATCACCTTCTTTGGAATTCATGGCTTTACTTCTTATTACACTGTTGATGACATTTTTCAACTGCTATTATATCATTTCCTTAATAGCATTCATCATTCTCCAAATTCTTCAGAAATAGGAGATATAATGAGTGACAACTTTTATATATTAGCTGTTTCTGTGTGGACAACAGCAATAGGCACTGTACATGGCAATTTTTTCTAAATGCCCATTAATAACGATCACAATTTCTCAGGAAATCATATTCCAGACATCACTCTAACCAAGGTGGTGCAGTGCTGAAAACCACTCACACACGGTGACATCATTTAGATTCATTTGGATTCTACTCACAGCCACACATCAAGGCAGTGATGGTCTCCAATACCCTAGGAATGACCAGCAGCGCCTTCTGTGTGCCTCACAGGACTGACATAACCTGGGGTAACTGCTATTGCGCTTACGGCTGCAACTAAGCTACATTCTTAAAAGGTAACCTTCAAGAGCAAGAAATCAATTGGTTTGCCTCTCAGATCTTGCCTAAAAAGAGAAAAGCTGATAATTCTTTCAAGTCAATAAATATCATGTACATAAAGAATTACATAGCCATGTAGTTATAAATACTTCAAAAGGAATTTTTTTAAAATCCCCTTAAAGTTAGGCAAACAAGAAGAAAAGGCAACAATTGTGTAAGATGTTTTCATTACTGGTCCAATTTGGATTCTAATAGCTTTTAAGGATTACTGTATGTTAAAGATTACTGTATGAGTGCATATATACCTTCGTATTTTTTGTCATACAAAAGCATAATTTAGACATTAGATTTCTTTCTATTTCTTCTTCTATTACCACTTGAAATAGATCTTTTCTAGTCATATGCTGCCATTTTTACTTTTCTATACTGCAACTAATCTCTAGAAACCTTCTGCTAAGGCAAGATACCCTGCCAATATTTCCCCAATACTATGCCCTCATCAAAAGGAATTGTCTGCTACAATCTACTATATTATTGGACAGTTACTGTGCCAAAGTCATTCAGAGGGTTATCTGTCTTCCATTTTCTATGCATATATATAGCACTTTCTGAATAGCTTTTAATCACAATAATTAGAGCCTTTTTAAAAGGATAAATGCTACAGTGCTATTTATTTAAAATCTACTATATATGGCACTATAGGATGCTACAAAGAAATTAAATGAATAAAATAAAAACATTTTTGTCCTTAACCTGTTTATCTTCTCCAAAGGCCAGGTACTGTACTTATACAAAAAGCTACAACCACTGGCCAAATGTAAAGAACATTGTAAAAAAAAGTGTCAATAAAGTGCAAGTAGAATTCAGAGGAGAAAAAAAATCATCCAAGATTAGGAAAAACTATAAACTTATCATTAAAAATGAGAAGGATTCTAACTGGCCTTGACAGGAAGGAGAAGATGGGTTGAGGGAGGGGTGACTATGAAAAAGAAAACCCACTGGAGGGAGGAGCAGGAAGTCAGCAAGCAGCTGCATCTGTCTGGAGCGAAGACAGCGGGAAAAGTAGTAGTTTCTCCAGGAGACTAAAATCTTAACTCTGTCCACTAAGCAACAGTGTTATTCAGAGTGACCACAAAAAATAAAGGCAATGGGAGTAAGCAAAGTTCTGGGTTTGTCTCCTCTGTTCCTTTGTCCTCCTCTCCCCCACCTCCCCATTAGGAAAAGCAGAGAGGTGGAGGGGAGAACTTCACAATTACATCAGATATTAGAAATGAGCACATTTGAACAGGAGCAAGAGTAAGGCAGTCAGTGCACCGAATGAGCAAACAGTACATGGGAGGGCCGCTCAAGATAACTTCAAAATATTCAAAATTCTAAGTGAGCTATTCTCCTCTTCACCGCAGATGTGTAAGGTATACAACACATGACTACTATCATGCCAGTTCCCATGCAGCACTTCACCTAGCTATTCCCTCTCCTTTTGTGGTAAGAGCACCTGAAATTTAGTCTTGGCAAACTTCCAGCCTGCAATGAAATATTACAAACTATAATCCTCATGCTGCACATTAGAGCTCTAAAGTTACTGATCACACACGAATGCCATTTGGCACCCTTGAGCTATATCTCCCCATTTCCTCCCTCACCCCAAGCCCTACTTCCCGTAGCTACTCTTCTACTTTGTCTCTCTATATCTTTTTAAAAATTCCATATCTAAATGAGATCATGCAGCATTTATTTTTGTGTCTGGCTAATTTCACTTAGCACAATGGGTTCATCCACTGTATTGCAAATGACGGATCTCCTTTTAAAGATTAATATTGCACTGTGTGTGTGTGTGTGCACACATCACAATTTCTATATCCATTCATGCACTGACAGGCACACAGGTTGTTTCTGTATCTTGGTTATTGTGATAACATCACAGTGACTATGAGAGTGCAGATGTCTCCATGAGGTGGTGATTTCATTCTCTTTGGGTACATGTCCAAAAGAGGGATTTGCTGGGTCGTGTACAGTGGTAGTTCCATTTATATTGCTTGTTGAACTTCCAAGCAGTTTTTGTGATGGCGATACCAATTCACATTTCCACCAACTGCACACAAGGCTTGTCTTCCCCCATGCCCCAGACTCAGGGATGACAGTCTTCCTGAGAGGTTTGGGGTGAGATCTCATTATGGCTTAGATCTGCATTTCCCTGATTAGTGATGGTCAGCACCTTCTCCTATGCCTAGCTTTTCATGCTACTGGAAATGGGATTTTCTTGATTTCATTTTTGGTGAAGTCTTCATTAGTGAAAAGAAACACATCTGACTTTTTGTACATTGGTTTTGGTATCCAGAAGCTTCATAAATTCATTGTTCTAAAAGTTTTTTTCCTGGAGTCTTTAGGGTTTTCAACATACAGGATCACGTCATCTGCAGAGGGATACTTTACTCTTCCCTTTCACTTTGGATGCCTTTCCTTTCCTGTCTTGTCTGATCATTCTTGCTAATACTTTCGTTGCTATGTTGAGTAGCAGTGGCAAGAGCGGGCCTTTTGACCTTGTACCAAATCTTAAAGGAAAAGCTTTCAGTTTTCCTCTGTTAATTTTGATTTTAGGTGTAGGATTTTCTTTAAAAAATGGCCTTTATAGCTCAGTGGTTTTGCTGCCAGCTGTGCAAGCGCAAGGACCCGAGTTTGATCCCCGGTACCAAAAAAAAAAAGGCCTTTACCATTTGGAGAAAATTTCCCTCTATATATAAATTGTCAAGAGTTTTGTCAAGAAAAGATGTTGAAGCCAGGTATGGTGGCACATGCCTGTAATCCCAGCACTCTGGGAGGCAGAAGTAGGAAAACTGCAAGTTCAAGCCCAATGTGGTCAACTTAATGATTTAGTTGAGACCCTGTCTCAAGATAAAAAAAAAAGGACTGAAGATGTAGCTAAATGGGAAGGCCCTGGTTCAATCCCCAGTAGTGATTTAAAAAGGGAAAGATGGTGAACTTTCTCAGAAACTTTTCCAGCACTCTGAGACAATCCTGTGTCTGTTTCATTCTGTCAATGTGGTGTGCCACACTGACCTGCACATGTTAACAGCACTTCCATCCCAGGGATAAATCCTCCGCAGTCATGCTGTACAATGTTTCTGATGTATTTCATTGAGGACTTTTACAGCTATGTTCACCAGAGCTATTGGCCTACTGGCCTAAACTTTTCTTGTGATGTCTTTGGTGATGGTATCAGGATTACACTGGCCTCACAAAATGAGTTCAGAAGTATTTCCTCTAGTTTGTTCTTGGGAAGAGTTTAAGAAGGATTAATATTAGTTCTTAGAAAGTCTTGTAGAATTCAGCTGTGAAGCCCTCTGATCTTGGGATTTTCCCTGTTTGGAGGTTTTAAATTTCTACTTCAATCTCTTTATTGGTCTGTTCAGGTATTCTAGTTCTTCCTGATTCAATCTTGGTAGAGTATGTTTCTAGGAATTTATCCATTTTCTTCAGGTTGTCTAATTTGTTGTTATATAATTGTTCAAATTATCCTTATGATCCCTGTTATTTCTGATATATCCACTGAAATATATTTACTTTCATTTCTGCTTTTGAGACTTTTTAATCTAGCTAAGGCTTTGTCAATTTTGTTTTCTTTTGTTCCAAGAAAAACCAACTCTTCATTATGTTGATTTAATTTACAGATTTTCTATTTCATTTATTTCTTTTCTTCATTATCTCCTTCCTTCTAATAACTTAGGTTTAATTTGTTCTTTTCATAGTTTCTTTAAGTACAATATTAGGTTGTTTGAGATCTTTCTTCTTTAACGTAGAAATGTGTAGCTATGAACTTCCCTCTTAGAACTGCTTTTGCTCCACCTCATAGGTTTGGTATGTTTCCATTCTCATAGGTCTCAAAATATTTTTTCAGTTTCCCTTTTGCCCTTCTTATCTGACCCACTAGTTGTTCAGGCCCATGTTTAATTTCCACAGATTTATACATTTACCAGTCTTCCTCTTGTTACTGATTTCTAGTTTCATATTACCATGGTCAGATAAGATACTTGACATGATTTCAATCTTCTCCAATTAGTTAAGATTTACTTTGTACTATAATATATAATTTGATGAAAATGTTCCATACATACTTGAGAAGAACTGGTATTGGGCTGTTGTTCAATGGAATATTTTGTGTACGTCTGTTAAGTCCATTTTGATGTAGAAGTCCAATGTTCCCGTACTGATTTTCCATCTGGATGATCTACTGATTGTTGAAAGTGGGATACTGAAATCCTCCATTATTGAATTACTGGTTATTCCTCCCTTCAAATCTGTTAACAATTACTTTATATATTTAGGTACACTGATATTGGGTAAATATTATAATTACTATGGCCTCTTGAATCTGTATATATGAAAATAAGCTTTTTAAGTTCTCATAAGAAATGAATTTGAGGCTGGAAAAATAAAAGGGAGGTGGAGGGATGGGGAAAAAAAAGAACTGGAATGTGTTATTACATATACCAATTCCCTATATGAATGTAATCATTACATACTGCAAATGTACTAATAAACATTTTTAAAACTTATATTCTCTTGATTAACTGACACCACAAGACATTTCTTAACATCCAGTTCTAATACACAGTCTCTATAACCAAAGCCTAGAGATACCAAGTAATCCCCCTTTTTCTCTCTAGGATCACTATGTGTTTTCAATTCAGTTCAGGAATTAACCTTTGTTTCTAAGCACTAGCTTCTCAGCAAGACAAATGGGTCTTAGAAGTTAAACCAGGGTGTTCCCCGTCTTCATATTCAGAATAAAAACCAGGGGCACCAACTGCTGGTCGTGCGAGGCCCCCTAGTGTTCAAAACACAGAGCCTCAGCAATCCCCACACAATGGTGCTCAAAAGCATCTCCAACTGTTAGATTAACTGTGGCATCATCCATCTCTAAGCCAATTAAAAAAAAAAAATCTCTTTGGGGGGTATTAATAATATAGATGAAATGTAAAAGACCTGCTCTAATTCACCTTGAATCACTCTGAGCTAACGTTCAAAGGACAAGAAAAAACCCAGAAAATCCTAAGCAACACTTAATACTATTTTTCAAAATTATGGTAATACTATATTTTACTTTTTTATTCCTTGATCTAAAATGTACATCGCTATATAACACTCAAAATATTGAAAGTTTTAGACAACAAAATAGTATGATTAAATCTTTTATAGGAGAGATTATCACTTCATACAATTTTTAAAATAAAATTTTAATTTATTTTTATTTTTTTTTGTACTGGGGATCGAACTCGGGTCCTTGCACTTGCAAGGCAGGCAGAGGAACCACTGAGTTAAATCCCCAGCCCTAAAATAAAATTTAAAAAAATCAGTACGTATTATTTTCCTGAACAGCTGATCTATCTTCTAAATTTCACTGTACTTCATCTATTCATTATAACAACTGTCCTATTTATTACAATAATGTTTTTCGAGGGCACTTTCTTACCACTGTGGCTTCAACCAAAGAGACACCTTGGCATTTATCAAGCAGCTGAGAACCGGAAACAAATGACTTAATGGTAATGAAGCACTCAAGTCTTTGCACAGTGTACCTCCCTTTCCCATGCACCTGGGGAACTCATCCCAGGACCGCTGCAAGCCCCCCACCCCTACCTTCATCTTTACTGTTCCAAGCAGAGCCATAGGATTGCTTTCCTCTTCATAATACCAGGGAGTAGCCCTTATCCTCTTTGATTCCTTTCTTCCTTCTTATCTAAGTGGTGAGTCTAGGGAAATGGGCACTAAGACCCTAATGCATGCTTTCTCCAGGTATCCTGAGCATTGATGAGTCTCCTTTCACCAGTGCAGTTGCTCCCCTGCTGTGGGGTGAGGACCACAAGTGTCCAGCTGTTTGCCTGTGAGCTGCTGGGTAAGAGGTTGCTATGCCGCCATCCCTGACACCCACCGTAATCTACTGTTTCGATCCCTGACTTCATTTCTACATTATATAATACCTTACAGAAGGGAAAGATCGGACCAATTTATCATCCCAACAATACAAATTAGAGAAGATTTAAGATTATCTCTTTAATAACTCATTTTCTGTGTTTCAAAAAAATTTTGTGAGTGGTAGGGATTTGAGCAGCACCCTGAATACACTTGAACATATATCATTCTTTGTGCACTGATGAAAAGCCAAGATCTATGGGAATGAGGTCTTACCTTTAGGTCATCGATCACTTATTGTCTTATTTCTACCTCAAGTGGACACATCTTTATCTTTTAAATGAAAAAATAATTTCCCTGAATATACATATCAAGTCTTACTGAATATTGCTTTTATGTCACTTATTAAATAACTTAAGATAATTTTATACACTAAATGAAGCTTTTCTTGGTCCTGAAGTTGTGCAAATGATTGCATTTGGTAAGTTAAGGCCCTTTCTTTAGCTCAAGAACATATCTCTGTCAGATGTGGTGGTACCCTTTTGAAATCCCACTACTAGAGAGGCAGAGGCAGGAGGATTACAAGGTTGAGGCCAGCCTGGCTAGCTAAATCCCTGTCTCAAATAAAGATGATTGGGGATGTGGCCCAGCGGCAGTGTGCTTGCCTCACATCACAGGGCCCAGTACCAACAAACAAACACCTAAAGTATACTATATTTGAAGGAAGAGGCTCAGATACTTTTTTTTCCTGTACTTGGGATTGAGCCCAGGACCCCGGAAAAGCTAGGCAAGTGCTCTACCACTGAGCTAGACACCCATTCCAAGTATACCACATTATTTAAAGTATGCCACAAATCTGTATAAATTCATAAAATATGTGAGGATATCTGAATAAAGGTTTACTTTTGGCATGGCTTGTAAATTATCTTATATTTTCCTTTTTTTTTTGATATGACATCTAAAAGAAAAAAATGAAAGCACAACTAACATTTACCATTTACCCAATGCTCACAAGTCACATTCATTTACCATTGACAGCAGTCCCAGAATACAAATTTGCATTAAAATAACCCATTAGATCTTATAATTTCTCTATCACTGTGCATCAGGAATTGCATGCATATGAGCCGCCCCACTTCACAAACTTGGTCTGTGTTTCTGATGGGGGAACATCCCACTGGGCAATCCTAAGTCCGCCACAGCCTCACGTTTTCTGATGGTATTGCAGGACACAAAACACACTCACTCCTGGCTGGCTGCACAGTTAGAAGAGCAAGCAGAGACCATGGACAGACCTGTGTCCAGCCTCTCTACCCAGGGTTGTGTGTGTCCAGATCCAGAACATCTGAGATCCTCAGTTTCTTTAGCCTGAAGTTAGAGATGAGGACCCTTAACTTACAAAGTTATAAACTCCGTAAGAGAAAAAATATGTGAGAACCACAACACACAGCAGCTATGTAAGAAATTATATATTCTTCTAGTGAGTCCCAACAACAGTGGTAAAACAGATGGGAGTCACCACGGTTTCATGGCCCTGCTGCACCAATATTTACAGAAACACTCTGGGTATATAATTTAGTTTCAAGTCTGCTTACCTAGACAGGAGTACAAACCCTGACTTATCCAGGCCAATATGGCTAGAGTTATAAGGTCACCAAAGCTGGCAGCAATAGGCGTGGCAACATTATCAGGATTTATGCCAGTCTTCTTTGAACCAACAATAACGCCAACCATTATTATTCCTAGAAGAAAGAATGTTTATTACTTTTGATGCTATGATTCAAAGAAAATCAATACCCCAAATACTAAAATATACAGGATAAACAGTGTATCAGTTCTGGTTAGACTGCTTGGATAAGCTGATTACACAAACAAAACATTTTACTCCTTTAATGCTTTGGCAAAACACATAAAAGATCTGAGAGGCTCAATGTTGCATTTAAAGAACTGAATGCTACTGTGAAATGATATTAGAGCTAAAATTTCCAATTTGATAATAATTTTAGATGTCTTAGATGTAATATATTTGTGTGTATCAAGCTCAAAGACTTACATTTTAACCTTCAAATAAAGCATGGGAACACCAAAGAAAGGCAAGTCCCATTTATATGCACAGCAACTGGGAAGGAGACCACCAAACCAGATTTGTCCACATACGGTAGCTAGAAATGTCTGTTTCATTTTATTATTAAGTGTTGAAAGATTAAGAAGCAGGAAGTAATTAAATTTTGAACAGTGAAGTACAGAACACATGAAATGGTCTTTGTAAAAGTTATAGGGTTTGTTGTTAATTTGTTTTGTTTTTGCCACAATGGGTTTTCAACCCAGGGAGTGCTGAACTACATTCCCAGACCTCCATTTTTTAGGACAGGGTCTTGCTGAATTGCCCAGGCTGGCCTCAAATTTGTGATTATCCTGCCTCAGCCTTCCGAGTAGCTGGGATTACAGACCTACGCCACTACACTTAGCTAAAAGATACGCTTTAAACGCCCAATTTCTGCCTATAGCTCTAAACCAAAATAACAGAAGATGAAAAAGTGACTCTGCAGTGGCACTTTTAAATCCCTATTTTCTTGAATCATATTAAAGGGAGAAAAATAATGCTTATGTCTATATCCAATTATACAAACCGGGCTCCTGCCAACACGTCCATTAAGAAGATGCAATACAGAGGAAACTGTAAATGTTTGGTTGATTTATGTACAAACTGTAAGTCAATATGAAACCTAAATTTAGCTATGGAAAAGAATTAACAGAATCTCACCGTACCTTTAGAATAAAATGACCGTATGTATTTAATTCCAGAATACTGAAGTTATGTCTAATATACCTAAGGTTCTGGGGAGCAGGGTTTAAATTTGGCCTACGGTCACCCACTTATGATTCTAGACCAGTGTTTTTACAGTATTCCACAAAGCCATAGATGTACAATGCAGAATTCTATCTTATATCAATAATGTCTTGCATCTTATACTCTGGGAGCTTTTTCAATTACTGAACTTTCCTTTTTCATAGTATCATTGCAAAAATAGCAACCCCCCCCCCAACCACAACAAAATCCATAGCAGAAAAGTTTAAAAAATACTTTGTCATGCCATAGTCCAACAAGATGTGATTGTAATGATAACAGAAACCTTTTCTCCCAAATCAGCACATTTAAAGATGGGTGTGGGCAGTCCTCCAAGACAGCACCCCTTTTGTATTTTCAGCTGAAAACAAATTTCACATGCAGCATGGCCAGAAGAAGAGGGCTGGAGTCAGATAGCTCTGGTTTTATTTGGCTGTGTAGCTGACTGGCTGATGAAACTTGACAGTCTGGGTGGGCTTTCTCCCCTGCCTTACATATGTTAAGGTGGTTAAACATTTAGGGTATCATAAAACCATAACACACACTATTCAAAGTAAGAAGCTTTAAACAAATGTACAGAATTTTAAAAACTGGAATTTTTCTTGTTTTTTTTGAGATGGGGTCTCGATATGTAGGTCAGGCTGGCCTTGAACTCACTATGTAGCCCAGGTTGGCCTCGAACTCACAGTGATCCTCCTGGCTCAGCCACAGAGTGCTAGGATTACAGGTGTGCTGCCACACTTGGCTTACACTGAAAACTTTTTTTGTTTTTTGTCCAAATCTAATAAGTAAATAAATAAATAATTTAAAATAATAATAATGATAATAAATAAATGAAGTCAAATCACAAAGAAAGCAGAAGTGAGCCTATAAACAGGGTATTTATACTATAATAATTTTTTATTTTACCAGATATTCAATTTTCCAGTAGTTTAACTTCATTTTGCTTAGCCAGTGCTAACTCCATTCAACTCTAGTAATTCCATGTGAGGACCAGAAACTATTCCTGATATTATTTAAATACTAAAAATGCTTGAGAGTATTTCGGAAGTCATCTGAATTTTGATAAGAATTCCCTAAACTCCCAGAATCTAGCTAGAAAGGCAGCTGTACTGTGCGATCGCCTGGCATCAGTTTTCCATTTCTAATTTTGCTAGTGATGAAAAGGCAGGAGGACGGCAGGAATAAAGTAAGAGGAGCCAGGCCTTCTGATGATTGCATCATAAACTAGTTGTCTAGTATAATGCTTACATTAATAAACACAACTAAAGATAACCTAACAGAGAAGTTACTCTTAAAGCTCCTGACTCTTGAACATTCTGTTGCCAAGAGTGAGCTGTCCTGGGATAAGGTTATATTTGTATTGCCACAGAAACAGTGAAGGCATGTTTTTCCCGAAACCTGAAACTTTAAAAGTTTTTAACAGAGGAACTGCTTTTGAAACTCGGAATTCCCGGAACACTCGTTACTCAAGAGATGAGCCAGTAAATCTCTGCAGTTTCCAGAAAGGATTTTCTCAATTATCTGACTCACAGAAATAAACCAATGGGTCATCTATTTTCCTGATCTTATTGGGGGAATACAGCAGAGCATCCAAGGCCCAAGGATGGCCTCAGAAAGCCAGCTCTAGGCAACACTATTAAAATCTGGGATGACCTTCTTCTGTTTTAATCATGAACAGTATCATTTAAATAAAGTCATCATCTTGAGAAATAAATGATTTAAAAATGAAAGACTAGCTGAGCATGGTGATGCAGGCCTATAATCCCAGTGTTCAGGAGGCTGAGGCAGGAGGATTGCTGCAAGTTCTAGGCCAGCCTGGAATATACAGGAAGATCCTGTCTCAAAAAAAGAAGGAAAGAAAGAACAAATGAATGAACAGACGGACAGACTGTAGAGCAGGCATTTACCTACACACTTACCCTGCAGAAGAGACGCAATGAAGGCAGTCGCCACGCTGCTGGAGCACAGAAGTATGGAATGATCAAGGTAATATTTTCCTTCTGGAATCCAGCCCAATATAATTGCTGCCACAGCTGCTAGAAAACCAACTACCGTAGCCTGAACCTAAACATAAAATCCAACCGGATTAGAAACTTTTAAAACATTTAGAATTTTCCCCCGTCAACATCTACATAAGGAGTGAGAAGAAACCACTGCCCAAGGTGACTGGGCCGCAGCAGCCCTGGAAGAAGCTGGGTACTCTGGTTTCAGGGTCCCTGAGAGGGCTCGCGCTTTTGACAGTGGGTGTGGAGCGGCCTGTGACTGCAGAGGGCCCAGCGTCATGCTGACGCTGATGCCACGATCTAATGGTGCAGTCTCCTTCCTGCTCCGTGCCTCAGCCTGGGCAGGTTACCGTACTTATATCCGTTAATTCACTTAGCTTTTGTTTGTCTGTTAGGGTCTTTTGGTTGTTGGTGCTTGTTTTTTGCAGTGCAGGGGGCTGCTCACATCTAGGCATGGGCTCTACCACAGACCTACACCCACAGACCCCGTTTTTCTTTTTGTCTCTGAGACAGGAGCTGGCTAAATTGCCCAGGCTGGCCACGAACTTTCGAGCCTCCTGCCTCCCAACCTCACCAGTATCTGGGATTACAGGCATGCACCTCCAAACCCGGCTTCAGCCAGAACTTGCTCAGATTCCACTGTGCACAGTGCATTAAGCTTTGCACGGGGCTGCAACAGTAGTCAGAAAATCTTCCCTGCTGCACAGAGCTCTTACTCACTGGAGAAAGACATTCAAATACAACTTCACAGCTGGATGTAGTGGTGCAGGCCAACACCATGGGAGACTAAGGCAGGAGGATCCAAAGTTTTATATCTACCCTCCATACCCAGAAAGGGGTGTGAATGCCAGTCCAGATCATGCCCTGCCACACACTCGTTTTCTCCTTTACAAGCTGTAGTAGGACAAGCCCTGGGGAGAGAATAACCTGTATCCCCACACTGCCCACTACCCTGTCTTCTCTTCCTCTTGCTTTTGTCTGCTGCTAATTGGGCTCCAACCCAGCAGCCTCCCTGGCTGGCACGATGGGGTCTTGATGGACTTGCTTGGCTTCCCTGGTCTTCACACACCCATGAGGAGTGAGGCAGACACACAGACATCGGGCAGTGACAGCCAAAATCCCTAGCCAGCTCTAGTGAGCACCACGAGCAGATACTGGGAGAAAGGTGGAGACTAGGAGTGGAAAGAAAGTTAAAGGCTGAGATGGAAAGTATGGAATGGTCTGATGAATGATGTACAACTCATATTGCTTCATAAGAGCTTAGGGTGTTTAACCCAAGCGCAGTGGTGCACACCTGTAACCCCAGCACTTTGGGAGGGTGAGGCAGGAGGCCAAGCCTGGCCTGGGCAACTTAATGACTTAGTGAGACTTTGTCTCAAAATTTAAGAAATAAGAATAATAAAAAGGGCTGGGAATGTGGCTGAACACAAAGGCCCTGGCTTAACCCCCTCCCCCCAGTTTAGGGCAGTGGTGGCGAATCTATGGCATGTGTGCCACAGCGGGCTGTTTGTTATTAAAGCTCTAAAAGGTTTGCCCTCACTGGTTTAGGGTATGTAAAGAACAGAATCAAATATATTTTCAAATTTGTGTTTTTAGTACCCTCTTGGTTGTTAAATATTTTGATAACCAGCTCTGCATAGATTCTTACATCTTAGTCGCAGTTGCACAGATTTTTAAAACATGGCCCATATTCTAAAAACTCCTTTGTCTCTGAAATGCATTACATGAAATTATATTCCTGCAACCATATTCTCAACCGTACACCCTGGGTGAGCTAACGTTAATGTGAGTGTGCACCCCCTCAGCTCACGCTAGCTGCGGTCACCAGCAGGAGATGCAGACTTCTGATGGGGAGCTGGGGGAGAACGCTGGAGAGGCAGGAGAGATCCATAGCTGAGATTAGAAAGACCCAGGGCCTACATTTAACCTTTGCTTTAGTGCCTACGTTATGGGTAATTGGATGCACTTGTTATGTTAACCCTAACAAACAAATGGCTGACCAAAATATGTAGAAAAGAGCTCAGTTTAATTAAACAAATAATACGCTTCAAAAAAATTAAAGTAGGCCTTGCAGTGGTGGTACAAGCCTTTATTCCCATCTACCCTCTGAGAGGCTGAGGCAGGAAGATCACTTGAGCCCAGGAGTTTGAGATCAGGCTGGGCAGCAGAGCAAGACCCTGTTTTAAAAAAAAATTAAATACAAAACCAGCACCTACAACCCATAAACTCAAGATCTGTAAACAAATGTGCATATCACTTACCTGCTTTAAAGCCAAGTTGCCAATTATGAGGTTCCATTTTTCAATGGGTGAGTCCATCTTCCCAATATTTACCTGTTAAGGAGGGTAATTTTCATGCATCACTGAATAATCTATATGTGGTCTGCTCTGTTTAAACAGCAACACATAAAGTCTCAAAGCACAAAATATTTATTTAGTAAATCTGATGAGTTCATACTGCACTTTAAATATAATTCTGAATTTATGCCCAGCACAGCGACACATGTTTGTAATCCCATAACTCTGGAAGGCTGAGGCAGGAAGATCACAAGTTCAAGCCCAGACTGGGCAACTTTGTGGTTTTGTGAGACATAATAAAATAAATACAAAAAGACATAGTAAAACATACAAAAGGGCTAGGGATGTAGCTCATGCAAAAATGTAAAGTACTTGGCTCCAATCCCCTGTAGCACAATCTCCCCCAAAACAAAACACCTGAATTTATTACCAGCCTGTCATCTGAGATGTTTAGAAAATTCAAAAAGAATTTTAAAATTTAAGTATTTTAGAAAAACTAGTGGATCATCTACTTGCTGATGTTATTTTACAACTAACATCACCAGGCTTCATCTTCTATAAACATATTTTTATTATACAATCAACAAATTAGACTTGACATACTCGATAGCTACAGTTCGCCTGGCCTTCGTAGGGAGTAAAAGAAGCAACATTTCCCCAGTGCGCACTGCATTCCTACACTAACAGCAGCCCCACAGAGATTTTATTTCAGCAAACTTTCTTAATGGCTTTTCTAACTTTATAGCTATGAAAACTGAAGCACAGAAAAGTCAGAGAATTTGCCAAAGTTACAGCTAATAAATGGCAGATCTACAATTCCACTTTCAGGACATCTGATTCTAGAGCCAGCTTCAGAATTCCTGGCTATTTTTCAACATCTTTTATTTCTCTTCTCTTGAGTCAATTTTATTTTTAAAATTTTTACCAGTCCACGTTCGCAGTACAGAATGATCACATTCCTCGTGGGGACTTGGCACATGTATATAATACATCCTGATTCTTTTTACTTTCCCTTCCTCTTGAGTCAATTTTAATATTTTGCATCTTTGTAGAAAAGCATCTATTTATTCTAGATTTTAAAATTTATTAGCATGACTCAGACTTCAAATTCTGATGTGAAGTCCTACATTGGTACCACAAATGAAACTATTTTTATTTATTTCTATTATTAGTGCCAATGAATTTTATAAACTATTTGGTTTTGATGCATATATTTTTCTCATATACATCCCCCATTACCCCTCTCACTGATTCCCTTCCTCTTGTATAATAACATTCTTTCTTCTACTCTCACATCATCCTTTGTGAGGTCCAAATATCAGGAGAAATGTGACATTTGTTTCTCTGAGTCTGGCTTATTTTGCTCAAGATGATGATTTCCAGATCCACCCATTTTCCTTCAAGGTATTATCTTAAGCCAAATTTTGTGTACTGAGGCCCAATGTAAATAATTCCATAATTTTGAGCTGATAGCATTTACTGTCACATCATAAAACTAACGTAATTTGAATAACTGTTGACCAAAGAACCCAAGATAGAAACAAATCAATCATGTATGCATAATCTATATTTGAGTCATGATTAAAACTATTAACAATAACAATTTATTCAGTACATAAATTTTAACCATTTACCTCAACTATTAAAATGTCTACATCTTTCTGATCAATGGAAGAGCACACTAAGAATTATAATTATTCACATATTCAATTGCTTCATTAGCTACATCCTATTTCTCAACCACTTAGGATTCAGAAAATGTACATCCAAGCCTTTCAAGTTTTTCTAATGCAGTCATTTAAAAAGAAATAATTATTGGTAAAAACCCTATACTGAGTTGGATTGCAATTACTCATCACTTGTTTAGTCACTGAAGATATTAAAATATTAAAACCACCCATAGGTGAATGGGCACAGAGAGGGCACACAGGGTTGGTTGCTGAGGGGTCATTTTAACCACAGGCAGATTAAATTTCAGCCCACTGCCTGGAATCAGCAGGTAAAGTGCAGTATCAACGTTTCAAAAACAGATTCTGCCAATGTCAAAAACAGATTCTACTCTATAATCTCACCCTGGACTTCGTATCCAGTATCCAGCAAATGCAAATATTGAGATTCTCAGTATTTCAGAGCTAGTCATGTAGTCTTTATTTGTATATTTCTCTACTAAACCTGGGAATCGAAGTAACTGATGAAATTCATGTTCGCTGCACTGACACCGTGGGGCTTTGCTCATGGAGTGATAAGGGACAAGCAATGTTTAAAGAGGGAACTTGGAGCAGGTTGAGAGCTCCAGAAACAGGTCCGGGAGAAATCAGTAGTATTTTAACAACGCTCAGAAAATGTCTAGCCACAGGAAGCACTCTCAGGTGCTTCCACAGAAAAGCGCAAGACAGCAACACTCTAGTCATGGATGAGCTGCAGAGACGTACTAGGAGCAGCCGGGGCAGGGACAGAGTATGTGAGCCCAGGACCCGGGCGCGCCGCTGTGCAGCTCGCTCCTAACCTCAGCACCAGTCCTGCTGAGGCCTGTGCCGCTCAGCGCCAGGTCCCAACAGCGCCGCAGTCTGCCAGAGACAGGACTCCTGCCCCCTTGGAAGGCAAAGTGAAGCCGAGGCCATTATTTCTGGAGGGTGGCGGGACGCGAAAAGTCCACACGGCTTTCCTCCCAGGCGCGAGCATCGGGCTGCTTCTCCACATGCCCTACTCTGATCTTTACATTCCAATGTCCCAGATTCCTCCATTAACTCTTTACAGCTACACTAGATGCCATGGTTCTGTTTTCTGAACCAATCCCAGACTGATAGTACAACCTTATTTAATTAATTCATTACACTATTCAATTAATTCTCTAGCACACAGAGCAATGCTTGGCATATAGTAAGGGTCAAAAATACTTGAATTAGCTGGGTGTGTCGGTACACGCCTGCAATCTCAGCACTCAGGAGGCTAAGGCAGGAGGATCACTGTGAGTTGGAGCCCAGCCTGGGCTACTTAGTGAGTTCAAGGCCAGCCTGAACTACATAGTGAGTCCCTGTCTCAAAAAGCCAAAAATTTTTTAAAAATTTGTAAGTTACAAAGATAGATTACAAAATAACTCCAGAGAATCAGGTGTTCTCTGAGAAGAGGTCTGAGGCAACAGAAGTCAGTTTTGCCTAGAGCAGAAAAGTGCTAATTGGTTATGCTAGGCAACTTGCTACTGGGAACAATTTCACAGGCTTTAAAGAATACACTGTGTCTAGATCAGTGGACACCATTTTTGACTCTCATATCTAGCACTCAGAAGTAGAAAATATTAGAACTTAAACTCTACAACTTATAGAGTCATTGTACTTGCTTTATTTTCCATTTATATGCTGTTACATATCTATAATTTTTATATATACTGTGGAGAGATTAAAATTAGTCAAGTAAATCATCATGCTTTTAGAAATAAAATTTGATTAAGTAAAAGGGCAAGATAAAGTTGATTTGGATTCATCAATACTGTAACTCCCTCGTTAAAATAGCAAAACTGTTTTACTGAAATACCATTATCTGTGAACATTTAATCCTTTGTTTTATAGATGAACAATTGACCTCCAACAGAGTGATTGAGTGGGCTGTCACTTGGTATCCTGTGTTTTAACTTCTCCATCTTTATTCTCGGGGCCTGATGTATAATTCTATAAACTCATTTATCTTGATTCTCCTGTGGAGAATCATAAAAATGAAAAAAGATCCTTTAGTGAAACGAAAAGATTAATCACAGATTGGTCTTCTATAGCTATAATGATTTTTTCCTCTGCTTTTTATAAGTGAAGATAAATACTTCATTTAAAAAAAATTCATAAAATTTTTCAAAAGAATTGTTTTTTCACATGTCAAGGCAAAGCTCGGCTTTCAAACAGTGCTTGTTTTAATGTCTATCCTTCTCTTTTCTCCCGAACAGGGAGCATGGGCAGGAATCTGCTGCGGGGGTGCCAAGCAGACAGCTGGCAATGACATTATGAGTGTGGCAGGGAGGGCTCAAGGAGGGAAGAGGAACTTAGTGGAAAGGGACAAGGTGACTGGTCACTCTGGCAAACTGATAAATATTGTAAAAAGAGCATGGCTTGAATAAGAAAATGGTGAGCTTAGTTTTCAATGTGGTGAGAGGCATCCAGCAGACACCTGAAAATTCAACTCTGGGCTCAAGAAAGAGACTAGAGATATGGATCTGGGGGCTTTTGATGCACAAGCAGTAGTGGACCACATGAGGGAGAATGGGTAGATCCAGATAGAAAAAAATTCAAGAAAATCTCAAATTAGGGCCGGGGATGTAGCTCAGCGGTGCTGCGCCTGCCTGGCAGGTACAGGACCCTGAGTTTGATTCCCAGTACCAACAACAACAACAACAGAAGAAAACCTCAAATTAAGAGGATGAGCAAAGAAAAAGAAAACAAAAAAAGTAGAAGATGTAGAATTGAAGAGAGTGAGTGGGTGAATAAGGGAGTGGAGTCTTAAAGCCAAGAGTTATGAAAATCCAGATGGGGAAGAGTCACTGAAGAATCTGCAGGAGAGGCTGTGGGGATTTTGCCATTAAGAAGCCATTACCTTGGGGGCTGGTAATCTAGTTCAGTGGTAAACACTGGCCTAGCATGGATGAGGCCCTGGATTCCATCCTCCCAAATAACAAAAATAATAATAATCATTAGTCATTAACCTGGACCTGCTCTCACAGCTGATAGGATATCAGAATAAACCTGACAATGATTCCCTAGCATTTTTCAAGCCAAAACTGATCAGAAGAAGCAAAGAAGGTCACTATATATTGCCTAAGGGAACAATTCAACATGAAGAGGTAACAACTAAAAACATATATGCACCAAACACTGATCTACCCAACTTCATAAATCAAACCTAAAAGTTCAAATAAACATCAACATAATTATAGTGGGGACCTCAATACCCTACTGTCACAAATAGATCAACTAAACAAAAAAATAAACAAAGCAATATCAGAATTGAACTGGACACCTGAACAAATGGACTTATTAAATAGATATCTATAAAATGTTCCACCCTACAACAGAATGCACATTCCTCTCAGCAGCATAGAGCTTTCTCAAAAATAAATCACATACTAGCCCATAAAGCATGCTTAAATAAATGCAAAAGAATCAAAATTACCCATGCATATTATCAGATCATAGTGCAATGAAACTATAAATCACTGCCACCCCCCCCCACAGAAATTATGCAAACACATGGAAATTAAAAACACATTCTTCAATAATCAGGTCACAGAAGAAATCAAGGAAGAAATCCTGGACTCCAATAATGCCAGTAGGACATCTGAGACACAATGAAAGCAGTCCTAAGAAAGTAGTTTAGAGTTGTGAATGTCCACAGGAGAAAAACAGTGAGCCCAAATAAATAACCTAATGATGCACCTCAAGGTCCTAGAAAAATAAGAACAATCCAAACACACAGCTAATACAAGGAAGGAAATTATAATGATGAAAATAGGAACTAATGAAACTGAGACTAAAAAACAAAACAAAGAATCAGTGAATCAAAGAGCTGGTTCTTTGAAAGAATAAACAAAATAGCTGGGTGTGGTAGTGCATGCCTCTCTGAAGCAGGAAGATTGCCCCAAGCTCAAGGCCATCCTGTACTACAACTGAGACCCTGTCTCAAAAAAACAAACAAACAAAAGTAAACAAAATAGATAAAACCCTTAGTCAATCTTACAAAAAACAAAACAAAACAAAACAAAAAAAGAAAGAAAGAAAAAGGAAAGAAAAGACCCAAATCAATGCAATTAGAAATGAAAAGCAGCCAGACCCTGTGCCACATGCCTGTCATCGCAGCACTTGGGAGGTAGAGGCAGATGGATCGCTATAAGTCTGAGGCCAGCTTGAACTATGTAGTGAGACCCTGTCCTTGTACACTAAAAATGAAAAAGATGGATCACAATGGACACTGCCGAAATCCAGAAGATTATTAGTAACTACTTCGAAAACCTGAACTCTGACAAATTGGAGAATCCAGAAGAAATGGACAGTTTCTTAGATACACATGAATTACCAAAACTGAACCAAGAAGATATAAAACCCTGAATAATCCAACAACAGGCAATGAAATTTAAACAGCATTTAAAAACCTACCAAGAAAAGCCCAAGTCATGAAGGATTCACCACTGAATTCTTCAAAGATCCAACCCTAATGCTCTTCAAACTCTTTAATAAAACTGAAAGGGAAGGAGTACTCCCAAAGTCACTCCTGAAAGCTAGCATTACCCTGATTCCAAAACCAGACAAGGAACCAACTAAAAAACAAACAATACTACAGACTAATCTCTTTAATGAACATAGATGCAAAAGTCCTCCACAAAATATTGGCAAACAGAATGCAACAAACTATTACAAAGATCATACATCATGACAAAGTAAGCTTCATCCCAAGAATGCAGCGATGATTCACTATATGTACATCAATAAATGGAATTGCTGGGCATGGTGGTGCACGCCTGTAATCCCACCATGGGAGGCTGAGGCAGGAGGATCCCAGCCTGGGCTACATAGTGAGTTCAAGGCCAGGCTGGACTATATAGTATATAAATAAACAAAAAAATAAATGGAATACATCACATAAACAGAAACAAGGGCAAAAATCACATAATCATTTCAACAGATACAGAAAAAGCCTTTCATAAAATCTAACACCCATTCATGATAAAACCCCTGAAGAAAATAGTTGTGAAAGACTTTATTTCTTATATCTTCCCCTCCCTAATTTGGTCCCTGCCCTCTGGGCCTCTAATGCTGTTCAGCAACAGTGGGTGTCAAACCAGATGGTACATCGGAATCACCCGAGAGCTTATTTAAACAGACCACTGACTGGGGGCTCTGCAGTGGGGCTGGGAATGTGGTTCTCCAACAAATCAGAAGGCCACACTGTGACAGTGACATCCATGTCCTCGTGGCAATCAGTGAAAGCTCCACCATGGCCCCGCATTGCCTGGACCTCTCCTATTGCAAACAGCCTCAAAGCCTCACTTTCTTATTTCCTTCAGTTTATGACTAAAATATCTTATCAGGAACTGATTCTTAGCCTGCAGAGGACAAGAACTCCGCCCTAGCTCCCCAGAGAAAGGCCCAGCTAGGTTACGGCTCTGCCACATCCTGGGCTGCTAATCAGCTTTGCAGTCCCCTCTGTTAAATATGAGCAGAGAAAAAACACATGAAGCCAGACACTGGAGGAAGATACCTAGTCCAAAATATAGACACCTCAACAATGTTAAAAACGATATTTGTCATTAGATTTAATGATGATATGTGATCAAATTAAACAACAAAGTTCACTTGCAGTTGTTTTGTTGTTTTTTGAGACAGAATCCCACTAAGTAGCTCAAACTGGCCTTGAATTCACTATGTAGCCCAGGCTGGCCTCAAATTCACTATCCTCCTGCCTCAGCCTCTCAGTGCTGGAATCACAGGGATGTGACACCATGCCCAGCTACTTGCAGTATATTCTTTTTTAACAGATTCTCTATGCTGCTGCCTATTTCCAAGGGATCGGCATGTTCAATCTACAGTGGGAACCTAAGCAAATGCTGGACAATGCTCAAGAACAATGTTTTCAGAAGTTATTTTCTTTGAGGTAAGCAGGCCAAAGTGTCACTTTTCCTGGCAATGTTATCAAGTTGCATAAATGCCTGAATGTGTAAGTATATTTATCAGAACAAAGTTCACATTCCAACAAGTGAAACCAGAGCCACCTTTAACTCCACTCTAATAACCTTCTTCCTCCTCATGTGGTGCTACTTTTGTCTTTGGAAACCTCTTCCGTATTCTCTTCTGCCACAAAAGTCCCGGGATTGAGCCCACCAGGTGCCGCTCCACTTCTAAGAAAGTGCAAGTGGGGAAAGACAGCAGCTAGAAATGTGCGCATAACTTCACGTTAAGTTTTTGTTTCTGTCTTGTTTTTTGTTTGTTTGTTTTTTGTACCGGGGATCGAACTTGGGTCCTTGCGCTTATGCAGCAGGTGGCGAAACCACTGAGCTAAATCCCCGGCCCATTGTTTCTGTCTTGTTAAAGATACAAAGCTAGAAGGGCACCCGACCTGCATTGCAGGTGCCAAATGACCACATGGGAAAGACAGGGTTCGGCCGCTGCTAACCATCTTTATACAACAGACTACCGGGATATGAAAATAAATACAATAAACCAAATTTTAAATTATTTCATCCCAATTTCACTATTTGATATTTTTAACAAACAAAATTTCCCAGTACCAAAGCTGTTGGACTCATCTTGTGGTTCCTATACTTCACATCCGTAATACTACACCGTTTCAAACAAAGTCACTAGATGATGATGATGATGTTTGCGATAATGATGATGATGATCTAGCTTTGTCAATCTAGATCCTACTGAGAATGTGGTGTCACCACGTCATTAATCTTCCTTTCCTCTCCTATGGTAACTGGTAAAGACGCCTCCTCTTCACTCCCTGTGTGAGGTTCTGTTAGAGTAAAGATGCAATATCACTGAAGTTAATCCAAGAGCTGAAGCTTGGGAACTGTTTGACGATGACATGTTCTAAATGTTTTCAGCAAGGCTAAGATCACTGTCATCACATTTTTACTGTTTTTAAATGCATTTATCATTTTACATTATCACTTGAGAAGAATCTGGCCTTAAACCTTTGATCCCAAAGTGTAGTAACAGAAGCATGTACCTAGCTTTCAAGATACCAAAAAAGTAATGACTTCCTATCTTCACGTCAGTTTTTTTTTTTTTTTTTTTGGTACTGGGGATCGAACTTGGGTCCTTGCGCTTGCAAGACAGGGGGCGGAACCACTGAGCTAAATCCCCAGCCCTTCACGTCAGCTTTTATTGCCAATTTCAGTATCTACTCAAAAGCAGGATGACAGGATTTTCACAGCATATGTCATGAAGGAAATA
Source organism: Heterocephalus glaber (assembly GCF_053883595.1). NCBI lineage: Eukaryota > Metazoa > Chordata > Mammalia > Rodentia > Bathyergidae > Heterocephalus > Heterocephalus glaber. The sequence continues at coordinate 21,320,634 of NW_028258357.1, forward strand.
CTTGTGCACTTCAAGGAATGGTGCATCCTTTTGGTTCCTTCAGAAGGCTCCAGTAGAAGGACGCTTCCTCTGCCAGCAGCTACTGCTTCTTAGTAAGTCCTGATGTGAGGGTGACTGTCACTGCAGTGTGATAGCAAGGCTCTTCTGTTCACACGGCCCTTTTAAATGTAGAACCTATGCATCTTGTTTTAGTATCTTGCAGCAGTAATTCACAAGGCGGTTTAAAATTTCTTCCACTCATATATTTTCCTTAGTTCTGATCAAGTTTTTCCTCCTGGAATCTGGAATGAGTAGTGCTCCCTCCAATCGGCCCAGGCTCAGAGAGCCCTGCTTTGGTTCTTCAGCTATGCCCAGCTCGCAGTGAGGAGCATGTGGGCCCAGGCTACATCCACTGCAAGTCTGCCTCTCCTCTCCCCCTTCCAACCCACAGGCGAGCCCTGGGGCCACAGAGTCCTGCCCTGGATGCCAGGGCCACTTCGTCACATCAGTGCCCCTGAGGAAGACTGTGCCACCGTCGGGTGCCCAGCCGGGGAGCACCAGAGCTGCTGCTGTTGGGCACGGGTGGAGCCTGGACGCAGGCTGAGGAGGACAACCACACGGTGGGGAGACCTCAGGCCAGGACTGCCTCTGGATGCGGAGTTTGAAAACAGAATCCAAGGAAATCAAGGACTGAACTCCACCTTTCAGGTCTTCTTTAGGACATAAGGATCAAGGTAGAAAGGGGTTTTACCTTAAGTTTGCAAGCTTGTTGTATAAACTGCATAGATACACACTGTAAGAATGTCTACTTGCTAAAGCAGACCTATCCTAGAGTGGTTCATGTGACATTATTATCCTCATCCAATCTATAGCAGCCGAGTGGTTTTTCTTCCCATCATCTGATGTGGCAGACTCACTGTTTTTGCACAGGGTCCAACTCACTCATCGCCTCCTCAGGAGGTCTGCTCTGTGCATGTAGCCTACAGAGCCTCACAGAGCTGGGCCTGGTGGTGCACACCTGTAACTCCAGCACTCCAGAGGCTGAGGCAGGAGGATCGCCATGATTTTGAGGCCAGCCTGAGCTACATAGTGAGTTCAAGGCCAGCCTAAACTACATAGTGAGACCCTGCTTAAAGAGAGAGAGAAAAAAGGAAGTTCAGAAGTTCAATTGTGCACGTGGAGCATTTCATCTTAATGGAACAAACCCAAAATGTAATGAAACATTATTTAATGCATTTCAGTCCAAGCCTCTGCTTTACTCAAGAAACCTTAGGAATTAGGTAATGGCCTGGGGTGGGGTGGGGATGGGACAGTGAGGACACCAACAACATCCGGTTCAGCTTCCACTCCACTCCTTGGCTACCTTCATACTCCGATACTTTTCTACTTCATAAGTGGATTGACTAGCTTTTTCCAAGGAAAAATAAATTTTTATCTATAGGCTTCATATGTGGGAGCTGTCACAATCCCTGTCTGATGGCTCAGCTGACTGGGGGCTGGCATTAAGCAAACCGATGGTTCACGGAAGCAACCCTCGCTAGTTTATATGCTTTAACCATGAGCTGGATTCACAATGCTACACAGAAAAGGAATGTTGTAGTATTGTAGTGAGACAATGATGTCTTAGTATTTTTAAAAATGTTAAATGTTTTAAAAAACCTTCTGAATGACAATTTAGCTATTTGTAACTAAAACATCAAAGGGCAGATTTTTTCTGAATAGTAATTTACAACCCTGGCCGGGCATGGTGGTGCATGCCTGTAATCCCAGCACTCGAGAAGCTGAGGCAGGAGGATCGCCAGGAGTTCGAGGCCAGCCTGGGCTACACAGTGAGTTTAAGTCCACCCTGGACTACATAGGGAGACCCTGTTTCCAAAGGAAAAAAAAAAAATCCTAGAATTTGTCCTAAAGAAATAAAAGTACAAAAATGTATTTACAAGAATATTCACCACTATTGTTTATAACAACATAATATTAGCAAGAGCTATGGTGAATTAAATTGTGGTAGAGGTGTACAACATAAAAATTCATACTCAATAAAAATAATGAGATCAATCTATACTACTCATATGGAAACATTTTTGTGATGTATTTTAAATGGCAATGATAGATTACAAAAGAATATATAGGCTCTGGTTCTTTTTCAAAATACACAGTATGTATGTGGCATAGGCCAGTAATCCCAGCACTCAAGAAGCTGAGGAAGGAGGATCTCTGCAAGTTCAAGGCCAGGCTAAGCTACAGTGAGTTCAAAGGCAGCCTGAACTACATAACAAGACCCTGTCTCAAACAAAAATACACAGTATGTATGATGATATGTCTAAGCAAGTGTGTAAGTACAAATATGCAAGCACAAAAGAATGTATATCAAACTATCAATAGAGATTATGTCCAGGAGGGGAAGTAGGCATAGTTCTGGATTTTCTTCTCTATATCTTTTTTCCTTTTATTTTTTATTTATTTATTGGTACCAGGGATCGAACTCGGGTCCTTGCGTTTGCGCAGCAGGCGGCGAAACCACTGAGCTAAATCCCCGGCCCCATTCCTTTTATTTTTATAATAAGTATATAGGACTTTTACAATCACAAAAAGTTTAAATAACATTCAACCAACCATAGAAGTACAAAGAATCTCAATTATCTGACTTATCTTAAACACTGATAATTGCTAGAATGTTCTGGGATAAAGGAGGCAAGTGTATTACTTCTCGTGATTAAAAAAAAAAAAAGGTCTGTAATTCTCAGACTAGACAACCCTGAGAGTTTTTAGGCTCTAATATCAGTCATAACTACTTAGCACACCTCTGAGGTCCAGAAACATATCAGACAAAAGAAAAATTATTTCCCGGCTGCATGTTCTTCTTAATGGAAAGAGGGGATGAGTGAGAACACATTGTAGAGAAAACTTACCGCAGTGGATAACCTGGATGCCAACGTCATTTCCAAGTTGCCTTTGAGGCCAAGAAGTGCAGGAACTAAGATGAAAACTTCTGTTACATTTTTGAACACTTCCCAGTGCTGCAAAAAAGATAAAAAAAAAATAATTTCTGACACTCTTAAAAACGACATTAGGAGAAACACATTTAAAAAAATCCCAGTTTCTCTTTCCAACCTGGCGCCTACATTCTGAAGGACTGGGCAGGTCTTTCAATCAGGGAACACTCAGCTCAACCCCAGCTCCTGAGCGCTGAAGTCTTGAGTCATTTTAGAAGATTCAGGTTGAGTTGGGTGGCAGCTGACAGTCACACGGCCATGCTGCACATTACACAACCCTGAAACTTCATGACAGGAGAACAGCGAAGCAGACTCGGGACCAGACCACCTGGACTGGAAGCCTGGTTCCCCGCTGACCACAGCACTGCTGGTAAAAACGCTTCCCACTCCATAGCTCGCTTCTCCACTCTGCTGCTTGTTTCCTTTGCTGTGCAGAAGCTTTTTAATTTGGTGTTCAGAACGTCCTTGCCTACTCTTAGGGTTTCAAGAGTTTTACCTATTTTACTTTTCAGCAGGTTGTGTTTCTGTTTTAACAATTAGATCTTTGATCCATTTTCATTTTAGCTTAGTACATGGTGAGAGAGATGGGTTTAGAGTCAATCTTCTGCATGTGGATAGCCAGTTTTCCACCACTATTTGCTAAATAAAAGATCCAATCAAACAATAGGCAACTAAAATGAATAGACATTTTCAGAAGAAAAAGTACAAATGACCAATAAACACATGACAAATGTTCAGCATTCCTGGCCTTAGAGAAAAACAAACTGAAATGATACTGAGATTCCATCCTACCCAAGAAAGAATGGTCCTCATCAAGAGGTCAGTAACAAATGCTGGTGGGGCTGCAGGGAAAAAGGAACCTTTCTACATTGCTGGTGGTAATGTAAACTGGTACAATCACTAGGGAAATCAGTATGGACATTCCTCAAAGAACAAACTAGAAATTCCATTCTACCCAGATATTCCCCTCTAGGTACTTTCCTGAAAGTCAAAAACTCATATTATAGCAGCACAACTCATAATAGCTAAATCTTGGAAGCAGCCTGTATGACCATCAATAGATGAATGGATAAAGAAAATGTGGTATTTACACATAATGGAATATTACTTTGGCATAAAGAAGAATTTGAATTATTTGTAGGAAAATGGGTGCACCTTGAATAATATCAAATGAAATAAATCAGACACATACACTGAAATATGGCTTTTCTTATATGAGAAACCCGAAGTATAAATAAAGGGCAAAATAAAAGACAGATAATAGAAAACAGGGAGACAGATCTTTTACAAATGGAAAGGGGACCAAGAAAGGAAAAGGAAGGGCAAAGGAATTAAGGCATGTCCTGTACATGTACCAACTATTTGTATTCATTATATACTGCAACATGTGCTAATAAAACAAACAACACTGCTAGAAAATTATACCACCATTATTAAATTTCACAAATGAAGAAGTAAAAATTAAGAAAGGTAAAAATGAAAAAAAAAAAGGTAAAATGATTTTTCCAAGACCAACAATAGCGGCAGGGGCTGACCTCAGGAGTTCTGAGCACTTCTCTGTCCAGGTGCTCACTTTAGAGAACAAAGTCAGCAGGCTGCAGAGCTTGGGGCCATAAAAGCCACAATAAGCTGGAAACAACATTCGTGCTTCTAGGCAGGGATCTGCATAACCTGGCTTTGAGCTCCTGGATGAGTCACATTATCTTTCTGATCTTAATCTCTTCAATGTAATGAAAATAAAAAGTGCTTTCTGACCCTTGGAGAAATACCCTGATAATCACAGTACCAGATATGAAAGTGCTTTGTAGACTGAAAAGATCATGTAAATGTTAAAGTGATATTTAACAAATGTTATTAAGTGGTAACTATTGCTGACTGTGGTGTACAATGTAATCCCACCTACTTGGGAGGCTGAGGCACAACTACAGGCTGAGGAGGAGGCCAGCCTAGGCAAATTAGTAAGACCCTGTCTCAAAATAAAACCCGTTAATAAATAACAAGAGGTGTTTGTCCCAGGAAGAGACTTTATGAAGTAGGCATATTAGCTTCATGACAAAGGGCGTCAAGAACACACATCTTGTCATTAATACCTAGAGACAGAAAAGTAAAACTTAATCCACTGGATAGATGAAAGAAAAATTCAATTTGTTCCCAAAGTTTCTTTGGAGGCCTTTCCAAATGAATGCTGAACTGGGACTATAGAGAAGTTAGAAATGTGTTTCAGCTCAGTCTTTCATAAACTCCTGGTCCATTCGCCAGGACTCAAACCAGCCAACATATGACTGAGGACGCACTGGGTGCAGGCTGGGGTGCACCTCGGGGGTAGAGAATGAGGTCAGTGTGTTCAGAGCTCTGCCCCCCCCCACGCCCAAGGAAGTACCGGGGTCTGGTAGCACCTTTGGTCTCTAGGCTTACAAACTCACAAACAATTGTGTCTATGTTTTTAGGGTGGGTTAAAATCCCAGTGTGCTAATGGAATGTGTATCTTTCCACACTAGAAGGATGGTGATGGAGGAGGAAAACAGGTTGGTGATGGAGGAGGAGAACAATATTAACAACTGTTAATACCTCAAATTCACTCGCTGTTCCATGCTCTCTAGTTCGACTCACTTGGTCCTCACAGCACACCTATGAGACAGGTACTACCCTCATCAAGTCCCAGACATAACTCAGGAATACATTCTATCTAGGTCCTCATTTTAAGACACCTACCTATCTATGTGTCTTAGTTACTTTTCTCTCATTGCTGGGACATAATACAAAGTTAAAGGGGGAAGGTTTGCGTCACTCACAGTTTATAGAGGATTCAGTCCATAGTCGGCTGGCTCCAGGGTAGGGTGGCACATGGCAGAGGGGCAACAGTTCACGGGCGGAGGCAGCAAAAGCAACAAGAGAGCAAGGGAGGGGCCTTCAACAGTCTTTCAGCCCCCTTTATTTTATGCAGATTAGTTAGGGGAGGTAGCACTCTCACCCTTAATCAAGTTCCCTTGAGCCTAGCACTGTACCATGAATTACAGAAAAAAGCCCCACCTGTGAGTGCATGCAGCTGGAGGGGGTCATCTAAACACAAGCCATAACACTATGTGACGGAACTGTAGAAACAACAGAATGAACAGAACATCTCTCAGTCACAGCCATCACACTTTGGACCTGCTGAGAGGTTCAGAACTTCTTTGGGTCATCCTTTTAGTTCCAGTGAACCATCAAGTTCAGTTCAAATCAAATACATGACCTTTTTCCCACTCTGTGGGTTGTCTCTTAGCTCTGTTGGTGATTATTTCTTCAGCTGTGCAAAAGCTTTTGGGGGGGGTACTGGGGATCGAACTCGGGTCCTTGAGCTTGCGCAGCAGGTGGTGAAACCACTGAGCTAAATCCCTGGCCCACAAAAGCTTTTTAATATGATGAGATCCCAGTTGTTGATTCTTTGTGATGGTTCCTGAACAATCAGGGTTTTGTTCATAAAGTCTTTGTCTACACCGATGTCTTTGAGTCTCCCTATTCTCTCTTCCAGCAGATTGTCTGTTTTAATGTTTAGATCTTTTATCGATTTCAATTTTAGTTTAGTGCATGGTGAGAGATATGGGTCTAGTTTTAATCTTCAGCATTTGGCAAGCCAGTTTCCCAGCACCATTTAGTAAAGAGGCTATCTTTCTTCCAGTGAGGGTGTTTGACCTCTTTGTCAAACATCAGGTGGCTGTGTGTTTGGAGTTATATCTGCATCTTTCATTCCGTTCCACTGATCCTTGGGTCTGGTTTTTTCCAGTAACATGCTGTTTTTTTTTTTTTTTTATCGTGGTGTCTTTGGAGTATAATTTGAAGTTGGGGGTTGTGATGCTCCCTGGCTTGCTTTTGTTGTGCAGAATTGATTTTGCAATTCTAGGTCTCTTCTGGTTCCACGTTAATTTTAGGTTTGTTTTCTCTAGTTCTGTGAGGTATGCTCTTGGTATTCTGATTGAGATTGCATTAAATCTGTATAATAGTTTTGGAAGTATGGTCATTTTCACTCTATTGGTTCTGCCTTCCCAAGAGCAAGGGATATCTTTCCATTTTCTGATATCCTCTTTGATCTCATTTTTCAGAGTACAGTAGTTTTCAATGTAAAGACAGATACTGGGGGGTACGAAGAAAACGTTCAGATGGGAAGGGGAACAAGGATGGGGAGAGAGGGAAGGGAAAGAAGGTTAAAGGGGATAAAAGAGAATAGAAGGAATAAAATGGAAACAAAGCTTTTGTGATTAAGGAAGGTAAGAAAGGTTGAAGGGTGGGGAGGGGAACAGGAAAAAAGAAGAATCAAGATATATTATGTACAGGTACAAATTCTCTATGATGAATGTGATCATTATGTATATCAAAAGTGTACCAATGAAATTAATTTTAAAAACCAAATACATGACTTTTACCATGAAATCTCTGACAACCTAACATTGGTGTGATCATAAGTGCTATTAATTATTGATTTCCTATCTGTGCCAAAAAAGTCTACATTTTTCCCCACACCTCCAGACCTGTGCTTGCAGAAGCTCCCGATTTCCCTGTTCCTGGCATTCTTGGGTATTTCAGAAATGTTTTCATGGCATCCTTAGGACAAAAGAAACACTTAACAGGGCTGGGGATTTAGCTCAGTAGTTCTGGCACCTGCCTTGCAAGTGCAAGGTCCCCAGTTCGATCCCCAGTTCCAAAAAAAAAAAAAACACTTAACAATTCTATTTACTATTAAGTAGATATTTCTAAACAACTTAATAAATATATATTTCCTAACAAGTCAGTAGTCTGATGAGGAAATAAAACAATTTTTACACCTTCAATGTCATTTTTATATAATTGCAATTGTTTCTAATAAGAGATGTGTACCTGTTGGGTACTGCGTAACTTCTCAAACATAGGAAGTGGAAACTGTCACCTTCACTTCCTGTTTCAGATTTTTTGTGGACACTTGCTTTTTAATCACAGCACTGCTAAACCCCAATTGTGCAAAGATACGTCATCAAAATGAATAGAGTATGGTCTGATGTTGAAATGTTAAACCATCTTGAGCTAGGAGTCTATACTGTGTCTGAAAGATGTCATTGTTCCCCTCAAAAAGTCAAAATATTCTTCAGCGACCCTAAGGCACCTTGACACACAGTCTGGAAACCGTAGACAGGAGCAGAAGACCACAGCAGTCCAGAGGAAGGGCTCTGCAGCCAGATTTCCTAGACTGAAATTCTGACTCTAGTAACTCACTGCCTGATTCGGGCAGAGTGATGCTTGACTTTCTTCATATAAGTGGGGACATAATTGCGTTCATGCCTGCACACAGTGATGACTGAGTGTTTATTACTGTAGGTATTAACACCAACATGCACTAAGTTAATTTTCCTCAAAAAAAAACCCCCTGCCAACCAAGACTACTATACCCAGCAAAGCTTCAGAAATGAAAGAGGAAGTCTTTCCAAAATGAGCGCGCAAAAGCCAAGAAAAGTCATCAACTGCCAGAGAGGCATCAGAGGAAAGGCTTCAGGGAGGAGTCTGACAATTGATGCCAAAGCATGGTAACTACCATCATGATAACATGTGGAAGGACAAAGTTCATTGGAGCAGATTTATATAAAAGAAAAAGAACCAAACATATCAATTCGGGGAATGCCAAACCACACCAGTGAACAACAGAAGAGGGAAGAAACAGAGGATATACAACAACCAGAAAAAAAGCTCACAAAATGACAGGAGCATGTCATAACTTATCAGTAATAACCTTGAATGTAAAAGGATTAAATCCCCAATTAGAAGATTCGGTCTGACTAAATGGATTTTTAAAAGAAACAGGACCCAACACCATGCTCCCAACAAGAAACGCATGCCACTAATAAAGACACATATAGAATAAAAATGAAAGAATGGAATAAGGGATCATTTGAAATAGACTCCAAGTCAAAGGCTACAAGGTGGCAAAGAGGCAACCATGTAATGACAAAGGAACAAATCAACAGAGAAAGTAACAATCATGAATGCATACGCGCCCAACGCCAGAACAAAGAAACTGAAGCCTAACTAGGAATAAAGGACATGTGCCAGAGTGCACATCCATTCTCTTTACTAAGGAGTAAGTTAAATCAAAATTATTATCTGAGGGCTGGGATACAGCTCAGTGGTGGAGCACTTGACTAGCATGCATGAGGCTCTGGGTTTGATCCCTAGCAAAGATGAACTTTAAAAATGTTTGAGACTCAGAACCTATATAAAGCATTTTAATCCACAATGGAATAAAAAGACAGTGACATTAGAGATTTTTTTGGTGTGTGTGTGTGTGTTTTTGGTACCAGGGATTGAACTTGGGACCTTGCACTTGTGAGGCAGGCAGCGGCATCACTGAGCTAAATCCCCAGCCCAACAGTGACATTAGAGATGAAAACTCACCTGTACGATATCCAAAACCATGCCAGCCGAAACCGTTCCAAAACCAGCTAGCAGAAACGGCACGAGTATCTGCAGTGCCATGATGCCACTGGACTCCTTTGGTAATTTGGGGTTCATTTCCACAATAACATCTTCATTGGCCTCACTAGACAGATCTTCATCTTGCAGCATAGCAGTGGTTTCTGAGGTCTCCCTGGCATCACAGTAATTGTAGTTGGCATAGTCATCATACTTGGGGCTGCAGCTCGAGGGCATGTGCCCACTATTGCCATGGAAAGTGGGCTCAGAGAAACTGTGATACTCCAGGTGTTGCTCCGATCTGTTACTGAAAGTCTGTGTTGGACTCGATAACCCATCTTGCCAAATGCCATTTGCTTTTTTGTGCCTGTCTTCCTGGTTTTTCTGGTAAATCACTGGAACCATCCTCAACAGTAAGTTTAAAAACTTATCAGACTGAACTGTGTTTAAACGCAAAGTCCAATCTACAAAACCTCCCCCACGACTTGGACCACCGCTTGCTTTGCTAGGAGTGGACCTCCCTTTGCTATTCGTCATATTGTCATCACACAGGTCCCTGTACTCCTCAGGTCTCAGGCTTTGTGAACCATGCGGATGACTCACAACCACAGAAACACTTGTTAAATTGTTGACTTCATTGTGTAAAAAGTATTTCCACCAAAAACGATGTTTAGAACTTCCACAGAGAGACTGGATCTGGAAAGGAAAAAAATAAATTTAAAAATCAAATTATTTTGATACTTAAGATTTTCAGAGTTAAAAGTATAAAACACATCTTAAATTAATCCTGAACTACTAATACTATACTTCCTGTGCCATATATCTGCTTTGTGAACAGAAATATAAAAGAGCTTTTTTGTTTTGTTTTTCACTAAATATTGAATAAAAATATTCTTATTTTTGCATCTTTTACATAATTAACACACCCATGCATGATCCTCACCCGACTCTGAAGTTCTACAGTGGGTAAGCTTAGGAAATAAAGTGATGGCTTCTATCGCTAGCCAGAGGACTGAGAATCAAAGTCTTTATATGTTAAACATCTTTATATACGTTAAACATTAAATAATAAACCATTACTTTCTTTACACTCTAATATACATTTTGTCATTAAAGTATGAAGAGACAATGATGACATTTACTGTGAAAACATTTGGTCGCTGTCCTAATACAGTAAAGGGCAGTCAGTATAAACTGGGGTAGAGTCATATTGTAGTTTTAACATTAAAATGCATTATAATTGGTTTAAGAATATAATCAGAGAGCTGGGTGTGGTGGTGCACGCTTGTAATTCTATGACTGTAATTCCAGTACTCAGGAGGCTGAGGCAGGAGGATTGCCACGATTTCAAGAACTACACAGCAAACCCTGTCTCAAAACAAAAACAAAAACAAAAAGTTTGAAAAACTTCTTGGGCAAAGTTTCTCCTGGTTTTAAGATGCTCAAGTTACTCAGCCATAAAGAACGAGAAACTAGAGACATTTATAGCTAAATGGATGCATATTGAGGCCATACTCTTAAGTGAAATAAATAGGACACACATGTGTAAATACCAAATAGTTTCTCTAGTGTGAGAAACTGAAAGTATAAATAAGGATTAAAATGATTAAAACAAATAACTGATAATTTGAAATAGGAAGAAAAGGTCCAAAGGGATAGGGGAGGTAGAAGGGGAAGGGGAAAGGAAAGAAGGGAAAGGAAAAATTATGAGAAAAGAAAAAAAACGGAAACGAAGTCTATGTAAATAGGGAAGGGCACACAGGCAATGGGGAAAGAATAAGAACCAAGATACATCATGTACAGGTACAAGCCCCCAATGATAAATGTAAACATACTGTATACCTAAAATGTACCAATGAAAGAATTTAAGCAAAAAAAAAAAAAAAAAAGATGCTCAAGTTAAAGAATGCCAATGCAAAAAAAAAAAAATTTATGGGTCACTCATTAGCTACAAAGTAAGTTAGAGCAATCTGATACACAAATGAGAAGAACCAGCCTTTAAAACTTTAGTACCACGACTTAGATTTAAATTCTAAGCTCTCTTTGTAAACTACAAAGCAACAAATCTTTACAAAATTGAGTTCCCCGCACTGAGTGATACTGCAGCAGATGTTACTGTTCCTCCCAACCCCTGTGGCCCTCCTAGGGGTGGGTGACCCCCCCCCCCTCACTGAGGCCATGAAGGGTCACACTTCCTGTTCTGCACGGCACCTGCTGTGGCCAACAGAACAAGAGAAGCAGCAAAGCCCACAAGCAGAGAACAACCTGCCAGGTCTCCTCTTCCCTCTGCTTCCCACTGGGTTCCAGGACAGACACAAGGAGAGCTGCGCTGCCACAGCCACCCAAGGTGACACAGAACATGACACGTGGGGTAACTTCTGGCCCCGAAAGCCACAGAGTCTGGCACTGCTGATCACCACAGCATAACCCAACACAAGGTGACTTCAGAGAGCTTGCTGTCTGTTGTAGCTCAGGAGTCTCTCTGGCACAGAGTGCTTCTGGGTCCCAGTCTCTGGTCAGGAAGTTTCAGCTGGGCGTGGTGCCACATGTCTGCACTCCTAGCACTTCAGCACTTCAGCACTTGGAAGGCTGAGGCTGAGTTCCAGACCAGCCTGGGCTGCACAGTGAGTTCAAGGCCAGCCTGCGCTACATAGAGCGACCCTGTCTCAAAAAAAAAAAACAAAGAAAAAAAGTTTGAGACAGTACTTTCCAAACATTTGAAACTCAAAAACCAGAAAAATGTCCTCCCAAATTTTATCAAGTTAAAAACAATCTTGTTTATAAAAATAAATACATACTTTACAATTTATATTTATTTATAAAAATAAACATTTGTTTATAAAAATAAATATACATTTTAACACCAAAAGTGCAGAAAGGACAAAATCTCAGATCACGGGGCAGCCCTTTCCACGGAGCACATTTAGCTTCACGGCCAGTCTTACTCCATGTGCTGTGAAAGCCTCCTCATAGCTCACCTCCGGCCCTCAACACTGTCATTAATTTAAAGGAGAATGAACTAATACCAGGCACTCCTTACAAACTCAACTTTAGTCATAAATATTTTAGCATTAGTGCTGAAATTGCTTTTCTTCTAAAGTTAAGAAGTGCATTTTATGTATCAGAACCATGGAGAATCAACTTCTTAGCTCCTTTCTTTCTAGGGCGAGCTTCCTCTTTCCAGAAGAAGCTCCATTCCGGAAGCACCCTGTCTCAGCACACAGCCCAGCAGCACTCCCCTCGGTTCTGTCCCACTGGAACATGCAGGAGCCCAGAGGACAGCACAGGGCCCACAGCTCCTGACAGGGGAACCACACTGATGAGCTCTCCTCCACATGCACCAACTCTACAGCTGGACCCTGTCTCAAGGGAAAAGTATAGTCCCCTACTGTGCCTTAAACACTTTTACATGTATTTCTGTAAAAAACAAAACTATCATTTATGGATTGTCGTAAAACTAACATAAATTTCATGCAAACAACTGTATTTATAAGAACACCGCTCTATCTTTTAGCATCCCCTCCACTATATAAAGTTCATGAAATTTTATTTAGCAATTATAACTACATAAGAACATACTACTAAAAAAACTGGTATTTTTTACTTCTTTAATAAACACTGAACCATTGTGTGTTTCATCTTCAGCAGCAAGGAAACTCACAGCTCCAAACAAAACTCAAATCTTAGGGCCAATGTCTTCATCTCCTATTTCCCTAGTTTCATTTGCTTTAGTTGTGATTTTGTACTTCTATTTTTTAAAATCAATATTTCTTGTGGGTGTTTTTATAAGCTGATTCAACACTTTTACAAAACAAGATAGCATAGATAAGAATAAAACACGAATAATATATTACCTTACTGTACTTTTGTGTAACAAGATAGAGTAAATATGCATAAGACATAAATAACACATTCCCTTACTTGCTCCTCTAGCACTTACAAATATAAAAAGCCATATTCAGAAACGAAGTAGCTGTAGGTCATCAGCACTTCAGATCAGCAGAAGCTGTTACTCAGATCTCATCCAAAAGTACACTTTCACATTTTACTCTTTTAACGTATTCTAACACTCTTAGGGTTCAATTTTAAAAATGCAAACACACTTCTGGAACCAACTTAAAACATGCATGAGTCTATGAGTCTACATAATTAACAGGCTGAATGTTAAGTTTCCAGAATTTTAAGTTGTGGAAAAGATGCCAATACTCAAGGTTTAAAAGGAAAAAGAGAAAGTGGAAATAAGGACTAAAATGTACGATAGATATTGGGAAATGTGAAGAAAATGTTCAAATAGGAAGGGGAACAAGGGAGAAGAGAGGCGGAAAGGAAGGAAAGGACAAGAAAAAAAAGTGAAAACAGAAGGTAAAAATGGAAACAAAGCTTTTGTATATAAGGAGGAGAGGGTGGCTGAGGGGAGAGGGGGAATGGGAAAAAGAGAAGAGGTGGGATATACCATGTACAGGCACAAATTCCCTGTGATGAGAGTTGTCATTATGTACATCTAAAATGTACCAATAAATGCTTTGCTTCCAGAATAAATAAATGAATGAATGGAAAAAGAGAAGCCCAGCATGGTGGCAATGCCTGTAATCTCAGCCCTCGGGGGGCTGAGGCAGGAGGTTCCCTGTGAATTCAAGGCCAGTGAGACCCAGTCTCAAAAATTTGAAACAAACAAAATATCAGTAAAAAAGGAAAAGGAAAAGCCAGTGGACCAAAGTTCAAAGAAAAACAAAACTTTCTGAGAAAAAAGCTGGTCACCTCAGGTAAGGTTATCATTCTAACCCTGCATTTTTGGGTCCGGAATGTCCCCTTGTCTTTCCCATGCCCTCCAGGTGGAGAGCAGCGTCGGGAGAGGGCACAGCTGGCACGGGATCACAGGCCCTGGAGTCAGCCTGCCCAGTTACCCAGGTGACACGGGGACACCACCGGACTCCTCCCTCTATCCCTGCAGTTGAGTCTCCCCTACCCTCAGGTCAGGCTGAGCACTTTTTAATTTGGTATCAGTTAAAAGCAAGGAGCCCTTTCCTGGCAGCTGACTCCAAGTTCACGCGAAACTTGATTCAAGTCCTCCCCGCCCAGCAGCCAGCTGCCCACGCAGCTCCATCCTAAGGCACCCCAGCTCTGCTCCCCGTCCACGGGCGAGTCCTCTGCACACTGCTCGTGTGCTCTTCACCTGAGTGGTATGTGTTCAAGGCGAAAAGAAAAAAGGAAACAGCCAAGGATCAGCCCAGTTTGGTTCCCCTGGAAACCACATCCAGACACCACGGCACCATGTGTCAGAGGACTTTGGTTAGTTCTCAAATGTGTTTAAGACAAAAACGGGCTTATGTGGTACATACGGGTTCGTGTCCCGCTTTTTGTATTTCATGAAGTATCTATCAAATGTCTATCATTTCTTTTTAACGACTATTTGGTCTCTCCTATTTCTAAACTCCCAGGACCTCGGCAAAGCTGCTCTTTCCATTCCATCCCCTCTCTGCACGTTCTCACCCCTGAAAGGCAGCAGCCTTGAGTTAACACGACCTCAACCTGCAAGTAGCCCACACATCTGCTGTTCCATTCTTCTGAGCCACGATTTCATTTATAGCTTATATTTGTTAGATGACTGTGACAAATACCTCCAGCTGGCCCACAAACTTCCAAAGGAGAGCCAGAATACTGCCAATTCTGTGCTACCTCTTTCCCACTCTTTCACATGTATTTCAAAATGAAAATAGCACCAAATAAGCCAGGCATGGCAGAGTGCACCTGTAATCCCAGCACTTGGGAGGCTGAGGCAGGAGGATTGCTGGGAGTTTGAGGCTAGCCTGGGCTACATAGTGAGACCTTATCTCAAAAAAACACAACAAAACAAAACCCAAAAAACAAAAATAGCACTAACAAATAACTATAAGTGTCACAAAGAGGTCTGATTTTTTCTCCCCTAAGTACTACTTGGCTTTTAAAGAATTCCTAACCATTAAGTTTTTTTTCTTGGGCTGGGAATGTAGCTCAGTGGCACAGTGCCTGCCTGTAAGTTTTTTCTCTTTCAGTGCCCCCTTGTTAATGCTCAAGCATGTGCCTAGACTGCCTAGTAAGCACATCTCCTGCAGTTGAGGAAGGAATAGGTTTTTGTCCTAAGGAGTAATAGGGGTTTATATTTAGATTATACAAATCCATATGGGATCAAAATCTTATCTTTGATTCAAAGACTGTAGCCAGGCACATTTTTTAAAAAGTAATTTTATTTTTGGTGTTTGGAGACAGGATTGCACTATGTAGTTCAGGCTGGCCTTGAATTATATAGCCTAGGCTGACCCTGAACTTGCAGCAATCCTCCTGCCTCAGCCTCCTGAGTGCTGGGATTATGGGTGTGTGCCACCAGGCTTGGCCTTTACTCCTCTTACCATAAATATACTTCATCACACAATCATACAAATGCTGGACACTGCTGTATTGAAAGCCTGGCTGATAATTTTCAGATCAGCTGTTTGTTCCCACTTTCTGCAAGAACCAATTAAGAGTTTGATGTTTACATTTTATACAATCTACCTAGCCTAGACTTCATTCAGTTTATTGCCAGCATGCTATAAAGTACCGAGTACGTATCATTGTCACATACACCGAACAGCACTGGCCGTTAGGCAACCACAATGTGCTTTAGTTTGCTTTTGTGGCAGAGAAAAGGGGGTTGAGCTCAGGCCCTCAAGCATGCTAAGCACCTGCTCTACCACTGAGCCACACACACCAGACCCATGAAACCAGTGTTTTAAAAGTAAAAAAGAAAATGAAAGCTGCAATAGGAAGAAGTCCTAGTACTGTTTTTAAATTCTAATACTACATCTCGTATTTAAAATTTTTAAAAGACAGCTAAATACTTGCTTGCTTTGCAGTATGAGGACAGAACCCAGGGCATTTGCACTGAACTATACCCCAGCACTTTTCAAATTTGGTTTAAGATAGGGCCTTGTTAAGTCACTAAATTGCTCAGGCTGGGCTTGAACCTGTGATCCTTGCTTCAGCCTCCCAGAGTGCTGGGATTATAGAGGCATGCCACAATTTTATTATAATTTATAATAAAATAGACTACCTTTTTATAATCTTTTTGGGTTTTGGAGACAGGGTCTCACTACATAGTTCAGGTAGGCCTAGAATGTACTATGCAGCCCAGGCTGGCCTCAAACTCACAGTGATCCTCCTGCCTCAGTTTCCTGAGTGCTGGGATTACAGGCATGCATCACCACACCTGACTATTAAACCACATCACAAGGATTACTTTGGACTAAGATTACTAAGAACTAAGTTTATTCAATCAGAACACATGAAATATCAGAAAGATGGACTCAGCCATGAGTGTGGGGTCATTTTGAAACTTTGCCTGTCTAGAAATACTAAAGATTTCCCATTTTTTGAGGAAAATTAAAATTGTTACTATAAAAATTACTGTTAAAGATGGAGGAAAGTGGCAGATAAAATGAAAAAAAAGCAGCTGGGTTTCAGACTCTAGGGCTTCCTATTAACTGTTTCCTTTATCACAGATATTATAGTCTGTTTTCATTAAGTCCCAGTGAAATATATTAAATAATGATGAAAAAGTTTTATTCCCCTATTAAATATTCCTTTGGCTGTATTAGTTTCCCTACCATAAATATGAAGTGTATCGAAAGCCACTCTCCAACTAAAAAGAAAGAAAACTCCAAAGGACTAGAGTCTAATCATTAAGTCCTCAAAAATATTTTCAGAAACCCAAAGGAAAGACCACTTGTGTTACACCAGCACTATGAGAAAGCAGGAAGAACAGCCTTTATTTATGCAGACTTATTGAATCTTTCTTTAAAAACCTAGGAGATAGGCATGCTCATTCTGTTTACATTTTTGAGAACAGAGCCTCATGGAGGCTGATATGCCCAAAGTCAAACAGGCAGGAAAGGAAGACACAGGACTGGAATTCTGAGAACAGTTAGTGACAAGGAAGCACTGAAGGTCTTGCGACCCTTCCACCCCAGCTACGAGGGCCTGGCCCAAGGGCCATCTCTGGTTCACAGCCGAACTCTGAGTGATCTTCTGGTGCTCAATGAATGAACAAATCTTTTCTGAAGACGCAGAACCACAACCGGATCCTATGCCACCTTGCCTGCTGGTGCCAGGTGACAGTATGGAAGAAAGTGCTGAGCCCACAGTGCTCTACTTCCAGCGCACTGCTGCACTTACTGATATGAAGCACGTCCTTTACAGCTCTGCGGGGCCTGGGGTACAAAATTCCACATAATTTGCACTCAGTGTTTGACAAAATGTGTTTGCCAAATTGAAAAAAGGAATGATTACAATGATGGTGGGCTGAACTTCAAAGAACAAGCGATACTGAGAAAAATGAGGGGGAAAAGAAGACAGGACACCAATCTAACAAAGTCTATGGCAAGCAGGCAGAAAACCGAAGAGAGCACGGCCAAGTCTGAGGAGAAGATTCCAGTGGCCAAGCAGCAGTGGTCACCCAAGGAGGCCCAGAATGCCTGCTTAGAGGGCACAGAAACTTGGTTTCTAAATTAGGCCAGGTGCTTCCTTTTCTCACTTTTATTTCTTTAGTCTGTGTTTGCTGCACGTAATGATCATGGTCATGGCTGGAGTCGGCACATGGACGTCATGCATCTTCATTCTTCTTACATCCCTTCCCCTCCCCACTTTTAGGCTGGTTGTAAATATTTATTTATTTAGGTACTGGGGATCAAACTCAGGACTTTTCGCTTGTGAAGTAGGGGCAGTGCCACTGAGCTAAATCCCTAGCCTGTTAACATTTGTTTTTAATGCAGTCCAACACCTGGCTTAAACTAAACCCCATGTGAAATCCCAATAGATTTTTTGCTTTTGCAAAAGCAAAGCAACAGCCTTGAAGCATACTGGTACTCAGCCCCACCTTCCCCAACTTGAGAAGACCCTGAAATCCCTCCCTGAGGTTTGAAGTGCTGGGTGAGAAATAGGAAAAGATGGACACTCCATATGCTCTTGGCTTTCACTGTGGCGGCCCTGGGTTTGCCAGACTGGAAGGACACACGTGGTAAGGCTTTTCAGACCAGCTGTGTGGTGTAATGCAGCGTTTCCCCACAGCAGCACACTGCAATTACATTGCAATGAAAATGAACAGCCTTGTGCATAATACTTTCCCATATTTAGACTCACTTCCTGAGGATAAATTTACTCAAGTTAACAGTTTCAATTTAGTTCTATAGCACACTGCTTCAACTAGGACTCTATGAACATAAAAATACATAATTCAATGAGTATTTTTAAAAAGCCATCTCTATCTCAGCAAAATTTGATTCTGGAATCTTACTTTCAGATACACACACATGCAAACTTACAAAACAAATTAGCAAAATTTGGACATCTCAAAAATATACTAAGAAATTTGAGTCAGAAATGAAATCTCTCTGCCTTTCATGAATTTTTCTTAACTTTTCTTGGACTTACCAGAAACAAGCACTGAAAAAAGTTTCCCTTCACAGCCAGTGTCACAGTGTAATCCTGTGAAGTCACGGCACTGTGACAGCACAAACCTCTGGCAACAACCTGACATCACTAACTCTTATTTCTAAGTTTTCTGGGGACACGGGTGTTCTATTTTTACTTCTTCTACAAGGAAAGTCCATTTTCTGTTGACTCCCCTGATTGATATAATCTAATTCACGCCCTTCATCCCCCACATCTTTCTAAACCCACCTTCCGTGAGAATGCCCTGTTCAAACAATCCAGATGCCTGCTCCTGGGAGCAATCTGCACCACTTCCCTCTACTTTAGGAAGAAGAAACCCCAAAACTACAAAGTCTTTGTTGTTGTTTCTTCTTATCCTCACTAGTTAATAGAAGATCAGAATATGTTTTGTTATATTACCTTTTAAATAAATGAATGTTGCTGGACAGGTGTGGTGGTGCACACTTGTAATCCCAGCCCTGTGAGAGGCTGGGGCAGGAGGATGGCAAGTTCAATCCAGCCTGGAGAACTTAGTGACTTAGGGAGGCCCTGTCTTAAAATTAAGTAAGTGAATGCAGTTCTATCACTAACATGACCTCAACCAGGGAAAAAAAAATCTCAGAAAACCTTTGTCTTTGTCCAAAGCAAGCATTAAAAGCAAAGCCACTTCTACTATGTAACATTTCTAATATTAAAGGCATAGAGTCAGACTCTTGTTGGCTTAGTTCCTATAGCTCACTACCAGGTACTACGCTGGCTTTTCATTTCCTGTAAGTCCAAACTCTTTAATAAAGTTAACTAAATCCTGCATCAACAACCCCACCTATGCTCACAATCTAGGAAGTATTTATGTGTGACATGTTCTTGCTTTCTATTTTTTTTTTATATACATGATGGTCAAACAACTCACTAAATTGATTTCATGATCTACTTGTAGGTAAAGTGTAAAAAATATCAGTTCAGCATACCACACTCTTACTTCTTGGTCTTTGTATCTGTTTTTTTCACCTGAAACCATCTTGCTTGTCCTCACTCTTCCCTTTCATTTGATTTCTTCTTATTCTACCTACAATCTCAGCTCTTAAACATCACTTCCCTGGCCCTCCTAGATTAGTTCTTGTGGTGCACATTTGTAATCCCAGCACTCTGGGAGGCTGAGGCAGGAGTATCACAAGTTCAAGACTAACTTAGCAAGACCCTGTCACAAAATTAAAAATGGGTTGGGGTAGCTCAATTTGAAGGCCCTAGGTTAAATCCCCAGTACACTCCCCCACCAGACACACACAAATTAATTCTCCTTCCTCTGCGATCCCAAATTCCTCTATAGTAAGTCTCTCTAGGCTAAAAACTCCATGAATCAAGGACTCACTGCTGCTAATCACTGGGCCTAACCCAGTACCTGTTAAATACTAGACACTCAATAAATATTTTCGAGGCTAGGTTTGGTAGCACACACCTGTAATCCCAGCACTTGGAAGGCTGAGGCAGGAGGATCACTGTGAGTTCAAGGTGAGGCTGAACTATATAGTGAGACCCTGTCTCAAAAACCAAATAAATAAATAAATAAATAAATAAGGAGTAAAATAAGGAAACGGACTTGAATACCCTATGTATTAAACACATAATGAAGAGATCACCCACTTAAAAGTTGTTTAAGAGGTTTAGTTATTTCCAAGGAAAACAGACTGTCACAGTTTATGAATGGTGATTCGGCTCCCAGGCTCGCTACCCACACCACACTTAGTGATGAGAGCACAGCTGTTAGTGCCCTCTCCCCAGGTGACGGAACCTGCCCACCCGTAGGTGGGAGCCAGCAGGGTGAAAGGAATGCTTCTCCTCATATCCATCCACGGTCCTGCAGGACTTATCTAAGCAGACAGGACAAAGGTCGATGCTCCACTGCACACTCTCACTAGCTCTCTTCTCAGGGCACTTGTGGCCCTTGGGGAGGGAAAGTTTCTCTTCCCAAATAACTAGGCTACTGGGGACAGAACTTTCCTCCTGCAAGGGAGACTTTAACAAGGTCTACCCAAAAAATGAGAAGTATTGTTTAGTAGTATTTTAAACCCTTTTGGACTTCCTGAATCTGATCTCAACTTTTATTTTTGTTGTGTTTTATTTTCCAGTGCTACAGGTCAAACCCAGGGCACCCGGCCCTGCATGCTGAGCAAGTACTCTACCACTGAGCTACTCCCAGTCCTGAGAGCAATTTAAGTAGGATGCAGAGAAACAGTGCAATCAGTGCCCTGAGGTGTCACCGTGCCAAGCAGGAACCCTGGGCTGATTCCTGGGCCCTGGAAGAAGAGTTAGCAACTGAGAAAAGGCCAGGCAAAAGGAAGAGGAATTGAACAAATGAGCGGTTTCTCTGTTTCTTGGTCAAATGTCTACACAAATTGAACTTTTTTCTTTTTGGAGATAGGGTCTCGCTATGTAGTTCAGATCAGTCTTCAACTCACTATGTAGCCCAGGCTGGCCTCAAACTTACGGCAGTCCTCCTGCTTCAGCCTCCTGAGTGCCAGGATTAAAGGCCTTTGGGTAAATTTCCATTTTAGTTTCCCATCCAAGTATTAACCAGCCCAACCCTGCTTAGTTTCTGAGATCAGGCACATTCAGGGTGGCATGGCTGTAGACAAATCCTTTTTAGTGAAGAACCCTGCTAAGTTGGTTTAGACTAAACCCACATCTGGTTATCTGACCAGGCCCCTCATCCTCTGCCATCCCCCAGGTGATGTCTGAGGACCTTGGCCGGTCTTTAACAGGAATCCGGTTAGGTTGGTTTAGCCGGGCTGCCAGCCCCTAACCCTGCCCGAGGCCTCCTCTTTGTTTCTCTATCCACTGATGCTCACCTTCCCTTGGCTCCAAGTCTCTGCTTTCCTGTGGTGTATTTATTTAGGCCCGAGCCCTGTCTTCTGAGGTAATTTTTGCTGCAAAAGACTTTGTGCAGAATTTGTGTGCACCCAGAAATTAACAGTGGAATACCCACAGCAGCATCCTGAATGGCAATTAACTTCGGGGCCATCAGAAAGTATTCATTTTCCACCCATGTATGAACAAAACTGCAACGAAAGCTACATAGATGAGGAAAATAAGGCCCTCTGCTCTGCTGAGAAGCATATGAAGCTTTCACTGAGTAATTTGTGCTTGCCATTTATTCCTCATTTGCTTAGTGAGCCACCTATATGTAGTATTTATACATAAAGTGGTAAACGGGACTTCTCACACCAAGCTCTCTTGGCTCTAGTGAGGAGGGCGTCTTCTGTGCCTTACCTCAATATGCCAGAAAACAGGGGGGGGGCCCAAGATGCTGAAAATTAGCAGGTGGGGTCTTACACTTAAATAGCGCTTATTCACTCTTTATCCAAGCACCTGGATAAGCATTACAGGTATTGGTATCATGTTGGTTGACTTTTTCATCAGTGCCAATCCCCAGGCCTAGAGGGGTTTTTTTTTCCTGTAAATGGACAATACACTCAATGATAAAGTCAGATAACCCAATGAAAATATGGACAAATGATCTAAAAGGACATTTTAAGAAAAATACACAAACGACCATGCTTATATGAAAAGATGCTCACTCTCGCTAGCCATTAGGGAAACGAAAATCAAAACCACAAAGAGATACAACTTCACATCCATGAAGTGGGTGTTTTATCATGGCCAAAAATAGCCAGATAAAATAACTAGGGTTGGTGAGCAAGTGAAGGAAACTGGAATCCTGCTTCCACTGCTTGTTGGTAAACTGCTGCTGCTATCGTAAGGCCTGGCAGTTTCTGAAAAAGTCAAACACCGTGCAACTGCACTCCTAGGTACACGTCCAAGGACACTGAAAACGTCCAGGAGGCTGCAGATGTAGCTCTGTGGTAAATGCTGGTCTAGAGTATCAGAGACCCAAATAAAACCAAAGTACATATATCTTTACATCAACACCTGCATCTATATCCATCTCTCGCTGTCTCTCTCTCAGTGCGGCTGGGGATGCAGCTCAGTGGGGCATCCCTTGTCTAGCAAGCTGCCCTGAGCTCCTCGCCAGCACTGCAAATAAAACCCAAAAGCGCGTGCGCCAGTGTCCACAGCGGCGTTACGCTCCACAGCTGAAAGGGGGACAACCCAAGTGCTGATGAATGGATGAAGCAAATCCAGAACTGCTATACCCTGAGCATCACCCGACTACGAGAAATAGAAGCACCGATGCACGAAGCACCGGTGCACACTCGACGGAGTGAGGCCGAAGGAAGCTCTAGGGCAGAAGGCCACTTACAGCGCGGCCCGCGCCCTAAGCCCGCGCAAACAGGAAGTGGGCTCCTGGTTGCCAAGGAGTGAGGTCGGGGTTCCACGGTACAGGGCTGCCTTGGGCGACGAGGACAATGTCCTGGATGGCGGCGACAGTCGCAGATTTCGTGGTTTCACCAAAAGCCACACCTGGGGCTGAGTCTTCAGGGAGCGCCTCACTTAGCAGAGGGCGACACGCTTGGAGCACGGTGTGCGCGCAGGGGACGGGTCACGCACACAGGCGAGTCCTCCAGATGCTCGCGGGCTCTGCGGGGCCGCGCCCCGGCCGCTCGCCCTCAGCCCTCAGCGCCTCGCCCCTCAGCGCCTCGTCCCTCAGCCCTCACCCCTCAGCCGTCAGCCCTCAGCTCCGGACCCCGGCGCCGCCCACGCCGAGATGCCAGACCACCTGCCGGCGGGCAGGGGCTGTGCGAGGAGACGCCCCCGGCCCCACACCGCCCGAGCCCCGGGGCGCACCGGCGGCCTTCACCTGGTTGCCGACACCCACACCCGCAGTGGGGCGCGCGGCGGTCCCGCAAGGCTCCGTGCCTCCGTGCGCGCGCCTCCTCGCGCCCTGGGCCGCGCTGACAGCTGGGGCCACACCTCAGCCTCTCGCCTTCGCCCCGCCCACCGCCTCGCCCCGCCCCTCCCCGCCCGCCGGCGCCGCCATGGCGCAGGCAGGCGTACCGCCCCGCCCACGAGCCTGCCCCGCCCCCAACGGCACTCCGCGCAGGCGTGCTGCCCCGCAGCCCCGCCCGGGAGCGCTGCTGATGTGGCCCGGGGCGACCCAGCGCCCGGCTTCCCCGCCCGGGGAGGCTGCCTGGAGGAGAAGGGTTCTGTGGGCTTCCCGGGTACCTCGCGCCGCGCGTCAGTCACCAGGCTCCCTCTTGCCCAGGCGTGGCCGGTGCGGGGCTCAGGGGAAGGAGCGGAGGATGCTGCCAGGGCTAGCTTTGCGCTGCCCACCCTTGCCTGTTAAATCTAGGCCAGGTGAACTCTTCCCCTTTTGTGTCTTTTCCAAAGAGTAAAAGACATCACATTACCGCAGGGGCATGAGGGCTCACGCCAGTAATCCCAGCACTGGGGAGGCTGAGGCAGGAGGATGGCTGTGAGTTGGAGGCCAGCCCGGGTTACATAGTAAATTCAAGGCCAGCCTGAACAACGTAGCTGTCTCAAAAAAAACAAATAAGTAAATAAAATAAAACCAGACTGAACTACAAATAAACAAAATACAGATACATGCGTAGCCATGTTTCTAGTGATGTAGGAGAACTATAACTCCAACCTGTTAGATGTCAGATGTGCTGAGTTCTTGTCCCTGAAGTCGAAGAATGAATTTCAAAGGACAGAGAAAGTTAAGAGGAAAGTTTTATTGGGGACTAGGACTAGCTCCCGAGGGACAGGAGGAATCCAGTAGGTTGCCACAGAGGCCCCTTGTCGGGGTGATTTACACAGAAAAGTCACAATGTGGATACAGTGAGGGTCAAGCTGTAATAAACCAGTAAGATTACAAGTGCAGCCACTTAGCTAATATTGATCCATAGGGAAGCAAAGGTAGCAAAGACATATGGCTGACATCATTAACCTTGGCTTATCCGTGACTTTTAAACTGGGAACATTTGGGGAAGGGGTGGGCTGGGTGTTCTGGTCACCCACCCGGTTCTGATGCATATCTGGACTTAATGGTTGGTACAAAATACAGTATAATCTCAATTTCCATTCATTCCTTAGGGCAGTATGTAGGTCTGGCCGTTGCATTTTTGTCTTGAGGCCTGCTCTTCAGATGTACTTCCAGCCATAATCCTGAGCTTTATTTTTCTGCTAACTCCCTTGAGAGCCCAGTCCCTCTCTGACTGTGTATTAATTTCTGTCTAACTTACTGACTATAAAAATAACAGCAGAGCTCCGAATAGCTAAATGTTGGAACTGGCCCCATATGTCCATCCAGAGGAGTGGATGAAGAAAATGTGATACTTACACACAATGGAGCACTATTCTACCATAAAGAAGGATAAATTGGAGTCATTTATAGGAAAATGTATGCACCTTGAGACCACAATGTTAAGTGGAATAAATCAGACACACAAGCTTAAACATCACATAGATTCTCTTGTAGGAGAAATCCAACGTAGAAATAAATTAAGAGCAAAATAATAAAAGGATAACAGGCATGGAGGGAAGGGAAGGGGGTACAAAATGAATTAAGGTGTGTGACGTAAATGTGCCAAGTCCCAGGAGGAGTGTGACCGCTATGTATTGCAAATATGGACTAGTAAAAAGAATTACAAAAAAAAGAAGCACCCAGAAGAGGAGCCTCAACTGCGTGGGGAGCAGAGACAGAGAAAGGTGAATGCAGTCATTATGTATTGCAAGCTAAAAAGGAAATTTTTTTAAAGTGAGGCTCATGAAACTACTGAGTGCCTGTGGTCCGTGATTCATGGATTGAGTCCACCCTCAGGCACATTTGAAAATCTCAGAGCTGAAGATAGGATTTTCTGCATCAAACCTTCCACTGGGGCTGGAGATTTAGCTCAGTGGTTCTGCCACCTGCCTCGCAAGCACAAGGACCCGAGTTCAATCCCCGGTACCAAAAACAAAACAAAAACAAACCTTCCACCATGTCTGAGTTACCTGGTGATGCAACAGCAGCTTCTCAGGTGGAAAGGGACACCTGAGTATGTTCATCCAGTTTCTCTGCTGCTTTTCAGTCAAACCTTGATGTTCACCTTCACCTTGAGGGTGAGGGAGTTTCTGTACCACACTTGATCATCTTCAGTAACTGTAACATAATAGTCCTTTCTGGTGTTTTTTAGAAAAATCTTTCAAAAGATCATTTAAAGCCCTCAGGAATTAAAGCATAACTACAAAGAGTATGGGTGTTAAGTTACAGTGTGGGCATGGTGGTGCGCTGTCATCAGCACTCTGGGAGGCTGAGCCAGGAGGATCACAAGTTCGAGTCCTATCTGGGGGACTTAGCAAACCCCTGTCTTAAAATAAAAAATAAAAAGGGCTTGGGGTGGAGCTCAGTGTGAAGACCCTGGGTTCAATCCTCGGTGCCACAAAAGAAAAGAAAAGAAAAAGAAAAGAAGTACAGGAGGCCACTGTTTTGAACTAGGCTTCTGCTCTAGCTCCTAACAGCAGGCTAAAAGTCAAAATGGTATCATTCTTTTTTTTAATGGTATCATTCTTGCTAAACTTCCCTTAAGCCAAACCTGTTTATTTGACATTCTGCAGAAGGGGACAGTTTCAATTTTGTGATACGAAGTAGAATCTGCCTTAATCCTTACAAAGAAGGTAATCTGATCTTGATTGATCAACTACTGTTCCATTGTTCCATATCCCTGTGTGGGGTTTACCAGGAAAGCATCTTTCAAATGGCCAATCTGCTTCGGTTTCTTGTTCCTGCTTCCTTCAGCCCTTCCAAGCCTCTGACACAAGCCTCCCCCAACTCTGTCCCTGGAACACTCAGTCTGTCTTGTGCAACAAAGTATTCCCCAATTCTAGCATCAGAAAATAAAGCCCATTAAAATCATTAAACCCGTTGTTACAGTTTTGCCCTCTGACATGGAAAGCAGTGTTTCCACTGTATTTCCAGCCGGGCTTTGTACTCCCGTTTTGTGAACCACATTCTAGAAAGTAATTAGCCGGTTTTGAAAGCTTGCCAGCTCCAATTCAGAGGCTTTCCTCCCTTGGGTTGGGGGGTCGCTTGAGGTTTTGACACTAAGTACACAGCAGCAAAGTCAGCCTCTCTTGGTTCTGAGATTCCTTCCATCGTTTTTTTCTGAGAGAGCTGAAGTTTTTGACTGCCCTTCATTTAGATTCGATGGCAGCTGGCAGGGAACTTTCAACTTCACTTGTCACTGTCTGATCTCCACCAGGTGGTGTTTATCTCTGCGATATGTCAAGCTTCAAGTTGGAGCTCAAAAGTAGATTAAATGTTATTCCTGACAACTCATACTGAAATCAGGTGAAGGAAGACCCTGTCCCGAGCAGCTGGTCCTGGCGTGAGCAGGCAACAGCAACCCCGGCAAGTGCACAGGAGGAGCAGGTGGCTTAGAGCTGAGGCTGTGCAGTCAGCACTGTTGTGACGATGTCTAGGGGGAATAAAGAAAAGAAACAAGTGGCCTGGGAGAGATGACCCTGTGGACAGAGACATGTCTGTGCGGGAGAGAAAGCTCCTGAGGAAGTGACATTTAATCTGAGCCTTGAAAAGCGAGAGGACAGAACAAAGATGGGCGTGGTGTCACTGGCTGTGTAAACTGCACAAGAGGCCGCTATGGGTAGAGGAGGTGGCTGTTCTCCAGGCCAGGACCCTGAAGGTCACAGCAGGACTCAATCCTAAAGGCAAGAGGAAGCCAGTGAAGTGCTGGAGAGGGTCCCCCTGGGCCTGTGTGTGTGTGTGTGTGTGTGTGTGTGTGTGTGTGTGTGTGTGTGTGTGTGGTACAGGGAATGGAACCCAGGGCCTTCACACTGATCTACATCCCAGCCCTTTATTATTATTAGTAGTAGTATTTTTGAGACAAGTTCTTCAAGTCACGAAGTTGGCCAGATTGACTTTGAGCTTGCCATCCTGTCCTGCCTCAGCCTCCCAGAGTGCTGGGGTGAAAGATGTGCACCACGTCGGCTCCAGAGTTGTGTCTAGGAGAGATTATTTTGGTTGCAGTGTGGAGAACGAGTAAGAAGGGAGCAGTAGAGGAGCGTGCAGGCCAGTTTGCAGGTGAAGGCAGTTAGGAACACAGCGAGGACTAAAGAAGCAGACAAGGGTTACAACTGTGAGGACCTGACCAGCTGTATGTAGAAGGTAAAGGAGAAAAAGAAAGCATGGAAAATGACTCCAGAGTTTCCACCATGCCCTTCCTGGAGTGGAGAATGTGGAGGAGAAGGTCAGAAGGGGACGTTTTCTGTTTGATATGTTGAGTTTGTTGTCATCTAAGTGAAGACACCGAGTTTAAGTTTGGAAAATGAACTGGGGACTGAAAGTAGAGCTTTGACTGAGTTGAAATCAAAACTAATTTGTTTTTGGAGACAGGGTCTTGCTACATAGTCTGGGCTGGCTTTGAACTCACTGTGCAGTTCAGGCTGGCCTTGAACTTGTGGTCCTCCTGCCTCAGCTTTCTTAGTGCTGGGATCACAGGTGTGTACCTCCATGCCCGGCTGAGTAGGTCCTGTTTTTACCCCCATTCTATGGATGAGGAACTGAGGCTTCCCCTTCATGGTGCCTTGGATTCATCATTGGTGAAGCGGAGAGGAGGAACTTCTGAGCTCTCCACCATGCTGCCTATCAGGAAAGACAGGAAGATCCATGGTTACAACATCTGGAGCTGTGTAAGGAAAGCCTGAGGGGCCACAATTGAACAAAGCAGAAGCAACTTCTGAAATTTGCCCATGGGGGTAGGAGTCAGAGGAGGCCACCAAGAGGAGGTAATGTGAGGACCAGTGGTCATGCTAAGGGAATTGTAGGAAGTGGGCCAGGTCCTGGGCAGCTAGGACAGGGGTCACCAGAGAGAGACTTGAATGAGAGTGGCCCTGAGTGGGATGAGTATATCCTTTCTGGTAGCTGGCGTGGGGACTTTGGAGTCACTGCGAAGGCAGCTGGGAGGAGATGGCCTCCCACCCAGGTTCGGAGTGGAGGCGGAGAAAACTGACTGTTTAACCCTGAGGCATACAGCAACAGAGGCCCGGGCAGCTCTCCCCAAGGGGATGGGAATTGGGCGAGGTGCCCCAGTATGAAGAAGGCTCACCCACCAAGTCCAGAGTTCCTCCAGTGGCCTGCACGGGATCGGATGTCCTCATGTGGGGCCACACAGGCCCCGGCCACTGCCAGTCACGTTGGGCATTCCTCACTGGCCAGCACGGTGGCGGACAACCTCATTTCCACCTGGAATAGGGGCAGGTCCTCCTCCAGGGCCAGGGGTCCTCAGCCACGGTCACACAGGCTCGGCAGAGACCAGCAGTTCTGGAGGGCACCGCTTTGCCCAGGGCTCTGTCACTGGCACTTAAAGCACTCGGACCGCTGCCCTCACTCTCTGGAAGACCGGTCCAGATTTTTTCCCCAACCCTTGTCAGTGGGGCGGGTGGGTGGAGCTTGCTCAATTGCAGAGGTGAGGAATCCAGTAGGTGGCAGTGTAAGAATTAGAAATAGGACCCATCCCTAGGAAAAGAGGCCTGTGGTGAGCTTAGGAGAAGTGGCATCTTGAACCCCACTGCCACCAATAGCCCAGGCAGGACCTAGGGTTAAAACATGAGCTCTTGTACAGTGCCCCACCCCTCCGCAGCCCTTCCTCTGTCCCCAGCCCCCCTGTGTGCCCACTAGCTCATGCCACTCACGACCCGAGTTTCCTGGTGAGAGAAAACTTGACAATGCAAAGTCAGTCAGCAGTTGCACGTTGCATGCCATTTTACAGGGGGAGAGAGGCTTGAGGCCCAAATTATCACAATGATACCAGAACCAGGAAGGAGGGAAGGAGGAAAAGAGGTTATTAAAGAAGCGGCCCAGGAAGACTTATTTACATTCGGGCTTAACAAGAGGCCCTAGGACCCAGGAGGGTTGTAGCGGAGCCAGGCAGGGGCAGCGCCCTCTGCCCTCCGGAAGATCTGTGGGCCTTTCCAACACAGAGACCACAGGCTCCCTCCTCTCTCCACACCAGGCGGCACCAGGCTCCGCTTCCTCTAATTCCCTGCCTTTCCCTGATCACTCACATTAGAAACAGTTAAAGGATTTCAGTTTTCTCTTTTATCTGAGAGCCTGATTGGGAGAGAAGGCACAAGAAGGGGCTTGAGGCTCTCCCAGGGGTAAGAGGAAGAAGGAAAATCAACCCATGAAGGTTGCTGAAGACACCGGATGGGGCTTTGTCCTTATTTTATGTCTTCCTACACAAGCAGGATAGTCAGAGGCTCTTCTACCCCAGGGGGCGGCAGCATACCTCGCCAGGCCGCTGCTCCTCATGGAGAGCACCTTCAGACAGCTCTTCGCTTCTGGGCAGAAGGAGCAAGGGCCTCGGGATCTTCAGTGCTTGTATGGATAAGCGTTCCTTCCAGGGGCTGGGAAACTCTAGCCACAGAAAAGGAATCCCAGCCTCATGTTTCTGTCACTGCACAGGTACACGGTCACCTTGCAGTTAAGGCCTTGGCAGTCCCTAGGTTTCCCAGGGAGAGCACAGTGATTTAGTCATAGGGGTCAGGAGGGCAATTCCTTCCTTCCTTCCTTCCTTCCTTCTTTCTTTTTCTTTTTTTTTTTTTTGGATGGGGTCTTGCATTGTAGTTCAAGCTGGCCTTGAACTCACTATATGGCCCAAGCTAGCCTTGAACTTGTGGTGATCCTCCTGCCTCAGCCTCCCCGGTGCTGGGAAAACAGGCCTGCACCTCCATGTCCTGTAGGCTTTTCAATCAAATGCTGTATTTGTAATCTTGAAGCAATATTTTTCCTAAATGCCCTAACTAGTTTTGTTTTCTCTCCCTCCAAGCTCCAAAATTGATAGTCTGATTCATTAGTATAAAAATAAATGATGTGTTTATGACAATGTTTAAGTCCATAATCCTCATGTGAAAATTATCATAGTTTTATGTCCTATTATGTTTCTACACCAGAATTCCCTTTATAGCCCATGCATCTTGACAGTCCTTTCCCCGTAGTCACCTGCTTCTCATTAGCCCCACATCCAGTCAGTCCTGCTGTAGAGCAGACCCTAACCCAGCCCCTTGTGTGAGCTCCATCGCTGCCAAGTCTCTAGTCACCTTACCCATAATTTCCATTTGTGTTTGAAGGTGTTGAGAGCTAACATTTATTAATTACCTAGCCAATGCCAGGCTTTGTTTAAGACATCATTAGGTTTTCTTTGCCACACTCCAGATATCTTAGTCATTGTTGTGTAGCTGAAGCAGTGGCTTTGCACCCTCTGAGAGTCTCATGTGGATGGACATGTGCTGCATCTCTTTTGAGAGAAACAAAAATTAAATATCATTTCCTTGTTGATGCTCCTCCTACCCGGTTACCACAATGCACCCGTTCTTATGGAGGCTTACACTTAGATGTATTAGTTCACCTGTTGTTGGGACACAACCAACACCCACAACGTAAAGGAGGAGAGCATTAATTTAGCTCACAGTTTCTGGGGGTTCAGTCTGTGGTTAGCTGGCTCCAGGGCACAAACATCATGGTGGAAGGGAGTGGCAGAATAAAGCTGCTCAGTGCATGGCAGCCAGGAAGCCGAGCAGAGGACAACATCTGAGAGGACAGGGTGAGGGCCCAGACATAGTCCCCAGGGCCACACCTCCATGACCACCCAGATGGACCCAGAAGTGTGCTCCACCAATCCCCGGGGCAGATTAAAATACCACTCAAGTTGACACTCTGCCCTAACTGGCAGGTTTAGTCTGCTATCAAATGGATCAGTTAGCGCTCAGTTATAAATGATTGAAATTCAGCTCAGATTGCTCTAATTGGGGTAACAAAAGAAAAGAAGACACAAAAAATGTTGACTCATTTTATTGGGGTGGAAGAGCTGAGAGGCAGTAGTCTCAGTGGCATGTGATGCAGGTGCTCTTGGTTATCAGAAGTCTGTGTCTGGGATCCCTTAGCCCCTAGTCTCTAGTGGTTGGCTTGATCTACAGCAGCCTTCGACCCCGAGCTGTGGCAAGTTGGCTGCTTTATAAGATGTCCCATTGGGTAGACAGTGGGTCACAGGACCACTGGGTCCATTCAGTCATTAACATCCACCCACTTCCTTTTTCAATAGTTCGTTGCCCTGGCTCAATCACTCACTGGCTTGACCAGAGCATATTGACACTGTGCATGGTATGGAACAAATGACAAGGTCCCAAACTGGACTGTGTAGGCATGTGTGGGAAGAGAGTCAAGAGTGACAGAGAGCAATCCAGACTTAAAAGGAAGGTCGTGATGTCAGACAAAGAGGAACAAGCACTGGGAAGGCCACTGCCACCACTGCTTCATTCACTCGGTCAGGGAATTCAAATTGTGAGGGGTGGAATTGGGGTCTACTTATAACCTCATCAGTCTACCATAAAACCTCAGAAACAGGTGCGTTTAACTACGAAGATATATTTCCCCTGTGTTCAGTTACTGTGTTGTTGAATGCAAACTTCTAGGTGTTCATAGCTCTAGAGTTGTAGGAGAAGCATACATAAAATAAATCAAAAATAACCAATTTTTGAATTGTGTAATGTAGTCCTTCCTGCTTCTTTGGGAACTGAGAAAAGGGTGGAGATATTTAGAGAAAAGAAACTCGAGCAGTTTATATCAGTATTCAAGGGAGAAGTATTTTTAGGGAATTTTAGAATTTATTAACATAAATGTTGATATACAACATTTTCTCTCCATAATACAAGACCACATTCAGAACTTACACCAACACAAAGCCCTGAAGATGAAAAGGTTAGAAAAGCAATGGAGGCTGTTGCTCCTGAGCATTTCAATATTGAAAATATTGATGGGACCCCGCGAAGTTACACAGATGGTAACCATGCTTCACCTTTTAATGTGGTGAAATTACCAGGGTTCCTTGTCACCTACCAAGAAGAGCCAGAGCTTTTCTACTTCATTCCGAGTGCTACTTTTCCTGGCCTCAGCCCATGCAGTAAGGCCTTGTCGGTGCCTACGCTTCCCAGGGAGAGCACAGGGATTCACTCACAGGGGTCACAGGAGGGCTTTCATTCGAATGGGGCATTTGTTATTGTGAATCAGTATTTTCTTAAATGCCCTACCTGCCTTATTTTCCTCCATCCAGGCCCCAAAAGAGGGAATCACTCTGAGTCATTCAGTGTGCAAACATAAAGACGTGTTTGTGAGAATGGCCGAGTCCACACACCTTGTGTGAGCATTATCACAGTCTGTATCTCACGTCCTTTCTACACTAGAATTCCCCTTACAGCCCCTGCATCTGGACAGACCTCACCCCGTAGTCACCGAGTGCGTCCCATCAGCCCCACATCCGGTCAGCCCTGCTGCAGAGCGAACCCCAACCCAGCCCCGCTGCATGAGCTCCATCGCCTCCGGCCCTGGTCCTGGCAGTCACGGTGCCCCCTCTGGACTCTGGCCGAGTTTCCTAGCTGTCTCCCTCTCCTGCGCCTTCTCTCAGGCGCGTCCTCTCTGTGGGTGGCCGCGGCTTGGGAGCCAGGACCCCTCCCATGGTGTTCGCTGGACTCGGGATCCCTTCCCGGGCTGTGGCCCTGCCTCCAGCCCCTGTCTCACCTGCTCTCCTGCGAAGCCTCTGCCGCCCCCAGATCCGGAGGCCTCCCTCGTGGCTACTGAAACCCGACTTTCCTGCACCTCCCTCCTCTCCTGAAATAGTATTATTTGATTTTTTCCAACCACTTAAAAATGTAACAGCCATTCTTAGTTCACAAGCTGAACACAAGCAGGGAGCAGGCAGTGTTTGGCCTTAGACTAATTTGCTGGCCCTGCTCAGACCTGTGAGCTTTAGGGGCCGGGCTTTGTGCTGACTTTTTGCTGTTGAGTCTCTAGTGCCCAGCGTGGAGCCTGGCTCGTGTTCATACGGAGTGTGTGCAGGTGAGTGTGATCCGTGTGTGCACAGTTGGGCTGGAGGCCACTTTCCCTGCCTTTGGCAAATGCAGGTCATCACTGTGATGATCCTTCCACTGAGAGCACAACAGTGCCAGGTTGTACCAAAAACATTTCACCACCTTTGGTGTGCGGACTGAACCTAGAGTCTTGAGCATGCCAGGCAAGCATTCTGCCTGTGAGATGGGTCCCAGGACTTTGGTTAACATTTTATTTTGAGACCAGGCACGCTAAGTTGGCAAGGCTACCCTTGAATTTATGATCTTCCTGCCTCAGCCTCCTGAGTAGCCTGGATTACAAGCAAGGGCCACTGTGCTTAGCTTTGAGAAACCTTTGTTTTTCTAACATTTCTGGTTCATTATTTGTGTTACTCTTTACTTGCTCCCTGTGTTGTCTTATTGCAACTTTTTTGAGGATTACTCTAAACTAGATTACTCACTTGTTACTTTTCGCAGGATGGGCCTAATTTGACATGAAACAGTTAGGTCCAAAACAACAAAATAGTTCAGAAGAGAGCGATGAACACAGAGCAGAGGACAGGTCAGAGACCGAGGATGCAGACTGTAGCATTGCCTGTGAAGTCACTATGGGTGACATTAAGCTCCCTAATACAGAAGGTGGGGAAGGCGAGATTGAAGTTTTGGACAGTCCAACAGCTGAAAACGAAGAACAGTGAAATGAATGATCTAAAAAGAAATGGGTAATTCATATCTGCACATTCTGGAAAAATATGCAGTTCTGGTATGTTAGGTGCTCTTATGTGTTAAACGACAAGCTGTAGACAAATCTAACAGTTGGAGGAAAGAGCCACTCGTGAAGGAAGCAGCACTCACAGTGGAAGGAGTTCTGAGCACTCTGCTATGTGGCTAGAGCAGCATGGTTTTACATCTGAACAGAGAAATCAAGGACAGAGTGACATGATGAGTTACGGGAATGCTTTTGCCCTGGGCCTCATGTTTGGCGGGGGCTGGTGCGTGGTGGTTCTGGGACGGGCTGAAGCTCAGCTGTTTGTGTTTGGCTGAAACCCAGCAATCTGTTACCAAAATACACTCCTGTGATTGTACTTCCTTTTCTAAATTTTGCACAGTGGGGCGAGCCGTGTACTATAGGTCCTTATTGGAAGCTGGCACCAGCCAAGGAAGATACTTCCCCAGTGTTGCTGTGGGGCGTCCCAGGCGCCCCAGCTGTCATGGTGAGAACTCAGCCATGGTGCAGGAGAAGCAGCGGCTTGATTGACAGCCCCCTTCAGTTTCTGTGGAAATGGTGGTGTCAAAGTCATCGTGGCTTCTCCTTGTCGAACACATCCAGTAGGGGAGGCTGTGGTGATCATGCCCTGTTGGGGACAAGACCAGTGTGTGGGAGGGGTTTGACATGAGGTCACAGCTGATCAGGGGTTGAGCGGACAAAGTGAAGGGCTGGGCCTTGTTCTTCTGTGTCAGTATTATCCAGGACAGACACCTCACAATCTTGCAGACCTCTCCCTGACCATGTGAGTGCCTTCCTGATCTAAATCCTTCCGTCATGGTTACTGTGACTCTTGGTCAAGCACCACTCGTTGATCCATGTTTGCCCAGCATGAAGGCAGTGGGGGGCTGGCCTGTCCGGCTCCATGAAGGAGCAACCCCACCTGGCTGGGGCCCACCCTGGGCAGTGTAGGGGGGCAAACCCTGGGAGCTGCTACCACCCACTGCTTCTGCTGGGAAGCGAGGACAGTCCCTTGGGTTTCTAGCCAATCAGCTTTCCATCAATTCAACACCATACGTATCCAAGCAGGGTGGGTTTTCACCCTGGTGAGTTCAAAGCCAATAAGCACAATCAGGAGATCAAGAGTTAGGAAAGGTTTATTACTTGCAGCAGGGAAGAGGAGCAAGTGGGGATGACTCCAAGTGCAGTGTCTCCAAACATAGGAGACAGAGGACTGTGTCTGGGAGACTCGTGTGTGACCTACTTGGAAGAGCTCCTCATTGCTGTAGAGGCAGGCCATTCCTGAGCATGCTCAGTCAGAGGGCACATGCTCCATACCTCACGTGTTCAAAGCTGATGGACAGCAACACTTTGTTGCCAGTCACTTGAGGGTTCTTTGCTCCCCTAAGATAGAAATCAGGACCTGGTGCAGTACAGATCTGAGAGTGACCCTGAAGCCACTGGATGGTGTCCCATGATGCTGGATGGCTCAGCCAGCTTCTGGTCTCCTCTGCTGCTGTTTGGTGCTTGCTTGTGCCAATAAAGGTGGGAGATTCTGCAGGTTGCTGCTTTCTGCATTGATCTTTGTTGGGTACTGTTCTCTGCAGCTCTACCAGGTTAAGCACCCCTAATGTTTATTGCTCTTTCTTGTACAGTGATCACCCTGGCCATGCTACTCAGGACAAGAATCCTGAGTACCTTTATAAGGCCTGAGCCCACACTACCTGAGAAGTAAATCATGAGCAGATGTATAGGACCATGGACGTGAGCCTTTAACTGGGCCTGTCCTGGAGCACAGGGGTCAGTACACCCGTCAGAGCCCTCCTGCATCGACTGACCCCAAAACTGTGACTGCGGTGCTAGCATACAGCAGCTGCAGCCCTGTGATTGGTTTATATTTGGGCCTGCTGATTGGTCCAAGTCGGGGTGGGGGCATCTATGAGAGCCCAGCTGTCCTGGTACAAGAGACCTGTGACACTGACAGCTATTACGTCTGTGAGAATGTAAGAACTGAAAATGGCCCATCAGGGAATACTGGGGAGGCCTGACTGTGTTTATTACAGCTTACTGGGGCTTGAGCAGGATGTCTTGGGCAGGGGATTTAGCTCAGTGGTTCTGCCGCCTGCCTCCCAAGTGCAAGGTCCCGAGTTCAATCCTCGGTACCAAAAAAATAAATAAAAAATAGGAGAAAAGGATAGAGGTCTTAAAAATGGGCCCAGGTCCCTCGCTCCCAGATGCGAGCCACACCGAGGTGTCCCTCCCCTTTCTCCAAAGATGTTGGTGCCAACTTCTGAAGTGGCAGAACAAGGTGGGGGCCCACCATGGACAACAGCTGAGTTACACTCATGTTGGAGTGGCCTAGGGGACAGCGGCCATGAGCCAACCAGGGAGGACACCAAGGCCATCTGTCCCAGTCCACAGCGGGTGAAGGGAACAGAGGGGAGTGAGGGGAAGGCATGTGACAGCCACTGGCCACACTGTGTCCCCTCATGTGGCACAGGACAGGAGTCAGGTGCTGCTCCCCTGCCCCGCTTCCAGGGCAGAGATCTCAGTGCTGCAGTGAGGGCAGAGCGAGCAGCCTTGACTCCTGGTCTCCCATAAGAGCATCTGAACATCTTTGTGTGCTCCTGTGTCTCTCTCAGAGGGGACTTCAGCTTGAAGCCTGGCTGCTGGCAGTCATTAGGGAGGCAGCAGCTTCTTCCAGGCACAGGGCCTTGTCCCTACATATCCCTAGGCAGCAGTGCCAAACACACCTGTGATGAATTACTCGGGAAATACTTAAAGACTGCTCCCCCTGGACATCCCACTGCCTTATAGGAGAGGTTCATCGCCCTGCTTCCCTGTGAGGAGTGTGTGGGCCTCAGGGGCACAGAGGAATGTTAGAGTAATGGGGGCCTGGGCAGGACCTTTACACCATGGGAGGCGGTTCTGAGGGGGATTGTGAGCCTGTCACTTCACAGCAAATACTGAGATAGTTGTAGAGACAGACTGATCCGTGAAAGAGACTAATCCATATGGACATAAGTCCTTGCATGTAGAAGTGTAATATTTTATTTCTGCTTTGGTGTCTCATGTGACAGAACTAGGCTTCCTTTACAGACAATGAGATACAGGAGGAAATGGAGGTACTCTAGACGTTCTTTTCTTCCCCAAATGACTAAAATTTTTTATTAATCTTGAATGATAATTTTTAAATTTTAGTGTATTAGTACATATGTGTAGAACATAATGCTTACATTCCTTGTGGGAGGTTGGTACATGTACATAAGAGATCATAATTTCTTTTTCATCTGCTTTCCCTTCCCTCTCTATGCCCTCCACCCATCCCTTGATCCTCTTTCTTAAGAGATACAGGAGAAAAAAGAGAAAAATGAAAATGTAATATATGATAAGGATTTTCATTCTGAATAAGTGTGAAATGGATGAGTTATTCATAAACAATGTCAGGCCAGGATAACTGCCTCAAGAAAGGTTAGATTCTAGCCTCGCATGCCACAGTAAATTATACATGGGTTGATGTCAAGAGCAAGTCTACATAACTTTGGGGGAAAAGCATTGCAAGATTAAATTATGTTTAGGCCTTGTTTTCCTGCCTGCAGGGGGCTATGGCATGTCCAGGCATAACTCCATTTTTGCCTCTGGTCACAGCTGAGACCTCCGGTGATGCTGTGACAGTCCAGGACAGGATTACATCAGCTGGAGACATCCTGGCTCCTTGAGAATGGAGTAGTAAGAGAAAGGTTTCACCTGGGGAGGGACAGATTCCTTATCAATTTCACTCCTCCCGCCTTCTATTATAAGAACACTCTCCTTAGAGTCCTCCTCAACATAGAACCTCTGACCTAAGATCTTCATCAGCATAAGATCCTCATCTACACAGGATTACCTCGGCCCCCTAAGTCACCTGATGCTCCTTCCAATTACGTGTACCCAATACATAGTGGCTATCGCAGAGTCTTTGTGTTTGTGCACTCTGAGGCACTGACCTCCCGGGACCGCCGTATACTTTGAAATTATGCAAGTCTCCTTTCTCTTTTTTTTCCTTTAGCCCTCACTGTCCCCCTTTGTAGGCAGGGGATTGATCATCCCCTGGCAGGTTAAAGACTTCAAATGTGAGAAAAATTATACTGGGTCACCAGCAGAATATATGTACACATTTGATAACATGTAAGAAATTTTTTTTTGTTCTATCTTTT
The DNA here is from genome assembly GCF_053883595.1 of Heterocephalus glaber. Lineage (NCBI taxonomy): Eukaryota > Metazoa > Chordata > Mammalia > Rodentia > Bathyergidae > Heterocephalus > Heterocephalus glaber. The sequence continues at coordinate 21,359,144 of NW_028258357.1, forward strand.
AAGACATAACCTGAAGGATGTAATCACAATGGAAAAGCACAGGGAATTCAGCCACACCATTATTAAAGTTCATGAGTTGCAGATAGATTTAAAAGAAAATGGAATTCTGGGGAAAATATTTGAAACTGGCAAGCAGTGAGCATATGTCATAAATGTATAACAGGTTTCTTATGAATTAGCAAAAAAGAAAAAAGTACTATCTGAGTAGTAACCTGTGAAGACATGAACAGGTAATTGTGAGAAAAAAATGTTTGATCCCATTTATCAAAGAGGTGGAAGTGACATCAAGGTGTCTTTTCAGCAGTGCTGCAGATGGAACCCAAGGCCTTGCACAGGCTAGGCAAGCTCTCCAGCTCTGAGCTGCAGCCCTGCCCGAGGCTGTGGTCTTCATCTCTCAGAATGCTCAAGCTCCGAGAGCCCCCCTGGGCTGACCCCTGCTGGGTTGTGAGCGCTTCACATCTCAGAGCTAGCACCACCCATCCTCATGCAGAAAGCACTGACATGTTTGTTTCCTGTCTGTGCACTGTGTGGAAGTTGCACTTCATTCCCAAGTGGTCCCCGTGAGCAGTGGCCCCCGGGTCTGTGGAGAGCACAGGGCTGTGCTGGGTGCCCAAGCCTTGGCTTCTGACTGAGCGTGGGTGTGAGCTGTCAGGACACAGTGCGGTTTCTGTGCAGATTCACAAGATGTTGTCACCACACCCCTGCACCTGCTGCCATCCCTCCAGGCCTGTGACAGCATAAGCATGTGGGTCTTTGCTGAGAACATGGCGCTCTGAATGGATCACCTGAAAGTTTCTATTGTAGAGACTCAGAGAGCAGAGAAGCCACCCAGGCTTACCTTGTGTGAGCTGTTTTATTCACCCAAGTTCAAAACAGGCGGGCTGATCCCAAACAAGGATCAGCATAGAACTGGGGAAAACATAAACTTAAGCAGAGATGTGGTTGCTAGGCGGTTGCCTGGCATTGGTCAGAGGATTTGCTGCCTAGAGGAGACGGGGGAAGATCTGGCTGTCTGTGCTTCTTGGCTCAGGTGATGGGAAACTTGGCTGCGATGTGAGGGCATTTCCCACTAGCACCAAGTGTCTGTAATGGTTTTCCTGAGAGAGGCAAAGTTTCCTGCCCGGTTTGGCCTGGGCCAAGGTCTGGGGCGACGGTGGCCAAGCTATGCCATATCCTCAGGCATGACAGTTTCCACAATATTTTATTTGTGTACCAAATACGGTGCTCATTGTTTAGAACACTACCTTGCAAAGTATTGTGTGTTGTATTTGTAACCACAACAGTGGGAAGAATTTCTCTATTTCCCTCCTTCCCCACTACAATGCCTTTCTTTCATCTGGAATATTCAATAAATGTTCCTTAAACAGTTTTTGCTTGTCTTTATCGTAATACATTAAAGCAGCTTGGATATCAGTTAGTAGTCTTGCTTCATAAACCTGAAAAAAAAAATACTAGATAGTTGCGAGGTACAATTGTTAGACTTTCCCTTAAAGCTCAATTTGGAATCTCCGGACACCTCAGCCTGTGAGGTTGAAAATCTTTTGACTGTTGCTACTGTCAATGCAATGAGATGTGATGTGCACCCTCCCGGGGAGGGAAGAAGAGCTGTCTGGGACTTTTGGGGCACTGTGCTTCTCACTGCTAGGAAGGAAGAACACAGGTGGTGAAGGAATGGGACTTCAAATGATGGGCTAATCACATGGAGCAGGAGACTCTGTTCTGCAGAACACACTTCCTGGTTCCTCCTTCAGAAAAGACTCCCCTGTCCCCTCTCTGTCTTTGGCCCAGCCTTGACAGAGGGCTCCGGGGATTCTGTGTCTGGGCCCCTCACTCCCTGTTCCATGAAGCCAACTCCCCACCGAGAGCGCCCCGAGAACAGGGCTTCAAGGCTGTGCGTTCCATGTCTCAGCTCCTCCCTCTCTGGTGCAATAACCCAGCACATTCTCAGAGCACTGCTGGAGAACCAGGCACGGAGTGCTTCGGACTCCAAGCCCGGTGGTGGCAGTGGTGTGAAAAGCAGAGCTGCAGCCAGGCTGCTTGGGTGCATAGCCCAGCTTTGCTTCTTTTCAGGCACCCGATCTGCAGAACATTGCTTATCTGTGTGACGCCGTGCCTCAGTTTCTCCATCTGCAGAAAGCTGCTTATCTTGGAGACACTGTGCCTCAGTTTCCCAACTGCAGAAAGCAGGTGACAGAAGAGCCCTGGCAGAGGTGTGAGGACTGAGTCTGTCCTTTGTCATCATGATGGTGGCTCCAGGGACCCTGCGCATTCTCACAGAGCCTTTCATTCAAGCTCAGGGAACAAGTCTTCTGCTGAGTCCTCCTGCTCCCTAAATTCTACAGATGCCTCAGGTTCTGAGCCCCAGCTTCCAGGCAGGGAACCTCACAGAAGATGGGACCACCCCGTCCCGACCCCACCCCGCCCCAGTCCCAGCTCCAGCACCTCCTTGGTTGCCAACCTCCATCAGCAGCTCTCTGAACACTGAGACCCCCCACGCATTTCCGGGTAGCAACAAGAAACTCCAGTAGCCAGAGACGGTGCCTGCACCTCCGCGCCTGCGCAGCCAGCAGGTGGGACCCTCCAGGTCCACATAGGCCGAGAAAGGATCAGGAAAAGGACAGAGGCTCCAGCAGGCCTGGCGTCCAGGATCCCCAGTGGAGGAAATCGGGGCGTGGGAGTGGGCGGGGCGGGGAGGGGCCGAGTGTTGGAGTAAAGGTGAGGCGGGAGCTCAGGGGGAGACCCAGGGAGCAGGTGGGGCCTCATTGTGGGACGCACAGGCCGTGAGACCTGACTTCCTTCTAGGGGTTCACACACCAAGGGCGCAGCAAGGGAGGCCCTGTGGAGATAACACGGCATGGAGGATAATCGCAAAACTAAGAAAATAGAATCATTCATTTTCTGCTTGGTTTTGTTGTTGTTTGTTTTTGGTTTATTGGTTTTGTTATGTGTTTCGAGATGGGGTCTCACTGTGCAGGGTGGACTGGCCTTGATTGACTTGGCCATTTATTCTTTTCTGTTTCCTTATTTGTCTCTAGATTCGTGGTCTTGTCCCTGGCCCGTGTGGCTCGGAGGCGTGGACTGGGACCTGGAGGCGAGCAGATCCGCGGCCTGTCCATCCTCAGACCTGGGCCGGGCGGGGCTGGCCAGGGCGGGCGGATGCAAACGAAGCCATGAGTGTACAGACCACCGCGTCCACAGCCCTGGGCAACCCGCGCCTTCCCCTTCCCTTGGAGCCATCATTCCGCTGTTTCTGTGCATTTAATCTTTCACAGAAGTGGAGTCGTGGGTTTCTCTGTGACTTGCCCGTCTCACTTAAAATCATGTCCTCAGCTTTGCGCATGCTGCACCACGTGGCAGGACCCCTTCGTTTTAAGGCTGCATGCTGCGCCCTCGCCTGCACAAACCAGGTTTCCTTGGCCCATTCACCCCTCGGTGGGCATCTGTTGCTTTCACCTCTAGGCTGTTGTCAAAGGTGATGCCTTGCAGGTACGTTTGCAAATGTTCCCTCCAGATTCTGCTTTTCAGTCTTTTGGGCATACACCCAGAGCTGAGAAGATTGGATGGTGAGGCCATTGTGCTCTTCACCTTTGCACCAACTGCTCTACTGTGTTCTCTGCACCATTTTACACTTCCACCAACAGTGCACGAGCGTCCCAATCTCTCCACATTCTAGGAAACACATCTCTTCCTCTCTCTTTTATTTTCTGTTTTTCTTTTCTCTTTTGGCCTTTTTATTTGTTCTCATGGTCATCCCAATGGGTGTTGGTTGTATTTTCTTATAATGTTGATTTTTTGTTTTTTAAATGATTAGTGATGGCAACAGTTTTTCCTGTACCTGTCCCCGATTTGCATATCTTCACAAAAATATCTTTGTGATTCAAGTCCTTTGCTTATTCTTTAATAATGGTTATTTGTTTTTTGATTGTTCACTTATGAAAGTTCCTTTTATATTCTGATTTTTTGGGTGCGGTGTTGGTGGTGGTACTGGGCATTGAAGCCAGGTCTTTGCACTGAGTTCTATCTCCAGCCCTTTTTTATTGCACTGTGAAACAGGGCCTGGCTATGCTGCTAAGTTTCACCGGCCTGGTTTGAACTTGCAGTCCTCTTGCTCCCACCTTCCAGAGTGCTGGCATTCCAGAACTTCTGCACCACCATGCCTGTGTTCTGAATATGAATCCCTTCCCAGGTAGATTCAGTGCGCATGCTTTCTCCATTCTGTAGGTTGTGTTTTCATTTGCTTCCTTTCCTCTTTGTTCTTTTGGGGCTTTATTGACCACCCGTAGCTTTCCCAGACACCATTGCTACCGGATGCCGAGCAGGAGCAGATTGTGAACCAAACTGCTTCTGCCCAGCAGCAGCCCCAGAATCACGGTGACCGGGGCGAAGCCACCCTCCGATCACTTGCTCTGTAGCTGTGACCACGGGCAGTTTGACCTGTCAAGTTCTACTTCCTCCTCTGGAAGAGCAAGATAAGAGCTGCATGTGTGGGGCACACCTGGAATCTCAGTTACACAGGAGGCCATTGCAGGAGATTTCCAAGTTTGGTGCCATTTTAGGCAATTAAGGGAGGCCTTGTCTTAAAATTCAAACTAAAAATGACAGAGGACACAGCTCCATGGTAAAGACCTTACCTGAACAAGCCGGCATGGTGGCACAGACCTGTGATTCCAGCACTTGGGAGACTGAGGCTGCAAGATTGCCATGAATTTGAGGCCAGCCTGTGCTACAAAGCAACACCTTGTCTCTGAAAAAAAGAAAAAAAAAGAGCCTTCCTGACATGTGGGAGGTCCCAGGTTCAAAACTCGATATTGCAAAAAATATATAAATATATTATTCAATATTTCCATCCTCAATTTTAATATCATTTTCTTCATAATTCTTTTAGCATATTTTTGTTTTGTTTTGTTTTTTTGGTACCAGGGATCGAACTCTGGACCTTGCCCTTGCAAAGCAGGTGGTGGAAACACTGAGCTGAATCCCCAGCCCTCTTTTAGCATATTTTATAACATAGTTGCGATGTAATATAAAATTTTGACTATAATAACAACAGTGCAGCTACCAGCACCTCTACATACATTTTATTCCTCTTCATTTCTTTTTAGTGGTACTGCAAAATCGGGCACTATACTGGTACCAGACTGTAGGTCTTGTCCAGATTCTCAGTGTCCTCAACAAGGAATTGAGCAGGACACTGAAAGCAGCAGGAAGATCAAAGATTGATTTGAAAGTAAAGAGTACACTTGGCTGGGTGGTAGCAGCCAGTGAGGAGAGCTCAGGGCCCAGGGGCTCTGTGCTGAGGGTTTAAGCCTTGGGGGCTGGGCTGGGATCAAGGGGTGGGTCTCAGGTTTGACTCCCACCAATGGCAACTTGGCTGGATTGCCCCCTGGGGGTGGAGATGTGAGCTACTCCTGGCCCTTGGAGGAGCTGTTCTGCGCCTCAGAGCCCAGGGCATGGGGTCGGGCTGTCAGGTCTGCACAGTCAGTGCCATGTTAGTGGGCTGGGGTTGGCTGGGGATCCCAGAAGACCAGGGCATCTGCTCCAGACCCCAGTGCGAGCCCAGCTCCCCAATTTCTTTCTCCCGGGGTGGTCACCCCTGGGCAGCCTGGGCTGGAGAGAGGCCTAACTCAGCAGGTGGGGCCAGTCCCAGGGAGCAGGCTGCAGAGTGGGCTCCCCCTGTCTCCACCATCTCCTTAGCCTCCCTCTCCCTCAGTGCCCGCCCTGCACATCTTTCTCCCTGGAGAGCAATCCTGCTGCATGGCCCAGGCTGAACTTCTGAGAAGCTGGGACTTTCATGTGTTCTCTTCTCCTTTTTACTCACTCACTCGTTTCTTCATATCAGCGTCTGACTCATGGGTTTTCCTTTCATTTCATGGGTTTTAATCCATTACTGGTTTAATTCATTTTTATCCTATGTTGTCCCTGTTGGAGCTCTCTCAGTCTGCAGATCTCTCCATTATCTCTGCCCCATCCCACTCTGAGCACCTCCTGGATGTCTGTACCCTGAGCTCTTTCTGTGCTTTTCCTGCCTCAGCCATGACGCCCGTCTCCTCATGAAGGACTCGGGTTGCTTTAGTATGGAGAACACTCGGGAAAGCCAGACCTGGGACCAGACGTGCAGTGCCTCCCAGTGTGAGTAGCAACTGGGGCTCACCGTGGAGGAGCAGAGCACATGAGTACACATGCACACACATGCATGTACACTCACACTCACAGAGGGATGCACACACGTGCCCTCCTGTCTTCCTATATCTGTTTAGCTCTGTGTCTATTTCTCTATGCTTTACAACTTCAATAAAGAAACCTGAAGTGGTGAGCGAGGGCTGACGAGTGATGTTTGTATTTTTTGAGCTGGTATAGTTTGCAGTCAGCCACAGGAGATTTTACGCCATCACCTGCACCTTAGACTGGGCTCTTTCCTTTCCACTTCTGTTATGCCAAGCGAGCCAGGAAATCACCAAACACCAGGACAAAGACAGAGTTAAAACTAAAAGGAGTTTTCTCATGCGTGTGGACTCCACTCTCTAAAAGTGAAGCCCAGAAGCAGGGGACAGTATAGCTTTTAAAGTAACTCAAACAAAGAAGTTCAGGGAGGGACCAATATGTCCTTCAGCCAGCTGCGAAATATCTTTCACAACCCAGTTCTTTTTCATCCCACCTGTCTTGTCAAGATAGGGCACTCTGTGGCTACAGGCTTCGGCAGTTACAGGGAGGCACCAGGCACCATCTGTTCCCGGGGAGCCATAAAGCATGTTTACAGAAGCAGAGTGAGTGGCTGTCTTGTGGGGAATTCCAGCACTCTATGAGGGGAAGGGTATGAGGGGAGTTCATTCACAGGCCAACATGGCGTTTCTTAGGTTCACTTTGGTCTCACATTCCCAACTGGTTTTCGTACAGAATCAAACCTTTGATTTATCTCTGTCATTTTTTCTCAGGCAAGGGTTTATACATTTGATTCAGCAGCATAATAGTCAAATTTAATAATCTATGAACCGCTGAGAGCATTCCATATAGTAAGGTAGGCATTGTATGCAGCAACATGATAACAACAAACATATGATTACAATTAAGACTACAAGAAAAAGCTGTTTTAACCATTGCATATTAGGCAACCATTGAGTTAACCATTGAAACAGATCCCATCCTAATTTTTCATTATGTATTTTCTCTGCCAATTCTTCTAATTGTTTTATTTTTTCCCGAATCCCTGGGCTATTGTCAGTCAGATTAAAACAACACATATTTTTTATTTTTTCACATCCTTGATGATGGAACAAGAGCAAGTAATCTATTGCTGCCCTATTGTCTAGTATAGCCTGTCGGTGTTCTTGTAACTCCTGATTAATTAATGCCAAGGCAGATGAGGTAGCATTTAGACCTTTGACCACCTTGCATGCCAATTTTCATACTGCCTTTTCTGCATGAATTCCTATGGCGGGCTGACCAAGCACAGATGCTATCATAGGTATCACCTGAGCATCTGTTAAGAGACCTACATCATCATCACATCCTGGTGCAGTATAGGGTGACCAACGTTTAATTCTTTTGGCCACTATCAAATCAGTTCGATCTGGCAATATTATGGCCAAGCGACTTAGGCAGCATCGAGTCTCAGACAAGTAGGCAGGGATATAATTAAACGTTACTCCTTCACAAGTATAAAACCATCCTAATGGTAAAGGCACATGACCATCACTGTATATGATTTTTTGTTCCTCACAACAGGTCATTTTTTCTAACCTTTTAAATCTTAGACATTTTGTAGTACAATTTTTATATACAGCACATTGTGTATTGTTTAACATGATCATCTGAGGTGTATATAATTTAATAGCATTTTTTGGTTTAGAAAGAGGGGGTCCCCCAATTGTAATTATCTTTATACATAAGATTTTTTCCTGGGATGTCTTTAAACAGAGTATAAGGTTGTATCAGACTCAAGGGAGTACACACTGGGACGAGACAACTCCCTAATACATAATGTAAATTTATATCTACATTTAAACAGAACTCAGACAAATTGAGTGATTCTGCCAGCTGAATCCAAACATTTCCAGTATGGTCCAATTGTTTCAGGGGTAATATTACCAATGTTCCAGAAAATATTAACAAGAAGGGGATGTATTTCCAACCCGTCCCAGTCTTAACTTTTTGTCTCCTGGTTGACTGATGACTCTCCATTTTTCCTCCGGGGTGTCCTCAGGAGCTGTTTTGATGTGGCAGTGATGTATCCACGGTGTTTTTCCTGTGACCTTTATGGCAGATGGTGTCATCAAAATCACCTGGAAAGGTCCCTCCCAATGTGGCTCCAGAGCCTTAGATGAATGTCTCTTTACCAGCATCAGGTCTCCAGGCTGAAATTTATGGCGGATGACATCAGGTTGAGGGGCCTGCCTGGCCTCCCAAACTCGATTTCACAGCTTCTGTTGGATTACCTGGAGGGCTTTTAAAGAATTTAACAGAGTAGGATTCTCACATTCTGATACATTTTCCAAATTTACCCTGGGCAGTAAGGGAGGTGGTCTCCCAAACATGATTTCATAAGGAGTTAACTTTTCTATATAAGGAGTGTACCTAGCCCACAAGAGGGCTAATGGGAGGAGGTCTGGCCAGCTTCTTCCAGTTTCTAAAACAAACTTAGTTAATGTTTCTTTTAAGGTTCGATTCATCCTTTCCACTTGCCCTGAACTTTGTGGCCGATAGGCACAATGAAGTTTCCAATCAATGTTAAGGGCCTTGGCCACCAATTGAGATAACTTAGCTGTGAAGGCTGGGCCATTGTCGGACCCCAGAGTATGGGGGAGGCCAAATCAGGGGATGAGCTCCTGTAACAACTTTTTACTGACTATTGTAGCTATCTCTCCTTTAGTAGGGAAGGCTTCTACCTATCCAGAGTAAGTACCTACCCAAAACAATGGGTACCTATATCCGTGGCTGGGCTTGACTTCAGTAAAATCCAATTCCCAAAATTCCCCAGGATGCTCACCTTGGCATCGGGTTCCCTTGCCTCTGGGTGTTGTCTTGGCATTTACCTGGGCACATGTCTGGCACCAAGCGCAAACATCCTGGGCCATGGCAGTCAGCTTAGGAGTTAAGAACCTGGAACTTATCAATTGTCTGAGTTTCTTTTTTTTTTAGGTGAGTAAACTGATGTATTTATTGAATTAGCTGTTGGCCAAGAGCCTGAGGCAAGCAGACTTGGCCATCAGGATGACTCCATCATCCATTTTTATCTTTTATAGCTCCTACCCGGGCATTTTGTTCCTCTTCCTCTGATGAGTAATGTGGCTTAGTCAGCTGCTCAGAAAAACCTTCAAGGAGCAGGGTGGGGGCCATCCCCACTGGTTTTCTGGCAGCCAGTTTAGCAGCTAGATCACCCTTTTGGTTTCCTGTGGCCTCCAGTGTGTCGGGCCTCTGATGTCCCTTGCAATGTATTATAACCACTGATTTAGGCTTCCATACGGCTTCTAGCAAAGATAGAATCTCATGTTTATTTTTGATGTCCTTTCCTCCTGACGTGAGTAGGCCCCATTGTTTATATATCTCTCCATGAACATGTACAGTTGCAAAGGCATACCGACTGTCCATATAGATATTAATAACTTTTCCCTCACCCAGGTTTAAGGCTTGAGTGAGGGCTATCAACTCTGCTCGTTGGGGTGAAGCTTCATGGCCTAGGGCAGTGGCCCATCTCGTTACTCCCTGGCCATCTACCACTGCCACCCCCGCATACCTGACTTCCTGCTCGATGAAGCTGCTCCCATCCATGAAGAATGTCTCCTCAGGGTTCCCCAGGGACACATCCTGCAAATCAGGCCTGGCTGAAGTTATGTCCTGGAGGGTCTCCTGGCAGTCATGTAAGGGAGTCATCAGGTCTGAAGCCAGCAGCAGAGTCATGGTTTAGGGTAGTGGCTTCTGTGAACTTGATCTGGGGCTGGTCAATCAGGAGCACCTGATATTGAGTCAGTGTAGCATTTGATATCCAACTCTCGAAGCCTCCTCATAGCAGGAGGAGACTGCATGTGGTGTGCTGATCATGAGCCCCTGACCCAAGGTTAATTTATCTGCCTCCTTTATGAGGAGGTCTGTAGCTGGGATGGCTCTGAGACAAGATGGCCAGCCAGTGGCCACAGGATCAAGTCTTTTGGACAGATAAGCCATGGGCCTTTTCCAGGGTCCTAAAGTTTGAGTAAGGACCCCTTTTGCCACTCCATCTTTCTCAGCCACGAACAATTGGAAAGGCTTTCTGATATCTGGGAGGGCCAAAGGTGGTGCCTGGACAAGGGCTTGTTTTAAGGTCTCAAACGCCCTCTGTTCAGTCTCTGTCCATACTAAGGGTGTGTTCCCTCTGGCTGTGGCTGGATATAAGGGCTTTTCGATCTCCGAAAATCCTGTAATCCAGAGTCAGCAGTAGCCAGCAGTTCCCAGGAACTCTCGCACCTGTCTTTTTGTGGAGGGTGTTGGGATCTGTAATATAGCTTGTTTCCATCTCTGGGACAATTGTCGAATGCCCCCGTTAATTTTGTACCCAAGATAGGTGACCCAGGAGGCACAAATCTGGGCCTTTTTGGCTGACACTTGATATCCCAGTTTCTGTACCAGTCTCAACAAATTTTTAGTAGCTGCCACACAGGTGTCCTGATCGTCAGCCGCTATTAGGTCATCTACATACTGGAGAAGGGTCACCTCAGGATGAGACACTCTGAACTGAGCCAGGTCCCTATTTAGAGCCTCATCAAACAGGGTGGGAGCATTTTTGAACCCTTGCGGCCATCTTGTCCAGGTCAGTTGTCCCAAGTACCCTCCTTCAGGGTCCACCCATTCGAAAGCAAAAAGGGGCTGACTGACCTCAGCCAGTGGCAGACTGAAGAAGGCATCTTTGAGGTCCAGCACAGTGTAGACTTGTTGTTGCAGGGGCAGGAGGCTCAGCAGGGTGTAGGGATTGGGCACAGTGGGGTGTACAGTCTCAGTTCTTTTGTTTACCTCTCAGAGGTCTTGGGCAGGCCTGTCATCAGAAGTACTAGGCTTTCAGACAGGCAGGAGTGGAGTGTTCCAAGGCAATTGGCATGGCTTTAAGATGCTGGCATCTAGGAGTCAGTTGGTACATGTCTGAATCTTTTCTTTTGCCTCTTTCATGATGGAATACTGTCGGACAGAAATAGACTGAGCATTGGACTTTAGGCTGACCACTATAGGAACTTGATGGCTTGCTAAACCAGGGGGGTTAGTTTCAGCCCACACAAGTGGAAACTCCATTTGTAAACCACCAATCAGCCCAGCTGACTTGTCCTCTGGCTCCGAGAACATCAGGTATGCAGCAGCCAATGGGCAAGTCACCAAAACTTTGACAGTCCCCTGTGGGATGCCTAGTTTTAAGTCTGCCTTTTCCTCTGTAAAGGTAATTGTTGCACCCAATTTTCTTAGCAGATCCCTACCAAGCAAGGGGTATGGACACTCTGGAATCACCAGAAAAGAGTGGGTCGCTTGCCTGTGACCCAAGTCTACCATTCGTGCAGTTGTCCGTTTATAACCCTGAGCATCCTTGCCGGTAGCCCCCTGTACCAAAGTCTCTCATGTTGTCAATTTTCCCAAAGGTTTAGTCAGTACTGAATGGGCTGCCCCAGTATCTACCAGGAAGTTGGTCGGTGTGCCCCTGTTTTTTAATTTTACCATGGGCTCATGGGGGCTCAATTTGAATGAGCCCTGACTTTCCTATTCCATATCTTCAAAGGTCAGAACCTCCTGTGTCTTTTTCTGGTTTTGTCCCTCTTTTTCCTTTTTGAGGGGGCACTCATTTTTCCAATGTCCAGTCTGTTTGCAATAGGCACATTGATCCCTTCCAAGCTTAGGCCATGGGGGTCTTTCTGGCTTAGGTCTCCCAGTCTGTTTACTTGTCTCATAGTTTTTGAGAGCAGCAATAGTAACTTTTCCTAGCCGCTTGGTGACCACCTCTTCTGGGGAGTCCCGGTTGTTAAAAACCTTTTGTGCTATACTCAGGAGCTCAGACCTGTTCTTTCCCTCAAATCCTTCCAATCTCTGAAGTTTCTTTCTAATATCTGGGGCCGACTGAGACACAAAAGCCCGATTTATCGTGGCTGCGTTTTCTGGAGCATCAGGGTTAATAGGTGTATAGACCCGATACGCCTCTAGGAGGAGCTCCAGGAAAGCCTCGGGGGACTCTGTCTTATTCTGTTTTACCTCACTCATCTTGGTCAAATTAGTCAGCTTTCTAGCCACTTGACAGAGTCCCTGTAAAAGGTGCTGGTGGTAACTGGCCAGGTCTCTCCTACCTGCATCAGTGTTGGGGTCCCAGTCCAGTCGGTGGGTCGGCACCTCGGCCTCTGCTCGCTGGGACCAAGGTCTGGGTTTGTCCCAGAGCCGCCTTAACAGCCTTTTGAAAAATCCGGTCCACTCCTCTGTAGTGAAGAGGGTGTGGAGCAGCTGCTGGCAGTTGTCCCAGGTAGGCTGATGAGTATGGAAAACAGATTCTAGGAGGTGAATCAGGGCCTGGGTTTTTTCTGAAAAGGGGGGAACTTGATTTTTCCAATTATAAAGGTAACTGGTAGTAAAGGGAATGCACACAAATCCACCACCTGGCTCGATCTGTTTTAAAGGAAGGACTGTGAACATTACCTGACTAGTTGTCCCTTGTGACTTATAAGTTTGCCCCGATTGGGTATGAGGGGGAGACAGGGTCAGACGGTGCAGTTGGAGCAGAGGGATTAGAGGGGGCAGAATCAGAAGGGGAGTCAGGATCTTCTCCAAGTCTTTCCTCCTGGGCCTGATATGGGGCTGGACGAGGTCAGAAGTCATCTTCATCCTGCGGAGCCTGGAAAACTTTATGTTTTAAAAGAGGCTTAGCAACAAACACATCCGCCGTCTCTCAGGAACTCTGCCAGTGGAGGAAATGACGGCAGACCTTATTTTCACTAAACCTAGATGACTGGGTGACCTTTGAACAGACAAGGAAAGGGGGGGTCCTCCACCGGCTCCATCCACACATCAGTGTAAGGGAACTGATCAGGGTGATGGGGCACTCCCTTTCCCCTAACCCGATTCCAAACCTGTCAGGTAGTATGAATGCTAAAACTTCCCACACTCAGTCATCCCACCCCGAATGACAGCCACTCTGATTGACACAGGGTCTGGAGTTTTCTTTTTGAGAACTTGATGCTGAATTCATCTGCTTTCTTTGAGGTATAAATTTGAGAGCAATGTTGTAAAACACATTTAAGGGGGTTGGAGGGGGTAGATTGTCTGGCTCCCATGGCTTGCTGTAGAACAAAACTGAAAGCAAAAGGCACACAAAGCAAGCCAACAGACAACAAACAACAGATACACAGATATTCAGACTATAGCCTTCTTTACCAAAAGGATAAACTGACCGGGGGACTTCCTGCCGTCCCGGTGAAGTCCCGGGCATGGGAATTAGCGCCACGTCCGACTTCCTTTTTGCCCTCTGTAAGATCCACTGACTGAGAATCATGAGATTCTTGCCTGACCTCCAGAGGCTTTCCAGATAAACTCCCTTTAGGATGGCTGGAACCACCCAAATCCTCCGCTTGGGGCCGGAGCTCCCAGGGCCCTGATCAAATGGTCAGGGTGGCCTCCCCAGGCCTATCTTGGGCCGCAGTGGCCTGAGACAGGGGCCGTCCACCAGACAGAAGTCATCGAGTGATGGTGATCTCGCTGGGGCCTCCAGAATTGTTATGACAAGCAAGCCAGGAAATCACCAAACACCAGGACAAAGACAGAGTTAAAAGTAGAAGGAGTTTTTTCATGCGTGCGGACTCCACTCTCTAGGAGAAGTGAAGCCCAGAAGCAGGGGACAGTACAGCTTTTAAAGTAACTCAAACAAAGAAGTTCAGGGAGGGACCAATACGTCCTTCAGCCAGCTGCAAAATATCTTTCACAACCCAGTTCTTTTTCATCCCACCTGTCTTGTCAAGATAGGGCCTTCTGTGGCTACAGGGTTTGGAGGTTACAGGGAGGCACCAGGCACCATCTGTTCCCGGGGAGCCATAAAGCATGTTTACAGAAGCAGAGTGAGCGGCTGTCTTGTGGGGAATTCCAGCACTCTATGAGGGGAGGGGTATGAGGGGAGTTCATTCACAGGCCAACATGGCGTTTCTTAGGTTCACTTTGGTCTCACACTTCATTCCTCTTTCTTTCATCTTTCCCTTTCAATCTTCCTTTCTCCTCCTCAACCCAAAACCAATTTATCACCTCTCAATACTTAAAACCTGACTTCCATTACCTTTCCTCAATGTATGGACTGAGAATCCTCGGCAACTAGTTTCAGAATTGGTCATCAATAACACATAAATGTAGAGGTTAATATTAGCTTATGAGTTTCTTCTCTTTTCTGTAATTTTCTTTCTGTGTGTTAATGGGGATTATACTTAGCGTCTTGTTCTGATCTACATCCCCAGAATTTTTTTGAAAATTTAATACAAGTTCTCTTAAGTTGTCCTAACTCACCTTGAACTTGCGTTCCTCCTGCCCAAACCTCTGAGTAGCTCGGATCTATGCATAGATCACAAATTGTGGAGTTTTTCTTTCTTTCTTTCTTTCTTTCTTTCTTTCTTGCTTGCTTGCTTGCTTGCTTGCTTGCTTGCTTGCTTGCTTGCTTGCTTTCTTTCTTTCTTGCTTTCTTTCTTTCTTTCTCTCTTTCTTTCTTTCTTTCTTTCTTTCTTTCTTGCTTGCTTTCTTTCTTTCTTTCTCTCTTTCTTTCTTTCTTTCTTTCTTTCTTGCTTTCTTTCTTTCTTTCTTTCTTTCTTTCTTGCTTTCTTGCTTTCTTTCTTTCTTGCTTGCTTTCTTTCTTTCTCTCTTTCTTTCTTTCTTTCTTGCTTGCTTGCTTGCTTGCTTGCTTGCTTGCTTGCTTGCTTGCTTGCTTTCTTTCTTTCTTGCTTGCTTTCTTTCTTTCTTTCTCTCTTTCTTTCTTTCTTTCTTTCTTTCTTTCTTTCTTTCTTTCTTTCTTTCTTTCTTTTTGCTGGTAAAATTTATGCACAGTGAACTGCACCAATCTCATGAATCCTGTTTGGTAAGACAAAGACTGTACACATATTTGACCCACATGCATATTAAGATATGAAACATTTCCGATACCCCAGAGAGCTCCTCGTGATTCTTTCTGATCCATATCTGTCCTAAGGCAATGAGCTTGCTTTTACATCTATCATCTTCCTCATTCCTGTACTTTTTATAAACCACAGATTAGTGTTGCCTTGGTTCTTTGTTATTTATTTATTCATTGATTGAAGTGCTTTTTACAATAGGTTCTCACTACATAGTCCAGGGCTGACTTGAACTAGCTGACTGTGGACATTGCGATCCTGCTGCCTCAGCTTCCTGAGTGCTGGGACTATGCCGCATGTGTCTGCATAGGTGTCCTACTCCCCCGAGGTAATGACAATGGAATCCCAAGGTAGTAGACAGAACAATGCCCCCACAAGACGCACATGAACTCACTCCTGGGATCTGGGAATGGGCTGTTTTCCAGGAGAACCTTCTGTTTGGAATTTGGTGGCTGATCTTTATACTGCGAAATGGGGAGAAGATTCCAGATGATCTGACTGGGCCCAATGGAATCACCATGGTCCTCAAAACACAGAAGAGGGGGTAGAAGCAGGGCAGAGAAAGAGATGAAGACTGAAGCTGGGGCACAGATGCAACAGGGCTGTCTTTGAGGATGGGAGGAAGCCACCAGCCCAGGATGGCAGAGGCTGGGAGCTGGTAAAGGGCTATCCCCTGCCCCTGCACACCTATCCCCCCATACACACCTGAGTGTATCCAGGGAGACTCGTGTTGGGCTGTGGACTGTTACATGACACATCGGGTCCCTCTCAGCCCTGAGTCTGGGGTGAATGGCCACAGAGTCATGGTGAGTGTGGCTGTGGTCAGAGCGCTGTCCTTCTTCTCTCGTGTGAGGTTAGTGAGACTCGTGGTTTGTTCACCTGTCCAGCTTCTGCTTCACTGCAGTGCGGAGTAGGATTCTATGCCCTGGGCTCAGCTGCACCTGTTTCTCCACACTTCTGTGACAAGCTTCTGTGCTCCCTTCATGTCGGGACTACTGTGGTGGTAGAGTTTTGATTGACTCTTGTTTGGGCACAAAAGAGCATCTGGTTTTACATTTGAGACATGGGCTGGCTATGTGGCCCAGGCTGGCCTCAAACTTGCACTGGGCCTCCTGCCTCAGGGAGAATTCACTTAACAGAATGATGACAAATATTGGCTTTTCTGGTTCCTTAGCCCATTTCCCACTTGCCTTGAGAATACTCACCAGCAGCGATGTGCCTACATTTATCCCAGGATAACTGCAGATCAGTCCTAGGCTTATCCCTAAAGTGTGCCACAGAATATCTCACTTTATCATTATTTTCCCATTGCTCAGGGATATTTGTAGTTTTTGGAAACAAGAGGCCTCAATGCACACATAACCTTGTGTTTTTAGTTGTCTTCTTCCCATTGACAAAATGTAATTAATTCTTGCTTGCTGAAAATTAAACGAAAGCTGGCATTGAGCTGCAATTTTTTCCTAAGAGAAAATTTAAGCCAGTGGATGAGGCCACCTCTTCACTCCCAGAAAAGTAGCCAGTGCCCAGGTGTCCCTGAAATGGGTCTCAGATGACAGCAGCCCTCAGGAACTGTACAAAGTCCATCTCCCAGCAAAATTCAATCAAGTCAGGTTAAGGCTGTAGAAAGACTGTAATGTAGAATAGAATGGAAAATAATTCTTTCAGGAGCGGGACCAGAGGAGAAAATGAGAATGCTAATAGCAGCACCACTTTATGTAAAGAAGGGAAATATAAATGTGTCCATGCACGCATTTGTGAGTCAGCTTTCCCATTGCTGGGATACAATATTTGACACCCATGAGTTAAAGGAGAGGCTTGCTTGACTCATGGTTTCATGGGATTCAGTTCCTGGTTGGCTGCTTCAAGGCAGGAGCATCATGTCAGAACTATGTGGCATAAGAAAGCAACTCAGTTCATGGCAGTGCGAAGCAGAGCAGGGATCAGTGCCACAGTGAGTGGAGGAGGGACCAGATATAGACCCAAGTTCACACTGCATGGCCCACCCAGAGTGAGTTTTACTAATCCCCTGAGACACTCCCAAGCTGATCAAGTTCACACTCCATCTTACCCATCACCCTGCTTTTCAGGAGGAAACTACTGACTATCCTTATGTTTGCTCTGGAAGGCTTCATCACCAGGGTCACGTGCAGAGAGGGGCTTCTGCCACAGCAGAGGGGTCACCATGCACAAGGGTGATGACTGTCTCCGTGGGAGTCCTGCCCTGGCCCACAGTCTCCGCAGTGCTCTGCTGTCACCAGGGCTGGAGAGGCTGCAGAGGAGGCATCCACGTTGGGGGTTTCATGGAATCCAGTCAGTACCAGGCTACCCTTGGGCTCCTTTTCCTGGGAATGCTCCTGGGTGACAGGGAAGGCAGCAGCCACTGGACAGTGCAGGACCTGGCAGCACACCACCAGCTTCTGGAGCCATTTGTCTTTTTTTTTCCTTAAACTTTTCTAGCTATTGTCTCAAGCTGGATGTGGTGGCACACAGCTATATTCCCACCTCTGGGAGCTGGGGAGGATGAAGAGGATTGTCACTAGGTGGAGGCCAGCATGGGCTACCCAGTGAGTTCAAAGCCAGCCTGAACTACATAAGACCCTGTAAAAAAGGGGGGGGGGCATTTCTTGTTTATTTGCATACTTGGTAATTTCTTATCAGATTTTTGGCATTTTGAATTTTACATTATTATATACAGGATTTTGTTTTATTTATTTTGTTAGAAATCCTACCACCAGGTTCAGACCTTAGGACATATTTTCCTAGAATACCACAGAAGTATCTGGCTCCAGTTATATCATGGTGTTCCACCCAAAGCATCATGTGCTCACTGGTGGGGATTTGGGGAGGTGATTGGATCATGGGGGCTTGAATCTCATCAGTGGATGAGTCCACAGATGAGTTCATAGCTAATGTGATGTTAGAGATGGACCCTGGCTGCAGGAGGTGGGTCACAGGAAAGTTGGCCTGGAAGGGCCTACCTCCCTCCTCCTCCCTTGATCTCTCTGCTTCCCACTACCCTACCATGGACTGTTTCTCCTCTCTCAGGCCCCTCTGCCATGCTGCCCTGTGTTGGAGCCAGCAAACTGTGGACTGAAACCTCTACAAACTGAGCCAAGGTAAACCAGAATGACACTGGGTGGCCCTAGTTATTCCATCTCCAATTGTTTGTGTCCATAAGCAGACCCCTTCTCTTGAGTTTGAGCTCTATCTATTGAATTACTTCTAATGAGTGGAGTACACTGGGGTGTTGTTTCTGGGAAGAGGCTACAAAAACACTGATCCAGCTCTTCTTCTCTTCTCCTTCTGAGCCAGTTGACTTGTTGGGGTTCCCCTGTGAGAACTTACACTTGGCAAGGAACCGAAGTTGGTCTCCAAGCTGGATGTGGCCCCAGATGCCTGGAATCCCAATACTCTGGGAGGCTGAGGCAGGAGGATTTCATCCTCTATTTAGCCTGGGCAATTTAGCAACTTAGCAAAACCTCATCTCAAAATAAATAAATAAATAAATAAATAAATAAATAAATAAATAAGGCCTGGGTTTGTAGCTCAGGGCAAAGACCTTGGTTCAATCCCCAGGAGGAGGAAAAACACAAATTGGCTTCCAGCCCCATGCAGGGAGGAGCTGAGACTGCCCCAATGCCCCCAGGAGCGGATCTTGCCAGCTCCTGTCTGAGACCTGGAAGCAGGTCCTCAGCCATGGGGGCTTTCAGGTGACCACAGTTCCCCAATGGCTGCCGGCAGCCATGGAGCATTTACAGCCAGAGGCACACAGGCTTCTGGCCACAGCGACTGTGAGGTAAGTGTTTGCTGTGTAAGTCCTGAGGCTGGGGGTCCTTCATTCCATCCCAGTATATAAGTAAGACAACCCTGCAGGGAAGGAAGGAGATTTCCACATAAACTCTTGTTTCTTTCCTTTTGGTACTGGGGTTGACCCCAAGGCCTTCATGCTGAACTACATCCCCAGGCTTTATTTTCTTTCTTTTGAGACAGGATCTTACAAAATTGCTAAATGGCCCAGGTTGGGCTCAAACTTGAGATCCTCATGCCTTGGGCTCCCACAGTCCTGGAATGACAAGCATACACCAAAGCACCAGGCTCCTTTTGCTCTTTCAAACAGCTCCAAT
Source organism: Heterocephalus glaber (assembly GCF_053883595.1). Taxonomy (NCBI): domain Eukaryota; kingdom Metazoa; phylum Chordata; class Mammalia; order Rodentia; family Bathyergidae; genus Heterocephalus; species Heterocephalus glaber. Next base: position 21,378,342 of record NW_028258357.1, read on the forward strand.
GGAAACTGATAAAATCATAGAGAAGAATGTTTACACAAAGTGAGGAGTAACCAAGGGGAAATACTTCGAGTTTCAAGTTTCATTCATCAGAAAAATATTTGTTTTCTTGAGAGAGAGTCACACTGAACTCACTATGTAGCCCAGGCTGGCACTGAAATTACAGTGATTCTCCTGCCTCAGCCTCCTGAGTGCTGGGATTACAGAAATGCACCACCACTCCAAGCTGCTGATTTAAAAAGCAGATCACATTAGGTACAGCATCATGATGATTCTATTAAAAGTATATTTACTGAAAATGTGGAACAATCTCATACACCTGAGTTATCTCCATGTGAAGAAACTTTATTGTGTCCTACCTCCACATTTTATGTATTTTTTACATAATTAGGTATTAATCATTTAAAACTCCACTTGGCTGTTACCTGTCAGAAATAATCCCTGTTACCCATCGTGCCTCCTGTCTCCTCTACTGTCTTTCATGTCTCCCTCCTACCCAGGTTTCCTCCACAGCTTTCATCCACCAAGCTCGTGCACATGGTACCTGTGTCTTAGTTACTTTTCTCATTGGTTAGACAAACCCAACACGCTAAGTTAAAGGGGAAAGGTTTCTTTAGCTCACACTTTGTAGGGGTTTCAGTCCATAATTGGCTGGATCCAAGGCAGGGTGGCACATGGCAGAGGGGAAACAGTTCATGGTGGCAGAAGGCAGCGAAGCATCTTCCTACACCTTTTATCTTGTGCAAGACACTTAGGGCAGGCAGCACTCACACCCTCAATCCTAGTCCCCTTGAGCCTAGTATTGCACCATGAAGCAACTCCACAAAAAGCTCCACCTATGACCACATGAGGCTTTGGAGGACATCAAAATACAAGCCATAACAACATTTTCTGCTGTTTTTTTAGTTGCAGAAATATTTAGTGATGCTTAATATTCACCACCAAGGCACTGAGTCAGGCACTGGGAATCCAGTGAACTCGGCTTGGTTAGGACCCCAGGGGCAGAGATTGAATACTTACAGGCTGTTCTCCATTTGAGAACAGATACTTACTGAGATTCTCTGAGGCACAGGAGGTACAGTACCTCACTGAGCAAAATCAGCCTGTGTATGATGCTCATTTCCTAATGGAGACATCGATGGTGGTGATAAGGGCTGTGCGAATCTTCTGGGATGGAGAGAGAAGGAGGGAAACACTTGCTGTTTAGAGCAGTTGGGGATCATATTTGGAGAGAGCCCTGCAAGAAGTGAGGGCCCTTGGGCCCGGGATTTAGCTCAGTGGTGCAGCCGCCTGCCTCGAAAGTGCGAGGTCCCAAGTTCGATCCCCAGTACCAAAAAAAAAAAAAAAAAAGAAGTGAGGGCCCCAAGCGCCAAGACTATGCACAGCAGAGTAGCAGGGAGAGACAGTCGTGTGCTGGCTGGGGCTGGCTTGCATGTGTGAATTGCACGCATCTCCTCCCAATTCCAATGTCAGTGAAGTCATATTCGTAGCTTGGAATCAGGCTGGGAGAGACTATTCATGCACAATATCCTGTGTGCTACAAGTCAAGGCCCTTCGTTTACCCCCAGAGAGCCACTTGTTAAACATTTCCCATGCTGCTGGAAGGAAGGAAAGGTTAGTACAGAGGCCCTGGGGTCGGAGTGTGTGGTCTGCTGTGAAACATCAGGGCACCCAGGACGGCTTGGGCAGAACAGAGAAAAGGGTCAGAGAGGAGCTCAGAGCAGTCAGCAGCAGGGTCAGCAGGACACGGGGTCTGCTGGACTTCATTCTAAGATCGAGGTGGGTCATACATGGGTTTTGGGTAGAGGAGTGACAGCATGGGACTTAAGCTTTCAACAGGACCACAGGAGGGAGAGCTCAGGAGGCTGGTGGCTGGCTGTGGCAGTGGCCTGCATAGAGGTGTTCACCACTGGATAGTGGCAGAGGCGGTGAGAATGCCACTTCAGTTTACTCATTTTTCTCAGGTACTATTAAATAATAACATTTACAACATGCTCAGCATGGTGGGTGGCATGATGGCTGATGTGTCACTGAGACAGGGCTGACCCTGAGGATGGAGGGGGGCGACCCCATCTAATTAGGCAGACAGAACCTCAGTCTCAGTTGGTGAGTGCTGGATTCAGGCTAAGTGAGGAGTTAGAGGACAGAAGCCTCCCTCGCTATGAGTAGAAGGCCTGGGAGGGGTGGTATGGCTCCTATCTTGATGTCCCCATAGCCTCATGGCCTCCAAGGTGGGGCTTCTGGGAGGTGACTGGATCGTGCGGTTGATGGTCCTGGGTGGGTTCCTCCACCAGTGAGTTTATAGCTGAATGTGCTGTTGGGAGGTGGGGTCTGGAGCAGAGCTGGTCACTGGGCAGTGACTCGGAAAGGTCTGCCTGCGTCCCGGCTCCTCCCTTCACTCCTTTCCTGGCCGCCGTGATGTGAGCGGCTCTCCTCCGCCAGGCCCCTCTGCAGTGCCCTTTCTGCTTTGGAGCCGGCCAGCCCTGGACTGAAACGGGAGCCACAGTAAACCCCTCCTCTTCCGAGTGCAGGCATCAGGTATTTTGTCCCAGTGATGAGACAGAGCCTGAGAAAGGGCGATTGAGCCAAGAGGAACTGCTATAGCACGGGCTCGGGGATGGGGAATGAAAAGGAACTGCTTAGGGCGCCCACGCCTGCCAGTGCAGGAAGGAATCAGACCGCAGCCTAACCCTCGGCTTCTCCGGTCAGCGAAGGAACAGGCGTGACTTCATCACTCAGTGTGCTCCTTAGACCACCAACCATCCAGGCTGCGCATCATCATGGTGCACTTCAAATTCACTCTGTCATTTTACCACTTCCTGTGATCCCCCAGGAGACATAAACCTCGGGCTGGTAAGAGCTTCTTCGAACCTTTGAACCTGTGGCCCAGCGTGACCCGGGAGGTCTGAATCCTGGCAGATATTTGCAGAATGACGCGTGTGTGCATCTGAGTCCGGGCAGAAGAGGGACGGGGTGGGGGTGGGGTGGATACCTTGTCAGCTTCTCAAGAGGCTTGCGATTGACAGCACTGCTACTGAGACCAATAGTAACCGTATGGGGAAACAGAGTCAGTCCAGGAAAACTACTTGGGTCTGCCATTTCATTTATTAAAATAATTTGATAAAGCGATATGCTAAAGCACATGAACCCAGTTTAAACACTTTACCGAAAAGCAGTTGCTCATCATCAGGCCTTTGTGATCTTATTAAATATGCCATGTCATTTTGGTCCGGTGAATATTCATTCCGACTGGAATCTCTGATGGTAATATATAATAAAAAATACTTCTTGGCAAAACCAGAAATATTGTTGTTTTCCTGGGGATTTAATCCAGGGCGTTTAAACCAGTGGTATTTCCCAGCCATTTTTATTTATTTTTGTTTTTGTTGTTCTTATTTGAGACAAAGTCTCACAGAATTTCCCAGGCTGGCCTGAAACTTGTGATCCTCCTGCCTCAGCCTCATGCATAGCTGGAATTACAGATTGTGTGGCACTGCTCCCAGCTTGTAGGCACGATTTGCTATGTACATCAGACCAGGATCAAACCTGGTATTCTACACTTTGAAAACGTTTTCTGCTTGTTATTTTCATGCTTGTTGGTTCCCTACAATCTCTTCGCCTAATCTTCTAGGTAATAAGCATGTTCTGAGGGCTTCTTCAAGCCAAAGAACTAAGACTTCTTCCTGAAAATGAGTCTGCCTTTTCCTCTGTGGAAGAAATCAATAAAGGCTTTTCCAGAATCTGGAGGGAAGGAACTGTGCCCTGACTAAGATGGTGGCACAGGCATGAGGAAGAGGGGCTGGGCTCTGGGGAGTCAAGGGACAGGACTTGCTAACAATGCCTGTGGGTGTGACAGACAGGAAGGAGCGAAGGGTGCAGTCAAGGTTTTTGGCTGAGCCAGTAGAAGAGAACTGCAGTTGCTGCACTGGAAAGGAATGTGAGAATGAAGTCACAGGATAAGTTTGAGATCACCCAATGGAGGCTCCCCTTTCCTGTGCTGTGTCTAGGTGAACACATTCTGTCTTCACTACAGCTCTCTATTGTTTTGTTTTTTGGTGCTTGCTTTGTTTTGCCACAGGGTTTCACTATGACGTCCAAGCTGGGCTTGAATCCACCATGTAGCCCAGGCTGGCCTTAAACTCACGATCGTCCTGCTTCAGCCTCCCAAGTGCCGTGATCCCTGGTATGCACCTCCATGCCCACCTGAGTAGGTCCTGTTCTTACCCCTATTTATGGATGAGGAACTGAGGCTTCACTTCCATGATACCTTGGATTCCTCATTGGTGAAGTGAAGATGACGAACTCCTGAGTTCCCTACTATGCCGCCTCTCGGGAGGAGAGACTGATGCAGGGTTACAACAACATCCGGAGTTGTGTAAGGAAAGCCAGAGGAGCCAAAATTGTACAAAGCAGAAGCATTTTCCAAAGTTTGCCCATGGAGTTAAGAGTCAAAGAAGCCCTCAAAGAGAATGTAACATTAGGATCAATGGACATTGTCTCCATTATTTTTCTGGTGGGTTGGACAAAATACCCAACACCCAAAGTTAAAGGAGGAAAAGATCATTTAGCTCAAAGTTTATAGAGCTTTGTGTATAATCGGTTAATTCCAAGGCAGGGTGGCATGGCAAACAGGCATCGTAGGGGAGAAACAGTTCATGGTGGGCAAGGTAGCAAAGCAAGTAAGCAAGGGCTCTTAGCAGCTTTTTTCTGCCCCTTTTATAATACAGGCTACAGGGAAAAGGGTGGTACCAAGTCAATCAGAGTACTGATTTAATAATAACCCACCCTTAGTCCTATCATTGCACTGTGAATCATATTTAGCCACACTCTAGATTTAGCCACCTCTAAAAAATCCCCACCTATAACCACATGAGGTTTGGGGGGAACATCTAGACACAAGGCATAACAGTCATGCTAAGAAGAATTTCAGGAAGAAGACTAGAAAAGGAATGAAAGAGCATTCTAAGCAGAGGGAACTAATTGAGCAGAAGCTGGGGATAATTTTTTTTTTTTGAAACAAGGTCCCACTATGTATAGCAGACACCTCTCCCCAGTATTAGCAGGCTACAGTGGCACAGGCTTCTAGCCCCTCCATAATTTGGCTGTGTTACATTGGAAGTAGCAGAGCTTGGCTGAGTTCATTTCCAGCCAAGGTCAACTGACTGCAACTAAATTATTCCCCTGTGAATTAACCATTCATTCTGCAAAGATATTCTAGTGCCCTCATTCCACAGTCCTGCCTGTGATAAGCCACTAACAGCAGGTGTCCTGAGGCTGCCCAGCTCCTCCTTCCCATGGTTGTAATGAATAAACACTGGATGTCCTTGGGGTCCTTTGTCTTGGTTGCCCAGAGCAGCTTGGATGACCCAAGACTCAGTTTCTTTCAAGTTTCTGTCTCTGTGTCTTTATTCCTTTGTTACTATCTCACAGACATCATACTGGCTCATAGAAGATCAAGATCACAGCCAGGGTTTTTGACAACATCTCATAGCTATGTAGAAAAAAATCAAGCAGGATTTCATCATCAGTGTGTCGGTGGTCTGTTTTGGCAGTTTTAAAGGGACAGACAAGTCTGGTTGAGGCAGGAGCATTGCAAGTTTAAAGGGCTGGGGATGGAGTTCAGTGGTACAGTGCTTGGCCAGCATGTGTTAGGTCCTGGGTTCAATCCCCAGCAGCATACGTGGACACACACAGAACTCGGGTGAGTAAGGCAGGTATGACCATGTGAAAGGTTTTTTGTTTGTTTGTTTTTGGGACAAGATCTTGCCATATAGTTCAGGTTAGCCTTAAACTCACTATAGCCAAAGCTGGCCTCAAACTCAAGGTATAGTGTTCTGCCAGGCTCAGTCTCTTAAGTGCTGGGATTAGAGGGGTGTGCCATGTCACACACCACAGGTGAGGCCATTCCCAGCCAACAAAACAGGAAATCTGAAAGAAGAACAAAGATAAGACACCATGTCCAGATGCTTTGGTTCCAGGAACTTTGATTACCTCTGTACTGCCCCTTCTCAGAAGCATGACCACATTCTCTCTACATCCCAAATTCCTTAAAACAGCAACTACTTTCCAGATGAACCCCGAGCAACCTCCCATTTAAAGCCTTTCTTCTGCCCTTGCTGAGGGCTGACTCTCTTCTTGGATTCAGCTCGCTTGCACCAAGTGAAATACACAGCTTGATTGGTTTCATAAGGCCTAGAGGGGTGCTCTCTCTCCTCTCTGAGCCTTTAACACACAAAACGCTTCTGAATATTTTTGAGAAGATTCTGACCACCCAGCATGGCATATTCTATTTTGCTAGAACAAGATCCTAAACATTCCATGCTTGGGCTGGGGTTGGCGATACCAGTGGGAAAGTCTATGATCTTGGAGGTTCCATAGAATCCAGTCTGGCACCAGGCAGTGTCCAGGCCCTGGGACCGTGAGCAGGAACATGGGCTGGTGCTGCTTGCTGAGCTCCTCGATGGCCTCCACGGTGTCCTGCAGACCACCGCCCTCCCTGTGCAACAGCTGAAGGTGCTGTGGAGGCCGCAGCACTGCAGGTCCCAGGGATGGGCTGAGCACCAAGGGCGATCTCACTGCAGAGTCCTCACATGCACGATGTGGGATGAACTAGGCCCAGGCCTGGAGAAGACCTCATGGGTCCCCTTGGGATTCCCATGGGGTGGGCTGCACTTCCACCTGGGTCCTGGAATCTGGACTCTGGGAGCAAGCAGGCCTGATACTGAGCCTCCACAGTGCCCCTGACTAAGGCTGTGTCTGCTCCCACAGCACAGGAATATGACCTGGGAGCCAGGCATGGTGGCCCTCACTTGTGATCCCAGCATTCAGAGGCTGAGGCAGGAGGATCATGAGTTCCAGGCCAGCCTGGGCCACATAGTGAGTTCAAGGTCAGCCTGAACTGCATGGTGAGAGCCTGTCTCACAAATCGAAACAAAAGGCTGATATGAATAAAGAAGTAACCAGGAAATGACCCCTGATGAGGACAGTGTGTGTAGACATCTGTCCTCCACAGAGAAGGAAGGAGTAGCTTCACACTGCAGGACCTCACAGGACACTGCCTTGGCCACGTGGTCAGTGTTAACCTCCCCAGGACCAGGCACATCTGACCAGCTGCCTCCCTCTGTGACCCCATGGAAGGACCCAGTGTTATCTGCAGGATCTTGTCAGGAATGTACAGCCTGAATCTGATCATGGGAAGTACCAGGGAGACCTCAACAGAGGAATATGCTAAAATTACTGTGGCTTGTCGTCTTCAAAATCTTCAAAGTCATACTGGGTGTGCTGGTGCAGGCCTGTCATCCCTGCATTCTAGGAGGCTGAGGCAGGAGGAACAGAAGTGGAAAACCAGCTTGGGCAATTCATTATTTCACATTTTCAGTTATGCTTTTCCTTGTCTTCTACTTTGTTAATGAGGAAATACCAGATAGATGTCAATAGAGGCACATTCTGAAAATTCTTTGTTCCATCTTCTTCAGAAATTTCAAAGTCATGCTGGGCATGGTGCTGCTTGCCAGCAATCCCAGCACTCTGTGGCACTGAGGCAGGAGTATCCCATGTTCAAGCCAAGGTGGGGAATTTATTTTAATTTTTAATTATGATTTTACTTGTCTCCTTCTAAAGATATTTTTCTGTGGTTTTTGGCATAAGGTCTTGCTACATGGTTTAGGCTGACCTTGAACTCACTATGTAGCCCAGGCTGTAATTCATAGCCTGGGCAATTTAGCAACTTAGTGAGACCTTCTCTTGAAATAAAAAACAAAACAGGTGTGGATGTATGTCAGTACTAAGGGCCCCCATTCAACAGGTTCGATCCTCAGTACCAGAGAAAAAAATTCATACTCATGAAAGATAAAAAAAAAAAAAAAAGACCATGGAGGCCTCACACAATTTGGAGAAGACTGGGTGCCTGTTATAGATTACTTTCAGGGTGTCCCCCTAAACTCTCCTATGTTCACAGGCAGGGTTTTGGGGAGGTGACTTCTTCTTGGGAAGTGTATACTCCTCAGGGGATCCACCCATTCAGCCCTCACCAGCGAATGCGCGTTAGGGGGTGGGGCCTGGCAGGAGGCGGTCCCTGGGGCGTGGCCTGGAAGGGTTTATCTTCCTCCTGCTCCTCCTTCTGTCTGCTTCCTGGCCACCCTGCTGTGAGCAGCTCTCCTCCTCCCAGGCCCATCCACCTCGCCCTTCTCCCTGGGAATCACTGACCACAGAAGGACCTGGACTTCTACAACTGTGAGTCAAAGTAAACCTCTCCTCCTTTAAGCTGGGGGTGTTGAGGATTGGTCTCAGACATGAGGAGGTGACTAAGACGCTGACCTGAAGGAGGAAAAAGCTAAGCAGGAGGTTACTTAGGTGGCTGAAGGCTGAATACAGATTTTGGATCTTGTAAGAGTCTTGTGTTCATGCTGAATTTTCTGCCTTTTATCATTATACTGTCAATGTACAAGAGAACATTTTCATGCCTAGGCTTTCCCAAAGATGTACCGAGGTGGAAGCAGACATGAATTCCAAAACTTGCTGTTGAATCATTTTTTAGATGGTTAGAGAAGAGAGAGAACGATAGAGGGCCAGGAATGCAGTTCAGTTGCACCTGCCTGGCAAGCGAAAGGTCCTGAGTTCCATAGCCAGTACTGGGAAATAAAAGTGAGAGAGAAGGCTAGAAAACATGACAGAGTAGCATGGAGCAGTTGTCTGTGCCTGTCAGCCCAGGTCCTCCTGAGGGAGTCAGGAACATCTTGAATTCAAGTCTAGCCTGGGCAACTTACCAAGGATCTGTATCAAAACAGAAAAAAAATGATAAACAAAAAGGGGGGGTACCTGTTTTTCAATCAACAAAATTGGGTCAGAGGAATTGTACTTGTGTTGTAACTTTTCTGTGAATGTGAAATTATTTCAGAGTGAAAACTCCAAGCAGCATGGAGGCACAGTGACCTAACCAATAGCTTTGGCAGAATCCCCCCAAGACAGAGAGGGACAAGGCAGCCCAAGGGTGCTCTTCCTGTGCCTGTTCTCTGCAGCCACCTCCCTCCCAACACCTTCTGTATTCTCAGCCAAAGAAACAGGAATTAGCTGGGTACACTGGTTCACTCCTGTAATCCCAATACTCCATAGGCCGAGGCAGGAGGATCGCCATGAGTTTGAGACCAGCCTGGGCTACACACTATGTTCAAGGCCAGAGTGAACGATATAGGAAGATAAAAACAAAGAAGGGTTCATGACTAGGGATGCTGTGGGCTGTCTTGGCAGAGTCAAAGGGAAAGAGGGCTCTGGCTAAGGATAGAGACCTGCAGGTTCCAGGACAGCCTGGGCCACTTGATGAGATAATGTCTCCAAATAAAATTCTGAACAAGGGCTGCAGATGTAGTTCAGTGGGAGAGCACTTGCCTCGCATGTGTGAGGTCTGGGTTCAATCCCCAGGAGCAGCACAAATAAAAAACTGTGTGGGAAAGACAGGTAGGCGTGCATGAAAGTCCAGCATTCTTACTGTTTTTGAGGCTGTGCCTTCTGTGTGGTTCAGGTCGCTGTGACCTCGCTCTGGAGCACAAGCTGCCCTTGTACTTGCAGTGATCCTCCTGCCTCTGCCTGCCAAGGGCTGGTATTAGAGTTGTCTGTCACCATCCTGGCCAAATGAAAGAATTTCAGTATGATGTTTGTACTATTAGAGCATTTTTTGGTCTTGATTTTGGTTTTTGGTGCTTTGAACTGGACACAGGGCCTTTGACCCCATTTATCCAAGACGTGGAAGTGACATCAAGGCGTCTTTTCAGCAGTGCTGCAGATGGAACTCAAGGCCTTGCACAGGCTAGGCAAGCTCTCCAGCTCTGAGCTGCAGCCCTGCCCAAGGCTGTGGTCTTCATCTCTCAGAATGCTCAAGCTCCGAGAGCCCCCCTGGGCTGACCCCTGCTGGGTTGTGAGCGCTTCACATCTCAGAGCTAGCACCACCCATCCTCATGCAGAAAGCACTGACATGTTTGTTTCCTGTCTGTGCACTGTGTGGAAGCTGCACTTCATTCCCAAGTGGTCCCCGTGAGCAGTGGCCCCTGGGTCTGTGGAGAGCACAGGGCTGTGCTGGGTGCCCAAGCCTTGGCTTCTGACTGAGCGTGGGTGTGAGCTGTCAGGACACAGTGCGGTTTCTGTGCAGATTCACAAGATGTTGTCACCACACCCCTGCACCTGCTGCCATCCCTCCAAGCCTGTGACAGCATAAGCATGTGGGTCTTTGCTGAGAACATGGCGCTCTGCATCACCTGAGGGCTGCTGTCACTGAGACTCTTTTCAGGCACACCTGGACATTGGCTATTCTTCTGGGGGTAGACATGTGGCCTCACTCACTGGCTTTGATTTTCCTTTAGGAATAAAATCGTATCTCAATATCAGCCTTCATTTAATATTAGGTAGTAGAATTCTAACTATATTTTGTAAATTTAAATACTTACCCTAAAAACAGAATTTTATATGTACAGTGGTGTCTTTTGTCTCCAAGAGTGCAGAGACACTAGAGCAATGGAAAAATAATAATAACATCAAGATATTTTGTAGCACACTTGGTGGGGAAGGTTAGGACTGTGCTCCGCAGTTATGCTGCAGTAAATTTTGTAGCCACAGCGCTGCTGATGAGCATTCTCAGGGCAAGTGAGGAATGGTTAAGGAACCAGACAAACCCAGTATTTGTAATCAGTCTTTTAAATGAATGCTTCCTGAGGCAGGAGGATCGCTGCAAGTTCGAGGCCAGCCTGGGATACATAGCGAGACACTGTCTCAAAAAAAAAAGATCAATCTTTGACCTTTTTGATGCTTTTTGGTTTCCTGCTCAATTTTTTATTCAGGACATCAAGAACTTGGACACGAACCTCAGTCCCTCAGGAGAGAACACCCAGGTTTCACTACTGGTTTAAAAAAAGGAAAATGAATAAAATATAGATAGGTAGTGATGCTATTGGTGGCATTATTGTTGTTATGGTGATGATAGTTTAACGAGATTGGGTGTTACAAAATATGGACAAAGAATTATGTAGAAAATGACAGGAAACATTGAGGAGGAAATGATTAATGCTGTTTTTTTGTTACATCAGGATCGGAACTCAGGACCTCACAAGTGCAAGGTAAGCAATTTTTTTCTTTTGGTTTCTTCTAAGACAGAAGATGGCTGTGTAGAGACTATGTGGCCCAGGCTGGACTCAAACTCATGGCACTTCTCCTGCCTCAGCCTCCTGGGTGCTAGGATAATAGGTACAACCGATTCCAGATTGCTTAGGTAAGCATGGAGTGGTATCCTGAGCCATTTTACCTTTAATTTTTAGACAAGGTCTTCACAAATCTCCCAATCTGGCACCCAACTTGGGAATCGCCTGGGTCAGCCTCTTGTGTAGCTGGGATTCCAGCTGTACCCCCTGCTTGCTGCCATCCTCTTGGTTTTCCAGAGGAGGAAGCAGAACTTGAGAGGTCAAACTGCCTGTGGTCACAGCTAAGGAGCGAGTGATCAGAGGGTGGCTTTACCCTGGTCTCCGTGACTCTGGGGCTGCTGTTGGGTAGAAGCAGAGGGTTTGGTCCAAGATTCTGCTTCTGCTCTGCGTCCCAGAGCTGAACGTTCAGGTTATGCTGCAGGTGGTCAGAAAAGACTTAAAGGACAAACATGAAGGAAAGCAGGTGAGAAAGCTACCCAGAGAATGGAGGAGGGTGCTTAGCAGGGCTGCGTCTGATGAAACATTAGTATTCAGAACACAGCTGGGTGTGGTATCCACGCCTGTGTGCCCAGCACCTGGGAGGCTGGGACCAGAGCATCGAAAGCTGCAGCACAGCCTGGGCAGCTCAGCAGCTTAGCAAGGCCTTGATTCTAAACAAGAAATGAAAAAGGGCTGGAGATGTAGCTCAGAGCAAAGGCCCTGGATTCAAGCCCAGCACCACAGGGGGAAAATCTGAATATAAAAGGAACCCCTATAAATCAACAATTAAAAGCCAAATAATCCTTATGAAAGAATGGGCAAAGGACTGGAATAGCTATTTCTGTGAAGATAAACAAATGACCAACAGCACAGGAAAAACTGTCAGCCTCACTGGTCATTAGAGAAATCCAAATCAACATTATAAGGAAATACAAACTCATTGTATTCCTCATTTGTAAGGAAATACAAAGCCATCAGGATGAACACTGCTAAAAAGAACAAGTCCAAAGAGAGATAAAACAGATTAAAAAAAGAGAGACAAAATAATATGTGCTTGTAAGAAGGTAGAGAAATTAGGACGCTAGTGCACTGTTGATGGAAATGCAACATTTGTGGGGAACACAGAATTGTGGGAGATCAAAGAGTCAAATTTCCTTAAAAATCAGTCATCTCAGTTCTGGGTGTATACACAAAGGAACTGAAGAGCAGGTCTAGAGGAAATGTCTGCAAACCCACGTTCACTGCAGCACTGTGATTAAGGGTGTGAGTGCTCCCAACCTAAGTGGTCTGAAGAGGACCCAAGGGAGAGAAAGAGCTGTTTGCCCCTCGGTGCCTTTGTTGTGTTCCACGCCATGCACTGTGGCCCCTCTACCATGAGCCACTGTGCTTGGAGCCAGCCAACTATGCACTGAAACTTCTAAGTGAGCTAAGTAAACCTCCCCTTTAACACTGGGTGTCGAGTATTTTGTCTCAGCAACGAGGGAAAAGTAACTGAGCCAGATGCCTACTGAGGGGTGAATGTGTCAAGAACATGTGATTTGTGGATTTGACTGTGTATTTTTCAGCCTTAAAAGGAAAGGAGTCCTTGGGCTGGGGATTTAGCTCAGTGCTTCAGGTGCCTGCCTCGAAAGTGCAAGGTCCCTTGTTCCATCCCTGGTACCACAAAAAAAGCAAAACAAAAAAAAGAGAAAGGAGTCCTGCCACATGCTACAGCATGTGTAAAGCTAAGGACGTTATTTTTTGTGAGATAAACAAGTCCCAAGCAAAGAAATCTGTGATTCCTTTACATGAAGTAATTGTATGCACAGAAATAGCAGAATGATGGTTCCCAGGGAAGGGGAAAGCAGGAGTTGTTCAAGGAGTACAGACGCTGAGGTCTGTAAACTCACTGATTTATTCCTAACTGGATGCTGTTCCGCCCTCGCCTGGCTCGGGATCTGCTCCCCGAGGAGTCCCCAGCACCTAACTGGAGCCACAGGCGCAGGGCTCAGATGCAGCTCCCTTACAGTCACCACGACTCTAAAATTAAATTTATGGACACAGAGAAGAATAAACAGCCAATTCAAAGCCAGCCTGCTCTACACAGTGAGACTAGGTCTCCAAAAATCAACAGAATAAGCAGAATGTAAGAATAAATCTACTTTTTTACCTTTCCGAGGGTCCACATCTGCGTTCTCTGCGCAGGGCCGCCCGAAGCCATGCTCTTCCCGGCGGAGAGTGGGGGGGAACCGAGCCTCGCCAGCTGTTTTCTCCCGGACGCAGTGAACGGGCTGATGCGTGAATGTGGAAACCGCCAAAGCAGACCTCGGCGGCGACCTGGCACGAGCAGGAGGCCCATCAGTAGGCCCGTGCCTCTGCCCAATCCTCGGCCCAATCCGAGGCCAAGTCCGAGGCCCAGTCCGAGGCCCAGTCCGAGGCCCAGTCCGAGGCCCAGTCCGCGGCCCAGCCCTGGACCCAGCCCTAGACCCAGCCCCGGGCAAAGCCCCAGGCCCAGCCCCGGGCCCAGCCCCGGGCCCAGCCCCAGGCCCAGCCCCAGGCAAAATGTTTGGCCACCAACTAGAAATAGGGGCCCAGTTTGTAGCAGCGCGCTCACCTTGATTTCCTCCAATCAGGATCTTGGCCCCGCCCTCTGGGCTGAGCCTCCTTCCTGCATCCCCACCCCTTTCCCCTGAATGCCTGCGGAGCCCTGGAGTCCACGGTGAGTCCTGAGCCTGGGAGTTCTGTGCCCACCTGGGAGAGGTCAAAGTTTCAGTGTCCAAACAGCTGCTGCCAGGTGATGGTTGAGGAGCTGAGGGACAGGGGAGGGGCCTAGGGAGGACCCCACCTTCCAGGATGACCCCAGCCCTGGGGCAACTTAGCAAGACCCTGACTCAGAAAAAATGAAAGTAAAAAGGGACAGGGATGTAGCTCAGCGTCAAGGCCTTGTATTCAACCCCCAGTACCACGAAAACAGCGAGAAGGGCGACTTTGGAGCCGGGCACAGCTGTGCACACTACCAATCTCAGCATTTAGGAGGCTGAGGCAGGAGGATCAGGAGTTTGAGGCCAGCCTGGGCCTCCTAGTGACAACCTTGTCTCAGAAAAACAAAAACAAAACAAGAAAATGATAACTTTTCCTAAAAACTGCCTGTGAGATGACTTTGTAGAACCCAAAGCTATGATATCTAACTGCTGAGTGAGGTGGTGCAGACCTATAGTTCAGTGTCTGGGAGCCTGAGAAGCAAAGATTGCCTGAGTCAGGAGTTCAAGAGCAACCTGGACAGCATAGTGAGACCCCATCCCTAATAAATACCCCAAACCACAGTTACTGTTACAGGAAAGCTTCTCAGGGGTAACTAAACATCTAACTTAGTGCACATCTGTGAGAAAGCTCCAGACATTCTATAGGAGCAGCTGGTGTTTAAGTGGTAGCCGATCCCATATAACGGGGCCAGTTCTGGTCATTAATTATTCTCTAATGCTCAAGCACTGGACATTCGGAATTTATTCAAATGGCTTTTGTGCAATATTCAACATTTGTGTAATTTACTTACTTTTTTTTTTTTAGTCAGGGTGTTACAATATAGTGCAGGATGGCCTTGAGCTCACTGTGTAGCCCAGGCTGCCCTCAAACTCATGGTCCTCCTGCCTCAGCCTCTTAAGTGTGAGCCTTGCTTGCATGTACCACTCATATTTCTCTCTCTCTCTTTTTTTTTTCTGTAGTACTAGGGACTATCATGCCTGACCTGAGTGAGGCCCTCTCAACAAACATGCTGTCTTCAACAAGCAAGAAACCATGAGAGGGTCATGCTGCCCTCAGTGAACAGCACAGGTGGCCATAAAAAAAATTGAGGACAGGATGTGCAATCTCCCTGGCACCGAGAAGTCCGACATTATCTGCACACCTTCCCTGACCATCCTGGGTACCTGGACCACAGCATTCCACCCAGATTCCTTAAGAGAGCACCCCTTCCCCAAGCCCTATGAAACTTTGCTTCCCTCTGGCCAGTTGCTGACATCTTTTCTGATCTCAGCCCATCTGCCCCCTGGTGGAGAATAAACCAGCCTTTTGCTCACAAAGCCTGTGTCAAGCTGGTCTCTTGTGCAGCGTTTCTCACAGGGACTGAACCCCGGACCTTTGCACTGAGCTGCATCCCCAGCACTGATTGAATTTTAATTTTTGAGACAAGGTCTTGCTAACTTGCCCAGGCAATTTAGATGTTCCTGTCTCAGCCTCCCAGGCATCTAGGATCACAGGTGAGCACCACCACGCCCAGCTAAGATTTTCATCTTCATCACTGGTTTTCATCCACTGAATGATGAAGTGCCCTCCAGTTTATACTGAACTTGGGGTTCATTGAATTAAGTAGACCAATTGATTTCTAGTTTTTTATCAAATTGGAGGTTTTCGGGGATTTTTTTCATATTGTTTTCCTGTCCCTCTTGGTAGTCAACTTTTCTAAAGGGACTCCAATGTTACATAATTTTGCTAATTGACATTTGCCCTCAGGTCACTGGTAGGTGTTTGAATTTTTGTTTTTACATTTTTCGCATCATTCTGAACAGTTCCTTTTACTGTATCTTCAGTTTCGCTACTCTTCTGTATGGTCTAATCCATTGTTAATCCTACCTTAAGCAGGTGTGATAGTTTCCTTCTCCAGAAGTTTGATGTAAGATCTTTTATATCTTTTATTTCTTTCCTCATGTTTCTGCTTTTCTTCAGTTTCTTGAACATTGAAAATTTTTTTCTACTGCTGTTTTTTTTTTCTACTAGCTGTTTAACATCCTTATTGACAGTTCTATCTTTGTCATTTCTCAATCTATTTCTATTGTGTTTTTCCTATTCTTTGGGATATTTTTCTGCTTCTTTGAATATTTGGTAATTTTTTATCAAATGCTGGGTGTTTTGAATTTTATGTTGTTATATTCTGGATTTGGCTTTATTGAATTTGTTAGAAATCCTGCTGGCTTAGCTTCAGGTTTTAGCACATACTTTCCTGGAGTACTGCAGAAATATTTGGCTCCTGTTGTGGTTTATATCTAGATGTCCCCCTAAAGCCTCATGCACTGCTAGGCGGGGTTTGGGGGACATGACTGGATCATGGGGATGTGATATTCATCAGTGGATGAGTCCACTGATGCGCTTACAGCTAAATGTGATTTGGGAAGTGAAGCCTGGTTGGGAGAGGTGGCTCCTGGGGGTGTGGCCTGGAAGGGTTTATCTCCCTGCCTCCTCCCCTAATCTCCCCATTTACTGCCGCCATCTATGAGCAGCTCTCCTCTTCCAGGCCCCTCTACCATGCCACTTTGCTGTGGAGCCAGCCTACTGTGGACTGAAACCTCTAGAAATTTGGAACCAAAATAACCCTTTGCTTCATTTAGTTGTGGTTGTCAGGTATTCTGACCCAGTGACAACAAAGTAACTACAATAATATCTGAGATGCATGGCTTAGGCTACAAACATTGTCAGTTGTTCTGCTTCACTTGCCTCATTGACTAAAAACAAAAGCACAAGATTCTCTGCCTGGGGTACTAGAGTTGGATCTGATAATATAGAAATATCTTTGATTTGTCCATAATTTCCAGTTTTTCGTGTCCAAAGAGGATGACGGCTAACATTTCTTTATTATCTAGCTGTTCCACACTGTTTATGGATCCATGTGTGCCTATAATCTTATTGTTTTTTCTTCCATATTCCAGACATATTAGTTATTACAGGGTAGCAATGACGGTGAATTTGCAACCTCTGAGAGTCTGTTATATACATGATATGTGCTGATTCTCTTTTGAGAGATACAGAAATTAAATCTCCTTTCTGTGTTGACCTTCCTCTGTACTACTTAATATAGTGCCTATCAGTTATCAACCCCCCATACACGAGCATATTTGGGTATATTAAGCTTTCCTATTGCAGGTGCACAATACCCACACCCACAGTTTAAAGTAGGAGAGGTGTAATTTAGCTCACGGTTTCTGGGGATTCAGTCCATGGTAGGTTGGCTCAAGACACAAACATCATTGTGGAAGGGAGTGGGAGAAAAAAGCTATAAAGTTCATGGCAGCCAGGAAGTGAAGCAGGGGACAGCACCTGAGAGGAAGGCGTGAGGGACCAGACCTAGTCCCGTCCTCTCTGTGGGTGGCCGCGGCTTGGGAGCCAGGACCCCTCCCATGGTGTTCGCTGGACTCGGGATCCCTTCCCGGGCTGTGGCCCTGCCTCCAGCCCCTGTCTCACCTGCTCTCCTGTGAAGCCTCTGCCGCCCCCAGATCCGGAGGCCTCCCTCGTGGCTACTGAAACCCGACTTTCCTGCACCTCCCTCCTCTCCTGAAATAGTATTATTTGATTTTTTCCAACCACTTAAAAATGTAACAGCCATTCTTAGTTCACAAGCTGAACACAAGCAGGGAGCAGGCAGTGTTTGGCCTTAGACTAATTTGCTGGCTCTGCTCAGACCTGTGAGCTTTAGGGGCCGGGCTTTGTGCTGACTTTTTGCTGTTGAGTCTCTAGTGCCCAGCGTGGAGCCTGGCTCGTGTTCATACGGAGTGTGTGCAGGTGAGTGTGATCCGTGTGTGCACAGTTGGGCTGGAGGTCACTTTCCCTGCCTTCGGCAAATGCAGGTCATCACTGTGATGATCCTTCCACTGAGAGCACAACAGTGACAGGTTGTACCAAAAACATTTCATCACCTTTGGTGTGTGGACTGAACCTAGCGTCTTGAGCATGCTAGACAAGCATTCTGCCTGTGAGATTGTAAGACTGAACAACAGTTAGTCCATCTTTGTAATACGGCCCCAACTTTCTGCTTCTGTTACGGATCACCAGGTAGACATCAAGTTCCAGAGATGTGTTTGTTGTTGTGCCAGGAAGGTCTGTTGTGGGCATAGTGTTCTGTCTGCTTGCCAACTTCCCCTGCGACCCCCTATAAAAACAGCTTCGGACTCTGAGCCAGTTGCCTCTCTAAGCTACTTTGCTTTGGGAGTGCCGTCTGGCCAGACTAATAAAGGTCTGTTTTACTTTCCAACTTGTCCAGTGTGTTCCTTCCTGGGTATTCTTCGCTGCAGTCAGCTCCTCGGAGCATTTGGTAAGGCCCTTGGTCTTACAAGATGGGTCCCAGCACTTTGCTTAAAATTTGAGACTAGGCCTTGCTAAGTTGGCAAGGCTATCCTTAAATTTATGATCTTCCTGCCTCAGCCTCCTGAGTAAATTGGATTACAAACACAGGTCACTGTGCTTGGCTTTTGGGAAACATTTTGTACCATTTGTATTTTATCATTTGTGTTAGTCTCATTCCCTGAGGTGTCTTATTACAATCTGGGTGAAGACTGTCCTAAACTGGACATCTTACTTAGTACATTTTGCAGGATGGGCCTAATTTGAGGTGATCAGGTAGCTTCAGAAGAAGAAGATAGTTCAGAAGAGATCTCTGAGGATAGAACAGAGGACAGTTCAGAGTCTGAGGATGAAGATCGCAACATTGCCTGTGAAGTCACCATGGAAAACATTAAGCTTCTTAATTCAGAAGGTATAAAATGAGAGATTGAAGTTTTGGACAGTCCATCAACTAAAAACAAAGAGCAGTGAAATGAATGACCTAAAAAGATCATACCTGCTTATTCTGGAAAAATATGGAGTTCTGGGACATTAGGTATTCTTATGTTGGAAATGAAAAATGGTAGACAAATCTAATACTTTGAGCAACAAACCATTCATGAATGAGGCAGCACTCACAGTGGAAGGAGTTCTGAGAGCTCTGCTATGCAGCTACAGCAGCATGGTTTTGTATCTGAATGGAAAAATCAAGGAGAGAAATAACGTGATGAGTTACACGGGGAGGCCTTTGCCCTGGGGGCTCATGGGCTGGGGGCCGGGCTGGGACTGGCTAAAGCTCAGCTCTTTGTGTTTGCCTGAAACCCAGCAATCTGTTACCAAAACACACTCCTATTTCAGCTTCTAACACATGTTTTCTTTGTAAGTCAAGTTGTGCACTGTGATTGTACTTCCTTTTCTAAGTTCTGCACAGTAGGGTGAGTCTAGTTAACAAACAGTTATATCTAGCTACAACTCTGTCTAACTGTATCTAGCTATAACTCTAGATATAACTGGATTTTGAAAGTTTCACTAGAAAGAAATGATAAATATTTGAAGTGATAGATAGGTCAATTACCCTGACTTGATCACTGCACAATGATTACAGGTATCAGAATAGCACAATGAACTCCATAAATGTGCACAATTAGATACTGATCCAAGTAAATGAGTAAAAGAAAAAAAAAACCACACTTATAAATGAGATTTTGGTTTGTTGATGTGCTGAAGGATGCTGCAGAAACTCAGAGTACCAGAGACAACCTTAGGAAAATGACCCTGTGCTTATTTATCTTAAAATATTAGACATATGGTGTTTCTCAGAGAAACCAAAGATAGCTTTTAAAGATCTATAATATGTAGGATTTTTGGCATCTTACAAGGAAAGGCTGATTTTTGTTCTTGTGCTACTGAGATTTAGTGTTTTGAAAAGTGAGCTAATGAACTTTGTCTTCTCGTTTCTCTCTATACTGTTCTTTCCTATGCCTGGTATTGGCCACAGCATATTGTCCCTATCTCCAGGCGGCACTGCAGGTCCTCCCTGCTCTGTCTCAGTGGGATTGGGAGCCAGCTCTCCAGGCCTATGTTTCTGGGTGAAGACCTGAATGCAAAGCTGAGAAGGTTAGAGGACGCTGTGCAGCCATGTGACCAAGCACAGTGGGTTTGTGCCTGGTGCCTGCAGAGCCAAGGAGAACAGCCAGGCAATGCAAGGGTGAGGGAGGTTCATGCAGAGCATCGGGGATGACTTCCAAAGCAGCATCTGTTGCTGATCTTTGATGGTTCTTTGCTCAGTTCAGATTGAAATCACAAAGCAGCACAGAGCAGCTGTGTGAGTGACTCTGGCTCCCAGTGCAATGGCCTTCAGCCCTTAGTGCTGTGTCCCCAAGTGTTACAGCCTTGGAAGCCCACAGCTCCCTGTTGGCTCTCTGGAGTTCTTCTAGCAGCTTCCCTGCTCCTGTGGGGCCCTCTGCAGGTGTCTGCCCAGGGCTGTCAGTCCTTTCTGGCTGATACCAGCATTGCCACTGATGTTAGTTGATGTCCCTCATTGTAAGTTGATGCTGCTTGGCTCTAAGCCATGGGGTTTGTATCCTGTTGCCGGTCTCTGGAGCCCTTGTAGCAGCTTCTTCCCTCTGAAGGGTCCTCTGTGGTCTCTGAAGTCACTATAGGGCTCTCCTGGTCTCTGTCAACTGCACCACTCTTGACTCCTTGTTGTCCTGGCTCGCTGCAGCTCTCAAGGCTCATAGCACTTAGGGTCAACAGGCCTTTTCCAGTGAAACCCACCCAGCCTGCTCTTCCTGAGATAAGAATCATGGGAATCTTCCCACTCACAGGAGGGTGTCATGGACCAGCCCTGTAGCACAGGTGGGTAGGGCACAGGTGCAAATTGCCCTGTACTCCCCAGGGCATGGGAAGGGAGGGCACACTGCCTGTATAGAGAAGGAGGATGGTCACATACACATAGTCCCTTGCAGTTATGGAATTATTCTAGGACTTAAGAGCAGTGAGGGAGGGAGGTGCGCTCTTCTACACAGGTCTAAGTCATATGTTATAGGTCTTGGTTGGATGCTGGCTTCAGCCAAGGAAGATACCTCCCCCTGGAGTATTACTTTGCAGTATCCTGGATAGCCTCAGCTGTCATGTTAAGAATGCAAGAGGAGCAGCACTTTGTCTGACAGCCCCCTTCAGTTTCTATGGAAATGGTGGTGTTGAAGTCATTACTGTTTCTCCTTGCAGGGCGTCTCCAGGAGGGGTGTCTGTGGTGTTCACGGCCTCTTTGGGAGGAGGGCAGTGAGTGTGAGGGGTCTTTCATGAGGTGACACCTTGTGAGGAGCTCAGAGGACAAAGTGAAGGGCTGGGCCTTGTTCTATGTCAGTATTATCCAGGACAAACACCTCACAGTCTCACAGACCACTCTCTGACCATGTGAGTGCCTTCCTGATCTAAATCCTTCAGTCGTGTTTACTGGGACTCTGTCCCCAACTTGATGGCCAAGCACCACTCACTGATCCATGAGTTTGCCCAGCATGAAGGCAGTGGAGGCTGGTCTGTCCATCTCCATGAAGGAGCAGCCCCTCCTGCCCGGGGTCCACCCTGGGCAGTGTAGGAGGGCAATCCTTGGGAGCTGCTACTGCCCACTGCTTCTGTTGGGAAGTGAGGACAGTCCCTTAGGTTTCTAGACCATCAGCTTCTCATTGGGTCAACATAATATGTATCCAAGCAGTGGTTTGCCCCCTTTTCACTTCAAAGCTAATAATCACAACCAGGAGATCAAGAGTTAGGAAAGGTTTATTACTGGCAGCTATGAAGAGCAGCAAGTGGGGATGACTCCAAGACCAGTGTTTCCAAACACCAGAGGCGAGAGGAGTCTATCTGGGTGACTTGTATGTATCTTACTTGGAAGAGCTCCTTGGCAGAGCATTCCTGAGCATCCTCAGTCAGAGGTCACTGTGCTCCATACCTCACATGTTTGAATATGATGGACAGGAAAGCTTTGATGCCAGTCAGTTGAGGGTTCTTTGCTCCATTAACATGGAAATCAGGACTTGAAACAGTACAGATCTGCAAGTGGCCCTCAAGCCACTGGATGGTGTCAGGTGATGCTGGATGCCATTGGTTGACTCGGCCAGCTGCTGGACTCCTTTGCTGTTGTTTGATACGGTCTTGGGCCAGATACCATTGGGAGATCCTGCTGGTTGCTGCTTTCTACGCTGATCTTTGTTGGCCTCTGTTTTCTGAGGCTCCACTAGGTTCACCACCCCTAATGTTTATTGCTCTTTCTCATTAAGTGACCCCTCTATCTGCGCTACTCAGGACAAGAATCCTGAGTAGGTTTGCAGCACTTGAGCCCTCACTTCCTGAGAAATAAATCATGAGCAGATGTACAGGACCACAAGAGTGAGCCTTTAACTGGGCCTGTGCTGGAGCACGGGGTCAGTACACCCGTCAGAGTCCTCCTGCATAGACTGACCCCAAAACTGTGACTGCAGTGCTAGCATACAGCAGCTGCAGCCCTGTGATTGATTTATCCTCAGGCCTACTGATTGGTCCAAGTGTGCAGGTGGGGGTGTATCTAGGAGAGCCCAGCTGTCCTGGTACAAGAGACCCATGACACGGATAGATAGCTGCTATGCCTGTGAAAAATGGAAGAACTGAAACTGGGCAATCAGGGAATACTGGGGAGGCCTGACTGTGTTCATTACAGCTTACTGGGGCCTGAGGAGGATGGGGGTCTTCACAATGGGCCCAGATCCCTCACTCCCAGATCCAAGGCACACCAGGGCGCCCCTCATCCTTTCTCCAAAGCTTGTCTGCAATGGTTTTTCCCAAGGCTGGCAAATTTTCCTGCCTGGTTTGACCCTGGCCAAGCTGGGGCGGGGATATTGCAGATTAATTAGATGTCTTGTAGGCAGCTAGACAGGGCCAGGCCATGAGGAGCCAACATGGAGAATAGTCAAGAAGCCATCATGGAGGACAGTGAAGACACATTCACTGAAGGCCAGCATTGTAAAAGAGAGAAACTACCACACTCATTAGGGTGAATAGCAGTGAATGATATTCTAAGTAGGTATCAATCATCTGGGTGGGGTATCAATCATCAAGGTTTTAACCCAGCCTCTCCAGGAAATATCCCTGCTCCGCCCTTACTGAAAATCCTAGTACACTTGCTTCGTGACTTGCTCCCCCATTTGACCCCCCATTTAAGCAATATTACCTGGGTGACTGTACTTGTAATCTTATTGGTTGGTCATGGTTTTGCCCCACCTCACGCCCACCTTGTAAATTTCCATTGGGTCTTATAGTTTTGTCCCACTTTGTACCCACCTCACTGAAGGACCTTAGTTAGCAAGACAGACTCCTTATTGCCGCTGAACGACCCACCTGCCTGCCCTTTTGATGAACTCAAAAGGAGGAAGCTTAGAAACCTCCTCCCCTTAGAGTCTCTTGGAAACAACAATTAATCAACTATTGTTTTACAAATGTTCTAACAGCAGGACCTCCTGCTTCTGTACATTTTGCTTGCTTTACTAGTTCTATCCCATAGGCGGGGCCTAGAAACTGCTGGCCTCAAAGGTGTATAAAATATGTTAATTTCCCCCCATCGAGGCTCCAGTCCGATGCTCAGCTCGGTCCTGGCCGGTAATAAACTCCTGTGTGGATTTAATATCGGTCTCTGGTTGGTTCTCTCTCACTGGGTGCAACACTCACCACATGTCTTTATTGTATAAAACATCCTTGAAAAGTAGGATGGATGGGTGACCCACTTTCTGGTCAGCCTTCTGTCTCTCAGGCAGAAGTTTTCTTTATCTCAATAAATTTTTCCTACTCTTCCACTTGATCTTAGCCAAAACGCTGAGAAGCAATAATTTTTTCTACCCTTAAACTCAGTTGCTCCTAGAATTCATCCTTTGATTTTAGAAAACATGAACTCGAGTTTCAGATATCTAGTAGGTTTGGGAGTTACATCTCTTCCCCCTTTATCAGGGGACACCACACTATGTCATGTCCTTGGGCTTGACAATTTCCACAGTTTTTCATTTGTATTTCAGATATGGTGCTCATTTTTCAAAACACTACTTTGAAAAATATTGTGTTACTGTAGTCATATCCATCACTGTGGGAAGAAGAATTTCTGCTTTTCCCTCTGACTCTGGAACAGTGTCTTTCCTTCATCTGGAATATTCAATAAATGTTCCTCAAACAGTTTTTGCTTGTCTTTATTGTAATATGTTAAAGAAGCTTGGATATCAGTTTGTAGTCTTGCTTTATAAATCAGTAAAAAGAAATACTAGGTGGTTCCATGGAACAATTGGTAGAATCTTCCTCAAAGCTTGACTTGGAATCTATGGATGCCTCAGCCTGTGATGGTGGAAATCTGGCAGTCACTGGTCAGGTGATGTGACGTTCAGCCTCCCAGAGGAGGGAAGAAGGGGTTCTCACTGCTAGGAAGGAAGGGCACCTATGGTGATGGGAGTAGACTTCCAACGGGCTAATCTCTTACCTCTAATCCCTTACAGCCTGAGACACTTGGTTGTGTAGAACACACTTCCTGGCTCCTCCTTCAGAAAAGACTCCCCTGTCCCCTCTCAGCCTTTGGCCCAGATCAAGGGCAGAAAAGAGGCCCAGCCTTGAACAAGCCACTCTCAGGGGGATTCATTGTCTGGGCCCCTCACTCCCTGTTCCATGAAGCCAACTCCCCACCGAGAGCGCCCCGAGAACAGGGCTTCAAGGCTCTGAGCTCCACGTCTCAGGTCCTCCCTCTCTGGTGCAATAACCCAGCACATTCTCAGAGCACTGCTGGAGAACCAGGCACGGAGTGCTTCGGACTCCAAGCCCAGTGGTGGCAGCAGTGTTAAAAGCAGAGCTGCAGCCGGGCTGCTTGGGTGCATAGCCCAGCTTTGCTGCCTTTCAGGCACCCGACCTGCAGAACGTTGCTTATCTGTGTGACACCGTGCCTCAGTTTCTCCATCTGCAGAACGTTGCTTATCTGTGTGACGCCGTGCCTCAGTTTCCCCATCTGGAGAATGTAGATGACAGCAGAGTCCTGGCAGAGGTGTGAGGGCTGAGTCTGTCCTTTGTCATCGCGATGGTGGCTCCAGGGACCCTGCACACTCTCACAGAGCCTTTCCTTCAAGCTCATGTTCACTGAGGCCGGAGACCAAGTCCTGGGCTGCGTCCTTCTGCTCCCTAAATTCCACAGATGTCTAGGGCCTTGTGCCCCAGCTCCCGGCACGGAACCTCAGGGAAGGTAGGACCGCCCCGTCTCCGTCTCGTCACCGGCCCTCCTCAGCCCCAGCTCCATTACCTCCTTCCTCACCAACCACCATCAGCAGCTCTTCCTGCACGGAGCACTCCCTGCACTCTGAATGGCAACAAAGAAGGAAGCAGCTGGAGACTATGCACCCCTCCACCTCTGAGCATTCAGCTGGCAGGAAAGGGCCAGAAGGGCCCAGGCTCCCGCAGGGCTGTGCCTCCAAGACTTCGATTGGAGGAAATCGGAATGTGGGAGTGGCCAGGGCGGGCCACATTTGGGCTAAAGGCCAGGTGAGGGGGCTGGGCGTCCCAGAGGAATTGGTCTGGGGCAGGTTGGGACTGAGTCGCTGGCAGAGAGAGGGGACCACAGGAGTGTGGGTCCTTCACTCCTAGGAAAGCGCAGGAGGTGAGAGTGGACTTCCTTCTAGGGGTTCAAACACCAAGGGTGGCCTGTGGAGAGAACACAGGATGGCAGAGCCTTGGAAAGCTAAAAAGGTAGAATCATTCTGTCATTTTCTGCATTTTTTGTTTTGCTTTTGCTTTTGGTTTGGTTTGGTTTTGTTTTTTGAGATGGGGTCTCATATGTAGTGCGGGTGGCCTTGAATTGTGTTTTTTTCCTTACATTTATTTTTGAGTCACGGTGACTATAACAGAGCTGGCATCTTAATCCCGGGCCATGTGGCTCCAGAGGTGTGGAGGGGAATGCCATGGGGAGCAGATCCAAGGGCCAGGTGGGGCTGTGTGGAGTATGGGGTGAGCAAGGTCAGCACAGAGATGTAAATGAATCCATGGGTGTACAGACCTCAGTGTCCATGCCACTTGAACAACTCCTGCTTTCCACTCCCCTGGGAGCCATGATTCCTCTGTTTCTGTGCATTTAATCATTCATAGAAGGGGAATCATGGGTTTCTCTATGACTCACTCATCTCACTTAAAGTCATGTCCTCAGCTTCACACGTGGTGCAGCACGTGGCGGGACTCCTTCATCATAAGACTGCATGCTGCGCCCTGGCAGCTGAGATGCTTCCCCCTCTAGGCTGTTGTGAATGGTGCCACCGCTGTGAAGGTGGGTTTGCAAATGTTCCCTCCAGATCGTGATTCTCAGCTCTTTTGAGTATTCACCTTGAACTGAGATGATGGATGATAAGGTAATCCAGGTAATCCAAATAAGCAAAAATAATCCATACAAGGGAAATATTATCACTCCCAACCTGCCAGATATCTGAAATTTAGTTTATGTTCTCTGAAATTGAAGAATGGATTGTAGGAACAACTGAGGTTAAGAATAGGAAAACTTTATTGAGAGAAAGACAGGTTCTGTCTAAGAGAGACAGAAGGGGGACCAGAAAGTGGGTTGCCCAGGACCCTGTTTTCCAGGAACTTTTTATGGAGCAAAGGCACAAGTTGCAGCAGGTACAAACTTGGATAAAATTATAGCCAACTAACAAGATCCAATGGAAATTCACAAGGCAGGCATGAGGTGGGACAAAATCATGATCAACCAATAAGATCACAAGTATAGTCAGCCATGTAATATTGACTAAATGGGGATCAAAAGGTAAAACAAGTCACATAGCAAGGCTACATAAAATGAAGAAGGAGTTTCCAGAAAGGAAGTGGGTTAGGGAGATTGATGTCTATTTAGAACATCCATCACTGCTATTTTTCTCTAGGAGAAGTAAGTGTAGTAACTTTGCTTTATAATGCTGACCTTCAATGAGTGTGTCTTGATCATCTTTCATACTGACTACTTGAGGGCCAGCCCTGTCTAACTCCCTACAAGATATCTAATTATCTTACCTATCTACAATATTTCCTGCTCTGAAGCAGCACCCCTAACTGCCATGAGTGAGCAAGGGCTGAAGACCATTCTGGCTACTTCTGGCTGAAGAGGGTCATAGTTGGGATCAGCAATCAGAGTTACTTTACAGAGGGTCTATCTAAAGGCCCTTGATAGGGGCCAGGTGTTGTCATCTTGGGTAGGTGTAGAGCTTTCAGTCTGGAGGAGAGAAAGCCAGAGAAACAGTTAAGAATACATGGGCCAAATAATAAGATCAGCAGGATTATTATGACTATAGCCACCAAGCGTTTCCACCAGAGGGAACTAGTAATAGCCTCCCACAAAGAGGATAAAGAGATGTTCCAGGGGATTTCAGAATCTGACATAGCATTAACCTGTTGTCTAATATCTTCAACAGCCATTGAGATATTAGCAGATCGATCAGGTATATACACACAACATTCAGTTTTTATACTTGCACAAGTACCCCCTTGTGCTGCAGTTAGAATATCTAATGCCATCCGATTTTGGAGAACGGCTTGCCTCATTAATTTTACTTCTTCATTCAGGAGAGAGAGACCAGTTGCAGTGTCATTTAAGGCCTGCTGAGTATAATTAGTTAAGGCTTCAATGTGCTGCATGACATTTTCTAATCCTATGGCAGGGATAAAGATAGAAGCCAAGTGATCATACCAGTGAAACACACTTCTAGACCATCAATGTCTTAGGCGGTGTAAGTTTGCAGGTCTGTCGATGTTTTTGACACTCCTGCCTTGTAACCACGCAAATCCCAGTGTGCCTCTCCCTATCCATCCTGGGGGTAGCCAGGGCCACAAATTGATTCCACAGGACCAGTGAGTGCCATTGGGGGCTGCCCATCTAATTCCACAGCGATAATGCCAGTCTGTTGCAAACCAGTCTTTGGCCTGTAAAGTTATTATGTGTATACACTGTTCAGGGGATGTCCACCCCATGTACTTAGTAGAGTTAGACCAATGAGAGTAAGAGTGACTTTTCTGTTCCCAACATAAGGGGGCCTTTCTACTAAGGTGTCCTATAGTGGGGGTTAACCATATATAATCATCCCATATCTGAAAATAGCCATGTTGATATCTATGATTGTTGTCCCTCATGATTGGATGCTCACTTTTATTTACTAGGGGTTTTACTAGAGCCCATACAGAGGATTCAGTGGCATTGATAGAGAAAACTTGATTATGTCCAGGTTCATGAAGAGTGTAGTTTATAGGCCACTCAGCTACCTTGTAACGGTGAGCTAAACGCTCAACTGCGGACCTCTTTCGTGTCTCATCAATGTAGTCTTGTAGCTTATTCCAGTCATCTCCCTGAAGTGGGGATACCCACCAAGAGAGTCCTGATGTGCTTGACAAGGGAAGCAGACCACATATCCAGCAAGATGTTTGCTGTAATGACTCTGCATGTTCCTGTGCCCACCTTAGAATGGAATTGCACCCTCCTTTAATTGGTGAGGTGATTAGTAAAAGAGCTAAGAATAACATCTTAGATTACTTATCTGAAGGGTTTTTTTTCTACTTCAACAGAAATTTTAAGTCTCTATTGGTTCAAAGGAGTATTTGGTGTTGGCTCACACTCAACAAAAGTCTCTGGTTCCCAGGGCTTGTCTCAGGTGTGATGTATCCAGGAGTCCAGGCCTGCTACCTTGACAGCTGATGGAATCAATGGGATCAGAGTGCATGGTCCTTCCCAAGTTGGACCTAGGGAAGAAGAGGATAAAGGGAGAGACTTTACCAGTACTAAATCTCTTGGTTACAATATAGGATTTCCTCTTTTTCTAGACTGAGTTTCTGTTAGCTATTGAAGAATCTGTTGGAATTTAGCCAATGAAGTGATATCTTTTTAATAAGGCATTTGTTTCTTTATCAAAGAGAAAGTCATTAGTGAGAAAAAACATCCATAAAGCATTTTAAATGGACTGTGGCCTAGAAGTTCAGGTGTACTTCTTATTTTGATAAGAGCAGAAGATAATGAGGCAACCGTAGGTGGGTCTCCCATTTTGGGAAGTTGTCTCTTTTGGGTCTTTTTGATCTTTTTTATATTTCTCGATGATTGTGGCCTCCAGTCACAATGAAGGTGACAGAGAATGCCCAGTGCCTGAGAGGGACCCCGTGTGACTGTCACCTTAAAGGAAGGCCCATTATCACCGTAGGCTCTTAGGAAGTCCAAACCTGGGGCTGATTTCTGAGGCCAAAACCTTTTCCACCTCTGGTGCCTTTTCTGTTGTAGAAGGAAAGGCTTCTACCCAGTTAGTGAAAGTATCTGCCTAGACCAAGAGAAGTCCCTTACTCTTTGACATATAAGTAAAGTTCAGTTGCCAATCCTTTCCAGGGTATTTACCATATCTCTGTATACCTGGAGGAGCTATGGCCCAGTTAAGAGGATTGTTCTTTTGGGGAGAGCTCACACATCTGAAGTATCTGCTGTGTTGTCTGGGAAAGTCCCTTTCCTATTAATAAGCTTGAAGCCATCTGCTGTGTCTTATCTCTCCCCAAGTGAAAGGTTTGATGTAAAGACTTAATAACTTTCCATTGACTAGCAGCAGGAAAGAACAATTTACCATCATCTGATTGTAACCATCCTGATGGGAGAAACTGTCACCCATGGGAGAGAGCCCACTCGAACTCTGACAGAATATTTTGGTTGAGTAGGATCAAAGGACCTTTCCCAGGTCATGGAGATGTGAAGAGGTGGCCCTTGAGCAGCTTCTTTTGCTGCTGTATCAGCCAGTTGATCCACATGAGATATTTCATCAACTCCTTTTTGGTGTCCTCTACAGTGAATAATCACCACTCTGGAGGGCATATGGACAGATGATAAAAGTTCATCTGTCTCCCTATGATACTTTATAGGATACTATATAGGATGATACTTTATAGATCCACTGGCTGTCAGATAATTTCTTTCCATATGGCTGCATGAGCATGCAATACTAGGAAAGCATACTTTGAATCAGTATAAATATTGACTTTTTGTCCTTTACTGAGTTGCAAAGCCCGGGTCAGAGTTATAAGCTCTGCTAGCTGAGCACTAGTCACAGGCACAAGTGAGGAACTTTCAAGTATCTGTTGTAGAGTCACTACTGCATACTCTGTCTTTCTTGTCCCATTTTCCATGGAAAACTGCCATCCCAGAAAAGGGTCAAATCAGGGCTTGTAAGGGCTGTGTCTAACAAGTCTCTGGCTGCATATGTGTGGAGAATTACCTGTTCTCAGTCATGTCTTTCAGCCTCAACTTCCTCCTTTTCTTGTAGAAAGATGGCAAGGTTTAAGGAGGAACGTGTCTTTATTTGAATGGCTGGTCCTTCTAGAAGTACAGCCTGATATTTAAGAAGTTGGTTGTCTGATAGCCATAGACTCCCTTGGGAAGAAAGAAGTCCTGCCACACTGTGAGGTGTATATATAGTGAGATCTCTGCCTAAAGTCAGCTTGGATGCCTCCATCACTAAGAGAGCTACTGAAGCTACAGCTCTAAGGCATGCAGGCCATCATTTTGCTACAATGTCTAGCTCGGGACTCATGTACCCTACAGGCTGTTGAGCAGGTCCCTGATTCTACATAAGCATTCCAAAAGCCATGCCCCATCTTTTATCAACATGCAAACTGAAATAGTGTCTTGTCAGCAAGCTCAGTGGTGTAGCATTGAAAGCACTTGTTTGAGCTTCTGGAATGTGGTCTTGGAATCAGGTTTCCAGGTTAAAATATGGGTATCTGTCTTTTGGACTTCCTTTATAAGCTGACGGAAGGGTCATGCAATTTCACCATATCCTGCTATCCAAAAGCGATAAAAGCCTGTAATTCCTAGGAATCCCCTTAGCTGTTTTAGACTCTTGGGCTGTGGGAAGGAACAAATTGGTTTAGTTCTTCCTTCCCTCAGTCTTTGGGTTCCCTTAGATGTAATAAGGCCTAAATATTTTACCTCAAGGCTGCAAAGTCTTTAGATCTGTAAACCTTATAACCCCTGTCTGCTAGAAAATTGAGCAGAGCACAGGTGCTTTGGCTAGAGAGCTCTTTTGAGGGAGGAAATAGCAGTATGTCATGTATATATTGTAAGACGGTGACCTGGGAACATTCAAAACATGCCAAGTCATGGGAAATCACTTGCCCAAAGAGAAGAGGCCTGTCTCTGAATCCTTGAGGAAGTCCACATTAGCTGAGAGGCCTGGTCATGAGGATTTTCAAAGGTGAAAAGAAACTGGGAATCTGTATGTAAAGGAATACAAAAGAAGGCGTCTTTTAAATCCAACATTGAGAACCAACTGGCATCTTCCGCCATCTGAGAGAGGAGACTGCAAGGGTTAGGTACTATCAAGTGGATTGGCACTACTGCTTCATTTATTAATCTAAGATCCTGCACCATCTTCCATTCTCCATTGGGTTTTGAACTCCCAAGATTAGAGTGTTGCCTGGGCTATTTCAGACTTTCAGCAAACCTGTGTTCTCCCGTTGTCAGTTATAGGTAATAATCTTTTTTTTTTTACTTCAGGCCTTAGAGGATATTGTCTGTGGTGAGGAAAAAAAATAGAATCTTTGAGATGTATTTGCATCAGAGTGGCTTTTATTGCTCTACCTATCCCACCTTCAGTTGCCCATACTTTGGGTTTTATTTATGTGTCTACAAGGGGAAGGCAGCATACCTGACATGGGTCGATTTATATTACAGTATTTAAACAGGATTAAATATCTCTCCCAAGGAGTGGAATGGGACTTTCAGACATAATGATAAAGGAATGAGTGAAGAGAAAGCTGTCCCAGTTACAGCCCAAGGGTTGTGAGAAATAGTGAATTACCTCCTCTCCAGTCACTCCTCTCACTGACATATGGTGGCTGGAAGGAAGGCCAGGGTTAAAGAGAAGAACAGAAAGAGAAGTGCCAGTGCCCAGCAATAGGCTGGTTTCTTTTCCCTCTATAGTCATGATTACCCAGGGCTCCTTCATGGAGATGACAGTCAGGCCAGAGGGAGAAGACAGTGAGTGACCTGGGCCCCTTCAGTCTTGCTGGACCAGCTGGTAGGATGGGTCTGAGCTCTGGGGCCTCTGCCTCAGAGGGTAGTCCAACTTCCAGTGGCTACCTCTGCAATCAGGGCATGCCTTGGGGGGCCTCCTATGGCAGTTCCTTCCAAACTGGCCTTGTTTTCCACAGTGGTAGCAGGTGAGTAGTCATCGAGCTCTTCTTGGAGCCCTGAGAATCGGACTCAGAGTTTATTTCTTTAAGAGCTGCTGCCAAGGCTGTTGCCTTCTCTCAATTCTTCTGTTTTCTCTCTCTAGCCTCCTCCTGCTCTTGATCATAAAATATTGAGGAGGCAATTTTAGTTAGATTCAAGTGAGCTATCTGGACCAGAAACCATCTTTTCTAAATTTTCTCTAATATCTGGGGCTGAGAGTGGAATAAGCATCTTTAAGAACACTGTCCTTCTACTGAGTCAGAAGCTAGGGTTATATGTTTTATTTCTTGTGAGTCATCTAAGAAGATGGAGGGGCTTACTTTCTCCTCCTGTTGAACAGTTGATAATTTAAGATAACTGAAAGGTTTAGTTTTTATCCTTCTTAGGCCCTCAAGGATGCAAGACTGAAGAGGCCTTCTATACCAATCTCCTATGTGGTTGGCAGGCCAGTAGGGGTCCTGCACAGGGACTGCTTGGGCTCCAGTAGGACCTGGTGGTTCCGCTGGCTGTGTTTGTTCTGGCCCCCTAAAATTAACAAGGTGATATTCATCTCCACCTGTAATGGGAGCTTGTATTGCTGCTTGTACCTCATTAGAAGTCAATGTTTGATTTCAAAGTAATATTATGGGCCAGGGATTTAACTCAGTGGTTCTGCCACCTGCCTCGAAAGCACAAGGACCCGACTTTGATCCCTGGAACCAAAAATAAACAAGCAAAAAAACAAAAAACAAAAACAATTTTAAAATGAAAGTAATATTACATCCTTCCAGTCTAGTTCCAAGATCTGAGTGAGTTCTCTAAAGTCATCAAGGTACTTATGAGCGTCATCTGAGAACTTTCCTAGGTCTTGTTCGATCTCTTTGAGGCCATTGAGAGGAAAGGACACATAGATACAGAAATGTGCGAAGTCACTATTTGCTTCTTGTAAGGGATATTGTCCTAGATGGGCTTGAACAGAATTAGCTAAGGATGATATGGCCCTGTACATGGTCTAATTGTGGCTGGCCTAGAAGCCTCGCCCTTAAATCCTAAAGGATAAGGGGGAAGGGGGAGGGACATCAGGCTCCAAAGGACAAGTAGGGACACCTTTAGCCTCAGCAATAGTAGGTGGGGCTTCAACAAGGGTTGTCTTGGAAACCTCATCCTCAGATTCAATAACAGTAGGTGGGGTTTTGACTAAGGTAGACTTGGAAACTTCGCCCTCAGGTTTCGAAAGACAAGGGCAGAAACCTCAGTGATAGCAGTCAGCAGTGCCTGGATTTCCTGTGGCTTACATTTACCTTTTGAACACAGGTAAGGATTATTTCTTAATGCAAAGAAAATCTGAACATAAGGCTATTCCACCTATTTTCCCTCTTTCTTAAAGCATGATTCTAGGTGTGAAATTCCATCATAATGAATACTACCCTCTGTATTCCATTTTGGCACTAGGGAGTAGGTAGGTCAGGCATGGGTGCAGAAAAACATTAAGCTGCTCTTTCTCAGTATGTGAGAGTCAAACATTTTCCAGTGTTTAAGAATGCCTTCCAAAGGAATGAGAGGTTCAGATATAGAGTTTCCTATCTGAAAAAGGAGAAAGGGACCAGCATTCCTGGTGAGACTCTACTTGATTCATAAATCCTCAAAGCGTCCTCGAGGTGACTCGGTGGCTGCCATCTGAAGAAAAATGCAAGATAGTCCTGGCATGGACTAGCCTCCTTTACCAGGTCAGCAGCTCCATCTTCATCAGGAAACTAGTGTTTCTACCCTTCCCTCCAGGTATTTCCAAAGCACAAGTGACAATTGATTCCAGTCGTAGTAGTCATGTCTACAAAAGGAAGCAGTGCTAGCGATAATAAACCATTGCTTTCTAGTTCTTTGAAAGAGAGAGGAAAATAGGTCAAAGATCAAATTAGGGTGGTTTTGCCTGCAAAAGAGATCACCTCTAGAGACTGACACAGTCAAGTACATGACTTGGAGATTCTGCCCTGGGCCCTAGGGTGGAGAAATTGCTGAGAAATTCCTGTTGTCTATCTAGTCACCTAGGCAACATTTATAAGCAGCACAATAAGGCTACTCCTTTAACATCCATTTTAAGTTCACCAAGCATTTGAAACTCACAGATCTAACGAGCAGCCACAATTCACAAGTTAGTAAAGGCAGCTTTATCAGTTTCTATGTGCATATGAAGGAAGAGTGAGACTGGCCAAATCCTCTGTTTATTCTGGTTAGCATGTCAAAAGCACAAATACAAGTTGCTGGGCCAGGGATTTAGGTCTGTGGCACCGTGCCTGCTTTGCAAGCGCAAGGTCCTGAGTTTGATCACTGGTACAAAAAAAAAATGCAAGTTGCTTAACTGTTTGGTATTTTCCCTCATGTAAGAAAAAACAGTTGCTACAAATTGCCTTAGCCTGACTTCCTGGAAGGAGAGGTAGTCTAACTACAAGGGATTCTAACATGAACTCCCAACAAGTTGGAAAAAAGTTCAAGGGGAGTTTTAAATTCACTAGCCGAGAGAAAAAGTCCAAATAAAGTTTAAGCCATGTAAACCTCCCAAAAATATCACCACATAGCATTCTACAAGTTCACAGTCAAAGTTCCAAAGTCCACAACCTATCAGCAACAGCATTTTTCTCCCCCACACACATAAATGATGAAGACCATGCCTAGGAGGGGAGAGAGAGAAGGTTGGGGTATTTTTTAATCTATCAAAAATTTGTTGTCTGTGTCTCTCTAGAGGCCTGTCTTACTAGCAAAGTGAGAGCAGTCCAGACCTGCAGCTCACCTCTTAATGGAGGCTTAAGAAAGGGCTCTGAGAGCATAGTTTCAGATCACTGAGACATAAGATATCTGATGATCATGTCCCTCTCAGCCCTGAGTCTGGGGTGAATGGCCACAGAGTCACGGCAAGTGTGGCCGTGGTCAGAGCTCTGTCCTTCCTCTTTCGTGTGAGGTCAGTGAGACTCGTGGTTTGTTCACCTGTCCAGCTTCTGCTTCACTGCAGTGTGGAGTAGGATTCTATGCCCTGGGCTCAGCTGTACCTGTTTCTCCACTCTTCTGTGACAAGCTTCTGTGCTCCCTTCACGTCGGGACTACTGTGGTGGTGGAGTCTTGATTGACTCTTCTTTAGGCACAAAAGAGCTTCTTGGTTTTTTCTTTTGTTTTTTTTTTTTGACATGGGCTGGATATGTGGCCCAGGCTGGCCTCGAACTTGCAGCAGCCCTCCTACCTTGTGGAGCGTTCACTTAACAGAATGATGACAAATATTGGCTTTTCTGGTTCCTTAACCCATTTCCCACTTGCCCTGAGAATACTCACCAGCAGCGCTGTGCCTACATTTACCCCAGGATGACTGTGGATCACTCCTAGGCTTATCCCTAAAGTGTGCCACAAAATATCTCACTTTATCATTATTTTCCCATTGTTCTAGGATATTTACAGTTTTTCTAAACAAGAGACCTCATTGTATATATAAGAATCTGTTTTTAGTTGTGGTCTTTCCACTGAAAAACTATACTTCATTCTTGCTTGCTGAAAATTAAATGAATGCTGGCATTGAACTGTAATTTTTTTACCTATAGAAAATTTAAACCAGTGAGTGTGGCCACACCTTCACTCCCAGAAGAGCAGCCAATGCCTAGGTGTCCCTGAAATGAGTCTCAGGTGAAAGCAGCCCTCCAGTGATGCACAAAGCCTGTCTCCCAGCAAAAGCCCAACCAAGTCAGATTAAGGATGGGGGTGAATGTAATATAGAACAAAATGCAAAATGGTTCTGCCAGGAGTGGGGCCAGAGGAGAAAACCAGAATGCTCACAGCAGCACCAACTACAGCAAAGAAGGGAAAGTTAAATGTGTCCATGCATGCATGTGTGAATGTGATTTCTGAGTCCTAGAACACAATATTTGACAACTGTGACCTAAAGGAAGAGAGGCTCACATGGCTCATGGTTTCAGGGGATTCAGTTCATGGTTGGCTGCTCCAAGGCAGAAGCATCATGGCAGAAGGGGTGGCATTAGAAAGCAACTAAATTCATGGTCGTGGAAGCAGAGAGGGATCAGTGCCAGAGTGAATGGGGGAGGGACAGACGTAGACCCAAGTTCACACCTGCATGGCCCACCCAGATGTGAGTTTTACTAATGCCTTGGGCCACTCCCAAGCTGATCAAGTTCACACTCCATCTTACCCATCAAAATGCCTTTTAGTAGACAATTATTGACTATCTACTTTGGTTAAAGATACTGTGCTTACCTGAGATAAAGATACTGCTGAGCCAGGTGGGTGGAACATGCCATATTCACAGATACTCAGAAGGCTGAGGCAGGTAGATCACAAGTTTCAGCCACCTTGGGGAACTTAGGGAGAACCTGTCCAAATACAGAATGAAAAACTCTTGCAGATGTTGCTCAGTACATTGAACCTGTGTTTAATCCCATGTAAACCACATACACATGCACACGCACACACACACACTTTTGTAGACAAATGAATCAAGCATGACCATTTGGTATTCTTAAGTGCTCTGATCACTTTATTCAATGGATGTCATGGAAAAAAAGAGGCAGGGCCTGAAATCGATCCGGTGGTGCGGATGTGGGAAGGTTTCTGGGAGATGGAGCGTCCTAGTGAGAGAGCAGCAAGTCTGAAGCCAGAGGAGGAGCCCAGGCCCGGCTGAGGAGAGCAGCAGAACCAGGGAGCCAGCAAGCTGGCCGCACAACTCTGCTTCTGAGATGTGCTCTGAGCCTCCAGGGACAGGCGATGTGCACAGCTTTGCACTTTGTGGTTGGAAACTGCACTGGGGATGAAGCAACCACACACTTTAGCCAGGCATGGTGGTGCCTGCCTGTAATCTAGGCAGAGTGGGAGGCTGAAGCAGGACAATGGCAAGTTTGCATCCAGATTGCTTAACTTAGCTACTTAGCAAAACCCTGTCTAAAATTTAACATTTTTTAAAGGATCAAGGATGTAGCTTGATGTGAAGGCCCTGTGTTCAATTCAAAGTAACAAAAACCAAAAACAAG
Organism: Heterocephalus glaber; assembly: GCF_053883595.1. Lineage (NCBI taxonomy): Eukaryota > Metazoa > Chordata > Mammalia > Rodentia > Bathyergidae > Heterocephalus > Heterocephalus glaber. Next base: position 21,415,289 of record NW_028258357.1, read on the forward strand.
ACAAAAAATGCTCTAATAATACAATGATACTGAAATTCTTTCATTCGGCATGGCATGTTGGCAGACACCTTTAGTACCACCACATGGCAGGCTGAGGCAGGAGGATCACCATAAATGTTCAAGGTCAGCTTGTGCTCCAAGTGAGGTCACAGCTACCTGAACCACACAGAAGACACAGCCTCAAAAACAAATAGTGCTATGTTTCAAAATCTGTCTTTTCCACACAAGTTTTTGTTTTTTATTTTTTGTTTTTTGTGACACTGAGGATTCAACTCAGACTGCATACATGCTAGAGATGTGAACTTCCACTGAACTACATCTTTACCTCCTTTTCAGAATTTCATTTCTAGACAATATCTCATTAAGTTGTCCATGCTGTCCTGGAACCTGTAGTTCTCTATCCTTAGCCAGAGCTCTCTTTCCTTTTGACATTGACAAGACAGACCAGAGACTCAAAGAGGTGGTGAACACCTCTTTCTTTTTATTTTCATATATTATTCAGACCGGTCTTGAACATATGTATGCCAGGCTGGCCTCAAACCCATGATGATCCTCCTGCCTCTGCCTAAGGAGTATTTGGATTACAGGAGTGAACCAATGAACCCAGCTAATTCCTGTTTCATTGGCTAAGAATACAGAAGGTGTTGGGAGGGAGGTGGCTGCAGAGAACAGGCACAGGAAGAGCACCCTTGGGCTGCCTTGTCCCTCTCTGTGTTGGGGGGATTCTGGCAAAGCTGCTGGTTAAATCACTGTTCCTCCATGCTGGTTGTACATTTTCATTTTGAAATAATTTTACATTCACAGACATGGTACAACACAAGTACAATTCCTCTATCCCAATTGTATCAATTCACAGACGGGTATCCTTTATTCTGCTCCTTTATCTGGGCATCATATATTCTTTGTGTGTTTTCATAAAAGTCATAAGTTCCCAGGCTGGACTTGAATTCAAGATGTTCCTGACTCCTTCAGGAGGACCTGGGGTGACAGGCACAGGCCACTGCTCCATGCTGCTCTGTCATGTTTTCTAGCCTTCTCTCTCTGTTCTCACCACTTAAAAAATCATTCAATGGCAAGTCTTAGAATTTATGTCTACTTAATCTCAATACATCAGTGGGAAATCCTAAGCATAAAAACATTCTCTTGTATAGTGACAGTAAAATGATCAAAGGCAGAAAATTTAGCATGAATACAGTACTATTATGGGATCCAGGATCTGTATTCAATCTTCAGCCACCTCTGTAACATCCTGTATAGGTTTTTTCCCCCTTGAGAGCAGTATGTTATTCACCTCCTCATATCTGAGACACAGTATTTGACACCCACATCTTACATGAGTGAAAGTTTATTTGACTCACAGTTGTAGAAGTCTCGGTCCTTGCATGGTCAGTGGTTCCCAGGGAGAAGGGCAAAGTGGAAGGGCCTGGGAGGAGGAGAGCTGCTCACAGCAGAGTGGCCAGGAAGCAGAGAGAATGGAGGAGGAAGAGGAAGATAAACCCTTCCGGGCCACGGCCCAGGCTGCACCCCCTAACAGTCCATTCGCTGGTGAGGGCTGAATGGGTGGATCCCCTGATGAGTATACACTTCCCAAGAAAAGGTCACCTCCCCAAAGCCCTGCCTGTGAACATAGGAGAGTTTAAGGGGACACCGTGGAAGTATTGCATACCAGGCACCCAGTCTTCTCCAAATTGTGTGAGGCCTCTATGGTCATTTTGTTTGTTTTTTGAGGTTTTTTTTTTTTTGTCTTTCATGAGTATTTTTTTTTCCTGGTACTGGGGATTGAACCTAATGAAATTATGCCCTTAGGACTGACATACATCCGTTTTCATTTTTAATTTTGAGAGTCGGTCTCACTATGTTCCTAAATTGTCCAGGCTATTAATTTCAACCTGGGCTACATAATGAGCTCAAGGTCAGCCTAAACCATGTAGCATGACCATATGTCAAAAAAAATCACAGAAATATATTTATGGAGAGAGGCAATGAAGATTGAGAGTAATACTTGAAATAAATTTCCCAGTGTGGCTTGAACATGTGATAGTCCTGCCTTAGCCCCCCAGAGTGCTAGGATTGCTGCCAGGCAATTCCACACCCAGCATGACTTTGAAAGTTCTGAAGAAGATAGGCCAGAGAATTTTCAGAATGTGCCTCCATTGACGGCTACCTGGGATTTTGAAGAAGAAGAAGGAGGAGGAGGAAGAGGAGGAGGACGAGGGGAGGAGGAGGGGAGGAGGAGGAGAAGGAGGAGAAGGAGAAGGAGGAGAAGAAGAAGAAGAAGAGGAGGAGGAGGAAGAAGAGGAGGAAGAGGAGGAGGAAGAAGAAGAAGAAGAAGGAGGAGGAGAAGAAGAAGAGAAGAAAAAGAAGAAGAAGAAGACAAGGAAAATCCTAGCTAAAAATTTGAAAGAATGAATTTCCCAGACTGGTTTTCCACATCTGTTCCTCCTGCATCAGCCTCCTAGAATGCAGGGATGACAGGCTGCACCAGCACACCCAGCATGACTTTGAAGATTTTGAAGAAGACAAGCCACAGCAATTTTAGCATATTCCTCAGTTGAGGTCTCCCTGGTACTTCCCATGATCAGATTCAGGCTGTACGGTCCTGACAAGCTCCTGCAGATGACACTGGGTCCTTCCATGGGGTCACAGTGGGAGGCAGCTGGTCAGATGTGCCTGGTCCTGGGGAGGTTAACACTGACCACGTGGCCAAGGCAGTGTCCTGTGAGGTCCCGCAGTGTGAAGCTGCTCCTTCCTTCTCTGTGGGAGACAGGCATCCCTGGGGAGATGTCTACACACACGGTCCTCATCAGAGGTCATGCCCTAGCTCTTCCCTGTATTAAGGATTCCCTCTTTCCTGTCTTCTGTACGTGTCAGCTGATATTCTACTCTGAGACAGACAGAGCTTTCTCTTTCTCTGGTTACTTCTTTATTCATATCAACTTTTTGCTTTGAAACAGAGTGTCACTATGCATTTCAGGCTGACCCTGACCTCACTATGTGGCCCAGGCTGGCCTGGAACTCATGATCCTCCTGCCTCAGCCTCTGAATGCTGGGATCACAAGTGAGGGCCACCATGCCTGGCTCCCAGGTCATATTCCTATGCTGTGGGAGCAGACACAGCCTTAGTCAGGGGCACTGTGGAGGCTCAGTATCAGGCCTGCCTGTTCCCAGAGTCCAGATTCCGGGACCCAGGTGGAAGTGCAGCCTGCCCCGTGGGAATCCCAAGTGGACCCATGAGGTCATCTCCAGCCCTGGGCCTGGTTCATCCCGCATCATGCATGTGAGGACTCTGCGGTGAGATCGCCTGTGGTGCTCAGCCCATTCCTGGGACCCGCAGTGGTGCAGGCTCCACATTAATTTCAGCAGCAGACACGGGGAGGGAAATGGTCTACAGGATGCCATGGAGGCCATCCAGGAACTCAGGGAGCAGCACCAGCACCACATTCCTGCTCATGATCCCAGTAGCCTGGACACTGCTGGATGCCACACTGGATTTTATGAAAGCTCCAACATCAGATTCTCCTGATGACGTAGCCCACCCTAGTCCAAGGATGGAGCTTCCTGGAGCCTGTTCTAAGAAAATAGAATGTGGAGGGTCAGAATCTCCTCAAAAATACTTGAAATAGTGGTTCATGCCTGTGGTCCCAGCACTGAGGAGGTTGAGGCACAAAGTTCACTGGGGGTTTGAGGCCAGCCTGGGCTTTATTATGAGTTCATGCCCAACTTGAACTATTTGGTGAGACTCTGTCTCAAACAATAACAGCAACAACAATAACAACAACAACAACAAAATGAATACTTTCCTGTCTTACCCGTGGAATTTTTTCCTTGCCTGTTTTTGCTGCTCAGGATTGAACCTAGTCACCAGGCCATACCTGCTGGGCAGCACCCCTGTTGTGGGGAAGCAGTGCTGAGCTTCACTACCTGGGTCCCCAGCAGTGCATGATGGAAAAAGGGCTATGAAGAGATGGACTTGACCTGTCTATCCTGGCCAAAGAAAGCAAGATGATCTGAGCAAGAGGAACAATTCTGAGGTCACATTGGAGATTTTTAAGTTGACTGAGAGCAGGTTAATGTAGCAAACTTTGGTTTTTCTACTACTAACAACTTCTCATCTCATCCAAACCTGCTCTTGTGGTTGTGTTACAGCAATTTTATGTTTACCAGAGGCATAGGAACTAAGCAGGACTTGAGGAGGTGGAGGGAGCCAAAAGCTTTGTTAAACTAGTAGGGCTAGAGGAGGTAATACTCTAAAGTCTGAGCTCCAAGCTTCTAGTAGAGCAAGGTTTTACACACTTGTTTCTGTTGGTGCAGGATAGAGCAAGTTGAGTGGAAGTAGAGAGACACAGAAGTGTTTCAGGTGGGTTCAACCTTTTTTCTTTTTAATGGGTGGCACAAACTTGTCTACAGAAGCAGAAAGAGTATTGTGGTTATGGATCAAGAATATCACCTTGGGACTTCATGCACCTGGGAGGGTTGTGGGACAACATGTCAGAATGTGGCTTAGCTGTTGTTATCTGTCAGTTTCAGGGCAAGCAAGCCAGGAGAGGGTGTTGTTTTCTGTCTCATTTCCCTCTTTGATGCCCTTATTTAGGCCTAGCCTCATAGGGCATCATTAGTTGTTATAGGATGATAGTTAGGGGAAGTTTTTCCCAGTAGTTAACATATTGACTGATGAGTTTTGTACTTGGTTCTGGAGAAACTCTGTGATTAACCTAAACAGACATGGGCCAAACAGTAGCAGGAAGAAAATGAAACTTAGTGGTCTGATTAAGCTATGTTGTCCAGTTGTCCCAGGAAAATGGCCAGAAGCCATTTGTTTGTGATTGTTCTAATCTGTAGGGCCTATCTCGCAGCTTTTGGGCAACATTTTTTATAATACCTGATTGATCATTGCAAAAATAACATTTTTCTCCCAGGAAAACACAGAGTCCACTGTTTTCAGCAGTTAAGACATCTAGGCCTCACCTATTTTGGAGGGCCACGGATGCCATGGACTCTAGTTAATTTTGTATGGTGAGGATGGAATTGGAAATTCCTTTAAGGCTCTCTGACACCTCTCAAGACAGTGACTAGAATGAAGTTATGAGAGTGGCTAATCCTGTGATGCTGGTCCCTATGCTAGAGGTTATTCCTAATCCTTCTAGCAGGGGTGTCAGTATGGGAACTTGGTATTGTCTAGTGTCTGGGTAAGTAGGAACCCTGAAGCTTTGTTCTCCTCTTGAATATCAATTTTGGGGCTAAGGTATCCCAGAGTACAAGTGCTTGTCCAGTTGGCTGGGAATAGAGGCATGCAGAGGTGCAACAGAGCCAGAAAACTCCCAGGGTGGATAGGCAGAAGAGGTTATGGATGTTGCAGACATGTTAGAGTATTTTTGTTTGGTGGTGTACTGTTCAGTACCCCACTGTCATTGCCATTGTGGCTCCAATTACAGTTGGGTCTTGTCCAAGGTGTGTCATTTGTATGGTCCCTTTAGTCCTATTTTCTGCAGAGGACCATAATATTGATTATGCCCATGGAGGCTGTAAAAGTTAATCCCACAACTGGCTTGTTTATAGAAGTGAGTCTGACCAAAGCCTATATGCCAAGGTCAAAGTAACTCCCACCCAAATTCTGTTCCCACAACTAAAACCTTCTGATTAGAAGGACAATGTTCTAATTACAATAATATATTTTGTCTAGTCTGTTCCTAATGTGAGAATGCTTTGTCATGTCCTTAATGAGCCTTCTTTACATTAATTTCCATCAGTGCCACATGTTGCCTTTATCCCAGTTGATTGCCAATGAAAGTCAGTGCCTGGGGACTGGCCAGTGCCTTTGTCAGTTACACTGGCATTGGTCATCCTGGCACCCCACTTTCTCTCCTAGTTCTGTCTCTTAGTGTATTTTTTCCCTCAGGCCTGCATCTCACACTGGAGAGGTGGGGACTAGAGACTTACTGCAGGAGTCTCTGGCAATTGGTGCCCAACATGGGGCTTGAACCCATGACCCTGAGATCAAGAGTCCCACACTCTACTGCTTGAGCTACCCAGGCTGATAATGCAGCACTGGCCTTGGCTTTTAAAGCCAAGGCTGTGTTTTCTCACTATTTTGATTTATGCTCTTCAGAGCTTTCCTAGCTCTTTTCAGTCCATTACTTATTTTCTCATTTCAGTTCTTTGCAATCTGAGTGCAAGCTCTGCTCAACCCTCTCTGAGTTCAACCAGGGCACCCCGCCTGTACCCTCCCGTGCACTAAGGCCAAGCAGTTCTACTCATTCCATTGCCCCCACCTCCTCCACATCTGTGATCTTAGCAACTCAAGTGGAGGGGGAAGCAGCTTGACCTCCTCCAGAGGGGAGCACTACAGTTTGTCTATAATGATGTCACCTTTTCTGAGAGAGGCAAGTCTTCCACATGAAAGACAGCAGATTCAGCAAACAGTTATTCTAAAACCAAAACTAAACAGTTCTCATCAGCAGCTGATTGGTGCAGAACAGAAGCTTGAGTGGCTCCCAGCCTCCATTGTTTGGGCCACAAAGCAGAGTGCAGAAGGCTCCAAGTTGTCAAGGTCTCGGTTAAAGTCTCAAGCAAGATAATTTTCCTTCTTTGTTGAGTTGTCTGGATGTTATTTTTGACATGCTCCCTAAGTTCCATATCTAGAGCTCATGTTTGTGAAAAATGATGATTATAGTTAACTATCTTTTGCAACATTTATTTCAACACTGCAGGGTAGCTGTAACTTTACCTTAACCACTAACCCCCCCTGGGATCACTCTACCTATGTGATCACTGCTACCCAATACCAACATGATGTTTGACTGTCCAGTCCCCCTGTTATAGACATCTTAGGGTGGAAAACTAAAACTTTAGGCTTCTGTAATGGGCCAAAGGACCTATATATCAAACAAACCCTATGGTCTCCACCTTGGAAAATCACAGAAGCACAGAACTGCCTCCTCTTGCCCAAATTCCAGCATAACTGTCATGAATGGCTATTTCATGGCACCAAAAATTTCCTACTCCACTGGGAAAATGATTGAGTTTTAAAAATATTTATTGAGTTTATTGGTACATTTTAGGTTTTCATTACAATCATATACATCATTGGGAATTTGTACATGTACATGATACATCTTCATTCTTATTTTTTCCCATTCCCCTGACCTCCCTTCAACTCCTCCACCCCTCCCTATGTACATAATGCCTTACTCTTTTTTATGGGGGTTTCTTTTTCTTCTATAGCTTTATTAGGAATGGGGTCTATTTCTTGGAATTCTGCATAGTAGTCAGAAGTGGGTAATGTCCAGACCTGAACAGGGACCAGGGTGGGCCTCGTCAGAGGCCATGGAGGCAGACACACATAGCTAACAATCTTGGGCCAGAGTGGGGTTTGCCTGATTTAACATGAAATGGACTAGGTTTAAGGTCTTTTGCAAGCGGATGGAGAGTGAAAGGTGGTTTTGAGGCTCATCGGTATGGGGAAACTGGTATATGTTAGGGGACAAAGCAAGTAATACCCACGAGGCTTCTCACCCATAGGATTAGAGTTAGAGCTAGTAAGCACCTTTTGGCCTTGGTCCGTCCTTCTGGAGTGACTTCAGCCAGACCTATCATGAAAATTACTGTCAGCAAGCCAATGATCAGCAGGAACCAAGGATGGCAGTTCATTAAAACAGTCTTGAGGTGGGGAGATCTTCCTGTGAATGGCATCCTCAGGCTTCTACCCTGTGTAGACTAGTCAGCCTCCAGTATACTAGAGCAGGGTTATTGTGGTTTCCAGTGGAGTCTAGTTCTGAGAGGATCTCAGGGATCAGAATGAGCAGTCCAGGCACCTCCAGAGTCTGTAATGTGGGCCTTTTTGAGCCTTGAGTTGTGCATCCAGGGCATTATACCTGTAAGTTTAACAGCAGTGTGGGTGACAACCACAACAACATGAGGCCCAGTCCATGTAGGCTGAAATAGTTCCTTTTTCCAATCTTTAACCCAAATTGAGTCCTCTAGTTGGAAAGGGTGTGCAGGGGTACCTGAAGGGATAGAGATGCTCTCAAACTGCCTTGTGGATGTTGGCAAATATTTTTCCTAGGGCCCTCATCTCAGTGGTCAGCTTGGTCTCTCCTAGCTGTCTGATATCTCTTCTAAAAGCTTTGATAATGGGAGAATGTTAGACCCAGTGAGAAAGAACCAACCAGAGACCAACTTTGGCCAAGTAAAACCTCTGGGGCCGAATGGATATGGACCCCAACCCAGGGAGTCATCCTTCTGATGACTCTGACCCAGTGAGTCTGCTTGCCGTCATGAAGAGACTCTAGATAGGGGAACCTGTGCAGCATCTGGCTTCCTCCTATCTACCCACAGTGCACCAAGAATCATTTGATTCTTACCTCTAGAGGCTTTCCCGATAAACTCCTGTGGGTCAGTTGATCGGTGATAGGGCCCCACTGGGACCGGCCTACCCAGAGCCCTGGAATACCGTCAGGGCAGCCTCTCCTTCCTCAGACCAGTGTCCGGAGGGACCAAACACCGCCAATGTCCGATCCTGGTCTCTCCTAAAAAGAAACAATGGCTTCAAGATAATAAGCTCCAGAGCAGCTGGCTATCTTGCTGGGGCCTCCAAGAATGTTAGACCCAGCGAGAAACAACCAGCCAGAGAATGATATTAAATCCACACAGGAGTTTATTACCGGCTGGGACCCGAGCTGAGCATTGGACTCAAGCCCTGACTGGGGGGAGACAAACATGTTTTATACACCTTTGAGGCCAACAGTTTCTAGGCCCCCCCATGGGATAGAACTAGCAAAGCAAGCAAAAGGTACAGAAGCGGAACGTCCTGCTGTTAGAACATTTGTAAAACAATAGTTTATTAATTGTTATTTCTAAAGGGACTTTTTAAGGGGAGGAGGTTTCTAAGCTTCCTCCTTCAGAGTTCATCTAAAGGGCAGGCAGATGAGTCAAGCAGCAATATGGAGTCTGTCTTGCTAACTAAGGTCCTTCAGAAATGACCACCCAAACACAATTTCATAGAGGGAGGACCCTAAGGGCCCTGGTGTACATTACACTTGGAGCAGGGCTGAGGTCAGTATGTCAACCAATGATACCTGGGTTTCCTGAAAGAGCTTGGACAGGGTGGTCTTTAGGTTGTAGTCCGTGCGTTCTACTTTCCCTGATCTCTGAGGTGTGCATGCTGTATAAAAATTCTGTTTAATTTTAAGCATGCCTTCAAGGTTCTGAACAATTTCTGCTACACAAGCTGGCCCATTGTCACTTCTTATGGTCAGTGAAAGCCCATATGGAGGAATGACCTCACACAAGAAAAGCTTGTCTACCTCTTATTCCTATTCAGTCTGGGTGAGAATAGCTTTCACCTAGCCCAAGTATGTGAAAATGAGTACCAGTAAATATTTGTTGCTCCAACTTGGTTTGATTTCTGTGAAGTCTATTTCCAGGTCTTCAGAAGGTGAGGGTCCTAGGTGGTGGATTCTGGGGACAGGGTTTGGCCTTTGGAGAGGATTGTTCTGGCACAAGTCAGGTATTGGTGGTTTATGGTAGCACAGAGGGAAGACAGCTGGGGGACAAAGAAACATGGGCCTAACAGTCTCCAGGGCAGGTTTTCTAAGATGGGTGATGTTATGTCCTTCTTGGACAAATGAGGAAGTGATCTGTTGGGGTATGAAGGTCCTCATGTCTGGCAGTCCACCATCCTTCTCCATTTTTGAAGAGTTTTCTGCTTGGGCCTACTGGATTTCTTCCTGGGTGTATTTTGGCTCATGATTTTGATGTGACTGGGGCAGGTATTCATAGGCCCTGGGGCAACAGCTCAGTTGTTTCTGTGTTGTTGTCAGCACTGTGGTCTGGTATTTGGCTGCCTCTTTTGCTGATAGTTCTGCCTGTTGATTTCCCTTTGTAATTGGACATATCCCCTTTTGATATCCTTGACAGTGCATAATAGTCAACCTTTTTGGCTCCCATGCAGCTACCAAAAGCTGAATTATCTCATTTTTTAATCTCTTTCCCCTTAGGAGTCAGCAGTCCTCTTTTTTTATATATTGCCTGTGGACGTGGAGAGTAGTGAAGGCACACTTGGTGTCAGTGTAAGGGTTGACAATTTTTCCTTTTGCCCATCAAAGGGCCACAATGAGAGCCCAGAGTTCTGTTCTCATTGCTGACCATTCCTTTGGGAGGGGGCCCACCTCCATCACTTCTTGGCAGTGGTGACTGCGTATCCAGCCAGATGTTCTCCATCCTGCGTGAAACTACTGCTGTCTGTGAACAGGGTGATGTCTGCCTGGGGCTCTGGGGTCTCTTTGAAGTCAGGTCAGCTGGAAAACAGTTTGTCAATGACTTCTTCACAAGCATGATCTGCAGGACCTACCTCGGTCTGCAGGAAGGTGACTGGATGTAAGGTTTGTGCTGTCTCTAGGGTGACCCTGGGGTTTTCACAGTGCAATCCTTGGTATTGAGTCATCCTGGCATTTGAAAGCCACTTATGTCATTGATTATTCATCAGTTTCATGACAGAGCACAGGACTTTAACCCGAAGTTCTTGTCCCAGAGCCAGTTTATTGGCCTCTGTGATGAGGATGACAGTGGCTGCCAGGGCACAGAGGCAAGGGGGCCATTCTGCAGAGATGGCATCCAATTGTCTGGACAGGTAGGCCACTGGCTATTGCCAAGGCCTGACAGCCTGAGTCAGGATCCCAAGGGCTATGTGGTTCTTTTCACAGACAAAGATGTTGAATTCTCAGCTTATGTCCGGTAGCTCGAGTGCAGGGGAACAAATAAGCAGCTTCTTGGCCTCTGTGAAGGCTTTTTCTTGTTGGTCTTACCACTCGAGGGGCTTTTCTTCTGGCCCCATCAGGGATGAATATATTGGTTTGACTTTTTCAGAGAACCCTGGTATCCATATGTGACAGAACCTGGTGGCCCGCCCCAGAAACTCTTGAAGCCTCTTTTTATTGTTAGGTCTCACAATGGAACAGATGACCTATTTTCTCTCTGACCCCAGAGAAAGATGGCCTTTAGTTACAACAAATTGCAGGTACCAGACACAGAGGCAGCATATTTGTGCCTTTCTCCAGGATATATTGTACCCTGTATTCAGTAGCAATTGTAGTAGGGCTTGTGTTTTCTCCCAACAGCTTTGTCAGTTTTCACTTCCCAGCGAGAGGTCATCTACATATTGGAGTAGGACGAAGCTCAGTTTGTCTCCCCAAAAGGTGACCAGGTTAGCAGCTGACCAGTGTGGGAGAGTTTTTGAAGCCTTGTGGGAGCCTCATCCAGCTGAGTTTTTCACCTGGTGTGGGGGTCTTCCCATTCAAAGGTGAACAGAGTTTGGCTCTGTGGGGCCCGGATCAGGGAGAAGAAGGCATCTTCGAGATCCAGACAGGTGAACCATGTTGCCACAGGTGGGAGTAGGCTCAGTAGAGCGTGGGGGTTAAGAAGAATGGTGTGTAGAATGACAGCGGCATTGTTGATTGCTCGGAGGTCTTACACTAGCCGATATCCATTTCCATCTGCTTTCTTAACTGGTAATAAAGGAGTGTTTCAAGGAGACTGGCACCCTCTGAGGATTCCTGCCTCTCACAGCCAGGTGTTATGTCCTTGGATCCCAATCCATGTCTCCCTGGGTACGGCATACTGTCTTAGTCTGATGGGTGTTGCTCCTGGCTTGAGGTCTGCTATGATTGTGGCTTGGTTCTTGGCTAGTCTGGGTGGGGAATTTTTGGCTCAGACATCAGGGTAGGCTTGCAGCAGGTCCTGCGGGCTGATGTCCTCTTGGGCAGCTAGCTACATGGTGTTTCCATTCTTCTTCTTGGGCTACATTATAGACAGAATGAGGCTTTCATGACCACCAAGAAGCAGGTTGCTGGGTCCCTGGGTGTGAAGGTTATTTGGGCCCCAGTTTGGTCAGCAAGTCTCTCCCCAGCAAAGGGATGGGACAGTTAGGCAGGTAGAGGAAGTCGTGGGCTACCTCATGTTCCCCCAACTACAAGTTTGTGGTTGACAGAACAGATGAGCCAGTTGGATTCCTGTAGCCTTTACAATTGTGGTTTCCCTTTTGGTGAAGGATGCCACTGGGATAGTCACAACAGAATGTCCTGCTCCCGTGTCCACCTTGAAAGTCATTGGTTGGCCCCTAACTGTCATCTTGACTGTGGTCTCCTAGGGAGCCGATACTGAGGGGGCCTGGTCTGTCCTAATGTGAATCAATCCCAGCAAGCCCAGTTACTCCTGAAGACTGTAGCTGGCAGCAGGGACTGCTGTGATTAGGGTTTCCTTTGGCAGTGTGGGTCCCTTTTCAGTTTGGGCATTCATTTTTCCAGTGTCCAATTTCCTTACAGTAGGTACACTGATCAGGGTGTAAGGAGGTTGGCTTCTGGATTCCCTCATTTTGTGGGGGCCCTAGTCTCTGAGTGGGATTGGGTCTCTGCAGTGCCACTGCCAGTGGGGAGACTTTTTGTTTCATATGTTTGTGCACTTCAAATTGAGCTTCTCGGTCTCAACTGGTATAGAACTTGGTGGCCACCTCTAGAAGCTGGGTTGAGTTCACACCCACAAAGCCTTCAAGTTTCTGTAGCTGGTGTTGAATGTTGGGAGCAGACTGAACCCCGAAGGTAGCACTGATGGTTCACTGGTTTTCAAAGGCCTCCAGGTCAACAAAGGTAAAAAGTCAGAAAGCCTTGCAGAGAAATTCTAGATGTCCCTGGGCAACTCATCTGACTTTTGAGAGACTGAAGGAGTCTTTCATTTGTTAGTGGATTTCTTGATGCTGTTCCCTGCACCCCTGAGGATGACCTCTCCATAATGCATGAGGGAAGCTTGTCTTCTTTCAGTGTGGAAGCCTCAGTCTGGCTTGGTGTTGGGAGCTGCCTGCCTGGTCAAGGCCTCGAGATATAAGGTCCTGGTGGGGGCTTGGGCCTGGAGATATTGTCTGGGCTCTGTGAGAATCCTGCATCTCTCTTCTATGTTGAAAAGGGTGAGTAGGAACTGGTGACAGTCATCCCATAGCAGCAGGTGGTTCTGGAAGATGGACTGCATAAGAGCAACGAGGTCCTGGGTTTCTCAGAGTAAGCCAAGATATGATGTTTCCAGTTTAGAAGATTGGTAATAATGAAGGGCTGGTAGTAAAGTGTGACCTCCTTGAAGCCAACCTTCTTGCACCCTGATCAGTGTGCCTACTGTAAGGAAATTGGACACTGGAAAAATGAATGCCCAAACTGAAAAGGGACCCACACTGCCAAAGGAAACCCTAATCACAGCAGCCCCTGCTGTCAGCTACAGTCTTCAGGTGTAATTGGGCTTGGTGGGATTGATTCACATTAGGACAGACCAGGTCCCCTCAGTATCGGCCCCCCAGGAGCCCACAATCAAGATGAATTAGGGGCCAACCAATGACTTTCAAGGTGGACACGGGAGCAGGGCATTCTGTTGTGACTGTCCCAGTGGCATCTTCTTCTAGTGGATATGCAGGGATGCAAGCTTTCTGGAGAGGCAACTGGATGGCTTGCTGCTGGACTGAGCACAGGTGTTGGGCAAGGGGCATATTGGAATGGTTGGTGTCCTCTGAGGCAGAAGTGGCAGCAGGACTGGCCCAGGGAGGTCCTCCTGGCATGGTAAGGCTGAGGGAGGTGGGCTGTCCAGGAGGATGGGTGGTGGAGGTAACAAGGGGGATTCAAAAAATAGGGGAGTGGCTCTAAGTCTTTTGGTGTGCCCTGGTTAATAATCTTTTTCTGGCTTTTGAGGTATGGTAGGGGTCCTGGGCAACAAAAATCTGACTCTGTCCCTTCCTATTAAAGCATCACTTGACCCAAAGTGGAAGGGCCTGAGCAATTTCTAACCAGGAATCAATATAAGGGAACTGGTTGGGGTGGCCTGGTTAATCAGTGACAACTTTCGAGACTTCCCAGACAGTTTGGACATTGAGAGTTCCCTCAGAGGGCCATTCTACATTGAAGTGAGGCCAGTCTACCTCAAAGAGAGTCCTCAGCCTCACAGATTTAAGTCTGATACCATATTCTCCACTAAATCCCTTTTAAAAGTTCTTGAACATGCAGTCTAACAATGTGGGTTTCCCTTGTGTGTCTCCCATGGTGTATGTGGTGTCCCTTCGAGGATGTTCCCATAGACAAAGGAAGGGAGTCCCCTGAGACCACTCAGATCCTTGCCTGGCTGGGTCCCTCACTGAAACTTAGGCATGTCTTGGTTAAGGTGCACCGTTATAAACCTGGGCCTAATCAGTCTCCTATTATGGGAGATGAGTCACTGTTATGCTGCACAATTCTGGCACAGCAGATAAGGGCCCACTTGGACTCCATAGCACATGCTGAAGAGCCACAAATGTTTTACATTTACTTGCACAGGTGCTCAGAGGTTATCACAGTCCACCCAACTTTGGCTTATCCTGACACTGGGGCCTCTATGAGACCCTGAGAGGTGATCAAACCCCTCTTCCATCCGGGGACTGGCCTGAATGAGGTGGCACAGGGGCCTTAACTTATCCTAAAGACCTGATGGAGGACAGGTCCAGCTCTCTGAGTCCAGTCTGGAGAAGTAAGTGCAGCCGTCAGTCACCTTTGCCTAGTGAGGGAGGTCCAGCCAGATCAGAAAGGGGCATGCTGCCTCATTCCCCAGAGAGGCTCCTGTCATCAGCTCTCTGACTCAGCCTGTGGCCTAAAAGGGCAGTGTGGTAGGTCTAATGATCAGGGAATCAAAATGTTATAGCAATTTTAGATTTGCAAGAAGCACAAGAACTGAGAGGCACTCACAGAGATGGAGAGAACTAAGGCTTTATTATGATAGTGGGCCCAGAGGAGGTAACACTCCACAGTCTGAGCCTCGAACTTTTAAAAGACCAGGGTTTTACACACTTGTTTCTGTTGGGATAGGCTGAGAGCAAGTTGAGTGGAATTATACAGACACGGAAGTGTTGCAGGTGGGTGTGATCTTTTGGGTGCAGAGTGCTCTGATCAATGGGTGGCACAAGCTTGTCTACAGAAGCAGAAAGAGCATTGTGGTTGTGGGGCAAGAGTATCATCTTGGGACATCATGTATCTGGGAGGGTGTGGGGCATATGTAAAAAGTGGATTAGCTGTTGCTCTCTGTCAGTGCAAGGGTAAGAAGGCCAAGGAGGTGGTAATTTTCTGAGTCAATTATACCAGTGTCTCATGTTAGGTCTCCAGGAACATGCCATGCTACCCAGGGTAATGGCTCACTGTGCCAGGCCTTGATTGTGTCCTCCCAGCCTCTGCCCCTGCATAGTAATCCATAGCCATCTGCCACTTAACTGGCACTGTGACAACTAAGGGACCAGTGAAACTCCTGAAGGAAGTATTTAGCCAAATTGAGAAGGCAGGAAATCCCACAGGATAAATATCTGTTTTATTCAACAGGAAAATAGTACACAACAAGCAGAGGAACTGTTCTGCATATAAAGAGGCTTTAAACTCATACATCCAAGAAACGTGTTGGTTGATTTGTGAATGCCTTAGAGTGTCTTAGTTACTTTCTCAGAGTTGAGATACAGGCAATAATCTAAAGAGGAGACATTTGTTTTGGCTCACAGTTTGTAGAGGTTTCAGTCCATAGTCAGCTGGCTCCAAGGCAGAGGGGCAGAGTAGAGGAGAAAGAGCTATGGCATGGGGACAGGAAGTAGAGAGAGAGAAATCCCACAGGAAAGGTGGGAGTTCTACCCTCCCAGGCCACACCCTAGTGACCCACCTTCTCCCTCCAGGATGCACCTCCCAAATCACATTCAGCTATAAATGCACCAGTGGACTGAGCCACTGACTAGTGCCACATTCCCATGATCCAGTCATCTCCCCGAAGCCCACCTGTGAGCACATGGGGCTATGGGGTGACACCTAGATATAAACCACAAAACATGGTCACTAAGAGAAGCTCAAACCCTAAGAGAATGGAAGTTCTACCTGGATGCTAATTGGGTGTTAACGTGGAAGTGTTCTCAAACTATTGGAAATGAAGGAAATAAGATTTTAATATAACTGGGCACAATGGCTCATGCCCGCTCTTCCAGCACTCTGGGAGGCTGAGGCAGGGAGATTGCAAGTTCGAGTCCAATTTCAGCAACTTAGCAACTTAGCCAGGACCTGTTTCAAAAACAAAGCCAAGAACTAGGAAGCTAGCTCACTCTGAAGGTCATTGGTTCGATACCCACTAACACACACACACACACACACACACACACATACACACAGTAATCCAAATGATAACAATGTAAATCAGGAGTTGGGTCACAGACCCTCCCTTGAACTAGGGGAAGCCAGGGGACAGATGATGCTATTTATGGGGATCCCACAAGTGTAGCTAGAGATGCCTGGGGTGAATTCTACCCAGAAGGCAGAGCTGCAGTGAGAGGGGAAGGTGCAGAGAAAATCAGCATAGCATGGTAATGTCCACTACACACCATCACAGTTGAGATTTTATAGGTTCCAGTATTTTCCAAACCTTTATTCTTATACTTTCAGCTTCACCCTTTATGTTCAGGAGCCTAACCAACTTGTTTGCTGGTGAGCTTTCAGATTGCTCTTACCTGGCTCCCACATGCTTAGGCACCGCTATCTGGTTAATGCAATCAGGACTTGGCAAATCAAAACTATTTTACATCTAGAGACCTGTCTGCTTAGTGCTGAAAATCAGGATGTCATTGTAGCAGAATTTTTATTGTGGTTTGGTCTTCATCTATTTTGGCCCTGGGGTAAATTCACATGTTTGTATCTAGGAGATGTATTGTCTTCTAGAAACGAAATGCGTGCTAATGAGGAGGCTCCTGGCAGTGTCCAGGCCCTGGGACCCTGAGCGGGAATGTGATGCTGGTGCTGCCCCCTGAGCTCCTCGACGGCCTGCAGACCACTGCCCTCGCCGTGCCATGGCTGAAGGTGCTGTGAAGCCCGCACCACTGCAAGTTCCAGGGATGGGCTGAGCACCAAGGGCGATCTCACTGCAGAGTCTTCACATGCATGATGCAGGATGAACCGGCCCCAGGCCTGGAGATGACCTCATGGGTCCACTTGGGATTCCCATGGGGTGGGCTGCACTTCCACCTGGGTCCTGGAATCTGGACTCTGGGAGCAAGCAGGCCTGATACTGAGCCTCCACAGTGCCCCTGCCTGAGGCTGTGTCTGTCCCACAGCACAGGAATATGACCTGGGAGTCAGGCGTGGTGGCATCACTTGTGATCCCAGCATTCAGAGGCTGAGGCAGGAGGATCATGAGTTCCGGGCCAGCCCGGACCACATAGTGAGGTCAGGGTCAGCCTGAACTGCATGGTGAGAGTCTGTCTCACAACATCGAAACAAAAGGCTGATATGAATAAAAAAGTAACCAGGGAAAGAGAAAGCTCTGTCTGTCTCAGAGTAGAATATCAGCTGACATGTACAGAAGACAGGAAAGAAGGAATCCTTAATACAGGGAAGAGCTAGGGCATGACCCCTGATGAGGACAGTGTGTGTAGACATCTGCCCTGGGATGCCTGTCCCCCACAGAGAAAGAAGGAGCACTGCGGGACCTCACAGGACACTGCCTTGGCCACGTGGTCAGTGTTAACCTCCCCAGGACCAGGCACATCTGACCAGCTGCCTCCCTCTGTGACCCCATGGAAGGACCCAGTGTCATCTGCAGGAGCTTGTCAGGAACGTACAGCCTGAATCTGATCATGGGAAGTACCAGGGAGACCTCAACAGAGGAATATGCTGAAAATGCTGCGGCTTGTCTTCTTCAAAATCTTCAAAGTCATACTGGGTGTGCTGGTGCAGCCTGTCATCCCTGCATTCTAGGAGGCTGAGGCAGGAGGAACAGAAGAGGAAGACCAGCCTGGGTAATTCATTTCTTCAAATTCTTAATTATGATTTTACTTGTCTTTTATTTTTTTCCTTTTTTTTTCAGGAAATACCAGGTAGCTGTCAATTGAGGCACATTCTGATAATTCTCTGGCCTAAATTTCAAAGTCGTACCTCAGCCTCCCAAGTGCTGGTGGTATAGGTGTCTGCCATCATACCCTGCCAATTGCAATTTTTCAGTATGATGTTTATATTTTTAGACCAATTTTTGTCTTGGCTTTGGTTTTTAGTACTTTGGATTGAACACCGGGCTTTTACACTGGCTACTTGATCCTTTTTAAATCTCTTGATTTTAGATAGATCTTGCTAAGTCGCTAAGTTGTACTGTCTGGGCTGAAACTTGCCATCCTTCTACCCCAGTGTCCCAGACTGCCAGAAAAGCAGGTAGGCACCACGATGCCTGCCTAGAACACATGGTTACTTGGCCCCCATTGCACTTTCTGTCCACAATCAGAGGGCAAAGCTGTACATGTCCCCTATCCCTGGAGTCTCGGAGGACAGCTTTGAGAAGCAGAGTTGTGCTGCTTAGGTTGCTGACTCGCTGTGTCTGGTGCTCTCCTCAGCCTGGCTCTGGGCTCCTCCTCCTCCTCCTCTGGCTTGAGACTTGCTGCTCTCTCAGTAGGACTTTGCATCTCCCGGAAACCTTCCCACACCTGCATTACCCCATGTAGTTCAGGCTCTCTCCTCTTTGCTTCACAACAGCCAATGAAGTGTGATCAGAGCCCTTAAGAACATCAAATCGGCAAGCTTGGTGTATCTGTCTGCAGAGGACTGTGTGTGTGTGTGTGTGTGTGTGTGTGCGCACACGCGCTTTACATGGAATTGAATGCAGGTTATTTGTACTGAGGAATATCTGCAAGTCTTCTGAATTCTGTATTTTGAGACACAGTCTCACTAAGTTGCCCAGGGTGGCTCAAACTTGTGATCTACCTGCCTCAGCCTCCTGAGTAGCTGGGATTATGTGTGGCACCCACCTGGCTCAACAATATCTTTGTCTCAGGTTAGCACACTGTCTTTGTCCAAAGGGAACAGTCAGTACCTTTGTCCTGAAAGGCTCTGTGATGGGTAAAATGGAGTGTGAACTAGATTACCTCAGGAGTGTCCCAGGGAATTAGTAAAACTCACTTCTGGGTGGGTACTGCCAGTGTGCTCTTGGGTCTATATCTGTTCCCTTCCCCATTGACTCTGGCATTTGTCCCTCCCCAGGTGAAACCTTTCTCTTACTACTCCATTCTCAAGGAGCCAGGACGTCTCCAGCTGATGTAATCCTGTCCTGGACTGTCACAGCATCACCGGAGGTCTCAGCTGTGACCAGAGGCAAAAATGGAGTTATGCCTGGACATGCCATAGCCCCCTGCAGGCAGGAAAACAAGGCCTAAACATAATTTAATTTTGCAATGCTTTTCCCCCAAAGTTATGTAGACTTGCTCTTGACATCAACCCATGTATAATTTACTGTGGCATGCGAGGCTAGAATCTAACCTTTCTTGAGGCAGTTATCCTGGCCTGACATTGTTTATGAATAACTCATCCATTTCACACTTATTCAGAATGAAAATCCTTATCATATATTACATTTTCATTTTTCTCTTTTTTCTCCTGTATCTCTTAAGAAAGAGGATCAAGGGATGGGTGGAGGGCATAGAGAGGGAAGGGAAAGCAGATGAAAAAGAAATTATGATCTCTTATGTACATGTACCAACCTCCCACAAGGAATGTAAGCATTATGTTCTACACATATGTACTAATACACTAAAATTTAAAAATTATCATTCAAGATTAATAAAAAATTTTAGTCATTTGGGGAAGAAAAGAACGTCTAGAGTACCTCCATTTCCTCCTGTATCTCATTGTCTGTAAAGGAAGCCTAGTTCTGTCACATGAGACACCAAAGCAGAAATAAAATATTACACTTCTACATGCAAGGACTTATGTCCATATGGATTAGTCTCTTTCACGGATCAGTCTGTCTCTACAACTATCTCAGTATTTGCTGTGAAGTGACAGGCTCACAATCCCCCTCAGAACCGCCTCCCATGGTGTAAAGGTCCTGCCCAGGCCCCCATTACTCTAACATTCCTCTGTGCCCCTGAGGCCCACACACTCCTCACAGGGAAGCAGGGCGATGAACCTCTCCTATAAGGCAGTGGGATGTCCAGGGGGAGCAGTCTTTAAGTATTTCCCGAGTAATTCATCACAGGTGTGTTTGGCACTGCTGCCTAGGGATATGTAGGGACAAGGCCCTGTGCCTGGAAGAAGCTGCTGCCTCCCTAATGACTGCCAGCAGCCAGGCTTCAAGCTGAAGTCCCCTCTGAGAGAGACACAGGAGCACACAAAGATGTTCAGATGCTCTTATGGGAGACCAGGAGTCAAGGCTGCTCGCTCTGCCCTCACTGCAGCACTGAGATCTCTGCCCTGGAAGCGGGGCAGGGGAGCAGCACCTGACTCCTGTCCTGTGCCACATGAGGGGACACAGTGTGGCCAGTGGCTGTCACATGCCTTCCCCTCACTCCCCTCTGTTCCCTTCACCCGCTGTGGACTGGGACAGATGGCCTTGGTGTCCTCCCTGGTTGGCTCATGGCCGCTGTCCCCTAGGCCACTCCAACATGAGTGTAACTCAGCTGTTGTCCATGGTGGGCCCCCACCTTGTTCTGCCACTTCAGAAGTTGGCACCAACATCTTTGGAGAAAGGGGAGGGACACCTCGGTGTGGCTCGCATCTGGGAGCGAGGGACCTGGGCCCATTTTTAAGACCCCCATCCTGCTCAATCCCCAGTAAGCTGTAATAAACACAGTCAGGCCTCTCCAGTATTCCCTGATGGGCCATTTTCAGTTCTTATATTCTCACAGACATAATAGCTGTCAGTGTCACAGGTCTCTTGTACCAGGACAGCTGGGCTCTCGTAGATGCCCCCACCCCGACTTGGACCAATCAGCAGGCCCAAATATAAACCAATCACAGGGCTGCAGCTGCTGTATGCTAGCACCGCAGTCACAGTTTTGGGGTCAGTCGATGCAGGAGGGCTCTGACGGGTGTACTGACCCCTGTGCTCCAGGACAGGCCCAGTTAAAGGCTCACGTCCATGGTCCTATACATCTGCTCATGATTTACTTCTCAGGTAGTGTGGGCTCAGGCCTTATAAAGGTACTCAGGATTCTTGTCCTGAGTAGCATGGCCAGGGTGATCACTGTACAAGAAAGAGCAATAAACATTAGGGGTGCTTAACCTGGTAGAGCTGCAGAGAACAGTACCCAACAAAGATCAATGCAGAAAGCAGCAACCTGCAGAATCTCCCAACTTTATTGGCACAAGCAAGCACCAAACAGCAGCAGAGGAGACCAGAAGCCGGCTGAGCCATCCAGCATCATGGGACACCATCCAGTGGCTTCAGGGTCACTCTCAGATCTGTACTGCACCAGGTCCTGATTTCTATCTTAGTGGAGCAAAGAACCCTCAAGTGACTGGCAACAAAGTGTTGCTGTCCATCAGCTTTGAACACATGAGGTATGGAGCATGTGCCCTCTGACTGAGCATGCTCAGGAATGGCTTGCCTCTACAGCAATGAGGAGCTCTTCCAAGTAGGTCACACACGAGTCTCCCAGACACAGTCCTCTGTCTCCTATGTTTGGAGACACTGCACTTGGAGTCATCCCCACTTGCTCCTCTTCCCTGCTGCAAGTAATAAACCTTTCCTAACTCTTGATCTCCTGATTGTGCTTATTGGCTTTGAACTCACCAGGGTGAAAACCCACCCTGCTTGGATACGTATGGTGTTGAATTGATGGAAAGCTGATTGGCTAGAAACCCAAGGGACTGTCCTTGCTTCCCAGCAGAAGCAGTGGGCGGTAGCAGCTCCCAGGGTTTTCCCTCCTACACTGCCCAGGGTGGGCCCCAGCCAGGTGGGGTTGCTCCTTCATGGAGCCGGACAGGCCAGCCCTCTACTGCCTTCATGCTGGGCAAACATGGATCAACGAGTGGTGCTTGACCAAGAGTCACAGTAACCATGACGGAAGGATTTAGATCAGGAAGGCACTCACATGGTCAGAGAGAGGTCTGCAAGATTGTGAGGTGTCTGTCCTGGATAATACTGACACAGAAGAACAAGGCCCAGCCCTTCACTTTGTCCGCTCAACCCCTGATCAGCTGTGACCTCATGTCAAACCCCTCCCACACACTGGTCTTGTCCCCAACAGGGCATGATCACCACAGCCTCCCCTACTGGATGTGTTCGACAAGGAGAAGCCACGATGACTTTGACACCACCATTTCCACAGAAACTGAAGGGGGCTGTCAATCAAGCCGCTGCTTCTCCTGCACCATGGCTGAGTTCTCACCATGACAGCTGGGGCTGCCTGGGACGCCCCACAGCAACACTGGGGAAGTATCTTCCTTGGCTGGTGCCAGCTTCCAATAAGGACCTATAGTACACGGCTCGCCCCACTGTGCAAAATTTAGAAAAGGAAGTACAATCACAGGAGTGTATTTTGGTAACAGATTGCTGGGTTTCAGCCAAACACAAACAGCTGAGCTTCAGCCCGTCCCAGAACCACCACGCACCAGCCCCCGCCAAACATGAGGCCCAGGGCAAAAGCATTCCCGTAACTCATCATGTCACTCTGTCCTTGATTCCTCTGTTCAGATGTAAAACCATGCTGCTCTAGCCACATAGCAGAGTGCTCAGAACTCCTTCCACTGTGAGTGCTGCTTCCTTCACGAGTGGCTCTTTCCTCCAACTGTTAGATTTGTCTACAGCTTGTCGTTTAACACATAAGAGCACCTAACATACCAGAACTGCATATTTTTCCAGAATGTGCAGATATGAATTACCCATTTCTTTTTAGATCATTCATTTCACTGTTCTTCGTTTTCAGCTGTTGGACTGTCCAAAACTTCAATCTCGCCTTCCCCACCTTCTGTATTAGGGAGCTTAATGTCACCCATAGTGACTTCACAGGCAATGCTACAGTCTGCATCCTCGGTCTCTGACCTGTCCTCTGCTCTGTGTTCATCGCTCTCTTCTGAACTATTTTGTTGTTTTGGACCTAACTGTTTCATGTCAAATTAGGCCCATCCTGCGAAAAGTAACAAGTGAGTAATCTAGTTTAGAGTAATCCTCAAAAAGGTTGCAATAAGACAACACAGGGAGCAAGTAAAGAGTAACACAAATAATGAACCAGAAATGTTAGAAAAACAAAGGTTTCTCAAAGCTAAGCACAGTGGCCCTTGCTTGTAATCCAGGCTACTCAGGAGGCTGAGGCAGGAAGATCATAAATTCAAGGGTAGCCTTGCCAACTTAGCATGCCTGGTCTCAAAACAATTTTTTTTTTCACTTTGAAAGAATTTCATGTGTAAGCTAATTACAAAAGAAAAAGCACTATAGCCACCAGTTTTGTTATAACAATTTTAAAGATGCTTCACCAATAAGTAGTTTTCTACATATATAAAGAAGCTATCTCTGCAAAATATTATTTACCTTCCTATGGAGTAACTTCACAGTCTCAGATCTTGAGCCAGGAAAATAAAGTTTATGCTGGTGAAACAACTTGGAGATTCTGACCTCATAATATCCTTTAAAATTATAAAAAGATCTTCCAAAAGGGGAAAGAATATACCTAGCAGGGCCTCCTCTGGCAAACCCATGCCCAGAGGGACTGCCTACAACCTGCAGGACTAGACCAGCGGCAGCAGGCTGAAATCTAGGAGAAGTGACCTACCTTCAGTGCATCTACCTGAGTCACGGAGTTATCAGCAGACTTGTAAGAAAGCAAGAAAACAGTGTAGAGATAAGATTCCTATGAACTAAACACTAGTATTTGGCTGTGATACCAAAGGTGTTGAAGAATAAAACAAATATGTTGATTATCATTCCCAAATGACAGCTCTGCCATTATTACGGAAAACTGCATGTGAGGTTTCTATTCTTAGGAGATTGCAGCTTGAAGACTTTCAAATTAGAATCTTAAAGTGTGATAAGCTCCTTTAAGCAGTAAGTCACAAATAATGAATATAGCACTGAACTAAGAAGATGGGCTTCTAACTCATCTTGGATTATTCGTGGGAGTATCACCATTGAAAGAGATCTTTTTCCTGAGACAGTCATGTTGCAGAGTCACACAAGACAACACAAAATTTCTCCAGTTTTCCCTACAAATAACAAATAGGAAAATCTGATTACAATAATATATTTTATGAGGAAAACATGTTTCTTAAAACTGTGTTTTCCGTTACAGCTATGACTGATGGGAAGTTAAGAACCAAATTTAAGACCTGATCATTTTTGTAAGCAAAGAGAATGTATACATAAGTTAAAATTCTGGTTAGTGTTTAAAAAACTTTTATAGGAAACTCTTTACAAGTGGAGAAACTAAGGCACAGAAACTTAATCATGTTCAGATTCAAGGCTGAATTTAATATTCTAGGTAGAAATAGAATTTAGGGCTCTGGTGCTCAGGGAAATGGGTGATGTCTTCCCAAAGAGAAAAATATATTTATTTTGGTGTGTGATATTAATAAGTTGTTTTTGAAATATATAATGTGAATTTTTGGGAAAATCTTTCCCATTTTTAGTTCTATGGAGGCTGAGGTTTCTAGGTATTTTCTCCCCAAAATATAAAATTGAAGGGGAGCTAGCTTTTAAATTAAAATAGGATTAATCTTAATTCCAAAATGACCTGAGTTCATTCTGCATTATTATATAACCAGCAGTACAGAGGCCTCCCCCGCAGCTCACACTTAGGTGCTTCTGTGAAGCTGATATAAGTGGACCCTACTCCACACTTACATAAAGTACAAAATTAAGCAGGATGTCTCAATCTAACTTTTCATAAACTCAACTATTTGAAGATGTCAAACTTATTACAGTGAGATCACATATAGTGGTATGGTCTGAAGTAGCCCAAAATCCAAGTATTTTGTTTATCCAACATGAAAACCTCTTCATACTGAGGAGTGAACTGTGAACTTACAGATCTTATGGACATCTTTCCCCACATGTATGTTTTAATCACAAAACTTTAAGTTTGCATCTGTGAGAGCTCAGGTAAGTGTCTGTAGTCATAATGTAGTAGTACAGTGCATTCCACGTAAGGGTAAAAAATAATTTTCAAGTTTGTTTTTAAAGTGCTCCATGTGCTGTATTGTCAACTTCTACATTATGGGAAGCCATTAGGACTCATAATAATCTTTAGAAAAGATCAGCAGTTAAAGAAAAATGATTTGTTCAAAAAAGGATATATAGATTAAGAGATGCAAAAGCTCTTTAGGGACATTCAAATCCAATGTTTTCGAAAATCCACTAGCAGACAGAAGAGGGATGGCAGAAGTATTTAGAGGAATGTCAGAGTTTCAGAGATTACAAGGTAACTAGTGTGTAAACTCAGAGCAGTTTACATATTTTGGTAACAAGTATTTGTTTAGCAAAACAGGGACAAAAATAAACTAGGTACTAGTTCCTTATCAGAAATGAAACAAATCAAGTTTGCCCAAATACTCAGCAGGTGAATTATAAACATTTTTTAAAGAAATTTCACGGCTAATAGGTTGCTTCATCCCTGTTGTTGTCACCGTCAGCACCAAAATCGTCCCCGCATTCAAAGTATGAATTAATGTCGCCATTTTCCTCTTCTAGCTCTTCTTCGTCGCCATAGTCTTCCTGTTCTGCATCATCATCGTCATCGTCATTGTCATCATCTTCCTTTTCTCTTTGCTTCCTTCTTTCTCTCCTTTTTCCTCATCAGATTTTTCACCATCACCTCTCTTTTCCAATTCCTCAATTTTTTGCAGCACATCTGCAGTATTAACGAGTAAAGAGACTTTGCCTGTACCTTTTGTGTTTTTGGATTTTAGGTCTTTTCTGCATTTTTTCCACAGCATCATCTCTCTTGGGAGTCTTCTCCGATCTGGTATCCATTCTTCTTTGTATGTCTGCATGTATTTTTTGCTATACCTTTCAATATCTGGCTTTTCTTCAGGTTTTCCAATAAAATAAGGCTTTCTTTTCATTGTTTCTCTCAATTCCTGCTTCAAGGCCAGCATGTAATCTTCACTTTCTCCTATTTTCAGTGCCACTGGTTTATAATCTGTATCCTAAGGAAACAGTGGTGGTGGCTTGAACACTACATCAGGCAACTTTTCACCTTTGCCAAAGCCAACAGCCTCAATATTAAAGGTATAGGCAGCACGACCTCTTCCTTTATTCCCAGCCATCAAATTTAGTTGTACCAGAAGAGAGGGCAAACCCTGCTTACTAAGTCTCGAGCCTTGAGCAAGAGCTGTGCGGGGTGCAAGCAGCGAGGCTCGGGGCCACAGGTTGCACCTGGGACACACGCGCACCCTCAAAATAAAATTTTAAGCAAAGTCCTGGGACCCATCTCACAGGTAGAATGCTTGCCTGGCATGCTCAAGAGTCTACGTTCACTCCACACACCAAAGGTGGTGAAATGTTTTTGGTACAACCTGGCACTGTTGTGCTCTCAGTGGAAGGATCATCACAGTGATGACCTGCATTTGCCAAAGGCAGGGAAAGTGGCCTCCAGCCCAACTGTGCACACACGGATCACACTCACCTGCACACACTCCGTATGAACACGAGCCAGGCTCCACGCTGGGCACTAGAGACTCAACAGCAAAAAGTCAGCACAAAGCCCGGCCCCTAAAGCTCACAGGTCTGAGCAGGGCCAGCAAATTAGTCTAAGGCCAAACACTGCCTGCTCCCTGCTTGTGTTCAGCTTGTGAACTAAGAATGGCTGTTACATTTTTAAGTGGTTGGAAAAAATCAAATAATACTATTTCAGGAGAGGGGGAAAGTGCAGGAAAAGTCGGGTTTCAGTAGCCACGAGGGAGGCCTCCGGATCTGGGGGCGGCAGAGGCTTCGCAGGAGAGCAGGTGAGACAGGGGCTGGAGGCAGGGCCACAGCCCGGGAAGGGATCCCGAGTCCAGCGAACACCATGGGAGGGGTCCTGGCTCCCAAGCCGCGGCCACCCACAGAGAGGACGCGCCTGAGAGAAGGCGCAGGAGAGGGAGACAGCTAGGAAACTCGGCCAGAGTCCAGAGGGGGCACCGTGACTGCCAGGACCAGGGCCGGAGGCGATGGAGCTCATGCAGCGGGGCTGGGTTGGGGTTCGCTCTGCAGCAGGGCTGACCGGATGTGGGGCTGATGGGACGCACTCGGTGACTACGGGGTGAGGTCTGTCCAGATGCAGGGGCTGTAAGGGGAATTCTAGTGTAGAAAGGACGTGAGATAGAGACTGTGATAATGCTCACACAAGGTGTGTGGACTCGGCCATTCTCACAAACACGTCTTTATGTTTGCACACTGAATGACTCAGAGTGATTCCCTCTTTTGGGGCCTGGATGGAGGAAAATAAGGCAGGTAGGGCATTTAAGAAAATACTGATTCACAATAACAAATGCCCCATTCGAATGAAAGCCCTCCTGTGACCCCTGTGAGTGAATCCCTGTGCTCTCCCTGGGAAGCGTAGGCACCCACAAGGCCTTAACTGCAAGGTCACCGTGTTCCTGTGCAGTGACAGAAACATAGGCTCAGCCCAGAAAAACTGAAAATGAAACTTGGAAATGAAGTGGAAAAGTTCTGGCTCTTCTTGGTAGGTGACAAAGAACCCCGGTAATTTCACCACATTAAAAGAAGATGAAGCATGGTTACCATCTGTGTAACTTGGCCGAGGGTCCAGTCAATATTTTCAATATTGAAATGGCCAAGGGGAATGGCTTCCATTGTCTTTCTGAGTTTCTCCTTTGCTTAAGCCAACAAAATCAGTTAAAACCCCAATTTGATAAAAACTAGATACTAAGAGATCTGCTTATTTCAATGAACCTCAAGTCCATTATAAACTGGAGGATACTTCATCATTGAATGAAAACCACTGATAAACGTGAAAAGCTTAGCTGGACGTGGTGGTGTACATCTATGATCCTAGATACCCGGGAGGCTGAGACAGGAACATCCAAATTGCCTAGGAAACTTAGCAAGACCTTGTCTCAAAAATTAAGATTCAATCAGTGCTGGGGTTGCAGCTCAGTGCAAAGGTCTGGGGTTCAGTCCCTGTGAGAAACGCTGCACAAGAGACCAGCTTGACACAGGCTTTGTGAGCAAAAGGCTGGTTTATTCTCCACCAGGGGGCAGATGGGCTGAGATCAGGAAAGATGTCAGCAACTGGCCAGAGGGAAGCAAAGTTTCATAGGGCTTGGGGAGGGGGTGCTCTCTTAAGGAATCTGGGTGGAATGCTGTGGTCCAGGTGCCCAGGATGTTCAAGGCAGGTGAGCAGATAACGGAGTCCTTGGCATCGGGAAGATTGCAGTCCTGTCTTCAGTTTTTTTTATGGCCATCTGTGCTGAGAAAAGCATGAACCTTTCATGGTTTCCTGTTGTTTATTGATAACAGCATCTTTGCTCAGAGGGTCTCACTCAGGTCAGGCGTTACAGTCTCCAGTACTACAGAAAAAAAAATAAGAAAGAGAAAAATTAGTGGTGTATGCAAGCAAGCCTCACAGTAGGCTGAGGCAGGAGGATCAAGAGTTTGAGGCCAGCCTGGGCTACACAGTGAGCTCAAGGCCATCTTGCAGTATACTGTAACACCTTGAGTCAAAACAAAAGTAAATTTCACAAACATTGAAAATTACATGAAAGCCATTGGAATAAATTCTGAGTGTGGAAACAAATTACAAGTGTTCAGTGCTTGAGCATTAGAGAATAATTAATGACCAGAACTGGCCCCGTTATATGGGATCGGCTACCACTTAAACACCAGCTGCTCCTATAGGATGTCTGGAGCTTTCTCACAGATGTGCACTAAGTTAGATGTTTAGTTACCCCTGAGAAGCTTTCCTGTAACAGTAACTGTAGTTTGGGGTATTTATTAGGGATGGGGTCTCACTATGCTGTCCAGGTTGCTCTTGATCTCCTGACTCAGGCAATCTTTGCTTCTCAGGCTCCCAGACACTGAACTATAGGTCTGCACCACCTCACCCAGTGGTTAGAAATCATAGCTTTGGGCTCCACAAAGTCATCTCACAGGTAGTTTTCAGGAAAAGTTATCGTTTTCTTGTTTTGTTTTTGTTTTTCTGAGACAAGGTTGTCACTAGGAGGCCCAGGCTGGCCTCAAACTCCTGATCCTCCTGCCTCAGCCTCCTAAATGCTGAGATTGGTAGTGTGCACAGCTGTGCCCGGCTCCAAAGTCGCCCTTCTCGCTGTTTTCGTGGTACTGGGGGTTGAATACAAGGCCTTGACGCTGAGCTACATCCCTGTCCCTTTTTACTTTCATTTTTTCTGAGTCATTTTTTCTCGCTAAGTTGCCCCAGGCTGGGGTCATCCTGGAAGGTGGGGTCCTCCCTAGGCCCCTCCCCTGTCCCTCAGCTCCTCAACGATTCCCTGGCAGCAGCTCTTTGGACTCTGAGACCCTTGACCTCTCCCAGGTGGGCACAGAACTCCACGCAGGCTCAGGACTCACCATGGACTCCAGGGCTCCGCAACCAGCAGGGTAGAAAGGGTCCTTGTGCAGGAAGGAGGCTCAATCCAGGGGGTGGGGATAAGGTCGTGATTGGAGGAAATCAAGGTGTGGGGGTGTCCACAGATTGGTCTCCCACGTCTGATAGGCCCATTAGGCCGGGGGTTGGGCTGAGGGTTGGGCTTAGGGTTTGGCTTAGGTTTGGGCTTGTCAGGCTTAGGGCTGGCCCCCGGTGAAGACCTATTCCTACAGCTCCTGGGCATTGAAGGTCGGGGCCCATTTCTGCCTTGGCGGTTTCCACATTCTGGCATCTGCCCATTCATTGTGTTCAGAAGAAAACAGCTGGCGAGGCTCGGTTCCCCCCCACTGTCAGCCGGGAAGAGCATGGCTTCTGGTGGCGCTGTGCAAAGAACACAGGATGTGGATCCTTGGAAAAGCAAAAAAGTAGATTTATTCTTACAGTCTGCTTATTCTGTTCAAGTTTTGGATATAAGGTCTCATTGTGTAGGGCAGGCTGGCCTTGAATTGGCTGTTTATTCTTTCCTGTGTTCTTAAATTTATGTTTAGAGTCATGGTGAATAAAAGGGTGCTCAAGTCTTAAGCCTCGCCTGGCACCTGTGGTGTGAACGGGGTTGCTGCAATGAGCAGATCCAAGGGCTGGGCGGGCAGGCCCAGGCCAGCACTGAGATATAAATGAATCAGTGAGTTGAAAAACCTCAGTGACCATATTTCTTGAAAAATTCCTGCTATTTCTGTGCATTTATTTACTTCATGTGAGGAAATCATAATTTCTTTGCTTGTGACTTATCTCACAAAAAAATAACGTCCTTAGCTTTATACAAGCTATAGCATGTGGCAGGACTCCTTTCTTTCTTTCTTTTTTTTTTTTTTCCATACTAGGGTTCAAACTCGGGACCTTGTGCTTACAAGGCAGGTGGTGGAAACACTGAACTAAATCCCCGGCCCGGGACTCCTTTCTTTTTAGGGCAGAATAATGCACCATCAAATCCATACACCACATTTCCCTTCAGTAGGCATCTATATTAGTTATTTTTCTCTCATTGCTGAGACAAAATACCCAATACTCAGTGTTAAGGAGGAGAGGTTTACTTAGCTCACAGTTGCAGAGGTTTCAGTCCATAATCGGCTGGCTACAAGGCAGGATGGCAGATGGCAGAGGGGCAACAGTTCATGGGTCGAACACAGCAAAGGCACCGAGGGACAAACACAGCTCTTTCTCTCCCTTTATGTCTTATTGAGACTACTTAGGGCAGGTAGTGGTCATGACAAGGAAATAATGCACAACAGGGCAGGTTTATGTCTGTTGCCAATGTTCCTCCCCCATGTTTTTGGCATAAAATGTTCTGTTAAAGCAATGTAACTGTTTGAGCTGCATGATGTTCCTATCTCATCTATCAAAATGTTCTGTTCAAGCAATGTAACTTTTTGAGTTCCATGATAACCCCACCTAATGTTTTAAGAGTGTTCTGTTAACCCTGCCCTTCCACTTCTATTAGCATGCTCACCCACCATGGGTTTCAAGAATGTTCTGTAAACTCTGCCCATCTGCTTCTATGACAGTGTTTACTCATGGTCCCTTCCCCCGCACCCTGTAGCTCTCTATATAAGGTTGCTTCCATTTCTGTTCAGGGTTCAGACTTTAGAGTACAAACTCCTTGGGTCCGCTGGCATAATAAAACTTGGTTCCCTCCATCTCTTAGAGTGCTGCCTTCAGTTTCTTTGTGCTTTTGGATAACGGTAACAGTTGGTTGTAATACAGAACTGTAATGCTGAGGTGTTGCACTTTGCTCTAACATTTGGTTCCCTCAGTGGGAGAATTCACTGTGCTGGTTAGGAGCAGGGGAGCAGCATTGGGGGCGGATGAGGCAGCACACCCCTGCCCACTTGGAGGGCCCTTCTTCAACATGTGAGGGCACCGACCAGTTGCAGTCTCACCTCTAGCCCAGACTCAGAGGAGAAGTGGACTGGTGCCCCATCAGGACTTCAGGATAAGGTAAAGCCCTGGGGCCCATGCCAAGCCAGGCCTGTCCCTTTAGATGGAAGGGTAGACTGGTCTCAGAATGGAGTCCTCAGTTAGGACTCTTCCCAGGGTGGGAGGAATGTTTAAACTCTGAATGACTTTCTGATTGTGTGAGTGACTGTAACTGGTTCACGGCTTGTGAAGACCTATCTACCCACAGCTTTGGCTACAGAGTCTGAGTGAGCCCTAACTTGTGGTTCCACGGTGTCATCATATGGCATACTGGTGACTCACCTCCTGTAATAGGAGGTTCGTGAAGCCTGGGATTACGGGTACACCTTAGTTAAGATGTGCCTAAGCTCCTGTGAGGGATATGGCCAAGCAGGTGCCTGAGTGGTCTCCTTTGGGGGACTCCCTCCCCTTGTCTGTTGCAGCTCCGTTCAAGGGACACCACATACAACATGGGCAATAAACACAGTAATCCCACTGACTTAGACTGCATGGTCAAAAATTTTAGTGGGGAATATGGAGATAACTTGAAGCCTGCAAGGTTTTGAACCCTCTGTGAAATAGATTGGCCCCAGTTCAATGAAGGGTGGCCCCCTGAAGCAACTCTAGACATCCAGATGTTGTGGATGAGCCTGCCAATAAAACTTAAGGTTCCCTCTATCTCTCTGAGTGCTGCCCTTGGTTTCTTCATCTCCAAAGACCTTCACATAGCTATAATACTTGGCTGTAACACAGAGCTATAACACTCACACCCTTAATCTTGGTGCCCTTGAGACTAGCATTGCACCATGAATCAATCACAAACTCTAGGTTCAGCCACCACAGAAAAAGGTGCATGAGGCTTTGAGGGGCTATCTAGATACAAGCCACAATAGTATCGGAGTTGCTTCCATGTCTGGATGCTGTGAAAAGCGCCAGAGTGAACGTGGGTTTGCATATAATCTCTCTAGATCCAGCTTTTCAAGTCTTTTGGGTACAAAGTCAGAACTGAGATGATTTGTTTTTAAGGAAATTTTACTTTTTCAGCTACCGCAATATTGTGCTCTCTAAAATTTTACATTTCCATCAACAGTACACAAGTGTCTTCATTTCTCCACCTTCTTAAAAACATGAACTTTTTCTTTCTATTTTTTAAACTTTTTTCTTTCTTTTGGCCTTCTTTTTTTTGGTACTGGGAATCGAACTGGAATCCTTGTGCTTGTGAGGCAGGCGGTGGAACCGCTGAGCTAAATCCCGGGCCCTGGCTTTCTTTGTGGGAGTCGTCATCCCAGTGGATGTGAGTTTGTATTTCCTTATAATGTTGATTTGCATTTTTCTAATGACCAGTGAGGCTGACAATTTTTCCTGTGCTGTTGGTCATTTGTTTATCTTCACAGAAATAGCTATTCCAGTCCTTTGCCCATTCTTTCATAAGGATTATTTGGCTTTTAATTGTTGATTTATAGGGGTTCTTTTTATATTCAGATTTTCCCCCTGTGGTGCTGGGTTTGAATCCAGGGCCTTTGGCCTGAGCTACATCTCCGGCCTTTTTTCATTTCTTATTTAGAATCAGGGCCTTGCTAAACTGCCTAGCTGCCCAGGTTGGGCTGCAGCTTTTGATGCTCTGGTCCCAGCCTCCCAGGTGCTGGGCACACAGGCGTGGACACCACACCCAGCTGTGTTGTGAATACTACATCAGACGCAGCCCTGCTAAGCACCCTCCTCCATTCTCTGGGTAGCTTTCTCACCTGCTTTCCTTCATGTTTGTCCTTTAAGTCTTTTCTGACCACCTGCAGCATAACCTGAACGTTCAGCTCTGGGATGCAGAGCAGAAGCAGAATCTTGGACCAAACTCTGCTTCTGCTCAAAAGCAGCCCCAGAGTCACGGAGACTGGGGTGAAGCCACCCTCTGATCACTCGCTCCAAAATCTGTATTCAACCTTCATTCACCTCAATAACCTCCTGCTTAGCTTTTTCCTCCTTCAGGTCAGCGCTTAGTCACCTCCTCATGTCTGAGACAAATCCCCGACACCCCCAGCTTAAAGGAGGAGAGGTTTACTTTGACTCACAGTTGTAGAAGTCCCAGTTCTTCCGTGGTCAGTGGTTGCCAGGGAGAAGGGCGAGGTGGAAGGGCCTGGGAGGAGGAGAGCTGCTCACAGCAGGGTGGCCAGGAAGCAGGCAGAAGGAGGAGCAGGAGGAAGATAAACCCTTCTAGGCCACGCCCCAGGGACCGCCTCCCGCCAGGCCCCGCCCCCTAACAGCGCATTCGCTGGTGAGGGCTGAATGGGTGGATCCCCTGAGGAGTATACACTTCCCAGGAAGAAGTCACCTCCCCAAAGCCCACCTCTGAACACAGGAGACTTTGGGGGACACCCTGGAAGTAATCCATAACAGGCACCCAGTCTTCTCCAAAATGTTTGAGGCCTCCATGGTCTTTTTTTTTTTTATCTTTCATGAGTTTGAATTTTTTTCTCTGGTACTGAGGATCGAACCTGTTGAATGTGGGCCCTTAGTACTGACATACATCCACACCTGTTTTGTTTTTTATTTCAAGAGAGGGTCTCACTAAGTTGCTAAATTGCCCAGGCTATGAATTACAGCCTGGGCTACATAGTGAGTTCAAGGTCAGCCTAAACCATGTAGCAAGAAACGATGTCAAAAACCACAGAAAAATATCTTTAGAAGGAGACAAGTAAAATCATAATTAAAAATTGAAATAAATTCCCCACCTTGGCTTGAACATGGGATACTCCTGCCTCAGTGCCACAGAGTGCTGGGATTGCTGGCAAGCAGCACCATGCCCAGCATGACTTTGAAATTTCTGAAGAAGATAGAGCAAAGAATTTTCAGAATGTGCCTCTATTGACATCTATCTGGTATTTCCTCATTAACAAAATAGAAGACAAGGAAAAGCATAACTGAAAATGTGAAATAATGAATTGCCCAAGCTGGTTTTCCACTTCTGTTCCTCCTGCCTCAGCCTCCTAGAATGCAGGGATGACAGGCCTGCACCAGCACACCCAGTATGACTTTGAAGATTTTGAAGAAGACAAGCCACAGCAATTTTAGCATATTCCTCAGTTGAGGTCTCCCTGGTACTTCCCATGATCAGATTCAGGCTATACATTCCTGACAAGATCCTGCAGATGACACTGGGTCCTTCCATGGGGTCACAGCGGGAGGCAGCTGGTCAGATGTGCCTGGTCCTGGGGAGGTTAACACTGACCATGTGGCCAAGGCAGTGTCCTGTGAGGTCCCGCAGTGTGAAGCTGCTCCTTCCTTCTCTGTGGGGGACAGGCATCCCAGGGCAGATGTCTACACACACTGTCCTCATCAGGGGTCATGCCCTAGCTCTTCCCTGTGTTAAGGATTCCCTCTTTCCTGTCTTCTGTATGTGTCAGCTGATATTCTACTCTGAGACAGACAGAGCTTTCTCTTTCTCTGGTTACTTTTTTATTCATATCAACTTTTTGTTTTGAAACAGGGTGTCACTATGCGGTTCAGGCTGACCTTGAACTCACTATGTGGCCCAGGCTGGCCTGGAACTCATGATCCTCCTGCCTCAGCCTCTGAATGCTGGGATCACAAGCGAGGGACGCCACGCCTGGCTCCCAGGCCATATTCCTGTGCTGTGGGAGCAGACACAGCCTCAGGCAGGGGCACTTTGGAGGCTCACTATCAGGCCTGATTGTTTCCAGAGTCCAGATTCCAGGACCCAGGTGGAAGTGCAGCCTGCCCCGTGGGAATCCCAAGGGGACCCATGAGGTCATCTCCAGGCCTGGGGCCGGTTCATCCCGCATCATGCATGTAAGGACTCTGCAGTGAGATCACCCTTGGTGCTCAGCCCATACCTGGGACCTGCAGTGCTGCGGCCTCCACAGCACCTTCAGCCTTTGCACAGGGAGGGCGGTGGTCTGCAGGACATCGTGGAGGCCATTGAGGAGCTCAGGGGGCAGCACCAGCCCATGTTCCTGCTCACGGTCCCAGGGCCTGGACACTGCCTGGTGCCAGACTGGATTCTATGGAACCTCCAAGATCATAGACTTTCCCACTGGTATCACCACTCCCAGCCCAAGCATGGAATGTTTAGGATCTTGTTCTAGCAAAATAGAATATGCCATGCTGGGTGGTCAGAATCTTCTCAAAAATATTCGAAAGTGTTGTGTGTGTTAAAGGCTCAGAGAGGAGAGAGAGCATCCCTCCAGGCCTTGTGAAACCAATCAAGCTGTGTATTTCAGTTGGTGCAAGCGAGCTGAATCCAAGAAGAGAGTTAGCCCTCAGCAAGGGCAGAAGAAAGGCTTTAAATGGGAGGTTGCTCGGGGTTCATCTGGGAAGTAGTTGCTGTTTTAAGGAATTTGGGAGGTAGAGAGAATGTGGTCATGCTTCTGAGAAGGGGCAGTACAGAGGTAATCAAAGTTCCTGGAACCAAAGCATTTGGACATGGTATCTTTGTTCTTCTTTCAGATTTCCTGTTGTGTTGGCTGGGAATGACCTCACCTGTGGTGTGTGACATGGCACACCCCTCTAATCCCAGCACTTAAGAGACTGAGCCTGGCGGAACACTGTACCTTGAGTTTGAGGCCAGCCTTGGCTATAGTGAGTTCAAGGCCAAACTGAACTACATGGCAATATCTTGTGCTAAAAAAAACAAAAAACCTTTCACATGGTCATACCTGCCTTATGCACCTGAGTTCTGTGTGTGTCCACGTATGCTGCTGGGGATTGAACCCAGGACCTAACACATGCTGGCCAAGCACTGTACCACTGAACTCCATCCCTACCCCTTTAAACTTGCAATGCTCCTGCCTCAACCAGACCTGTCTGTCCCTTTAAAACTGCCAAAAAAGACCACAGATACACTGATGATGAAATTCTGTTTGATTTTTTTCTACATAGTGAGACCCTGTTTCAAAAATAATTTATTCCCAGACTCTACTCAATTAGTTCCTTCTGCCTGGAATGCTCTTTTATTCCTTTCCTAGTTTTCTTCCTGAAGTTCCTCTTAGCATGACTGTTATGGTTTGTCTCTAGATATTCTCCCAAAACCTCATTTGGTCATACATGGGACATTCTCAGAGGCTGATGAATCTGCAGTGTGTGACTGATTCGTGGTGCAATGATTGGATTAAGGGTGCTAGGATTAAAGGTATGTGATAACTAAATCAGTCCAATGATTGCTTTGGTACTGCCCTAATTCCAGTACCCTAGAATATAAAAGGGGCAGGAAAAAAAGGTGCTAAGGGTCCTTGCTTGCTTGCTTTTCTACCTTCTGTCTATCATGAACTGTTTCTCCTCTACAATGTCTGTCTGTCGTGACACTCTGTCTTGATCTGAGCAGATTATAGACTGAGACCACTACAAACAATGAGCTAAATAAACTTTTCCTCCTTTAGCTTTCAGTGTTGAGTATTTTCTCCTTGCACCCAGAAAAGTAACTAAGACAATGACCATTGATCCTAGTGTTACTTTCCATTAGAGGCCTTCTTGGCTCATACCACCACAGGAAAACTTCTGAGGATACCTCTGCTTTGTTTAATTGTGGCCCCTCGGGCTTTCCTTTCATAGCTCTGGATGTTGTTGTAACCATGTAACCATAGTCTGTCTTCCCTGATAGGCAGAGTGGTGGGGACTCAGGAATTCATCATGTCCACATCACCAATGAGGAATCCAAAGCACCGTGGAGGGAAAGCCTCAAGTCCTCATCCATAAAATAGGGGTAAGAACAGGACCTAGTCAGCTGTGCTTGGAGGTGCACACTAGTGATCATGGCACTTGGGAGGCTAAAGCAGAATGATTGGGAATTTAAGGTCAGCCTGGAATAGCTGGTGGGCTCAAGGCCAGCTTGGGTTACATAGTGAGACCCTGTATTGAAACAAATGAAGCACCAAAAAACAAAACAGTAGAGCTGTAGTGAGGACAGAGTGTTTTCATGCATCACAGGGAAAGGGCAGCCTTCACTGGGTGATCTCAACCCTGCCCTATGACTGTTTGAGAGCCAAGGAATGGGACTTGTTAATGATGCCTGTGGGTGTAAGAGACAGGGAGGAGCTAAGGGTGGCTTCAAGGTTTTTGGCTCAGCAAGTACAAGAGGGTTGTAATTGCTACACTAGAAAGGAATGTGAGAGTGAATGATCTTTTGGGGGAGCCTTTTGTGGTCTTTTTAGTCTTATTTTTAGTGCCCTTTTGTCCTTCTTATCAGTTTCTCTATAAAAAGGGTATCCAAAAGTTAATCCTTGTTTTAAGGGAATTAGGAAGAAGGATGGTCTAATTATCTCCTGTATGAATAACCCTCTCTACCTGGCTGGCATTTGCTGATAGGCTTGAGACCTACAAATTCAGTAGAAGCCAGGGGGTGCTTTTTAGTAATTTTGGGCCTCTAATTGGTATCAGGAGTGGTTTAAGGAATGAAAACGAGAAAATGGATTTGAGAGTGATGGATATGATCAATTTTGTTTTCCTTGCCACAAGGTTTTGCTTAGGGTCTCATTGTAACATTCTTGCCCCAGACAATTTTCTTATAGATTCTGTGAAAATTTTTGCCCAGTGGGCAATGCAGAACCTTCTTATAATGGAAGTTTCTAAATGCCAAATGCTTTGATTTGTGGCAGTAGAGTTGAGGGGTTAATGGTAGGGTGAAATTATCTCCCAGCAACAGTTCTCTTGTCTCTCATAGCCATTGGTCTCTCATGTTAGTTCTCCCACAGACATAGCACAAGGAGCTATTTTGGTTTTGGGTTATATTCTCAACCACCTGAGTGAACAGATTCTTAGCTAAGGGAGAAGACTTGGGCAGTCCTTATGGGAGATGTTCATAGAATAAATCAAAAACCCAAAACATGTGAGTCGAGTGGATTAGAGTCTTCTTGATTTATATATATATATATATATATATATTCATTCTTGAGGTTGATGCCCCATAACCAAGGGTTAATATCACAAGGTAACCTGTATCCCATTCAGGCAAGTCTATCTGTAGAACAGTGAAGTTTACAAGAAGATAGACCTGTGTCTGATAGTCTGGTTTGATGGATAATCTTGTGAAGGTGGTAACTTCTTGTCCTGATGTGATCATCTGCACTTTGTGATTTATACTAGGCCAGCCAAAAGTCTAAATTCCAGCAGTACCATGCATCATCTTGTTGTGATGGGGGTTGGGGGACAGTGGTAATGGCTGGTTCCTTTCTGAGGGGTACATAAGAACACAGGAGTGTCCCTATAGTATCTTTCTCATATTAATCTCCCACATGAGGTTGTAGATGGGCTTAGATATGTTGCTTGCTATATATCAAAGTACAAAGAAATGGCCTCTTTATGGTTTGGAGGGATTTCAGTTCTGTTTAAAAGGCCACCTTCACCTGTCTCTTTCTCACTAGCACAGACAACTTTAAACCAGGTTTTGTAAGGGAAGGGGCCTGGGGTCATAACAGATATAGGGCTGGTTAGCTCCTGGGTCTCATTCTGAGTAGGTTCCAAGTTCCCTGGTGCATCCTTGTATACTCAAAATAGGTATGACATAGTAGGGCCTTTGTTATTATGCTTCCCAATTATGTGGTGTAAATGCTGTGGGAGCATCCTTCTAAGGTTTTTCCCCTGACTGAAGCAAGAAGAGAATTCTAATGGAAAAGAAAAATGTACTTGTCATAGCTGCATGACAATCTTCAAGCTTCTGCTGTGCATAGACTGGTCAGCTTCTGGAGTGACCAGGGTAGGGCCATCATTTCCTCAGGCTTCTCCCTTGCATAGACAAGTCAGCTTTCAGGGATGAGTAGAGCAGGGCTGTTGTCTTTGGTAGTAACTTGGTCTCATCAAAAATCAGCCAGTTCAGATGATCTGGATCTTGCTGGCTAGTCCACCAGTCTTGGGCAGCCTGTTTTCGCCAACTGTGGTGGATCCAAGGTACAGTTCTTGCAACTTTAACAGCAGTTGGGGTAGACAAAATTACAGTATGGGTCCCATCCCATATAGGTCTCAGAGTAGCTAAATTTTATTTCTTGACACAAACAGAGTCCCTGAGTTTGAAGGTGTGTATTGGGTCTGTTAGATTTATGGGCATTTTTTTCTTGTATCCAGCCAAGAATATCCTGCATGGGTATTCTAAAACCCTGCATCTGTCTTGTCAGAGACAATTCCCCTAGCTGATAGAGATTACCCTTGATTTGACCTATGATGGGAGGTGGATGACCAAATAGAATTTCATAAGGGGAATACCCAGTTTGTTTGGTGGTGGTGCACTAGATTTGAAAGAGGACTGTGAGTAGGACTTTGTCTCATCTCAAGTGGGTTTCTCGACAATATTTTTTTAGCAGTTATTTGAGTGTCTGGTTCATGAGTTCTACTTTTCCGAGCCCTGTGGTCAGTAAGCCATGTGAAGCTTCTATTTTATCTTTAACTTCTGTGTGAGTTCCTGGACTACCTTGGCTACAAATGTTGGTCAATTGTCTGACCCTAAGGTCATAGGTAGTCCAAATGTTGGGATGATGTCTCAAAACAGCACCTTGGTCACTTCTTGTGCCTTTTTTTGTTTGGGTGGGGAAGGCCTCAACCTATCCTGAGAAGGTACAGACAAGCACTAACATATGTGGATAGCCACCTGCTCAAGAATATTCAGCAAAGTCCATAAGCAAGTTTTCACATGGGGCAGCTCCTATTTCCTGTATACCTGGGGGCTGGGTGGGCCCCTGCCTTGAGTTGTTTTGTGCACAAGTTAAACATTGCTCACAAACAGCCCAAGTGATAGCAGTGAGCCATGGCATGTAGAATTGGTGGCTCAGTAACATTTCTAATGCTATCTTTCTCATATGAGACCCCTGATGGAACTGTTTTATGATCCTGGGTCCCAGCACTCTAGAGATGGTTAACCTCTCATTAACAAACTTCTACCATCCCTCCTTATATACTTTTTAGCTTCTTGGACAAATCAGGCTTTTTCAATTGAAGATTAATTTGGGGTCTCTGAGAAAGGCTCAGGGATGAGGGGCATGGCGAGGGTCTCTCTTTTAGGTTGGGTGGCTGTCATAGTAGCCCTTTTTGCCTTTCTGTCTGCTTTTTGGTTCTCTCTGGCTTCTAATGTTCTAGTCTGTTGATATTCCCTGAAGTATATTATAGGCTCTTTCTCTGGAGCCCATATTGCATCTAGCAATTGTAAAATTTCATCTTTGTACATTTTTTTCTTTCTTCTAGAAGTCAAAAGTCCTCTCTCTTTATATATGCCCCTGTGCACACACAATGTCATAAAGGCATATTTTGAATAGTATAGATGTTAGCTTTCTTATCCTTTGTTAATAAAAGAGCTCTTGTCAAGGCTATGCACTCTGCCTTTTGGGCTGAGATCCTGGTAGGCAGAGGCTGGGCCTCTACCACAGAGACTAATGTCACCACTGGATGTCCTGCCCATCAGACCTCTCCTAGAACAAGGCTGCTTACATCTGTGAAATACTCAACATCTGGGTCTCTGAGAGATTCCCCTGCTTGAAAACACTTTGTCTACTACTTCCATACAGTCATGGAGGGGACTCCCAGTTTGATTGGGAGCAAAGTGGCTGGGTTGAGTATTCATGGTTCTAAGGTTATGTGGTGATTTTCACAAAGGAGCCCTTGATAATGACTCATCCTCAGATTTGATGACCAATGGTGCCCTCTCTGGTCCACTAAGGTCAGCACTGAGTGTGTGTGTTAGTTACTTTTCTCTCGTGGGTGAGACCCAATACCCGACACTCAAAGTTAAAGGGGGAAAGGTTTATTTGGCTTACAGTTTGTAGAGGTTTAGTTCATAATCAGCTCGCTCTAAGGCAGGATAGCACATGGAAGAGGGGCAACAGTTCATGGAAGTGGAAGAAAGCAAAAGCAATGAGAGACCTTAACAGCATCTTTCTGCCCTTTCATCTAAATTAGTGTACTTAGGGCAGGTAGCACTCACACTCTTAATCCTAGTGCCCTTGGGCCTAGCCCCACCATGGCTCAATCACATGCTGTAGATTCAGACACCTCTGAAAAAGCATGAGGCTTTGAGGGGCAATCTAAACACAAGCCATAACAGTGTGGTACTCAAATTGTCAGTTGTTGTCCTCAGGTCAGCTTGTCAGCCTCCTATGGTTGCAGAGTAGTGGCAGCAAGTGCCCTGAAGCATGGAGACCTCCTAGGGCCACAGAATCTAAAAGTCATATTGCAGTTTACCAGTTATGAACTTTTTACAAGGTCAGTCTGGTGGGCCCCAGTAAAAGAAGTGTAACACATTTGTTGTTGGTTCCATTTGTATGACTGCTTGGAGTTTGGCAGCCTCTAGGCAAGAATAAAAAAAAATTTTAAGAAATTGGAGCATGTATAATCTAATCATGTGCACTAGAATGGAAAGACAGGTTGGGGAGAGTCACACTTAGAAACTGAAGCAGTGATTGTAACATGCCAGCTCTTAGACTATTGATGGAGGTTATCTATAAGTCTGATATTTTATCATAAATCTCATAATAGTGGTCTCATAACTGGTGCAGCTGGGAACTGCCAGAAGGGGCCAGTGATTGGAGCCCATTTTTATATCTAACTTTATTACCATGGCATTGCTTTTATACATCTTTTGGTCATTCTTTCCTGCGAGGTATTTAAGACCAAGTTAATGTGAGATCTGTGTCAATCAATATGAACTTCTTGTTATCTATCAAGGTCAGTTAAGTCTTCTCAGGCATAACTTTGGAACTATGTACAGAGCCTCTCAGCTCCTCTGTCAGTGTCAGCCATCAGGATAGGTCATGGCCATGTTTGACCATGTTGTTTTCAGTGAAAGCATGGGAGACTTTCCCCTCTTGGTAAGACTCCTTTGGCACATGGTACATTTGTTGATTTGGTGTCCAACAATCTCCCTGATCAGGAAGTTGGGTGACTTACCAAAGATATAGGTTCCCTCATGTCCTAGATCTTTGTTAACCTTGGAGGGCCAGGGCCAAAATATTGACAATCCTCTTAGCCAAGTTGCCTTTCTAGTTTTGGTCTCCAAACTTTAGTTGTTGAACACCCAGAAGAGAGCAGTAACATTAGCATTGAGGTGAGAGCAGTGAGCTTAACTATAATTTTACCTGAATATCAAGCACTTTGAAATATAAAGTATAGAGGACTGTTATTTTTATCAATCATCATTGTTTTAAAAGTTGAATCCCTGTAGAATCTTCACAACAGCAGTTATATATTATATG
The DNA here is from genome assembly GCF_053883595.1 of Heterocephalus glaber. NCBI lineage: Eukaryota > Metazoa > Chordata > Mammalia > Rodentia > Bathyergidae > Heterocephalus > Heterocephalus glaber. The sequence continues at coordinate 21,457,733 of NW_028258357.1, forward strand.
GAGAAACTTAAGATTAAGAGCCACACACAATATTTTAGCATGACAATCAAGATGACATTATCCTTGTAACACATTTAAATGTCCATCTTAGTATGGAATAGTCTTTTAGTCAAACATCTCCATCTGATCACAAGACATTAAATGAGACAAAGAAAACTCTTATTTAATTTGTTATCCTTTAATAGGATGTCATTTAAAGAGAATGTACATATCAGCCTATAAATGTACCTTAGAAGTTTATAATATCTAGCATCGAATTTTAGTGTGTCACATTGTTTGGACTGTTTGGTGTCAGAGCACCCCTAAGTGTTGTGACATATATAACATATACATCATATAAGTTTTTAAGAAAAACTATTATTTTGCTGGTTATCTCATGCAAGCTTGACATGTACCTGTTATCGCAAGTAGCTGGAGCACAAGAGAAAGGCAGATACCTGAGTCAAAAAAGATTATTACCGTTATGAATTTTAAAAGATTATTTCCATAAACAATATCTATGAAGACTTGTACACCCAGAAGTCATGAATTTATTTAGTACACCATGAAATAACAATGAGTATCACAGTTGTAGGAAACCCTTTGTCCCTTAATTTAGTTTTATACCAAGAGCATTTTAAATAAAATTTTATTGCTTTCCCACAGAAAAGTCTCTTGACCATGACAACGTAAATGTATCACAATAATATGTTTAGCAATGTTTATTGGGGTATATGTCCCATAAAGCTATGGAAATTACTGAGCTCCCCTTTGTGAACAAGGGCTGGAACAAATATTTCCAGGCAGCTGCTCCTTTATGTGTCTCAATTGTTTTTCTATGCTGAGGGCCCAGCTTTGTGTAAGTGCCTTATAGTAATTTCTAACTAACCTAGCTATCTGCAATAAAAGCACCCAGAATCTGAAAACTAACAACTCAGAGATCAAAGTGGCTGAATGAAGGGCATAAGGAACCACAAGGAAAGGGATAGAGAAAAAGAAGAAAGTAGGATCCATTACTACAAAAGAAATCACTCACTGATGCAGAGGGAGCCTGTGTGGTGGGGCAGCTGTACTCTGAGGTGTAGCAGCAAAAGTAATTTCACTGTATGCTGAGAAACAGAAATCAGACTTGGATCAAAAGAATTTTATGTAATCAGAGACAGCAGTGAGAATAAGAGCAACTGCTTTCCAAGGTGACCCCTCCCAGAGTCAACATTTGGTAAGTGAGGGGGGAATGGAGCCCCCACACAGTCATGCGTGGTACAGAGTGGGTGGGGGCAGCCATCTTGTTACAAAAAAAACCTCAGGGCTTTCTCTCCAAATAGCCCCAGGGCCTCACTGCCAACAGCCAGAGTGAAAGAAGGAAGAGCTCCCTCACAGGCAACTGGACCATAGACTGAGTAAAGATGCTGAAAAGCCAAAGTGGAGACCAGCACTATACAGAATAGCAGTAGCCACTAAGGACTAGAGGTGCCCCCCACACAACCACTGAACTAGTCAGTGGAGAAGAACTGAGGAAGGAGCAGGATCCCAGAGGGACAGAGAGTGCAGCGACCTGGAAGCAGCCTCAGGCTTGGCTCCACCAAAGAATGCCAAAACAGCTAAGAGAGCACTGTGGAAACAGCCTCGGTGGGGAAATGTGTGCAAGCCACCTGAGGAATTTTATTATATTCCTTTTTCTTTGACTCCTGGATTTGTTTTCTGTTATCTGTCTGGTTTTGCATTTTATATTTTTATTGGGGGGTGTTAGTTTTGTTTTTTATTGTTGCTATTGTTTTTTACGTGTCAGTGTGTGTGAATGTCTGTGATTGTTTAGGTTTTTTTACCTTAAGTTTTGTTCTGTTTTATTCATCCTCTCTCTCTCTCTTTCCCAAGGTATCTTTCTTGATTCTATGATATTTTCATATGAGTGAACAGTGTCTCCTGTCTTTCTGGTTCACCTCAATATTCTTTTGCTTTCTCCTGCAGTCTTTTTCTCTTGCCCTTTTCTCCAGTCTCCCAAAACCTGGGTATTCATTCTGTGCCCTCGAGCCTTGCTGCTACTATTCTTCTTTTCACTTATATCTCTGTATTGTCCCCTATCTCTCTCAAATTCCCTCCTACAGGGTATAACCACTCTACTAGGGTGATTTATGTTGGATTGGATATTATTGCATACAAATGCCTGGTTTATATTGGATTTTGTTATAAAAAGTAGAGCTTGCTTATATTGTTAAAGGTACCAAACTAACAGATACCACAGTATGTCAGCTGCTACCTGTGCTGGATGTTACTCTTAATGATAACTGTATTACTTTAGCAAGGATGTCATACCTGTTGTAACCAGAAGTTCTCCTTTAAATGCCAACATTGTGATTGTCTGAGGTCACAACCATCAACTTAGTCCAATATCAAAGGACTGGGTGCTGAGCTAAATAGATACCAACCATGCATCCTTAACAAATTAGGAAGGTAGAATCTCCAGATAGACACAAAAACCAAGAACCACCTGCTGAGAAGACATCCTTGAGGAATAGACACTCCCTAGAGAAACATCAATATAAGTAATAAAGCTATATACCATAAGAAACCTACAAGCAACATCTCAGAAAACAAAATGAAACAAAAAACTAGAAAATGAAAAGACACAGAAGCAAAATACAACCTCAGACAGCCAGCCCACCAAGGATAAGTCCAGGGGACAATGAGATAGAGGGAAATGGAAGCCACTCACTGGATCTTTCTGAATTGATGACTGCAGAGTTGAAAAAACAAATAGATGAGGCTATAGAGAAAATAATCTTCCAGGTAATAAAAGAGATGGCATTAAAATGAAGGACATGCTCAATGAACCTAGAGTATGTACAGATAAAAAAAAACAGAACAGCTTAGGAATACGATGGAAACCATGAACACCCAACATAGAAAAAAAAGGAACGCATGAAACAGATTCAAACAGATATTCAGGAAATTAAAAACTCCATAGGAAGTATTTGTAATTGTTTGAACCAAAATGAGGGAAACAGGCTTTGTGTGAGCAAAAGGTTGGTTTATTCTCCACCAGGGTGAAAATGGGCTGAGATCAAAAAAGATGTCAGCAACTGGCTGGAGAAGAAGCAAAGTTTATAGGACTTGGCGAGGGGTGGTGTCTTAAGGAATCTGGGGGGAATGCTGTGGTCAGGGATCTCGGGACGGTCAGGGCAGGTATGCAGGTAACACTGAACTTCTCTGCAGTGGGGAGATTGCATATCCTATCCTCAATTTTCTTTATGGCCATCTGTTCTGAGGACAGCATGGACCTTTAGTGGTTTCCTGTTGTTTGCTGAAGACAGCATGTTTGCTGAGAAGGTCTCACTCAGGTCAGGCATGACAGTCCCCAGTACTACAAAAAAGAAAGAGAGAAAGAAAGAAAGAAAGAGAGAGAGAAAAATTAGTTGTGCATCCAAGCAAGCCTCACACTTAGCAAGCTGAGGCAGGAGGATCATGAGTTTGAGGCCAGCCCTCGATACACAGTGAGCTCAAGGCCATCCTACAGTATACTGTAACACCCTGACTCAAAAGAAAATTACACAAATATTGAATATTACACAAAGCCATTTGAATAAATTCCAAGTGTTGAAAAACTTACAAGTGTTCAGTGCTTGAGCATTAGAGAATAATTAATGACCAGCACTGGCCATTATATGAGATTGGTTACCACCTAAACAGCAGCTGTTCCTATAGATGTCTGGAGCTTTCTCACAGATGTGCACTAAGTTAGATGTTTAGTTGCCCCTGAGAAGCTTTCCTGTAACAGTAACTGTGGTTTGGGGTATTTATTAGGGATGGGGTCTCACTATGCTGTCCAGGTTGCTCTTGAACTCCTGACTCAGGCAATCTTTGCTTCTCAGGCTCCCAGACACTGAACTACAGGTCTGCACCACCTCATCCAGTGGTTAGAAATCATAGCTTTGGGTTCTACAAAGTCATCTCACAGGCAGTTTTCAGGAAAAGTTATCGTTTTCTTGTTTTGTTTTTGTTTTTCTGAGACAAGGTTGTCACTAGGAGGCCCAGGCTGGCCTCAAACTCCTGATCCTCCTGCCTCAGCCTCCTAAATGCTGAGATTGGTAGTGTGCACAGCTGTGCCCGGCTCCAAAGTCGCCCTTCTCGCTGTTTTCGTGGTACTGGGGGTTGAATACAAGGCCTTGACGCTGAGCTACATCCCTGTCCCTTTTTACTTTCATTTTTTCTGAGTCATTTTTTCTCGCTAAGTTGCCCCAGGCTGGGGTCATCCTGGAAGGTGGGGTCCTCCCTAGGCCCCTCCCCTGTCCCTCAGCTCCTCAACGATTCCCTGGCAGCAGCTCTTTGGACTCTGAGACCCTTGACCTCTCCCAGGTGGGCACAGAACTCCGCGCAGGCTCAGGACTCACCGTGGACTCCAGGGCTCTGCAGGCATTCAGGGGAAAGGGGTGGGGATGCAGGAAGGAGGCTCAGCCCAGGGGGAAACCAAGGTGTGGGTGAGGGGGGCACAGCTCAGTTGTTGAGTAGGCCCGGTAGGCTGACGAGGACGGTTGTACCTACGCTTGGGCCTAGGGCTCAACGGGGAGGTGGGCTGGGTACTGGGCCGGGAGCTGAACCTAGGGCTGGAACTGGGGCTGGGCCTGGGGCTTTGCCCAGGGCTGGGTCTAGGGCTGGGCCGAGATGATGGCCCATTGCTGGACCTCCTGGGAGTCGAAGGCCGGGGCTCATTTCTGCCTTGGCGGTTTCCACATTCACGCATCAGCCCGTTCACTGCGTCCGGGAGAAAACAGCTGGCGAGGCTCGGTTCCCCCCCACTCTCCGCCGGGAAGAGCATGGCTTCGGGCGGCCCTGCGCAGAGAACGCAGATGTGGATCCTCGGAAAGTTACGCAAGTAGATTTATTCTTACATTGTGCTTATTCTGTTGATTTTTGGAGACCTGGTCTCACTGTGTAGTGCAGGCTGGCCTTGAATTGGCTGTTTATTCTTTTCTATGTCCTTAAATTTATTTTTAGAGTCACTGTGACTGTTACAGAGGTGCATCTGAGCCCTAACCACGTGGTTCCCGCGGTGTGGATGGGGACGCCTCTGGAAGCAGGCAGCAGCAGGGCAGGGGCCGGCGGGCCAGCACGAGATATAAATAAATCAGTGAGTTGACAGCTCTTAGCCTCTGTGTGGCCCGTGTCTAGATGTCCTCCCAAAGTCTCATGCACCTCTCTCCCCTCTTTTTCGGAGGTGGCTGAATCTGGAATGTGTGATGCTGGGACTCAGGGCCTGTGATTACTAAACCATTAAACCACCCCGTGTGAGGAAAAACTGGAGGCCGGTGCTTACCTTGCATGTGTGAGGTCCTGGGTTCCAATCCTGGTGTTATTAAAAAAAAAAGCATTAATCAATATTTTCCTCCTTAGTGTTTACTGTTATTTCCTACATAATTCTTTTTCCATATTTCATAACTTACAATCTCATGTAAAACTCTCACCATAACAACATTAATACAGTTAAAGGCACGACTGCATAGATTTTATTCTTCTTCCTTTTTTTTTTTTTTTAGCAGTACCAAACCCTGCAGCTCTCTACTATTACAGGACTCCAGGTCTTGTCCAAGTTCTCGATATCCTGAACAAACAATTGAGGATGCCAAAAAGCATCAACAGGATCAAAGATTGATGCTCATTTTTCAGACAGGGTGTCGCTATGTGGCCCAGGCTGGCCTTGAACTTGCAGTGATCCTCCTGCCTCACGGACCATTCATTTAAAGATTAGTTACAAATATTGAGTCTGTCTGGTTCCTTAACCCATTTCCTAGTTGAGCTGAGAATGCTCACCAGTGGCGCTGTGGCCACAACATTTACCCCAGGATAACTGTGGATCACAATCCCAACCTTACCTCCAAAGTGTGGCACAAAATGTGTCGCTTTTATTGTTATTTTCCCATTGCTCTAGTGTATCTGCCATCTTTGGAAACAAAAGACCCCACTGTACATATAAAATTCTGTATTTCAATTCACAAAATATAGTTAGAATGTGACCATTGAGAATTTAATGAATGCAGGTAGTGAGCTGCAATTTTTTTTCTAAAGGTGAAATTTAAGTCAATGAGTGTGGTGAAGGACAGATCTCCACCCCCTGAAGAGTAGCCAATGGCCAGGTGTCCCTGAAGTGTCTCAGGTGACAGTTGTCCTCAGGTGATGCACAAAACCCATATTCCAGCAAAAGTCCAACCAAGTCAGATTAAAGATGGGGGATGAATGTAATATAGAACAAAATGCAAAATGGTTCTGCCAGGAGTGGGACCAGAGGAGAAAATCAGAATGCTCACAGCAGCACTACCTACAGTAAAGAAGAAAAAGTTAAATGTGTCCATGCATGCACGTGTGAGTCAGTTTTCCCATTGCTGGGACACAATATTCGACTCCCATGACTTAAAGGGGGAGAGGTCACTTGGCTCACAGTTTTGAGGTATTCAGTCCATGGCTGGCTGCTCTAAGGCAGGAGCATCATGGTGGAGGGTGTGGCATAAGACAGCAACTCAGTTCATGGTAGTGAAAAGCAGAGCAAGGATCAGTGGCAGAGTGAACTGGGGAGGGACAGATATAGACCCAAGTTCACACCTGCATGGCCCACCCAGATGTGAGTTTTACTAATCTCCTGGGACACTACCAAGCTGATCATCTTTCCCTATCACAATACTTTTCAGGAGAAAGCTACTGACTATTCACTTTGGATAAAGACAGTGTGCTAACCTAAGATGAAGATACTGCTGAGCCAGTTGAGTGGCACATGCCATAATCCCAGCTACTCAGGAAGCTGAGGCAGGTAGATTACAAGTTTGAGACACCTTGGGCAATTTAGTGAGATGCTGTCTCAAAGTACAAAATCAGAAAGACTTGTAGATAATACTCAGTGCAAAGAACCTGTGTTCAACCCTATGTAAAGCACCTACACCACACACACGCGTGCACGTGCACACACACACACACACACACCTCTCTGAAGACAAATAAACCAAACTTGATGATTTGCTATTCTTCTTTTATGACTATCAACAGAAACTTTATTTCTTATTGATTCCAGGAACAACTGACCGATAGGTGGTATGAAAAAGGAAATGAGGGGCAGAGGGAGAAAGAATCCTATAAAAAGGAAGGGCCAGACTGGGGAAGATGAGAAACATGGACAGGGCACAGGGGAATACTGAATGAAGAGCCGACTGCATGGGGCACCAAATCCAAAATTAGCCCCAGGTGATGGAATGAGTGTCACCTAGCTCTCATGGGTAGGTGAGAGGGAGTCAGTAACACTTAGGGCTATGGGATACTGGGCTTCTGTCAGGAAATTGGGGCTCAGGGCTCAGGCTTCAGGGTGAAGCATGGGGAGCCCAGTCAGGCTGGGTGCAAGAGGAGTGCCCAGGCCCCTCCCTGGGCTTCTCCTTTTGGGGGCACCTCACTGACAAGGCAGAGACATTCACTGGAGTCTGGCTGCAGGTTCTCAGCCTGTCCCTTAGACACACCACCCCAGGCCGAAAAGTTCCCATGGTATTCAGTGGCCAGATCCTCTGGGTTCTTGAGGGTGGAAATCGAGGCACTGTCCGTTCAGGCAGCAATACACAAAGAAGAGGCTAATAATCAATCCCTTGGAGGCAACAAGGACAAGCACAGCTTTTGCTATAAACAACCCTGGATTCTCCTTGGAAGCATTGCTTCCCCAGTGGACTGTGTGGCTCCATTCACTCCAATGCTGAGCACTTCCGTAGAGTGGGTTAAAGCGGCTCCGAACCCGGAACATGTACAGTTCCTACCCATCCACACTAGGAAGGGAGAAGCTCTGTTTGTGATCCACTTGTTGTTCAGTCCAGCTGGTATCCCTGTCTCTCTGATACTGCACCAAATGCTGCAAACAGCAACCCCAGGGGTATCTGTTGTTCCAGCTCAGTTCTAGGTGGTATTCGCTTAGGTTTCGAAGTGTTAGTTTCTCCAGAGCCCAAGGGATCACCAGGTCCTGCAGTTTTAGCTTCTGTTCCATCTGCCTCCTGGGTTCTCGTGGATCCTGGAGCCTGACAATGAATGTTTCATAGAGATGGATCTCGTTTTCTGGCAGCCAACAGCCGGAAGTGATCTCTTTTGAGAACAGATAGTGACCACACTCCTGGACCTTATCAGAGTTCTTGTACCCATATAGCAGAGTCAGGTTGGTAGGCTGGGGCTCAGAGCTTCTCTTCCAAGTGCAATTCATATACTCCCCATTGAATACAAAGCACTGAACCTCTGGGAGTGGCAGGGTGGAAATGTTGAGAGACCCAGGGGTCTCAGAGGTCAAGAAGGAATCAGCTGTGGTGTCTTCATTCCCACTGGGCTTGAGGACCATCGAGTTCAGCCCCAGCCCCAGCATACGTAGCTGCAGGAGGAAGAGGGATCGCAGTGGCAGTGAGGGCTTCAACCTGGCACTTGCTCTTTGTTCCATGCTTTGCTTTCTTAAGTGCTCTGATCACGTTGTTCAGTTGCGGAAGCAAAGAGGTGGGGCCTGAAATCCATCTGGTGGTGCGGATGTGGGAAGGTTTCTGGGAGATGCAAAGTCCTAGTGAGAGAGCAGCAAGTCTGAAGCCAGAGGAGGAGGAGGAGCCCGAGGTCAGGCTGAGGAGAGCAGCAGAATCAGTGAGTCAGCAAGCCAGGCAGCAAGACTGCTCCTCAGAGTCTCCAGGCCTGAGACTCCAGGAACAGGGAGAGTGTGCAGCTTTGCCCTCTGATTATGGACAAAAACTGCAGAGGGGACCAAGGAACCATGTGCTCCAGGCAGGCATGGTGGCCCACACCTGTAATCCCAGCACTCTGGGAGGCTGAGGCAGGAGGATGGAAGTTTCAGCCCCATTTTCACAACTCAGCTACTTAGCAAGACCCTATCTGAAACTAAACATTTTTAAAAATATCAAGGGTGTATGTAGCTCAGTGTGAAGGCCCTGTGTTCAAGCCAAAGTATCAAAAACAAGACAAAAAATGTGCAAATAATACAAACATTATACTGAAATTCTTTCATTTGGCCAGGATGGTGGCAGACACTTTTAATACCAGCCCTTGGCAGGCTGAGGCAGGAGGATCACTGCAAGTACAAGAGCAGCTTGTGCTCCAGAGCGAGGTCACAGCGACCTGAACCACACAGAAGGCACAGCCTCAAAAACAATAAGAATGCTGGACTTTCATGCACTCCTACCTGTCTTTCCCACACAGTTTTTTTATTTGTGCTGCTCCTGGGGATTGAACCCAGACCTCACACATGCGAGGCAAGTGCTCTCCCACTGAACTACATCTGCAGCCCTTGTTCAGAATTTTATGTGGAGACATTATCTCATCAAGTGGCCCAGGCTGTCCTGGAACCTGCAGGTCTCTATCCTTAGCCAGAGCTCTCTTTCCCTTTGACTCTGCCAAGACAGCCCACAGCATCCCTAGTCATGAACCCCTCTTTCTTTTTATCTTCCTATATCGTTCACTCTGGCCTTGAACATAGTGTGTAGCCCAGGCTGGTCTCAAACTCATGGCGATCCTCCTGCCTCGGCCTATGGAGTATTGGGATTACAGGAGCGAACCAGTGTACCCAGCTAATTCCTGTTTCTTTGGCTGAGAACACAGAAGATATTGGGAGCAAGGCGGCTGCAGAGAACAGGCACAGGAAGAGCACCCTTGGGCTGCCTTGTCCCTCTCTGTCTTGAGGGGACAAGTGGCCAAAGCTGCTGGTTAGGTCACTGTGCCTCCATGCTGCTTGGAGTTTTCACTCTGAAATAATTTCACATTCACAGAAAAGTTCCAACACAAGCACAACTGTGTCGATTCAACAACAGGCACCTTTTGCTGTCCTGCTTTTTCTGTTTGTCATATGTTCTTTGTTTTGATACAGGTCCGTGGTGAGTTGCCCAGGCTGGACTTGAATTCAAGATGTTCCTGGCTCCCTCAGGAGGACCTGGGCTGACAGGCAGAGGCCACTGCTCCATGCTGCTCTGTCATGTTTTCTATCCTTCTCTCTTTACTCTAATCACAAAGGAATCATTCAAGGGTGAGTCTTAGAATGCATATCTGTTTGACACTGAATACATCAGTGTGAAAGCCTAGGCATGAAAATATTCTCTTGTGCATAAACAGTATAATGATCAAAGGCAGAAAATACAGCATGAACACAGTACCATTAGGGGACCCAGGATCTGCATTTCAACTTTAGCCACCTGAGTAACATCCTGCTTAGTTTTTATCTCACTTTAGGGCAGCGTCTTAGTCACTTCCTCATATCTGAGATACGATCACGGACACCCCCAGCTTAAAGGAGTGGAGGTTTCTTTTGACTCACAGGTTTAGAAGTCCAGGTCCTTGCGTGGTCAGTGTTTCCCAGGGAGAAGGGCGAGGTGGAAGGGCCTGGGAGGAGGAGAGCTGCTCACAGCAGGTTGGCCAGGAAACGGAGAGAAGGAGGAGCAGGAGGAAGATAAACCCTTCCAGGCCACGCCCCAGGGACCGCCTCCCGCCAGGCCCCGCCCCTAACAGCGCATTCGCTGGTGAGGGCTGAATGGGTGGATCCCCTGAGGAGTATACGCTTCCCAGGAAGAAGTCACCTCCCCAAAGCCCTGCCTGTGAACATAGGAGAGTTTAGGGGGACACCCTGGAAGTAATCCATAACAGGCACCCAGTCTTCTCCAAATTGTGTGAGGCCTCCATGGTCTTTATGGGTTTTCCCATACCGAGGATCAAACCTATTGAAGGCGGGCCCTTAGCCCTGACCTACATACAAACCTCTTCTTATTTTTTACTTTGAGAGAGGATCTCACTCAGTTGCTAAATTGCCCAGGCTATGAATTATAGCCTGGGCTACATAGTGAGCTCAAGGTCAGCCTAAACCAGTAGCAAGAACCTATGTCAAAAACTATAGAAACATATTTTTAGAAGACACAAGGAAAATCATAGCTAAATATTAAAATAATTTCCCCCAGCTTGGCTTGAACATGGGATACTCCTGCCTCAGCCTCCAAGAGTGCTAGGATTGCTGGCAAGCAGCACCATGCCCAGCATGACTTTGAAATTTTTGAAAAAGTCAGGCCAGAGAATTTTAAGTGTGCCTCCATTGACAGCAACCTGGTATTTCTGCATTAAAAAAAAGAGGAAGGAGGAGGAGGCGGAGGAGGAGGAGGAGGAGGAGGAGGAGGAGGAGGAGGAGGAGGAGGAGGAGGAGGAAGAAGACAAGGAAAATCCTAGCTAAAAATTTGAAAAAATTAATTTCCTAGACTGGTTTTCCTCTTCTGTTCCTCCTGCCTCAGCCTCCTAGAATGCAGGGATGACAGGCTGCACCAGCACACCCAGCATGACTTTGAAGATTTTGAAGAAGACAAGCCACAGCAATTTTAGCATATTCCTCAGTTGAGGTCTCCCTGGTACTTCCCATGATCAGATTCAGGCTGTACGTTCCTGACAAGCTCCTGCAGATGACACTGAGTCCTTCCATGGGGTCACAGAGGGAGGCAGCTGGTCAGATGTGCCTGGTCCTGGGGAGATTAACGCTGACCACGTGGCCAAGGCAGTGTCCTGTGAGGTCCCGCAGTGTGAAGCTGCTCCTTCCTTCTCTGTGGGGGACAGGCATCCCAGGGCAGATGTCTACACACACGGTCCTCATCAGAGGTCATGCCCTAGCTCTTCCCTGTATTAAGGATTCCCTCTTTCCTGTCTTCTGTATGTGTCAGCTGATATTCTACTCTGAGACAGACAGAGCTTTCTCTTTCCCTGTTACTTCTTTATTCATATCAGCCTTTTGTTTCGATGTTGTGAGACAGACTCTCACCATGCAGTTCAGGCTGACCCTGACCTCACTATGTGGTCCGGGCTGGCCTAGAACTCATGATCCTCCTGCCTCAGCCTCTGAATGCTGGGATCACAAGCGAGGGCCACCATGCCTGGCTCCCAGGTCATATTCCTGTGCTGTGGGACAGACACAGCCTCAGGCAGGGGCACTGTGGAGGCTCCGTATCAGGCCTGCTTGTTCCCAGAGTCTAAATTCCAGGACCCAGGTGCAGCCCGCCCCATGGGAATCCCAATGGGACCCATGAGGTCTTCTCCAGGCCTGGGCCTGGTTCATCCCACATTGTGCATGTGAGGACTCTGCAGTGAGATCGCCCTTGGTGCTCAGCCCATCCCTGGGACCTGCAGTGGTGCGGGCTTCACAGCACCTTCAGCCTTGGCATGGGGAGGGCAGTGGTCTGCAGGACGTTGTGGAGGCCGTCGAGGAGCTCAGGGGGCAGCACCAGCATCACATTCCCGCTCAGGGTCCCAGGGCCTGGACACTGCCAGGAGCCTCCTCATTAGCACGCATTTCGTTTCTAGAAGACAATACATCTCCTAGATACAAACATGTGAATTTACCCCAGGGCCAAAATAGATGAAGACCAAACCACAATAAAAATTCTGCTACAATGACATCCTGATTTTCAGCACTAAGCAGACAGGTCTCTAGATGTAAAATAGTTTTGATTTGCCAAGTCCTGATTGCATTAACCAGATAGCGGTGCCTAAGCATGTGGGAGCCAGGTAAGAGCAATCTGAAAGCTCACCAGCAAACAAGTTGGTTAGGCTCCTGAACATAAAGGGTGAAGCTGAAAGTATAAGAATAAAGGTTTGGAAAATACTGGAACCTATAAAATCTCAACTGTGATGGTGTGTAGTGGACATTACCATGCTATGCTGATTTTCTCTGCACCTTCCCCTCTCACTGCAGCTCTGCCTTCTGGGTAGAATTTGCCCCAGGCGTCTCCAGCTACACTTGTGGGATCCCCATAAATAGCATCATCTGTCCCCCAGGTTCCCCTAGTTCAAGGGAGGGTCTGTGACCCAACTCCTGATTTACATTGTTATCATTTGGATTACTGTGTGTGTGTGTGTGTGTGTGTGTGTGTGTGTGTGTGTGTTAGTGGGCATTGAACCAATGGGCTTCAGAGTGAGCTAGCTTCCTAGTTCTTGGCTTTGTTTTTGAAACAGGTCCTGGCTAAGTTGCTAAGTTGCTGAAATTGGACTCGAACTTGCAATCTCCCTGCCTCAGCCTCCCAGAGTGCTGGAAGAGCGGGCATGAGCCATTGTGCCCAGTTATATTAAAACCTTATTTCCTTCATTTCCAATAGTTTGAGAACACTTCCACGTTAACACCCAATTAGCACCCAGGTACAACTTCCATTCTCTTAGAGTTTGAGCTTCTCTTAGTGACCATGTTTTGTGGTTTATATCTAGGTGTCACCCCATAGCCCCATGTGCTCACAGGTGGGCTTCGGGGAGATGACTGGATCATAGGAATGTGGCACTAGTCAGTGGCTCAGTCCACTGGTGCGTTTATAGCTGAATGTGATTTGGGAGGTGCATCCTGCAGGGAGGAGGTGGGCCACTGAGATGTGGCCTGGGAGGACAGAACTCCCGGTTTCCTTCTGGGATTTCTCTACTTCCTGCCCCCACGCCATAGCTCTTTCTCCTCCACTCTGCCCCTCTGCCTTGGAGCCAGCTGACTATGGACTGAAACCTCTACAAACCGTGAGCCAAAATAAATGTCTCCTCCTTAGATGCTTGTCTGTCGGGTTTGTATCTCAACCCTAAGAAAGTAACTAAGGCAGTGTGCTTCTGGGATTAGGATACAAATACACTGTTCCTCCTCTTCTCCTTTTGAGGGAAGCCAGTTGACAGGGAACAGAAGTTTGTCTCCAAGCTGGGTAAAGCCCCAGATGCCTGGAATCCTAATACTCTGGGGGGGCTGAGGCAGGAGGATTTCATACTCAAGTCAGCCTGGGCAATTTAACAACTTAGCAAAACCTCATCTCAAAATTTAACAAATAAATAAATAAGTGCAAAAAGGGATGGGGATGTAGCTCAGGGAAAAGGCCTTGGGTTCAATCCCCAGTAGGAGGAAAAACAAAAATTGGCTTCCAGCCCCATGCAGGGAGGAGCTGAGACTGCTCCAACACTCCCAGGAGCGGATCCTGCCAGCTCCTGTCAGAGCCGGAAGCAGGTCCTCAGCCATGGGGGCTTTCAGGTGACCACAGTTCCCCGATGGCTGCCCACAGCCATGGAGCATTTGCAGCCAGAGGCACACAGGCTTCTGGCCACAGCAACTGTGAGGTAAGTGTTTGCTGTGTAAGTCCTGAGGCTGGGGGTCCTTCATTCCATTGCAGTAGATAAGACAACCCTGCAGGGAAGGAAGGAGGGAAAGGTTAGCACAGAGCCCCTTGGCAAGGAGCGTGTGGTCTGCTGTGGAACATCAGGGCAGCCAGGATGGCTTGGACAGAAGGGAGGGAAGGGGCAGAGGGGCTCAGAGCAGCCAGGAGCAGGGTTAGCAGGATGCAGGATGGGCTGGACTTCATTCTTTTTTTTTTTTTGGTACCGGGGATCAAACTCCGGTCCTTGCGCTTTCGAGGCAGGCGCTGGAACCACTGAGCTAAATCCCCAGCCCGAGCTGGGCTTCATTCTAAGCTAAATGTGGGACATGAGCAGGTTTGTGACAGAGGAGCGACAGCTTGGGACTTAAGCTTTCAGCAGGACCCAGGGAGGGGAGGGTCAGGAGGCGGGTGGCTGGCTGCAGCGGTGGTCCTGGTAGGCGGTGGAGGCAGTGAGAAGAGCACTTCACATTACTCATTTTCTCAGATGCTGTGCAAACAAAACACGGTAACACTGTAAATGTGCTCGGCGTGGTGCTTGGTACACAGGAAGCCCTTGGTAAATGGCAGCTGATCTGCAGCTGAGACAGGGCCAGCCGTGGGGATGGAGTGGGGTGAACCCGTCTAGTTAGGCAGGCAGAGCCTCAGGGCCAGCCGTTGAGTGCTGGGTTCAGGATGAGTGAGAGCTGAGGAGAAAGAGGCTCTGCTCACTATGAGTAGGAATCGTGGGGTTGATGGTCCTGGGTGGGTTCCTCCACCAGTGAGTTTATAGCTGAATGTGCTGTTGGGAGGTGGGGTCTGGAGCAGAGCTGGTCACTGGGCAGTGACTCGGAAAGGTCTGCCTGCGTCCCGGCTCCTCCCTTCACTCCTTTCCTGGCCGCCGTGATGTGAGCGGCTCTCCTCCGCCAGGCCCCTCTGCAGTGCCCTTTCTGCTTTGGAGCCGGCCAGCCCTGGACTGAACCGGGAGCCACAGTAAACCCCTCCTCTTCCGAGTGCAGGCATCAGGTATTTTGTCCCAGTGATGAGACAGAGCCTGAGAAAGGGCGATTGAGCCAAGAGGAACTGCTATAGACGGGCTCGGGGACGGGGAATGAAAATGAACTGCTTAGGGCGCCCACGCCTGCCAGTGCAGGAAGGAATCAGACCGCAGCCTAACCCTCGGCTTCTCCGGTCAGCGAAGGAACAGGCGTGACTTCATCACTCAGTGTGCTCCTTAGACCACCAACCATCCAGGCTGCGCATCATCATGGTGCACTTCAAATTCACTCTGTCATTTTACCACTTCCTGTGATCCCCCGGGAGACATAAACCTCGGGCTGGTAAGAGCTTCTTCGAACCTTTGAACCTGTGGCCCAGCGTGACCCGGGAGGTCTGAATCCTGGCAGATATTTGCAGAATGACGCGTGTGTGCATCTGAGTCCGGGCAGAAGAGGGACGGGGTGGGGGTGGGGTGGACACCTTGTCAGCTTCTCAAGAGGCTTGCGATTGACAGCACTGCTACTGAGACCAATAGTAACCGTATGGGGAAACAGAGTCAGTCCAGGAAAACTACTTGGGTCTGCCATTTCATTTATTAAAATAATTTGATAAAGCGATATGCTAAAGCACATGAACCCAGTTTAAACACTTCACCGAAAAGCAGTTGCTCATCATCAGGCCTTTGCGATCTTATTAAATATGCCATGTCATTTTGGTCCGGTGAATATTCATTCCGACTGGAATCTCTGATGGTAAATGAGCTACAGTAGAATAAAAAATACTGTCAGCAAACACAAATTTTTTTTATTGTACTAGGGATTGAACCCAAGGCCTTTGCACAGAGCCATGTCCCAACTCAGTTCATTTGTTGTTATTTTATTTTTTTAAAAGGGCTGAGTTACCCAGGTTGGCCTCACACTTGGGGTCTCCTGCCTCAGTCTCAGGAGTAGCTGGGATTAGACTGTGCAGCCCTGCTCCAAGCTTAGGCAGAATTTTCTGTTGATCTTGCCAGGATCCAAGCCGGTATCCTTCCCTTTGAGAAGGTTTTCCGCTGTCATTTTGTTGTTTATTGATTCCCCGAGTCTTCTATGTAATGAGCACTCCCCAGGGGCTCCTTCAAAGCCAGAGAAATAAGAATGCTTCCTGAAAATGTACTTTTAAAGGAGGACTAATAGGAGTTAATTGAGCCGGCCATTTCCGGGAATCTTCTGTGATTCCGGAAATCCCCTTGTGGCTGTGTCACAGGTCAGTGGTGGGAACCTACTTGCCTACCCACTTTTTCCTGACAGGGGAAATGTCCTGAGCCCCACAGTGACTGAGCCCTGGCACCGTGTTAAGTGTGTTGTGTCCATTACCTCCTGGAATCCAGGCAGCACCCAGGGACATGGGGGCTTTGCCTCCCTTTCACAGACCCCCACCCTAGCTTCAGAACTATGATGTGTAACTAACTTGCTCGGGCTACACAGCCAGGAGGCAGCAGAGCCAAGGGTAGAAACATGAGAGGTGAAAGGTCCTTTGAAGGACAGGAAGCTGCCGAAGGAAAATCAACCCTTCTGACACCACGCCTTCTTGTCAGGCCATGGCGTTCCCCGACTCCTGCTGCCCTGGGAGAATGGATGGAGGAGAAAAACAGTGTATGAACTCACGATTACTGAAAGCAGGCATGGAAGACTAAGCCATCTAGGTAGCCAACGTATCTTAGTAGATTTTTAAAATAGTGATGGAGAAAAACATTATTGCCTTGAATATTCGTCGTAAGTCTCTGAGGAAGACTTCCCATCCCTGTAGTACACACAGGAAGCCAGGGCTCTGAGATGCGGCCTAAATGATTCCCAGAGTTGCACAGATGGTGGAATGGCCTGCTGTGAATCTAGTTCAGCCTTCAGAGGCTTTCTGTTCTTTATCTCACTGTAAAATTCACTTTAAAAGCTGTTTGCTAGAATTTAAACCACACGGGGCCAAAGATCATGTCGTTAATTTCTGTACACTCAGAAGGTAAACAGCACCTCTCTGGCAGGTAAATACTCAAGCAGTATTTGTGGGCCAGTCATCCAGCATGAGGATTAACAAGCAGAACAGCAAAGGCACAAAGACGCATCTTAACCCAATACAAAATCAGAACCGCCTTCACAACCCTTCCGGTTGACTGCTCCTGGAAAGTAGCATTGTGGAAAAGCCTTTTCACAACCCACATCTATGGCTCAGATGTTAAAACCTGCAGGCACACAGAGTCTGACAAAGGCACCATGTGCATCCAGCTGCAAGAGGCTGACATTTTCAAGTGGACACCAGGGGTCGGTGAGTCTTTGTTGGAAAAGGTACGTGGGTGTCTTAGAAATGTGCGCACCATACAAGGCAGTCAAACTCATCAACTGCAGATCACTTGAAGGTAGGAAATGTGGATCAGATAATACCCAGGCACATGTGTAAATGCTGATAGTGGCCTGGCCCTCCCTGTCCACCACGGATGTGTTTTTAGGCTTGTGGCTGGGCCCTCCTGCCTCTTGTGGACAGGTGAGAAGCCAAGGTCTCCAGGCAACCACACTGCCTAGTACTCCAGCGTTACTGTCTTGGTTTTGAGGTATTCATTTAGGGCTTCCTCACCTAGGGAAAAGAAGAGCAGTTGAAGAACTGTGTTCAAAGGTGGTATGCTGTGACCAGATGCTGGATAGTTGAGGTGGAATGTGGCCAGAGTGCTTCTCAGATTATCTATTTATTTGGGGTTTTTTTCTCTTATGAGTCTCACTTCGTAGTTCAGGGTGGCCTTGAGCTCACTATGAACCCCAGGCTGGTCTCAAACTCATAGAGAGCCTCCTGTCTCAGCCTCCTGAGTGCTGGGATTATAGCATGCACCACCACACCCAGCTGTTGTTTAACATTTTTTAAAAGGCAGTACCCTTATGAGTCCAAATATAACTGCCAGGCAGGAAGTGCCCTTCAGAACTGCCCATGAGGGGGTTTTCTGCCATGTGGCAACAGGGATGCGTGGCAGGCAAGCAGACCCTCCTTACCTAAGTCTTTCCCAAAGCCAGACTGCTTTACTCCGCCAAACGGGGCCGCCACGTCGGTCTTGTTGTATGTGTTAATAAACACGGTCCCTGCTTCGAGTTTCTCACTCACATACATGGCTTTGTTTATGTCTCTTGTGAAAACCCCTGAGGCCAAACCATACTCAGTGTTATTTGCTCGCTGTAGCACACCATCAATGTCCCTGCAAGATGTTTTAGGGAAGACAAGAAAACTTCATTAAATACTATTGGGCGTGGTGGCACACACCTGTAATCCCAGCATTCAGGAGGCTGAGGCATGAGGATCACTGTGAATTTGAGGGCAGGCTGAGCTCCATGGTTAATTCGAGGCCAGCCTGGACTACATAGCCAGACTCTGTCTCAAAAAACAAAAAATTAAAATAAAATAAAAACTTCATTCAATGTAATTCAAAGTGCTCCACTGTATGTTCTAACATTTTTCCTCTCTGGGATAGAGCCAGGAAAATTTCCCTGCCACCTGCCTAAATGTATATAAACAAAATGCCCCAGCTGACCCTGAAAGCCCCAGGGAAACATCATAACTGTAATAGTTCAGTTTGTCTGTATCTATCATGCATGCCTTTTATGAGTAAATTTTTTTTTCTGGTACTGGGGATAGAACTCAGGACCTTGCAATTGCAAGGCAGACACAATGCCACTGAGCTACATCCCTGGCCCTGTGCAATGCCTTTTAAAATCAAATCTAATGTCATCTTGCAGTCTTTTTCCGGGTTATCCAGCACACCTTTCCCACCCTCCCCTCTCCTCTGTGCCCCACTTTGGGACTTTTGGAGCATCCTGTTCCTCCCACATCTGGGTTCTGCTCTCTGGCTCCCCCCTGGGGTGTCAGGGCCTCACTAGTTCAGGGCAGAGGAGAGGGAGAAGGAGCCTGAGCAGCCACCTGGTGAGCCTGCCAGATGCTGCCACTGCCCCTTCCCTTCATTTATTACGGGGTGAGGGGGACAGAAACAACAAAAGGACTCATCTCAGCACAACAAAGATGGAATGAGCTAATGGTGCTGGGAGCACAGCAGGTGCTCAATGGAAGTCAGCTCTACTACAGGAACACGTTCCTCCAAATTCACTGTTTAGGTATAGCAAGCTCTGCAGTTCCTGTGTTTATGATCTGCCTTATCTAAACTGGAGGATGGGCACTCCCAAAGGATAAAGAGAACATGACATCTTATACCATGATGTCCTGTCATCAAGTGAGAGGGCATTGATAACATATGCTTATTTAATAAAAGGAGGACAGTGTAATCCCTTAAAGAGGCATGGTCATCTCTCTGCCTTTTGACCTCATATACACTTGTCCTTCAGTGTCTGAAAGAGTGGTTCTGGGACCCCTGTAGATACCTAAATGTGTGGATGCTCTCATTTTCTAGTCCCTTTATAAATGGCACAGCTTTTGCGTCTAACCTGTGCACATCCTGCTATATACTTCGCAGAATCTCTAGATCATTATACAGTAGCATACAATTAAATGTGATATAAATAATTGTGGTATTGCATTGTTTACAGAATAATGACAAAAATGTTTGTCTACGTTCAGCACAGATAACAATTTTTTTAAATATTGCCACTCTGAGCTTGGCTGGATTGCAGATGTGGACCTGGGATGGGAGGGCAGCTCAGTGTGTGTCTGAAAGTTGGAGGAGAGCCCAGGTCCAGCGAGCTTGCTACAGCCTGTCTCCTTCTCAGTGTACACCTAATGCTTAAAAATGCACGCATTTTCTGAAATGTGGCCACAGAATGCCAGCCATATGTTCTATCTGCTGCCCCACGAAAGACAGTCTGTTCCAAGACTAGAGGGAAAAGGAGTTGTGGTGTATTGTGGAGAAACAGGATGGGTCTCACCACAGTGCCTGCTGGAGGATATACAGAGGTCATCTGAAATGTACACAGTTTCAAACTTGCACAGGAAATTTGCAAACTAACTTGGAAAGAACCAAGATTCGTCAAACTCACACGTCTGGATGCATTGCACACGGTAGGGACACGCACATTTACAGAGTGGACAGAGGCAGAAAGCTGGCTTAGGACATCCCACTGAGCACTGTTGTCATGCTATAGCTCTGTGGTGCACTAGAATCACAGCAAGCATCGTGGTGACAGCGGCCAGAAAATGCTGACTTCCTTCATCCTCAGAATGGCCCCAGAAGGTAGACATGATTATTAACTCAAGTTTCTCAAGAGAAAAAACTGGCTGGTGCTCCAAGAGGAAGGAAGGAGGGAGAGGGCCCAATCTCCCCAGTGGCCAACCCTGACTTCCCACTCTTTCCTCTCCTCATTAGAAGGAGAGCTCCATGAGGATGGGAGCCTCAAAATGCAGCCGAGAGGTCTGTACGTGTAACACCCAGGTTGTCCTTCACGGGATTTACAATGACAGCAACACGGTGGCAGGCGTCCTTGGGTCAGTGTGACAAAGGCTCCTCGCTACCGCCCAGCTCCTCACAAATCTGACAACTGTGTCTATCCATGTCTAGGAGTCTCTCCAAATTTTGAATTCATTCTTTTCCAACTCATTACTGGTGAAGGAAACCCAAAGCCATTCTAGAGAATTTTGTGCAGTCTTCCCTCGAGTTCAGTTTCATGAGCTCAGTTACTACATGGTCCTCTTCCACACAGTGAACACAAGGGACAGCTTTGTGTCCTATGACAACCAGCATAGCATTTACAGTTCATAGTGACCATGGACACTTTTTTTCCTGTTTTTTTGAGACAGGGTCTGGCTATGTAGTTCAGATTGGTCTTGAACTCATTATGTAGCCCAGGCTGGCCTCAAGGTCATGGTGATCCTCCTGCCTCAGCCTCCCCAGTGTTGGGATCACAACCATGTCTGGCTGATCATGTCTATAAAGAGCTGAGCATCAGGCTTCTGGGGGCATAATCTTCTATGATAGTGGCTCCCTTTCTTTGGGAAAATCAGATTTTCCACAGAAATATAAATGTGAAAACTAACCCTGTTTGTTCTCAGTATTTTGCCTTGGACCACAGACATTTCAAAGGTTGCCTGCACAAAAACTAAAATTTAGTCAGCTGCATCATGTCAGCCATTTAGTGTAAAGTGAGAAGCAAAAATATATTAGGTTCTACAACCGGTCAGCAAAAACAGATGCTTCTAATTATACAATTAAGCTAATTATTCTGGGATGGAGAATGACACATTCATTGATTTCAAACAGGACAAGGCGGGGGTATCTAATTCCATTGTGCCTGAAGAACATACCCATTTTGGAACTTGGAAATGATCATAATGGGTCCAAAGGACTCCTCTTTGGCGAGGAACATGTGGTCTTCCACATCTGTGAACACAGTCGGTTCCATAAAAAAGCCTTTTCGGAAATAAAAAGTAAAGAATGTCAATTATAGGTTAAATCATTTTCAATCAATAGTTCTTTCATTTAATTACATTACAGTTTCCCTCTGGCTCAGGAAAGCCAAGACAAGGTTCACATCTCTACTGAGCCCTGGGATTCCTAGGTTATCTTTAATGTATTCATTATGAAAATTTCAAATATGTGTAAAAGTTAAAATAATATAATAGTAAAATAAATATTCGTGTTTTGCTGTGTTTGATTTACCTTGACCTTGATGAAATATCTTAAAGCAAGATCCCAATGTAATTTTCACTCCCAAGTACTTCAATGCAAATCAGTTAAAAATCAGGACTTTTTTATATAATCACAATATGGCATCACACTGAACAAAATTTATGCTCATTCTTTACTTGTAGTTTATATTTTTACTTTTATTGTTTTTTAAATTAATTTTATTGGTACATTTTAGGTATACAATATACTGACATTCATCATTGGAAATGTGCACCTTTACATAATCTCTCTTGGTTCTTAAAGATTAGGAAGTCTTTTTTTGGGGGGGTACCGGGAATCGAACTCGGGACCTTGCGCTTTCGAGGCAGGTGGTGGCACCACTGACCTAAAGCCCTGGCTTTACTTTTATTGTTTGAAAATGTCTTTTTTTACAATGAGTTTGTTTGAATTAGAATTCACATAAGTTCTACACATTGGTGGTTAGATTTCTCGAATGTCTTTTAATCTGAATATTTCTGGCTTTGCCTCTGTTTATTTTTTTAATGCCATGACTTCTTGAAGGCATAAAAAAGGGGGAGGTGTCCAGTAGCATGTCTCACATTTTAAATCTGTCATTCCTTCCTTGGGGTGGTACTTGTTTCTCTATGCCATATATATATTTCTTTCTTCACTTTTTTACATACAATGTAAAATCTACCATCTACCAGTCTAAGCGAACCGCTCTTTGTTAATAAACGTTTTCACAATGGGGTGAGACCTTGGCCACCGTCCATCTCCAACACTCTGCACCCGTTAAACAATAACTTCCTACCTTCTTCCCCACCCCCTATAAATCGGAGGTTTGACCTCGGATGGTGCGATTATACTCGGGTTAAGTCTTTCCGGCGAGAACACATCATGGCTGCTACCTTGCGCTACACACGTGTCCCCCAGGACAAACACGATATCCAGCTGCCTCCTGGACTGGCGCTCAGACTGACCAGTAGCTTCGGGTGAGGACAACCTGACCCTTCCACTGTGGGGCTGTGCTTTCCTCTCAGGACCGGCAAGCAGCCTCGGGGTGGTGCCTTGGTACCTTGTAGATACCAGGTCCCTGTCCACCACTTGCCTAACCACATCAGCCCCCATCGACCGTCATTTCCAGAATCAACTTTTCCATCTGTCACATCAGAGAGACACAAAAATGGTGACTTTCTTCGGTCATTTTTTTCTGCATTAATTTGCAGAGATTCTTCTGTAAAACACAATCTCCTTTATGGGTTACTCAGTGACCCAGAAATTCAGTTCATACAGGAAATACGGGGAATCCCAATTTTTCTTATAATTACAAGTCAGTGTTCAGAACAAGGTGCTGGTGCATGGTCTACGGGAAAACGAGTCTCTGCCTCTCCCTCAAGAGCTGTAACACTGAGCCACCTGCAGACCTCAGTAACAGGGCTGCCCTCAACAGGAAGAAACCCTTCCCAGCCGGGGCTGGCTGAGATTAAATCTCAAAGTACCAGAATGATGATCACCAGGCCCCATGGACAGTGACTCAGTACATGACAGCTGAGGGCCTGCCTTGTCCACTGTGACCTCTGCACAGCCCTGTGAAGTAGGGGATTCACATTTCATCTCACGTGACAGAGGACAGAAAAGCTGTGTTATATAAGGTGCCACAGCTTGTGAGTGTAGACAGGAATGGCAATTCATTCTTCTGACCATATTATAAACGCCACTGTCTACTTTTGCAGTAAGATGAAAACCATGACCACTGATTCCAACTGAAGAGGAGGCACTCGTCACCCTCCGAGGGGTCTTACCTGGCCGTTGGACCTGTCTCCCCCCATACACCAGGGTGGCCCCCTCCTTCACTCCGGCTTCACAGTACTGCAGCAGCTTCTCCAGATGGGCCTTGTGATTCTGGGGCCCATGATCCGTAGATCTGTCAAGTGGATCGCCAATTTTCATCTTTTTAATCTCTTCCACCTGTGGGTCACACAATTCACTGTTAATACTGATAATGGACCCCTGGCTTCACTGTCATCTGGCGTGGTGCTAAGCCGTGTGCAGATGTGTCCCCACTGGGATACACAGCAGCATGGTGGTAGGGATGATTTCCACCTTACAGAGAGGCCCAGTGACTTGCTCAAGTGCACAGAACTAGGCAGACAGCACAGCTGGGGAAGTGGGACCACTGCCCTTCCATTCTCCTGAACTTGGGCAGCCCCAGGGCCACCCATTCCCTCTGATTTCCTCAGAGACCCAGAGAGTTTCTGAGCTCCAGGCCAGAGCATATGCGTGTTAGATACGGTGGCTTGACCTACAATGACCTTTCCCACTGGAAATTCATCAAGTGCTTTATAATGAATTAAGTTCTTCATAATTCAAAATTCACAAATGCGTTCTACATGGGGACTACATGTCACACATGTAATTATGACAGAGTGAATTATGGGAATGGCATGTGCATGAGAAACCCTCTAGGTGACTGAGAACACTGTTGATCATTTTTGTCAATCATATCCAGAGAGATCCAATGAGAGGTGCCCTAGGCAGGGCACACATCTTTTTAAACCCAAAAGCCTGGCTTATATTCCTTCCTAATCTCCCCGGCACCTGGTACCACTCCAATCCCCAGCCATGCTGAGTGCACCTTCCCCATTACCTTCAATAAATGTAGTTGCTTTTTCTTTTACCATCAGGTATGTATTTTAAATCCTTTGCTCATTGTACACAGGAATCTGGACTCTCTCATCACGCACTGTACCAGGACCACTACACAGTGTTTTGGAAGCCCAAGGTTGTTTTGTTGTTTTTCCATTTGTCATATTGGGAATTGAACCTAGGGCCTTCACACTGAGCTACATCCCCAGCCTCTCTCTCTCTTTCATTTTTTAGACAGGTCTTGCTAAGTTGCTCAGGCTGGCTGAAACCTGTGATCCTCCCGACTCAGCTTCCCACAGTGCTGGAATTACAGGTGTGTGCCACCACACCTAGCTGATAGCCCAGGGTCTTGAAAGTAAAAGGTCTTGTCTATTTTGTTCTAACAGAATATAAACTCCATATTAAAGTTATCCTGAACATTAATCCACAAAAGTAGCCAATTGCTATTGCACAATCTTCATTAGTGTGGCAGGCATACATATGCTCTTCACGGCAAAAGCATTTCTAGAATGGCCACTTTATTTTGTTTCCTCCCCCTTCAAGTGTGGTAGACTGTCCTGTTAACGTCTTCTGGCAGACCACACCAAAGCCTTGCTAGAATGCGCTGATGAGCAACAGTCTTTATCCAACAGTGGTCATTGCCTTCTTGTGATTGCTTCCTAGTCCATTTCTTCATTTCCTGATGCTAAGGAGGCAGGAGATTAGGGCAAGGCCAACAGGCTGAGCAAGTGGGTGTGGCCTATCAATCACAGGCATTCAAAACCCAGTTCCCCAGCTCTGCCCTGGGACCAAAGAGAAAGTGCTTTTTTCAATTTTTCTATTTTCAGATCAAGCAAGTTTTGGTAGGACAGCCTGGATCTGATGTTGGTCTGAAGAATGAAGGACACCAAAGATGGTCACCATTAGCCTTGTGGCCACCGTGAGCTCTCCCTGTGGTCTGCTCTTACTCTGCACAGGCTACTTCTTTTGCACCTTTAATAAATGTAAAGCCTAGCTGTCTTTTTCATGTGTCTGGCCCAGCTCTTTGTTCAGGACACCAAGAACCTAGAGAGAGGCTGTGGAATCCCAGAACCCAGTGGCCATAAGTCCACTTCTAAGAAGAAAGATGGGGAGTGGCCATGCCTTGCAAGGCCTGAGCTTGTGCCTGGCCTGGTCTCTCAGTGCCCAGCAGAGCCCTGTGCAGCAAGGACACCACATCTGCTCTGTCCTTTGTGTTCCTGCACCCAGCACAGCACAGTGAGTGGTACTAAGCAAAAGCTCAAGAAATCACTGTTGAGTGAATACCAAAGCATGTGTGCCCGTGTGTTTGCCAATGGACTGATCCACCAATGCCTTGAGGTCTCTGCCTCAGCAGGTGAAACTTCACCACGGTGTCACTGACCGTGAAAGCCCACGGTGTGCTGCTGCCGAGTGGATTTTATGAGACACAAACAAAATGACTCTCAGATGTCATGGAGGTGGCACTGCCCACTGGATCACCCGCCACCTGCCGCTCTGTGACTTCCTTGTTCCCCAACTTCCTCCCCAGGAGGAAGGAAACTCTTGGTTCTTTGGTGGCCCAGGGGTAGGAAAGTGGCTCAGGGAGGGGAAGCCAAGGCTAGTTCTGCTGACAGAAGCAAGCTCATGATTATTACCTTCCTAATGGCACAAGGCAGGGGAACTTGAAGGGTTCCACCAGAGCTCACCTCAATCGTCCTATAGTGACTTCCAGGCCTGCATTTATGGACCTGTGATTCATCTACAGGGGCTATTAATTTGTTACTTTAGTGGAAAAATTATATGCTGTCATGTTAACTGCAAACAGATTGGAAAGGATGTAGCCACGCAGCTCATAATCGATTTAGGGATTTATAATCAGGCAGGAGTCTCTCACAAGAGTCTTAATATGTCACAACTGCAGAGCAAGGTGTCACACTAACAGCTTTAAAGCCTACTTTACAAAGGCTTTTTTATAGAGACCTATATCTGTTACTATGAAAAATCTCAAACACAAATACAGAAGTAGACAAATCATACAGTGAATCCTCCAGTGTCAGCAGCTACCGATGCATGGCCAACTTAGTCCCACCACGTCCTCCCCCACCGGGCTATTGTGAAGCAACTGCAGGCATTAAATACTCTAACCTGGAAACATGGCACGATGCAGGTGTAGAAAACAAGGGCTTCTTTCTTTCTTTCCTGTGATGGAGACTGAACCCAGGTCCCTGTGTGTGCTAAGCCACGTGTTCTACCACTGAGCTACACTCCCTGCCAGCACTGTTTTTTAACCACGCACAACCATAATGTTACCACTCCGAAGAATTCATGAGTAACGCTAGGGGTGCTTTTCATGTGGAAGCGGCTGCTACGCTGGAGCCCTCACCACTCTCATCACGAACTCGTCGTGGATGGACTCCTCCACAAAGAGCCGCCCGGCCGCAATGCAGTTCTCTCCCTTGTTGAAGAAGACAGCGCCCATGCCCTGGCAGCAGGAGAGAAGACAGTGTTACCCCAGCTTGGGGGCCAAGGTCGCTGTGAAATTGTACACACGGAGAACAGGGTGTCACTTGCAGGCCAGCAGACAATGTCAGGGTGTCACAGGGGCCCTTGGTCTGGCAGTGATGAGCACTGTTGGGATACTCGCGGCTCTGACGTGACCTGCTGCGGTCCATGAGCATTAAAAAAGTGTGTGGTAACAAGGATAGGCCACCCAAGATGCTGCGAGAAAACCATGTTAATGCTATAAATTTAAATGTAATGGCCAGGTGTAGGGGCGAACGCCTGTAATCCCAGCACTCAGGAGGCTGAGGCAGGAGCACTGCTATGAGTTCAGGGCCACCCTGGGCCACATAGTGAGTTCAACCCCAGCTTGAACTGCATAGCAAGACCCTGTCTCCAAAAGAATAAAAATAAAAATAAATGTAATATGTGCATGTTATGTTGCTTTAAAAATCCCTGCAACATAGCCAGGTGCGGTGGTGCACACCTGTAATCCCAGCACTCGGGAGGCTGAGGCGGGAGGATTGCCATGAGCTTGAGGCCAGCCTGAAGTACACAGTGAGACCCTGTCTCAAAAAAAAAAATGAATAAAGTTTCTACATTAATTTGCATAAATCACAAATGTTTAGAAAGCTTCCCTTCCCCCTGAAAAGGGAAATTTATCTTTCAGTAAGTTTTCAAAATCTCTGAAATGAAGCCAGTCAAAAAATGACAGACTATGAAGACTTAGAATCTGTGCATCTTTCTTTACTAAATCCAATCACTAACTTACTCCCAGGAAACCTGAAACTGGATAAGAAGTATAAGAGGTGCTTGGAAACAACACGCATCTCCCATGTGCGCCAGGCCTTCCGTGGCAGGGTCCTGTGTGTTCCTCTCCCACAGAGTCCAACTGTGGCCAAAACCAGCCTCCCTGGTTGTGAATTTCAATGCTGGAGAAAGGCAAAGAACGTCCTCTGCAGTCATGGCCCTGTTATTCTCTGCGCACCTACAGTGATGTCACCCTTGGCAGTTTGGGGTCATTCTTTTTATTCATGTTATGCAATCAAGAGTGTAGATTTGGTGCTTTTAAATATGTAACAGAGCACGGTGAAGGAACAAATCTCTCTCCTCTCTTTCTTTTCCCACCCTTTTCTCCAGGAGACCCTGGAAGGGAATCCAGATGTCCAGGGGAGCCCCAACCTGATGTCAGCATGGATGCCCCAGCCCTTGTCTGCCACTGACACCTCCCAACGGGTCACCCGCAGGCCCTGGCCCAGGAGGGTTGGCTCCACATGGCCCTGGGACATTCCGCCCTCCCTGGGCCTTGCACACTGCAGTCTGCATTCAGCCACAGCTGGGGGCAGTGACCGTGTCTCGCTCACTGCACGGAACCAGGGACATCACACCCCCTACCCCCCAGAAGTACCAGGAGCCCAGCACAGCCCAAGCTCTCCAGGGCTCAGTGTGCGCCTGCGTCTCAGAGATGAAGAATGAAGACTGGCCTAAATGTCTTCAAGTTCAGTTCAAAATAAGGTTTTAGCATTTGAGACAAACAGGTATTGCAAAAACATAGATGTTCCAAGCCAGGCATGGTAGCGCGTCCCTATAATCCCAGCACTGAGGAGGCTGAGGCAGGAAGAGCACCAGGAGTTCGAGGCCAGCCTGGGCTTCATAGCGAGACTTTGTCTCAAAATGCCCAAACAAAACAGAACAAAACAAAAATAGGAGTTCCTATCACCCTCCATTCAGCTTCCTCTGTAATATCTTACAGAACGACACTGTTAAAACCAGAAAAGTGATGTTGCCAATCACTTGTTTTTTCAATGAGACGAAATCTCACTCTGCTGCCCAGGCCAGCCAAGTGACCCTCCTGCCTGAGCCTCCAAGGGCTGGGACTACAGGCATGTGCCACTGTGCCTGGCTAGCAATTCCTTTTTCTTTTTTTAAGCAGAGAAGCTTGTGCTGTGTCTAATGCTCTTGCCAGAGCTTGATGTGTAAAACAGACAAAAGCAAGTTGAAGGGTAAGATGTCAGGAGGAAGAAGCCAGAAGCACCACTAGAAGGCCTTCTAGACTTTTTGATATGCTTGCTATGACTTACATCTTATTTTCAAAATTGGAGGGATTATAAAAATATTTTTTAAATTAAGTGCTCTTAGTATGAAAAGGATTTCCAGTTGTGGGATTTCATTTTCAGTCCAGTGGATTCCCGGGCAGTCACTGGTACCGGGTGTGACCTGTACTCACCATTCGCACGGCCTTGTTGAGCTCACAGTCGCTGAATATGATCAGTGGGGACTTCCCGCCCAGCTCCAGGGACACTCTCTTCAGGTTGCTCACAGCACAGCTGCAGGGAAACACACGGAAATGAGCATTTACACCCCAGCACCCCCCCGCCCCCCGCCAGCCATGTCACCACTGGGCAGAGCAAACTGGCCTCAGTAACGTTAAGAAATGTACCGGCCCAAAACCTGCACAGTAGAGCAGTGATTTCTGCTGCAGCTGGGTGTTGAGAGCATGGGATTCACTGTGTGCTTTGTGTACACATTTTCCACAAGACACAGGTGTTTACTAATTCTGGGCTCAAACAATTAGAGGCGCTTCTAGAACTTGGGTTCTTTAGGAATTCGGGTTCTGTATGGCCTGGCAGGGAAATCCAGTCTCTAGCCAGATGCTAGAACACTGGAGGCTGGGATGGCAAGTTTCAGAAGTGTGTTGTCTATGTGCTCAGAAATGTAGACAGAAGAAAAAAATCACAAAATCACAAAACTGCATCACATGGCTCCCTGATCACTGCGTTCACCATTTTGATATACTTACTTCTGGTCTGCATCCTACCAAAGCTTATACCTTGTCTAACACAGTTGGGAATTACCCAACATAGACAATTTTACACCTTATTTTTCTCTCAATTTATCACTTGAACAACAATTTTCAATGTTATTAAACATTTTTGATGAATGTGACTATAGTGTTCTATCATGTTGACATACTTTAATGTCTTATTTTGGAAACTTAAATATTAGCAATTTTTAAAAAACTAGTATTACTGTATTTTGAGGATTGTTTTGTTTTGTTTGTTCGTTTTGGTACCAGGGATCACACTCAGGACCTTGTGCTTGCAAGGCAGGCAAGGCATCACTGAACTAAATCCCTAGCCCTGTTTTTGTTTTTTGAGACAAGGTCTTTCTGTGTAGCCCAGGCTAACCTGGAACTTGTGGCAGTGCTCCTGCCTCAGCCTTCCATGTGCTGAGATTACAGGTGTGTCCCACTGTCCCCAGCTTCAGAATTCACTTTATAAGTAATCCAGACTTGTCATATATAGATAGAAATCATTTCAGTTTCTTAACTTATGCTCCAAAAACAATCAGGGCTGCATCTTCAGCACAGAACAATTTTTTCGTTGGATTGCAAAAGCTACCAGTAGGGGGTAGGATTTCAATAGAGCTCTGGTTTTACTAACAGTGTTCTTTAAAGCTTTGGAAAGTCTTTTATTACATTCAAGTACTTTAATATCCAGCAGCAAGAAGTAGATTTCTCTTCTACAAATGATAAGGTTTTTCTGACCCCAAAAGTGCTCTGTTTAAACAAAAGCAGAAATGTGAGAGGGGTCTGCAGCAAACTGACCCAGTGAAACCAGTACCTCTTCATGATCTGTTTGCCAATGGAAGTGGAACCGGTGAACCCGAGTTTGCCGACATCAGGATGCTCAGAAAGGCGCTGTCCTGCCACGCCCCCTGCAGGACGGAGGTCAAACAGGAAGGAAGCTACAGCTCAGGTCCAATGGTGAGGATGGCTTGAATCCAGATGTCTAAGCTTTCATTTCAATCTCAGTTTTGCATTTTATATATTAATCACAGACTGCTGAAAATCTAAAATAACATCCTGCATGCAGCTGCCAGCTGCACCCCAACACTGATGGGTGAGCCAGGGTGTGGCCCACAGCAGTCACTGAAAGTCCAGATGGACCCAGGGGAGCCACAGGGTCCTATAGCCTCCACCCACCTACCCCCATGCTCTGAGTTCTGCACCCACGGCTGGCACAGTGCCTCTTGCTAAGCAGTGTTCAATTTTATGATAGCTATAATTTAGGCTAAGGCTCTAGCAGGAAAACAGCCGCTCACATCCCCGCACCATCCCTGGGTGCAGCCCAGAGGCTGCTTTGCGGGCTCACCTGAGCCGGGGAGGATGTTAATCACTCCCTTCGGGAAGCCAGCCCGTGCAGACAGCTCTGCAAACTTCAAAGCTGTCAGGGGAGTGACCTGGAGAGCAGACAAGGTTACCTTCCTCACACTCGGCCCCTTTACACCAGAACCCAGCATGCCTGTGTGAGAGCTCATTTGTTGTTTTACATTATTTCTTTTTTATTGTTACATAATTTCAGACTTGTAGCAAGGTTACCAAAATACAAGTACAAAGAATTTTTTGTATCCTTCACCTTGATCCTTCAGATATTAACTTTGTACATTTTCTTCCCCATCTCTGTGTCTATCTCTGTGTATATCTATCATCTACCACCTATCTATCATCTATCAGCTATTATTTATCATCTATTATCTATCATCTATCTATACCTATATTTACATCTATCACCTAGCATCTATTATCTATCATCTATCTTTATCACCTATTTTTGTTATTTATCACCTACCTATCATCTATCCCTTTGCACTGTTTAAGAGTAATACATGTAATATGCATTGTTTGCCTCTAAATATTTCTGTATGACATTATTTTACATAACCACAGTACAATTTTCAAAAACAGGAAAGTAACAACCGATAGAATCCCTAATTTCAAACTTTAGTTCAAGTTCACCACTTGTTCTGATAACGTGTTTTATTGCGAAAGCAAGGCACCCTCATGCATTACGTGGTTATTCCCGTGGTCCCGGCCCACCTGGGAGAGTTTCTGAGTTTTCTTCTAGAGTCCACTGCGCTGACCCTTTGAGAGAGCACAGGCCACTTAGCTCCTGCAGCATCCCCGGCCCGAATTCGTCTGGCATTTCCTCATGATTAGACTCAGAGTATGCACTTTTGGTAACAATTACTGCCGAAGCCATGCTGTCACCTCTGATCATTTGGTAAAGATAATCTGCCTGTCTCACTGCGTGTCAGTTTTATCCTTCATAATTAATAATATTTTGTGGGGAGACACTCCTCAAACTGGACCCACTTATTTTAGTGTCCATTGGTGGCTTCTGTCTGACTCATATGATGGTGACAGGTGCCAAATGGTGATTTCTAATCCCATCGTTCCTTCTGCTTAGGCTACGCTTAGACTATTTGCCATGCTACAGTAAGAGCTCTTGCCTCTTTCTCTCTCCACTGACCTCATGCTGATCCTCCTGCCTCAGCCTCTGAGCTCTGGGATTACAGACGTGCACCACCACACCCAGCGCATGAGCTGGTTTTTGTTTCACACAGCACTGTTCACAAATGTGCCTCTCTGCTCCTGGGTGTGTGCAAGGGGCGCATGGGCTCCCACCCCGCCCCAGGCTTACCTGTGCCGGCTTGAGCACCAAGGTATTGCCCGCAGCCAGGCACGCGGCACTCTTCCAGGCCAACATCATAAGTGGGTAGTTCCAGGGGATGATGATGGCGCAGACACTGTGGGGAGATGTGACACCCTCAGCTCAAAGCAGCATAGCCCACAGGTTCCCACATGGGCTCTGCCCGCCTTACCCGATGGGCTCCTTCTTGGTGAAGGTGAGGTTGCGATTTGGACGAGCCTGGTTGATGGGAATCGTAGACCCCTAAAGAATAAAAAGGGTCGAGTATACTGGCTGATAAAACATGCTTAAGTAAATGCCAAAAAAATCAGAATTTTACCATGCATATCATGAGATCAAAGTGCAATGGAAGTAGAAATCAATGGCAAAGGAAACCACAGAAATTATGCAAACACATGGAAATTAAACAACACACTCTTGAATAATCAATGGGTCACAGAAGAAACTAAGGAAGAGATGAGACAGTTCCTAGAATTAAATGATAATGTCAGTACAACATAGCAGATCTTATGGGACACAATGAATGCATTCCTACAAGGGAAGTTTATAGCTGTGAATGCCCACATGAGAAAAACAAAGTTAGCCCCAAATAAATAACGTAACAATGCACATCAAGGTCCTAGGAAAACACGAACAATCCAAATCCAGTTCTTGTACAGAAGGAATCAATGAAATGTTTTTTAAGAACATAAAGAATTGATGAATTGAAGAGCTGGTTCTTTGAAAGAACAAACAAAAGAGACAAACCCCTAGCCAATCTTACCAATAAAAGGAAAGAAAAGACATAAATCAATGCAATTAGAAATGAAAAAGGTGAAATTACAACAGAAGCCACTGAAATCCAGAAGATTATTAGTAACTACTTCCCAAACCTGTAGGTCAAAATATTGGAGAACTCAGAAGAAATTAAGAGATTCCAAGGTACATATTAATTACTAAAATTGAACCAAGAAGACTTAAAAACCCTGAAAAATCTAATAACAGGTAATGAAATTGAAGCAGTAATTTAAAAAAAACCTACTAACTATGAAAAAGCCCAGGACCTGATGATTTCACAGCAAATTCTGCAAGAATTTCAGGGAAGATCTAACACCAATACTCCTCAAACTCATTAATGAAATCAAGAGGAAGAAGTAATCCCAAAGTCATTCTTGGAAGCTAACAATACCATAAGCCTCAAACCAGACAAAGATCCAACCAAAAAAGAGAACATAGATGAACACAGATGCAAAAATACTCAATAAGATACTGGCAAACAGAATGGAGCAAATCACCAAAAAGATTATGCACCATGACTAAGTAGGCTTCATCACAAAAATGCAAGGACGGTTCAACATATGCACATTAATAAATGTAACACATCAAATAAACAGAAGCAAAGACAAAAATCATGTGACCATCTCAATAGCTGCAGGAAAAAAATCCTTGACCAAACCCAACATCTTTTCATGATAAAAATCCCGAAGAAAATAGGTACAGAAGGACCTTACCTCAATCTGATAAAAACCATTTATGACCAACCTACTGTCAACATCATATTAAACTAAAAAGACAAAGCTTTCCCTCTAAAATCAGGAACAAGACAAGGTTGTCCACTATCATCTCTCCTGTTCAACACAGTCCTCAAAACATTAGCCAGAGAAATCAGGCAAAAGAAATAAATAAAAGGGATACACATAGGAAAGGAAGAAATAAAAATATCATTATTTGGAGATGACAAGATTCTTTACTTACAAGACTCAAAAATGCTCCACCAAGACTTCTAGAATTAATAACCATATTCAGCAATGTAGGATACAAAATAAACACATGAAAATCTGTAGCATTCCTTTACACTAATAATGAACTCACTGAGAAAGAAATTAGGAAAACAGTACCATTCTCAATAGCATCAACAAAAATGAAATACTTAACAATTAACCTAACCAAGGAAGTAAAAGACCTCTACAATGAAAATACATCACACTGAAAAAGGAAATTGAAGAGGACATCAGAAAATGGAAAGATATCCCCTGCTCCTGGATAGGCAAAATCAATATAATCAAAATGGGCATACTTCCAAAACTGGTACACAGATTTAATGCAATTCCAATCAAAATACCAACAGCATTTCTCGGATCTAGAGAAAACAACTGTAAAATTCATACGGACTCAGACGAGACCCAAAATAGCAAAAGCAATCTTGGGCAACAAGAGTAAAGCAGGAGGCATCACAATCCCAGACTTGAAGTTACACTACAAAGCTACTATGATTAGAACAGCATGGTACTGGCACAAAAACAGGCATGTGGATCAAGGGAACAGAATAGAAGAAGTAAAAAACAACCACAGGCACATACAGCTCTTTAATCTTTGACAAAGGGGCCAAAAACACACACTGGAGGAAAGCCAGACTCTTTAAGAAATGGTGCCGGGAGAACTGGCTTTCCACATGCAGAAGATTGAGTCTAGAGCCATGTGTCTCACCATGTACTAAACTAAAATCAAAATGGATCAAAGATCTCACAGTTAAAATAGAAACACTTAATCTGCTGGAAAGTACAATAAGTAAAATTCTTGAAGACGTAAGTGTAGGCAAGGCTTTTCTGAGCAGAACCCCAAATGGTACAAGAAATAATACCAAGAATCATCAAAGTAAAAAGCTTCTGCACAGGGCCAGGGATTTAGCTCAGAGGTTCTGCCGCCTGCCTCGCAAGCACAAGGTGCTGAGTTCAATCTCCAGTACCAGAAAAAAAAAAAGCTTCTGACAGCAAAAGAAACATCCAACAGAATGATGAGACAGCCTACAGAATGGGAAAAAATGTTTGCCAGATATTCTTCGGACGGAAGATTAACATCTAGAATATATAAAGAACACAAAAATATTAGATTCCGCAAAATAAAAGGCCCAATTTTAAAAAATGGGCAAGTGAAATGAATAGACATTCTCAGAAGAAGTACCAATGGCCAATAACTAACTACAAGAAGAAATGTTCAACATCGATGGCCACCAGGGAAACACAAATTAAAACAAAACTGAAATTCCATCTTACCCCAGAAGGAGTGGCCTTCATCAGGAAATCAAACAGTAACAAGTGTTGGTGAGGCCTTGGGGGAGAAAGGAAGCCTTCTACATTGCTGATGGGAATGCATACCAGTGCAACCACTATGGAAATCAGTGTGGGGATTCCTCAAAAAACTAAATTCCATTCAACCCAGGTACTCCCCTTCCAGGTACCTTCCCAAAAGAGTTAAAGACATCAGATTACAGTGATCGACGCACACCCATGTTTCTAGCAGCACAACTCATAACACCTAAATGTTGGAGATGGCCTGGCTCAGCCTACAGAACTGTGAGAGAATAAATTTTGTTCTTCATAAATGACCCAGTCTCGGGGACTCTGGTTTTCAGTAGGAGACAGACCAAGACCACCATGCCATGTAGGTGAGGGACCTACACAGACTGGGTCCGGGTGGCCCCTGGTCCACGCTGCCCTCAGCCCCTCTCCCGGGTGAAGAAGACCGGCTTTGCTCACCTGGATTTTGTCACACCAGCCGGCAAAGTATCTGAAAGTCTGCACAGACATCCCAACGTGAGTCTTCAGCGCCAGGGTGTAGACGGCCCCTGAGTCCAGGGCTTCAATGATGGCCAGCTCCTCTTGGTTCTCTTCCAGGAGGTCTGCCAGTCTGCATGTCCCAGAAAGAAATTCGTTCAACAAACACTGACGGGGCCCTGCTATGTGCATAACCCAGAACTCAGAGCAGAACCCAACTGGGCCAGGTCTCTGCCCGGTGGAGAAGGCAGCAATTCAGCAAGAGATTTCATAAGTGAACTGCCTCGGGGTTCCAAGGAAAAGCACGGCACTGGAAGCAGGCAGAACTCGCCCGAGCATACATGAGAAGGAGCCTGGGACTGAGCCACGGGGTTGACGGTAGGGGCAGTGGGAATGTGGGTAGTTCATGAACACACAGGCGGTGGTAGAAGGAAACCCCAGCCCTTCAGAACTATGAACATTTGTGGATCTCTGGTTGGTACAGGAATATGTTTTTGTTTTTATGAGACAGGGTCTCACTATGTAGCACAGGCTGGCCTTGAACTCACAGAAATTCTCCTGCCTCAGCCTCCCAAGTCCTGGTGTTACACATATGTGCCACCACTCCTGGCTGGTACAGAACTATTTTCAAAATGAACTGAAGAGGACAAGATGGAAATACAGGGTAGGCATGACGAATGCACAACAGAGTCCAGTGTAGTGCCTGTTTCTTTGCGAAGGCAGGTGCAGGTGTGCGGAATGACTGGGAAACCGTCCAATCTACCTGTGCGAACCCTCCCTGTCTGCATCCCTCCCTGACTGGTCCTTCAGCAGCTGCTTTGGCTCTCTACAGCCAGGCTTGAAACCCCAGCTCCAGCATTTCTTGCCAACCTCGCTCTAAGAGCTCTTCTGGCTCAGGTCAGACACTTGGCTGTCGGTCAGCAGAAAACGGAATTACTGGCCAAATCTAAGCGTTCTTGGCATCCTTCGTTACCGGTGGATAATAGTCTTCCTCGGCCTGACCACTTTTCTCCTTGCTCAAATTCCCTACACATCAAATGGATTTGAAATTAGTCCTTGAAAACACAGGACGTGGACAGGCTCGGTTTGCTGAGCCCTGTCCATCTCCCATGAGCTGCGGGTGACCTTGTGGACTGCCCACCTGGCTGCCTGCAGAAGGCTGGCGGGCTGGAGGACATGAGGGACGTGGAATTCCCTGGCTCTCTCCCAGGGAGGGGCTGTGGCTCAGTGGTCACCATGTCCCCACACCCAGAGCCCTTCCCTTGGGGTGGACCTAGCCCTTAGGGGAGGAGCAGCCTCCGTCTCGGCCCCAACACGGACACAGCGACAGCCTAAGAGCCAAGTGCTTCTGGCATGCTATTTCACAAGACTCGGGTGACAGAAGCTGTATTACAGCCCAGGCACACACGAGAAGGTCATGTGGGAATTTCTAAAATCCTGTTAGCCAGTTTCCAAAGTAACAGATTTGCTTGTCTAAAAAACACACCTGTACATCAACCTTCCTCTCTCTCTGGCGTTCATTCTTCCCCATGCGCCGTTTTCAAAGGCATCCTTTGCGGCCGCTACTGCTTTATCGACATCCGCCAAAGAAGCATAGGCTACTTTGCATATAGTCTATGTCAAAGTAAATAAAAACAGGTCACGTAAGAGGCATATTTTTGTGAGTCTTAACATTAATGTATTAACAGGAAAAGATTTGGGCTGGGGATTTAGCTCAGTGGTTCTGGCACCTGCCTCGCAAGTGCAAGGTCCCAAGTTCGATCACTGGTACCAAAAAAAAGGAAAAGATTGTTTTTTGTGTTTCGGTTTTTTTTCTTCCTTTAGAGTGAGTCTCACTATGTCCCCTAGGCTGGCCTCAAGTTTGCAGCCATCTTCGTGTCTCAGCCTCCTGAGTGCTGAGTTTACAGGCGTGCACCGCCACACCGAGCTAGGAAAAAGTATGAATTCCAAGAATTTTAGGGTAGAAAAGTAATACAAACAGTAATGCGGCAAAGAAGAAGCAACCTGAAGATGAAGGTTATTAGCCTGAAACTTGGCACTAGCTGGCCACACCCCTGTGGGGAGCCGTGAGGAAGGCGTGCTTTCTCCGGCTACCTCGGGAGGCTGAGTTCGCAGCCAGACCCTCAAGTCCGCAGAGCTGTCTCCTCTCAGAGCGGAGGGGACCTGGCCGCGCCCCTGTTGCTGTCTGTGTAGGGGACGCAGCGCAGGCATCGCCCAGCACTCACCGAGCCGTCGGCTGGGTTCACCGCGTTGTAGGTCCTCCCGTCCTGCGCATCCACGAACTCCCCGCCGATGAAGCACTGGTGCGGCATCCTCACGGTCCTGCCGTCCGCCTCCCTCGACACCTGCGGGCAGAGGCACCGCTGGGGCCCGCGGACCCCGGGCTCGCGGCCGGGACAGGCAGAACCACGCAGAGGAGAAGCAGGGCCCAGGGATGCAGCCTGGGTGAGTCGGGCCTGGACGCCTGGGTAGACTGCGTCGGCCTCGGCGGACGGCGGACAGCGGATAGCAGACAGCGGACAGCGGACTGCGGACAGTGGACAGCGCGTGGAGGCCGAGACGCCGCCACCTAGCGGCAGCGTCCGCGAAGCGCAGCCTTGCGTCCCTTTGCTGGGCTATTTCCACCTTAACCTTTTGTGACCAGTGCCGCACCCGGGCTCTGCCTCTAGCTTGCAAGTGGAGGAAGACACTCAACTGCTTCCGATGACGCTCGGTTTCTTTCAACAATAAAATGGGAATAATAATCCCTGCTTCATACAGCAAACAGCCTTCAAAAATAAAGGAGAATTAAAGCATTCCCAAGAGAAGAAAAAGACGCGCTGCTGCTCCGGGTTGAAGTGAAGGGACATGAGCTAGGGCCTTGAACGCACGCGAAAAAATAAAAAGCACTGGCGAAAGCAATCGCACGCGTAAATCTCGCAGTCAGTGTAAATATACTTTTTTCTCTCTGGTATGAAAGACCACTGTTCGGAGCCACAACTATAAAGCGGTGTTGGTGGACGGGGTGCGCCGCAGCAAGCGCAGCCCAGCGGGCGTGGGCCAGATGGATCGCGGCCAGCTCTCGCTGACGTTAACCTGAAAACCTTGTTTTCAGTGATAATCCTCAGGGCCCCCACTTAGAAATAAAAGAAACAGGAAAAGCAACAACGAGGGATGGAAATGCGTCCTAGGCGGCGTCTGTGTAACACAGCACGGCGCCGCGGAGAAGGGAGAGGGCGACACAGGAGGACGCAGACAAAGCGGATCACCAGATGGAGACCCGCTGCTTGTGAGGACACCGCCAAGAGCGTGAAAAGAACACCCGCAGAGCGAGGGGAAACATGCTCAGACCCGTAGGGCAAGGGCCTGGCATCCAGGATGGACAAAGCACTCTCACGACTGAGCAGCATGGTCAGCCCGATCTGTAGGTGGACACGGCTGGAACAGACATTTCCCCTCGACGACACACAGCCCGGCCGGCAGGGGGAAGGACACCCGAGTGCTCCAGTCACGGGGCGCAAGGCAAGGAGACGGCAACTTCCGGGAGGAGAGAGACTGACTGGGGGCAGCGAGGGCGGGGCCTGGAGGGCGGGGCTTGGAGGGCGGGGCTCTCATCCCTGCTGGCCGGCCAATGTGTAACGCTCAGGAAACAGGTCGGCACCTCCTTCCGAAGTGAAACCCGGAGTTACCATGCCATTCATGAGTTCCACGTCTACTCAAGAGACCTGAAAACATATGTTTAAGCAAAAACTTCTACATGAATTTTATGACAGCATTTTTCTTAACAGCCAAAAAGGAGAAATGACCCAGATGCACATCAAGTATATCCATATAATGGACTAATACTTGGCCAGGGAAAAGAATACAGCAATAATACAAGCTACAGTGTAGATAAACCTTGCTAAATGAAAAAGCCGGACACAAAAGGTCACAAAGCACATGGTTCTATTTCTGGGAGATGCCTAAAAGGGCAAATTCATAGACAGAAAAGCAATTAGTGGTTTGTAGAGAATGGGGGTAGGTGGTGGGGAGAGGGACATGGAATGCTTGCCAGTGGTTGCAGGCTTTCTCTATGGGCTGATGTGAAACCCGCAAAGTGAGAGGTGACGGGTGCACAGCCCCAACTGTTCCACAACCACTGAGCCAATGGGTGGATTCTGTGCTTCCTGAGTCATCTGTACTATACACATCAGCTTCCTATGTAGCCTAGGCTGGCCTTAAACTCACTACATAGCCTACACTGGCCTGAAACTCACAGTAATCCTCCTGCCTTGGCCTCCTGAGTGCTGAGATTACAGGTGTGCACCACCATACCTCAAGAACAAAGCTATCTGTAAAAGGTTACGGATGTAAAGCAAACGGTCAAAAGACACAAGCACTCTACAGGGCTCGGATCTCGAGGAGGCGGCTGGAAAAGCAAGCAGAAGCTCACATAGTCCACGACCAGCTCCGCTGCCTGGTCCTCTCCTCTCAGCTTCCTCACCACCTTCTGCACAAAGTCTCCAAAGGTGGTGGCCAGGTAGACGTCTTCGTTCTGGAGCTGGAGGCCGCCACACTTCTGTCTGATCTCTTCCACCAGCCTTTGGGGAGGAACAGGTCACGTCACTGTCCTTTCTTGGTGGCTCTCAGGGGACCTTGTTGCCAGCACCTATCAGGTTCACACCAGTTTGTATCCTGGGACATCATTCAGGTCAGCAGCCATTACCGAGTTTGATAAGGCCAGGGGCAAGGACACTCAAAACCTGTCTTGAAGAACAGTGATTTCTCTTCTTAAAAAGTTAAGCATGTGGTTCCGCCGCTTGCCTTGCAAGCACAAGGTCCCAAGTTTGATTCCCAGTACCAAAAAAAAAAAGTTAAGCATGACTAAAACTACAAGGAAGGCAAAAAGAATGACTTATGAGCAAGACAGCAAGGGGCCATAAAGTCAGTCCTTTGACTGACCATAAAAGCTCATAAAGTCCTTTCCAGTGAACTCAGGGAGTGACAAGGAAAGCAGCTGCCCCACTGTACCTGCGGTGGCAAGGGACCATCACGGGATATTTTCTCTGCCTGCACAAGAACAAAAGAGACGAGGTGTGTGCCCCACACACCAGGGAGGCCTCGCTAGAGCCACAGTGCAGGCGGGCATAAGTTCTGAGGTCCTTTCCAGTCCTTTGATTTCCACAGCTACTGTGTCAAATGATAGCTGTCACCTGGCATCTCTTGAATGCTGATGCTAACTGGGAACACTAGGAAGCCCCCAGCATACTGGCCCATGTATTCCTTAAAAGAGATGAGGTGGTTCAGTTACCAGGACAATGACACCCAATGGTGTTATCAAGGCAACAGCATCAGATGGTACTGGCAATCACTCGGCAGGAAGCCAGGAATTCCTGCAGGTATCTTTTGTTTTGCTTTTTAGTTTTTTGAGACGGTCTTGCTATGTAGTTCAGGCTGGACTTGAACTCACTGTGAGCCCAGGCTGGCCTCAAACTCTCAAGGATCCTTGTGCCTCAGCCTCCTGAGTGCTGGGGCTACAGGCACTTGCTATCATCCCCGGCTAAGAAATCTATAACTTGAGGAACCAGAAAACTTGCTTCTTGATAATACTATGTAATTGAAATGATAATTTGCAGTTCTTAGAGTAAAATTTCCAGGAATAAAGGGACTTTGTCTAGTTTATAACTGTATCTCCACTCCCAAAACTGTCTCGATATGTAGTAAGTGTTCAATAAATTTTGTGAACTAAGCCAGTGAATGAATGAATAAGTAGGATGTTCAGGAGCCTGCTCAGTTAGTGTGCAGGGTCATGGCAAAGGAAGGGTCATTCTTAGCTTGTGTATGGCCTGGGATTAAGAGCCACTGAGGTGCCACCTATCTTCAGGGATTGTGCAGCCCCTGGTTAGTTCCCAGGGATCTTCTATCCCAGAAAAGTTCTTATCCAAAGAAAAAAGCACTTCTGCA
This sequence comes from Heterocephalus glaber, assembly GCF_053883595.1. Taxonomy (NCBI): domain Eukaryota; kingdom Metazoa; phylum Chordata; class Mammalia; order Rodentia; family Bathyergidae; genus Heterocephalus; species Heterocephalus glaber. Next base: position 21,499,476 of record NW_028258357.1, read on the forward strand.
AGGCCCTGCACACTAGGGTCCTGCACTCTTCTTGCTAGAGGTGATACGGGTATTACTGGGCCCACCTCATCCCAGGGCCCTTTCCACCTGCTGCAGACTTCGTGGGGAAAGTCAGGGTGAGCATGCCTTCTTTGCAGGTGGCCTGATAACTAGATCTATCTTACTGAATAATCTGGAGGAACAGGAGAGAAAAGACAGCGGAAGTGCAATCAATAACGGCCAGGCTGTGTAGACAATTCCCCTAGCGTTCTCACCCGCAGAGTCTCCATTCCGGTATCATACTGGAGGGAAAATCACCTACTAAATGTAAAGACAAATTTCTAAGACTGGCAAACGATAGAAGGTTTGCAGTCTAGGTCTAAAGGAGACCAGAAAGCCACTCAGGTTAGGAACCGAGAGATGCAGGTGATACTGTAACCGCATCTGGCCATGGAACACTTCACAGGGGAAGACAGGCAGGGCCGAGGGACAGAGTGCGGGCCTGTTTACCTGGCCACATCCATTGAGCTCGCTCCGGATTTGAAGAAGTCCGTAGAGGCTTCGATGGCTCGAACATTGCTCAAAATTCCGGCCCAGATGCCCTGGGGGGGGGGGCGGGCAGCGAGAGTTAGGGAGGCGCCTACGGACCCGCACGTGGCTGGGCTTCCGTGTCCTCTCGGACACACCCGGCTCTCCCCAGGCTCGCGCCCCCGGACCGAGTAGGGGTCCCTCGCTTCACTGGCACCTCGCCAGCCCACCCAGGATGCACGTGGACACTTTGGAGTCGGTTTCCATGGCAACGCAGGAGCAAACAGGAAGCCGAGCTCCCGCCCACATGCGAAGGCAGAGAGCAGTCACCAGTGCGCTTCCCCTTCCACTTCCGGGGAGGAGGCCATTGGGGCGCCCATGCTTACCTGGATGGTCACTGCTACCTGCTGCTCCTCGGCAGTGAGCTCCAAAGTGGAGGATTCGTCCCCCGAAAAGTACTGGGAGGCGGGGATCATTTTCCCATCTTCAAACTGCAGATTTCTCACCGTCAGCTGCAAAACAGCAACCAAGAGAGCAGAAAAGCTGAGGACTGGGCTTGTCGGGGGGCAACGCTGGGGGCGAGGTGTCTTGTACAGGATGCGGGTGTAAAGACCAGCTTATCCAGAAAACAAAATGAATAAGGGTTCAAAGTACTCGTCGGCACGCTTATTAGAAGGACTGAAATGGATTTGGCAGCTGCGGCAGAAAGGAGAAGGTCAAGCCCAGGTGGACGCTGGCCCTGGGATCCTGGTGCTTGGATTGAGACCGGCTTTCACCACAGAAGCAAGACCAAGCGCATCCCCCCTGCAGCATGGCGCCGCGCTGAAATATCTCACTTCACCTCAGAAATCCCGAGGGCCGCGGATGTCATTATTACGCCCGCTTTACTGATGCAGAGAGGGAGGCTCACTGAGGCAAAGCGGTTTGCTCAGTGCCACCCAGGTGCAAGGATCAGAGCTGCGAAGTGGACCCAGAACTAGCTCAGCATTGACGCCCACGATCCTAATGGCTGGGAAACCTCTGTGGGCCACACATTCCTCTCTGCTCTTCCCTGGATGCTGCCCACCCATGGAGGCCTAGTCTGTCCTCCGGAGTACTAGGTGGTGCCCGTCCAGCGAGGCCCTGGCCGTGGGCACTTCTGGTCTTTCATTCTGCACCAGAGTGGACCCTGCAGTGTGGGTCTCATCCTGAGTCACCTCGGGGCAGACAGACATGTGCCTCCCACACCCTAGGCAAAGCCAGAGACCCTCTTTTAGCGGGGTCATGGGAGACCAAGAGCACTCCGTGGATGACCGCGTGGGACACTCACCGCTTTCCCGTCACTGCCAAAGAGAACAAGTCCATTCTTGGTAACAAGGCCCGGCTTCTGGGCGCCTTTAATTTCCAGGGCTTCCCCGGGAGGCACAGAACTGTTCAGCAACGAGGAGCCGTAGAAAGTCACCGTCTGACAGAGACCAGAGGACGTCACAGCGGAAGGGCGTGTTCAGAGGGGTGCAGGAGTGTTCCCTGCAAACACGCTGAAGCCCACATGGCCACCCATCGAGACCCCGAAGTATCAGCCCTGTAATCATGTCCCTAGTGAAGTGCGAGGTCTCCCACAAGCCTTGGCAGAGGTGGCCCAGAGCAGGGGACCGTCTGCAAGCCATGACTGCAGAGTTTCGTGCATGCGTGTGCAGGAGGCACAAGTAGACAGGCACTAGTCTCCTATTCAGATTCTTACAAAGGTGAGTGAGACAAGAAGCCCGGCCCTCCTAGCCTGAAGGCAGGGGCTGGGGGGTTGTGCAGGTGTTGGGGTGTCAGTCGGTAAAGGGATGAACTGGGCCTGGTGCTTAAGGGTCCGCTCCTGAAAACCAGACCATCCAGATGGTAGCCAAGCACAGGTGACCCTGACTGGCTCCTCATTATGATCCCATGGGCACCAGCTGGCATTCACTGGACTCCAACAGTTAACATTTATCCAACACTTAATCTGCAGGGACTAGGTACGGATGTGCGTTAGCGTGCATTCACTCATTTAATCTTCACAGGGGCTCATAATCCACAAAGCAGGCAGGGTTATCAATCCTATCTTACTGCAAGGAAACCAAGGCACCCTGGGGTTTAGGTCACCTCCCTAAGGTTCCAGAAAACTGTGGTGGAGCCAGAATTTTAATGGAAACTTCTTCAGATGTCACAGTCTTTGTAGTTACACTAAACTTCCTGCCATGATCACTTGGCGACCCACACGCTTCACTGGTGTCTACTGTGCGCCAGGACTCCTGCTTTGGGTTTGATGGTGAAAGACAACAGGAAGCCCTGACTTCTGCCTAGGACTGGGGTGGACAGGCCCTTCCCATGCACCGTGCTGGGTCAGGGTGGCTGCCAAGGGGGACATCAGGCCCGTCCTGCTGGGCAGGGAGGCCAGGAGCTCCTGCGAGGACTCAGAACACAAGTGCCTTGTGCTGGCCCTGCCGACCTCTCCCGCCTCAGCCCCCTTGCGTCCTCCTCACACTCAGGGCTCTGGCTTCCTCAGACCCTCTTGAAAGTCCTTCCACAGGAAGTGCTGGACTCCATCTCCAGCCCTCACCCCTTTCTTTCTCTCCACCTGGTCCCCCTTCTCCAAGTTCTAGCCACCCAGCCAGCCCCGCCAGGAACCATTCCCCACACGCTCAGGTTGGAGCCTCAGTGCCAGCATTTATTTTATTGCATTATCTGGGTTTATTCATTCTCGTCTCTGCTTTCCCCACTGGACTGGTACCAGGGCTGTGCCTGGTGTCAGCTTCCCAGCAAATGCCCAGTCCATGCTGCATGCAGAGGAGAGGAGCCCCAGCCCCCACCCAGGGGAGATCTTTGTGGTAACGCCTGGTCTGAAGGAATGCAGCCCCGGGATACCTGTCCATTTATCTCTGCCCAGGCTCCGGGGGCTTTATCATGACCTCGGATCCAGTTATGCAAAGCTTCAGCAGTCTGATCCCAGCGAATCTAGGGCAGCACAAACACAGGCTCTGAGTCTCCAAGGCCACAGCTACCTTTTGGGCCATCATTGGTGCAGAAGTCAGAGGGGTGGGCAGGTTGGCTCAGGCGCCGACCCTCTGGCTAGGAAAGAGCCGATCCAGAGCTATGCAAAGGAAGAGGGCCACTGGCTTGGAGAAGACTTACAGAGTGGATGTAAATACCTCAGCGTTTTCCTTTCTCTGGATCCCTTCATACGTTGCCCCCTCTTCTGGCTGGGGGATACGAGGAGCGTTTCCATCTGCTATGAGTTGGACAGCTTCCACCTAAAGCCAAGGACAGGACCTGTGTCACGGCCCAGTTCTCCACATGGCCTGGTCTGTTCATGCTTAACCGAATTACTTCAGATCAGTATGCCTAGAGCAGTGGTGGCAGACATGCGGCAAGCGTGCAACGGTGGGCTCTTTGTTATCATCGAAAGCTCTGAAGGTTTCTCCATTGCTACTCTAGACAGTCAGGCTGTAACGATAATTGTTATCTTGTCAGGTCTGGCTGGGTCAAGCTCAGAAAGAGTGGTAGTCACTTCATGTAAAACATCCCTCGAAGCTGGGTGAGGTGGGGCACGCCTGTAATCCCAGCCCTTGGGAGGCTGAGACAGCAGGATCACTGTGAGTTTGAGGCCAGCCTGGGCTACACAGTGAGACCGTCTCAGAAACAAAAACACAAACATGCTTTGCAAACATCACACAAGTCCTGCAAGGTGGATATTATTATTCCTGTTTTACAGATGAGGAAACTGTGGTTTAAGGAACAGTTAAGTGGACATCTCCAGATCACAGAGACAGTTTGGGGGTCAGAAGGACACACACCTAGGTGCACGTGCACTGTGGTCTCAAGGCTGCTCCCACGAGTGACTCCCTAGTTGGGCGGGGATGCATCTTAACACATGCCAGACCCCCACACAGAAAGACTCTTGGAATTAAACAACACCACCCTTCTGTGGTGATTCCCTGGAAATCTAGAGTGTTCATATAAAATAAGCCACCATGAATTACTATGCCAATCATGATGATTCTAGAACATGGTGTGTTTCTGTATTTCTTAGCTCAACTTGCTTTCTAGCTTAGGACACTTGAAAAAGTTAAAGTGGAAATTAGTGTGGAGATTTCCTAAAAAAACTAAAACTAGAAATTCCATTTGACCCAGCTATTCCCCTTCTAGGAATCTTCCAGAAATAGTTAAAGACATCAGATCACAGCGATCCATGCATACCCATGTTTCTTGCAGCATAATTCATAATAGCTAAATCTTGGAAGCAACTTATATGTTCATCAACAGATGAATGGATATAGAAAATGTGGTATTTACACACAATGGAGTACTATTCTACCATAAAGAAGAATACACTTGAGTCATTTGTAGGAAAATGGATGCACCTGGACATCATAATGTGAGGTGAAATAAATCAGACACACAGTTTAAATATCTCATGGTTTCTGTTATATGAGAAGCCAAAGTATAAACAAAGCAAAATAAAAGATCTTTCTCAAAGGGAAAGGGGATCAGGCGACGGGGAGGGGAAGGAAGGGGTGAAAAGGAATTAAGATGTGTTGTATGCATGCACCAAGTCCACACAAGGAATGCAAACATTATGTGCTGCAAGCATGGACTAATAAAAAGAAATCCTAGAAAAAGGTTGGAATCTGTCCACAGCCTGGATGCCTTCAGGATGTGTCCTACAGTCTCCTCTGGGCCGTGTGTCTGTCTGCCTTGTGCTGAGAGCTGCCCTTTCACTGGGGCTGTGTAAGCTCACGTCCTAGAGCGCCCTCTCTCAGGGTTTATAGTGGATGAACAACCTGCCCAAGAATGCGTGGCAGGAGCCCCTTGGCAACAGGGCCACCTGAGGTCCATTCTGTGCACCTCTCTATAATGCCAGCGGGCAGCATCCAGACCATGTGAATGCCACACATCACGCCATCTCGAGGATCATGATCCACTTGGAGCACTTGCTCTGTGCCAGATGCTTGGCACAAATGATGTCATTTAATTTTCACAACAATCCTACAAGTCAGGCAGTATTATCCACATTTTATAAACGAGGGAACCCATGCTGAAGAGGCTATGTGACCTGCCTAGGGTCATAGAGCAACTCATCATTCTACAAGTGGTCAAATGTGAACTTGGAGGTCGGTTTTTCTGACACCAAAGCCCTACTCTCTTCACCATTAAGTGACACAAACAGTGTTGTCCTCTTCCCTCCTAAATCAACAGTGACTATATAATCTTGCAGCTTCTACTACCAAACTCTGGATGAAAAGGAGGTTGGGGCATGGTTGGGGGAAACAAGTCACTGGGGGCATGCCCTTGAAGGAAGGGATCCCAGCTCTCTCTCTCTCTCTGCTTCTGGGTTACCATGAGGTGAGCAGCTCTGCTCTCCCAAACCCTCCCTTCCATGATGTTCTGCCTCACCACAGCCCAGAGGGATGGCGCCTAGCAGTCATGGACTGAAACCTCAGAAACTGTGAGCCAAAATAAATCTTTTATTCTTTTCACGTGCTTCTTTCAGGTGTCTTGTCCCAGCAACAGAAAGCTGACTATTTAGTCACTTTCTTCGTCACTGAGACAAAATACCTGACCCCTACAGCTAAAAAGAGAAGAAGTTTATTTTGGCTCCTGTTTATAATCCATAGTTGGCCACAACCAAAGCAGCCTCCCCCATGGGAAGGGCCTGGAGGAGAGAAAGTTGCTCACCTCCTGGAGGCCAGGAAGCAGAGGGAAAGGAGGACCCAGGGAGGAAGATGCACCCTTCTGGGTAATGCACCCAGTGCCTCAGCTTTTCTGACCAGGCCTGGCCCCCTATGAGCAGGTCAGCTGTGAGCCCTCATAATTAAATCACCTTCCAGAAGCCCTGGTTCTGAGTGTGTAGGCTTGTGGGGGACATTTAGATAGAAACCATAACACTAACAAAGAAGTCCAAATTACATAGCAAAACTTTAGATTCTTTGTACTTTACATTAGTCATTATTAACAAGGTTGGAGATTCAAGCATTTGGCCAAAGAAATGGAGTGATTTAATTGCTATTTCATCCATTTCATCACTGCTCTAAGTGGAACAAGTCAACATCACAGACTGAGAAATTTTAAAGTTCCAATTTCTACCCTAAATGTTCCACTGCATTTCTAAATATGAAATAATTTTAGCCATTTTTTTTTTTTTTTTGGTACTGGGGCTCGAACTTGGCTCCTTGCACCTACACAGCAGGCGGCAGTGAAACCACTGAGCTAAATCCCCGGCCCTAGCTTTATATTTTTAATGAAAATTCATATGGCAAATTTTAATAAAAGAAAAACATTCCTAACACTTTAGAGATTTACTAAATTCTTCTTGATGGCATAAACATACTGACCATGGCCTTGATTCCTTCAGGAAAGAGGAATCGATTATAAAGCGTGTCCACTGTGTCATTGGGCTTGACATCGCATGACCGCTGAAGAAGGATGGGTCCTGTGTCCAAACCGTCATCAGCCCAGAAAACAGAAAACCCAGCTTTCTTATCTCCCATAATTAGAGTCCTGTGAAAAGTAGAGTTTCAGTATATAATGTTGGTTAAGCAAATCAGTCATCAGATGAAAAATTAGTGACATTAAAGGACAAGGTAGTTACAATGGAAAAGCAGACTAGGAACAAAGTGATCTTGAGAAAAGAACAGTATAGCTACAAAATGTCAGAGCTCATAGAAAGCAACACCTAATGGCACTGATGTTTTATTCTTGTTTGTCATACAGTAATGACTTGTAGTGAATTCAAAACGCATTAGAATCCATCACTACGATCAGTCATTGACTCTCACATCTCAGCTTTCTACTTCAGTTTCAAGAAATCTTCCACCTGCGTCCAATTCCTGCATTTTATTTGACCTTGTATTAAGTAGGATAAGAATGAAAAATAAAATAAAACAAGATAGGGCAATATGAAGGGGAGAACTGATTATTAATTTAGGTTTTATAATTGAGGTATAAATTTCACTTAGGACTAGGATGGGCTCAAGACTGTCTACATAAATTACAGTAAAAGTGGGTTGATCAGTCCACCTATTTGTCCTTTGTGCTCTGTAAAGTGTAGCCTAAGAGAAAAGCTTAGCTTGGCCCTACAGGAGCATATAGTACAAAGAATATGCTGAAGGGGAGGAATACCTATAACACATATCAGGGAGCAGGTCAAAATAGAGTATGAAGTAGTAGGTCAGCAATTTCCATGATGAAAATCATTTTCACTTCTCTAAACTATGAATCAAAAAAGACCTAAACCAATCATTCAATAAATCACTCTTCAGAAATATTGAAGAATTATATTATCAAGCGTCTTAAAAATATTTACCTGCTTTGACTCAATGGTTCTGGATGTGGAAATAATGTGAAATGAGAAAAAATACAAATTTAAGCACAAAGATATCCACTGCAGTTTTATCTACAAGGGTAAAAAAGAAATAAATTTGTGTAATCAAATTTTAAATGTGACAAAATATTTTTTATCACATTTAAACCAAGTGTAGATCTTGTCCTTATGCAGCAATTTGAGGGGTACAGAGAAGACAAAGGCGAGGAGGTTAAAAAGCGCACATCAACAGCATGTGCACCCATGGAAGTGGGCACTTGGAGGGCTTCAGGCATTGCTCCTGAAACAGCCATAAAATGTTAGACAAAGCCCTTCCTTAAGAAGCCTGAGGTCAAATGAGAAAAGATGCCAGCGAAGAAGATAATTCCGGTAGCTCAGCATTTCCTGAAATGCACTTGAGATCCTTTATGCAAAAATGTGTTGTGGTCAGCTAAGTTTGAGAACTTGGAGCATTAAGATTCCGTCTTGGAAGTTAGGATGCTCCGGTGAAGGCCCAGGTCAAAAACCCAGGGAAGTCCTGTGACAAGGAAATTAAGCATAAGCCGAACTTATCTGACCAGAGAACTTCTGTTGGCTGAATACCTAGTTATGCTCTCTGAACTAATTCCCCGTAGCCGGTCCTCAGGAAGTGCTGTCCTGAGTCCTGCAATTGGTGCACATCTCAAGAGTGTTGATGCAGTTGGAGCAATCAACAGAGACCTCACGAAACTCGTTGACTAATCGTGCAGGTGAAACCAGAGCCCACCGGCAACAGAAACAGATGCACGATGTCCATTGCTGGAAACCACCCACCAGTTGATGGCAGATGCGCCCCGGTGCCTGGGCAGTAGGGACGGGTGGTAGATGATGGAGCCGAGCTTGGGGCTGTCGATGATGTCCATGGGGATGAATTGCGTGCAGAAGGGAAGCACGTTCAGCTCAGCCCCCACGGCTCTGTAGGCCTCCACCACCTCCTGGACGGTCCTGCCCTTGGCCCTCCATCTGGGGAACTTGAACACAGGTGTCCCATCCTTCTCTGCAGCCAAAGCTAAGGGGGACAAACAAGATTGTTTCCATCTTTAAAAAGTGAGCCCTCATTTTATACAGTCATAGCTTGGACTCCATTGCTTTCCAACTATTAAATTTGGTTCTCCAAATTTTGACCTGAAAATTTCATCCCGTCGCTCATTTGTTTGGTACTCAGGGCAAGCTAGAACTCGTCATTTGGCTGGAAACTCGCTACCCTCTCCAGCCAAAACAATTGATTTGGGACTCCTGGCACCTCCTGGGGCCAATTAATGACAGGTACCAAGGTCCCACTACATCACCACTGATTTGCCTGTTGTTCTTCAGTTTCCTGAAACATTTACAAATAAACATGGTGAAAAACAATTTAAATCATGACCAGAATTTGGTGTATTATAATTAAGTCATGCACCAGCCACTTTTCTTTTTTTTTTTTTTTGGTATCAGGGATCGAACTCGGGTCCTTGTGCTTGCAAGGCAGGCGCCGGAATCACTGAGCTAAATCCCCAGCCCTCACCAGCCACTTTTCTAATGTGTTATTTACCTCTACATTGGTTATGGCTGTGTCTAGATGTCCTCCCAGAGCCCATGTGGTCATAGGTGGGGCTTTTCAGAGCTGGCTGGATCCAGCGTGTGTAGTGCTGGGATTAAGGATGTGTGATTACTAAATTAGTCCACTAATTGATTTGGCATAGTTCTCAGTGTGAGTGCTACCCACCCTAAAGGCAGGTAGCCTAGATAGAATATAAGTAGATAGAAAGAAGCTGTTGTTGCCACTTGATGCTTTTGGCTCGCTGCCTTTTGCCCATCATGAACTGATTCTCAGCTGACTATGAACTGAAGCCTCTGCAACTGTGAGCTAAATAAACCTTCCCTGTTTTAACTCTGGGTGTCAGGTATTTTGTTCCAGCAATGAGAAAAGTAACTAAGACAACACTGAAGCATACATATATATATATGTATATATATATATGTGTATATATGTATATATATATGTATATATATGTATATATGTATATATATGTATATATACATATATATATATACATATATATATTGGAGACAGGGTCTCACTATCTTGTACAGGCTGGCCTTGAACTTGCCTTGTAGCCCAAGCTGATCTTACATTTGCAATCCTCCTGCCTCAACTTCTCAACTGCTGGGATTACAGGCATGTGCCACCTCTCCCAGTTTATCTATATAATGAAAATAGATTTGAACTCAAACACTTGTGGCTAGATAATATTTTGAGATTTTAACTGCTTTGTCTTTCTTTTGTTTTGGTTTGGTTTTTTTTGGTACTGGGGATCGAACTCAGGACCTGGTGCTTTCGAGGTAGGCGGCGAGCTTTTTCTTAGATCAAAAATGGTGTCCTTAAGGCTGGGGATATAACTCAGTGGTAGAGTGTGTGGGTTTCAACCCCAGCACCGTAAGAAAAAAAACAGTGGGGCGGAAGATTTATCTCAGTGGTTCCGCCGCCTGCCTTGAAAGTGCAAGGTCTGGAGTTCGATCCCTGGTATCCAAAAAAAAGAAAGAAAACCAGATACCTTAATCCCTGATACAAGCCCTTAAAGAACATGGCCTTCGATTTGGAGCAAATAGCAGCACCTCACCCCCAAGTTAAACATTCTCAGCCTCCAGCATGGTTGGAAAACCTTAGGTCTCTGGCTACCCTCTCTTCCTGCCAAGAGGGGGATCCCAAAGAGCTGAGCCCTTCCACCTACTTCCACATTCAAGAGAAGATAAAGTGGGCAATGACAGAGGCTGGAAATGGAGAATAAACATGCTACTGTCTGTAAAGTTTTGTCAGACGGGAGCACCACACGTCTCCCTCCTGAGGGAAGCACAGCCCCTGCCAGACGAGGGACTCTGTCCCCACTGCAAGAATGGAATGAGTTCGACGGACAACCACAGCCTGTCTTCCCCATGAGAAGACATCACCTTACTGCGCCCCGCAGATGCTCAGCGTATGTTTATTTAAGTATATCTCAGGTATGACAAAAATACAGTGAATACGTGGCATTTTATTTTTAATTTATTACAGTAGAAGATGCATTGCCATGAACCCCCTCACTTCCAACACACTTAGCTCAACGTTCTTGCCACTCTCTGAAGCAATTCTGGAAGCCTCTTTTGTGCCTCTTCACGGCTGGCTTGATTTCCTGAATTGATTCAAAATATTTATGGCAATTTCTGTCAAACACAAATGTGACAGTGTCCTCATCCCCCTTATTCATGGGATCTGGCACGGTGCTCTTCTGCCTCTTCCTCATAGTTAAAATGACCATGAAAGCTGAAAGGTTTGAATCCATTCTGGAGATCGAGGTGGCCAGGACAGCGCAACTAAAAACACTCAGGAGAGAGGACTCCAGAGCTGCTGCAGGGTGGCAGGAATAGTGAGAGTGCTCAGAGCGAACGGTAGCATTTGGAGGGGCGTTAATGTCAATATGTCTCTTATTGTAATAATTATTTTTATTTTATGTTTTGTTTGTTTTTGTTTTGTTTTTTTGGTACCGGGGGTCAAACTCGGGTCCTTGTGCTTGAGAGGCAGGCGGCAGAACCACTGAACTAAATCCCCGGCCCATTATTTTTATTTTAAACATTCACCATATTTTATCATACTTGTATTTATCTAAGTAGGATATATGAATATTATATTTAATACTATTATTTATGGATATATACTATTATATTGGTAAGTGCTATTATATATAAACATAATACATATAAATATTTGATACTGTATTAAATATACCGTATTCATATATTACTATTTAAATATCTATTTTAATAGTAAAGATATTCTTATGTATACTATCGCATACTATATTATATCATAGAGTATATGCATTATCTCTGGGCCATTTCCAGCAACCTTTTTTTTTTATTGCATGTGGCAAGGTTGATTCCGAAGGGCAGGGTCCATTCCCCAGGTCCTGCGTGGACTGGAGGCAAGCGAGGACCTCGGTGGTCCTGGCATGGTGGAGACTCATGGGGAAGGCTGAGGCCCAGCCAGAGCTGCAGCAGGGTGACACATGGCACACGTGCAGGATGTGGACGGGTGTATTCTAGGAGGGCTCAGTGATCGTGAGCACCAGCAACCTGCGCAGGTGTGAGGTGGCCTGCAGTGGCCCCAGGAGGTAGGGCAGGGTCTGGAAGTACAGTAGAACCGGTAGTGCTGGCAGCAGCTGAAGCAGATGCTAGTGGAGTTGGAGGTGAAGAGGGTGGAAACGATACGTGTGAGAGGCTGGGGGCCTTCCTTACAGGGATCCTTCAGCAGTGATGGGGTGCTTTCTCCCATCCTGTGCCACCTGCAGAGGGCAAACCGCAAGAGCAGGGGGAGGTGGGCAGCCAGCAGAGCCAGGTGGAAGGCGTGGTGCAGGAAGAGCACCTCCCGGGAGTGACAGTACACTGTGCACCAAAAGAGAAACTGGAAGCAGCAGGTTCTCCACCAGGAAGGGCAGACCCAGCGCCACCTGAAGGACAGCAGATGCCCAGCTTGGGGAGGGCACCATGGAAGCCAAACTGTGTGAGGAGAAGGAACAAGAACTCAGGGGTGGACAGCAGCACATTCGTCTTCACAGAGACCCCAGGCTGAAAAAGCAGCTGCCCCAGCCCCAGCACCGGGCAGGAAGAGGTTGATACTGAGGAGGAGCAGCGCCATGGCCATGGTGTCATTGAGGAGCCGCAGCACAAAGATGGAGTGGACACGGGAAGAGGCACAGCACATGGAGAAAAAGATGAAGAGGGTACCTGCAGTTCCAGTGGTAGATCAAGAAAACAAGGAGCAGTGTGGCAGGTAGAGCACAGTGAAGGTGCCCTGGGCCATGCAATGTCGGTAACCGGCCAGTGCGTGTTCAGCCCCATGAAGAGGGATACAAAGCCAGCGGGGTGGAAAGCGTCGCCCTGCAGCTGTGTGTAGCTGTGTGCACCATTAACGACGCCTTCTACCTGGGCAGGTAGACCTCCCAATCGATTTCTGTGTGCCACCCTGTGAATGGCCCGGAAGGTGATGCCCACCCCCGCCAGGCAGAGCCATTAGGCCACCAGCATTGGGTATCGTGGCTCCCGCAGCAGGGGGTGCTGCTCTCTGCCATTTGGACAGTGCCCATTTCCAGTAACCCTCACCAGAGCTTTGCACCTGCACTGTTTGGTCCCCTTTGCCCACTCCCCCATCCAATCATCAGCACTCATGGACTCAGGACAATGATTCCTCTGCCACTTAGAACCTAAGTTCTTTGGCTCAAGTAAGTCCTGAAGGCCTCTGGCCCTCCAGGTCAGGCCCTGACCAATGCACTCAGGAGAACTGCAGACACCTACCTAATGGCATTCATGAAATGAGAATGTTCACAGATGTCCGGGAAACATAACACACGTTATACACACGACAGGAAAATGTATCCACAGTGCTTAAAATGTACTAATGGGAGAAGACTGCGGGAAGGTTTTATGGGAAAGGGAAGGAGGGTGGAGGAGACAGGTGGCTCCTCTGTGTAAAACACTTCCGTGACACAGGCTGCAGGGGCAGTGTGTTCCTCTCCTGGTTTGGTTTCCAGCTGTCCCAGGCTATTTCTGGCTTCCCCAGCCTATGATCCCAAAGAGCAGTCAGCCGCTGTCACCCTGATTGTCATGGGCCCGTGCAGTGCCAGGACCCCGTGTGTCTGAGCCACTCCCTGCCCACGGCAGCCACTGAGCCAGGCTCCATGGAAGTGAAGTGGGACTGAAGTGTCCGGGCTCAGGGCTCACAGGTGGCAGTCAGGATTAATTCTCGGCTGCAGAACACAGCACACCCGGGCCCCCGCCCAGCCCAGAGCAGAAGCCAGCTCACTTCTCTCTCTTTTCTCAGGTAGGTCATGACTCCGAATGGCCCAGACCAGCAGAGAGGGGATCCAGACCCTGGGTCCAGGCACCAAAAAGTGTTCATTTCCTAGGATGCATGCTGAAGTGAGGTCTAAAATTCACACTCTTGCTTTGGGCCAGAGATTTAGCTCAGTGGTTTTGCCGCCTGCTGCCCAAGCACAAGGACCGGAGTTCGATCCCCGGTACCAAAAAAACCAAATAAACAACAAAAACAACAAACAAAAAATTCACACGCTTGCAATTCTGAAATCCATGTCACAGCAGACTATTAGATATCCCCTTCGTCTTCTAGCAAAGGGTTCCCCTAGTTTAGCCACCCACCCCCCTTTAAAAATCTCTATTTCTTAGCTTCTCCTGCAAATAGATGGGATATGAATGGCACCAATATGTGTAATATGTACAAGTAGAGGGTTTTCCCTTACTTCCCTCTTCTCTACCCTGCTTGTTGGGATGCAGACCTAACTGCTGGGGCTGAGGCAACCGCTTTGGGCCATGAGATGGAAGCCCTGCCTAGACAACAGCAAAATCACAGGTAAAGGGCGTGCACATTGTGAGGAAATATACAGTGGCCACGTCAGTTGTCGCTGAGATGCTCTCACCCAGGGGGTCGGCCCTTCCGTCCTTGTCTGGAACCGTGAACACCCCCACGACTTGGTGGCCCTCTTTGCGGAGATGGCTGTAAACGTGCTGTCCGAAGAGGCTCTGGCCGATGAGGGCCAACTTCAGCTTGTTTTTGAAGTAAACCTGGGAAAACATTCAGTGATGGCGCATGAATACATTCAGGAGGCGCTGGCTAACAAACGAACTTTACAATCAGCCCAGATGACTTGTGGCCACAAAAGGCTAAAGAGCTACAAAACATAACTGTCACGGACACACACCGAACACAGCCGGCGTCGCACACACACGGTAACAGGAGTAACCTCGTCCCTAAGAGCGGCTCATTCTGCCCTCCAGGGCCTTGGTTATCCACTTAGTCCCTGGAATTGCAGCCCAACCCTCAGTGAAATAAGGCCGGATACAAACCAGTCAGTGTCGCAGTGAGGGCTGAGCGGCCTCAGCCTGAGACGGTGCTTTTCGCCCCTGCAAGGTAGAAATTAGAACGGGACTCTGCTCTGACCTCCCGAGGAAGCTGTGGTCTGACAATCAGTAGCGCGTTCGGGTGGGAAGCACAGGCCCAAGAGCCAGGCACCTGGGGCCAAAACCCAGGGCCACAGCTGAGTCACGTGGCCGAAGCGAGTACTAAGTTCTGCTCGCTCACGTTTCCCCCCATTTTGTAAAATAGCAACGATAATAATATCAACCTGAAGGAATTTTGATTGAAGTTAATGACTTAAGATCCACTAAGATTGCACGGTGTGTGATGAACGGTAATGATTAAACAGAAGCTGTATACTGTTTTAAAGGTCTTGCTATACACTACACTCTGTTCCGTGCTTCCAAAATTCTAAAGCCTAGAATTCAAACACCTTTTGGTACCTCGCTTGGCTTAATGTAACGCTCTCACAGGCTTCTTCTAAATCTGCCACAAACTGCCTGTCATGGTGTGCATGCCTGTAATCCCAGCACTCGGGAGGCTGAGGCAGGAGGATCATCTGGAGTTCAAGGCCATCGTGGGCTGCACAGAGTTCAAGGCTAGCCTGAACTACAGGAGACCCTGTCTCAAAACAAATTTGGCTCCAGCTTATTTGGTTTCAAATGTGACCTGAACTGACAGTGTGCTATTGATAGTCATTTATGAAGACCACGGCAACAGTGCTGTTTGCTGCAGGAAAAGTCAATGCTGCAGGTCCTTCTCCATGGCATGCTAGGAATTTTATATAAAGTGCTACCTGTATGTATTATCTTTCCCAAATATAAATAACTCTGAACACATTGTAAATACTTCTGTAACACATTTGGCCTCAAAATTTTTGTATAATGGATAGGGGCCTGTGTATCATTTCATTTTGTAGAATCCTCACAACTATGCTGTTTCCTCTTCCTGTATTTCACCCATCTAATGGTGGAAGAAACTGAGGCTTAGAAATGTCAAGTGCATATCCATAGTCACGGGCCTGCAAAGGAGGAGAGTGAGGTCCCCCTGACTGTGAACTCAGAGACAAATAAAGTGAATCATCAGCAGCCACCTCTTCCATCTGCTTTGTGATTAACATGGAGACACATGACGGCAGTCAGGAAATAGCAACACCACAGACAAGAGAGGCACTGTAGGGGTTAAAGTTTATAGGACTTTTTCTGTTTCTTTTGTTTATTGTTTTTCAAGACAGGGTCTCACTATGTAGCCCAGGCTGGCCTTGAACTCACAGTGATCCTCCTGCCTCAGCCTCCTGAGTGCTAGGATTACAGGCATGCATGCCAAGCCCAGCAGAGGAACCTCTTTGGTCACCATGGGCCTGGGGACCCTGAGGACCACAATGGGAGTCAGCGATAAAGGAGGTTCAGGGCCCTGGGTGGGGGTCATCAAAGCACTGAGACTGTCTTCCCTCTTTCATCAGTGTGCAACCCCGCTCTTCCAATGTAGAATGCGCTCCTCAGGATATGGACGCAAACTGCATTTTGTTCCACTGCAGTCTGAATGGGATTCCAGAATGTTCTGGAATGAGCGAACACTGCCTGTGACAACCTGGCAAGAAAGAAACCCAATTTTCCCGTGTTTCTCTCTTCTTAAGGGGCTGGATAACGTCCCTTAAAAGGGTACCCAATCGAAACTTCTCTTTAATGGAGCTGATAATTAAACAATTAGGGTTTCAGTTTTAAAAGTCCTTTTCCCGTCAGCCAGCGTCTCTCTCCCCAAAGAGCCAATGAAGCTTCAACATCTAACAATACTCTCACAAAAGGAGACTCACTCTGGGACATCAACAAACCACCTTCAGATAGTGCACGGCACACCACTGATTCCCCTCCCTTCACAAGTCAGAATGCCCCAGCCGGGGATTTAGCTCAGTGGTTTCGCCACCTGCTGCGCAAGCCCAAGGACCCGAGTTTGATTCCTGGTTCCAAATAAATAAATAAATAAATAAATAGGAAAAAAAAAAGTCAGAATGCCCCAGAACCCTTCCCTCTCTGCCTCTGAGTTCATGCTGCTGCTTGAAACACAATCCGCATGTTGGCCATCTGACAAAAAGCCTGGGTTCCTGTGTATCACTGCTGGATATTTGTGCACATGTGAAATCCTCTTTCAAAACGTGCACAAGCCAGGAGAAGGCACCAACTCCAGCAGAATGCGCTTCTCCACTGCTACTTGGCCTTCTGGGGTTCAGCTCAGTCTTGGAAGTGGCCTATGTGTCCATTAGTAGATGAAGGGCTATACACAATGGAGTACTACTCTGCCATAAGGAAGGATACACTGGAGTCAGCTGTAGGAAAATGGATGCACCTTGAAACCATAGTGTTCAGTGAAATAAATCAGACACACAAGCTTAAATATCGAAAGGTTTCTCTCATATGAGAAACTCAAAGTATAAATAATGTAAAGAGAAAAAAAGAAGAATGGACAATAAGAAGTGGGGAGATAGATCTTTTGCAAATAGAAAGGGATCAACAGAGGGAGGGAGGGAGCCGGAGAGGAGGGGCAGAGGGTGAAGGAAGAATTGGTGGTGTGACGCAGGTGCCCCCCTCCAGCATAATCATTCCGTGCTGCAAACACGAGCTAACCAAAACAGAACCACGTGAGCAATTTTGGAACTACGCCACCCCTTAAATCACGTTCTGGGCTTCATGTGAAAGCCGAAGCTTCGGGAGTTTCTGCTTCCTTTTCCTCCTTCTAGGAGGTGCCGAACCGAACCCGAACCCGGTGTGGAAATAACAGCAAACACTGCCAGGTATTTCATGCACTGCCCGGGGCCTGGCGCCCGGCCGTCAGTCACTCACGCTGCCTCTGACGGGCAGGAGTGAGCGCACAGGGCCCTTCCGCCCGCAGGAGCTCAGGCCTGCGCTCTGCTCAGGGTCACCCCGGGCGTCAGTCCCACGGTCCCATCCGGAGCTGGGCTTCGTCCTCCCTCGTTCAGAGCCTGTCCTCAGGCCGGCGTGAGGCCTGGGGGCGAGGAGTGTGCGCACGTGGTGCCACCGCACGGGCTCAGTGGACGCTGGCTCCTGCTGCTGTCGCTCTCCACGGGCGACAGGTAGATAAACACAGGTGCTGGGAGGGTCCTTCGAGCCCAGCCGAGGCCGTGTGTGGCTTTCTCAGCACAGCATGTACATTGAACATCTGCTCCTTCCCAGTAGCGCACATCCGGTCCACTGAACTGTGGGCCTCGCGTGGGCGTGGGTGTGTTGGTGCTCGTGTAGAGGAGGAGCCGAGGGACCGAGGGACCGAGGGGCATGCCCACCGTCCGGCATTCTCCCCGCCCCTCCCTCCATGCACCTCGTTCCCTTCTTCTCTAACACTTTCTCTTCTCTAACGCTTTCCCTTTCTCTCTCTCTCTCAGGTTCCACATACAAGAGAAAACATGTGACATTTGATTGTTCTTCTTTCTTTTTTCCTTCCTTCCTTTCCAGTGCTGGGGATTGAACCACTGGACCCAAGCCCTTTACACTGAGCCCTTTTTATTCTGAGACAGGGTCTCGTACCGAATTGCCCTGGCTGGGCTCTAACTTGTGATCCTCCTGCCTCAGCCTCCCAGAATGCTGGGATGACAGCTACAGTATTGACTTTCTGAGCCCTTTTAATAATTCAGGAAGTATGTATCAAATGTTCATTATAGGTCTTTAGTTCTCACAGTAATCCTCTTTACAAATGAGAAAACAGAACAGAGGGAAATGAAGGAACCTGCCTGAGGACAAGGACAGAGCCAGTCAGGGGCAGTATGGGCAGGGTGTCTCTTAACCAGTGGCTGGGCATCGCTGGCTCTCCTAGGTTGAAAGTCCTCCCCCAACTCTTTTAATAAGAGATGGGGTCTCCCTATGTTGCCCACACTGGCTCCAAGCTCCTGGGCTCAAACGACCCTCCTGCCTCAGCCTCCAGAGAAGCTGGGACTCCTAAGGAGGTACACGTCACCATGCTCACCTTGTCCTTTCCCTTTTGCAAAAGGAGGAAATGTGGCGGCAGTCTGCCGGGCCAGCTGTGCAGCTCTGGGAACAGCTGCTGAGGGAAGCTGGTGGCCCTGCCAGGGGAAGCAGCGCATTTCCAATTCTCTAGACACAACTTCTGCATTGGCCGAGCCCTTTGCAGGCTTCGCTTTTGTATCCTCAGGCTAGCTGCCCTCGGTGGACCCTTCAGGAAGCAAGTCAATGTGGACTCCACCCCAAGTACTGAGATCCCGGCAGAGGCTCATCTCCCCAGGACAGTTACATGCCTGTGCTCGGTTTGCCCTGCTCTGAAGCTCTTTGTGATGAAGATGTCACCCTGAGAGAACCGTGTGGGCTCTGTCACACTGGGCCACCACAGAGGTGCATGTCTGTGATCCTAGTGCTCTGGGAGGCTGAGCCAGGAAGATCACTAGTTTGAGTCCTGCCTGGGCAACTTAGGGAGGCTCTGTCTCAAAATAAAAAATTAATGGCTGGGGATACAGCTCAGTGGCAAGGCTCTGGGTTCAGTTCTCAGTATCGCTACCCCTCTCCCCCCCAAGCAGGCTCAATTTCTGAGTTCTCTTGAAAAATCAGGTCTGTGGCTTCCCACACAGCAGCACAAGGTGGAGCTGAGTAGTGGCCTGGTCCTTCACTCAGTCTGGCCTCCAGCCCCCAGCTGTCCTGCCCAGCTGTCCCCTGCGGGCATTGCCCCTGGGAATCCCACACCGGAAGTACCAAGTGGTTCCTGCCACAGGAATTTGGCACTTCTGTGGGAGTGAGATGCTAGTGACTCGGCGCTGGGCCAACCGGGCACAGGGAGGCTGGACAGGGAAGGGCTTGCCTGGGACAGGATTCCTCAGCTGAATCCAGAGGATGTGCCTGGGAGCCGGCCAGGAAAAGGGAAGGGATCCTGGAAAGCCTTGAGAAGCTGCAGAAACAGACAAGTAGGCATCATGTGTCCCGGCCCGGGACTCTAGAGAGAGGCCTTGTGCAGGGCCTCTGTGTCAAATAACTGGGATCTCATTGTGATGCCAGCGGCATCACCGAGCCACTCTGCGCAGGACAGCCATGCCGGCTGGGCTCTGTGAGTGCCCAGCCCACGGCACTGTGCGAGCTGAGCTGCCTGGTGGAAGCACAGGCTGACTCACCAGCCCCCAGGATGCTCCTGGGATTGGATCGGCCTGGGTGGAGTAAAAGCCACACTGCTCAGCAGGACAGATTGGGATCCACACAGTCAGAAGCAACACGCTGCGCTTCACATCCAGGTGAATCTGTGCCAGACTCAGCCAAGGCTCAGGGCACTGCCGTCCTGGAGCAACGAGGCCGTTCTGTTGCATCATTCCCCAGAGAGGGGAAATGCGGCTTTCTTGGCTGCCAGGCCAGCTTTTCTATCCAGTCCTGGGAATGGAACCCTGGGCCTCTCATGCGAGGAAGCACTCCCACTGAGCTACACCCCAGCCCCAATAATTTTTTAATTGTATAAAGCATAAAAGATACTTAAAAGATGCTGTCAATATAGGGACCTATAGCAGGGGAGGCGGAAAGGGACTGGGAGCTAGAGAGAGCTCCTGGGGTGGTGTGGAGAACCAGGAACATTCCAAAGACTCCAGGAAAGGGCCAGAGACCCGTGCTAGAACCTGCTAGAGAGGCAGGACTTGGGGCACAGCACTGACCTAAGATACTTTCATTGCATGGAAATTTAAAATTCATTTCAATTATACCTAAACATAAACATATACATATGTATCCTCCTTATTTAAAAAGAAAAGGTCGCAAAGACCACAGTCCCCTTTGGCCAGCACCCCACACTCAGATTCTCACCACCCTCCCCAGAGAAAACTGCTATGGTTCAGTTGGGGGTGCACCCTGTACGCTTTTCCACTTACATACACGAAAAATACACAAAGTATGATGTTATGTTTTAAAAACACATGTGAACTAGTGATGTGTAATGTTCTACAGCTCTCCTCATGAGCGCCAAGATGCTCTTTAAAACTGTCACACAAGATCCATTGTGCGGCTATGTCACACTCTGGACATTTCTCTACCAAGGGACATTCTGGCATTTAATGTCATTATTACACATGCTATGGCAAAGGAAATCCTCGTGCCTGCTTCCTGTGCCAATGTGGGAGGCTGGCTTCTCAGATGCCAGGATCATTTTTAAACTTAAATCTTACGGAGATCATCACACTAGTGTGCTTGAGG
Organism: Heterocephalus glaber; assembly: GCF_053883595.1. Lineage (NCBI taxonomy): Eukaryota > Metazoa > Chordata > Mammalia > Rodentia > Bathyergidae > Heterocephalus > Heterocephalus glaber. The sequence goes on from NW_028258357.1 coordinate 21,520,393, forward strand.
AACTATTTCCTCTCCCCTGAAAACACCCAATACTGTCACACTCGAGTGTAAAATGATATCTTGTTATATTTCCATGACTATAAGTTTGGTTGAGGGTATTTTCCTGTTTGATTTGCCATTAACATGTCCTTTTTTTGTGTACTGTCTTATTCATGGTATTATGTATTATTTATTGTTCTCCACCTAAAAACAATCTGGACACCTTGCAAGCAGAAACTATTTCTTTTTTTATCATTTTACCCTTTTTGGCAGTAAGACTGAAAAAGTCACAAGTTTTCTGAGTCTTGAGTTTCTTTATCTATAAAATGGGCATGAAAATCGTAATGCATCAATGAATGTTGCAAGGACTAAAGGACTATATTAGGTATATTGGTAAAGCTAAACAGCATCAGTTCTATTAATATTAAGTCCTCAGGGTTTAGGCAGAATGTTCAGACATCACCATTAAGAATTGTTTGACGTAGAATTTAGAGGTCCAAAGAACAGACTAGCTGTGCTAGGCGAGTGCTCTACCACTGAGCTACAGCCCAGCCTGCTGAAGGGTTTGTAAAAGCTGGTTGTTCTAGGTGAGAAGACCTAGCCACACCCCAAGGCTGAAATCATCAAATATTTTTCCAAGTCCATTCTTTAAGATAGCAGATAAAAAATTGTTTTAGGAAGTGTTACAAATTAATTTCTTTGTGGGTCTTGCTAGGTTCTGATTTTTTTAGTTTATCTTTTATTCTTTTTAGTATAAAACTTAAGAGCAGTGTTGGACTTTTTTGGGGGTGGTACTGGGCACTCAACCCTGGGGCTCTCCACCACTGAGGAACACCCACAACCCTTACTATTTTTTAAATTTTGAGACAGCATCTTGCTAAGTTGCCCAGACTAGCTTTTAACTTGCAACCCTCCTGCCTCCAACTCCTAAGTAGCTGGGACTACAATTTGCCTGACTTGGTTTTTCACTTTTTAAAGGGAAGATCGTGATGGTTTTGGTATGATTTGAGTTTGTCCTCCAAAGGTCTGCTGGGGACCTGGTCCCAGGGGTGCAGAGTTGAGGAGGTAGCACCTTGGGGAGGTGGGGCAACGTAGTTAGGTCCTGGGGGCACCTCTGCTGGGAGAGATTAATGCAAGTGCTGAGCTTGATTAGTTCCTGCAAGAACAGGCTGTTCTAAGGGAGCCTGGCCCTTCCCTTGAGACCTCTTCTGCATCACTGCTAAGCACTCTGAAGGTGCTCGAACCACAGGATGTCACCTGCCACGGGACCATGCCAGCACAGAACAGAGCCCAGACTATGAGTTAAAGTAACTTCTTTTCTTTATAAAGCATCCAGCTTCAGATACTTTGTTACAGCCACAGTAAACCAACTAAGACACATAAAACACAGACACAGGAACATACACCCTTGTCAGTGTGCAGTTCTGCAAGTGTCCGCAAGGTCACGTAACCACTGCCAGAATCAAGAGATGGGGGGTTCTGTTCCCCCACACTTCTTTATGCTCATCAACAGTCCCTCCCTCCTCCCATCCCCAGCTCCTGACCACAGTTGATCTTTTTTTCCATCCCTATAGCATTACCCTTTCTAAAATGTCAGATAAATGAAATCGTAAGATACACTGCTTTGTGAGTCTGGCTCCTTACCTTTAATACAACAATGGTGTTGAGTTTCATCGACCTCCCGGCGCCTATAGTTCAATCCCCCCCCCCCCCACTCTGCCTACATAAATCCCAGCTTGTTTATCCTGCCCCCAGCTGAACGCAGTGACGTCCTTTCCAGATTTTTGATGGTTAGGAACCAAGCCCTCTAAACCCTTGGCAACAGGTCGTTGTGGAAACTGAAGTTCACTTCTCTCGGGTAAATACGCAGGAGTGCGAGAGCCGGGCCGGGCAGTCTGTGAGTCTGTCATTAACTCAGTAGGCCTGCCAGCTTCCGCTATGGCTGTTGCTTTATCTGCCCAGCAGCCACGTATGCTTAGGTTTTAAGTAATTCCTCCGGAACACAGAGCCCAGGACAGAGCCCATCCCACAGTCCGTCATAACATCTTCCTGGGCCAGGGGACCCTGCCTTCTTTCAGACAGCACGGAGCCACCTTTCTGCGTCTACCCCGGACAGTGAGACTCGGGGTTTCCGTGATGTCACTTGCCCCTGAGATGTTCCCCTTTTGCTGCTGAGAAGCATGGGAACCCCTCTGTAGAACCTCCCTTCTGCTCTCCAAAAAAGACAAGCCTTGCTGGCTGCGGGTCCGCAGGGGAGGACACCCACGGGCAGCACAGGGCCGGGCCTGGGGCCGGGGTGGGAGACGCTGAGCGGGCTCTTCCGTCTCGCTTTACAAACTGTGTGAGCAAAGTCACTAGAACTGAGAAGGGAAACGAACTCTCAGGGCTTGGGGTTACCTGAGGCACAAGAGCGTTAGTGTCCAGGCGAGGGCGGGGCAGTTCCCGGAGCCACTCGCGTCCCCACTCTTCACGTGTGCACGTTCACTATCTGTACCTGGGCGGAGGAGACCGGTGCCACAGGAGCCCCACAGCCCGGCGCCCTCCCCTCCGGGGTGCGGTTGTGCCTGAACAGCCCGCAGCCGGCTGCGCCCGCTGAGCTCCCGCCAGGCCGCGACGCTGAGCCGGGCAGCGTGAAGGCTCGGGCTGTGCGGAGCCGCTGATGCAACCCGGGCCGCGATCGCGACGCCCCGCGCCACGCAGCCCCACGGCGGACACCAGCGGCCCGGAGACCGACGGCCCCACCGCGCTGCCCCGCCCGCGCCGGATCAACGGGATCCGGGCAAGACAACAGGCTGCGTGGCAGCTCTCACCCGGGACCGGGGCCCGGTCCCCACGGCCCGCCCACCGACCTGGGGGCGGCGCGGGGCGCGGGGCGCGGGCCGCGCACTCACCCGGCCAGTGGAGAAGCGCCGCAGCGCCGGGCCGCCCCGCAGCAGCATGCCTGGGAGCGGGTGCGAGTCTGCAGGCTCCGCGCGGGCGCGGCCGGCGGGACGCGGGGCTCCACGGCCCGCTCCACGCAAGCAGTCCCCGCCCCTGCCGCCAGGCCCCGCCCACCGGAGGCAGGTCCTGCCCCCTCGACTGCGAGCCCAGCGCCCTCGATTGACAGGCCCCGCCCCTCGGCCGGTGGCCAATCCCGTGCGAGTGGGCGGGGCGCGCCTGCCCAGGGCTGCCTGCTGCGGGCTGGTTTCCAGCTCCAGAGTCCGCGCCCGGCAGCTGCCTGGAAACTGTGTGGGCTCCAGGAGCGACCTCGGCGATTACTGGCTGGGGAATATTCTGGGTTTCAGCTTGCAGTACACAGCGACTGGACCCCTCGTGGGGAGCTGGTACTCGTGCGTGTCCTTCGCTGCGTCCGCCTCCCTCGCCTCTCCCGCCTCTCCGTGCCCTTCACGCGCCGAAGATGAAGATGGGTCCCCCTGTTGCTCAGACCCTCTGAGGTATGCACGGTGTGATGGAAACTACGGTGAAAGCTTACTCTTTTAAAAATTGTATCACAGTAAAGACAGTGTTGTGAGTCCCTCTGAAAATCCTCCCTCGCTTCAGGCACACCCACCAGTCCTTGCCGCTCTGTAGCAGCGGGGCCCTTTCCCGAGGGTCCCTGTCCTGGCTGCCTCGGTATGGTATGCTGAGTAGGTCCACGACGTCTCCCTTTCGTGGTCATTTTGACTTTGAGGAAGAGCCAGAAGTCACACAGTGCCGCACCTGGTGAGTACGTCAGGATGAGGACCCAGCGTCGTGTTTTTACGAGCTGCCCTCGGCTTTCTGTTGGACGCGGTGGGCAGCAGCACTCACTGTAAGTTTTTATCATATCTCATAAATCTGAAAGAGGACGCCAGACCTGCTCCAGAAAGTGGCAGGAACGATAGGATGGGTGCGTTTGAAGCAAGGGGCAATTTAGAGGGGGATTAGTGGCAGTGAGCCTTTTACTACAATAAATGTTTTAAATTTAAGCATTCACTGTACATGTTGGTCATCCTTGGCCAGATATCTCCCCTAGGCATGGTGGGTCTGACACTGCGAGCCACACCCACACCCAGTTGAGAAGGCAACAGGCTGATCGTCTGCATCAAACTGTAAAGAATAAGGGTGTGGGCATCTTCACTATGCGGGGATCCTGATGGCCACCTCGTAGGCCGATCCAAGGGTCACTGAGATCCTGCCCATCGGGCCTGAGCAAGGCCGGTCCCCGGGAGATGCCAGATATGGGGCCTTCTCCCTCCCTCTCTGGACGAAAAGCTCAGACTTGCTTCAGCTGAGCGCTTATCTCCAGCGGAAGTGAGCCTGCTACCCAGGGCCATCTGCAGCCTGACACTTATTTCTCACTGCTCAGTTGCACTTATAATTCTACCGGACAGAGTACTTGCTCTTGGACAATGCTTTCCATAAAAACTTCTCACTTGTCACCATCCTGGCGTGACCAATTATATTACTGCCTCCTGGAGACACACCCCCCCCCCCAGTGTTTTATTTTATTGTTGTGTTGTTTTGGTTTTGTCCCTTAACTTCCTTATTCCCCACAAGCAATCTTTCACTCCTCTAAATGGAGAAGAGTTTTTGTCTGACGTTTCTCATGGATGTCTTGATCTCTTACTGATATTTGTATATCTGTTATCTTCTTACTGGAAACTTCTTGCCAGCTGAGTTCATGACTGGTTCATCAAAATTTACAGCCTCTAGCACTATGCAAAGGTTAAAAAAATCAACTTGCTGAAAGACAATAAATGAATGAAGGTGGTTAAGAGAGTGAGAAGTAGAAAGAACTATCCTTAAAGCTTGGAGAATTGTAGTGAACATTCACTTTCCTGCCTGCTTTTTGTGACTTGCTTTTTACAAACTTTCAAACATTGATACTCATTTTACTTGTTCTGGCCTGTGTAACCCAGGAAAAGTTGAGCAAGTGTGATTTTCTTTACAACATATAGAGTTTATGTTCACTGCAAAGTAATGAAACATTCATACTAAGTTTTTCTTTCCTGCAAGAACCCAAAATGTAGCTCCATGGATAATTGGAGGCTGAGAATTAGAGAGCGTGACAAACCAAAATTTTGTTCAATAATGAGGATGACATAAAGTCATTTTTAGAAACAAACCTTGAGAAAATTTGTCATCCTCAGACACAAAATAAAGGGACTATTAGAGAGCATCCTGCTAGCAAGAAAACAATTATTCACATGGAAGTCTGAAAATGCAGGAAGAACACCAGAAAAAGGCAGAGACATTGATGATGTGTGAAAATGTACAAATAGACCTATAAATGACTACAGGAAACTGCTGGATAAACTTGGAGGGTTTGGAGAAATGGAGGGTTCACCAAGCAGAAAGCAAAAAATCACAGTGGAAGTTCCAAGATGAGGAATGAAGAATGACAGGAAGGGGAAATGGGAGAAAAAAATTTAAAGTAATATTGTATAAAACAATAATGTTTTTTGAACTTGAAAAACGTATAAAATCAAAAGACTTGGCCACAATACCATATGATTTTCACAAAGAAGATGGAGTTAAAATATTCTAAGATTCCAGTATTGTCTTGGAAATAATGAAAATGCAGGGCCGGGGATTTAGCTCATTGGTTCTGCAGCCTGCCTCGAAAGCAGAAGGACGCGAGTTCTATCCCGGGGTACCAAAAAAGAAAAAAAAAGAAAAAGAAAATGCAAATAATGTATGTTAGACTTTGACAAAGATGTATATTATAATCACTAGTACAACTCCTAAAAGAATATTAATAAGATGTGTAACTATCAATTTGAGTGTGCATAATTATCAGGAAAATAGAATGATTTTCAAAATCCAAAAGAAAGCAAGAAAGGAGAAAGGAACATATTTTTGAAAAATAGCAGGAAAATAGTAAGATGTTAGATTTAAGCTTAAATATACCTGTAATTGCATTAAATGAAAATGGAATAAATGCTTTAATTAAATGACAAAGACTGTCAGATTCCTTAAAAACAAAACTTTTTTAGAAAAAAAAAACTTTTCGGTCCAGGGATTTAGCTCAGTGGTGCCACACCTGCCTGGCAAACACAAGGTTCTGATTCAATCACCATCCCCCCCAAAAAATAAAAAATTTAAAGACAGATTGTGAAATACAAAGATTCTGAAATAATGATTTTTTTTAAAACCCCAATTGAATTGAACTAAAAAAGTGTCAATTCAACAAAGAGATAAAAACATTCTAAATTTGTATATACTGTAGTTAGTAATATAATCTTGAGCTTCTTTTTTCTTTTCTTTCTTCTTTTTTTTTTTTTTTTTTTTTGGTTTTTTGAGACAGAGTCTTACTATGTAGCCCAGCCTGGTCTCAAACTTGTAGTGGTCACCTTGCCTCAGCCTCCCGCATGCTGAGATCACAGGCATGCGCCACCACACCTGGTATATAACCTCAAATTTTGCAAAGCAAATAGTGTCATAACTTTAAGCAAAGCTAGACAAACTTGGAATCATACTTAATGACTTTAATATACCATTTTTAGCAAGTGAAAAAAGTTATTTAAGCAGAAAAAAATCAAGACTAATGCATATTTAAATGAGATGAGTAATGTACTTGACCTAATTAACAAATATAGACATTTCCACATTCCATATATCCATATACGTATATTTGTGTGTGTATAGGGGGGTTGGGGGTCAAACCCAGGGCCTTTCACATGCCACACAAGTGCTCTACCACTAAGCTACACCCACAGCCCTATATATTTTTTAAATATATACAACATGTTTTTAGAAAGTCACCATATGTTAGGCTAAAAAGAATTTAAATCACAATGTATGGTCCCTGCCCACAACAGAATTAAGCTAGAAATCCATACCACAAAGACAATTGCTGTAATTGCCTCTTCTGTGGAAGTTACTAAATATGTGTCTAAACAGGGGTAGGGGAGGTTCTGGAAGACGTAGCAAGGCCTTTGCTTTCCCAATGTTCCGTGTAGAAGGGAGCAGTGTGTATCTGTAGATATTTCCAGGACATATTTGCTGAGGGGGAGGGAATGAGAGAGAATGTAATTAGTCTCTAGAGAAACTTGCAGAAGCAAAATTGAAAGCAGGTTATGGTCATCGGGGATAAAAGTGTACTTGTTACCATTTCTGGAGGACACAGTTGTAAAATGCCATTGATACTTTCCAGACAATACAAGGCCAAAGCAAAGAGGAAGATCAAGCAGCCTTAGATGAGACAGCAGTCGCCAGTGACCACATTCCCACTCAACTGGACTTTCCAAATGGAGACCATTCCTGTGGCCAGTGAGCTGGCTGGCTGAATAAGAGAGCTGAAGCCCAGATCTGTGGCACACACCTGCAATCTCTGTTACTTGGGATACTGGGGCAGGAGGATTGCTAGTTCAAGCCCAGATTGGGTAAAACTTAGTGAGATTTTTGTCTCACAGTAAATTGCTGGAGATGTAGCTCTGTGGTAGAGTGCCCCTGGGTTTGTTTGGTTGGTTGGTTTTGGTGTTTTGAGACAGGGTCTCACTGTGTAGTTCAGGGTGGCCTTGAACTCACTTTGTAGCCTAGGCTGGCCTCAAACTCTCATCAATCCTCCTGCCTCAGCCTCCAGAGTACTGGGATTACAGGTGTGCACCACCATGCCCAGATGTGCCCTGGGTTTGACCTGAACTGTGAATCTGCTTGTTTTTATTATTTCTCCTTACATCTCACCTCTTTGTTTCCATCCATACGATATTTCATCAAGACTGACAGCTTGGCAGGTGGCTCTAGGAAGTATTGTCTATGCTCTTAAATTTTGAATGTGTATAATTTTTATTAGTAAAATAACCCATTGATTTAAAAGATGCTATAATCCTAAATCATGATACATCAACTTGACAGATGAAGAAACTCGTGGGGCCTTAGCAAAGCACTCTCCTGGGTGTGTCTGTGGATGCCTGGCTGTAGGCCAGTGAATTGAGGGGAGACCAGCCCGGGCGGTGTTTGGCGCCACCAACAGGCTTCAACCTGGATGGAGTAAAAGTGGGAGGAAGAAGGAAGTGTGTTTGTTACTGAAGAGCTCCAGCCTTCCCATCTCATTTCCACAGCCCTCTCCAGTTTTTCAGCTTCCAGCACAAACTCGCAAAGCAGACTCCAGGGAGCTTCCAAGCTCCTGACCTCGGGCTGGCACTGCATCCCTGTCCTCTTGTTTCATCTCCCTGGGCTGAGCAGCTCCTGGATCCTGGTGTGCAGATAGCCATTGGACTCTGCCGCCTCTCCGGTCTTGTAAGCTACCTAATAAATCCCCTTCTGTAACTATATATGTGTTTTCTGTTGCTTCTGCACTTCTACAGAACCCTGATATGGCTTAGAGCAATACAAATTAATTTGCTGAATGTACATGCTTGTATTTCCCATCTTTTACTATGGGACTAGTTTTAAAAAGCAGTTTTATGAAACCACGAGATATTTAAGTTCCTGTATCTGATTTACAGTGGTAGCTCTGTTCACAAACTTAATTTGTTCCACGATTTTGGAAAAGGTGGGCATGTTTGTGTTCCTATGGGAAAGATGGCCACGGTCATGTTTGTTACCCAGTGTGGAGTTTGGAAACAAAAACAAAATTTTGCCAAATGCTTTTATGAACCACGTTGTTCTCGAACAAAAGAACTTGTGAACTGAGGTACCACTGTATTTTACTTAACATTATGATTGCAAGGTGAATCCATTTTCCTAAAAATGACTCCTGTATCCTTCTTTATATTACAGTAGTACTTCACTGTGTATAAACACCATATTTTCTTTATCCATTCATCTACCAAGGGACATATAGGCAACTTCCAAGATTTAGCTATTGTGAATTGTGGTGCTATAAGCATGGGCATGCATGGATCACTGTAATATGATGACTAACTCAGGAAAATACTGAGGAGGGTAATAGGTCAAATGGAATTTCTTGTTTTCGTTTTTTGAGGAATCTTCACACTAATTTCCATAATGGTTATACTAGTTTACATTCCAACCAGCAGTGATAAAGGGTTCCTTTTCCCTGAAGCCCGCCCGGCATTTGTTGTTATGTGATTTCTTGATCATGACCATTCTTTTTGGAGTAAGATGGCATCTCAGTGTTGTTTTAATTTGTATTTCTGTAATGGCAAAAGATGTTGATGTTACTGGTATAGAGGAAAGCTATTGATTTTCATGTGTTGACTTTGTATCTTGCTACTGCACTGAATATAGTTATTATTTTAGGAGACTTTTAGTGGATATTTTTGGATCTTCTATGTAGAAGATCATGTCATCTGCAAATAATGATAATTTGACTTCTTACTTTCTTACACATATTTCTTTTATTTCTTTCTCTTTCCTAAATTGTTTTGACTAATGTTTCAAGATCTATTTTGAACAGTACTGGTGACAGCAACATCCTTTCCTTGTTTCTGATTTTAGGGGAAAGCTTTTACTTATTTCCACTTAATATGATGTTGGTCATTGGTTTGTCATAAATGGCATTTATCAGATTCAGATACACCTATTCTCTTCAGGGTTTTTTTTTTATCATGAATAGTTGATAGATTTTGTCAAAGACTTTTTCTTTTGGTACCGGGGATCAAACTCAGGACTTTGAGCCTGTGAGGCAGGCGGCGGAACCACTGAGCTAAATCCGCGGCCCTCAGAGACTTTTTTCTATGTCAGTTGGCATGATTGTGTGATTTTTGTTCTTGCTTCTGTCCTTGCTTCTGTTTATGTGATGTATTACACTTATTGATTTGCATATTTTGAACCATCCTTGCATCCCTGGGATGAATCCTTCTTAGTCAGGATGTATGATCTTTTTGATGGTTTGTTGCACCCTGTTTGCCAGTATCTTGCTCAGGATTTTTGCGTCAGTGCTTATTAAAGAGATTTCCCTTCAGTTCCCTTTTTTGGATGAGTCCTTTTCCGGTTTTGGAATCAGAGTAATACTAGTTTCCAAGAATGACTTTGGGAGTACTACTTCGTTTTTATTTCATTAAAGAGTTTGAGGAGGATTTGCATTAGATCTTGCCTGAAGTTCTTGTAGAATTTACCAGTGAATCCATCCAGACCTGGCCTTTTCTTAGTTGGTAGTTGTTTTTTTTTTATTACTTCTTTATTTTCATTGAGTGATATTGGATTATTTGGGGTTTTTATGGCTTCAGTTTTGGTAGTTCATATGTATCTAGGAATCCATTCATATCTTCAGAATTCTTCATTTTATTAGAATACTGGCTCTCAAAGTAGTTACTAATAATCTTCTGGATTTTAGCAGAGTCTGTTGTGATTTCACCTTTTTCATTTCTAGTTGGACGGATTTAGGGTCCCCCCTCCTTTACTTTAGTTTTTTGAGACAGGGTTTCACTGTGTAGTCTAAGCTAATCTTGAACTCACTGTGTAGTCCAGCCTGGCCTTGAACTCATGGCCATCCTCCTCCCTCACCTCTCTAATGCTGGGATTACAGGCATATGCCACCACAGCTGGCTATATTCTGATTTTTATAATTTCCTTCCCTGTACTAACTTGGGATTTGGATTATTCTTATTTTTCTAGGGCATTGAGGTGCAGTATTAAGTTATTGTGGACATTCACAACTAGAAACTTCCCTCTTAGGACTGCTTTCAATGTGTCCCATAGGTTCTAGTATATTGTACCAGCATTATCATTTGATTCGAATAACTGTCTAATTTCATCCTTGATTTCTTCTGTGACTCATTGATTATTCAAGAGGATATTGTTTCATTTCCTTGTGTCTGTATAATTTCTGTTGTTTGTTTGCCATTGATTTCTAGTTTCATTGCACTATGATTTGATAGTGCATGAGATAATTTTGTTTGTTTGCACTTATTTAAGCATGCTTTATGGGCTACCATGTGATCTGTTTTGGAGACCATCCCATGTGCTGCTGAGAATCTGTATTCTGTTGTTAGATGAAACACTGTAGATATCTATTAAGTCCATTTGTTCAAAGTTTTGGTTCAACTCTGATATTTTATTGTTGATTGTTTTTCTAGTTGATCTGTCTATTTGAAACAGTGGGTGTGGAGAGCGGTGTTAGCCATAGAGGCTCCATGTTAAATCTTACCCTCCATTGTATAGAGCAAGGAGACTATGTTACAAGGAACTGCGTCCTTGCCAAATTAGATGCTTACCTTTGGAGACTGTCCTGGAACATGATGAACGTTTTGTAAGCCCGAGAAACGGGAGGGCCCATGAGGGTGGGGAATTTCCAAAGAACTAGAGAACAAGGAAGCAGGTGTCTTTGAGTAAGGGTCATGATTAATAACCAAGCTCACCGGTGAATAAAAGGAGGAGAGTGAAAAGCATGGCGGTTCTCTCTCTCTCTCTCCCTCTCCCTCTCCCTCCCCCTCCCCCTCCCCCTCCCCCTCCCCCCTCCTCCTCCTCCCTCCCTCCCCCCTCTCCCCCCCTCTCCCCCCCCTCCCCCCTTCCCCCCTCCCCCTTCCCCCCTCCCCCTCTCCCCCCTCCCCCTCCCCCCCTTCCCCCCTCCCCCCCCCTTTCTCTTTCTTCATCCTCACTCCCACATTCAGGTACTGTTCGACAAGTGACGGCTGGCTCCGTCATGGGTGGCGCCCGAACAGGGACCTGAATATGGAGGACCATAGTGAAGGACACCGCGGATCGTGAGCTCGGATAAGTAAATTAAGGGCGGTGAATACACTCGGAAGTAACAAGATGGGTATTGGTAACAGCAGAATGCTTTTTGAACATATGCTTAAAAATATGCTTCGCGGAGCAAAGGTAGGGCATCAATAATTATGTAATTTTTAGAATTTGTAGAGAAAGTTTGTCCTTGGTTCTCTGAAGAAGGCACGGTAGATTTAGAAGTATGGAATAAGGTGGGAAAGCGACTTCAGGACTATTACGATGGTCATGGACCCACTAAAATCCCTATAGATGCTTTTAGTTTATGGGCTTTAATTAGAGATAGTTTGGATTCTCGGTATGAGGGAGAGAGGGTTGAAGGACCCTCCTCAAGTCCTTCCTCGGAGGAGCCTGACAAGGCTGGTGTTCCCGAGGTTGTCCCTCCACCTCCTATAGAAGACTCAGGGCGAGGGAGGAATAGTTTCTAGTAGAATTGCTGGTTTTGATCCCCCGCTGGTTGCAGGTCCAAGATTAATGAAAAAAACTGACCCTCTTATAGCCATGATTAAACATCCCCCAGGACCCAGGCCTTTGTCTGTCAATTCTCGGTCTCTGTCGCCATTACAAGCTACCTTGCAACATGTGGTTGACAGAGGGGAAGATACCCAGGGCTTTCATTTAGCTTGTCCAGTATTTGAGGAAGCTGACACTCAAGGGAATATGGTCAGAATCTATCGGCCGATATCTTTTAAGCAACTTAAAGTGTTAAAAATGGCATGTGCACAATATGGCCCTACCGCACCTTTTACTCAGGCTATGTTAGAATCGTTGAGCACGGAGGCGCTGCCTCCCGGAGATTGGAAACAGCTTGCTAAGGCATGCCTGTCTGGGGCAGATTACCTCCTTTGGAAAACAGAATTTTCTGAGCAGTGTCAAAGAACAGCTGAATTAAATTGGGCTAATAGAAATGATACTGATTATGACATGCTGGCAGGAGAAGGGCAATATGCGGACCTCGCCAATCAATTACTTTGCTCAGATACAACGGTGCATACATGCCCGGACCTGTCCTTGTTATGTGGGTCACATTAGGGCTCATTCTGGGCTTCCCAGACCCCTGGCAAAGGGAAATTGTGGATGCTTATGGATTGACTGCAGCAGAACGGCTGTGGCATCCTAAAACGAAATCATCATATGCTCAAGTGAGGCGGAAAGATCCCCTCACGGGTGTATGGAGTGGCCCTGACCCGGTATTAATATGGGGACGAGGGCATGTTTGTTTTCCCGCAGGATGCTGAAGGTGCCAGGTGGCTGCCCGAAAGATTGGTCCGTTTTGCGGGAAATTCTCCTGCCCCTTAGGATGATCCTGACAACTGTCCTGCTGGTAAATCTAATGATGACGCTTAATGAGAAGGTTTATTGGACTTATGTACCTGATCCACCTGTTGTACATCCAATGAGCTGAAAAAATGGAGAAGTAATGGTATGGGTGAATAATAACAGGCTGTTGGATGAGCCGGTGGCACCTGACAAGAACGAGGTCTGATTGTTCAACTATATGGGATCAGAAACTGGAATCCCCATATGTTTCTTCAAAATCAACAGAACTGATTGTGTAAGACTGAGCATTCCCACCCTGGCAGGATGCCCCTGTGAAATATGCTATAATACTGGATTTGATACTTATGTTTTGGACTGGTCTGAAAATTCTTGTCATCCCAAAAGAAATGTCACTGCATATGTCATGCGCTCTTAGGTATTGCTTGTAGGAAATATTAGTGTTCAGAAAGATTATGATTATTATAATGTAATTTACTTCAATTGTCAAATAAGCAATTGTGTCACCCGAACAGAAAATCAGATAATGGTTTTGCGAATGTGTTCTTAGATTTGGATATTATAGATCTCCAAAATGCAGAACCCCTAAAATTTGATGCAGCCCAGACTGCACAGGATTTTTATAGAAACAAATTAGAAAAGTTCTGCCATCTACATCTGCATTTACGCAGTAACTCATTTCCATAGTAATTATTGGAGGAGGGCTGCCTCTTAGATGCATGATCCTTCCGGCGCTACTACAGATGTTTATGCATTCTTTAATGAGGATGGCTGGAAGTATTCATGGTCTACAATTACATGCTACGCCACCTAAATCCATGGTGTAATTCCCTGCAGAGGCTGACAGTCAATGACGGGTAAGAGGAATACAGGAAATCACCAACCTAAGACAGAACAAGAGTATGCTGACACTCTTGACTCCATGACAGGTAAGGGATTTCTTTATATTCCTCACCTAAGACAGGCACAGCCTATCTGCGTGATCAAGGGACCTTGATCATAATACATAAAACGGGGAGATGTAGAGAGCGGTGTTAGCTATAGAGGCTCCATGTTAAATCTTACCCTCCATTGTATAGAGCAAGGAGACTATGTTATGAGGAACCGCGTCCTTGCCAAATTAGATGTTTACCTTCGGAGATTGTCCTGGAGCATGATGAACGTTTTGTAAGCCCGAGAAAGGGAAGGCCCATGAGGGTGGGGAATTTCCAAAGAACTGGAGAACAAGGAAGCAGGTGTCTTTGGGTAAGGGTCATGATTAATAACCAAGCTCACCAGTGAATAAAAGGAGGAGAATGAAAAGCGTGGCAGCGTGCTCCCTCTCTCCCTCCCTCCCTCCCCCCCCTCCCCCCCTCCCCCCTCCCTCCCTCCCTCCCCCCTCCCTCCCCCCCTCCCCCCCTCCCTCCCTCCCTCCCTCCCCCCCCCCTCCCTCCCTCCCTCTCCCCCTCTCCCTCCCTCCCTCCCTCTCCCCCTCTCCCCCTCCCTCCCTCCCTCTCCCCCTCCCTCCCTCCCTCCCTCCCTCCCTCTCCCCCTCTCTCCCTCCCCCCTCCCCCCTCCCTCCCTCCCTCCCCCCTCCCCCCCTCCCCCTCTCCCCCTCTCCCCCTCCCTCCCTCCCTCCCTCCCTCCCTCCCTCTCCCCCTCTCTCCCCCTCCCTCCCTCCCTCCCTCTCCCCCTCTCCCCCTCCCTCCCTCCCTCCCTCTCCCCCTCTCCCCCTCCCTCCCTCCCTCCCTCTCCCCCTCTCCCCCTCCCTCCCTCCCTCCCTCTCCCCCTCTCTCCCTCCCCCCCTCTCTCCCTCCCTCCCTCCCCCCCTCCCTCCCTCCCTCCCCCCCTCCCTCCCTCCCTCCCCCCCTCCCTCTCCCCCTCCCTCCCCCCCCTCCCTCTCCCCCTCTCCCCCTCCCTCCCTCCCTCCCTCTCCCCCTCCCTCCCTCCCTCCCTCTCCCCCCTCTCTCCCTCCCTCCCTCCCCCCCTCCCTCCCTCCCCCCCTCTCTCCCTCCCTCCCTCCCTCCCCCCCTCCCCCGACTCTGTCTCTGCATCTTTCTTTCTGCAGCTTTCTTTTTCTTCATCCTCACTCCCCCATTCAGGTATTGTTAGACAAGTGATGGCTGGCTCCGTCAGTGGGCTACAGAGGTCCCCCATGATAATTACATTGGTGTTTATCTGATTTTTCTTGTCCACCAGTGTTTTATGAAGTTAGTTGCAATGGTGGTTGGCACATATATGTTTATAATTGGTATCTCTTCCTGTTGAATTGTTCCCTTAACCAATATGTAGTGGCTTTCTTTGCCTCTTCTGAGCATTTTGGGCTTGAAATCCACTTTGTCTGAAATTAGAACAGTACTCTTGCTTTTTTCCAGGTTTTTATTGCATGGGATATTTTTCATCCTTTGATTTTCAATCTGTGCATTTCTTTTTGTATGAAATGTGTTTCTTATATACTGCATCCTATTGGGTTTTCTTTCTTGATCCATTTTACCAATATGTGTCTTTTGACTTGGGAATTGAAACCATTCATATTTAGAGTATTACTGAAAGATATTGACTTATTCTTCTCATTGCATTACAGCAAACCCATTAAAATTACAGCAGACTTCTCAACACAAACCTTAAAGGCCAGGAGGGCTTGGAGTGAGGAGTTTTAAGCCCTAAAAAATAACAACTTCCAACCCACATTTACATATCCTGCAAAACTTTCTTTCAAAATGATGGAGAAATAAGGTCTTTACATGACACCTAAAGAAAAGAGCACCTAAAGAAAAAAAAAAAGTGAGACCAAGGATATTTATAGAATTAGATAAACATACCAGAAAAAAAACCCAGCAAAAAATAGAAGAGAAAAGAAAAAAAGGAAGAAAAAAGAAATAATATGGAGAGAAAAATTATTTTAAAATTTAAAAAGAGAAAGTATGAAAAAGAAAGATTTAAAAAAATGAGTCCAAAAAGACAAAAAAAATATTTTTTTCTCTGTATTTTTGAATGAATGGTTTCCTTCTAGGGTCTGCAGGTTTGAAGGACAGTAAGTCTCGGTTTCCTCTGTCTAGCCCTAGGGCCCGTGGGTTTGTGAAGTATCTTTATTCCCTCTTCCTACCCCAGGCTATAGCCGTGTCCAAGCTGAGACACCTCTGTGCTCATACTGGTAGACAGGGAACACAATCAGAGCTCAGACCTGTGCTGGATGTAGGCAGCAGGGCAAGGGTTCAAGCACTTAATGCCTACAGGTACTTTCAGACCCAGCTAACTCCTAAGTGCAACTGAAACCAGGCCAGGATGCTCACCCAATTAAGAGATTAAGAGACAGATTTTGAGATATGGAGATTAAAGTGGATCATCCAGGTAGACTGTGTAATCACTAAGGTCCTTTTACGAGTAGGCAGGAGCATCAGTCAGTAGTACAGGTGGTGATGGGAGGAAGAGGTTTGAGTAATTTATGAAAACTGAAAAGACAAGGATATGGATTCTTCCTTCAGAATGTCTGGGAGGACTTAGCCCTACTGATACCTCGACTTAGCTCCACGAGACTTTCAACTTCTGATCTCCAGAACTGAAAGACAGTATATGTGTGGGGTTTTTGTTGTTGTTCAAGATCTTTTGAGAAAGAGTCTCACTTTGTAATTCAGGCTGGCCTTGAACTCACTAGGTAGCCTAGGCTGGCCTTGAACTTGCAGTGATCCTCCTGCCTCAGCCTCCTGGCGAAGCCCAACCAACCTCCAATGCTGCTTGACAAAGTTCCAGCTGGGGGAAAGAAAGGGTGGAACACATTGTACCCTCATGTTTTATTTTTTTCTTACTATAATGTTTATAATTGTTACTCTGATCACAGGAGTCATTCTGTTTGTGACTAACAACAAACTCTCCATGAGGCAAATTGGTAATGATATATTGAAATCTTATCTGGCTCACAAGTCCCAAATTCCAGTTTCTCTTAGTTCTATTGCCACATCCACTTCTAAAAAAACTTCTCCTAAAACCCCCTCTGTTTCCCCACTACTATAACTCCCCCTCTTATTGTTGACATTCTTTTTACTAAAGGGGTCTTACGAAGAGATTGGAAGGACAGACTTTAGATGTAAGAAATAGTGGAAAATGGGAAATAGAATGTTAAGACAGGTAAATGCATTAAGGAGACAAGTTACTCAGTATTTCTCAAAGTGCTGTAAATATCTCCTGCTCAGACTATGAACCCAAATGACATTTAGTTAAGATGAATAGAGGTAAAGAAAAATAGAGAGCTAATAGCAAACTATATTAACCATTGTGCAGTTTCTCAAGGGCCAGCTGGTGACCACAAGTTTGACATTTAGTTGATTAAATCTTGCTTGTACCCCCGCTGATATAAAGATTTTGATTAAGTTACTTTCTGTTTAGGTGTGGGTAAATAAGGGGACAATTGTAATTTTTAAATATGTATTTGTGATGGTCAATGAAATGAAACAGCTTAGAGAAATTGTACTTTGTTTAACAAAAAAATAACCTTTACTTTAATAGAAATTGCTAAGGCAACTTAAAATGTAAACATGTTCCGCCCAATGCCTCCCAGCTATTGCTTAAAGATATAAAAATAAATCAGACCCTGAAACTTATCAGAGGGAACCGGAACATTGCTTGTGAAGGTTCTTTTCTCATTGCTGGCCCAGGACATCTCCCCTTCCCACCTTACATCGACATCGATTGCAGCTGGTCTGCGGCAGCCTCCCAAGTGCTGGGTTTACTGGCATTCACCACCACGCCCAGTGATGTGTGGCTATTTTAAACTACTAAATTTGTGGCAATTTGTTACAGTAGCAATAGGAAACTAATACCTACCATAGCAGGTGTTATGGCTGTGTCAAGATGTTCCCCCAAAGCCTCAGGCAGTCATAGGTGGGGCTTTTTCAGAGGCGGGTGGCTGAATCCAGAGTGTGTGATTGATTCATGGCACAATACTAGGAATAAGGGTGCTAGGATTAAGAGTGGGTGATCACTAAATCAGTCCACTGATTGGTTTGGCACTGCCCTAATCTTGGTAAACTAGATATAATAGACAGAAAGGCTCGCCTTACCTCTTGCTTGCTTTGATACCTCCTGCCTGCCATGAACTGTTTCTCCTCATGTCTCTCCTCATGAACTCTTTATCCTCTGTGAACTGGTGCTCGTCTGCCATGCCACATTGCCTAGAAGCCAGCTGACTATAGACTAAAACCTCTATAAATTGTGAGCTAAATAAACCTTTACCCCTTTAACTTTGGATGTCAGGTATTTTGTCTCAGGAATGAGAGAAAGTAAGGCAGCAGAGCATATACTTATCTCAACCTGGTAAATACTATGAAAGCATAGGGCTGAAACACCCTGTCCAAACTGAGATTCAAGGTAGTTCCATAGAAGAGCAGTCTATCTGATCCCACAATCACTGGTTACCCACCAATACAGGGATCCGAAGGTCCCTTAAATCAAAGGGCAGATTGGAGGACCGGGGATTTAGCTCAGTGGTTCTGGCGCCTGCCTTGCAAGCTGAGGACCCAAGTTCGATCCCCGGTACCAAAAAAAAAAAGGGCAGATTGGAAGAAAGCTTGTATTGCATTCTATGAAGTATAAACTCCATGCCAAAGGCAATGGGAATCCATTGAAAATTTTGTAATGGTATGTGATCTGACCACACAGGTTGTTGAGAATGTGGACCCCAAGGACTGTAGACAATGGAGAAAGAAGGTCTGTCACACAGTAATTGTCCACATAAGAGATTATTTTGTAAATACAGTGATACCTCAGATCATGAATGCTTCTGTTCGTGAGCAGTTCGGTTCAAAAACAGAAGCACTTGGCAAAATTTTGCTTTCTTTGTGAACTCTGCATTGGGTGATGAACACAACTGTGGCATTTTCCCCAGAACTGCGGAACAAATTAAGTCTGTGAACTGAGGTACTGCTGTAAATACATGAATGAACAAATTAGGAATCCTTTTCACAAATATGTGTAGGACTCGTGACAAATCATTAAGTAAAATGTCTTGAGTTTAATCATGGATTTTCAACTGTAGGAAGAATACCTTCATGTATATTTTAATACAAGCGCCTCAAGATGTTAGCTATATACTGTATATAACATATTTTGGATTGGAAGAAACTAGTAGTTGAGCTGTGTAGGTTCCCAGGCGGCTGTAGGTTAAATTTATTTTTATTTTTTGTAGTGCTAGGAATTGGACCCAGGGCCTTGTGCATGCTAAGCAAGCAGTCTACTATGGAGTCACAATCCCATCAAATTTTTTAAAAAATAAGGCTATTATAAATTCATAATAGCAAAAACTTCTACAGTATGTGGTAGGTATTGTCCTATATATCTCATATGTAAAAACTAATTTACTGCTTGCAAGAACCCTATGAGATGTTTACTATTTTTATTCCCATTTTAAAGATGAAAAAATTGAAGCAGAGTTTAAATTACTTGGCTTTGGGCCGGGTGTGTAGCTCAGCAGCACAGCGCCTGCCTGGCAAGCCCGAGGTCCTGAGTTCAATCCCTGGTACCAAATAAATAAATAAATAAATAAATAAATAAATAAATAAATAAATAGATTCACATGACTAGTAAGTAGCAGAGCCAAGATCTGGACCTAAGCAATTGAGCTGTAAAACTGTGCTCTTAATTATCCCATGACATTGACTGTCAACACTAATTAATAGATTGGGATATTTGTAGATTCAAATTGCTTTCACTTGTATCTTTAGTTTATCACAGTGAACTGCTGAGAGTTAATTATGCTGATTAATGCTAATATGAAGAAAACCAGCAAAGCCAATCTCAGGCTGATACAGAGAGTAAAGAGAAAAACTGCCAGATATAAGGCACTGATGATGTTATTATTTTCAAGACTCTCTCTCTCTCTCTCTCTCTCTCTCTCTCTCTCTCTCTCCCTCCCTCCCTCTCTCCCCCTCTCCCCCTCTCCCCCTCTCCCCCTCTCCCCCTCTCCCCCCCTCCCCCTCTCCCCCTCTCCCCCTCCCTCCCTCCCTCCCTCCCTCTCCCCCTCTCCCCCCTCCCTCTCTCCCTCTCTCCCTCTCTCTCCCCCCCTCCCCCTCTCCCCCTCCCCGCCCCCCCCCTCTAAAATGCCACTAGGCCAGGCAATGCCACTTGCCTATAGTCCCAGCTCCTTAGTAGGCTGAGGCAGAGGATTACTTGAGCCCACAAATTTTGAAACCAGGCTGGGCAACATAGCAATACCCCATCTTAAAACAAAACAGTAAATGCCCAGTAAGCACAAAGGATGTAAGTACCAAAGGGGTAGGGATCTATTGTTCTTGTGTGTTACATTCTTTTAGATCTAGCATGGTACCTGGTACCTAGTGGGCACCCAGTAAATATTTGGTCCACTACAGATGCAATGGTCTCATGTAGTGGTCTGCTTTCATCACTGTGACAACCTGTCTGAGACTGGGTAACTTTATCAACAAGAGGTTTATTCTGGCTCATAGATCTGGTCCAAGGATGAGGGACCTGCTCACGGTGGTGGCCTCCTTATTAGCAGAGTTCCAAAGTGGTGAAGGCTGTAACGCTGCAAGATGCAGGGAGCATGAATGTAGTATGTTCACTAAGCTGCTATATAGCAGGGTTGAGCTTGAATCTGGAATCCTCCGGCCTCGGCCTTCCAGAGTGCTGGAATTGTGAACATGTGGCAATGTGCAGGATTCTTCTTCTAAAGCCAAGAAGATTCAGTTAAGGAGGCAGAACCATAACAACCTTATCTAATCTAATCACCTCTCAGAGACTCCACCTTAAACACCTTCCCTTTGTTCTTTTAACCCAGTTGGTCCTGGGGATGAAGCCCAGGGATTCCTGCTGGCTCTGCTGCTGAACTACACAAATTTCCTAGCTACACAAATTTCCACTTTAATTTCTCAGAGTGAGGATCAAACTTCAACACATGCAAATCCAAACTACACACAGTGTCCCAGACACAGTGGTGTTAGTCAGAGGCTGATGCGGAACTGCAGGCCCTGGGTTTAATTCCCAGTACTGCAAAACAAACAGAACAAACCCCAGCACCTCAGAACCATGCTCTTCAAGACAGCATTTGACATGGATTAGTTTTGGTACTTTATAATGTTACATAGGTAAAACCTTAATAAATTTGTCTTGATAAAGATTTAACAACACTTAAGTAGACACCACAAAACTTTAAAAGGCACTCTCTGCTCAGCCAGATATAATCTTCCTGGTTAACCACTATCCTTGTTCAGTGTGATTTGAGTTCTCTTCCTATGCACTTGTAAACACATAGGCATAGAAGCATGTTCATAAAATTCAGAACACAAATGTAGCCATAAATATGCATTGTTCGTCGACTTCCCCTTGTCTGTTTTTCATGCTATGGTAAACCTACTTCATTTAACATCTCTCTAGTAGTTCACAATGTGGATGTTTCAAGCTTCATATTATTATTCTGTTTTGTGGTATTTTTCTTTCTTTTTTATCATTCCTTTTTGGTGGAGGCTTAGTTTCCTCTTAGTACCTATTTAAAGCAGGCTGCAGAGAGCACACCTATGCACAATAGCGTAAGGATGGCGAATGATGGGTAACACAGACACCTGTCCGCAGAAGAGCTGGATGACACTATTCCCGCTCTGCTTCTTAAAGCCAACAAACCCAGTAAGTGCAAGTAAGCCCAGTGGCAAGATTCCCTTTAGGGGCATTCCTGAAATCCTGCTCCTTTCTTGCAGAGGTCTTTTCGAAAAAACAATTGGCAAGGGACGTGCAGGAGAGCGGCAGGAACTCGGATGGTGGTGACAGGAGAGGAACTCGAGTCTGGGCTTCTCCAAGAAGCGCGTGGACAGCATCCTCCTGGACGTCCATCCTTCCTGCCTTCCCATCAGTCGGTCCCTTTTAGGTCAGGGGAAGAGACTCCCTCAAGCATTAAAAATAGCCGCCAGGGGGCGGAATGTTACTCACTTTGGAGCTAGGAGGGACCAACATTTCAGCCAATCACAATTCCGCCTCCTCAATACCTGATCCTGGTCTCTGCTACAGCCCGGGCCTGCCCTGCGAAGGTCATCCAATCACACTAGGTGGCGCTGTGGCCGTCATATTTATGACTCTTCTGGCAATGGATCCACAACTCTATGACACCTTACCAGGGATCAAGGCCTGTATTTGAACAGAATGGTCATTGCCGGATCAGGCAAAGGGCATTGCACCGTGGGCCGTGGACGGAATTGAGGCGACCCCCGACCTCGAGAATAAAATTGTAAAGTGTGCTCTGCTCTAGTGCACCGCCTGGTGCGGAAACTGCAGCACAACCCGTTAGAGTAAATGAGAAGCGGGTTCAGCGTCCTGTTTGCAGCTGTGAAACCAGCGTGAATCCTCCCGGTGTTGACTGGGATGCAGACCTTGATCCAGAGGCGAGCCGTGGTCTGGACAGGAGGATATGATCAAGTTGGCTTGTGCTAAGTGAGCAAGCACTGGGTGGCCTACCTGGACGTCCTTCATAGCTCATTCCTTCAGTTAATTGCTGCCTTTGTGGAAATGACACCACATATTATTAAGCCATTTATTGATGAAGGACTGTCATACACCAGCTTCCTTCCAGGAGTTGGCCAGGAGGTGAAGTTTATTGGTGTAGAAAAAGCTCTTGTTGAGAAACATGGGCAAGAAATGTTTCTGTATCTTAAAACATTGCACTTGAAGGGATGTGAGCTGCACCAACGAACTTTCCAAATCTTTGGAAGATGGCAAACACCAGGAAAAGAAAGGCAGTCCTAACTTTCCAAGACCTCGAGTCAACAAAAGAACAGCTGTCTCATATCCCTGAGTATGAGATTGATGCTGCATTGGCGAAGCCACCACTCAAGAGGTGCATCTGTGAAGCATGCAGAGGGGCTTAACCTAGTGCTCAGAGCCTTGAACTAGACCATCGCTCTCCATGAGCATGGAACAGTCCACAAGCCAGTTGGATCTAATAAAGAACCTTCTGCACGCTTGGGGCAGCAAGGGGCTTCCTCATCTTCGATGGGACACTAGTTTATGAAAAAACATTGATATAAAGTCATGGAAAGTTCATAAGAGCATTAGAAATCCTTTCAAATAAGTTCAGATTTATAAATCTTGATGAGTCCAGAAACAAGGTAAGGAAAGCTCCAAAAGCAAGAATTCCAAGAATGTCAGTGGACAGGGTTCACAAAGCAATTACATTAAAGGAAGCCAGCGATCATGTAAAGGTGACAGCTTCTGACAAAAGAACAACTGTTGGGAATAACCGAGATGGCAACAGAAGAGACAGGGTGGAGCTAAGTACAGAGATGTTCTGAGACACAGTGTCTCAAGTCCAGGAGACGTTGAGGACTGCAGAGAGATGTAGAATTCACAGGGGTGAGTCTGGAACGTGAAGAATGGAGATCAGTAAAGAAGCTGAGGCACCAAGAAGTTCACATAGGACAACTGCTCTCAAAGATAAGCAGGGATAAGATTCTAACTCTTCTCAATGGTTTATCTTTCAGGGTCTCAGTGCTTGAGATGAAGACTGCTGCACTGAATCTCTAACTTTGTATCAACAAAGGAGCCACAAGGCCATGTTGATCTTAGGCCTGCAGTATCACTGACTTTGAAAACACCACTTTACCCATCACTGGCACCAGCTGCTTCTCCTCAACCTCCTCCTGCTTATGCTGAGAAAAGCTTTGGCTGTGACCACTTTGAAAGCAGCACTGTGTGATACTTCTGGAACTCTGGGTGTGATTAGGTTCAAGTTACCTTCCCCGCCTGACAGGATAAGATACATGGGCACTTACATATCATCCATATTAGACAGGTCTGCCAGTGCCTACAGACAGAGTGGTTGCTTAGTTCTCTCATCCACTGCATATATATCGCTCCTTTGATGACTGCAGTGTTGGCACAAAGAAAGACATCAAAACAGAAACTTGTTTATTAGGTTCTGGATCTCAAATCTCATTTCAAGTGCCTATGATGAAGAGTAGGAAGGAAAAGAGATAGTTGGTAAAATTCCAGTTGCACCACTTCATATCATGCTAGATAAGTTTCACGAATTGCTTTCTCTTGACAAGAACGACAAGTTGAGGAGAAAAAGTTCAGAATACACTGCTCTGGCTCAAGGCACAAGAGACATTGTGCAGCAATACGAACTTGATGTCATCAGCCCTGTGCGTGACAACATACGTTATGAACACATTTACAGCACAACCTGTGACAGAAGTGGCTCCTTTCATCAGATATTTAACAGGATTGGACAAGGTCACAGGTCTCATTAATGGGAATGCTGCTCTTCACTGGCTACGTTCTGAAGTGCTAGTATTGTTCAAGCCCTGGCCCAACCAGACACTTTAACCTCCTGTACTTTATGACAACCAAAGTTTATTTTACAACCCATACACTTGGTATTTTTGTACTTATAGTATCATTTGGACTGGTTCTTTGGGGGGGGTTGGCTCCACTGCCTATCCAAAAGAAGTGGTATCACCGGGATTGATTGAGATGATTAAAGTGCTCGGACCTTGACATTATGGAAGACTTGAGGACTTATCCCCACTAAATGGATCCAACTACCGTTGCTTTAGGAACACGGTTCGAGCAGGAGGCAATGAGGCACAAGGTCCTTGGTGCAACACACTCCATTGCTGCCCTCAACTCAGTCCAACTTGGATACATGCCGGTGGCACCCCCAGGGATCATCCTGAAGGACCTATACATCAGAACAGCAAGGCTCTGGGGCTTTTCATTCCTCGCTTGTACGCAAACTCTGTAGGCTTTGTCACCTAATGATCCAATTCCCACATCTGTCTTAATTAAGGACAATAAAAATAGAAACAAGGAGGAACTGAAAGCGCCCGTGTACCGTGACAAGTGTAGCGAGGCAGGGCACGGCCACCGCGGACACAGAGCGCTCAGAGACTGCCACGCCAAGGCGACTGCATCCGGCCCGGCCGGAAGACTCGCTTTCCCGGCAGCCCACGCGGCCGCCCGGCCCCTCCGCCGGCCGGGCCTCGCGCGAGGAGGCGGGGCCTGGGCCGGAAGTCACGTGCTGACAGCCGCGGGGCGAGGCAGGCGTCGCGCCCGGCAGGTGGGGGTTGTGGTAGTGGGGGGCGCCGGCGCGATGGCGGTGGAGACCCTGTCCCCGGACTGGGAGTTCGACCGCGTGGACGACGGCTCGCAGAGTAAGGGGGCGCGAGGGCGAGGGCCGGGGGCGGCCGCGCCCTGCCGAGGCTCGCGTCGCGGCGGTCGGGTCCGACGCTGTCCCCCCCCTCGGTGGGGGCGCGCGTGGGTCCGGGTCCTGCAG
Source organism: Heterocephalus glaber (assembly GCF_053883595.1). NCBI lineage: Eukaryota > Metazoa > Chordata > Mammalia > Rodentia > Bathyergidae > Heterocephalus > Heterocephalus glaber. Next base: position 21,545,495 of record NW_028258357.1, read on the forward strand.
GCCGCGCTCGCTCGGGGACCCAGGCCGGGAGCCCAGCCCCTGCCTGCCGCCCCCGGCTTTCGCCAGAGCCGCCCGGGGTTCCTGTTTCGGTTTCCTGTTTTTTTCTTTTCCTCTCAAACCAACTTTTGTAAGTTTTAGTGCACGTTCTTGGAACCGTAGAAGGTGGCGAGAAATTAGCTCTTCACGCAGGAAAAACAAAAAACCCGAAAAACCAAGTGCATGTCATTTTATCCCCCTGCCAGGCCCTGTGTCGGTGTGGAGTGATGCTTACAGGGAGGTCCTGTGATTCTTTGGGCTGCGAGGTTTCAGCGCTGACAGTTCGCTTCCCCGCGAAAGCGAGTCCTCTGACTCTTCACCTAAAAGCCCAACTAAAACCTAAAGGCGGTTTTTTCCCCAACAAAATATACAGGCAAAACGAATACCCTTAGGGTTAAACACGAGTAATACAAGTTGGCAGTCTGTTGTCTTTGGTGACATTGTTCAGTATGAGATACTGTGTTATGCTGTGTGGATTTTTTAATGTTTAGTTTTCCCAAAAGGTGAGATGTCCTTTTAAAAAATTCTGCCTGGATTTTGTTTTATTTTACAAAGACAGACTAATGTCTACTAACTTAGATGTTACTAGGTTTTATTAGCCTTTCAAAGAAGGGTTATGCACCTCCAGGATGGTTTGCAGTTTTACAGGCAGCATTCTATAAGTTACTAGATCTTATGCAGAATTTAAAAAAAAAAAAAAGCTTCGGAGATAGTGGCAGTAATCTTTGTGCCTGTGTGGAGTGTTCTGAACTGCACTCTGTCATGTCTGATGTTTTATGGGCTAAAGTTCCATGCATTAGTATCTTCCAAGACACTGGAATGCAGATACATTACTGGGTTTGAAAATGGTTCAGCTTGAAGTAGGATGATCTGATTCACTCAGTAGACCTTTTCTACTCAACAGTCTATTAGGGATACAAAGGTAAGGAATGAATCTCAGGAAGAGATGAGTGTGTTACACGGGTCTTTGGAAGTCCTGGGGATAACTATGTAGTTTCTGTGTCAAGTCTTGGTACTCTTACTAGTTTATGATTACTCATTACCTTAGTGAGGAAGTTAGTGTTATCACTGGTGTTGTAATGAGTTACCGTGTGAGTCCCTTAAGACTGGAGGAGTGATTTGTAGGCATGTTTTTCTCGCACTGAGTTTAAGAGCTCATTTTCTGGTCACATGAAGCTCTGCCAGGCCATTCCTCATATAACTGAGAATTAGACATCAACTTGGGCTTCTGAGAAGCTTACAGCGTTTTCAGCAGTAGGGAAAAGAAGACTGTTCATTTCTTCTCTGTGCCTGGTTTTCATTAATTTTTGGACAGTGAATCAAATCTAGACTAATTGCTTCTCCAGAATCACCTAGGTTAAAGCTGTAATAAGATGGGGGATCCTGATGAGCCAGATTGCTTCACCTGGTTCAGAGCATTAGCTGCAAAATGAAAGGCACCGGGACCGAGATCTTTATACCTAAATACAGCCTGTCTTAGAGTTGCTTTGTGTTGCTAACTTGAAGAGATACATTTTTTTTCTTTTTTAAGAAGACATTGAATAAAGTTACAGTCAATGAAAGGAACTGAGTTGAAGTTGAATTTGCTGTCTTTGGGAATAAGTAATGAGTTCTCATGTATAAGATGACATATTTACTTTCATTAATTTTAATGAATGGGCACTTTTTAAATCCACTCTTCTCCGGTGACTCTCAGCTAAAAGCCTTCTGTTATTGTGTGCAGTCTGCAAACAGCAGTGTTCTATACTTAGCCGTCTTTATTGGCTTTTCCAGCTCAATTATGATAGCTAAGAAATCAAGCCAGTAAAATATCTTGGTGAATTGTAGGCGTTAAAAGGAATAGTATCCGCTGTACTACAGCAGGTCTAAACCTTTCACTTAAAAAATACTTAAAAGCCAGGCATGGTGGCATACGCCTATAACCTCACCACTCGGAGGCTGAGGGAGGAGAATTTCCAAGTTTGATCCCAGCCTGGGCAACTTAGTGAGACCCTGTCTCAGACAAAGATAAAATGGGCTGAGGATGCAGCTCAGTCTCAGTACAAAGGTCTGGGTTCAGGCTCCCATACTGCCCAAGGGGACGGGGTAAAGTTTAAGTGTATTTTTGAACAGTTTACTGGGTGTAGAATTCATATTTTAAATAATATTTTAAAATATCCTATGACAACATAGGGTTTTATAGCTGCTGCTTCAGGTTAAGTTGTGAATGTTTATTTTTTTTGCTGCAGAGTTGTTTATGACTAAAGCATAAAAGCAGGACAGTGAGTTATCTAATTGCCCATTGAGTTATCTAATTGTACACTATTCAGACTGGTAAGAAGCCCTAGATTATGGGACAAATGGGCCGCTGCTTTTAAAATCTTTTAAGTATTTGGGAAACATTAAAAGCTGAATGACTATTTAACTTTGAAACTTTATTTTCAAGACGTTGAGACATTCCAAAGTAATGATTAACACTGCTTTACTGTGACTTGTGAGGTTATTTGAAGGAAATGTTCTGTAATTCATTACTTGTAATTATACTGTTTTAAAATTCAAATTTAGAAATTCATGCTGAAGTCCAACTGAAGAATTATGGAAAATTTCTTGAGGATTATACATCGCAGTTGAGAAGAATTGAGGACGCCCTGGATGATTCAATTGGAGATGTTTGGGATTTCAATCTTGACCCTATAGCATTAAAGGTTTGATTTGATTTTTTAAAATTGATATACATAATTTTCAAGGTGTACCATATCTTGACAATGTCATTTTTATTGTTTTTTTGGTACCAGGGATCGAACTTTTTTTGGTACCAGGGATCGAACTCGGGTCCTTGTGCTTGCAGGGCAGGCGGCGGAACCACTGAGCTAAATCCCCAGCCTGGCAGTGTCATTTTTAAAAACAAAATGTATTTTTTATTTGAAATCTAACAGTGAAAAGAAACTTGGAAAAATTGTTAATTTCCTTTTCTCTAAGCCATGTAGGTGTTTTTTTAAATTTGTTTTTTGAAAGCATGATACAAACTCTGATTTTTTGCATTAGCCTTTGTTTTTCATCATGAAGAAAATAAAGAGAGTTGGGTAGAATATTCAAGCCTTGTTTGCTTCTTCTTACTGAGGTTATTTTACATAACAGTAAAATGCAGTTATTTGTGGAGCACTTAGGTACTACACACTGTCCTAAATCACCCACTAACTTTTTTTTATGACGGCTTTCTTGATGTGTAATTTACACATCACACAGGCCACCCATTATATCATAAAATTTTAGTGTATTTTAGTGTATTCACAGAACTGTGCAACCACCACTATTTTAGACATTTTAGAACATTTTTGCCATCCACAAAGAAACTCTTTACGTACTGGTGGTCACCGCCCTCCCCCATCACACCAGCACCCCAGACCCAGGCAGCCACAGAGCAGCCTCATTCACTTTGCAGCGCTGTGGGTTTGTCTCTTTTGGACATTGTATTTAAGCGGCACCATACGAAACGGGCCTTTTGTATCTGGGTCCTTTCACGTAGCATGTATTCTAGGCTCACCCATGTTGCGCCATGTGTTAGTACTTCATTTCTTTTCACTACTGAATAATATTCCATCGTGTGGGATGCATTTACCACAGAAAGCATTCATCCATTTATCAATTGGACAGTGGAGCTTTTTCCACTTGGGCTATTTCCACTTCTGGCTGTAACATTTGTAATATTATAATGAGCATTTTTGTACATGTTTTTGTTTACATACATTTTCATTTCTCTTAGAGACACATTGCTGGGTCATGTGGTAACTGCATGTAACTTTCTGAGACTTTGGCAATGTGGCTGTACCAGTTTACATTTCTCCCAGCAGTAGATGAGGGTTCCAGTTTATCCATGTCATTCTCAACACTTGTTACTGTCTTTATCATATATATTGTTATTATTTATCTATGTTTTGACAGGGTCTGGCTATGTAGTTCAGACTGGTCTTGAACTCACCAGGTAGCCCAGGCTGCCCTCGGTGGCGATCTTCCTGCCTCAGCTTCCTGAGTGGGGATTACAGGTGTCGCTACTACCCCTGGCTATTATTCTGGCTGTTATTCTGATTGCAGCCATGCTACTGGGTGTGAGATGGTCATCACATGGTTTTGGTTTGCATTTCTTTGGTGGCTCATGATTTTAGCATCTTTTCATGCACTCATGGATCATTTATTTGTTTTTGAAGAAATGTCTATGCATTTACCCTGTTTTTGTTTTTTTTGTTGTTTTTTTTGTTTGTTTTTTTGGTACCGGGGATTGAACTTGGGACCTTGCACTTTCGAGGCAGGTGGCGGCACCACTGAGCTAATTCCCTGGCTCTACCCTGTTTTTTTTATTGACAGGGTGTTGCAGTTTTGTCCAGGCTGGATTTAAACTCCTGGGCTCAAGAAATCCTCCTGCCTCAGCCTCCAAGTAGTAGAAACTATAGACATGTGCCTTTGCCTATTTTTAAATTTGACTTTTTATTATTATGTTGTTGGACAAATAATTGTTTTTTAATTTCCACAACACTGTAATGTAGGTATAATATCTCCCTTTGCAAAGAGAAAGCTGAGGCATACAGAGGTTAGGCAGCGTGCTGGACTAAGTGAAGTGACGTGCTTAGTTCAGTGATGAGGGCCTAGCAGGGCAGAGCATGTCCCCTGTGCACGGTGCGGAGTGCCCTGCATACTTGTGAACCAGAGTTACTTTGGACTTTCCTGTCTTGCAGGCTTCATGGGCTATACTTCCTTTAAAAATTCTTTCTTGCTCAAATTTATTGTTGTCTCTTGTTCTTGAACCCTTCTGAGTGTCATTGTACATAAGTTTCAGAACTTCCCTTAGGAAAGTGTCATCCTCAGCCTGCTATCTCTGAGGGTAATGAGTTTTTTCAGTTTGTTACTTTCATTTGTTAATTTTTTAAAAAGATTTGTTCTTAGCTGTAATAGCCTCTTCTAGTTATGGCCATGAAAATCCATTTGTCTCAACTGTCAGATTTTATAAAAGGATGAAGTCATCTCTTAGCTTTACCTTCCCCTATAGATGAGTTCTAATCTCTTAAACTTTATCCTGTGGACCCTCCCCCAGTTGCCTTAGGAAGTTCTTTTTTTTTTTTGGTACCGGGGATCGAACTCGGGTCCTTGCGCTTGCGCAACAGGTGGCGAAACCACTAAGCTAAATCCCCGGCCAAGGAACTTCTTTTTAATTCTATTATTGGGCTATTATTTTGTGTTTCTAGTGTGAAGATTTGTTGCTTCTTTTTTTTTTTGGTACCGGGGATCGAATTCGGGTCCTTGCACTTGTGCAGCAGGCGGTGAAACCACTGAGCTAAATCCCCTTCTTTAGGAGAGTCGTAAACACAGAATCTCTGTAAACAGAAGTACAGCCTAATGAGAAAGTTTATGTACTACTTGCCTACATAAAATATTTAGTTGTTAGTATGTCATCAGTGATCTAAGATTTACTGGAAAAGTCCCGTGTAGATGTTAATTGGGATTGCTTTACAGAGATGGGAATTGAGGTAGTCTTAGAAGACAGGTGACCCATACTGTATGTTTCTGGGCCATGGATGTATTGAAGAAAAAATGGTATTTTTTCTTTTCTTCTATGTCTGTTCTTTATGATAACGTGTTTTGACCCTTTTAGTGGTAGTATTTTACCAAATTCATACCTGTGTAATGAATTCAGGGTGGCTAGTGGGCTTCCTCCTCATGTGGCACGTTCGCCCTGCGTGTGCCTGCCACTTGTGTCCCTGTGTTCAGTAGGAGTTCCTGCAGTGGCTTGTGTCGTGGCGGGACCTTTCCTCATGAGCTGGATGCCATTTTCTTACTTCGTTGTCTGTTGAGATTGGATTGAATGAAATGGTTTGCTGTGAGCACAGAGTACAGGGTCAGCACACGTTTCAATATAACTAGGCTCACTCAGTTTGTGTATTTAAAATTTCAGTGATTTTTCAAATTGAAATATGCTTTTCCTTTGTTTCTATAGCTTTTGCCTTATGAACAGTCTTCCCTTTTGGAACTGATAAAGACTGAAAACAAGGTACAAAATCCTAATCCTAAATATACATTTTTAAAGCAATGTTTTTGCTATTTGGTTTTTACTTTTTTCTGTTTTATCTTTTCACTCATGAAATTAGGTCTTAAACAAAGTCATTACTGTTTACGCTGCACTTTGTTGTGAAATCAAGAAATTAAAATATGAGGTAATTGTTAATATTTTCTTACAACTTTAAAAACGGATCATTGAAAGACGAGTATATACTTGTATGTGCCTAGTGTGCAGTAAATATTGAATGACTTAATAATGCTGATACCACTGACAGTTGTACTAATATTACTCCTGCCAGTCACCGATCACTTCTTCGCCCACACCAGGCTGACACTGTTAGCCTCACAGCAGCTGGGGGTGAGTGAGGAGTAGATGTTGAACTGGGGCGTCAAGAAGGTGCCACCCGACCAGGAGCCTCCTGGGAGTTTAAGTCTAGCTCTGTGTCCCTCTGAGGTGGTGCTGCTGTATTTGCTGCGTGTACTGGCTCGCTAGATGGGACCGGCTTTGTTAAAAAGCTTTGAACCTTAGCATTTAGTCTTGGGTTTCCTTACTGAAGAGTTGCTGGCATGCTGGTAGGAGGCGGTAACCGTCAACTTTTTCCTTTCTCTTTGACGCTGTGGGGGTGCTGTCTAGGAACTGATGGGAGGAGGTGGGGCAGTGAGGGTGATCCCACGAGACAAGGGCTGGGCATCAAGGTGCGCTTGAGATGCCAGTAGCAGCTTTGGTGTGCTCAAGATGGATTGAATTTACTTACAAGTAGTGTTTGGAATTTACATTTGTATATAGATAATTTAGTCCATGGTTACTAATATACAGAAATAAGAGAGTCAAAGCATTCAAAAACAAAATAACCTTTAAAATTATTTTAACTTTTTTTAAACAGGCTGAAACTAAGTTTTATAATGGTCTCTTGTTTTATGGAGAAGGAGGTAAGTTTCAAAATTGCAAAATTATAATGTAGTAAGATTGAAATGAACAAAAAGTTCAGACAGTTCTAGGAATGACATGATCAAGTAATGTACTGTGGGAAAATAAGCATTCAAATTTTTGTTAGTTTGTCTAGCTAAATAAGTGAAAAAAAAACCTGGTGAAGCAGAAGCAAATTCCCTAAAACTGATGTGTGATATTTTCACCAGTTACAAAATATGTAATTAAGTGCAGATTTTCCTTGAGTGATGAATGATTGTCTCATTTTCCTCTTCAGTGTAAATATTCTGTTTTCAATACTCTGCAGATTAAAAGATGTCCTAATTTTAAAAATTCACTTGTGTTTTGGTGTTGAGTTTAAATTTAAAACTTTAAATACAACTTTTAATGTTGCCTTTTACAGCTACCGAATCAAGCATGATGGAAGGTGATTGCCAAATTCAGATGGGGAGATTTATTTCATTCTTACAGGTAACTGAGTTTTACTTTCTATTGTACTTTTTCTTTTAAAAGCTTGCATAAGTTACATGTAATTTAAGAATTCGGAAACTTTATCAAATGCTAAGGTTGTGTACTCCGTGCATAGGATACTTAATTATCATTGCATTCTAATTTAGGAGATCATACTTGAGACAGTTTCAGGCTTTTTAGGGCAGTCAAGATCAAAATCAGTTTCTTTGTATAATTTCATTCGTGAACAGTTTGTCACCATGTCTTTTAAAAGAAGTTAAACTGTGTAACAGGTAGGAAAAGATGAATTACAAAAATTGTAAATAGAATTAAGCAGTTGTATGAGCAGTGATGAGGTTATTAGAAGCAGCAGCACTTGATGCTTCTAGAAGAATGTTTTCATTACTGAAAAGCTTTACTCATTCCAGGTCTTTGGCTTAGTTTTACTAAAAGCATGATACAACTTCTGTTTCCTCCCTTCTCTCCTTATGACAATGAATGTACAATGTGAAAAGGCAAAAATTGGAGATAAGGAAAAAATACCAATAGTACCCCCTCCATTCTATTTGTTGGGTACAAGATTTGATTTATATCATCAGATAAAGCATGCTAACATACTGTTCAGATCTTTTTGACTGTTTTGGGAGATCTATTTGACCTAAGCAAGAGCATTTTATTGATAATATGACGTGTTATTCAGGGTCTTGGCTAGAAAACAAATTACATGAGGCATTTTAAGAAGGCGTGGGTCAGAGGATACAAAGTTGCAGATATGCTAAAGAACTCTAGAGACCTGATGTGGAACATGAGTATAATAGGTAATAAAATTGTCTTGTGTATGGTATTCCTGTCTGATGAGTAGATTTTTGCTGCTTTTCTTACAAAAAAAAAGTACCTATATGAAATGATAGACATTGCTGTATTATAACTCTATTACCTACATGTATCCTATAGCGTGTTAGGTACCTCAAATGTATATAATAATACTTGTTTTTAAAGAGGGGATTTAATGGGGAGTTGGTTACACAGGAGGTGGAGGGTTGAAAGAACAACAGTGAGGTAATCCAGAGGAAGCATAAGTCTAGGGAACAAAAGGAGAAGTGGTCAAGTTGGCCAGGATCTGGGCGCTCGGTGGAGCAGCCTAGGGAGCTAGAGCGCAGGCCTCTGAGGACATGGCCCTGATACCCTGAGAGGGTGGTGTGAGGTTAGTTTTGGAGTCTGAAAGAAGGTGATGCTCTTACAAACAGCCTTTGTTGGGGTGAACTGCTCCTCCCTAGGTTAGCTTAATAAAGATAGAAGGGAAGTCCTTTTTCCTGCTGTTGACAAACCTAGCAGGAAGTCTGGTGGCCAGGAAGGTGTCTAAGAAGTGTGGTTTGTAGGGTTTCCTCAGGGAGTGGGTCCATTTTTCCTCTTAGTTTTATCAAATTTTGCATTTCTTATTTTATTCAGTGCATACAAGTTTAAAATTGCTAATGAGTCCTGATAAATCTTTTATCTTTATATGGTGATTCTAAGCTGTGCTAATTATATATATAATATATAAAAGTCTGTAACATCTATAGAGGTTGAGAATTACTAATCCAGAAATCCAAAATCTGAATCCTTTTAAGCACTGACATGACACTGAGGTAGGGGAAAGTAACTCCCAGCCTGCTAGATGTCAGATTCATAGAGTTCATGAATCCCGAAATCAAAGAATGAATTCTAAGGAACAGTGGAGGTCAAGGATAGGAAAAATTTATTGGGAGAGCTCCTGAGAGACAGGAGGGGACTCAAAAGTGGTTGCCACAGAGCTCACCTCTCTGAGAATGTTTTAAAGAGCAAAACCATGAGGTGGATACAGCACGGGTCCAACTATGATCAACCAATAAGATTATAAATGTAACTGCTTAGCTAATGTTGATCCAGTAGGGAAGCAGGTCACGTAGCAAGGGTACACAGAAGAACAAAGACATTTTTAGGAAGAGTTAGGAGATTTTACTGGGAAGCAGTTTTGTTTTTGTTAGATATGTTACCATAACATTCAGTTTAAAAGTGGCGACGCTTCAAGAGCAGCTTGTAACGTATCCTGCACTTGTCATTTCAGGAGCTGTCCTGCTTTGTCACGAGGTGCTATGAGGTGGTGATGAATGTCGTCCATCAGCTGGCTGCCCTCTATATCAGTAACAAGTAATGCATTTACAAGGATTTTTTGCTTTTGTTTTGGTATCAGGGATTGAACTTAGGACCTTGCACTTGTGAGGCAGGCACTGGAACCACTGAGCTAAATCCCTGGCTCCTGGATTTTTGCTTTTATAATAGAGATGCAAGAAATATTTTCCTGAAAAATCTCTGTAATACCCTTATGTTCATTCCTTTCATTTGTTGAAGACTTGTGATGTTTAAGTACTACTGGATGTGTCTGTTACATCAATTAATTAAGAAGGCACAGTTTCTACCATGATGCATGAAGCTGTTTTCTGTCTGAATGAGAATGTTGACTCTTGCATGTGACATACAGGCAAAAGCTGACACGGAATCTCTCCTCGGGGCAGGAGAGATGAGCACATAGCTCCCCCAGGTCTGTGGCACCTGCTATGTGGCCCTAAAAAGTCTTCCCAAACCCTTCTCTGCCCTAGAGGATAGGATTTATCTGAGTTTTCTGTTCAGTTTTAAATTATGTCTTCTCTCTTCTGGACTATCTGTATGTAATTGATGTATAAGTGCTATCTTAAATATCTACAAGAAGGTAAAGTTGTATTCTTTGGCTTTTGACTTTGGTTCACTCTCAGAAATACATGCATTATTTTCGGTAGGAATGAGAACTCAGACGTGAGGCTGCCTGTGGTTATTCCCAGGCCACATGTCTTCTCCACTCAGGAGTCGGGTGTGGGCTAGGGTGCACAAGTCAGTTCCTTCGTGGAAGATGGGGCCTGGGACTGATTCCTGAGGTCTCTTGAGTTGCAGTGAGCAAGCTTTATTAACACAGATATGCATCAGAATTCCAAGAGCAGCAAGCTGCTCCCATGCATACTCCTTGAGATAAGAATGAAGTGTGACTGAAAACTGAAATCTTAACTTGGATTTTTTTTTTTTACGTTAAATTCTTTTATTGGTACATTTTAGGTATACAACACAATTACATTTCTCATTGGGAATTGTACCTTTACATAATGCATCTTGGTTCTTATTTTTTCCCCATTCCTAGCCCTCCCTTCACCCCCTCCACCCTTCCCTATTTACAAAGACTTTATTTCCATTTTTTCCATTTCTCATCATTTTTCCTTTCCCTTCTTTCCTTTCCCCTGCCCCTCCCACTACCCCTAGCCCTTTGGACCTTTTCTTCCTATTTTGCATTATCGATTGTTCATTCTCATCATTGGTACATTTTAGGTATACAATATAATGCCATTCATCATTGGAAATTTGCACCTTTACATAATCTCTCTTGGTTCTTATTTTTCACCCTTGCCCAGCCCTCCCTTCACCCCCTCCATTCCTCCCTATTTACAAAGATTTTGTTTCTATTTTTCCATTTTCTCATATTAATCCCATTCCCTTCTATCCTTTCGGCTATCCCTCCCACTTCCTTCCCCTTTGCCCCTTTTCTTCCTATTTCACATTACCTATCGTACATTTTAGTCCTTATTTACACTTTCAGTTTCTCACACCAGAGAAACTATTCGGTATTTACACATGTGTGTCCTGTTTATTTCACTTAAGAGTATCGCCTCAATGTGCATCCACTTAGCTATAAATGTCTCTAATTTCTCATTTTTTATGGCTGAGTAGTACTCCATTTTATTTTTAAAAACCCACATTTTCTTTATCCAGTCTCCAGTTGATGGGGATTTGGGCTGCTTCCAAGTTTTAGCTATCACATACTGTGCTGCAATGAACATGGGTTCACATATATCACTGTGGTATGATTCTTTTAATTCTTTGGGGACGATCCCCAGCAGTGGAATAGCAGGGTCAAATGGGACTTCCAGTCCTAGTTCTTTGAGGTATCTCCATACTGATTTCCACAGTGCTCGCACCAGTCTGCACTCCCACCAGCAGTGGAGCAGGGTTCCTCTTTCCCCACAGCCCCACCAGCATTGGTTATTGGTTGATTTCATGATAGCAGCCATTCTTTGTGGGGTGAGGTGGAATCTCAGTGTTGTTTTCATTTGCATCTCTTGAATGACCAGTGATGTTGAACATTTTTTCATGTATTTATTTCCTATTTTTACTTCTTTGAGAAATGTCTGTTCATTTCGGATGCCCATTTTCAGGTTGGGTCTTTAAATTTGGGAGGTCTGATCTTTTTAAGTTCTTTATAGAGTCGAGATAGTAGACCTTTGTCTGAGGAAGAGCAGGTGAAGATATTTTCCCACATTGTGGGTTGTCTCTTCACACTGCTGGTGGTTTCTCTTGCTGTGCAGAAGCTTTTTAATAAGAAGAGATCCCACTTGTTGATTGTGCTAGTTCACGGGCAGCTGAGATTTTGTTCATAACATTTTTTCCTACACTGATGTCTTCAAGGGTTCTACCTAACCTCTGTTCCAACTGGTTCAGAGTTTCTATTTTAATATTTAGATCTTTAATCCATTTCGACTTTAGTGCATGGTGAGAGATACAGGTCTAGTTTTAATCTTTGGCAAGTTGAAACCCAGTTTTTCCAGCACCACTTATTAAAGAGGCTATCTTTCCTCCAGTGAGGGTGTTTGGCTCCTTTATCAAAGATGAGATGGCAACAACGTGTCTGGGGTTGTTTCTGCATCTTCTAATCTGTTCCGCTGGTCCTCAGGTCTGTTTCTTTGCCAGGTACCGTGCTGTTTTTATCACAATAGCTTTGTAGTATAGTTTCAAGTTGGGGATTGTGATACCCCCTGCCATGTCTCTGTTACCTAGAATTGCTTTTGCTATTCTGGGTCTCTTCTTGTTCCAAATGAATTTTTGAATTGTTTTCTCAAGGTCCATGAAGTATGCTGTTGGGATCTCAATTGGAATTGCATTAAATCTATATAGCAGTTTTGGAAGTATGGCCATTTTCACTATATTAATCTTTCCTACCCAGGAGCAGGGGATGTCTGTCCATTTTCTGATATCATCTTCAATCTCTCTTTTCAGAGTGCTGTAGTTTTCAGAGAAGAGGTCTTTGATTTCTTTCATTAGGTTGATTCCTAGATATTTCAGTTTTTTGGATGCTATAACTTGGATGTTATTTTATTATAGGGTTGCACCCAAAATCATAGAGACAACTGGAGTTCATTTTCAGGTAAAAGTAATTTAACTTGACATGTAAAACAAATTTTTACTGTGTCTCACTTCGGAGTTTGCATAATTGGCAAGTACAGCAGCTGTGGCAATATGAAGGCCTTTGTTTTTTTGTTTTCCATTTCCTGTCTTTTGTCAGTAGCCGATGGGTACTATGATCGGCAACGGGTAACTGCTTTCCCTGGAGCAGCCTACTGCAGTTTTCAGAGTCTCTGTGGCGCAGAGGCTTACGTCCCATTTAAGTATCAAACCTGTAACTGATTTACTCCTGCTTTAACTAATTCAGTAATTTACCTAAATGTGTTTTGCTTTAAAAATCTACATGATGCTTAACTTCTAACTGGTGACTAAATGATAATCATTAAAGGTTTCTTGACAGACTATGTATGAGCACCTGGGAGAACTGCTCACAGTTTTGCTCACCCTGGACGAGATCATCAATAATCACATCACTCTGAAAGACCACTGGACCATGTACAAAAGGTGCACCAGCTAAAACGCTTAAATCTTCTCTTACTTTGTATGGATAATGTGTTAGTAAAGAGTAAACAGATATAAAGAATTCAGATCTTTTAGAAGACCAGACTATATTTGGAAGGAGCTCATGTTGGCAGATATTTTTGTGAAGGTAGTACCATTCTTTAGTTTGAGGTGGTTTGAGACAGTGATATTACCGTATGAACCTTTTTGTTTGTTGTGCAGTAGGATGTTAATTTACCCACCATAGGACACAGATTATTTTCTTTTGGGTTCTGTTTAACAGTTTGTCTGAGCTTGGTTTCATTTTGCTATAGAATGTCTATATTTTATTCTGTTTATGTCCACCTAATGCCTAGTATCAAATATATGAATTTAGGATGGGAAAACAAGCACCAGATAATTAAATATATTAAGATTGGTTTGCTCAGAGCCAAGCATTGTGGCCCACGCCTGTAATCCCAGCATTCAGGAGGCTGAGGCAGGAGAATTGCTGCAAGTTTGAAGCCAGCCTGGGCTATGTAGTGAGTTAGGGGAAAATTTCTAGTTTTTAAGAATCAGTTGAGTAGATTTAAGATCTTTTCATAATCTTTTCCAAGGTTAATGAAATCTGTCCATCACAACCCTTCAAAATTTGGAATTCAGGAAGAAAAACTGAAGCCATTTGAAAAGTTTCTGCTGAGGCTGGAAGGACAGTTGCTTGATGGAACGATATTCCAGGTAAGTGGGGCTGTGCCAGGGCTGCAGCAGTTGGGCTTGTCTCAGCTGACTGAGCTAAGAATTACAGATGCTTTTATAGAATACCACTGAATTTGTTTTCCTTTAAAAAGTGCTTTGGCTTAATAGATTGTTTGTATATGAAGTAGCAAACAGTGACAGGTTGTACTTGGGATGAAGGTTTTTAGAAATATTATGTAAAAGGATAAAATTAAGGATTAAAATCTAATGCTGAAGCTTTTGTGTTAAGTGTTGTGCTTAGGTTTGTGAGTCTACCTTTAAAAAAAACCTGGTTAATTCCTCTAAGGCTCATGGAATATAAGTTGAGTCTGCATGGTCCAGTAGACTAGCTTTGAGCCACATGTGGCTATTTCACATTAACTGACATCAAATTAAAAAAATCACTTGGTCACAGTAGCTACGTTTCAGGTGCTCAATAGCCACAGGTCATTTGTGGCTGGCCGTCTACCCTTCAGCACGAAGCAGAACATTTCCACCATCAGGGAAAGTTCTGTGGACAGGACCACCTTGGCTAGTGTCCCCCAGAAATTATATTCCATCCTATTTTACAACCACGTCAGGTAGTTTATATTTTACATGATTACAGTTTTCATAGATTGACCTGACTCTTGTTTTTACCCATTTAATTGTTAGTCCATTAGATTCAGAAAGTAAGTTTTGTTATTCTTTTTCCAAGGGACATTTCCACATTTGCTATGCTGAAGTGGTAACAGAGTAATTGTAAACTGAAAGTATATACTCCACTCTTAAGAGTGTACAGTAAAATGACGAGCATGCTTTCCAGTGCTCTACCAGAAATATCTTGTGTACACTCTGAGCAGCTCTGTCTCTTCACTCAGACATCTGGGGTTGTCAGGAAAAGGGTTAAAATAATGAGAGCCAGCAAAGTGCAGGTGCTTGCTGAATGAACGCAGCCGCATGCCCTGTCATTACTACATGCCTTGGGTGCACCGCCGGTGTGTGGGTCCTTGAGTGATCCCTTCAGCCGTGCAGGTCTATGGGCACCCAGTCTCTTTCGTCTGAACGCTGTGCTTAGGAAACGAACTGGATACCATGTGGCGTTTTCTCCAAAGGCCCCAGCTCATACGAGATCCTTCATCTTTGGTGATGTCCTCGGCCTCATTGTGTGGGAATATATTATTTGACTATGCTCATATCTGCTGTACTTTTATTTTTATTTTTATTTTTTTGTTACTGGGGATCGAACTCGAGTCCTTGCACTTGCACAGCAGGCGGCAAAACCACTGAGCTAAATCCCCGGCCCTCTGCTGTACTTCTATAATAAACTTTCTTTCGGGAAAGTGGGGACAGAATCTCACTATGTAGCCCAGGCTGGCCTTGAACTCGTAGCAGTCCTCCTGCCTCAGCCTCCCTCCCAAGTGCTATGATGACCAGCGTGCGCCCCCGTACCTGGCTTATAATAAACCTTCATCTTTTTAAAATTATTATGTGGCTCCTCTCTATTTGTGTGGACCTGAACCTCATATTTCTGTGGCTACAACCTGTATGTGGCTGTTTGCTGTTACAGGGGTCCAGCTGTATGACTTTCACATAAGTCATACTCGGATATGGAAGTGCACCCATACTTTCCAATCAGAAGGATGTAGATAACAGGTTAAAGTAAGAACTTAAGCTTTGGTTTTAGTAAAATTAAAATAACAGTCCAAGCTCATCACACACCATGTGAATTGCTCGATAGCTTATTGAGACCAACTCTCTCTTCACTGTTTCCCGTGTAGGCCTGTATAGAACAGCAGTTTGAGTCTCTCAACGGAGGAGTATCTGTGTCCAAAAATAGCACTTTTGCTGAAGAATTTGCACATAGTCTTCGCTCAATTTTTGCAAATGTAGAAGCCAAACTTGGTAATGTAAATTGCGTTTTTGGGTTTTTGATTATACAGTTTGCATTTCTTTGAAGCATAACTTAAGTATTTTGGTTCTACTTTTCTCCTTTGTTCCTGTTTGTAAGGAGAACCTTCGGAAATTGACCAGAGGGACAAGTATGTTGGAATCTGTGGACTCTTTGTACTGCACTTTCAGATTTTTCGAACTGTTGATAAAAAGTTTTATAAGTCTTTATTGGACATTTGTAAGAAGGTAAGAATTTAGAACTTCTGTTTTTTAATTTGAGTATATTAAAAAGATTTTGTATAGGAGTAGATTTTTTAAAATGCATTTTATTTGCAAAAATAGTTCGATAGTATTCATTACTAGAATCCACACTTTCCAGAAATAAGTAACACAGTGAGTGGAGTACAGCGTCACCCTGTGCTGCAGTCAGGTGTTTGTCTTATGTCGTTGTAAGGTTTTTCAGTGTGTGGTTATTTTTTCTTGAGATGAATCGTCTTAGCCTGTATTTAATGGAGTTCTTCCTTGTCTTTACTCTGTAATTCTACTTCATATGAGTATGTATATCAGTAGACATTGTTCAGATTTTTACTTCTTCATTTGGTTTCTGTTACTGCTACAAATACTACATTTTCCCCTTCTTTCTGCTTTTTTTCCCCTCCTCTTGACATTCATTCTTACTGTTGAAATAGAAAAAATTTTTAGTTTTTTCTGCATCTTTGCTCTTTCCAGTGTATGAAGCTTGTTTTTAAAATAGAAAATTTAATTTGTGTGTAGTGGCATCAACTGATAAAAGTCCATGAGAGCCCAGCCATCTGTGTGTGGTTTGTTTTCTTTTTTTTCTTTTTCCTGATACAGACTGAAAGTAAGGATATGAGGGTTCAGGAGTCTACTTTTTGGTTATTTTTATTGTTAAATCTGTGAAAAATGTGTATCGTGTATATCCATGTGCATGTTAATATTTAGGCAGAAAAAGATGATCATACTCAACACTAGTACTGAAATACTTTCACTCTGCTGCCATATATATCAGTAAAGTTTTGTGTGTGTGTGTGTGTGTGTGTGTGTGTGTGTGTGTGTGTGTGTGTGTGGTTATTTTTTCCTAAGATGAATTGTCTTAGCCTGTATTTAATGAATTTCTCCCTTGTCTTTACTATTTTAGGTTCCGGCCGTCACTCTAACTGCTAATATTGTATGGTTTCCTGATAATTTTCTGATCCAGAAAATGCCAGCAGCTGCCAAACTTCTAGACAGAAAAAGTCTCCAAGCCATTAAAATACACAGGGATACTTTCCTACAACAGAAAGCTCAGTCACTTACCAAGTAGGTTTTATAAGCAACCGTCATGAAAATAGATATTTTATATTGAAGGCATTTGAATTATTATTTTTTATTTATATATTAATTGGTACATTTTAGGTATACAATACATTTACATTTATCATTGGGTGTTTGTACCAGAACATGATGTATCTTGGTTATTTTTTCCCCCATTCCCTGTGCGCCCTTCACCCCTCCACCCTTCCCTATTTACACAGAGTTTGATTCCATTTTTTTTTCTTTTCTCATAATCTTTCCTTTCCCTTCTTCCCTTTCACCTTCCCCTCCCACCACCCCTACACCTTTGGACCTTTTCCTATTTCAAATTGTCAATTATTCGTTTTAATCATTTTCATCCTTATTTACACTTTCATTTTCTCACACTAGAGAAACTATTTGGTATTTACACATGTGTGTCCTATTTATTTCACTTAAGAGTATGGCCTCGATATGCATCCATTTAGCTATAAATGTCTCTAGTTTCTCTTTCTTTATGGCTGAGTAGTACTCCATTTTATAAAAACACCACATCTTCTTTATCCAGTTTCCAGTTGATGGGCACTTGGGCTGTTTCCAATCCTTAGCTATTACAAACTGTGCTGCTATAAACATAGGTGCACATATATCGCTGTGGTATGATTCTTTTAATTCTTGGGGAAGATTCCCAGTAGGGGAATAGCTGGTTCAAATGGGACTTCTAGTCCTAGTTCTTTGAGGTATCTCCATACTGATTTCCACAGTGGTCGCACCAGTCTGCACTCCCACCAACAATGGAGAAGGGTTCCTTTCTCCCCACACCCCCGCCAGCATTTGTTATTGGTTGATTTCTTGATAGCAGCCATTCTTCGGGGTGAGGTGGAATCTCAGTGTTGTTTTCATCTGCATCTCTCGAATGACCAGTGATGTTGAACATTTTTTCATGTATGGCTGTTTTTATTTCTTTGAGAAATGTCTTCATTTCAGATGCCCATTTTTGAATTGGGTCTTTGAATTTGGGGGGTCTGATTTTTTTCAGTTCTTTATATATTCTAGATAGTAGACCTTTGTCTGAGGTACACCTGCTAAAAATTTCTTCTCATGTAGGTTGTCTCTTAGCTCTGTTGGTAGTTTCTCTTGCAGTGCAGAAGCTTTTTAATAAGATGAGATCCCAGTTGTTAATTCTTTGTGTTAGCTCCTGTGCTACTGAAGTTTTGTTCATAAAGTCTTTTCCTATGCCAGTGTCATTGAGAGTTCTACCTAACTTATCTTCCAGCAAGTTTACTGTTTCTGTCTTGATATTTAGCTCTTTAATCCACTTCGATATTAGTTTAGTGCACGGTGATAGATATGGGTCTAGTTTTAATCTTTGGCAGGTTGAAATCCAGTTTTTCCAGCACCATTTATTGAACAGGCTATCTTTTCTCCAATGAGGGCAATTGGCTCCTTTGTCAAAGATGAGGTGGCTGAGTATGTCTGGAGTTGTTTCTGCATCTTCTAATCTATTCCACTGATCCTTGGGTCTGTTTCTTTGCCAGTACCATGCTGTTTTTATCACAGTAGCTTTGTAGTATAGTTTCAAGTTGGGGATTGTGATACCCCTAGCCATGTTTCTGTTGCCCAGAACTGCTTTTGCTATTCTAGGTTTCTTCTGCTTCCAAATGAATTTTTGGATTGTTTTCTCTAGTTCTCTGAAGTATATTGTTGGAATTTCACTTAGTATTGCATTAAATTTATATAGTAGTTTTGGAAGTATGGCCATTTTCACTATATTGATTCTTCTTACCCAGGAACAAGGGATATCTTTCCATTTTCTTATATCTTCTTCGATCTCCTTCAGAGTGCTGTAGTTTTCAGTGTAGAGGTCTTTTGCTTCCTTTGTTAGGTTGATTCCTAGATATTTCATTTTTTAGATGCTATTGTAAAAGGAATTATTTCCCAAATTTCTCTCTCAGTGGGTCTGCTATTTGCATATAAGAAGGCTATTAGTTTTTTGAGTGTTGACCTTATACCCAGCTACTCTACTGAATCTGTCAGTTAGGTCTAAAAGGCTTTTGACCGAGTTTTTTGGGTCTTCTATGTAAAGTATCATATCACCAGCAAATAATAACAGTTTCACTTCTTCCTTTCCTATCTTTATTCGTTTTATTTCTTTCTCTTGTCTAATTGCTATGGCTAATGTTTCCAGAACAATCTTGAATAGTAGTGATGATAGTGGGCATCCTTGTCTTGTTCCTGATTTTAGCGTGAAAAATTTCAGTTTGTGACCATTTAGTATGATGTTGGCTGTTGGTTTTTCATAGATAGCCTTAATCAGGTTGAGATAAAGACCTTCTATTCCAATTTTCTGTAGCGTTTTTTATCATGAATGGGTGCTGGATTTTGTCAAATGATGGCATTTGAATTATGAAGTGGAATTACTTCTTGCCAGAGAAAGCTTGGCCATCTCTGTGGGCTTTATTTTCTAGGAACTTTTCAGCTTAATACCAGTTTAAGATGTAGGCAAATTGTACTTTATAGCCACACATACTTGCTTTCAGCCGTCTTATTTTTTTTTATCTAAATGAAGTCTGATTCATTTGCAGAGGATACCATTTGATGATATTAAAAACATTGAGCATCCATGATGATTTTTGGAGGAGTTCACTTTAACGTGATGCCCTCTCCTGTTTATTTTCACAAACTTACAAAATTAGAAAGTGCCAAAAATTAAAGGGAAAATTGTTCCCGGCCCAATTTCTCCCTAAGCCCCGGTCCTGCTCCCCAAAAGAACACTTATTGCCATCAGGTTCAGGTCAATCTTGAACATAGTTATGTAGCCCAGGCCAGCCTGGAACCTGTGGCAGTCTTCCTGCCTCAGCCTCCCCAGTGCTGGGCTGCAGGAGTGCTCTGCCACACCAGGCTTTCCCGTTGTTAAGTAAGGAAAAGTCAAGCTTAGAGAAGTGAACTTTGCCAGGTCACACAGGGGCTCAGACTTGTGCTGTGCTGATTGTGCTCTTGGGTGTCAGCCGCAGGTGGTGTTCATGGGCCACCTCAAGGTGCACGCTGCCTGCCGCAGGCCTGTGTGGGAAGCGAGTCTTGCAGATGCAGAGAGGGACGAACCCACTTTCAGAGATTCCTCAGGTGGTAAAGTTCTGTTTCCCACTTCTGTGACTCCAGAAATGAACCTGGCAGCCACTGTAGAGCTCCACAGAGTGGGGTGGCAGGGTGTTTGCTTTCTCTGTGTAGTAGCCTGGGAAACCTAAGGTTCATCCACTAAAGTAAACTGCAAGGGAAGGGGTGGTGACTGGCACGGGCCTTGTCCCAGAAGCTCAGAGCTGAGGGCTGGCTGGGGGAGCTGTCTGTAGGCCCCTGCGTGGTGGAAGCGGAGCGCGGAAGGCGGCCCCCGGCCCTGCGTGTGCCTGGACCCAGGGCAGGCACAGCCGACTCCCCCCGCTCCAGTGTTTGTGGAGCTGAAGCTGCTCGCATCCACAGCCATGTGTCCGGGATAGAAGCCTGAGCCTCCCGTGTGGCCACTGATCAGTGCTTTTGATCAGGGCTGGAGATGTGTTGTTTTTTTCTTAGTGGGTTTCCTGTTTGTATTTGAAATGCAGCTGATAATGACAGGACTGTTGGCCATTTTCATGACTTTTGCCAGTTTGCTTGGCTTTTTTTGTTTGTTTTTTTGGTACCGGGGATCGAACTCGGGTCCTTGCACTTGCGAGGCAGGCGGCGGGATTGCTTGGCTTTTTGAAACTTGAAGCATTTTCATTTTCTAGACTTAACCTGAGACAGATCGCCAGGCTGTGGATGTGAGCGTGGTGGGTGGAAGTGATAGATACAGCTGTTTTCTTCCTCCTGGTCTGATCGGAGCCCAGTGCGCTGCCTTCTCTTGTCCCCGGTCTCCTTCCTGCTGCAGTGTTGGTGGCCTTGGTGCTGTCAGGGAGCACTCCTGGTCCAGGTCTCTTTCTCTGGTCCTTGCCCACGGCCCATGCTGCACCTTTCAGCCCCGCCAAGCCCTGGAGGAAGCCTTGGTCCAGGACCCCGCTTCTCTCTTCCACACTTAAACTGGAGCCAGCAGAATCCTCCAGCTCCATATGAAGCAAAGCCAAGACTGACTGCTGATGTATTTGGTTTAATTGAATCATTCCTCTGCAGAAACCATTTTTCTAGAGCTTATGGTAGGGTTTTGCCTCCCTAGAACACGTTTACTGGGGACTTTGGTGTGAGTCCTCTTCAGGCCGAGCGGTGGAGACTGACTGAGGGCCTGGCGGAGTGGCAGCCCCACTTCCTGGTGGGAGCCCAACCTTACCAGGTGACGCCCTCATCCTGAGACTGAGAGTGCTCTCCTCCCGCTGATTCTCAAAACAGCAGTGGGACAGGACCGTCTAACTGGAGAAGGGTGTGGAACGTATCGGTGTTTCTGGGGTGGGAAAACTTTCTAAGGTCGCACTTGAATCCTGGCATGGCCACTTGCTTTTGGGTGATCTCGGCCCAGGGCAGCCCTGTGGAACCACCTCCCAGCTGATGTGAGGCTTGGAGGGGCTCATTTGTGTAAGCGAGGCTGACGCAGCGGTTGGCAGGTAGTGAGCATCCAGTGCCTGTCGGCTCCCAAGTCCAGATCCTGACCACATGCGCTGCGCCTCTTCTGGCTAGGCTGTCCTCTTGCCCCGCACTGCTCCTCTGGCTCCCTGGGTGGCTTCCCAGGAAAAGCACTGCCCCTTCTGGGTTATTCCTGACCCATCATCGTAGATCAGGGTTAGTCCTTCTGCGTGCTCAGCCCTGCTGGCAGCCTCCCCTAGCTCAGAGGTGATGCCCTGCCCTCAGGAGGCCTCCCCAGCCCTGCCTCCCTCCTCTGCCTGCCTCTCCTCTTCAGCTCATCCCTGGTCCCTGTGCTCTGGCCACACTGACATGTTTGTTACTACCCAGACACGCTGGGCCCTTTGCAGTCGCCGCAGGCGGGGCTCTCGGTGCTCACTTCCTTCCACTCTGCCCTCACACGCTTGCATGGGTTACTCTTCACTTGCTTCAGTCCTGGCTCAAAATCACCTGTTTGGTGAGCCAGCCTCCTTCTGTCACTTCACTAAAAATTATGCACCTGCCCCAGTCCCTGTCCTCTTCCCTGATTTATTTTTTCCATGCATGTCTCATTTGACATGTTTTTAATTATTTTAGGGTTTTAGTTATTGATTGCTTCATTGTACAAGTCTGCTTTCCAAAATATAATTTTCATGGGGGCAGGAAATTACACGTTTTGTTCTCAGAGCTAAGAATAGTGTTCTGTTCTTGATGTCCTCTGTGGACACTCAGTAAATATTTGTTGAATATGACATGTGACTTTTAAAAACCAGAAAAATGGAATGGATGCTGTTGGGACATATCTTCTTGCAATCAGTATGTTGAAATGGAAGTAAATTTCCTGTGCTGAGTGACCCCACTGTTTTCCCTGCTAGAGATGTGCAGTCCTACTACGTCTTTGTGAGCTCATGGATGATGAAAATGGAGTCAATTTTATCTAAGGAGCAGAGAATGGATAAGTTTGCTGAAGACCTCACCAACAGATGTAATGTTTTCATACAGGTAATCTTCTTGGGTAGAATCTTTTGGGAGTAACTTCTTTGTTAGTTTAATTTGCAGAAGTTAAATTTGGAAAAAACTGGGAAAGGATAGGCTGTGTTTTTGTTTTAGAACAAATTGATCTGGTTATATCTGACTTACTTCGCTTTTCTAATAGACCCATTCAGAGCTCTCGCTCTAGTCCATCTAGCACCTGACTGTTAGCTGTACCCCATCAGTTTAGAGGGGTTATGTTTTCATTATCATTTCATTCAGAATGTTTTTGTGGTTACTCTGGAGATTTCAAGATGAATCATCTACTCATTCAACTCTAATATAACTTAGCAGTTTTACCTCTTTCCAGACAGGGTAAGGGTCGCAAGCCACTTTAATTCAGCTTGTTTCCCTCCACTTTCTGTGCTGCTGTTGTGGACTTTGATCATCTCTGATTTAAACTTCCCGGGGCATTGTTGTTGCTGTTGTTCCTATAGTCGGTGTTTAGATTTCCTCATGAAGTTGTTTGTTTTGTTGTTGCCTTCCGTTCCTTCCTGCATCTTTTTCTTGTGGCTTATCCTTCTGCTTGTGGCATGCCTACTGGTATTTCATTTAACGTGAGCTTCTTTTGAGGAATTACCACAGTTTTGGGTGCAGCTGTGTCTTTATTTCAACAGTTTCGCTGTGTTAAATTTCTAGATTGGCTGGAATTTTTCATCCAGCTTTCAAACATGTCCTTTTGCTGTCTTCTGGCTTCCTTTGTTTTTTTTTAAATCAGCTGTCAGTTTTGTTGCTTTGTAAATATAATAGCTCATCATTACTTATAAGACAGAGACTGGGTTTCACAGCATTGCCGGGCTGCCCCTGGCTGTGGATTTCTGTGTATTTGTGCTGCTTGGGATTTGCAAGCTCTTGAATTTGTGGAGTGCTCTTATCTGCTGCCAAGCCCTGCTTCTCTTCTGTCTTGCTTCCTTCTGTTCTGATTCCCTCTCCTCTGCCTGATCTGCCACTTCGGGCACAGTAGAAACCCGTGCCAGCAGAGCTGGGCTGGGACATTGAGCAGTCTCACTGGCCAGTCGTGGACTGCAATGATGTGGAGAAGAATTTCCATCCTGTGATGCTGCTTTTTTCCAGTTCACCCTTAGTTTTTGGGGGGTTTTTTTGGTGGTGGGGGGGGTGTTAATCTTTCAGGGTCCCAAGCTGGAGCCTAGATGTTCACCAGAATCTTGCCCCCTCCTTGATGGGTCATGGACTCATTTTTATTCCCTTCCTGAGGGGCAGCCTCTAAGGCAGGTGCTTGAAGTGAAAGCAACTTGAGATGCCAGACTCTGGCTTCTGTCTTCTCCCAGGTCTGGGTTGTTTTGGGGTTTTTTTGGCAGTACTGGGGGTTGGATCCAGGGCCTCTGCCTGAGCTGCATCAGTAGTCATTTTCGTTTTTTTTCGAGGCAGGGTCTCCTTAGTTGCCGGGGGTGGGCTTGTGCTTGTGACCCTCCTGCCTCAGCCTCCTAGAGTGTGGGATTATGGGCTCTGCCCCTGTGGGCTTCTTACCTCTTTATTTCCTCGATAGCTCTTTGATGCCTTCCAAGGGATTTTAGACCTGTTTGCCGTTCTTTTCTAGTTTCTCGCAGGAATGGTGGTCCACACGGTCCCCTCCCTCATCAACAGTGACAGACTGCAGGGCTCTCCTCTCCCCGGTTAGACTCTGAAGTCCGTCCCTCAAGTGTAGCTCGTGCACAGACTAACTGTGAATGGGGTGATGTACTTTACGCCCCACCAGAAAAAAAGAGGAAAGAAAGGAACAGGAGCTTCCCTTTCTGGCCTGCTGTGTTTGTGCTAACTGCCTGCTAGGTTGGTCCTGTACTGGCAGTGTGGGACTCCTGGCTGTCTGCATGATGTGTCTACTTGTGTCCCAGGCTTTGGTCCCACAGCTGCCTTCCTCAGGGTGCCTGCCTTCTGTTTGGTCTTGATTCTCTTAGTGTGGCACCTGTGTTCACCACAGAGCTGTGCAGATCAGAGAGGCTCCTCCCCACCCTGCCAGGGACCCTCCTGTGGAGAGTGGTGGCTGCTTCAAGGGGGAGCCCTTTTCCCAGGGCGGGGCAGGAGGGAGAGGCTGCCCGCCGTCGGCTAACCCATGCCCTGCTCTAGACTGTGACAGTGTCTTTGGAGCCTTCACAAACCGACAGAATCTCTGTCGTTGTCCTTGGGTTTCCTTGTCTCCTTTTTAGGCTTCAGGGAAAATATGTGAGGAGTAGTAGTCTTTTTTCCTGTTTCCCTGAATTTAATAGCATTGAATTTTCAAAACCTTGCAAGACTTACAATTCCTTCACGAATAGAGGAGGAGAGAGTTTGTACGACTGCCTGGAAGGAGAGAAGGTCTGATTAGCAGACAAGTAGTGGATAGAATTGGTCTGGGTAAGGACGAAAGGACGCATCAGCTTTTCTCGTAACTCCCTTGCAAACCCACATTGGTCAGAAAGCAGCTCTTTCTCATTTTTCAGTTCCTAGCTCCTTAAGCATCCTTAGCTCTTGCCCTGAGTGGCAGCAGGTGGGGTCATTATTCTTTCCCCTGGCAGGCAAGCGAAGGATGAATAGATATCACCCTTACATCATTTCTCTGAAGGTTTTTTTAAATGATTGTATTCTATAATCTGAAAAGTGCTAAATATCTGCTATGTGATACCAGATATAAATAAACTTCAAGGGCTGCTTTGAAACAACTAGCAGTATATCACATCTCTGCAAGGAAGAATATTATGAAATATTAAGAGCTGGCTTTAAAAACAAGTAATTATTAGCAAGTTGAGAAATAACATTACGCAAATGAAGTCTTGGAGAAGTGAAATCTTTCCTTATGTTTATACTAAATGTTCCCTTTTCTTTCACAGGGCTTCTTATATGCATATAGTATTAGTACCATTATCAAGACCACAATGAATCTCTACATGTCCATGCAGAAGCCAATGACCAAGACCTCGGTGAAGGCGTTATGCAGGCTCATTGAACTTCTCAAGGTAGGGCTTCATTGCTGTATTTGCCGCCACGACTGAGAAACGACCAGGCCTAAACAAGAACAAGTTTGTTGTGTTTGGCTTATTGAGTACATGAGGACGAAAACTCAAGAAATTTTCCACTAAATGTTGTGAATGGCCAGTCGGGGTGCTCTATGACTTACCGTGGGGTTTTACGCTGATAGCCCATAACTTAGGCCAGCCCCCCTGAAATGTGCTCAGAATAAAGTGTTGAGTATCTCTTGTGATTCACTGAATCCTGAACTGAAAGTGGAAAACTGGTTGTGTGTGTATGCTTTTGCACCATTGTAAAGTCAGATAATTGTAAGTTGAGGACTTTGTGTCTAGACTTTATTAAAAGTTAATGCTACGAGAAAGAAAAGGACAATGGGAAAAGTTAGCTTCAGTATTTTTACTAAAATTTTGCTCATGGAAGTTTTAAAAGCTTGTTGCGAGAGTTTAAAAAAACACTCGTGACATTATCCATTATTCTCTGGTGTCCACATGCATATGAGGTTACTTAACGTGGAGCTGTTCTGTACCGTGGAGCACCTGCCTTGTGTTGTCTGGCGATTTGGACAGGAGGCTACTGACTTGTAGAGGAGGTCAAATGAGTCAGAACCATAGGGCACTTACAGCAGTATGGCACAGTGTCTCTGTAAGAAAACCATGTGGACTGGAGAGCCCAGGTAATCTTACGGAAAAGTAAAGTTAAAGATTCGCTGGTAAATTTCTGCTAATCATGGACTTAAGATTTGTTCAGGAGGTAAAGTTCTTTTGGGAGAGTGTAACTTAAGATTTCCAGGCTTTTTTCCTTTTAGCTATATTATCTGCTATTAGTTGACACTTTCTGTTTTGTTTTGGTTTTTGGTACTTAGGATCGAACTCAGGACACCGCTTACAAGGCAGTCGGCGGAACCACTGAGCCAAAACCCCAGCCCTTTTTTTTTTTTTTTGGACCGGGGATCGAACTCAGGACCTTGCACTTGTCAGGCAGGTGGCAGAACCACTGAGCTAAATCCCCAACACTTTTTAAATGGAATAAAAAAGCAGAAGTGTATGTATGTATGTTTGAATAGATACATATTCAGTATAATCATAGTTTTTAAAAACAATCAGCACTTCAGGGCTGATCACTTGAGCAGTGGGATGTTCTAGGAGTTTGTGGAGCCCCATGTATCCCCCGATTGCAGCTCAGGCCATCTGCTCAAAGGACATTTGTGTCCTGAATTTTATGCTCTCTT
This sequence comes from Heterocephalus glaber, assembly GCF_053883595.1. Classification (NCBI taxonomy): domain Eukaryota; kingdom Metazoa; phylum Chordata; class Mammalia; order Rodentia; family Bathyergidae; genus Heterocephalus; species Heterocephalus glaber. The sequence goes on from NW_028258357.1 coordinate 21,572,317, forward strand.
ACTGCTGTGGTGTTTGCAGCTCAGCACGTATGGATGAACCCACACCCCGTTCATTGTTATGTATGGTTTGGGGGTTATATTAACAGAGTAATACTTCGTGTGTTTTTTGACTTTAACTCAGCCTCTCAAATTGGAATGTTTCCGTACTGAGGGGAGCAGCTGTGGCACCTTCCTTCTTGTCGCTGGGAGCTTGCCTGGCCTGGGCTCTGGGGCTGTGTCCAGTCTTCGCCACTGCAAACAGAGCTGCCATTCTCGTTCTGGTGCAGGAGTTTTTCTTAACATTGGGGCTGCTGTGTTAGGTTGTGCGTGTGTTCATCTTTTCAGGATGATGCCACTTTTTTTTGGACAGTAGTATCTGCTCATGTACCTCCCCCAGTATGTCAGACTTCCTACTGTTCCCCAGCTGGCCCACACCACTGCGGGATGAATACCACTTCCTGAAGTGCTTGGGACCAGAAGTGTCCAAGATCCCCATTTGTTTTGGGGATGTGAAATGTATGTAGTGAGATACTCAAGTCAAGACGTGGAATTCATTTGGTTCATACACACCTCACACATGGACCTGGAGAATTTCTTGTGTGCCTGCATTTTTTGACTGTGGCCCTTCTCGTGAAGTCAGGTGTGAGGTCTTCCACTTGTGCTGTCAGGTTGACCTTCGAAGAATTTTGGATTTTGGATTAGTTCAGATTTCTGACTTGTGGGTTAAGCATGTTCAACCTGTATTATCAAGACAGGGTGATTTTTTGGTTTTGTTTTGTAAATCAGTGGGCATTATTAGTTTGGATCAGGATTTTTAATGTTCAACCCCTAATTGTTAATGATGGTGAATATTTTGCCCATTATTTATTAACTTGTTTATATTTTTGAGAAAAATTTGTCCCCATCCTTTACTCAGTTTTCTGTGGGACTGTGTGTCTTAAAAATAATTTGTATTCCCTAGACACCAATTCTTTATATTTGGCAAATATCTTTTTATAAATTGGCTTACCTTTTCTTTTTTTTTGGTACAGGGGATCGAACTTAGGACCTTGCGCTTGCGAGGCAGGCAGCAGAACCACTGAGCTAAATCCCCAGCCCTACCTGTTATTTTCTTAATGGCCATTGACAAACAAGTTCTTAATTTTTTCTTTTTTTTTTTCTGTACCAGGGATCGAACTCGGGTCCTTGCGCTTGCGCAGCAGGCGACAAAACCACCGAGCTAAATCCCTGGGCAACAAGTTCTTAATTTTAGTGTGGTTGAATTTTCCAGTCTTACCCTTTATGCTGTTTATCGCATCTCATTTGCAAATACTTTCTCTTGCCTGAGGTCATAGAGATTCATTTCTATAATTTTGCTTAAAAATTGTAAGTTGACTTTCACAAGATCACTTTTGATTATTTCAGGCAATAGAGCATATGTTCTACAGGAGAAGCATGGTTGTGGCGGATTCAGTTTCCCATATAACACAGCACCTTCAACATCAGGCTCTTAATTCAATTTCTGTAGCCAAGGTACGCACGTAGTTATATTCTCAGCACAGTTATGTTGTCTTTTTTGTTCTGTTGTTTTATGTTTTTTCTACTTTAGCGTATTTTATTCCTTGAAACATAATATTCCTGGTCATTTATCTCCATAAGATTTTATGATTTTTAGAGTTATCAATCAGGGCTTTCTTTCTTCTGAAATTGTAGCATATATTAGTACACCTCTTAAAAATGATACAGTATAGGGCCAGGGATTTAGCTCAGTGGTTCTGCCGCCTGCCTCGCAAGTGCAAGGACCTGAGTTTGATCCCTGGTACCACCAAAAAAAAGATACAGTATGCACTTTTGAAATTGATGTGTCATTTTCAGAAGTGATTTCCTATTAAATTAATTTGGAAGTTTCCAGGTATGCCTGTACACTTGCTGTTCCTGACAGTTCTAGGAAGTAATGATAGAGAAGTAAACTGCAAAACATTGTAAGAAGTGTAACATGGGAGGTATTTTCCTATGGTCTCTGAAATTGAATCATGCAAAACATAATAGAGAAATGTATCGTCTTGGTTTTGTTATCTCAGAAACAAAACTAATAGTTTCCTCTTTTATTTTTAAGAAAAGAGTAATTTCTGACAAAAAGTATAGTGAACAGCGTCTTGATGTGCTCTCTGCTCTAGTTCTGGCTGAGAACACTCTAAACGGACCAAGCACAAAGCAGCGTCGTCTCATCGTCTCTCTGTCGCTCAGCGTGGGCACCCAGATGGTGAGTGTGCCGCTGGTGCCTGCCTGGGAGTCTCCGGGACGGGCTTCCTCCGTTCCTGGCCACTGTGCCTGTCCTGAATTTGATTCCAACCTCAGCTCTTTCCTCCCTTCTCACAGAAAACATTTAAAGATGAAGAACTCTTTCCACTTCAAGTAGTCATGAAGAAACTAGACATCATCAGTGAGCTCAGAGAGCGGTAAGTCTGACTGGTCTGTGTGACAACGCTCAAACAGAGCGGAACCTAGGAACCAAGGTTGGTTCCTCTTAGCACAGCAGAGGAATGAACTGGGATGGCGTGTCAGTTCCCCTGTGTACCCCTTCCAAGAGACCCTGCAGGGCTGGGACCGGGCCTTGCCCCAGAGGAAGCTGCTGCCCCTGGGGCAGGGGGTGGGGGGGAGGGCCGAGGATTCACTGAGGGGAGCCACAGCCTCACAGCCTTGCAGGGCCGATGTGGGTGTCACTCCTGCATGTTGACATTTCCTCCTCACGATATAGCTCCACCTCGTGAGAGACTGAGAGCTGTGAGCCAGCACTTTGTGATTTTATTCTGAGTACATTGCACTTGAATTACACTGTCAGTAGTCAGTCACTGAGTTGAATTAGTTTCAAGCTTATCTTTGCAGCTGTTTGTGACTTGTTTTCTTTTTATTGAGTAAACAGTAGGTTTCTTGAAGGGAAGATGAGTCTTCTGAATTTTGATTTCCCAGCTGAATTGTAGTTAAAGCATATAGTTAAAGTTTCCACTTAATGCTCATGGGGTTTTTTCTTATTATTATTTTAGGAAGCCGACATTTTTATAGTTAGTGACATTTAATTTTTCTATTCTTGGAAGAAATACTGAACCTTCTTCACTATAAGATGTTTGAAGCTGGGTGTGGTAGCAAGCAGTCCAGAGGCTGAGATAGGAGCATCAAAAGTTCAAGGCCAACTTGGGCAGCTTAGCAACGCAGTAGGTGGGATCCTGCCTCAAAAGAAAGCATTACAGTAAAGGGCTGGGATGTAGCTCAGTGCAAATGCCTTGGGGTCACCCTCCGGTACAGCAAAAGAAAATGACCTGACGTTTGATCATCATTTTGCTGCCCTGTGTGGTGTCAAGTAGTCATTTGGTGGCAAAGAGTATACATAGATTACATTGAATTGGGTATTTCTGGCCACCGTTTTTTAAGTTTTCCTTTCCAGCTTGGAGACAGGCAAAATGCTGCATGTGATAAAAGAGTTGTTACTTGCAGTCATATCGAATAGTTCTGAACATACATTTTTAAAATTGCTTAAATTTTTATTTCTTTATACAGTGCTGGGGATTGGACCAGTGCCTCTTGTGCAAGGCAGGCCCTCTGCTACTGAGTCCCCCCAGTCCTGTACATAAAAGTTACCTGCAGTGTTTTCCAGGTCTTTAAAACTAAAGCATGTACTCATAATTCTGACAGTGCCGGGTGTTGCAGTGTTTGTTACCTATACCAGTTTGCGAAATCCTTATTTTGTGTCTTTCTGTACTAATGGTGGGCTGAGTGGTGGGGGAGATGCAGAATGAGCAAGACAGCGCTCTCACCTCCTCGAACAGTCATTCCGAGATGCCGCAGGTGTGGTACTGCTCACTGCTGCTTTGTGTTGCAGCGTCCAGATGCAGTGTGACTGCTGCTTCTTGTACTGGCATCGAGCTGTCTTCCCAATCTACTTGGATGATGTGTACGAAAATGCTGTTGATGCGGCCAGATTACATGTAAGTAAAAGTGATAATGAAGGAAAGTCATCATATTGGTTACTTTTTCATGTGTAAAATAAATCTTAATAAACTATTTTAACATTGACTGCTGCTGCTGTTTTGTACAATGCAGTAAGCAGTATGTGTTTATGCAGTCTGTAGTCAGATTTCATATTAATACTAATGAAGTGAATTGTAATATATTCAGCTGCTCCCCACATATTTCTAATCATTCTCATTCCCTTGAATTTAGTTTGTGTCACAGTAGCCTGCTTTTCTCATAAGCAAACTGTGTGTCACGTTTCTACTCACTGTTCATTTCTATATGAATTTTTCTGGGTCCAAACTATATGCTTAGATTCTTTGATTGGGAAAGTGAGACATTTGTGGAAAAACCATTTTCCTTCAGAGTGAAGCTTTTGTCTCTAGACAGATAATTAGGTGATAGATAATTAGCCTTTGTAATGTTCCTTAGATGAGAGAGACAGGCGGGGTGTAAATTCATGCCTATTGTCATTTCCTCCCCAGTACATGTTCAGCGCGCTGCGAGACTGTGTGCCTGCCATGATGCATTCGAGGCATTTGGAGTCCTACAAGGTCCTTCTGAATTGCTATGACAAGGAGATTATGGAAATTTTAAATGAGGTGAGATTGGAGTTGAGATTGAGAAGCCTAAAACACTGTTTTAGAATGCAGTGTTCAGAAAAATTTTGGATTGAGGCAGACTTTCACTGAGCCAAATATTATATATAAGTCATCATGTAGAACAAAGGGTAGTCTGTAATTCCTTTGTTTTAGAAATCAGACTAAGAATTTGGAAATTTTTAATTTACTTCAGTAAAGTATATTTGAATTTAAATTTCTGTTAATTAGAAGATGGCACAATCAAAATGATTTGAGAATGGAGTGCTGCTTATGGTACAGTAAGGCAGCTAACTGTTAATACTAACTTAACTGTAAACTTAATATTTCATATGGAGAGCTCCTAAGAGGAGAAATGTGTATGATCAGATGGTTTACTTGTGTAACAAAATACACGCATCTCAGACCCTGTGATGATCAGAAAAGGTGGTTAATCGCATGGCCTTTGTCACAGGGAGCTTTGTGAGTTCAGTGATCGTCGCTCCAGGCACGCATTTCCCTGCCCTGTTGTGCGTGTTCTCCAGAGCTTCCTGCTTGGTGTCTGGTTCCACACATTCTATGTTTCACATTTGCGTCCTTGATGATGAAGCCATCACTCATTACCTTTTGATTTTCTTTTCAAGAGAATTAAATTTAAAATATTAAAGTAAAGGCTTGGTATTTATGTAACTGCCCCTGACCAAAAGAATCACTGATTTAAAATGGAGAACAAAGTAACTTTATTTTCTCAGTAGATTTTTTTTTTTTTTTTTTTTTTTTGGTACTGGGGTTCGAACTCGGGGCCTTCCACTTTCAAGGCAGGCAGCGGAACCACTGAGCTAAATCCCCAGTCCCTCAGTAAGATTTTTACCACAGAATATTTAGAATCCTAAACCCAGAAACCCTGTGAGGCAGTTTTTTCATCAGTGCACTGTATAGAGCTGTCGGGGGCAAAGTGCGGATGAGGGAAGACAGTGGTTGTAGCTTCATTGTGAAGAGTTCAGCTGTCACTTCCTAACGAATAGCATCTGCTGGACCAGCTGTGCAAAGAGATAGAGAAGGACCTGCGGCTCTCCGTGCACACTCACTTGAAGCTCGACGACCGCAGCCCCTTCAAAGTGGGCATGAAGGACCTGGCCCTGTTTTTCTCTCTGCATCCTATTCGGTTTTTCAACCGTTTCATCGACATTCGAGGTGCGTGTTCTGCCTGTCACGGTCACTGAGACGAAACCTTGAGGCTGTCTTTTTGGGTGTGGTGGTTTGTTATTTCCTTTCACTGCTTTTTCTGTCTTCATTTTTAGTTCTTGGCCCAGTATTTTAAAGGGAAAAATGTGATGCTCAGAGGCAGTGGTGGTTTTTCCTTTTAGTTTCATTTCTCGTTTACTGTTTCAGTGAATTAAACTTTTATTTTATTTTTGTAGCGTATGTTACTCACTACTTGGACAAGACTTTCTACAATCTCACCACAGTAGCTCTTCATGACTGGGCCACTTACAGCGAGATGAGAAACTTAGCTATGCAGCGCTATGGCTTGGTCATGACGGAGGCGCATCTCCCCAGTCAGACACTGGAGCAGGTGGGTGGGACGCGTTTCTCACTCTCCGACTCAGTAGAAGCCTTGTTTCTTTTTACTGTAGGTTTTTGTTTGTTTAAAGAAAGTGTTTACTACATAAAATCTTGTATTTGAAAGAGTAAAACATTTGGAGTCACTGGTCGGCTGTATGAAGAAATTTAGCCCAGTCTTGCCAGCGTGAGCTCAGACTTCTGTGGAGCATTGAAATAGATGGATACTTACTTTCAAGATGGACTAGGGTCATCAGGGCCTTCAGTAGGGGCCACAGCATTTTAAACCTGGACAAGTTTATAAACTTCAGTATCTGGAGGCAGGTGAGGAGCATTCTGTAATTGCAAATGCATTTGCTCTTCAAATGAAGAGTGCAGAGCTGGCTGTGGTGGCGCACACCTGTAATCCTAGCACTCAGGAGGCTGAGGCAGGAAGATCGCCATGAGTTCCAGGCCAGGCTGAACCACATAGCAAGACCTTGCTTAAAAAAAAAAAAAAAGAGTGCAAAACAGCATTGGCTGTCACTCATTCAGTTAGATTATTTATAATTTATCATTTCGTTTATAATATGGAATATCTCATTATGGAGCTGAGTGTAGCAGTTTATTTTATTAATTTGCATGGATTTCTAATATCCAGACAATATTTATCAAAAAATTATTCCGTTCTGGGCCAGGGATTTAGCTTCAGTGATTTCGCCGCCTGCTGCACAAGTGCAAGGACCCGAGTTTGATCCCTGGTACCAAAAAAAAAAATTATTCAGTTCCAAAATTTAAGGGTCATAAGTTTTTTTAGTCTCCTGCATGTAAGATCATTTCCAGGATCTGTTTGTGTATCCTTCTGTTCACTTATGCACACCTAATATTTATTGAGAATATGCTAGACACTGCCCTGAGTTAGGTATTCAGAGAGAAAGGGAAATCATTCCATTTTGTGTTACTTCCAGTCCAGTGGGAGAGAAAAGTGTATAAACAGACTTTTAGATTGGAAGTGAGAAAACCTGTAATAGAAACTTGGGTATTGCAGTGCTGTAGAGCCTATAGAAAAACTAGAGCATGATACTTATAAATACCATGGGTGTTAGAATAATAACTGAAAAATGAGGGAATCTTAACTACATTAAGAGTGCTGGTGTAATCAAAAGGAGCGTAGTTTGTAAAATCCCAGGGGTCTGCCTCTCCCTGCTGCTCGACCTCAGAGAACTCCCTCACCTTCACTTTCTTTACTTGAGGAATTTAATAATAGCACATCATCATTTGGAAATGCATAGCCTCAGGCTGGGGATTTAGCTCAGTTGTTCCACTGTCTGCCTCACAACCGCAAGGTCCCAAGTTTGATTCCCTGTACCAAAAAAAAGAAAAAAAAGCCTTGCAGAGTACCTGGAAAGTAGTATGTGTGTTATAATTGTCAGCGCTGTTCTGTGACTGCCTTCTAAGTTCTGGCCACGAGTTTACTTCATTTGAAAACTGCAGAGAAGACGCTTGGGCAGAGGAGAAGCATGGTGGGCGGACGACTGTGGGTCTTGGTCTTGATTACTGTCCTAACCCTTCCGGTCCACACGAGTGGCCCAGCTTCCGCAGGACAGAAGAGCGTCCTGCTGTGCCTGTCACGAGGCTCTCCATCCTCTGGCTGTGCCTCTTAGGTGGTTCATGATTCTGAACGAGTGAGGGGTGTAGTCTAACCAGCAAGTCACAGTGGTGATGCGAGCTTAACTAATTGATGTGAGTTAAACTAATGGTATTTCCATGCGTATTGTGTTGTAGGGCCTTGATGTTTTGGAAATTATGAGAAATATTCATATATTTGTGTCTCGATACCTCTATAATCTCAACAATCAGGTGAGTGGATTTTAGAAAATGTTTTTTAATCTGAGTTCGTAGATGGTGGGGGGGTCAGAGGGCAGGGAATTGGTTTTTGTTGTTTTGTTTTGTTTTGTTTTGTTTTGTTTTGTTTTGTTTTTTGGTACTAGGGATTGAACTCAGGACCTTGCGCTTTTGAGGCAGGCGCTGGAACCACTGAGCTAAATCCCCGGCCCAGAAATTGGTTTTTTGAGGGTAAAGATTAGTAAAATATATGGAACAAAAAATAATTGTTCAGAGATACTGTTTATTTCTTTGCTGGCATTTGGTGTATGAGTGGCTTTATAGTCCAGTTACCTTTGATGAAACAAATTCTGAATTCTCTTTGGATAACTAATCAGTATTTGCTATGGGTTGTATTATTATTAAGCATAAATTTGTTTCATTGCAGATTTTCATCGAAAGAACAAGCAATAATAAACATTTGAATACTATTAATATTCGGCATATTGCTAACTCAATTCGAACACATGGCACAGGAATCATGAATACCACAGTAAGCACCTGTTTTGGTGGTTGGGAGGTTAAAACACTCCAGATAAGGCAGTAATTTGGAAGATAACTTTCTTAAAAAGGATATTCTGCTAAACATACATTATTGCCTGTTTATATTATACCTGAATCTCCATTTTTTCAAGTGGTATAATTAAAAATACTGAGCACTTAATTGTCCGGGATGTGATGGGAGCTGTGAAAGGAAAGGCCCTGAGGTAGGTGGCCGCCTTGGGATCGTCGTAAGTGGCATTGGACATTGGAGGAGGCCAGGCTGTGTGTATGGATTGTGTTGATTCTCCAGTGTTCTCTGAAAGTAGCTTTTCAAACTGAATCATTGAGAGCAGTTTATTTAATGTTATTCACACTCTTTTTGGAGAAAGGCTACAAATTATTGATATCTGTATCGGGTACTTTGAATCTTCCTTGGAGTAGGCAGTCACTTGAGGCCACTTGAGCTTGTGGGCGTTTTTCCCTCTGTAGGAAAAAGAGAAAGAAATCTTTGACTTGACCTGTAATTAGTTCACAGTTCTTTCTCTTTAAGAGTACTAAAAACATGAATGCTTAAATTGCTCCATACTGAATAGATTGGCCTGAAGGAATAGGGGAAGCCTGGACAGCTAAGGCGGATCATTATAGTAAACGTTGGGGAGGGCTGTGAAGGTTTTGAGCTGGCGGATGGTGTGAGCTGTGTGTTGCTTACCGGTCACCTTAAACGTAACATGTAAAGGTAAAATGAGTTATCTATGTATCACGGCTGAACCTTCAAAGATGAACTGAACTTTTGAGGACAAACTTCCTTAGCTTCTGTCACTTGCCACGCATTCATGTAACAAAATCTTAGGAGTGTATTTTATGTGTCTCAGGCCCTGTGCTGGGCACTAGCAACGTCTTGCTCTCGTGGTAATAGATGTTGACAGGACTCAGCCACGCTAGGAAACGTAGGTGCCCAAGCGCTGTGGGTGATGGAGAGAGCGTGGGGCGAGACTGAGGGTGGAGTTACCGCGCAGGGCAGGAAGGGTAGAAAAGAGCGAAAAGGAGATCAGAGCAAAGGATGGGACTAGAACAGCAAGCACAGTGTCTCAGCCGCAAGCTGTAAGTGGGCACCCGGAGGCTGAGCGAAAGGGCAAACTTCACTGAAACCGTTAGCAACATTTGAGTGCCTGGGGTGGGAGTCTGAAGAGGGCTTCCTTGTGTTGGTTAGGATTCGTCTTACTTCACTTCATCTCAGCTCAGATCGCACTCTGTTAGAATTTTCTAAATCTTCTTGTTATTTATTCTCTTTAGAAACCATTGCAGTTGAGACTTAATAATTTATTCAGCGGTGCTCATTTAAAATGTCTGCCACCCCCGTTAGAATATAAACTTCATGAGGATAACAGCCTAGCATGAGAACGGTGATGCTTTGCGCATGAAGGGTGCTCAGAATTCGTTGCTGATAGTGAATGTTTAGTTTCTTCAGCGAGTTCAGAGAGGACTCTTGCCTGTCTTGTGTGCAGATTAGTGCTGAGCCGTCCTACTGACCAGGAACCCGGAACTTCCCCAGGCTGAGGTCTAAAGACCAGTGTCCCCAGGCTGGCCTGGGCCTCCCACTGCTGTACAGCTGTGTCTTCTCACAAGATAATATTCTACTTCGTTTCTTTTTCTGCTTTTTTGTTCTTTAGCAAAAATATATAAAAGAAAAATAAATTTGGGCAGTAGAAAACTTAAATATTTTTAGGTCTAGCATAAATTGAAATTTGAAAATAGTACTTTTTAGATCATTGTTACTTAGAATCATTGATTTGAAATTAATTTCATATTAACTTTCTCCAATTTTTTGAATTTTAATTTCCATAGGTTAATTTCACCTACCAGTTTTTGAAAAAGAAGTTTTATATCTTTAGCCAGTTTATGTATGATGAGCATATCAAATCCAGATTGATTAAAGACATTCGATTTTTCAGGGAAATTAAGGACCAAAATGATCATAAGGTATGCTGTATGTTCTTTTTAAGATACTTTGATTCAACTCTTAAGTGTATGGCAAATGTTTATGCAGAATTCATCAGTTAGCTCAGTGGGGTTTTAGTTTTCTTTCTTACTTTTTCACTTGTCTCCCAGGCTGGCTCTGCACCTTCTCTTTTCCCCTACGATCTATGCTTTGCATTCTCTGTCAGATTCCACATAAGGAGAAACTGAATGATCAGTACAGCCACATTCACTTTCTTGAGTTTTAAAGTAATACAGATGGTGCATTTTGAAACATTTAAAAAGTATAAAGTGTGTGAACCAGCCCCTCAGTTTCTTTCCTCCCTGTTTCATTTTCTGGAAGCAGTTGCTGTTAAAGGATGTGCTTCCATCCACTGGTCACACGTCTGGACAGATGTTTCTGGAAGGAATTACTTTCTCTTTTTTTTCAGTCTGATAGAGCTGTTGGGGATTAGAGACCAATACTAGTGGTAGGGAATTTGAATTTAGTGGCCCTGATTATTACTACCTTTAGTTAATATCAAGAAAAAAAATTATATTGGCCTTGAGCATGAGCAGTTGTTTTTTTGTTTTGTTTTGTTTTTTGAGACAGGGTCTCAGTAAGTAGTTCATCCTGGCCTTGAACTCACTACGTATCCCCGGCTGGGCTGGAACTCATGGGGATCCTCCTGTCTCACCCTGCTGACTGCTGAGATTACAGATGTATGCCACTACGCCTGCTGTTTTACAAATTTTTGTCATTAGACTTGAGGGTTTTATTTTTTAAAGCAGAATGAAGTAAAATTAGAAAGTAGTATTGGCATGGTTATTTTGGTAGTCATTTTCTGCCTTAGGGTCTAAAGATAGTTTTACAATTCTCTCTCCAGTACCCTTTTGATAGAGCAGAAAAATTCAACCGAGGCATCCGAAAACTTGGAATAACACCAGAGGGCCAGAGCTACCTTGATCAGTTCAGGCAACTCATCAGCCAGATTGGTAAGCTATTATATTGGGAAGTAAAGTGCAGATCTTAGGAATTACATATGCTGAGTAGCTTGTACTGATAAACAGCTGGTGCTTAGCTCAGTGCTATTTCCCTGGGGGAGTTTTCTTACCAGAATTTGTGCTGCAGAAATAATTGGTAGACTGTAGACTAATGAAAGTTAAATAAAACCTCTTCCATCAAATTAGTCATCTCAGAGGTCATATTAAAAATTAATAGTCAACCAGGAAGCAGTTACTGGGTACCCACTGTTCAAAGCGTCATTATCACTTTGAGCTTTTAAAAGAGGTTCTCTCAGCCAAAATGTGAAGTGTGAAACATTTATGTGAAAAGGTAGTAACTTAAATTACTACAGATAAAATACCACATGCCACGTTTTGTGTTACACCAATTTAATACTTGTGTAGATAATTTGTTCTGTTGCCTTATAAGTAAAACTTGTCTTCTGAAATACAGTATAGTATATTTAAGAGCAAGAACTACATGTAGAAATGATTGTGATTAACAAAATCTTACCCTTTTTGAATTTTTCACAAAAATTACCTGCATTAAGTGCCCTCCCTGTAACCCTGTGAGGTAGGCATGTAATCAGGTTTTGTTCCTTTTGAGACAGGCTCTCGCTGTATAGTCAAGGCTGGCCTTGAACTTGCTACGTAGTCCAGGCTGGCCTCGAACCCTACATTGCCTGCCTCAGCCTCCCACCTGCGTGCACCACCACCTCTGGCTGTGTAATCACTGTTTTAAAAAGGTGCAGAGAGCAAAATCAGAGAAATAAGAAGTGGTTTTGCTGAGACTTAACCAGGCTCGTTTAGCTGTAAGTCCAAAGGTGTCTTACAGTCTTCAGTTTGTATTAACTGACACTGATGAGTTACTAAAATCTTACTGATTCTATTTTGGGAAAATTTTGCCTCCTGAGTTTGATTCATTTATCAAACATTTACTAAGCATCAGTTACACCGAGCATCCTGCTTCAAGCTGGGTCTGCAAACGGCCTTTGCTCCCAGGCGGCTTCCTTACTAGTGGGAGAGATATTCTGAGGTTCGCTCTGGAGTAAAGTCAGGGTGCTGGCTTAACTATGTATATTACTGGGGTTGCAGATTAGCTTTTCCTGTTCTGTTTTAATGTAAGAACTTAGAGAATCTTGCCTTCGTAAACTTTTTATCTTAAGCTACTTAACATGAGGTATGCCAGCTAAATATGTTTCTTTAAGGAGACAGTTGATACCATATTAGAGGGCAAATTTTCTTTCTTTTTTTTAAGACAGGATCTCACTATGTAGTTCAGGCTGGCCTTGAACTTGCTGCGATCCTCCTGCCTCAGCCTCCAGAGTGCTGGGATTATAGACATGTGCTACCATGCCCAGCCCACTTGGCAAACCACTGGCACGATAGTGCTTAGCCGCTTTGAGGTTCTGATGAAGGTGACTTCCCAGAGCTAATGCCGTCTGCTGTGCATGGGGGATTTTGTGTGGACTGTGTAGGAGCTTCGGGCTCGCTCTGCGGCCCTCCTCCTGGAGCAGTGTGCACACAGAGCAGGGTCCATGCTGTCTGTGCTGTTTCACTTTTTATAGTTTTTGAAAGTATAACTTTATCTGAAGAAGTAACACTTAGATCCTGGGCTTCAGAGTACTAGTTCATTTTCCTGATACAGGTCTGTGTCCACGGCCACTGAGAGTTGTTCTGGGCGCGCTGTCGGAGAGCACTGCCCTCTTCACTTTATCCCGGCATTCTACTCTTCACTTGCTCACTTAACAACATAGCTTCGTCTCTGCCTATAAAGCACTGCAATGTGCTTTCGAGTCTGTTAGCATTTTGAGAAAAGGAGTAAAGAGCTGAGAGCCAGGTGGAGTCTCCACTAGTCTGCCTGCTGGAGTAGCTAACAGCTGCCGCTGGCCCTGAGCACTTACTAAGGGCCCTGTGCTGTCTGTGCTCTGGCTCATGGGAGATCACCAGGCTGCAGGATCACTTCAGTTCCTTCCTTCCACAGGTACTTCTTTAGGACAGCGAGGCTTCTGGGTGCTGATGTTGCTTCCTTAGGACACTAAGCACAGCCTGTGCCTGGCGAGAAGACTGACACACATAGATTACATAGGTTGAGCAAAGTCTTCTGTTAGCAAGTGCCAGAGTCTGCCTTTGAACCCGGGAAGTCTGGCTTCAGAATTTTTGCTCCTCCACACTGTGTTGTGCTTTCTTGTCACATTTTGTTCAGCTAGACATTAGTCTGACAATTTGGAGGAAAACAATGAAATTAGGTACTTGCTTTTTCTAAGATCCACATTAGAAGAAAACAAAACAGCTGGATGTGGTGGTGCACGCCTATAATCCCAGCACTCCAGAGGCTGAGGTAGGAGGATTCCCGAAAGTTTGAGGCCAGCCAGGGGTACATAGCAAGACCTTCTTTCAAAAAACAAAAAACCCAAAACAAAACAATTGGGATAGGCATTAAAATAGATTCAGCGACTCCTGTAGGGTGGTTAACATTGAAACATGCTACGCTAATGATTGTGGGGCGTGAACTGCTTACCTTTCGTCTGTTCTTTGGGCCAAGTGATTTCAATTCCGTTCATGCTGGATTCCTGCTTTGTGCAGGATGCGCCGGCTCTTCATTGGAGCAGTGGAGACCGAAAGGCTCGGCTCGTGGAGCTTGGCTTTGGTGTGGGGTGAACAAGATGAGAGCCATCTGCGGTGCTGAGTACCGCATAGGAGATACAGTGCTCCGCAGTGATGCTCTGGGGCACTTCCAGGGGGGACCCTTGAGCAGGACCTGAGTCCCCTGAGGACAGCAGCCTTGTGCTGCCCAAAAGAGTGCCAGACAGAGCCACACGGAGTGAGCGCAGAAGCCCAGTCTGTCTTGCCGTGTCAAGGATTATCAGGGCTGGGAGTAGTCACCCGAGTGGTGGGAGCCACAGCGCCTAGCTGCCTGCTTCCCCCGGAAGGGTGGGCTTCTCTCTGGAGAGGACAGCCCTCCTGGGGTTTTCAGGAAATGCTCATGTTAGGGCGTCACTGATTTCCAGGTCAGGGGTGGTGAGCCTGTGGGATGCATGCGCAGGAGCTGCTGTTCTCATTGAAGGCGCTGAGACGTCTGCTGCTGTGCTGGGTAGAGGGAAGATGGGGGTGTGGCCAGAGGCTACAGGTGAAGCAGGGGAATGAGTCTGTCGTGTATCGGAGTGGGCCAGGCCAGGTGCAGTGATGGTTGGCGTAGGACGAGGTGTGAAGGTGGTGAACGTGGTTGGATTCTGGCTACATCTTCAGGGCAGAGCCGACACTAATTGTCCAGTGTTGAGATACAGGGTGCGAGGGAAAGGGAAGAGCCAGGGTGGCTTAAAGGCATTTGGCCTGAGCAGCTGGAAAGGCAGGGATTGGCGCTTTCTGAGGGAGGCCTTGTGCCAGGGGACAAAGATCTCAAGTTTAACTGGACGTTCACAGTTTAAGATTCTTCCAGATATGTAGGTGTGAACACTGGATTAAAAAGGCCAGGAATTCAGAGAAATCCAGGGTGGGACTATGTTTGGCAGAATGTAATAAAGATATTTTTGGTACGTGTGTGTTCGTGTGTGTGTGTGTGTGACAGCATGAGGGGAGTCCCAAGGTGGGAGTGAAGAAATTATTAGTGCTCTACTTTTAAAATGTTTGATCGTGCAGTATAGTCAGCATTTAATAAATTTATCAACTGAAAAAGTCAAACTTATTTTTAAATATGTAATGTAGATAAATATAATTGTACCTTTATATTTTAAGTGCAGAAGTAGCCAACAGTTTTTTTTTTGTTTTTTTTTTGGAACAAGGACTGAAGTAAAGCAGCAGAATGTCTTTGTACTTAGGAATGGAAACCTTGTAACTGACTACATATATAAACATCTGTTTTTTTGTGTGGCTTTTAAGGTAATGCTATGGGCTATGTACGAATGATAAGATCTGGTGGTCTTCATTGTAGCAGCAATGCCATTAGGTATGGATGCAAACATTTTTGACTTGTTTATCCCATTTTAAATTATGTTATTAAATTTCTCTTGTGATATAAGTGATATTGTAGAGAAGGGTATTTGTTTTTGTTAATATATTTTGAGAGAAAAATGGAAGAAAACCATTAATCCTACTAGATAGATTTTTTTTCCTTTTTAAATTTTAAGAGTGATTTAGACTGTTGAAGGTCTTTATTTTTCTTAAGCTTATGGTTAAATGATTTTGTCAGTATAGCTGATGAATTAGTAGATGATTTTAAGGATTAAAATATGATATCTAAAATTTGATTGTAACTAAAGTGGTGATCTTAACAGTATCACTGAAATACGAAGTTTTTCCTGAGGTAATAGTTGAAAATCTTTGAGTGTTACAGTACCACTTGCCTGTCTGTGTCGGCTGCACATATTTTAGTTGCCTTAATAAATTCCTTCCCAAATTCTTATGTAGATTTGTGCCTGATCTTGAAGATATTGTAAATTTTGAAGAACTGGTAAAAGAAGAAGGTCTTGCAGAAGAAACGTTAAAAGCAGCAAGGTAATACAGTTTTGGAATAATCTAAATTTGGAAGTTTAAAAAAGCATGTTTAGCTAGGTGTGGTGGTATATGCCTATAATCTTAGCACTTGCGAGGCTGAGGCAGGACAGTCACTGAGTTCAAGGCCAGCCTGAACTACATAGTGAGACCCTATCTCAACAAACCAAAAAACAGTGTGTTTGTATAAAACATTAAAGAGAAGACTGTAGGATAATGTGTAATTTATATGGCAGTGTATTTTTCGTATGAATTATGGTCTCGGTTTTATATTGGTTTGTAAAGACTTCAGTACCCTCAGGGTACTGAAAGGGCTGCTGAAAGGGGTCCATGGAGCCCAGGCCCCGTGTGGCACCACTGGCCCTGTGCAGCTCTCGGACGCCTACACTGTGGTTGGCTCACACAGCTCACCTGAAGGCTTAGTGTAGGGAAGGGCGTGCCAACGGCTGTTTTGGAAAGCTCATTTCTCTGCTGCTTTTCACTTTCAAGATTGTGTTGTAGCGCGCCCTGTGTGGCTGCTCACTGCTGGAGTATGACAAACGGAAATGGGAAGTGGATTTCAGGTTGATTTTATTTTGGTGTAAAGAACTCCTGGCTTATTGGAAGCGCAGGTCTCCAGACTTGAGCCAGTAAAGCCTTGTTCCTTAACGAAACTTAGAACCTGAGGGAGCCCCGAGGAGTTCAGAATTTGTTTAGCAACCAAATAAGCAGGTGGTGACTCTAGCTCAGGGCGTGCAGGTGTCATTATCCTGGATTTTAACTTTTTTTTTTATACTGGGAATTGAACTCGGGACCTTGCGCTTGTGAGGCAGGTGCCAGAACCACTGAGCTAAATCCCCAGCCCTGGATTTTAACTTTTTGATAGGCTTGATAGTTTAAAAAACCTAGAAAAGGGGCCGGGGATTTAGCTCAGTGGTTCCCCCGCCTGCCTTGCAAGCGCAAGGACCCAAGTTCGATCCTCGGTACCAAAAAAAAAAACCAAAAAAAAAAACTAGAAAAGGAAAATCCAGGTGTGCACACATGTGCACGCATTTTGGTGCGAGTGACACCCTTCTCCCCTGCACAGAAGCTGTGCTCTGTGGGCGTAGCCTGGTTCATCTCCAGGTTACAGCCGCAGGCACGGTAATGAGCTGTTCAGTGTCAGGTGCTTGAAAGTGGTTAAAGTAGTTTGTGGTAGGTGTATCGAAGAAAGAAAGTTGGACCTTTACTTTTTGCTGACAGATATCATTTTCTCTAAAATTAGCATTTAAGAGATATTTTGAGGGAGTCCAAGGAAGTAGGAGTGCGGTGCTGTCTCTGAGGGACTCTCGGGTGAAGCTGCCTGCTGACTGCCAGGTCCAGTTTGTTTGAGGAGTGCCGGCTGGAAGGTCCTGGCAGGCACTGTGAGGAGCTGTAGGGCCCAGGAATGGACAGGGCCAAGCTGAGCCAGGGACCTTGTCCCTCACAGACCCGGGGCAGTATCACACAGCTAGTGAGGCTGGCTTTCAGCAAAGGGCAGAGGACTTTACAGATGCCCCTGGTTTATGATGGTTCAACTTGTCTCTTATTTTTACTTGCAACTTTACAGTGGTGTGAAAATGATCAGTAAAAACATTTTAAAAGATATTTTATCATCATCTTCATCATTATTATTATTATTATTATTATTGTTATTTTTGGCAGTGCTGGGATCAGACCCAGGGTCTGGTCCACTGCACTCCAGGCACAGCTGTGCTCAGAGTGCACGTTTGGCTCTTCTGCCTCGGCAGTGTGCCCTGCGACCCCGAAGCTAGGCAGTGTGGTAGCTGCCGCTCTGGGCATCGCGCGTGGCGATGGGGCCTCCCACACTTGACAACGTCTCGTGCTGCCAGGCTGCGGGGCTAGGGCAGAGGCGTCCGCTCTCGGCTTCAGGGTGCCAAGGGTTGATCCGCGCGTTGCCCGTAGCGGGTTGAAGAGCATCTGCTGTGGGCCGGCCCTGTGGGGAATGACAGTTTGAAAGGAGTGACAGCTTACACTTGGGTTCCAAGGAAAAAAGCAGCTCCTGTTTCTGAAGCTAAGGGAAAGGGAAGCTAAGTTCTTGAAGGAGGGCCAGGTTCAAGTTGAGGTAAAGAGATGGAGCATTAGCGTAGAGATTTAAAATGAAGAATTTGTTCGCACAGAGATGGGATTCTACAGGGTTCATCGTGGGCAGAAGTCCAGAACTCGTGAGTGCCAGGATGCTCTGTCCTGTGTGGCGGGGACTCAGGAGTTCTGTCCATAGAGAACAGGTGTGTTCTGCACTCACAGGCTTTGCTTCCTGCTTGCTGGTCTTAGCCAGCCTGCTGAGAGATGGGTTTTAAGACGCATACCTACTTTTGAAAAAGGAATCAGAGGTAATTACAAGCATTTTATTTTTATCCTTACTTTGGTTCTTAGGCATTTGGACTCCGTTCTCAGTGATCACACACGAAATTCTGCCGAAGGCACAGAATATTTCAAAATGCTTGTGGATGTTTTTGCTCCAGAATTTCGAAGGCCAAAGAATATACACCTCCGAAATTTTTATATCATTGTGCCTCCTCTAGTGAGTATTTGCACAGCCTAAAATGGATCTTTTTAAAAAGTATGGTAAATAATTTTGGTTTCCTTGTGGTGTGATGCAGATTCTGACTTTCTGATGTCAGGAAAACAACAAGCACCTCAGTGAGTATCGCCACAGGTTCTCCTGATCAGCTGTGTGGAAGGAGACTGTAGCTGAGATAGGTTCTTGTTAATAGATCGCAGGGAAGTCCTGTTGTTTTCAAATTGCCTCAATGTATGCCATTCCACTGTACCAGGCTTTGGGTGGGGTGCAGCGTAGTCATGGTAAGCCCTTACTGTGGACCCACATTAACTGGTGTAACAGGAGGGGTTTTCCAACACACCTCTTGGAAGCCTGTGTTTGAGGATAACTTCTCTCTGTGCAGTAGTAAACACTGACACCTAGTGTAAACTTTAATGCTTTCCCCTTGTGATAATATATGGAGTGTCCCGTTCTAATTCTATAGTTGCCTAAATATGGCTCAAGGTTTCAAAACTTACATTATAGGACCAGGGATGGAGCTTGGTGTTGCTTCACTTTCCTGGCAAGCACAAGGTCCTGAGTTTAATCCCCGGCACCTAAAAAAAAAATAACATTATAAAGACAGTTATTCCAGCAGGGAAAATGGAGCTGGGCATTTAGGTTTATAATAACAGTAAGGGTTACTTTCCCCTAAAGGCTTCTGTAATTAAATTTTTTGTTTCAATTTGTAAGCAGGAACCTCCAAATTAAGCATTGCTGAGTGGCCATAGCTGTTCATTACATAGAAGACAATAACTTTTTACGTTGTTATCTGAATTGTTAACGTACCTTCTTACATTATATAACTGCTGTCACCTAGTGGAAGTTGGAAATGGCTAATCACCTACAGATCATCTGCAGACATCTTTTTCCTTTATGAATTTTGTGTCTTATGCCGTTACTGTTGGCGGTCCTGACTGACACTGCAGAGAAGCATGTGTGTGTTTGTGTGCTGAGTGTCTTTCCGTCCTAGGCTGGGGTCCGGACAAGCAGCAAGGCCAGCTGTCTGTCTGACTGGTGGCGCCGGAGAGCAGCTCGCTGTGGCCTCAGCAGCGCAATGAGAGCTGGCACGCTTAGGGAAGAGCTGGAGTGTGCAGAATCCAGTTGCCAAGTAGATCCGGAGTGTGGAGGGTCTAGGACGCTGCTTTTGTGCATAGGTTTATCTAGGCCAGGAAAGGACAAGCTGTGTAAAAAGATTTTAATGAGAGCTGATAAGAGATTTCACAAGTAACATGATTAATTGCCAAATAAATTTCATAGGCAGTAAAAGTGAAATTTATATTTTGTTTCCTGTGTCAGCTGTTACATGGTTTTCACCCTGTCATGATTATTTTTTAAACAGTGCTGTCTGCACTTTAGAGCTTTGTTGTCCATGATGCAGCCACTTTAAATTAAAATTTTATGAACTGAAAATTTCAGCTCCTCGGTCTGTCTAGAGCTCGGGGCCAGGTGTGACTTGGGCTCTGCAGATACGCAGCATTTCTGCTGTAGCCATTAGTGTTGCACACTGTGAACGTGAGCTGCTGACCAGTTTTTCAGTCAAAGGTATTTGGTATATAGTGAGCTTCAGTGAATCTTTGTTAAATAAATGGCTTGATAGGATAAGGTATTTTAGAAAAGCAGGATTTCAAGAGAAAGTACTGTTCTGAGGAATTTACCCTTTAGCTAAAGGGCTGCTAACCCTTTTCACCAAGAACATGGGAAGAAGCAGTGTTTCAGAATGCATGGGGCAGGTGGAAGTGAGGGCTGCCCCGTGTGAGTGTGGCAGAAGAGGCCCGCTGTCTGACGCCCATGGCCTTGGCGGAGAGGCTGGATCTGCTGGTGTCCTCGTCTCTGAACTCCAGACGCTGTTCTGTCACGGCCCACAGACCCGGGCTGCACAGTACCCGCGTCACAGATGGGTGGCTTGGTGCGGCTCCGAGCAACCCCAGCACGTCCTACTGTGGGCACAGTGCCAATGGTGTAGCAGATCCTGGGTGGAAGTTTTGAAATGTCTCTTAGGAACTAAATTTTGAAGATTTCCTTAACCTAACTTTGACTCTGATATCTGTTATGTTTTTAGACCCTGAACTTTGTAGAACATTCCATTAGTTGCAAGGAGAAATTGAATAAAAAAAATAAAATCGGAGCTGCCTTCACTGATGATGGTTTTGCCATGGGTAAGCTTAATGGAACTGTTTTCACGTTAACTTCATACCTTAAAATGGGCTCTTAGAAATGCTTGTGTGGGCCCGGGGATTTAGCTCAGTGGGACTGTGCCTGCCTCACAAGCACAAGGTCCTGAGTTCGATCCCCAGTACCAGAAAAAAAAAGAAAAAAGAAATGTTTGTGTGAAAATAGGTTTATGTGCTCTTTACAGGTTGTTTCTCGTGGGGCCACGTGATTAGCAGTCTTGCTTCTCATCTACAACTGTTGCATAACTCCCTCTTGGTGTCACTGATCGCTTGTCTAGTTTGCCTTCATACTCAGGCTTTGTTCTTGTTGTCGTCTTGTGGTTTCAGCGTCTTGTACTTAGTTCCCCTGCCTTCCCTGTGGCTTCCTCACTTGCTCTCTTTGAGAGGTGGAAGTTTTTATTCTCTGTCCTACAGCCATATGTTTTTCCAGGTGATTTTCATGGCTGCAGGATTGATTTATTCCCTTCTTAAGTGATTTTTCTCCTTTTTTAGTTCTTTATACTTTCACATCTTTTTTAAGGAAAGAAAGAAGCCATCTTAGTAAACATATTTATGCTGGAGAGTGTGATTTGAAAGACGATTAATTCAAAACAGTGAGCTTAGTGCCAAGAGCTACAGGTGAAGGAATGGAATGCGATGTCTGTCATTTAACTTTGGTCTTGCTCATGGCGGCAGGTGTGGCCTATATCCTGAAGCTTTTGGATCAGTACCAGGAGTTTGATTCCCTTCACTGGTTCCAGTCTGTTAGAGAGAAGTACTTGAAGGAGATGAGGGCAGTGGCTAAGCAGCAGAACGTGCAGTCGGCTGGCCAAGATGAGAAACTGCTGCAGACCATGACTCTTACTCAGAAGCGACTGGACATCTATTTACAGGTAGAGGCGAGCAAGCACCAGCTCTGCTTTGACTTCCTTTTCAGTGTCTGAAAACCGGAAGCCATGTGGAAACCCTATTTTTTAACAAGTGAGATGAGTAGTGGTAAAAATATATTTTAAAATTAATAGTATTTGCAAACTGTTTGACTCAGATCTTAAAAAGGGGTAAGTTAGTTGGTTCAGTTTCTGTATTTGTGAATTCTACTAGAACTTCTGGAAATAGTACTGTAATAAGTATTTTCCCCTTTTATTTCAAATTTGTTTGCTTAGGAATTTGAATTGCTGTATTTCTCACTGAGCAGTGCGAGAATTTTCTTCAGAGCAGATAAGACTGCGGCTGAAGAGAGTCAGGAAAAGAAAGAGAGGGAAGGTGAGTGAGTGGAAAGACCGTACGTAACAGTAGACAGGAGTACCCCATTTTCTGGTCACATTTCTAGCTTCCTTAGTCTTTTGGAAAATAATACAGACCTAGAAATAAAAGTTGTTAAAAACAAAAAAAACCCAAAATCTCAAGCCAGTCTGGATCTTGGGGTCATGCGTCAGATTGAAGCACACGCCTCTGTGGAACTCTTCAACCCCTGACTCGGCTTCGTCTTCGCATCAGATGACATTTAGCAGGCAAGTTTTGCTTCTTTCACCGCTCACCTGTATGCAATCGGAATCGAAGGGGCCAGTTCGGGAGACAGCTGGGGTGGCTGAGGCAGAGCTGCTGCTGACTAGGCCTGGGCACAGCAAGCTGGGCAGGTGGCTAAGAGGGTGAGTCCTCGTCGGCAGTGCCCTGCTCCTCCTCACGGCGAGGCCCTGGAGCATCCGAGTGGGCGAAGAGGGCCGGCCACTGGCGGGCACACAGGCAGGGGAGGAGAAAGTACCTTCCTCCCGGAATGCTGAGAGCCTTGCTGAGAGTACTGCAGTGTTTCAGACTTGGTGTTTGGATCCCAGGTCTTCTTGCAGAAATGATATTTCCCTTTTCTGTCATGCAAATTACATAGTTTACATTTTTCTCTGTTGGGAAGGTCACAGCTAGATACAATACAGGCACTAGTTGACTAAAATTAGAGTTTTTGTGTTCTTCTTACCTATATTTCATGAGATTTTCATAAGATATAAGACTAACATGTTTTTATTCATCTTAAGTCAGACTTTAAATTGTACTTTTTCTTACACTTACAGTAGAGCCAATTAGATAAGTCACTTAATTTGAACTACCTTATTCTTTGATAATGTTGTATAAGTTAAATGTTAACTAATATTATTAGGAATGTATCCAGTCATTTTTAGAATGTGGACTAAGCAAACACTTGTTTGAAAAATTGAGGCCATTACTGGAAGATTACTGAGTATAGTAGACCTCAGTTCACGAATGGTTTCGTTTGCAAACAAGGTGGTTCACACACAGAAGCATTTGGCAGAATTTTGTCTTTGCAAACACAAGTGACACCAGGTGATGAACACAACTGCAGGCACCTTCCCACACAGACACAAACCTAGCCGTCTTTTCCAGAATCTCTCTAGAAGAAGTTAAGTTCATGAACTGAGGTACCACTGTACTTATTAAGTGAAAATGTGTGCGTATTATATTTAGGTTCGTTTTCAAGACTAAGATGAAACAGAACCGTTTGGAAGCGTGGGAGGCAGTAGACCTCAGTGGTGGGGGAGCTGAGCTGCCCAGGCTCTGCTCGGGCACAGGAGGATGCCCTTCTTAGAGGAGGGCACAAGACCAGCTGCCCAGTGCTCAACTCTGAGCTCCGCACTCCCATCAAGAGCCAGTTAAGACTTTGGCACCATTGAGCCTAGGTTTTTTAAAAATGTATTTTAATTTTTTAAAATGTTATTCATACGTGTATTCGTTCATTCTTTTATTTGAGATAGGGTCTTGCTATACAGTTCAGGCTGCCCTTGAACTCATTATATAGCCTAGGCTGCCCTTGAACTTGCTTCAGCCCTCCTGCCTCAGCCTCCTGAGGTCTGGAATTACAGGCAGGTGCCACCAAGCTCTGCATTTTAAAAGAATGGTTTTTTTGAGATGAGATTTTTAAAAAATTTAAACTAAATATTAGAGAAATATTTGATGAATGTAACCTTTTCTTAATTTCAAATTTAGTAATACAGCGCTTCTCAAGTTTATTTACGTCTTATACATTTTTTTAATGAACATAAATATATATCCATTGTTATTTTCACTGCCTCCAGAAGAAACAAAAACAAGCAATGGAGACCTATTGGACAATGCTGTCTCTGCCGATCCTGTCGTAAAATGATTCTGGGGTACAAGCTCATCAGAACACGTTCATACTTTTGCCAGTGAGGTGGAGGTCCTAAGCTGGGATGAATTGTTTCCTGGGTCATATTCTGGAAATATCTAGGTGTTGGAACTCAGGAAGGCAGTGCTCCAAAGGCCATTACACTTTCAGAGGCTCTGCTTTCCAGAGGTTGAGAATATGATTATAAAATTGGATGTTTTCCTGGACTTTGGGCTGGGACATGCTCCTTGGAACAGTTGTTTGATGGGACATTACAGAAAGGCACACCTGGATTCCTGAGCAGTCGCCTCACATCTCTTGTAGTCTACATGAGTGTTTGTAATTTGTGTCGCATAGGTCTCTGGTCCCTGTTTATCTCAAGTCATCAGAAATTCATATATACTCTGTACAGCCAGTTTCAATGTTCTTTTTGTGAAGGAATTGAGCCTGAAATTCAGGGAGCAACACTGACATTCTCATAGCAAGAGTATGCGAAGATGGCTTCGGTACCAGAGGGGAGCACAGTGTCCGGGCCATGGGCCTGTGAGTTGTCATTTCACGCTGCGAGGCCACTCCTCAAGGAGACACTTTCTAACTAGTTGACTGCTTAGGGAACAGTTAGCTGCCAACAGCTGCTCTAGATTAAGATGTGCTCCACACTCAAAAGCAGTTCAGATAAAGCCATAGAGCCTGCTGGGAGCATCCCTTGCGGTTGAAGGCACTCTGTATGACAGGAGAAAAAAACGGAGTGAATTGTTTCTACATCCAAACTCAGGTTTCTTCTGTGTCCAGTTAGGCTGACATCTTGGCGCTGGTCTGTGCAGAGCTTTCTTTATGACAAGTGTTATCTAGGGTACAAGATTAAATAATAATTGCACTGTGTAGCCTGTGTAAAAATGACCACTGTGAGAATCAAATTCTAATAAAATAAATCACTTACTGATTTTAAAAAGTGCAGAAAGATTTTCAGTAAATTTAGTTCCTGGCAAGCTACTACTATTATTTTTGTGAAGGTATATTAGTCAATGAATGGATTAACCATCCCCTTTCAAACATGGGATAAAATGGTACTTCACAGCAGGGGAAGGATTCCACCTTTCACTGCAACGTGACGTCCCTGTGGGAAGTGCTGGTCTCTCTCTGCTGCATCTGCCTGCTCGGCGCTTCCCCGGGTCGGGGCTCTGACCTTGCCCTCTGTTCTCAGCTTTGGGACTGAGGTACCAAGTGAGCCTTCTGGGGTCACCGCTAGGCTCCAGGCAGCCTTCCCAGCTTGAGATGAACACTTTTAATCGTCAGAGTCAGAAGAAGCAGTAGGGAATGGTTCCTGCTTACTATGGAAACATGGCAGAATTATGAACAGTGAAGGAATAGAGGATTTAATATTTCTAATTCATACTAACTTAGAAATGGCCCTAAAGCATGCTGCATAATTAATAATTTATATTTCAATTATAAATGTTTATATTAATGATAGTGCATTTGATTATATCAATAGTTACCATTTCATAGCAGCAGTATTGTTTTCTGATCGTAGCTTCCTAAAACTGTCCCATTTAATAGGGATAGATACTATAATTAGAGAATCTCGAGTTCTCTGTCTCACACGAGCAGATCAGATCTTAGAGCTTCATGCTGACTGATGCCCTGCATCCGGACAGCCGAGAAGGGTGACAGATCATTTCACCCTTAGTTCCAAACAGCGTCACAGTGGGGTGGCTGAGTCGTCGGGGCTCATGCATTCAAGTGAAGTCTGTGAGTTGAGTGTTCAGTGGTACAGACTGCAGAGCGGCAGGGCACCATGCATCCCCGCCCGGGTTAATGTACACCTGTAGAGGGTGGTTTTCCCTCCTAACATATGAGTGTTAATATTTTCTCAGACAGACTGTAATTTAAAGACCAAGGTGAACATTGGTTTTAAGTTCACAGAAGAATTATTGATGTTGAAATTCTCAGGAATTAAGGACTAACCATACTTTTGTCAGTTCTAATTAGATTTTGTAAAAGATAGCAAGTTTGTTACCTCCCCCAGTTGTAAGTGAATTCACTATGTATAAATAAAATATTAATAAAAATAATTTGAAAACTTTCCTTCTCCTTGCTGTTGATGTTCAGAATTGAGTGTCTTAAACTAGTAATTAAAATTACCTTTTGAGAGGTTTCCTTAAGTCTAGTAAAATATATGGAATCTCTTTTTTAAAAAGGCCTGCAAAATTTTGTGATATTTGTAATATTTGGCAGCTTTTTAAAAGTGTACAAGCTTTGGACTTCACTAACCAGGGTTCTCTCTCCATTGATGATATCACTGGGTATTTTTGTCAAACCTTTGGATGTGAAAAAAATGCAGCTTCATAGGGGAAACATTTCAGGTGCAGATTAATTTAGGGCTTAGTCCGTGTACCTGGTAAAGAACTATTGTCTTCTTTCCTTTATACACACTCGATCTTTCCATGGCTTGATATTTTCACCCAAGATGAAGTGATTTTAAATCCTAATCCTGGAAGAGAGGGGTCCTGCGTATGTAGTACTGATGTGTTAGAAATAACTGGAGTCCTATTTTCAGGCACGAGTTGAACTGAAACAGTAATGAGTAAGTTTTTTTAAATCTGGAGGCGAGAGACAGTCCTCTTAGATATTCCGGAGAAATGTCTGCTGCCCTTCGGAGGTCAGTAAATTTGTAAAATTATGGGAAGGATAATACTGCTTGTTACTCTTCTTGTTTGGGTTTGCTAAATGTAAAAATAGTTTCACCAGTTTAAATAATTTTAACATGATTGTCTTTCTAGACTCAATGTGGCAGACATTTCAAACTGCATTTCCTTTCTTAGGCAGGTTTTAATGTCACCTGCTTTTGAAACCAGCGTTTAGATGTTTGGAACAACTTACGGGGTTGTCAAGAGATGTCAGATACACTGGGCGTGGTGCCGCACACCTGTGATCTCTGCACTTGGGAGTCTGAGACAGGAGCATTGCCGTGAGTTTGAGGCCAGCCTGGGCAAAGATGTCAAATAGAGAATCCAGAGGAAGTGGAATTTAAGCAAAGCCCTAAGGACTGACTATGCAGGAAACGCCAAGATGCTGATGGCCAAGGTAGAGTTCATACTCATAAAAGTAAAGCCATGCAAGCAGTACAGTATGTAAAACGAAAAGCTGGGCCAGTGAATACTCGCCTCAGGTCCTGCAGTGTGGCCCTTCGTCACGTAGCGACGTCCTGATTCTCGGGTCATCTCTGAGGACTGTAAATACAGTGTGTGACATACGGGCGACCCATGCGTACCGAATCACTCTTTAGTAGTGCCCTCTCATGATTAGGTGGGGGAGTTAACTTTTATACCAAGAAATAATCTCTTGTTTTTCAGTTTTTCATTTTGAGACAAGAGTATCACTATGTAGTTCAGCCTCACCTTGAACTCACTGTGTAGCCCAGGCTGGCTTCAAACTTAGGATCTTCCTACCTCAGCCTCCCGAGTGCTGGAGAAATACCTGTCTGTATAAAACTTACTATTAAGGAATTTAATCTTTGCAGAAATTTGTACAAAAGGTAGCCAGGCATAAAGATACCTCAGTAGAGTTACTAGGATAATCTTTAAAGTTTACCGGATCGAGAAACATTCAGAGATTGCGCGTCTCCGAGGTCAGGCACGTAGCGCACTGTGGTGAGCAGCACAGCCTCTAGGCCCAAACTGAGCAAGTCCCAGCCTGCCCCCCACGCCCCACCACAGGCTTGCAGGCAGCAAGTGGGCCAAGAGAGAGTATGGAGGTTTGAGGATGAATTTGCATACAGTACTGTAGTAGTAAGGAACAGTAGCCATTATACGTGTGGCTATCGTATATTAATGTAAGGGCCAGGGATGTAGCTCAGTGGCACTGTGCCTGCCTTGCAAATGCAAGGTCCTGAGTTTGATCCCCAGTACTGGAAAAAAACCCCAACAAAACAATTCTAATTATATATTACTATAAATGCCAGCTATTATATATAGCTTATTATTTCTGCTCTCTAGATAGAAAGGCACTTGTTTGGTGTCAGCTGTTTTAGGAGGAAAGTTTGAAAATAAGCAGACTGAATGGGTCTCTTAAGAGATGTACTTTATTAACCCATTTAGGCTAAAGGTTGCAATTTTTTGAATTTTTATGTGAAATTCATATATATTACCTAAGAGAAAAATACAAGGAACAAGAATTTGAAGAGAAGAATTTATATTATGTGCCATTGTTTTGCGGTATTCCAAACCTGGAGTGCTAGGCCGGAAAGGATGAAGGGGCTCGGCCTGTGGAGAGGATGCAGGCATCTGAGGGCAGCTGATGGCCAAACCCAGACTGCAAACAAACTTGGTAAGGAGAGCTGGCCTCTGAAAAGGTGCCCTGCCCGCCTCTCCTTTAGGCACGTAGTGCTTTATCTGCATCGACACACAGTTCAGTAAGTGGAGAAAGGGGAATCACTTGGTGATCCCAAATCTTAAAATTATTCAAACTGTGCAAGTTCCCTGCCCCGGGAGGCAACTACTGTGTTCGGTTGGTAACCAGTACCTTGCTGCTCTCTAGTTTACAACCTTTTTGCATCTTCCTAAATAATGTTTTGCATATTTAACTTAATATAAATGGAATCTTTTTTTTTTTTGGTACTGGGGATTGAACTCGGGTCCTTGTGCTTGCGCAGCAGGCGGCAAAACCACTGAGCTAAATCCCTGGCCCCAGTATAAATGGAATCTTATTGTATGTTTTGATGATGCTGCTTCAGTATTTTAAAAATTCACTGAGACTCAGCTGTGGTTTAATATCTGTAGTATCCAGTTACAGGAGTGCAGATACTGAGCTGTTCTGTTGGTGGCGTTCGGGGTTTCACAGTGGACACTGAACAGTGCCGCTCTCCCAGCACGTGAGGGCCAGGCAGTGGGCAGGCCCCTCCCCGCGGGCTGCAGGATGCCGCTCTGACCGCAGTCTGGTGCGTGTAAGTATCTCAGTGTGCTTTTCATTCGCACCTCCTGATTACCATGTAAGGTTGAGCATAATTCAAATCTATGAAATGACTTTTTAAAAATGTAATGATGGAAAATGTTTTCTATATTGTGGGTGTCAGGTCTTGTTGCCTTGTATCTTTTCTCAGTTAATTGTTTTCATTCCTTCTGCGGTGTTTTGATGAAGTTTTTAAGTACTGAGTTTTGGTTTTTATGCCTTCCTCATGCACTGCATCCTTTGTCTTATTGAACCCACACTGTTTCAGCAGTGCCTTAGGACTCGGGATTCTGCTCCCCACTGCTGCCTCCACTGAAAAAGTCTAAGCCTCAATAAAAGCTTCTGGGAGATGCGGCTCTTGCAGCCCGAGAGAACTTCGGGCGGCCCAGCATTGGTGGACTTGGAGGTTGCTTGCTGGTGTGGAGTCACACGAGCGTAGGGGGCTCACGTTTCCCTGGTGCTGTGCACCATAGGCACAGTCTCCTGACAACCCTCCGAGGGTCACCAAGCTTGGGCTGCCAAAGTTGTTTATCCCATCATTTTAAAGTGCTCTACTCATACTGAACAAAGGTGTTTTGGGGTAGTTGACCCCTCTGCTGTAAGTGCATTATGCAATTAACCATTTAAGCTAGAGAACTCACTTTGGTTCACTTCCCGGGATGCTCTAGAAAATAACCACAACAAACAGAGGAAAAGAAACAATGTAATCATTGCTAGGTTAATTTATTACACAGGTAATGATAGTCTGTTGAGCTTGTTATAGTTAAACCGATGTACAGTTCAGGAGCTTTACCCTTAACTGCTGATGGAAATGGACCACACCAAGCCCCTGCCTGCCTTGCCTCCAGTGAGTGAAAACCCACCGGTCCGTCCTGTCCTCGGGAGGTCTGGCTCAGAAGAAAGGAGAACAGCAGCTGTGCCCTGCCTGGCCCCAGCAAACCCCACAGCAGTCAGGTCGGGAGGACCCGAGCGAGTGCCTGCTGGGTGACGCCTGGCGTCTCCTGTGGTTCTCAGCTGCTGGTCTTGGATCAGTGATGCCTGGGACTTGCACCAGCTGGTACATCACGGGCAGTGCTCGCAGCGCTGCAGGACCGACAGGATGAGCTGGCTTTCCGTACACTTTCAGAACAACAGGCACTTCAAGCTCATTAGGTAAAATACAAAAATAGATTATATTAACAGGAAATATCTAGTATTTATCAAATTGTAAATCTAGGCCTCTGCCGTTTGTAAGGACAGCGGAAACAGGAGAGATGGCATCTGAGGAAAGCGGAAGGTGCATCTTCCAAGCTTCCGACGAGCGCTGACAAGCGGCCTACGGAAGCACTCACCACAGAGCACCTAAGAACAAGTGTAGACGTAGGGACGCGGCCACCCACGCCGCCTGCTCCCGCCCGAGTCTCATGAAGGCATCGAGGGGCGCACACGCAGTCAGCATCCTGAAACCAGGCCGTGCGCCTGTGCGGCAGAGAAGGTGGGAACCCTTGAGGAGGGGCCCCGCCGGCCACTGCCCTCAGGCCCGGGACTCAGGCTTCCGACTCTGCGCCTTGGTTCCCACGTGGGCTGCCCTCCGCCTGGTCGGTTAGCAGGACATACTTCCCATCATTGGTTAGTGGTACGGACAGCATTAGTTGAGCCAGCGCTTCTGGATCCTGAAGGTAGAGTTTGAGAGGGACAAAAAGGAAGAGAGAAAAGAAAAGGCTTGAGGTGCACTTGAACCCTGGGGCTTGGCTTTCAGTGAATGCTGTGACCTGGCTGCTCCTCACTTGCCTGTGGCGCTTCAGCCCGAGCAGGCTGAACGAAAACGTGAGCCCAGGCTGTTTTCCTCTCAGCCAGGACATTTACAGAGCCAGTTTGTTACCGTCTCCCACAGGGGACCTTCTGCTCACACACAGCCTTGTCCTCCTCGTCTCTGGACACCTCCTTATAGTCTGCTCCACAGCAGGAGCTGGCACGCATTTGGCTTGGCTTACCACGCGTCACGCACACACACAGGCCACTCGTTTACCTGCCGCCCGTGGCTGCTGCTGTGCTGCAACACTGAGTGGCGGGTGATGCGGCTGACAGAATAAGCCTGAAGATGAAGACCTCAGCAAAGTAGGTCTGCTTCTGACCTGCACTGACAGCTGGGGGGAACCCGCCATGCTTGCCCTCTCCTGTATGCTGGTCTTCCTGCCCTCCCCGGCGAGCCGGATCCCCGGGGAGTGTGGCCACTACCTACGTGTTTCTGGTTAGAGTTCAGCAGCCCAGTTCCTCACTCATACTAACTGCACTTGGCCTGCACGTTAAATAATGCAGCTCTAGTGCGCCCGTTCAGACCCTGCCGAGTGAGAGGCGCCCAGGAGGGGTGCGTCTGTCCCGTCACTGCTAACAGGCTTTTTCTCCTACAACTGCTGGGTGACTAAGCTGCTGAAGGACAGGAGGACTGT
The DNA here is from genome assembly GCF_053883595.1 of Heterocephalus glaber. Classification (NCBI taxonomy): domain Eukaryota; kingdom Metazoa; phylum Chordata; class Mammalia; order Rodentia; family Bathyergidae; genus Heterocephalus; species Heterocephalus glaber. The sequence continues at coordinate 21,603,447 of NW_028258357.1, forward strand.
TCAGGACTAGTCAGTGCTGCGGGCTGGGTGCGTCCTCAGAGGACCAGGCCCAGGCCCTGGGGACTTGTCTGTGTCGCTGTCGTGGTTTGAAAGGGGAAACAGACAGGAGCACACAAGCAAGAAGGTTACACGGCAGAGCTGCAGCGTTGATGCTGGTTAGTAAGTGCAAACTCATCAGCACTGAGCCCAGAGCCTGCGCGTCCACATCTGGCGGTCAGGAGGCTTAGGAAGCCCACCCCGACCGCTGTCTGGGAAGCACTGCTCCTGCTTGAGAGCAGCTTCCTGTGTGGACAGATATCCTTGAAGTAGTTGTTAAACCAGCACGAAAATCCACCTTACCTTCTGAACCTCAATAATTTCTTTCCCCAAGTTAACAGCATAACATATCTGCAAAAGACAAGAAAAGCAGTTTTTAGCAAAGCAGGAAAGGATAAACACCTTAGGGAAAATGTGTGAGCCAGGAGCATGGAGAGGCCACGCCCACTGAGGCGCGCGGGGCTGAGGGCCTGGTCCCGCTCAAGCGAGGTTACCCACCCACTGCGTGTCGGGGTTCACAGCGGCACCTGGGTGCTCCATGAGAGGGGTCAGTGCCGACGGGCTCTAAGTGCCAGGTGTGACCATGACGTTTTCATACTAATCAAAGCCCGGCTCAGATGTGCTTCCCCCCGCTTCCCCGGTGCCTCCTGCCTGGTTTGCTCTGAGGCTGTTCTCTATTGTAAGTCTTGCTTTAATTCTCTATTTTCAGAACAGATCTAACCTGCCTTAACATTTTATGGTATTCCTACCAAACAGTGCAATCCTGCCATTAACGTTCCGCCTCGTCCACTCTCCTGGGTGCAGATTTTCCCCTAGGGAAATTTCAGCGCAGCCAGTGTCCCTTCAGTGAGGTGGAGGCTTCGGAGGTGGCCACCCAGACCTCTGGGGGGATAGTTCCTGCCCCAGTGCTCTCCCCCGATAAAGAGGGACCTTTCTGGACTGAGCTGTTACAAATATGAAACACAAACAAGACCTTTTCGCCTTCTGAGTTGCTTTCGAAAATGTACGCGCTCAGAGACTCTCCTCCGGTGGACTCAGGCATGCGGACGACAAAGCCAAACAGTCTCCTGTTCTCTTGATGAGCAGCGAACTGGGTGACACTGGTGAGTTCAAACTGGGGCGAGAGGGACACACTGAGTGGTACCACCAGTGGGAGTCAAAACCAGACAGGGCTGCTGTTCCCGGGGAAAGTTGGGAAGAGGCCACTCTAGTGACAGCCACGTAATGTGGCCATTTACCAAGTGCCTCGGTCAGCGGTGGCGAACCTATGGCACTCATGCTGCAGTGGGCTGTGTATTAGCATGGAAAGCTCTAAGAGGTGCGCCATCACTGCTGTGCTCGCAGTAGGTAGGAAAGTGAAGATGTACTTACATTGGCCCTTGACACCTGCGTCTGAGGATCTATCAACCTGAAATTTTAAGAGATTGCTTATGTCAAAGACGTTGAGCAAACACTTCCTTAAGAGTCTGTAAAGTTCAGCAGGAGTCACACCGACACCCTCAGGTTGACGGAGAGGCCTGGCTGAGGGTCAGGGGAGGCAGTTCCCGTGGCCGTGCCTGTGGGTTCTGCCTCTGCCGAAGCCATGTGAAGTGCAGGGTGGTGACAGTGGAGGCTCACACAGCAAACAGCTAACCCCACAGAAAGTGGTGCTATCTGAAGCAGCGGCATCATCACCGCCAACAGTCTCCTGTCGTGTGGGTGGGTCAGAATCTACCTCCTTCCCCACAAACCTTCACTGGTATTTCATTCCCTGGAAGTGCTCCCAACTTATTCTAAATTTAACTGTAAACACACATGGGGTAGGGGTGAGAGAACAGTAAGGGATCTGACAACGCCATTCTCTGTTACTGTAAACATAAGAGGAGTGATGCTTAATTAAGACATTCGAGAATGTGTTCTTTAATAAAATTTGAAGCTTCATCTAGCAGGAAGGCTGAGGTACCTCAGGACTGTATTAGAGAATTTATTGCTGCCTTAAATGCCAGTGGTACCTCCGTTTATGAACGCTTTTGTTTTCCAACAGTTTGGTTCACAAGCACAAGTGTTTGGCAAAATTTTGTTATAATTTGCAAACTTGGCGTCGGGTGGTGAACACAACGGCTGCCATCTTTCCCACAATGGTGGGATGAATTAAACTCGTGGACTGAGGTACCACTGTCCATGATTTTTTCCAGTGCTGGGGTTCAGTGCCAGGGTCTTGTGCGTGCTGGGCCAGTGCTCTCTCACTGAGCTACACCCTCCCTGTACTCCCCTGCATTTCTCCTACACACTGCTTCTCGTGTAGAGTGATGACATATAATAGTAGATATTGCAGTTACTATAGGTGCAAGCAAAGATCTTTTCTGTTTGTAAAAAGTGATTATAATCCCATTTATATGGAATGTCTAGGCACATCTACAGTAGAGAACATTTGGATTGTAAGAGCAATAAGCTAATTTCTATGTAAGGTCCAGGTATAGTTGGAGAAAAGCTTAAAAATATGTGTAAAGTTTTATTCATAGCAACCTAATTCTCGTGATAAGGTTCATAGTAAGCGTAAAGGTAATGAAGAGAAGTGCTAGTTACCCTTTTTGTCTCCGGCAGTACTGTACCAGCACTGAAGGCAGAATGGAGAGCTGTAACCCAGGAAGCGCACACTGTGTCCCCGGCCTTTTTACTTTCTGTGTTGAGACGGGGGCTCACTAAGCTGCCTAGGCTGGCCCTGCACTTGGACTCCCCCTGCCTCAGCTTCTCCAGTAGCCAGGGTTACAGGGATGCACTGAGCCCGGGCCCCTAGTTACCTTTTCTAAGAAACATTTACTGAGGACTTTCAGCGTGCTGGTCAGCTGTGGGTGTTTAAACACACAAACTCAGTGCTTAGGACAACGCTAGGAGGTCTGGATGTAGTTATTTCACAGCTGAAGGAACTGGGGTTACACACATGCCGAGGCCAGGAATAAACCCGGAAAGCCTGGCTCTAACAGTGCTGTCCCATGAAAATACAGCGGGAGTCCTGTTCATAATCCAAAGTTTTGCAGAAGCTGCCTTAGGAAAAGTGAAGCAGCTTAAATTATTTGATCCAATATAAAATTCTACTGGTTCCAGATGTAATCAAACTAAAACATTATCAGAAATGTTTCAGCTTGTCTTTGGGGAGTCACACGTTCTCAGAGACGTGGTACGTGTTTGACTCTGAAGGCATGTCAGCTCCGTTCTCTGTGTGACATGTGGCACTGCACCCCGCGATGCCCTGGAGCCCGGCTTCATGGCCAGGGCTGTCCACTCACCTGGACCTCACTACCCAAAACCCCTCTCCTCTCCACAAAGTCTTAATTTTGCTACCTTTTAGTGCTCCAGGTATTTTAGGCAGATTCATGTTCTTTTATCATTGTTGTTAATTTTTATAAGCATGGTTTTCGAGTAAAAAACCAAAACCTTTCACTTTCAAGGTCTGATAACGATGTAGAGAGAAACTCGACAGTACTGGCATCTTTACAGACATTGTACAGGTTGAGCTTCCTTGATTTGAAATTTGAAATCCAGGCACTCCACAATTTGAAATGTGCTGAGAGCCTGCCACAAGTGGAAATTCCACGCCATGAAACTGCCTCATGCACAAAATTATTGAAATTATAAATAAGTTATCTTTAAGCTATGTGCGTGACTGCGAAACGTACAGGAACTTCATGTCCAGACTTGGGATCCATCTCCAAGGTGTATCATATATGTGCAAATATTCCAAAATCTGGAAAAAAAACCCACCCCAGAATCCAAAATACTTCTGGTCTCAAGCATTTCAAATAAGGGATACTCAACCCATATTCACTTGTACTGAATTTTGAGGTATGCGTTCTGGTCTTTAAGAGCGTCCTTTCCAAAAACCAAAAAACCAGCATCTTCATTAAACCCACTCCTACAGGCCCGCGTGCTGGCACCCCAGGCAGTGGTACGCCTTACACGGGAGCTGTGTGGAGCTGAAGAGGCTCTTTAGTGAAACTGCAGGTACCTCAGAGCCTGGCTGGTGACCAGCAGGTGGGACTCCGTCATCCGGAAGATGTTGTGAATCGCTCGCGCAGCCAGGACTTGTCTCATCGCTTCGTATATCACCTCTGCAGTGCTGTCTGTCTTGACAGCCATGGACCCCAAAAAACGAACTATGAACATCTGTTGCAGAAGCGAATCTGCAAGACAGCAGGTGGTGCTCAGGGCCACATTCACAGCCCCGGCCGCTGGCTCCCCTGGCTCTCTGACATGGAGGGCGCCCGATCCAGGGACTCAGCCCAGCTTCAAGAGACTGGTAGTTGCCCAAGCTCCGACTCCTGCTGCCTGCCTGCCAGTGTGTGTGTGAACTGCTGCAGCCGGCACAGGCGCCTCTAGTTCCATATGAAATTAGCTGGCGAGGCCAGGTGAATGCCCGCCAGGTAAACCCCGGAAGAGCATTTCTTCCACACTGGGGAACTCAGCACTTTGGCCCACTGGTGAAGTCCTCTCACACGAAAGTTTGCTCGTGGCGAAAGACCCAATGCTGGGTCTCACTCCAGTCAGGCACTGCAGAGCAGTGATAGTTCCTAAGTAATGGAGAGCCTCTAAAGCAATGGGCTTTCGGGTGTGAGGCACTGCCAGTTTGGCATCTTGATGACTAAATCTCACGGGACCAAATGACAGGAAGACATAACTGAGACCACGAAGAACATTTTATTAAAATGCAAAAACCACTTTTTTTCTGTAGCCACAATATTTACTCGTTGTTTTAAACTGTGGGGCCTCTCCTTTTCCTCTGTCCCTAAAAACAAGGGCCACTAGGATACTGATACAGTGTAATGAATAACTCACAGTTAACCCTTTTTTATGGACGTTTACAAGTTTGAAAAGTGTTTTCATGGACTGCTGACAGCCGTGGTGGACTGGGTTAAATAAAGGCAGGTCGAAACACCGTGCCAGATTTGAGGTGCAACTTATTCACTTCACTTTAAAAAGTAATAACTTTTGCCTAAAGCTTTTAAGGGATGCAAATTCTGGACTAACACTTTTAAATTTAAATAAGCAGAGTTTGTTCTAAGGACACCCTGGCTCCAGTCAGGGAGCTGAACATTTCTTACTAAACTGCTGGCTGGGAGCTCAGAAGATTATGGACAGCTCCACGGGTGTGTTCTTCAGTACATGTTAGGACTGTAAACCCAGGGCCAGGATGTAGCTCCGTGGTGCTGTGCCTGCCTGGCAAGCACAAGGTTTTGAGTTCTATCCCCGGTACCGCAAAAAAAAAAAAAAGACTGTAAAAAGCTAAACTTGAAAAACATAATATTTATCCTTCACCAAGTCTGCATTTTAATGTGATCATTTTATGCTCCTGGAATTTCTTTTGTAGGAATGGATGTCAGATCTGGATCTGACAGCTTCTCTAGGCAGGTGCTGGCTGCAGGTGAGGTGGGGCAGGGCGTCTCGAGCTCCTCAGTCTGCACCAGAGCTGCCCTGCCACACCTGTGTCATTCAACCTGCAGGGGACTGCAGATGGGGTCCTAATTTCAATTCCCATTCCAAGCTCTAGATCTTAGCACACGATGTCCCCTGTTACTTCAGTGGCCCTTGTCCTTGTGTGCAGGGGAAGGAGGAAGGGTACCAAGCTGGCCACTCACCTTCTACCTCTGGAAACGAGTCGTCCTCACTCTCACCGAAAGGGTTGGTCCGCCTGGGGGAACAGCAGGAGGACTCTCAGCATGGCAGGTCTCCGGTGGCGGCGAACCCACAAATCGACTTCCCTTTCTCGTGCACCCTCCCTGGACTGGGCCCCACCTGCTGCCTCTGTTCTGATCGAGGAATTCTGTAGCAGGAAGCATGATGTCAAACTGAATTGGCGTCCCGGGTGTGATCAGCTCTTCGGCTTCAGGAACCTCAGCTGCTGCCCTGGGGACAGTCTTGTCATTCTCTAGCTCCGGGTTCTTCAGGTTCTGGCTGGAGTGTAACATAGGAGGGGAAACATCACATTTAAATGTCGATGTGACTTTCACCCATGGAAATACGAGGCAGGCTTCAGAGAGCGTTGGTGTGTGTGTCCTCTGCTGAGCCTTGGCTGTCCCCACTGCTCCCTGCTTGGTGTTCGAGCTGTCAGCACCTGTCACGCCTCACGCCAGCCCGGTGACTCTCCCTGGGAGACAGGCTTTTACACGCAGGCCATGGCCAAGCCGCATTCATTACCTGACGGTAACGACTGGCAGTCTCCGGGCACTCAACAGCATTGTCCGGAAGAAGAAACATCCCGGCCTCGCGCTCATCAGAATCCAGCCCTGATCTCCCGAAATCCCCCTTTAACGCCCCCTCCACTGGGCTACACCTCCAGCCCAACTCTGCCGCTGCCAGCTGCAACACCCACTCGGCCCCTCCTCTGACGGCTGCGGCTTCCCAGTGGGTCAGACACCTGCGCCGTGTGCCCGGGACCTGAGCCCTCTCCCCGGCCGCTGAACGCAGCTGCGCGGGTGGCACCGTGACCGGCCAGGTCTGCCGGTGTCAGAGCTGCAGTTAACCTCGCACCTCTTGCACCTCTGCTCTCCGGCCAGCAGGGAAGCGCCTTCAAGGGCAAAGAATACTGCAGCACTTTGCTTCTCTCATTGTGTGGACGATACAGTGCCCTCGGTTATCTTTCTGTGCATCGGGTATTTTACGTCAATCCACTCATGTTTCTCAAACAGGTCAGTAACAACGTACTGCCTGAGACAGCTATGTGACAGGGTCCCCAAACGGGGCACAGAAGCAGGGTGTGCAGGCTTGGAGGCCGGCTCTGCAAGGAGAACACTTGGGCAAGCCGCAGTTTAAGCTCCCCGTAAGAGAGGGAAGCTGGCCGCTGGGGGCCTCCGTGAGCCACCTGGATGGATGGAGGAGGTGGCCGCAGCCTCACTGCTGTGGCCTCACTACAGACCCGCTGTCCTACAGACGGCTGGGATGGAAGCTCGGAGGGAGGACGACAGCAGAGGGGCGACCCAGTCGAGGCGGTGCGGGCCGGCCTGCTGAAGACCCTACTCCCGACTCGGGCAGGGGCTGAGCTCGCCCTTCGTCTAGGGAGCCGCTGAGTGCTCTGAATGGAGAGACATGAGGCTGGTCACCTGCGACTCACGTCCCGGCCCCGGCAACCCTGCTGTCACCGCCCAGGGGCCATTCTCGGCTCTTCCCTGGGTTTCCACTGGCGCCAGGTGCGCAGGTGTTGCTCCTACCCCTGCCGGCCTCTGCTCCAGATGCTGGGGCCCCTCAGGAGCCCAGCCCGGCCCGTCCTCAGCCTGCTGCACTCCCGGCTCATCCACTGCCCAGGCGCTGGCCCTGTGCACGGGGCCTGCATGTCAGCCGGGGTGGTTCACAGGCCTCAGCCCCTGCACCTGGTCTCCTGGCTGAGCCGGATGGCTGCCCTTCCCTCGCACCTCACAGTCCCGGTCCTAAGGCCCCTGGCCCCTCTAGGCTGAATCCAGATCCAGACTTCTCCTCTGCCCTCGCCCAGCCCGAGGTGCTCTAGACGTGGGGGTCGCCTCTCCCTGCGCCCCACGGCCCCTGCCCCTGAGCGTGGCCTGGCCCGGCCCTGCTGGTTGTCGCACACAGCTGCTGAGCTCTTTCACGCCCTGTCAGGCTTGCGCCACCTCTGGTCACTGCGGCAAAGGTGACCCCAGCCAGGTCCGGCCCGGGCTCCTCTGTTCCCCACGCCAGCACCCTGGCCACTGGCTCACAGTGCCTCTCCTGTCATACCCGAGGACGAGTTTCCCTTTCGCCTGCCTTCCCACGGGAGGGTTCATCCTTAGCCCAGGTTGGCAGCACAGTGACCGCTGGACATGGCCGAGCAGCGGACACGCGAAGGCCAGTGTAGGCAGAGGAAGAGGCGCAGACTTGCTGCCAGTGAGGACAGTTGGTTCTCAGCAGGCCCCCGGGGCCGGCCCTAAGGCAGTCTCCTCCTGGCGGCCACATCCATCCCCTTCTCAGGTGCTGGGCGCCACCCCCGCCCGATGCTTTCTGTCCCTCTATGAAGTCCATCCTGCCTAAGAACGCGATTTATTCTAGAAAGGGAGAAAAGTCCGTTTCTGGCCAAATCTCAGTGGCAAGTTAGGGCTTTTTAGGAGACCAGCTGCGTCTTCTGCTGCACGGCCCACCCTCGGCCCCTTGAGAGCTGAGGGGCTTGGAGGCCGCCCTGAGGAGAGGGCGCCAAGCGTCCGCCTCAGTCTCGGGGTCTCTACATCTTACAGGTGGGACACGGCCACCCCGCCGTGGGTCTGGATTTCCGCTTCCCGTCTGGGTGCTTTTTCAGCCACCACTGTGCATGCTGTGACTTGACTGCACTCAGCTGTCCTGGCCTCGATGCCGTGTGGTTTTTATCACCAGGTTCTCGTGCTCGGTCTCACAACCAGGCCCAGGCGACCTTCTGCCGAGTCCTCCTGCTGCTGTGCCCCCACTGGCCCTCAGTTTATGCTGTGTCATCCACGACCGTCTTCCTGGGCCAGGTGATGGCTGTCACTCCTCTGAAGCTCTAACCCTGAGCAGGGCGCCAGGCTCTCAGCCAGAGCCCAGCCTGTCTTCTGGCCTCCTCGGGGGCCCAGGGTGGGGCACCACCCTGGGAGCTATGTGACCCCGAGATCCCGGCGACGCCTGCCAGTCACAAGGTGGCAGGGGACCCTCCTCCCATGCCGCTGAACATGGACACCAAATGGTGCCATAATGCCAGCGGCCTATGATGCCATGATTTCACTGGCGTGAAAACTAACACGCCCTCTGCCACCTCCTCAGCCTCGGGCAGACTCCCTGGGCTGACTCTCCTGGGACTCCGAGACAAACCTGGAAGCAGGGCTGGAACAGCGAGGCGGCTGTTTGCATGGAAACGCCCCCTGCTAATGAAGTGGGCGAGGGGGAGCTGACCTAAATACTCAACACTGACAGGAAGTGATGGAATCGTGGAGTTATTCTAAGAAACAACTATGAACAATGCAGAAATACAGTGGACCCTTGACTTTACGAACTCAATTCATTCCTGAGGGCTGGTTGTAACTCAAGTTGGTCAATGAAGGCTCAGGCTCCTCTACACAGCCTTCAAAGTCTCTCTCCTGTGCAGAGGCAGATCTCAGTGTCCTCAGGGAGACACTGGCCCAGGATTTCTCAGCCCCACACAGGAGAGGATGCTGTCATGTTCCTTCCAGAACTCTTTAAGGGTTAAATTTGTGTCTGAGACCATCTAGAAGCACAAGCAGCCAGCATTCGGTTCGTAACTCCAGACTTTGGTCATAAGTTAAAACTAAAATTCTGGGCATAACCCAAACTGTTTGTATGTCAGTCTGGCTATAACTCGAGGGTCCATTGTATTTAAAGTGTATATGTAAAAATAAAAGTAAATGCACATGAAAATATCAGCACTTTGCAGAGCACACCTGGGCAGTAACATGGACACATAAAAGATGATTTTCTTATTAAAAAAAAAAAAACACCAAAATTCTTTTACAGGTGTGGCAGTGGATGCTTGTTATCCCAACACTTAAAGAGGCTGAGGCAGGAGAATCACCTGGGCATTCGAGCTGGGGAATGGAGCTCAGTGGCAGAGTGCCCCTGGGTTCCATCCCAGAGTACACATTTTTTGTTTACGGTGCTCTGCCAATGCTCACAAAAAATGTGGGGAGAGCTCCTGCCTGGGGGGACCCTGGACTCATGTCTCACTGGCTCTGATGCAGGAGTGGCCTGAGGGAAAGGCCAGGGACGCCGGAATCAGGCAGGCTTGAATCCTGGTCCCGCCACTTAGCTGTGGTGTGGACCCTGCATGAAACATTCGCCTCTCCTGGCCCACGTGGCCTCTGCTGGGAGCTAGACAGCCTCGGCGGGGCCGGAGGGGCCGGTGACAACGCCCGTGGTCAAGGCCCTGACAGACCCCAAGGCTGGTTCCCTCTGCCCTCCGCTTACCTGGGGCTGGAGCTTTCCTGCTTCTTCCCCAGACTCGTGATGGGAGTCACCGCCTGCAGAGCCGTCTGGTTCAGCCTGATGGCCACGGCCTGGAAGCCAGGGGACACTGCTCAGTGGGTGGGGACGGGCAGGGCACGGGGAGAGGGGGGCACGGCCGCTCCTTACCTCTGGGTCCTCCGTCAGGTAGATCTGCCTGGAGATGTTGTTGATGGCGCAGATCCACTGTGGGGGAAGAGAAGCCCTGAGCCCTGCATCACCGCTGCCCGGGAGGAAGGCGAGACAGCAGGCAGGGCACTAGTTACCTCCTCATTCTCCTTCCTGCTCTCGGCCTGGAGGATTATTCCCCTGGAACAAAGCAAGTCCAAGTCAGGGCCGCAGCTCTCAGACTGGGCGTACTCAGCACCAGCTGACAGCGCGGGTCCTAGAAGATGCTCAGCGCCTTCCCACGTAAGCGAGAAGGCTGCTGAGCCCAAGTCTGACTCCAAGTGGGGAACACATCCTGTCGCCCCGCCGGCTCCACCCACATCCGGGCACCAGCCTGTTTCTAAGCACTGCGAAGTCTGTAAGTGGAGGCCTAGGCCCGGGTGGGTGACAGCAGCATCCCCCCAGCCTCTGCTCCGTCCTTTGGTCCTCTCATTGGTGGCACGTGGGCAACAGACCTCATCCCTGTTTTGTACGTGAGGGGCTGGGACCAGAGCTGGAACTGCACAGGGCCGCAACTAGGACCCGAGGAGGAGGGGCGCGCTGACAGCCTGGGGAGGAGATGCCCCACCGTCTGTGCCCCGAGACAGCAGGCCGGCCCTCCTCCGAAGGCGCAAACAGACCTCACCAGGCGTGGCCCCGCAGGAGCCCGAGATCCAAAGGTCACCGTCCCTAAAGGCCCCCAAGCCCACAGTGGCCCGTGGCTGGGGGCAACCCGGAGGCTTACGATTTCCCGTTGGGGGCCGTGATCTGGAAGCAGTAGCGCCGGTCCTCGCAGTCCACCGCCATCACCGAGCAGTTGTCCAGGTCCTGGATGAGCCCCCCAGCCACGGCGCCCCGGGGCTGGCACAGGAGGTTCCCGCCTTGGGTGAAGAAGTAGAGCCGCTCCCAGCTGGTGCTCACCAGCCCCGTTTTGCTGTGGGAATGGAGTGCAAGAGCCATCAGCACCAGGAAGCGCGGGCCTCTGTGCCCACCACGGGCTGCATGCTGAGAGCCAGGGGCCTGAATGATCCAGACGCTGTGGGCACTGCCCCCGGGCAGTGCCCGCCCCAGGCCCAATATCGGGCACGTGAGCAGGACAGCCCTGCGGCACCTCAGCCCACAGACAGCCCAGGCGCCCCCTGTCCCGGGGCCCCCACCAGCCTGGACTGTGGTCTTCTGGGAGATCATTCTGCCTAGGGGAGGAAAAGGGAGGCCCTGGGCAAGGAACACAGGACTTGCGGAGTTTTTATCCATACAGAACTAAGGGGACACTTGGCTCATGATATCCAAGGTCCACGGGCACGGCTCTGCCTGCAGGAAAGAGCTGCAGATCCTCTGCAGATGTCCCCCGCAGGGGACAGCAGACACAGCCACGCAACTCTGCACCGCCCAGGAGGAGCTGTGTGTAGGGTGCTGGGGGTCCTCACTGCCCAGGGAATTCCTAAAGATGGCAACAGCTGAGACTGGAAAGCTTCCGCCCTGCCAAGATGACCGAGTTCACTCCTGTGACAACACTGTCTGAGGCAGGGGTGGCTGCTGGAGTGAGGGATCTGGGCTCGGCCTGGCCAGAGAGCCTGACGACCCCACACACCCTGGTGTCATGTGTCTGCTCCGCCCTTCAGTGTTCAATGCCCGATGCCACCTGCATGGACCACAGGCTGCCCAGCCTCGTGTGCCCACCCAGAGCTCTGTCCAGCTGGCTAGGCCCTGGCCTGGGACAGTAACTCAAAGGACCCAGACGACAGCAACTGAGAGCCGTCCATTTACAAATGGCCTCAGCGGTGAGAGAGGGGAGCGTCCTGAGCCCTGGGGCCGGGTTCTGGCTCACAGCTGTTTCCTGCCCTGTCTCTCCCTGCACCCAGTCAGGTGCCTCCTGTGGCTGGGTGGGGGTGCTGGGGTTCCAGTTGTCCTCACCCAGCATCCCCGCCCACCCTTGGGCGGACGGGCACATCCTGGGAACAGGGCGTGAAGAGGCAGGCACTGCACTCACTTTCTCAGATTAAGGTACCCGGCCTTCTGGATGAGGTTCCGGTTGATCTCGGGGGCGGCCACATCGAAGTCTGGGGTGTACACAGACTCATCCACAGACAGCAGCTCCTGCTGCGACACCCGCATCTTCTCCGCTTCGGCCTCCAGCTCCACCTGGATGCTTCCGACAGAAGGTGACAGGTCTGTCACTGGTCCTGGGCCAACTCCGCACCGCTAGGAAGCAGGTGGCAGGGCCCTCATCACGCCGAAGCTGCCTGCCTTGCAGACAGAGCCGTCAGCTCTGCGCCGGCTAACTCACAGGCTCCAGCTGTGCCATCCCCCACTGCCCAGGTTGGGGTGCCCAGCTGTAACCCCAGCACTTGGGAGGCCGAGGCACGAGAACATTTGAGGCCAGCGTGGGCTACACAGTGAGTTCAAGCCCAGCCTGAAGACACGAGACCTTGTCTCAAAAAAAAAACACGAACAAAAGAATGAATCCCGCCATGGCGTGCCCGAACCCAGGTCACCTTCAGGCTGGCAGGAGGGTCCATGTGCAGTGCCAGAGCTCCAGGGTTCAGGAGAAGCCTGGTGAGCCCAGCCCAGGAGGGCAGGGGCAGGACAGAGTGGGCACAAAGTGGCACCAAGGCACAGCAAGGGAGCCAAGGGCAGTGCTTTACATCGATGCTGACCACGAGGCACCCGCTGGCCAGGGCCACCCACAGGGTAACCGATGCCCTCGGTGCTGAGCTGTGCCCTGGCGTCTGTGTGCGCATGCGCCAAGGCCGGGAACGCGGAAGTTGGAGCTTCTGCCCTTCCGCCCACAGCGAGGCCCTGCCAGGCTCGGGCCCAGCCTGGCCAAGGTAGGTTATCACGTCCCGGGCATGGCCCACCTGTGAGAGCAGGCACACTGGGGAGGCCACGTTCCTCCTCCACTGTGCTGGGAGGACCAGGGTCGTGACATTAAGATCAGAAGCCAGCAAACCCAGTGTTTCTGCATGAGCCTCAGGACTGTCCATCCATCCATCCATTCATTCATTCATTCATTTGACACAGGGTCTCCCCGAATAGTTCAGGCTGGCCTTGAACTCACGATGTGACCCAGGCTGGCCTCAAACAGCGATCCTCCTGTCTCAGCCCCTGAGTGCTGGGATCACAGGTGTGTGCCACCACTTCAGGTGAGGACCATACCCTGAGATTCGGGTTCAGCAAGGAGGGCAGCAGGCACACAGGGCTGCACCGAGGGCCACGTTACCTTTGAACCATGTCTGTTGCAGAGGAGAGGAAGCTGTCCATGCTCCTGGAAAACATCTCTGCGCCCTTCTTAAAAAAGTGAATCTGAAAAGCAATGGCGAAACCCTAAAAGCATCCTGGGAAGGGGACCACTGGGGTCCCTAAAGGTGGCCCGTGTGGTGTGTGTCCTTGTTGCTAGCAGCTCTCTACAGAGCCTGCACACACGGGGTGACCAAGTCCCAGGTCCAAGGGGACACCGCCGTCCTGCTGAAAGGGGAAGGGCTGAGGCGAGGCAGCCTGAGACCGGGCCTGGGGCTGCAGCCACCCGGGAAATGACCAGCAGCAGTGACTTCCTGTCTCTAGCACCAGGCAGGTGTGTGGCACATCACACATTCTCCCACCCAGCAAGGGACGCCCTGCCCTGATGGCCATCACGTGACCACACACTCTGGAGCTGTGCACAGCAGTGAACTGAGGAGGGTGTGGATGGGGACTCGGCTGGGCGCTCCCTGCACAGGGAACTGGGCCAAAGGCCTTCAAAGGCCTCTCTGCATGGTGACACAGTGCGAAGGGATCATGTGCAGAGGGCAGCGGCCTCCAGGACTTGGGGACCATGCGGTTTGAAACTGGACCTGTAGCTGCTGACTCTGGTACCGAGGGAAGGGACCCTGCCTCCCTCCCTCGCCTCCTGTAAGACTCCCCCTTCCCAGAAGCCTGGGGGCCCAGCACAGCCTGCCTGATAGCACACAGGAAGAGGGGACAAGAACACTTCCGGTACCACTGACGTCCTCGGCCAAACTCTGAGAAGCTCAGCTTCCCACTCTTCTCTGGCCACAGCCTCAGAAAGCCTGGACACGATGTTGGCACTGCTGTGCGTGACAAGCCTGCCAATGGGTGGGAGGTCACCGAGACAGACAGCAAACTCAGCGGACACTCATGCTGCTGCACCCTGCCTGGATCCGGAAGTGCACCTTGCTCCGGGTGGGGGCGCAGATATGGGGCTCACCCCGAGGCCAGAGGCACAGTCAGCAGGGCTGGCTTCCTCCTCCCGACACCTCGGGAAGGCGTGGATGCCAGGGTCCTCAGTTACACGGCAAAAGCAGCCGATGGCCATGCAGGGCGAGTCCTGGCCCGTGACCTCTGAATCATACAGAGATCACCGCTGCCCTGCACTGCCAAATGTCAGTGATGCTCATCACTTCAGTGAGCGTCCCAGGCTGTCTCCCTCCCCGGACCCTCTTCTCTAGAGTTTGTCCTGCATGGGTCTGGGCTTCTGCTCCTCAGGGCAGGGGCTCGCCTGACCCCTAGGGAAATCTGATGAAAGGAAGGAAAGGCACGGGCCTCTGCACCTCATCACCTGGCGCTGACCTACTCCAAGCGACACTGGAGTTCACTCTCTGTGCTCCAAGCCCAGACACAAACTACCCGGCCTCAGCTTGTGGGTGTCAAGACTGAGTCAGGTGCAGCTGAAAACCTGTCTAACGAGGGCCACAGAGGGCGGGGCTGGGTCAGCACCCCTCCCTGGGGTGGGTGGTGCCGAGCACCCTGAGTCAGTCTCTGCCCAGCCAGAAAGGTGGGGGCCTAGTACACCTCGACCTCTAAGGGCCAGGAGGAGGGGAGCAAACACTCCGCCCCCTCCACAAGACTCCGTGTTTGGCAACCCTCTCTAAGAAATGGACTGCAGTTTTCAGCAGGATTTAAATACTCCACAGGGGAAGGGACTAACTGGTCCTGTGTCTTGAAATCCTGACACTTTTTACAGGAAAAACAGAATGCACCATCCTCAGTCCTCCAAGCGGATGTGCCTGCCACCCAGCAAGGACAGTGCCTCATGGGTCCCGAGCGAGGTCTGCTCTTCTCTCCCTGTGGCCAGCCAGCAGCACTGGCTTGGAAAGACTGGGCTGGGACAAGTGGCATAGTCCTTGGCAGCAAGATGGAGCCGGCTGGCCACCAGCCTGTCCCCTGGGCCTGTGAGGTCCCTCCTCCCAGCAGCCACTCTGGGCACCGACTGCTCACCCTGCAGCCTTTTGGCTTCTGGGACAGTAAATCCTGCTCCCTCCCTGGCCTGGCCAAGAGGCAGGGACTGTCGACCCAGGGACGGCACCCACGACAGGAGGAATTAACAAACACAGCACTGTTCTGTAGCAAAGCCAGGTGCCCTCCAGGTCGGGGTGCAAGCCAGTAGCAAAGAAGAACGGGCACCAGTGCAGTGCCGGTCCCAGGTGCCCACCTCAAGGATGCTCATGGCTCCCGAGGGTTCAGTCCAGTTTCATTCAGGTGACTCAGAAGAGTCACATGGCTCTGTTTAAATGTCCCCTCCGGGGCACAAGCTGACGTCAGCCAGCGCCCCACAAACCATGCAGCTCCCATATCCAGAGAGCTGGGTGCAGATGCTTGAAGACCCGCTCTGTGCCCCTTTTCCCTGGTGGAAGTGATGTGTTTCTTTTGACATATTTTACTAATATGTTATAAAAGTAAAATGTTTGTATGTCAGCTATAAAAAGTGGCAATTTCATTTTTATCAACACTTTACTTCCTCACATCCCCTTCCGTTCCTAGATCGCCCAGTGAGAGAAGGCTCCGGGCTGTTTCTCATGTGCCAAGTGCAACTTTGAAGTCAGCAATACGGGGCAAAAACAGGGGAGGGTGGGGCCACCAGCCTGACAGCCCCAGCTAGCCCCGGCCACCTCCCTGTGCCCTCACAGTGGGGCCTCCCTGACTCGCTCCTTAGGCCGCCAAGTCGGCAGGAGGAAGCCGAGATTCTCTGCTCTCTCAACGGCACTGGTGACACTGTCCAGGGCAGCAGAGGTGAGACACTGGCCCTAACTCAGGGATGCAGGGTGGATGGCGACTCCTGAGGGTGGCCCTGACCACACACCCAGAGTACACAGTGCCACACAGCCCGGGGTCCATGCCGCTCTCCCAGCCTGAGCCCCCACCTGCTTCTGGAGCACTGGACCAGACCTGGCTTTCATGTGGCTCAGAGACGAAGGATCACACGGGTTCCTCCCAAGGAAGCCTGGGATGCAACCATTGCTTCTTGAGCACACGACCTTACACGGCCAGCTAGAAGGCGTGGCCGAGATACCCTGGCCGAGACAGTCCAGCCAAGGTGGCGCAGCCTGGCTGGACGCTCCCCAGAGTGCTGAGCCCCAGGAAGCATCTGCTTTGCTCAGCTCCTCCCAGGGGCCGACACATTCCCTCCCTACCTGCTCACGGGCGAAGCCTATCATGGGCTCCATCATGGCCATCTGCTTCCGGTACTGCAGCGCGTTGAGGGCACAGTAGTACTGCAGGGACGACAGGTGCTGCTTCTGCCGCGCAGCTGCCACCTCCTTCCTGACCTCGGCCTTCACCTGATTCAGAGTGAGGGAAAACTTCAGGCTGTGTGCTGTGTGACCGTTCCGTAGCAGCACGTGACCTGACACACTTGGATAGCCGTTAGGGCCAGTTTTGTAAGAAACACAGTAACACTTGATAAGGTTCCATCTCAACATTAAAGAAGGTCCCAACCAAAAATCCAAGCTCCCAGAGCAACAGCAGCTCCGAGCCCGTGAGGCCGAACCGAGGGGAAGCCAACAGCTTCCTGGTGGCAGTAATAGCACAGCACTGCTCCAGGAGAGCCCCGGGCAGCCGCTGAGAGCCAAACACGGGGTTCACTGGCAAGACTGCAGGGTGGGGGAATGGTTAGGTTCAGGGAAACCTCGGGACAGAAGTAACAGTTCTCTGCACGAAGACACTCACTCTCCTCTATCTCGGCCAAACAGCCGGAAATCAGGGGCTGAAGAATCAGAGCAGACCCAGAGCCGAGCACCAGGCGGCTGCTAAGGTCCCTGTGGGACTGTCATTTCACGGGGTTCCCGAGCTGCATTCAATAAATCAGGCTGGAAGTCAGGATAGAGAAGCGAAGGCCTCCTGAGAGCCAGAATAATTCTGAGAGGATTTAGAGGAAAAAGAAAGCAAGGCGAGACACTGAAGCCGAGCGCTCTCGGCTGGCAGCCCCGAAGGGAGGGTTATGCTCACCTTTTCGTTCTCCTTCTTTTTAGGGAGCCGGCTGTACTTTGCCATGGCAAGGTCATGATCTGAAAAGAAAAGGAGGAGGCAGGGTCCGAGAGGTGGAAAGCGAGGACTTTCACTCAGCACCACCTCCCACCCCTGCGGCAAGGAGGTGCGGCCTACCATCGCTGGCCAGTCCAAAGAGATCCTTCAGAGTGCTGACTTCTGCACAGGGGAAGAGGGAACAGCTTAGAGCAAGGAAAAAGAAACCAGTCAGCCCAGAGGCGCTCTGCTTTCCCAGACAGTGAGCGTCCACTCGGCCCAGCCCTGGCCCCTCCAGTCTCTCTGCCAGGCCTGGCCGGCAGCTGGCCCCTGCTCTCCCCTCAGGCCCGGTGCCCTGCTGCCCTGGGAGGAGCTCACATCTGGGGACGCAGGCAGAACGGTGATGGGGTTTGTCACGCAGACCTGGAGGGTAAACTTCAGCTCTGGTCCTTGGCCCCTAGTGAAGGATCTTAATCCTTCTGTACTCAGCATGGAGTCAGGACCGGAACCCAGAAGGACCGGAACACCACGGTGCTGTGCTAATGACAAACTGTGACACACCCAGCACACTCCACTTGCAACAAGCCAGATCCCACACACATCACCCAATGGTGCGATACCTGTCCTGCATAAAGATGGCTCAATAAGCCAAAGACAACAAGGTCACTGACAGCAATAAATGACCAAGATTAAAAATGTGAAAACAGGCCGGGCACGGTGGCACACGCCTATAATCCCAGCTACTCGGGAGACTGAGGCAGGAGAATCACTTCCAGTTCAAAGCTAGCCTGGGCTGCACAGCAAGACCGTGTCTTAAAAGAAAAAAGAAGAATCACCATGTGGGGAGCGAATGATGTGTCGGTCATGCTGGCCTGAAGACAGCCCCTGTCACTATGTGCCCCCGATGCCAGCCGTGTCCCTTCAGCCAGGCCTCAGACTCACCCTGGCCCTGCCTGCAGGAGTGGGGCTGGGCGACTTCTTCCTAGCAGACATGGGGTTTGCTTGGAGACGACCCAGCGCACTCCCAGACTGCGTGTGGAGGGGCTCTTTCTCAGGAGCGCGGGGTCAGACTCCAGGTGGGACTGGGCAGGCGGTCACAAAGCCTGCGCTCCAGGGGTCTGGACTCAATCACCAGCAAGTGAGCTGCAGGGAAAAGCCCGCCTCCTGCTCCTCGAAGGCTCTGCACACCAGCCCAGGGGAGGAGATGGCAGGACTCAGCATCTTACAGAATAAACCAGGGCCGCCAAACCGGCCCAGGAGGGCTTCTGCCCATGGCCCATGCCCGGCACGGGGCTTCATCTTCAACAGGAGCCGCCAAGGCACCTGCCGCTTTTCTGCCTAGAAGCCCAGTACTGAACAGATCTGGGACTCAGGTGAAGGCTTTTTCCAGTCAGCAATTTGTTTTTCTCTGAGAGGTCTTCAAATACAGGGTTGTTTGTTTTGGGGGGGTTGTTTTTGAGACAGGGTCTCACTATGTAGTTCAAGCTGTCCTTGAACTCACTCTGTAGCTCAGGTTGGCCTCAAACTTGTGGTGATCCTCCTGCCTCAGCCTTCTGAATGCTGGGATTACAGGGGTGTGGTACTACGTCTGGCTTCAAACACAGTTCTTTATCTCTCAGTAATAAACACTGTCCAGGAAATAAAAAAGAACTGTAGGTCTAGGAGGTCTGGATTCCCTTTCCTAGTATTTTTCCAAGCCTATTAGTTCTTTTTTATATTCATTCTTTGACTACTTTCCCTTCCAAGAGATAAAATTGCTCTGACGTTTTACTCCAGCTGAGGAACTGAAAGTCTGCACGGGCTGGCCAGGCTCTTGGACGCAGTCGCAGACACCCGAGTCACCAGGGCAGGGGGGCACCTGGACGCTCGGCCACACGGAGCACCATCCAGGACCAGCCTCTCACCATGTGGGGTGGGGGCAAAAACACATTGAGCGTTTACATCTTCAAATGTTATTACAGTAAAAGGCAGGCTTGTGGATCCCCTCCAAATCTCCCTCCCTTCACACAACTCATCCCGTCGTCCTTGCCACTTCCTGCAGCAGCTCCGGAGTCCTCTCTCCTGCACTGTCCCGGCTGCCTCAGTGTCCGAAGTAGATTCAAAATGTCCCCCTTTCCTGGTCATTTTGGCTCTGGGGAAGACCCAGGAGTCACGCGGTGCCAGGTCGGTGAGTCAGGTGGAGGAGAGAGGACAATCAGGAAGTTTTTACTCGACAGAAACTGCCAGCTGCTGCGACAGTGGCAGGAGGATGGGGTGAGTTGCTAGAGGCGAGGGGAGCACTGAGGGCGATCGATGGCCCCGTGTCCTTTACTGCATGACATCTTTCCATTCAGACACTCCCTGTTTTATCACATCTCGTACTTTCCAAAGCACTCACTGTTCCCAGGACAGAGGCCTTACCAGCACCTGAAACACGCCCGGTCACTGTGTGCCTGTGTGCTCGGCTGGTGCTTACACCACAAATGCCAGGAAGCCTTCCTAGCCCCCGCCCAAAGGCCACCGTCGCCCCTCAGGACACCACAGAGTGCGCAGTCACACCCTGCCGGGAAGCCAGCGCCCAGTTCTCGTACCCGTGAGGTCCTTCTCCCGGAACTGGATGATGGGCAGGACCATGGTGTCGGCCAGCTGCTTGGCCAGCTCCGTGTGGAGAGCGTTAAGCTGGAAGAGAAAGAACTCTCCTGAGGTCAGGGGCTCGAGTCCCTGAGGGCCACACCACACTCGCTGAGGCTAACAGCTCCACCAGGCTTCCTTAGCAAAGAGAAACCTTCATAAGGAAGCACAGGACACAGGTCAGGAGGTGCCCAAGGTGAGACGCAGGCTGGGTGCGGGAACACACGCCTGTCGTCCCAGCACTCGGAGGCTGAGGCAGGAGGGTCAGAAGTTTCAGCTGAACCTGGGCAACGCGACAACTTAGCAAGACCCCATCTCTCAATTTAAAAAAACGTTGGAAATGTAGCTCACTGTGAAAGTCTTGGGTTCCATCCACAGTACCGAACCAAAAAAGAAAACAGAAAAGAAACGTCGGTTCCAACTGGCGGGGCCGGGTGACGCTTGCTCTTGCTCACGGTGTCTCCGAACCCCTTGCTGTGCGAGCCAAACCGGCTCTGTATTCTCAGGGGCCACACCCGCCCGGGAGCCGCTGCGTTTGCTGGCACCGTTTGCTGGCACCGCCGGGCCCTCAGGCTGCCGCCGCTGTCTCAGGAGGGGCCAAGGCACAGGGCAGTGCTGGCCGTGGGTCTCGGGCTCGCGGTGCCCGATGACTGCGAAGGGCAGGGGCCGTGTGGGGCGTCAGCCGTCTCATCGGTGGCTTCTCGCTTCTCCTGCTTTCTCCCGTCCACCTCCCGGGCTGACTGCAAGGGCTTCAGAGCAGGAGGCACCGTCGCCGGGTGCTACTGCAGGGCACTTCCTGTGCCGCCCTGCAAGCCAGGCGGCTCCCTCGTCCCCTCCACGTGCGGCGCGGACTCCGAGCTCCACGGCACAGCTGGGCTCTGCCCCGGGTGCTGGGGCTCAAGTCTGCGCCCTCCACACACGGCCTGGACATGGCGTCGTCCCGGGTCTTTGGGCCCCGGGGGCCTGGGTGTCAGTGGGACGTGGAGGGAGGCGACGTGTCCGGGACTTCGCTGCAGCCAAGGGGCCGTCACCCTCTGTCATGCAGCGGCTGGGCTCAATTCGCACCGCACGTGCCCGCCGGGTGTGGCCCTCCGGGGCTGCTCTGAGCCCCCAGACCCGCTGTGCTCAACTTGCGCCAATCCAGGGAGCACCCGACGGCATCGCCGCCCCCCTAAACGCCGGGGCCGTCCGTGGGGGCCCCCGAACGAAGCCAGGCCGGCCACCCCCTCCACCAGGACGGATGGATGCGGCAGCGGCGTCCGAAGCTCCCGACTGGGTGCCGTGCGCTCGGTGCCAAGTTTTCCTGGCGGTGCCACTGCTCACAGGTGACAACGCCAGCACGCAGGAGACCCGGCGGCTTTCCAGGGCCTCGAGCTTCCGCCAGCCGGAGCAAACCGCCCCGGCCACTTCCTTCCCGATCACCCCTCTAGGATCCAGGGCTGTGTCGCCGGGGGGCCTCGCTGTGGGGCTTCCGAGACGCTGCCAGGACAGAGGCTTCTCAGCACGGAGCACGGAGCACGGAGCACGGAGCCTCTGCTCGGGAGGGCAGGGCAGGGAGCCACCCCGCCTCGGCGCTGCGGGGCCCCTCGCGGCCTCTTCTCTGCGCGGCTTCTGAACGCAGGGCGGCTGACAGGAAGAGAAGCCCGGAGCGGAGCGGGGCGGGCACATCTGGGAACCCGGGCCGCGCACCCAGGTCTGCTCCAGGATGTGACCCCCAGCCACTGCTTTTGGGGAGCTGAGCCCCACAGAGTCCCCGGGACTCACGAGGACCATCTCTTCCGTTAATCACGAGCCACGTCCGTCTCTACTTGCGTTGCTTTACTCTTTAATGCCGGAGGTGAAGTATTTGTCTTGGAGGTTTTCGACCTGATCCAGGGCTGGGGAGAGGAAAGCACCTCCAGGGTCCTCTCCTCCTCCTAGGCCTAGGCCTGGGCAGCGGGCCGGACCGAGCCCCTCTCATTGCAGTCTGTGGCAGTCGCAAAGGGCCGGCGTCAGCCCCACCAGCAGTCATGGCCGCCCAGAGCCTGGTCGTCAGCGTAGACCTTCGAGGGCGTCTCAGTGACGGGGCTCTGCCGAGCGCGGCCTCCCTCAGCTCACCGCTGATGAGAAACTGTGCGTGCACGTCCTGCTCGTCTTTCTCCCAGGTCAGCACACACGTCCCAGAGCCCCAGGAGGGCTGTGCCACTGTGGCACCGTGGAAAATTTGTGCTAGGTCTCCCACTGGCTCCGGGCCAGGACCCATACGCCCTGTCCTCTCCCAGCAGCCGGGGTGCAGGGGCATCTCTTGCCCTGACACTTGGCCTTTGAGGCTGGTTCCTGGCACAGAGCTCGAGATAGCTCAGGCCCTCCCGGGGATAGGAGTGTCCCCTGTCCTAGTGAGGCAGCCCTGGGGCTCCAGGACGGCACCAGTCACCGGCATTCTCCACCTATCCAGCTCTGAGAATCTGAGGGTCTGAAGAGCTCCGATCCCCCCCAGGGAGTCCGAGGTTCGGAGCCCTGGCCTCGAAGCTGGGGCCTGAAGCTGGGCAGTCTCAGGGGACTGAACCCTGAGCCTTGGATCTCAGGTTGCACTGTAGGCAGTGTCAGAATGGGGTCACACTGGTGACCAGCGTGGCGGTGGAAACACTTGGTCGTCTTCCTACTATTCAGTGGGACAGAAGACAAAGCTCAGTAAAGACAGGGAGGGCAACTTATTTGTCCTTCTAGCTCCACACCTGGAGTCTGCTTAGTAACAGGTGGCCAGATGTTTGTTGAATGAACAGTGGCTTGCTGAACTTATTTGCTGAATGAATGAAAACACAGTCAGTATGGCTTTATATGAATGCTAGCGCCCCATTTTGTAAACTAAGTGGGACAGTGGTGTGGCGCCTGCATTTTCTCTTCTGCTTCTCTATCATGAGTTTCTACTCTGAGTACATACTGCAGACTCCTTGGAAATGGAACACTTTTACCTACTGAATTCTTCGTGTTTTGCCAGGCGCTGGTAGTATTTGAGCTCTCATGATTTTTATAATCAGGAAGTACACACGCTTCCTGTAACAATCATGGCTTTTCAAATATCCCACATGTATCCCACGATGCAGCTACAAGAAACACTGTACCAAGCCCTGATAGTGGGTGGGACAGTGGACCCCAAGAGTGTGCCCCCCGAGACACCTGGCTAATTGGGAGCCGGGTCTTGGCAGATGTAAAGAAGGGCCGTGAATGAGGTCGCCCTGAATTTTTGACTGGGCCCTAAATCCACGTCACGAGCCCTTACAGAGGAGAAGATACAGACAGGGTAAGAAAAACGCAGGGCAGGGGTGTCCGTGAGGTAGAGTCAGACGCCCGGGTGCCACCACCACTGCCCGGGCACTGTGGAGCCACCAAAAGCGGTCGAGGCCTGGAGCGTTTGGGGCGTGAGCCCACAGACCTCGCCTCCAGCACGGGGAGAGATGACACTTGTTGTGTGACTTCCTACAGCGCCCACCCTCCCGGAAGCTGAAGTCCCGGAAGCCTCGCCTGGGACAGCTTTTCCACTCAGACTTCACGCTGTTGCTCCTGGTGACACCTGAGGACACCTGCAGACATCCCGGTGTTTCCCTAGGCGTCTAGCAGCGGAGAGAGGGCCCAAATCAGGAGGAAAGTTCAACACGAGTCGGACAGCAACTTCCCATGCTGCCATCTTACCTCTTCCACCACCTTGGAGAAACAGTGGAGTGTCGAGATGACTTCTTCATCACCTTTGCCAAGGGCAAAGTTCTAAGACGAAGGATAAAGAGCCAGGCGTTACCTGAACACGGAGCTGGGCACCGAGCATCTGCCACCCAGCCCCTGCACCCCACTTCCCTCCTCCAAGCAAGCAGGCCCAGGCCCACCCGGAGGGCGGGAGGAAGCAAGTGTCCACGCCTGGGCCTCAGGACCATGCAGCAGTTACCTGTTTCTCGTACGCCAGCAGCTGCTTGGAAAGCTGCTGTGTAGCCAGGCACATTTCATTCTGCAGGGAGAAGAGACAAATCAAGTCAGGTTTGTCATGGAGAAAGCCCCTCTCAGCATCCCTGAGAAGTGTGCGCCCCTGTGGGATGGTGAAACACCAATCCCGGCATCGCTTAGAAAACAAGACCGAGACAGGTCAGAAGGTAAAAGCCAGACCACACTTTGGGGCTCTCTGTAGGCCAGAGGGGACCGTGTTGCCTCCCTCGATGCCATGAGGAGCCGCCATGGCGGCACAAGGTCAGGCGACGGCTCATGGTGTTGCCTCCTGCTCGGGCACTGGGGAAGGCAGCATGGGGACAAACCGCAGGCCGTGTCCAGACACAGATGGGCTTGCAATGGCTCAGCGCAGAGCAGGCGGCACTCAGCAAGCGCCAGATGGATGGATGAATGAGTGAACAAATGAATGAGTGAATGAACAGATTAAGCAAGGCAGGGCGAGGCATCTAAACTTCGGGTCCAGAACAATCCCAGTGGAAACATCACTGACAGGGCTGATGAAATACAAGAGCTGAGAGGGAGCCCGTGACTGCCGCGTGCCTCCCGAGGGCTGCGTGGTCACCATGCAGGAGGAGGCTCCCAGCCGCTCGCAGGGGCTGGGCTGCTGCTCTGTGACCCACCAAGTCCCCTCTTCCTCCTGCGTGGGCAGTGCAGGGTTGGAGAGGGATTTGTCCACAACCTTGGCCTCTGCCTGAGGACGCGGCCCTGTGCAGGCTCCGCTGCGCCCCACACACTGCAGAAGCACTGTGAGCCAGTGCGGCAGGCTCAGGTTGCTAAGTGGAAACTGAGGCACAGGGAGGCGCGGTCACCCAGCCAGGGAACGATGGGTCTGTCTGATGCTAGTCGCTCTGAGATGCGACCGGTCAGAGATGAAGCCTCTGTGGCCCACTGCTCCACACGCATTCTGTGGAAAGGGTGGGCTTGGGTCATACGCTCTCAGCCCTAATATTCACGTCTGCTGTTGCAGCAAAAAAAGAGACTGAAACAGCATGGAAACGATGCATGCCACGGCTTCCTGTAGAAGTGGGAGGTCAGCATGTGCCAGACCGCTGCTGGCCCTGCAATGACCCTAATGTCCCCAAACCCTGCAGGCCCACTGCAGCTCCCTGGAGACATTCCTTAAGCTTTGGTCCCTCAGGTCCAGGAACACTTTCTATTCTTCTAGTTCATTCCTTTCTTTGTCTAACTTGGAAATGGCATCCCCCATAGCTGCATCGGTGTCGTTCACAGACCCGTCAACAGACTGGGGGACCACCCTTGTCTTAGTCACTTCCGGTGCTGACACATGGTGCCCGACACCTGCAACTTAAAGGAGGAGCGGCTTATCTTGGGTCAAGGATTTTAGAGGACTCAGTCCAGAGGTGGCTGGTTCAAAGGGGCCTGGCGGAGGAGAGCTGCTCGCAGCATGGCGAACAGGAAGCCGAGAGAGGAGGGGCCAGTGGCCACATCCAACCGGGCCCCCCTGAAGGCAAGGCAGCCCTAACTGTAACCCAACCACCATGCAGAGGTCCTGGCTGTGATCATGCAGGGCTTTAAGGGGATATTTGTGTATAAACTGACACCCCACAGGCCACCTCAGTTCTTCAGAGTCTGCTGGCCAATGCTCCCCATGTCCTGGGAAAGCCTCGCAGGACACTGTCCACTGTCCAGCACTGGCGGGGAGGCCCTTGAGCACCACTGACCCAGCGCCACATGGTCCATGAGGAAGGGGCCACTTTCCATGATGGCTGGGCACAGTGGGACCCTGCCGTGTCCCCCTGGACCTGTCTCCTGCGAACGCAATCTCTCAGCGGCAACATAAGGCAATGCAGGTTCCATCTGCCATGATCATCACCCTGGGGACCAACCACACTCACAAGAGGTGTCACCCACCCAAAGGGACAAAGCTCGCAACGGGGCGTCCTCTGCACTGGGCTCACTGTAATCCTACTCCACTTCCTTTGTGGGACACACGGGGTCCTGACCTGGGGGCAGTGCTGGCCAGTGGCCCATGCCCAGGGAGGGGAGGGTGGGGAGCCGCATAGGTCCCTGCAACAACACTGCAGAAGCGGAGCTGCGGCGAGGAGCTGAATCAGGAACCACAGAGACATAGCCGCTGAGGCGGAGTCTCCCGTGCATACCGCTCACAGGGTGCAGAGGCCTCACACAGTCTCACATTGGCCCTGACTGCTCTCATCCCGTGGGACAAGTGAGCGTGTAGAGGTTCACAGAGGAAGCCCGCAGCTTACTGAAACTCAGATGCCTGGGAACTGGGAAGGCAGAGGCGGCCCAAAGCCCAAGTTCCCAACACCTTGCTGTTCCAACTGTAGAGTGTGATGGAGAAAACAGTGGATGCTCAGGTTTTTAAGAATTTATTACAGTAAAAGACACATCACCTTTAATCTCCCTCACAATTCTTCCCCCTGCTTCAAACACTCATTCCATCATCCTCGCTACTTTCTGCAGCAGCTCTGGAGTCCTCTTTTCTAAGCGGCTTTCGCTGCACTGTTGCGGCTGCCTCAGTGTGCTGAATTGATTCAAAAGATCGATCTTTCATGGTCATTTTTACTTTGAGGAAGAGCCAGAAGTCACACAGTGCCTGATCCCCTGAATAAGGTGAATGAAGACTATTATGACTATTATCCAGATGTCCCCAAAGACTCCTTGGCTCACAGGTGGGGCTTCAGGGAGGCCACTGGATGGTGGATATGTGACACTGGATCAGTCCACCGATGGGTTTATAGCTGGGTGTGATGCTGGGAGGTGAAGCCTGGTGGGAGGAGGTGGTCACGGTGGGCATGGCCTGGAAAGGTCTTCTCCCTCCTCCTCCCTTGATGGCTCACTGCTTCCTGCTACCCTGCCATGGACTGTTTCTCCTCTGCCAGGCTGCCCCGCCTTGGAGCCAACTGACTATGGACTGAAACCTCTACAGACTGTGAGCCAAAATAAACCTGTCCTCTTTTAACTTGTGGGTGTCAGGCATTTTGTTGCAGCAATGGGAAAGTAAGACAAGGATACACCATGATGTCTTTACGAGCCTGCCTTGCAATTGGATGGCACTTGGCAGTAGCCTTCACTACATTCTGATCACACCTTGTGAAGACACTCAGGAAAGAGGACTCCAGAGCTGCTTCAGAAAGTGGCCAGGACAAGGGGATAAGTGTGTTCAAAGTGAGGGCGAGGATTTTGAGGGGCGTTCATGGCAATATGTCTTTCACTGCAGTCAAATTTTATATAAACATTCACCGTGTATTCATCACCTCCCGTATCTAGCTAATACTCAGGTGGGCAGGAGGCCTTGGAGGGCCTACAGACCGGAACGCAAATCTCACACTTTCCTAGCCACAGCCCAGCAAAAGAGGTGGCCCAACACTCAGCTTCGGCACAGAGTCCGAGAGTGACATTCTCTCCACAGCGCCTCAGGTGCCCAACAGGCGCCTGCTGCTGAGCTACGCCTGGAGCAGGCTCTTGAGGCCCCGGGACAGCTCCCGGGCTCCAGCCACACTCTGCTGCATCCCGAGGCTCCTCAGGAACCTGCGCTGGGTGTGGCTCAGTGGGAGACCCCAGCTCAGCACCCACAGGCCCCTGGGTTCTGTGCCCAGCACTGCAAAGACCAAACCAAACCGAACCAAAAAGGCAGCACACCGAGGAGCAACTCGCAGACAGCAGCTCCTGGGCTAGCGAGGACCTCCCGGGGCAGGGGGGCAAGCAGCCAACAAACCCCAGGTGAGCTCTCGGC
Organism: Heterocephalus glaber; assembly: GCF_053883595.1. Taxonomy (NCBI): domain Eukaryota; kingdom Metazoa; phylum Chordata; class Mammalia; order Rodentia; family Bathyergidae; genus Heterocephalus; species Heterocephalus glaber. Next base: position 21,631,090 of record NW_028258357.1, read on the forward strand.
TGGGGAGGAGGAGATGGCCCCCGGCCGGCGCCCATTCGGGCACTGGCTTCCATCTGTGTGGCCGAGATGCAGCCTGAAGCCAGGGAGCCAACGGTCACTCATCACAGCGCTGTGAAGAACTGGACCCCTCTAGCGCACACGGAGACGGGCTTCTGCTAGGCCCCTTTGCAGCTCGGCTCCGGCACTTGGCTCCAGAGTAAGGTCGGTTCCAGACTTGAAGGCCTGGGTTCAAATTCTGGGTCTGCCACTCATCAGCTGTGTGACCTCCGGCCAGTGGCACAGCTTCCCTGAGCCGTCGTTTCCTCACCTGCGAGCACACACCTATGCTCACCCTACTCCTCTGCTTCAAAAGCTAAAGGAGACCACACTGACGGGACGCCCGGCCTAGCACATGGCTCTTCCATGCACTAATGTAAGTGCAGAGCTGGGTGTGGTGTGCACGCCTGTGATCCCAGCTCGGGGGAGGCTGAGGCAGGAGGATTGGCTGCGTTCAAGGCCAACCTGAATGACACAGGGAGATTCTGTCTCAAAAAAACGAGACAAGAACAGCTGCAGAGAGGGAGCTACGTTGGGTGAAGCCACTTTGCCAGAGGAAACTGAATGAGTCTAACCGTGGCCCTCACCTCAGAAATCTCCACACAAAGTCTACTTATTAAAAAAAAAAAAGAAAACAAAACAAAACAGAAACACCATTCTCATGGCCCTGATCTCCGAGGAGACAGTCGAAGCAAATTTCACTGTAAAGCCCAATGAAACCATTTTAAAAGATTAAAAAATGTCAAACCTTTTTAGGGAAGAAACAAATGGCATATTAAATGTACTGATCGTAAAATCTGTGTGGAGTGAACTCCAAGCGTGTACTGAAGCACCTGTCCACGCAGACTGAAGCTTTAAACATACGTGGCCGACAGCTGGAGACAGCTGAGCGTGCTGTGACCAGCCTCCGCTTCGTTACCGCGAGGAACACGCGGTGAGCGCTTCCTTCTCTAAGACAACCCAGCAGGAAGACTGTTCCCACCTCGAGCTTTGAGAGGCTTGTGATGGGAGGGACGGCTGCTGTAAGGTGATGAAAACCAGCCGGCTGGGTGGCCCATGCCTATAATGGTAGCACTAGGGAGGCTGAGGCAGGAGGATCACTGTGAGTTTGAGGCCAGCCTGAACTACATATGGAGACCCTGTCTTAAAAACCAACCAAACAGGGCCTGGATTTAGCTCAGTGGCACCACACCTGCCTCACAAGCACAAGGCCCTCAGTTCGATCCCTGGTAACAAAAACAAAGAAGCTGAAAGTCACTTACAGCCTATAGCTTCGTTCCAGAGCTTTAGCCAGATAAAATTTAAAACTTCCCCAAACCAGCCACAAGAAAGGAAACTTCTCACAGAACTTTCTCAGTTTTTTTCTGGCTCTTCCTTTTTCTCCAATAAAGAGCCAACAAACATTTGTTCCATCACGATCCATTATTTACCACATAATCTGTTTAAAATATCTTATACACAATTATCACTTATCAGCAGCATAAAGCTAGTTTCAAGATAAACTACATCTTGATTACTTTTTTTTTTGGTACCAGGGATTGAAATAAACTATATCTTGCTAAGTGTCTGTTCTTAAAAATGAAATCATAAAACTCTAATTCAACATGGTTAAGTATAAAGGACCTAAGGAATAACATGAAATAAACCAAGGAAACAAAACTCAGGAAGAAATCGAATGCAAACTCTGAAAAGTACTGCTATCTTAAAACACATATGCATCAAAGCAACTGGTCAAAGAGATTCTGAAGAGTTTTCTTTTTTAAATTAAAAAGGAACAAAAGAAAACACAACCTCCAAATTTTCCAGTAACCCTGATAAACCAAGTGAGCCGCCCTGCGGGTATCTACACAGCAGGTGCTGCAGGGAGCCAGGCAGCAGGGGTTTCTGGCCTCGGAGAAGCCCCGTGATGGTCATGTGCTGTGAACTCAAAGCTGGCTTCCAGCCTTTCAGAATGCAAGACCTACTTAATATTGGCAAAACCTAGTTTTTTGGCTCACAGGGAAAAAAACGCATGAGAGACTGCTTCAACTCTCCAAACAGAGGATTCAGCAGAGAGAAAAAGGGAGGGCAGAGGCAGTGGGCAGGGCCGACACATAACAGTCTCTAAGTCTGGGGGCCTGGAAGCCTTAACTGGCTTCACACAGTGACAGTATTCGGATTACTGAGGAGCAAGCTAGTTCAGACATAAGCCCACTAAAAAAAAGTTTTTAGGGCTGGGGATTTAGCTCAGTGGTTTCACCGCCTGCTGAGCAAGTGCAAGGACCCAAGTTCGATCCCCGGTACCAAAAAAAAAAGTTTTTAATTTTCTTAAATCTGAACTATCTGGGGAAAATACAAAAACACACAACATAAAAATCAAGGCTTCAAAATAAGAACTGACCAACTACTCGTGTCCCCAAGTCTAGCGTGTTAACCCAAACAAACAAGCAGGCAAGAGAGCAGTTTCTTCCAGGCGGAAGCCCAACTCTGACTGAGTTAGGCTTGCGCGGGCGTCCATCCACCTGTTACGGAGTCTGCAGGTGTCAGCTTCAACAGGGGCTCCTCACGCTGACACCCGGACACCTCCAGACAGCACTGCGTGGGCGTTCCCGCCCCGTGTTCTCATCTGTCCGCCATCTGTTCCAGTCAAAGGCCTGGGAGTCTCTCTTTAAAGTACACTGCTATGTTCAATGACACACAGTGACCATACGTGGATTGATCAGGGCAAGCTGCTGCTTAGCGGAACCCGAAGTCTCGCCGTCGGATAGGCATGGGGATAACAACACTGGCCCCTCAGGGCGGCTGGCTGAGGGGCTGCAATGAAATAACCCCTGGCAGAGCCCCGAAACCACCTGCACTCCATGGATCTTGCCCATGAGCATCACTATCCCTGGGACCCGCCTGGGATGGCCTGGACCTCGAATATCCCCAAGGCCCACATGTTGAGGGCTCAGTCACCACACGTGGCCACCGAGAATGGTGGAACCTTAGGGGTGGGGCCTGGTTGGAGGAAACAGTCATGGGGGGACCCTTGAAAGGGGACACTGGGACCCCGGCCCTGTCTGCTCCCCCGTACCACTTCCGGCCACCCTGAGGTGAGGAGTTTACATCTGCCGTGATGCATGGGCTCATCACGGGGCCAGAGCAGCAGCAGGCCAAGCACCAGAGGCTGAAAACTCTCCAGGAGCCAAAATGAACCTCTCTTCCTCATCAGCTGGTTTTCTCAGGTGTCTGTGGCAGCTCCAGAAAGGTGACTGCTGAACTCTGTGGGCAGAGGCGCCTCCGCCCCTAGCACTTCCAGTCAGGGCTGGGAACTGTGTCTGTGTCCTGCCCAGCAGGAGGCTCTGTGACAAGGGTGGACGCTGCTCCCATGGAGAGACAGACAAGGAGACAATGAGTGATGACACAAGGGCTGGGCCGCTCCACTAACGACTGGACACGGTCATTAGGAGCGTCCACCACCCACGGTGGCGCTTAGGTCTGCAGAGATCACGGGTGAGGAGAAGAAATATGAGCACACCCAGATTTGGGCTGGCAGGGAGTCAGCATGAAAACTCTTCCATGCCACGACTCTGCAATGTGTAACACAATCCTGTTTCTAAGCAACTCACAAATCTGCCCTCAGAAAGTGACACACATGGCGTTTTTTGAGTCTACAAGCTTCCTTTTTGCAGCTCAGCAAGTTATTTTCCATGGGTCTGCAAGCCCAAGGTATTTGTTCCTCAAAACAAGGCCGCCAGCCCATCGCTCAGGGCTGCGGCTCCAGTCTTCGAGGGGAAGCCGTGGGATCCAGCCCTGCCTTACCTGGCGACACCCAAGACGCCTCGAGTAGAGGGAGACAAAGCTCAGGAGCCACACACTCATCCACTTGCGGGAAGAGGAGACGCCCATGGTCCCCTTTTGGGTTAAATTAACATAAAAAGTTCAAAGCAGTGAGATGTCCCTCTCGACTGGTTCTTGTTACAGGAAAATTACTCTTTCTCAAGGAAACAGACTGTCTTTGACTTTGTGAGGTGAACAGAAATGAGAAAAAGAGTTCTGATTTTATTTCAAAATTATAAACCTTCTTTTTTTGAGTCTTGCTATGTAGTTCAGGCTGGCCTTGAACTCACTACTGAACTCATCGTGATCCTCCTGCCTCAGCCTCTCAAATGCTGGGATTACAGGTGTGCACCACTCATGTGCCTGGTTAAAATTTTAACTATTTTTCTGACTATGATTTCTCATCCCCCGGGGAAGGGCAGGCTTACCTGGGCCCCATAGACTCGCTGCATGGCCTGCAGCAGCTCGTTGGTATAGACGGTGAGAGTTCCAGCATCCTCTTCAAAGACGCTCAGCAAAGAGCGGGTCTGCAGGAGGAAGAGACATGGGGTCGGTTTGTTTCTCGGGGTTAGTTACACACCCGTGCGCACGCACACACACACACACACACACACACACACACGTGCACAAATAAAACAAGGCGGCAAGGTGTCTGGGGTTTTCTTGTTTACTTCCTGCAGGGGATCCAGGAGCTACAAGAGGGCTCCTTCGGGGCAGGGCCAGGCCGTGCAATGTGTTTTCGGGCCAGCAGCTGTTAAACCTTAAGGCAGCTGGGGACAGGGCTCAGTGGTAGAGTGCCCTCCTGCGCTGTTCGAGGTCTGAGCCCCATCAATGCAAATGGGGGGGGGAGGCGCTGCGGGGCCACTGTCCACCTGTCCTGCAGCCCCACCTGTGCACCTGTGAACCCTGGCAATGAAACAGTGATAGCAGCCGGCCTCTCCCTGCACGGGGAAGGAGGCCAGGCTGTCCACAATTGGGTGTGGCAGTGGGGCGTGGTCAGCCTGGCTCCCACTGCTGGGTTCAGGGCCAGCGTCCTGCAGAGTGCATCCTATTCCTGCTCAAGACACCACAGGCCAGATGCATGGATTCTGCCACCGTTGATTCAATCAACTCTCAGACTTGGGGCCAGGAATCTCACAGCCGGGCCGACCCTGCAGGAGGGCAACTGAGTGCAGGTCCGGGCTGGGAGGCACCTAGGCAGGCACTGAGCTCTCAGGGGCCTGTTCACCGGTGCTGTAGGCACATGCGCCAGGGTGTCCCCTCAGGACTGCCCAGCACTGTGGGAACCTCAACCGCGATCTTTGGAAGAAACACTGTGCTGGGAACATATGTCACTCTTCAAAACTCCAGGGGCTCTTTTTTTTTTTTTTTTTTTGGTACTGGGGATCGAACTCGGATCCTTCTGCTTCCAAGGCAGGCGGCAGAACCACTGAGCTAAATCCCGGGCCCTGGGGGCTCTTTTTCTAAAATTTGTTTTGAGGCAGGGTCTTGATATGTAGCCCTGGCTGGCCTTGAACTCACTGGGATCCTCCTGCCTCAGCCTCCCGAGGGCTGGGATTACAGGTGTGCACCACCACGCCCAGCTACAAGTAGCTCTTTTTATTCTCAGTCCAAACAAAGCTCAGAGAGGGTGAATATCTTGCCAAAAGCCATATTCAGGATCTGAATTCCATCCTTTCCCTGCTACCCGACCCTCTCCGCAGTGCCTGTGGCAGGGCCCTATGGCATGGCAGTCATTTACCTTAGAGTCAAAACAACCTGGGTGATGCCCAGTCAGACAACCCCGGACATTCTCAATAGCATAGGAGTGTGGAATGGTCTGATTTTAACCGTGCTGATTATTTTACAAAGTGTCAAAGTTAAAAACAAAGTTCTCATATGCAGGAGCAAAGCACTGACACCAGCAAGCCCGAGTGAGCTCCTGTGCCCAGCATATCTCTGCAGGCTGAGAGTTGAGAGCGAGCTGTCCCTTCTTCCCAGTCTCCCCCTGGCCGCACTGCACACACTGTGCCGGAACCACGGCCTCCTTATCTGTCCCCAGCACAGACCGTGCGACAGCCAGCAGCAGCTGCACCTGTCTTGTTCATGATCGCATTCCCAGCGGGCAGTGCTGGGCAGAGACCCTGCAGCACCCGCCTGTCACCTGTGGGGGAAGGGGAAGGACCCAGGCGTGCACACACTGGCTCTCAACACGGCGCAAGCTACAGAGAGAAAATGAACAGCCGAAGCTGAGGTCACTGATTCCATTCAGCTCCTCCCAGGCCACGTGGTTCAGATACAAAAGCTTTTGTGTGCATTCAGTTTGTCCTGTGCAGCAGGTTACTGAAGCAACAACCCTCCTGCTCTTGCACCTAGCACCGGAGGATGCAAACAGTAGATGGTTTCTGAGGATCTTTTCCTCTCAGGGAAACAACACTTCAGGTCAGCCATGACAGGAAGCCATGGGTGAGGAAACTGGGTAGCACCAGTGATCTCCTTTTCCAGTCCTGCCGCTGTCACTTTGGTACGTCCCAACTCGGCCAGGTTACTTAGCTCTCTGCTGCTCGGTCACTTCCGAGAGAACTGTAGCAAGTCCAGCAAGAGCTGGGGGGTTTCAGGAGTCAGTGATAAAGCCCTAGGAGCAGAGCTGGCGCAGAATGGCAGGATCCAGGCACTCGCTGCTGCTCTCATTCTTCCCTGAGAAAATCAAGGAAAGGGATGCGACTGTTTCCAGCTCCAAGCCTGTGCCCGCCCCTCCAGTGTGCAGTGTTGACCGGCACCTGCCGCACAGCAGAGCGAGACCACCCCACAGCCAGCCTCCCCTCTGCAGCAGCTGCACCAAGACCTCAAAGGGTGGCAATCAAGTCCCAACATAGCGACAAACTCCCTACATTAAAGGAACACTAAGCTGGGTGTGGTGGTGCACACCTGTAATCCCCTCCCCGTGGGAGGCTGAGGCAGGAGGAGTTCCAGGCCAGTCTGGGCTACATGGTGACTTCAAGGCCAGCCTGAACTGCACAGTGAGGCCCTGTCTCAAGGAAAACAATTTAAGAAGCAACATTTTTAAAGGAACATTAAATAGGAATGGCAATGCGTCTATACTTCTCTTCCCACGCACAGGCTCAAGGTTATAAACCACAAAGATACGACAAGACTTAAAGCTTCCAAAGCACCTCGGAGACCATCTGCTCCACATCCCTCTTCTACAGAGGGTCTGCAGATGAGAAAAACGAGCCGGCCACAGGATGGGACGTCACTAGCATGGGACGTCACTAGGCCAAAGCGCAAGGTAGCTAAGCCAGCGCTGAGACCCAGCTGTCCTGGCTCCTCTGCCAGTCCTCCTGCCCCCCACAGCCCTGCACACCCACTCCGAAGTTGTGTCTGCTGGTTTGCGGGACAGCCGAAGTTTCAGAACGCGATTTGTCAGCGAGGACAAGCAGAGGCCAGAGTGACATCTGCACCCGAGCTGGCTATCACCAAGTCCGGTTAGGGAAGCAGCGCATCCGTGCTCAGTCTCTCCAGCCCAGAGCTCACAATGACAGTCAGAAACTTCATGCTCTGTGCTCAGACCCCACAACGGGGCCCCTGATGGGAAATGCTCTCCAGTCCGGGCTCTGGTCTGACCCGAATACCCCAAGTCCAGAGCTGGATAAAGCGGCCTCTGAGAAGGCAGTCACCCGAAGGATCTCAATTTGCGCAAAACACCAGCCACAGCTTGCTTAGTTTCCTGCTGTCCATGGGTGTGTGTGCGTGTGTGTGACAAAGAAAGGACACAGGACACAGGTGACCGCCCTGTGCCTCGCTCTCCATGGAGCGATGGAGACTGAGGGCAGGGAAGGATGAGAGGCTCCCGGGCCAGGCCGTCCTGTCCGACCAGAAGGACAGGGAGGGGACCCAAAGGGGACTCAGAGCAGTGTGGCTTAACCGCACTGAGTTTTCAAGAGTTGAGACGCTAGGGATAAAGACGCTTATTTAAATCGCCCAGGCACGCAGGCCCAGGAGCAGAGGGGAGGCAGGGGGCATGGAGAGGCCGCCAAAGCCGAGGGCAGGTGCGCTGAGCTGCACTGCGGTCACCGCACTCTTCCAGGGTCTGCACACCGCTGCCCCGCCCACGCTCCCAGGACTGGGCTCACACTCGGAGCAGAGCGGCGGGCCTTCTGATCTCCTCTCCACACACGGGAAACAGTGCCAAAGGGAGCCCACGACGCCTGGGGAAAGGAGCCGGCGTTCTGCTTCCCGCTCTGGGCCCTAAATCCACCAGATCTCAGCACAGCAGTTCCCGTGGAGCCAGACTGACCTACTCCGACCCGAACTCCACAGGCTTCTTCCCATCTAATTCTAACACGGGTACATTATCCCTATTTCACAGAGGACAAAGCCAACGCACAGCCGGTAGGGATGGTGAACGACTGGCATCTCCGCACTCTGGGAGGCTGAGGCAGGAAGATCGCCAGGTCCAGTCCAGCCTGGTCAACTTAGCGAGACCCAGTTTCAAAATAAAACGGGCTAGGGATGGAGCTCAGAGTGAAGGCCCTGTGTTCAATCCCCAGTATTGAGGGGGAAAAAGGCAGAGAAGGTGACGTCCCCTGCTCGGGACACCCCCGGCTAATCCAGTGGGAGGGGGGGCGGCGACACCGTGCTGGGCCGCGGCGGCCTTAGGTCCCCAGCTCTGCCCAGCTGCGCGAGGGCGCGGCAGCGGCGGTACCTGGGGGCTGTCCTGCAAGGCCTCCTCCAGCAGGAGCTTGTCCACGGAGGGCATGGCGCGGCGGGCGAGGGGCGAGGACAGGCCGAGGACGGGCCGAGGACAGGCAGAGGACGGGACGCTCCGTGCTCCGGGACTCGGTCGCTGCTCCGGCCGCCGCGGCCCCGCCCCTCCCAGACTAGCCCCGCCCCCGATCGGGCACGCCCCCTCAATGTCCCTCCCCAACCTCGGCAGATCAACAGGAAGTGTGGCGAGCGCCCAGGGAATCACAGGAAGTGGGTCGGTCACGCTTCCGGCCGTAGGCCCACCCTCGCGGGGAGCCCGAGCCCGCTTATAAAATGAAGGAGTGGGAGGGTTCTGTAAGTGAGGCTGTCCTCTGGCCTGTGCCGGTCAGTGCCTAGAAAGACAAGAAAGAGGAGCTCGAGGGTGGAAAGATAGAGTTGTTCTGCCTGTGGCTGCTCAGAAAGCCATTGAGTAGGAGGAGATAAAAGGAACAGATTTGCTGCTGTTACTGTCAACCACCCACTTTTTTTTAGGTACTGGGGAGCCCTGAGCTACATCCTCAGTCCTTATTTCCTTGTTTCTTTCCTTCCTCTCCTCTCTCCCTCTCTCTCTTTTGACTCTGAGAGTGGATCGCCCCGAGTTGTCCAAGCTGGCCTCGAACTCGCAGTCTTCCTGCGTCAGCCTTCGGAGTAGTTGGGATTACACATGGCTCACCCGGCCGGCTCTCGCCTTTACTGTGAACGGAGAGACATCCCTACACTTCTCACACCGATTTTACTAGATAAATGTCAATTCCCCGAAACAGCTCTGAGAAGAGAGGTCATTTAAGTCTGGAAGAAAACTGGATAGCTCTGAATCATCTGTGACATTCAGAAACAACCGTTTTGGAAATCACAGCCATTTGATTTGAACTATGATAATTAGATCCTATCCTCCTGGCTTGTTACGGTTTTTCATTTTGGAGAATTTTATGATCAAATTTTTAGAATTGGAATGGAGAGGTAATCTAGTTCAGTGTTGTCATTTAAAGATAAGAAAATGGATCCCAGTGAATGAGATGATTTGGTCAGGTATACAGCAAAAGCTACAGGGAGAAGAGCTGTGAGAGGGATAAGGAGACTGCTGAGGCAAGGTGACATCTTTTTATGGCAAAGGCGAGGGTCTCCGAAGTCCCTTCTTAGGAATCAGCAATTTTGTGCAAGAGAATACATCACCAAAATCAGCGGAAGAATATGATGCTACACAAATTATATATTCTGCAGAAACAACCTAGATACATCAAGAGAACTTGCCATGCAAACTCTTCCGGACGTCGATAGCCCAGTCTCCTATCACAAACACCAGTGCCATATTCCCTTGGTTCTGGACAGTGCCCACCTGCCCTGAACTATTGTCTGGCTCCCATCTATCATCCTTTTCCACAACATATTTCTGCTCTTGAAGTAGAATCTTGCTTCTACTATGGTGCTTCCTTTTCCTCATTCTACCAAGTGCCATTCAGTTAATTTCTCCTTGTGCAATATTCCACTCTTTCTGGACCAAAGTCCTCTTCCCCAAGGCCAGACACAAGCTCTTCTTTTCCAGTGATTGTAGGACTGATCCGAGGGTATGACTGTACTAGTGGAAAAGACATGCACACATTTTCATTTCAAAGCACATCAAAAGGGGACAGCACTTTCCAGAACCCTTGAAGGGACTCTTTATTGCCTTAGGAATCGTCATATTTTTCAAGAATCACCTCATCTTCTAATTAAACTATATTTCCTCAAGCACCAATATTAAGAATTGTTGAACCTGTGTTGTTACACTATTTTGCTTGAAACTACATATTTCATTATTTGTCTGCATTTTATTACTACATTATGAGCTAAATACCCTTCAAGCAATTTCTAGGCACTTAAGTACCATTTATAACATTGTTTCTGTGGGAAACTAGATTCCAAAGGCAAAACAAGTTACAAAATGAAATCTGAAATATAACACATTTATAAACCCTTTAACTCATTTCATTAATCCATCCCATTATTCATTCATTCATGTAATAAATGTAAGGTGCTGTCCCTATTTTGCTGTCTTTACTGGTATTATGGACTACATAAGACAAATATTTTGTAAACATGAAAAATTGGAAACGTTTCACTGAAAAGTATCTCTCCCGGGAAAGTATGATGAGGGTGAGTTTCAGACACCCAGCCCCTGGGCCGGAAACACAAGGTCAGTGCCCAGAAGTGCAAAGGCCAGTGGTTGGAGGGCTCTGGCCTCTGTGCGCTAAGGAATTGTGACCTTCTTCCCACCGAACCCCAGCAAGAAAGGTGGGCAGGAAGCACAAACGTGTATTCAGGAGGACCAGGTCAAAGAAGGACTGGGCCTTGGAAAATAAGAGGGAAAGGCAGGAAGGAAGGAGGCCCTGCTGGGGAAGGGCCTTGGGGTCCACATGGCGAAGAACGTGCATTGGGATTCTTTCCTCTGCCTGCAATCCCCTTTCCCCTGCTTCTCTCTGCTGAGCCCAACTGCGACCTTCGAATCCCAGGTTCGTGTGACTCTGTGTGCGTGTTCATGTGTGTGCACGTATGTGTATGCCTCCAAAGCCTTTCATTTGCTTATGTACCCCTGTTACGGTTTAGACCCCCAAAACTCTCATGCTCAGGGGCAGGGCTTTTGGGAGGGGACTGGATCCAGCCTCAGAGCTGACGTGCCGTCAGGAGGTGGGGCCTAGTTAGAGGGGTGTTGCTGGGGGCGTGGCCTGGAAGGGTTTCTCTCCTTTCCTGGCTCCTCCCTTCTCTCTGCTTCCGGCCGCCATGATGTGAGCAGCTTTCCTCCACTCAGACCCTTCAACCACGGTATTTCTGCCTTGGAGCTGGCCAGCGGTGCAAGGACCGAGACTTCTAAAACTGTGAGCCAAAATCAACCTCTCCTCTAAATTGTGGGTGTTGGGTATTGTGTCTTAATGATGAGGAAAGCGACTAAGACACCCCCGCAAGCAAAATAGATCTTCCTCTCCTCTAGTATGCTTCAGTGGCTCTTGGCTAGCTCCTTCTAGAATAACACCCCTTGTGTTTGTTCTCACCCTGACTTTCCAGCTAGAGTGAGCAGGAACCTTGTCGTATTCGTTGCTGTAATTGTAGTACCTCATACACTACCTTACACGCTGCTCCAGAAATGCTTACTAAGATACAGCGTATTTTATTATAACTTACACGTGGTTAGTATTCCTGCATTTAAAAAGTGTTTCCACAAATCTCACTTCACTTAATACCACAGTGCTGTGATCCTTTTCAGTTTTTCACTTACTATTCGGCACCTACTATTTGCTGGACTCTTCTAGATGCTGAGGGTGTAACCTGAAACAAATAAAATTCTTTGCCCTAATGCAGCTCATATTTGAATAGAGGGGATAACAGTAAACAGATGCAAATTGATAAGCACCTGATGACCTTTGGCAAAGGAATAGAGGACTATAGGTGGTGAGGTAAGCAGGAAGGATCCTTTGAGGTGGCCAACATTTGGGCAGAGATTTGAATGAAGTAAGTGAGCAAGCCCAGCCGGAGGGAAGAGCGAGTGTTAAGGCCCTGAGGCATGTTCAATAGCTTGAGGATGAGCAGAAGGGCCAGTGTGGCTGGCATAGAGTAAGCAAGGAAGACTGGGAGAAGCAGAGGTTGAAGGGATGCCAGCCACCAGGTTGCAGAGGATGGAGGGTTTGGTCTGAGGCATGTCATCGCAGAGGACCTTGAGTCCATGGAAGGACTTTGGGTGGTGTTCTGGCTATGGCAGGAAGTAATTCTAAACGTGGTAGCCAAGTGGCCCGTTGACCAGTTCAGATTTGCATTTTTAAAGACTTTCTCCTGGCTTTAAGGAGAATACTGCAACCATTCAAGCAAGAGATTGTGAGGTCTGGATCAAGGCTAGGGCTGTGGTGGTTAGAGAAGAGATAGCTAAGCAAAAGGCTAGGGAGAGAAGAATGCCTGCCTTACAGCTGCTTTCTGGGTCACATCCACCTTCTGAGTTAATCATTAGCCCAGGACCAGGATATCCTGGTCTAAAGGCGTTGGGAAGAGGTGACCAGGTAACAGCTTATACATAATGAGTCTCTGGGCAAGCGACCAGCGGTCTGCAACTCTTGGCAACATTAACCCTAATTACCATGTCACTGGCTCTGCAGATTTAATACAGCCCCATCCCCTCTTCCCCTGCAGTGACAAACCTCAGGGCAAACCTCAGTCCCACTCAAAAAGCCAAGGTTTAAAACCCCAGACAGCAAGCCCCTCAGCCGTGAGCTTGTCCTGTGGAGTGGATCTTGTTTTTTCTCTTTCAAATAAACCACTGATCCTCCTCTTACTCTTGGGTGTCCTGCTCAGTTCTTTGTTCTGAACATCAGGAACCTGTCCAAGACCCCCAACCTAACAACAGTAGGAATGGTGAGAAGGGGCTGAAATCTGGTTGAGGTTTAAAGGTAGACTGGACTTAGGGCATAAAGGAAGTGGAGAGAGCAGGTGGGTCAATGGCCCTGTGATTTTATTGAGGTGGGAAGTACTAGGGGAGGAGCCAGTTGGTGGTGACATCAACCATTCCAGTTGGGACAGTGCATTTGGGATGCCTTCCAGACACCCACGCAGAGGGGCTGTGTGGGGGACTTGGACACATGGGCCTGGATCGAGGGAAGAGATGGGGCCAGTGGTATAAACCTGAGCATCCACCAGCATGTGGGTGGCATTTAAACCATGAGAGGGTATCAGGTCTCTTAGGATTGCATACAGACGGGAAAGAGGGAAGGGTGGAAGACTGAATCTCAACCAAGATTCAGCAGCCAACAAAGGAGGAGGAAACTAATAGACCATCTTAGAATCCCTACAAACAAGAAAGGTGGAGGCAACTCTTTCCCATAGGCCGAGCAAGGAAAGTGTTTCAGAAGAACTGATCCACAATGCCACAGGCAGCTAGAGACCAAGTAAGGACTGGGATTGACCTTCACCTTGGGCACTGGGAAGGTTCCTGGTGAACTTGGTAAGAAACTGCAACGAGAATGCTTTATTGGAAGATGCTGTGCCCAAGGGCAATGGCGGGAAGACAAATGAACAGGAAGTTTTTTTCTTTCCAGGGCTGGGAATCAAATCCAGAGCCTTCACTCTACTACATCCTCAGCCTTATTAAGTTTTCATTTTGAGACCGGACCTTGCTAAGTCACTAAGTTGCCCAGGATGGGCTGGAATTTGTAATCCTCTTGCTTCAGCTTCCAGAGTATTGGGATTACAGGTGTGCAGCAGCAACCTCTTACAGGTTTTCCAGGGAAGGAACTGCAAGGATGACAAAGAGAGGAAAGTTTGTGGTTTATTTGCTTGTTCCAGCTAGGAGACCTTGTGGACTTTGGGCAAGTTACTCAACTTTTCTGAGCCTTGGCTCTGCTATGGTACGAGAAAGCCAATGCCAATCACAGGCTGGCCCATGGGCCCTTCTCTGTGTGTCCTGTGTTAAGGAGGACTTTTCAGCTGCAGATGACAGGAACCCAACTCCTTTCTTTCTTTTTTTTTTTTGGTACTGGGGATTGAACCAGGGACCTTGTGCGAGGCAGGCAGCCTCTGAGCTAAAATCCCACTGAGCTAAATCCCCGGTCCTCCTTTCATGTTTTTAAAGAGAACCAGACAAAGGCTGGAGACCTGAGGGGTGAGGAGATCCTGCTTCATAGATTGTTTCTACACCAATGAGAATGAGCCAGTGGAGTTGGGGAACAGTGAGACATGCAGAAGAGGGAAGTAGCCAGCGTCCTTGAGCAGACAAAAAGAAGCAAGACCCAAGTCCCCAGGGAGGGGGACAGCCTCAGACAGAAGCAGGGGAGGTGCATTCTGAGGGACACATGTGACAGAGGGGAGATGACCAGGGAAGATGGAGGATGGAGGAGTTCTTTTCCATGACTTTTCTTGTTGTCAGGAAAAGGCGAGGCCATCAGCCCAGAGCACTGATGGTCAGTGGTCGGATGTGCTGGAGGGGGGGCGGGGGGGCGGGTGGAGTCGTCGCCTGGGGGCACAGTGAGTGAGGCATAAGAATTAGCGTCTCTATTTTGCAGGTGCCATAGCTGGGATCAAATGTAACAGAAACAAGGGTCCGAGTGCCAGGAGAGGAGAAGGAAGCTGCTCAGTTGGAGGCCTAAGGCCACTTGACCCCAGGACTCTCTCTCCTCCCTCTTGGTGCCTGCCGAGTGTCTGGTCCACAGCAAGCGTGCTCAGGGTGGCTGCTGAATGAGGGACTGTTCCCGCCTCTCTACCTCAGACCTCTGTGATGCAGGCTGTGTCTTCAACACCTGCCCCTGGCTGTGCTTTGCTTCTGGTCTCTGGAAGCAGAGAGGGAAACCGAAGTCCGCCAGGGCAGGTTGGTGTCCTTCAGGGCTGAGAGGCCACCGTGGGAATCAAGGAAGAGGGGATGTGGGAGAGACCTTAGCAGTTCTGGTGCTGGTCTTGCGATGGAGATCGACCTTCGGCTGTGGCTCAGGGCAAAGGTGACCAGGTTACTCTACTGCTTAAACTCCTCAGTGTGATGATAATAACAGGAACTTAGGAGCTATTGCTGTGTGCCTCCTTCTTTTACGGTGTGAAGGCCACCACTGAAATGGATGTGTGCCAACAAAATTCACATGCTGAAATTCAGTCCCTGTGAGACGGTATTAATAGGTGGGACCTCCAAGGGGGTTTAGGTCACCTCCATAAGGCAGAGCCCTCAGGCGTGGGATCAGAATCTGTGGAAGGGCTTGAGGGAGCCTGCCTGTCCCCTGTCCCCTGCCAAGTGGGGACTCGGTGAAAGGGTGCCGTCTGTGAGGCACAGACACTGAACCTGGTACCTGGACCTTGGACTTCTCGGCCAACGCTGGAGTTCTGGAGAGCAGTACTGGAGAACCGGAAGTACTTCTCAGTGCCGAGAGCAGCCCAGTCTGAGGTGTTTACTTCAGCCTGAACAGACCACACAGGGGACCCCTAAAGTCCCGCCCAGAGCCTCTGCCGTCATTTGCTGTGAGACTCCCTGTTTCAGTGATGAAGAAGAGTCTTGGAGGCCTGAAGGGCTTGCCCACGGTTATCTCACTTCAGAGTCGGGCTCCCCCGCTTCTCGGCGGCCTTATTCCTCCCCGGGGTTGCACCGTCCCCCCTGTGTCCCTCGGCGCCCCCACGCAGATTTATTGCAGTCCTCGGGGGTCTGGTTTCCCGCACACGCCTCCTCCGAGCGCCAATGCCCAGGTCCCAGCGGCCTCTCCGCCACCCATCCCCCAGAGCTCTGCTTAAATCTTGCTTCTGCAGCCAGTGAGGGTCAGTGCGTGCTCAGAGATGGAGCCGACCCTCCGCCCCACACTGCTGAACGCTGGGGCCCGACACTGGGAGCGAGATGCGGACACGGCTTCCGGCCTCCGCGGGAGCTTCCGGCCCACGATGGAGGCCGCCAAGGGTGACGCGTTCTGGCGGGGGCGCGGTGCAGAGGAGGCACGGGCCGCGGTGGGGTCTCGGGTTCAGAACGGGACAGCGTAGGGGGGAGGCCGCCACCATCGGCTCAGGCCTCGTCTTACTTGGAGCCCCGTGTGCTGCTAATTGGCGAGTCACTGTGAAAGCAAGTAAAATGCATGCTAGTAAGAACTGTGTATTTAGGGTACTTTCTCTAAATCATTTGAGCAGTATTCCAAAGAAGTAAGATGTTTTCCTAGAATCGCGCATCTTTACATGGCATTTCAACAAGAGGTGCAGTGGAGCCTGGTCACCTTGCCAGGAAAAGCTAAGGCTACGTTTACTCCAGTGCCCCTCTGCCTCAGTCACTGACATTTCTCAGCGGTTGAATGTTCACTACAGGTGACAGCCCTTCATAAATAAAACCGAGAGCTAGGTGAGGTGGTTTGTGCCTGTAATTCCAGCACTCCGGGAGGCCGAGGCAGGAGGATGCAAGTTTAAGCCTAGCTTGGGCAACTTTGTGACTTAGTGAGACCCTATCTCAAAATAAAAAAACAAAAACAGGCTGGGGATGGAGCTCAGTGCAAAGGCCCTGGGTTCAATCCCCAGCACCACCACCACCAAAAAAGAGTATTGTTTCTTATTAATTAAAAATTTTATATATTCATCATATTCCCAACACTTCTCAAGGATTCTGATTTTTGGCCATCAAATCCTGAAGATCATATAGGTTGGAGTTTAAAAACACTAGTAGGGCATGTAGGATAAGTAAGACCTTCTCTGAGTATTGTAGGTCAGTTTCTCCTGACCTCTCTCCATCCACCTGTGGGACTGATACGTGATTTATTAGTGCTTATGTCGTTGTCATATTCATTTATATGACCATCTCTCTAGACTCAGCTGTGAACCCCCAAATTATAAGGCCTTTATGCCATGTATCTATTTAGCACTGAGCAAAAAGGACCTCATTTAAATTGGGTTTCAGTAAAGATTTGCTCAGTGAGTAGGGTTAGATTTGGCTGTCTAGTTATTAAGAGAGGAATAATAGTATTTAAAACACGACAGCTGCTTATTTTTTTATTTCACTGTCAGCCCAGGGCTAGCATGTTAGCACAGTAGCAATCACAGATTCTTCTATCCCAGTGTTTTGACTCCTTTCCCAAAGTCACTCATGGCCCAAAATGGCTGCTAATCCTCTAGTCATTAAGTCAACATTCCAACTAGTAGAAGTGATACTATGAGCCCATAATAATCAAGAGTGATACTGTGACACACCCAGACAGTGAGATACATTGTTTCTCATATAAGTCATGTCATAAGCCTGTGTGTATGACTTATATTTAACATCATGGTCTCAAACTGCATTCATTTGCCTACAAATGACTCAGCTTATCCTTCTTTGTGGCAGAGTGGTATTCCATGTGTAAATACCACATTTTCTTTAACCATCCATCGGTTGATGGAGATACAAGCTTCTTCCCATATTTAGCTATTATGAATTGTGCTGCTATAAACAAGGGTGTGCATGTATCATGATGTATTTAACACTTTCAGGAAGATACCTAGAAGAGGTATAGCTGGGTCAAATGGAACTTCTAATTTTAGTGTTTTTGTTTTTTGGGGTTTTTTTCCCCTGGTATCCAGAATTAAACTCAGGACCTTGCACTTGCCAGGCTGGCACATGGCACTGAGCTGCGTTCCCAGCCCTTCCTAATTTTAGTGTTTTTGAGGAATCTCCATATTCATTTCCTTAGTGGTTATCTGGGATTCTATTTTTGCAAAAAATAAAAATAACAGTGATCTCTGCTGTGGGCCTCTAAAATGAGTGAGTTAGAAACAACTCTCTCTAGAACGTTTGAGTTAACAGAATAGAAGGCAAAGACGGAGAAGGTAAAGGGTGAAGATTCTGATAAGACCACTGGACAAAGCCCCTAACCTGTGGCGAGGTCAGGACCGCTGTTCTGGTGTTGGGCTCTGCTTTTTATCACCTCCTTGGGACTCTGTTGCTGGGAATAGAGCTTTCCATTGGAACTCAAAAAAAAGGCAACGTTTAGGAAAAGAATGCTTTAGTCATAAGGTCACTGACTTCGAATTTCTGCCTGTCTGCAAGATCGGCAGCCAGGCCCTCCGCTACCGGGACTTTGAAAGTGGGAGGAGCGAGGGCCTGGGAAAAGCTCCAGAAAGTCCCGGTCTGGCCCTTATTTCTGGTCATCAGCGAGAACCCCAGAGCTGCGGCGGAGGGTCCCTTTCCTAGAACAGAGTTCGCATGAGGAGGACAGCAGGGCGCTGGCTTTGGAGTTGGGCCCGTGCTCGTCCCGAGGTGTGGCGAAGTGCGTCACCTTGTGAACTGCAGCTCGCCTCTCCCTGACAGGACCCGGAGGTACCTTTGGCAACTGTTTCCAGGGCAGCTGCCTCTGTGTTGGTCGGGCTTCTTGGAGATGTAAGCAACAAAACTCAACCCTGAGCAGCTTAAGGAAAACAGAAAAGGTTGGGGTGAAAGTTGCTGGGTTTCTTGGATTCTAGGAGGAAGGCACCTGTGAAGCTGGAGGCTGCCCGGAGCTGGAATCTTGCAACCCCAGGGCTTTCTGTTCACATCTCCTCCAAATGCCTCCCTTCTTGCTGACTTCATCCTCTAGACCCGTGTCTCAGGGTGGCCAGACCACCCCGGGGCCAGCCGGGAGCTGCAGGCTCACTGCCCGGGCGAGAGAGGAAAACTGGAAAATCCAAGCTGGTATGGTGGCCTGTGCCAGTATCCCAGCTCCTCGGGGGGCGGAGGTGGGAGGGTGGCTTGAGCCTCAGCTGGGACGAGGGAAAGAAAAAGAGCTCATGGGGAAGAACTCTGGTTGTCCTGTTTTGGGACACAAGCACCCGTGTGCATGCGTGTACACAGCGCCAAGTACCACGCTGCCCCCGCCCAGGACAGAGGAGGTGGGGTCTGTTACCAGAGGAGGGGCGGGGCGGGAGACTGCACAGACCCAAATATGACAAAATGTGACACGGCCACGCCTGTCCCAGCCCCAGCCCACCCACTCTTCCCCTCACCCAACTCCCTCTGCCCGCCCCACGTCTCGGCCCTGGCGCTGAGGCCACCTGCAAGGAATCACCAAGCCCAGTACCTTCCCCACGGACTCCTGGCCTGGCCACCCCTCTCCCTGCCTCTTGTGTCCCCTCCGGCCTTTCCTGTGCCCCTGCCATGACCGGTCCCTTGCTCCTGTCACCTCTCCCTCTCCTCTTCTTTTTTTTTTTTTTTTTGGTACTGGGGATCGAACTCGGGACCTTGCACTTGCGAGGCAGGTGCCGGAACCACTGAGCTAAATCCCCGGCCCTCCCTCTCCTCTTTCACACTGTGGCAAGTTACTTTTCCCACAGCCACAGTCTTCCGGTGCCTCTTCTCTGCTCAGGATTGTTTAATGTGTCCCCACCAAGGCCAGCTGCATAATTTGTGGAGCCTGGTGAAAAAAAAAAAAAAAAAAAGTCCAGAAAACAAAGAAAAGTACCATTGGAAGTCCTAAAATATAAAACTTTTTGCAATTTTTTGGTGGCCTATTTCTCTACTTTCATGTTGTTTTCTTCAAAATAAAGAAAAATTCAGATTATAAATCGTTAGCATGAACTTTACTTTTCACCTTTTATTGTACAGTGCCAGTTTTAAATGAGAATAGAAGAGCATGTAACCTGGACAGGGAACCACCGCAGTTACCCGATTCAGATTTGGTAGCCCTTGTACTTCATTCTTACCAGCATGCAGGAAATGCTGCACAAAACCTTCCCAAGTGTAGGTTTCTTCTTTTCTTTTTTCAGTAGTGGGCACTGAATCCGGGGCCTCGCCCATGCCAGGCAAGAGCTGTTCCCCTGAGCAGCAGCCCAGCCCGTCCTTACTCCCTACCAGGCTCCATGCAGGGGAGGTGGCAGCTCTTGCAACACCTCTGCCTCTTGCTCTGGATCCAAACCCTGATGCATGCTCAGCCTGCCAGACTCCGGAGCTCGCAGGGCACTGTTACCTCCACCGCCCACGAGGTGGCCAGGAATTGTGCAGAAAGACCAGGATGTTTTCCCTGTGCTTCTGGCCCACAGATAAAGGATCGTTAGCTACAGCATCGCCATCTCTGTGGCTCTGCCTCTCCAAGACTGCAAGCTCCTAGAGAACAGCAATGCTGTCTGTCTTTTTTGAATTCTCAGTGTCCAGCAGAGTGCCCAGGAAAGACAGGGACTGACGCAATAAAATCTTTGTAAACGTCCTGGAGCAATGAGTGATGCCTGGCACACAGCGGGGGGGTCATTCATTCAGTCTTTCAAAATCTTCACCACGTGCCTGTCATGGCCTGCCGTCCATGCCTTGCCAGGCCTGGCTTCCTACAGCAAATGAGTTTTGAAGACTTGCTGCAGGAGCTGCAACACGGTGGTGGCCACGGCAGGAAGGGCTCTTCCTTCTAAGCCCTTACTTCCTAGCTGCCTCACAGTAAAAGTCACTGTATTTCCTTTCCCTCTCACGGTGCCTCCCATGGGGACGTAGCTGGATCAAGTCATACATGTTTCAAGACTTTCTCTGCTTCCATGTTCAGCCCAGGATTCTCTTTCTCCACTCCATTCGCAGGTACCAAGAGATGGATGCCTGATCTTGCAAGAGTTTTTTGTTTGTTTGTTTTCCCCAACCATTGCACAGATCCAAATAGGATGAACAAAAGTTCAGCCCCTTAGCACTGGGTGCTGCACCTGCTCTGGAACTGTATCAGTCAGCTTTTCATTGCTGGGACAAAATACCTGACACAACACAAAGGAGAAAAGATGGATTTTGGCTCCTGGTTGCAGAGGTTTCTGGCCATGGTTGGCTGCTCCAAAGCAGGAACATCAAGGTGGAGGCGAACTGCTCAGCACACAGCACCCAGGACAAAAGCAGGAGGGAAGAGCCAGAGAGAGGGACGAAGGACAGGCTGCACTCTTCTGCTAGGTTGGCCCACCTCCCCAGCCAGGCCGGGCTCCCAGCAGCACACTCAGCTCTGAGCTCGTGAATGGCTGAGACCGCGGGCAAGCTTAACACTCAGAGATCCAGCACCTTCCAAAGGGCACACTCTGACCATGGAGCCCGTGGGGACAGTTTTGATCATTGTAGGATTCTCACTATGTTCTCTCAGATGCCACTCCCTTTGGGCTCAAGAAGGTTACTAAGTGTTGTGCTGGTTTTGTTCTTTGCCTCTCCTAATTGATTCTTCCACAAGTTCCTGGTCACTTCTTGTCATCAAGACTCCACATCTCTGATGGAGTGCAGTGGGCTACAGGCTCCACTCAGGCCACCAGAGAGAAACAGAACCACTGTCTGCCTGCTTGGATTCTGGGTGTGGGGAGCCTGTTTTCCAATGTCCTCTTCCTCCTCAACTGCCTCAGAGGACCTTTTGCTGTTAGGATCTGTCTCCCTCCTGGCCATGATGTCACAGAGGGCCTTATCCCACTGTGTGTCTTGGCCCATGCATACAGTAGGCTCTCAATACATATTTCATTTCTGTTTTGTTTTTGAGACAGTCTCACTATGTTTCCCAGACTAGCCTGAACTCACTATGTAGCTGAGGCTGGCCTTAGACTCACAGTGATCCTCCTGCCTCAGCCTCCTGAGTGCTGAGATTACAGGAATGTGCTACCATGTCTGGCTAATTTCTTGAATGAATGGGCACTGATACCATAGATGGCAGAAGGAAGGAATTACTTTTTCAGTGTGATTGGGGTGTTGTCCACTAAGGTGAGAGAAGCATGTATAAATCCCTGTTTTCCAAGTGTGTGTTGTGTTGAGCATGAACTTTGGGTGTTTGATTCTCCAGTCTTCAAAGCCAAAAGCATCCCCATGGTTTCTGTGTGCTTGTATCTTGTGACTAGCTTCAGTTCCAAGTTTTGGCTGTGGGCTACTTACCTGGCTGGGCCTTGCTGAGACCACACTTAATCCCACCCTCTCTCCTCACCACTCTTTCCCCAACCCCATGCAGGAAGATGCTCCCGAGAGAGCCTAGCAGAGCAGGTCCACTCACCAGTCCCTCCTCCTACTGGGCATGCTCAGTGGTGCTCACTGTTTGCATGTGGAGCTGTGTGGTGGGCAGAGCAAGGGCTCAGGGCCCTCCCGAGCAGGAGTCCAGGTGTTGACTCTGCAGTCCAGGTGGTCAAAAGTAAGGAGCAGCAAAGCAGAAAAGGCTACTACTATTTGCCAGCTCCTTAAGGAGGGTTTCTGCATCCCACTGGGCAGGCTGGAGGCACATGGCCTTACCTAGCTGCAAGGGAGTCAGAGAATTGGGTCTTTTTTCTGCCTTGCCACTTGCCAGCTCTGTTACAGTGGAGGAAAGAGAAAATGAGGCTTGAGGATAGACTCTGCCTCATGAACCCATCCACCTCTCCTCATGATATCATCACTCTCAGGAAACGTAAGTGTGGTTCCAAAGATCTCACTGTATTCCTTTTGACCAATCTAATGGGGCCAGCCTCATGTTTGGCACCAATACACATGTCATCCCCATGAATCTAGGCACTGGGGATACAAAGATAAATAAGAAACAGTTCTCTCCAAATAATGGAATGGTTCTTGTGCAGCACCAGTGGCAGTTACTGGGTGTGAGGAAGGGGTTTTGGGCCCTCTTATGGGGTTACAGGGGGTGACCCCATAAGGGCTTGGGAGGGTTCATAGAGGCCAATTTTTGTATTAGGGGATCTTGATGGATAAAAGGGGCTTTATTAGAAACAAGCAGTTATGAGCCAAGTCAACTGCTGAGGACATTTCTGTTTGTAGGAAAGAGATTCTTGGCTCAAATAAATGGATTCAAGCAAAGCATCAGGGAGAAAGGGAGAGAGAAAACCCTTTGCCTTTCCACTTCCATTTATCCGAGGAACCAGGAGGGAAGAATACAGGACACGTCTTGGTTTCAGGGATGAAACGTGGCCGGACTTCTTGTCACACCATGATTTCCTCTGAAATGCTAGATACGTTTGCGTGCTGAAACACAAGCCCAGCAGAACATTAATGGTGTGGAGAGGCCCCGTTAGAGATGCGTTAACTATTGGACAGTAGAATTAGCTGGAGTAGATTGAGATAACAGTTTATGCTAGAATGATAAAAATAATCTCATTGGGAGAACAACAAGAGAGCCCGGAGGAAAGCTTTAATGATGGCAGTAAAAGCAGTCTTGCCTAGCTTTAATGGTGCAAATAGGGAACAGGAAGATAAAGTGGCTTTCAAAAATCATATGGTACTATTGTGGAAGGAACTAGGATTTTTTTCATAACTGAGAAAGTTTGGTTTGCTTAGTTACCAAACTGCTTTTATAGGTGGTCTTTCTACAGCCTCCTGTCAAGTTTCAAATGATACACTTTGTTTTCTAATATATATTCACACCTACAACCGAGAAAGTGCCACAGTTGAGTGTGACTAATGTCTCACAAAGGCTTTCATCATGCCACTCAACGACAATGTAAACAGCATAGATAGCGAGGTTACAAACATAATTATAACCCTTGGAGCCGTCACATGTCAAAGCTGGATTCAAAGTTATTGGAAGATGCTACTTCCTAAAAGAGCGCAGAGTAACTGGTTCATCAGAATCTGGGGAAGAATCAGAAACTCATCCAGCCAACTCAAGCATGAAGTCTGCAACATTCCCTTCCTGTGGTGGCTTTGGAGGTCTTTGAGAGACCCTGAGACCATCCCAGGGAAGAGATATACCCTGTGTATGAAAGATGCTACTCTCAGCAGGAAAATAAGGACAAAATATAATTATACAAAAATATCAGTAGCTTTAAGCTGTTTTCCCAGGTTTTAACTTGAATGGCTCATTTTGAAATACTTTCATGATATAATGACAAGGAAATATCATAAATACATCACAGGTAATAAACATCATCTTTAACTTGTAAAATTCTTTATGGCCACAGCCTGTAATCTCAGCACTCTGGGAGGCTGAGTCAGGAGGATTGCAAGTTCCAGCCCAGCCTGGGCAACTCTGTGACTTAGTGAGACACTGTCTCAACATAGAAATCAAGAGGGCTGGGGATGGAGCTCAGTCTGAAGGCCTGAGTTCAATCCCAGTATTGCCAAAAGCAAAGCAAAAATCTTATTACTCAGTAGTTTTGTATTTTAGTTGACCTAATACTTTTTCTCTTTTTACTTTTACTTTAATTTCCTCCTGCTTTTGTAGTTTTTAAGTGAACAGCTCCTATCTCATAGGACAGATATAGCTTTGCTCTCATTTAGGGAGCCTTTCGTGTCCTGGCAACTTTGATTTTGATCTCTAAGAATCCATCAACCTCCTGGCCAAGTCCTTCCCCTATCAGAAGCATGCCTAGTGTTATGCTTTAGAGCTAGACTGTTCCCCCCAAATCTCGTGTGTGTGGAAGGTTAATGGGTCACAGGGCACTGTACTCACCAGTGGGTGCTTCACTAATGAGTTCGTGGCTGGATGTACTTATAGGACATGGGGCCTGGTTGGAGGTGGTCACTGGGCATGTGATCTGGAAGGGTGTGGTCTTGTTCCCAGATCTTCCCTTCTCTGCTTCCTGGCTGCTGTAGTTTTAGCAGCTTTCCTCTGCCATGATGTTTTTGCCCTGGAACCAGCCAACCATGGACTGAACCCACTGTAACTGACAACCAAATAAATTTCTCCTCTTGTACATTGTGGCTGTTGGGTATTTTGTTCCAGTGATGGGCAAGTGACTGATACACGTAGGTTTCTGGTAAGAGGTTATGAGGTAGTAGCACACTCAGCATGAGAAGCTGCGTAGCACTCACTGTGTGGATCCTGAGTTTGAAAACAGCCACTGCCACTTTCTGGCTTTGTGACTTTGGATAAGTTATTTAACAACTATGTGCCTCAGTGGCTTTATTGTGAAATGCTGGTGAGATTACCAACCTGATGAAGTTGTTGAGAAGATGAAGTGATTGTCTAGCATATAGTGACATCACATTAGCTCTTATTATTATTGTGTTCTAATATCCCAGCAAGATATTTGTGCTTATTGCAAAGGTTTCCTTAGGATGTTCTCTAGGCTAATGTGTAGCTGGCAGAGTTCACTTCCTGGAGTTGAAGGGACCTGGTTTGAGGTTCTGCATTGCATGATCTGAATGTGTGACTTTGGACAAAAGATATAATCCTCCTGGGCCACAGTTTTCCCAACCAGAACACGTGTGGGAAATGGGGAACTGAACAATCTCTCATTCCTTCATTAACAAGTATTTGTTGATCAGCTAGCATTTCTTTCCAAACTCACGTGATTCCCTCAAGCATTTTATTTGAACTTCCTATTGGTATTCCTTTGGTGAGTGGAGTTATTTCTCCCCCCCAGATTTCTCTCCTGCCGGCAGCTGTGGGTGCTACGGTCCTGTGGCCCAGGGAAGGACACCAAAGAGCCCCTCATACCCTTATGTACAACTGTGAGGCAGAGTCCAGCACAGCCTCCAGGATGGCTGGCCATTTCGCAGCCCGTTCCTGGGCTCTCTGGGCCCTGGGCCTCACCCAACTGGGAATCCCAGAGAGCGGCTGGGAAGCAACACGGTGGCCGCTCCTGCTGGAAGACTTGCTGCATAAAACACCAACATGGTGGGAAGGCCAGTTGGCGACACCTGCTGTACACAGTGGAGCTGGGAAATGAAAACTTTAAAAAGTACGAGCTAGACCATCTTACTCCCTTGTTTCAGCTCTCTAGTGTGTCCTTGTCACACTTACTGTCTCTCCAAAGCTGTGTCTGTGCCCTGCAGGGGTCTCTCTGGCCCCTGCCACCACTTGCTCCTTGCCAGCAGTGCCACCCTCTGTCCATTTCCAGGCACAGCCTGAGGGCCCTTCCTCCTGCTTGTGGCTTTTCACCTACAGCTGCTCGTGGGGCTCTTGCTGTTGCCCAGGTCTCAGCCTGGTGTCACTGTCCACTGACTCTACGTGGCCCCAGGCACTCCCCAAACTCATGTCTGTATTGCTAGTACTTGTTCTGTCACTGTGGCTTCAGTGCACGTCAGTTGTCAGTTTTGACCCAATGGCTGATCTGTGTGAG
Organism: Heterocephalus glaber; assembly: GCF_053883595.1. Lineage (NCBI taxonomy): Eukaryota > Metazoa > Chordata > Mammalia > Rodentia > Bathyergidae > Heterocephalus > Heterocephalus glaber. The sequence goes on from NW_028258357.1 coordinate 21,657,034, forward strand.
AGGGGACCTGGTCTCATTCCCGAAGCTGAACAGAGACCCAGCGCGCAACTGGCACCCAAGGAAAGGCTGCCAATGAAATGAATAAATAAACAAGTGGCTGAGAACAGTCATGGAGTGGGGCGCCCGCCTCTGCCATCCAGTCCTGTGCTTGTGGCATTGAGGGTGTCTTGGGGAGAGGGATCCTCACCAAGGATCTCCAGGCTGGTCCCAGTACCAAGGTGTCGAGTGCCCAAGGAGCTCTGAAGCCAGAGTCAGATGTGCGGGGTCTGGTAAAGTCTTTGATCCAAATGAACTGATAACTTAGAGCCACGCAAGAACCTGCACGTGGAAGGTAAGAGCAGCTTTGGTCCTCATCCGAAGGAACCAAGATGCCTTGGGTGATGACACCCTAGTTAGGGTTTTCCCCAAAGCGGACCCTGAATATAAACTGTTTATTTGGGAACTCAGGGAATACCGGTAGGAAAAGGGAAGTACAGACACGCCTCCTTTAATGACTGAGTTTATAGTCCTGCGACTAGGTCGGTAAATGAGTTGGTCAGTAAGTCAGGAATTGTGGATAGTGTGTACGTTACAGTGTTCAGAACAAAGAAGCGGTCAAAGGAAACTCTAACCTGATGACTTTGCTTTTATTTGTACAACTCCTACATGCAGCACTGTAATGCATAATAGAACATAAAACTGCAGTGCTGAACTGTACAGTACAGTCAGCAAAAGTTACAGTACTTTATAAATGTATAAGTAAGGTATACTGTACAAAAAAGACAATGAGGCTGTATCAACAAGATGTACACAACTGTACCAAAAATTTTTTTCAAAAGACAGGCTGTAAACCAGAGCTCAGTTTGGAATAGTGCGCCTCAGTCATAAGTCCAAACAGTTGTTAAATAGGCAGATCTTTAAAGGAGGAATATCTGTAAAACAGGAGGAAGCTGATAAATGCTCCATGACTAAACCAGCTACAGCAGTGACCAACTGAAGGTTAATCCCACTGGGAAAATCTGGGAAATGGCATAAAACACATTTCAGAATAATTCCATCCAACTTAGCAAGAGGCCCAGGGTAGGCAGAGTGGGGGGCTGGTGCATCAGGAGGGTCATGGTGGGTCTGGTGAGTTTGGCCTGGTTGAGCCCGTGCCAGTGAAAGCAGCTGTATGAACCAATTTTCTGTTGCTATAAGAAAATGCTCGAGACTGAGAAACTTCATAAAGAAAAGAGGTTTATTTCACTGACAGTTCTGGTGCTGGCATCATGTGGCTCTGGTGAGACCACAGGTGTGTGTGGGATGGCAAAGTCAGCTGATAACACAGGACCCCAGAGTGGGGCTCAGGAGCCAGGCCCAGGCTTTGATAACACAACTCACTCCTTCTTTTTTTTTTTTTTGAGACAGGGTCTCACTATGCAGTATTTAAAGCTGAGTTCAGGCTGGTCTTGAACTCACTATGTAGCCCAGGCTGGCCTGAAACTCACAGTGATCCTCCTGCCTCAAACACTGGAGTCCTGGGATTGCAGGCATGTGCCACCATGCCCAGATAAACAATCTGACTCTTGTGAGAACTAACATGGGGTCATTTTAAGCCTATGAGACTCTACCGTATTGCTTATGGTCATGGGCCCGGCTATTGCAAAAATAGTGAAATCTGATTCCAAGACAGAGCTTTTGTACGCAGGGAAAATAATGTCGTCAAAAAGAGAAATCTTCATTGTCTTGCAAAACCTCTAAAAGGAACCAAATATAAACTGTTGATTTACCCATGTGGTTATTTTTCAAATGGAAAATGAATTATCTTTTTTTAAGAATTACCTTTCATACAAAAGACATTGAAACTGTACGGGTGTTCATTTCTTTTTTTCTGTGAGGTATTACTGACCTGCTGAGAAAAGGTCTCTTGCATTTAAAAACATTTTGTTTTGTGTGCAAGAAGAGACTGAAAATAGGAGAATGTGGATGCTTCCTGAGTGTCGCGGTGGAGAATTTGATTTGGATTTTACAGCTGATCTGCCTCTCCATGGACATTATTTATTGAGAGCCCTCTTGGCAGAAGTACAAGTTAAACGGAGGCAAAATGTTCAGTAAAAGTGGGTGATTATTGAGTTTTGAAGATAATGTCAGTTCCTGGCAACTCATCTTGAGATAGGATTTGTAGTATTTTCTGCGTATTTTCAAGCGGAGATCCAAGATTTTCCTTTCAAGTTTTGATGTGAGAGCAGTTGGAGTCAGAATCAGAAAATGTAACTGCTTTACTTTTTGCTTATCTTGGCGGACAGCACTGAGGACTGAACCTAGGGCCCTCTCACTGAGCTATGCCCCAGCCTCTCTCTCACTTTTCATTTTGAGACGAGATCTTTCCGAGTTGCTCAGGCTGGCCTGGAACTTGGAATCCCCCTGCCTCAACTTCCCAGGCAGGCACCATCACACCTGGCTGATGTCTGTTTCACTTTTTGGGCTCAGTTATCCTGTATTGCTATGCTTGGCTGAAGAGAGGACGGTCTTGGAGTGTGACCAGTGGATCTCCTCTTGGCATTCATTAGGATTCTTTTTTTTTTTTTGGTACCGGGGATCGAACTCGGGTCCTTGCGCTTGCGTAGCAGGTGGTGAAACCATTGAGCTAAATCCCCGGCCCAGCATTCATTAGGATTCTTCTTAGAGATGTTTCTTTCAAGTCCAGAGTTAACCTTTTTACATGCTAAGTGCTCCTAATGTAGACCTAATTTTTGTTTCCCATGGTACATTTTAATCTTTTAAAAATTATACCCATTTTACCTGGCCATTCCTATTTCCACAAACTATCACATGTCTGTGTGGGATTATCCCACGCCATTGAGAGAAATGACCCAAAGGCCCCAGATTACAAGCTTCCCTTTTGACTCATTTAATCCCTGTTAATGTGGGACTGAGGTTTCTTGACTGCTTCTCAATTTGTCAGAGCATTGGTTTTTAATCCCCGTTAGGTGACAAAGCTCATGCATTTTCTTTTATACCACACACCTTTCTTGTTGGGTGCAGGACTGAAAAACAAAACAATCTTCATCCTTCCCGATGAGCATATGATTAGTGCTGCTGCTCGATCAGAGAGGAGGAAATTCACAACAAAAGACCAGCGGGAATCATCTCTAAAGTGCTTGAAATTGGTTGGGAGAAATTTTCAGAATCTTTACAGAAATGATCATTTACCTTTTTCACCTCTTCTAGTGATTTTGGAGTTCTTCAGCATCGACATTTAAGGCTCTCTGAACCTTCCCTACCCATTGTATTTTCTTTCGAATGCACTTTTCATTGGCATCTCAGAACACTTTGTTCCTGTCACTGTTCCCACACAAGGGTGGAGTCTGAGCAGCATTAAGCCGGAATTGGGCCTCTGGGGGTTGCTCTGGGGGTTGCTCCGGTGGCCCTAGCATTGGGAAATTGTTTCTACGAGAACTGCTCCTGTTCAGAACAGTCATACTGGAACTTTGGCCTTTCGTACATCCGCAAGGATTAGAAGTAAGGTGGGCCAGGTTCAAACCCTGGCTATCTGTGTTATTGTCAGCAAACCCCCTCCCCACTCTGCCTGTTTCTTCTTTTCCAGCATGGAGGAAATCATACTACCTATTGCAGAGTCTTTCCATACATAAGGCACGTCCTTGAAGTCCTACCGGTTTTAGCTATTTCCATCGTGGTTTTAAGGCTCCCTTCACTGACCTCAGAGATGGGAAACTGGGGGCCGAGGGCCCAGCCTTCCTGGTGCGACACCCCGGTTTCTTATGGAGAGGTCTGCGGCAGCCAGGTTCTCCACGTGACCCCAGGAGGCTGCACAACTGTCTCTGCCTCTGCTCCCCTTTGGGGATGGGACGCTAGAACCTGCCTCTCCTTTCGGAACTCCTGAGAGAATGAAGGCCAGGACCTCGGCCCAGGCCTCTGAACTCGACATTCCACCCAAAGTGTCACAAATCCAGACTTGGGTGAGTTCATATGCACAGTTGCTCTCCTGCCCTCGGGAGAGCAGGGAGCCCAAGCCCCAGGGCGTGTGGGCAGGCGGCAGGCTGGGGTCCCTGCTGGAGGCTAGGATCCTCGCATTCCACGCTCACAAGCTTCACTTGCTTTGGAAACTTGGGAGACAGATGCACTTGGGGTCCGGTGTGACATTGAGCACATCACTGAAGCGCTCAGGGATTCCCCCAGCCTCCCCCTACCCCTGCCCCGAGGCTAAGAAGTGATAGTGAAATGAGAGATGAGCAGTTTGTACAGCTCGATGGCGAAGGCGATGATGATGATGATGAAGGGGGGTGATTTTGTTGCTTCATTGCTTGCAGTTGCCCAGTCTTAAACAGCACAGCTGTTCATTTCTCTTTAAGAGTCGCAGCTGCCATCAATGGGCCAAGCTCTTCACACCTACCCTCGCCTCTGTTTCCTGTCAAGTCACTTTGGAACTGTTGCCCCAGTTCAGTTCCAGCGTTGCTTCCCAATCTCCCTTCTGTGTTTATAAGCCGTGTAATTGTTGAGAGAGACGATACTAAATTTATCTTCCTACATTTTTTTTTCATTCCAAGTAGCGAGTCCTCTGATTGTTCCAAGGAATTAGTTATGTTGGCATAGTGTGGAAACTGTCACTGTGATGGATCCTCTCAGTACACGGCAAGATTTGTCAGAGTTTTCACAAACCTCTGGGCTTATCAGAATTTGGTTCTATGCTTTGTCACGATCCACCCCGAGATGCTAGAAATCGGAGAAGCTGTTGGTAGAAGAGTTTTCCTAGCAGGAATCGTCCGTCTGTGGTCTCTGGCCTCCCACGCCACCTTCAACCCTGATACCCACGATTTTCCACCTGGAATTACAGCTCAGATTCTGCTTGGAACAGGCTCTGTAGCTAAAACGCCTGGGCTTTGTGCATGTATGTCTTCTTCACTGTAAGCCTGGACAGGAAATATATTTTTAGATTGGGAAAAAAAAGTTTTAATTAGTCATTTTGAGAGAGTCAGAGGGTAATGGAAGAATGAAGAGAAATGTAGGGAAGAAAGGCAAGTAAACAGACATACAAGGCACTTCAAGTAGAGGAATACGTTTCTAAAAATGTTTTTTGTTTGGTGTAAGTTTAACACATCTACGAGTTCGAGCTCATCCAGCTCCTTGAAGATAAGAACTGGGTTTCAAGTTCAGTTTTGTACATTGTTAGGAACTCATTCATGCAGAGTTCAGGCATGGCTGGATCCAGAAGCCCCAAAACTGATGAGTTACTGGTCTGCTTTGCGCCTCTAGCCCTTCATGTTCTGATAGACTTCATGGTCCCTAACCAGTGATCCTGGGAGCAGAGGATGTGGAAGAAAAAGGGCTCCTCCTTCTGTGTTCCTAGGGCCACTCCTAGGCCTGACCCCATTGGCCTGACTTGAGTCACATGCCCCGCTCTCAGCCAATCACTGCTATTAGGGGAAGGAGGTGCCCCCATTGGCTCTTTCCCGGTCGTAGGTCACTGCTGGAGCTAGGGTGGTTTGAATCCAATGTGATATACAGGGAGCTGGGAGCGAGGGAGGTACTATTCCCAAGAGGCAAGACAGTGGATCTCTATTACACCCCAAGGCCACCCTCCCATCTCTCCTTTTGTTCACCTCCAAAATTCTCAAAAGGAATTTTAAACAGCAGCTTTGCAACAAGACATTGTGCGTTTAAATTTTGTTACTGTAACTGATTAGCTCGGGTGTCCCTGGAAGAAGGCCTTGACCTCTTTCAGTTTTTGATCTTCTGGAGGTCACAATAGCACCCCCTTCCCCGGCTGCTGAGAAGATGAATGTGATAAGGCTGAGGCAGCCTTAGGCCTCACGAGGGTGCCGTGGATGCTGCCTGCTGCACAAAGCTCCCCTTGCTGTTCCCCAGCTGTGTAAGCCCTCTTGCCATTCCCTCCGGGACACAGACACCACTGTGGCTTTGTGTCCCCGAGGATTCCTGTGTTGGAGCCCTGGCCCTCGGTGTGGTGGTCTTGGGAGGTGCTGGCCCCTTTCAGACCTTGTAGGAGGTCCCTACATACCTGGAGTGCCCACTGTGGACAGGATTAGCCATTTTCACCGGACCCCCGAGCTGAGTCTTGAGAGGGGTGCTATGGAGGAACAAGCCTGGCCACGCCCTCCTGTCTGTGAATCCCGTCACTCAACGTCATCTCTTCCTGTCCCCGTGCCCTGCCATTGTGATGGTGGCCACCATGAGGCCACATAGCCAGGCCATCCCAGAACTAGTGCCATGCTTTTTGGACTTCCAGCCTCCAAAGCCTTGAGCTGACTAAACTTCTTTTCTTTGTACACATCCGGCCTCAGACCTTGCATCATAGTAACAGAAAACAAACCAATCCAGACCCCATGTGATTGTCTGCTACTTCTCCTTCTCTTTGAGCTGCGACTGGCTCCAAACCCACTCATTCCTGCTGCTAGGATAATCCCATAATTAAATAGTAGTAAACCAATGACCCAGGAGTGTGAAAAGGGCATTTTCCCATAGAACTCAGGAATATTTTGGAAAGACTCGATAAAAACAAATTGATGAAAAGAATCTCGACGAAAGTAGAGGTTGTCCAAACTGGTGTAAACTATCAGGGGAAAGATAGACTCTAGAAGGATTCTGCACACAAAATGGTTTATAAGTTTGGTTCATTCAAAAAATATGACCCAGAGCTCTAATCACACCCCTGTGCTCAGGCCCTGTGCACAGAGCATGGGGCTCAGTGGTTGACTGAGGCTGCACTTAGAGTTGTGTGTTTGAGATTTAGATAATGCCTGTTATTTGTGATGTCTGCCAAGCTACAGCTATTTTTTTCAATTAACTAAACAATAACCACTCCCAGCTGCTTACATGGAGGGAAAAGGCACTGCCATCACTTTCAACTTCCCACTCCTTCCTCAGCCGTTTACAGTCTGGCTTTGATAGACCCAGCTCTCCCAAAGCTTTTGTCTGAGAAATTGCCAGCCTCACTTGTCTGCTGGCTCCCTGAACACCTCCTAAAAACCAGAGCCGGAAACTTGACAGCCTTCTAAGGACTGAGTTTCCGGCTACTGCTGACCCCACCTTGGAAACGAAGTCCATGGGTCCTTGTCCACTTGGTAGCGACACCCTGCTGGCCAAGACGCCTGTCCAGCTCTTTGACTTGGACTGCAGCATTTAGCTTCTAGGACTGTGTGTGTACACACATGCACACACTCTTGTGGGGCTAGGAGCAGAGGGACGCTTTGCCCACATGGCAGGCCCAGCCCTCTGGATGCTCGCATTGAGCCCAGGTCCCCTTGCCTTGTGGATATTCCTCCCTGGGTATTTATTTACGGCCTTTCTTTCTCAGGGGGATTCACTTAGGACAATCTCAGCATCCCAAAGAGATTTGTATGCGAAAATTATTTACGACTTTAAATTGAAACAAAAGATTACCGGGTATCTTCACTGAAAAACAAAGTATTGCTGGGCTGTAATCCCACTGTTGAGGAGGCAGAGGCAGGAGGATCGCATGTTCCAGGCCAGGCTTGGCAGCTTAGTGAAAACCCGTCTGGAAATATAAAAGAAAAAGGGCTGGAGATGCAGCTCAGTGGTAGAGCACTTAGCAGCCTAAGGCCCTGGGTTCAAGCTCCCTCATCCCCCTTACCCCACATGCATGAGGAAGAAGAAGAAGGGGAAGAGGAAGCAGGAGGAAAAGAGAGAAAAGGGAAGAAGGGGAGCAAGTGGGGGAGAAAGAAAACCAAGGTGTCCTCTAGCACGCGCCTCTGCGTCAGCTGGCTCTCGATGCCCTCTGTGCCTCTGTCTCTGACTGATCTTACACCTCTGTGATATTTAGACGACCCATAGGAACGTGCATGAAAACTCTGTTGGCCAGAAGGACAATCGATTCCCACACCTCACCACAGAAAAGCCAGTTTGGCATCCGTTTGTCACTTTATGTTAGCATTCGCAATTTACCTACATAACCCTGGCACTCTGACATCTCCTTCGAACATTGATTGAGGAGTTAAGGAAAGTCTTTGACAGCGATTTAATCTTTGTGCCAGTCACAACTATATCCTATTTGAGAATCAGTCTTGCTTTTCACAGCCTTGCTCCTCCACCGGGTGGACTTTGTCAGGTCAGGGTCCTGTGACACCTCCCAGGACAACAGGTGCCATCCTGCTTTCATTTGCACCACTGAGAGGAGCTGCTGCCATCATCCTTTCCAGGTCAGGGAATGTCTGCCCCCTGACTTCCTGTTTCCATCTGGAGAAGCAGCCGGCAGCTCTCCCACAGTGGCTTCTTCCAGAAATCTCCAATTCATCTGCCACTCCCTGGCATGGCCCTGTCCACTGTTCCCTCGTGTCCCCAGCACACCCCTCACTCTCGCTCCTGCAGGGAGAAGACAGTATTATTCATCTTTATCAACTCCACAGTGCCTTGCAAACATAGAGTAGGTGCTTCAAAAATGCTTGCTGAATGCATTTCCCACAGGAGGGCAAAGGGAAACAGGAAGGCAGCTTATTGGAGTAAGGGTCTTAAAATGCAGCACCTGCTGGAATTTCAGCACAAGGGAGCCTCACATATGAGAGAAGGACCAGTGGGAAGGAGGCGGCAGGCTGTGGACAGTTGTTTCAGGTACTCATTCACAACGCCAAGGTCATGACCGCCCTCTTGCTTGGGGAACTGACTTGTTCTGTGTAGTTTCCATTGTACTTGGGTCAGGAATGGGCAAGGATAAAACATTGTACCATTTCAAATCTGGGACACTCGGAATTAACAAGGGCTGAGTGAGGATGAGCCAAGCAGTAACCTAGCACTTGCAGTACAGGGAGTTCTAGACAAAGGGAAAAGTATTCCATAATATCTTGAGATTCCTCTTTGGCCAGCATGCAGTGATCCCAGAAGAGATTAAAAATACCACCAAGACGTTTTTTCATAAAAAAACACTACAATCTCATCTGTTTGCGGCAGAATGCAAGGTTTTTGTCATTTATTAGAAATTTATCTCATTACCATGAAATCTAAGAACTGTACCACAGCATATCAGCAAAAATGTTTCCGTGCTTGTAAGTGAAATCATATGGAGTAGACTAACGAGTTTCGTTTACTTTGGGAGTTTAGGGTCACAGACTCTCTGAACCACAGAGCTGAGGTTATCTTCGATTTCCCAACTTCCTGCCAGTGGGAAATACGATGTTGGCACTGGCAACCTGACCCTCGGTCAGCCAGCTGACACCCCGTCTCCGATGGGCTGTCCCTTCCCTGCAGTTCACACCCCCAGTCCCTGTCTGACTAAAGCGCTGTGTCAGTTCACCTTTTCCACTTTCTCATTTATTTGGCAGTTGTGGAAATGGGAGAAGGAACGCTCCCTGAGTCACATCCCCATCCTTTTTATTTACTTCGTACTTTGAGACAGGGTCTTGTGGAGCAGCCCAGGGTGGCATCCAACTTGCAGTCCTCCTACCTCGGCTTCCCAAAGGGCTGGGATGACACGCACACACCACCACGCTCAGCCCAACTTGGCGGTTTTTGGCTCTTATGTAATAATGATTTTGATTAGAACACTCTGCCGTGCCAGACGCTGTCCTTGGCTCTTTTTGAAGACTTAGTCATTTAATCATCACAGTTGTGTCAAGAGCTAAGTACTGTTACACCTGCACTTTAGAAATGAGGAGACCGAGCAGTTAAATAAATGGCCTTATGGTCAACAGCCACTAGGGGGCAGAGCCAGGTTTGAACCCAGGGGTCTGGCTCCAGAATTCACTGATGCAGCGATCGATCTTCATTCACACTGGGCTGTCTTCTCTGCAGCACTCTACCACAGCCATCTGTTACCTGTAAGTATTGAATAATTCTTTTTTTTTTTTTTAAGACAGGGTCTCTATGTATTCCAGGGTGACCTTGAACCCGGTGACCCTCCTGCCTCAGCCTCCTGAGTGCTGGTATCATAGGTGTGCACCACCACCTCCCAGGATTGAATAATGCTATAAACTTGCAGGGCTCAGAGCTTGCAGGAAGCCCACTGCAATCCCAGAGCTACATTAATCAAAACAGTCCCCATCCCGCCCAGATTCTCTGCATGTTCCCCTCGTTTCTCCTGGGCTCTGGTCAAGGGGGAGGGTGTCCCTATCAGCGAATGAGTTCCCGGATGTTCTGGGCATCTCCACCCACACCAAGCTGAACACCACTAAGGAGCTGAGAACACCAGGGGTACCCTCTGCCTGAGATCGCCAGCTCACAGGTCAGCCTGAGGCAGAGCTCACCAGCCTGCTGGCAACTACTGCCCTTGAGCAAGCAGGGACTGGCCTCCCAGGCTCCCCAAGGCGGGTGAACTTAGGTACCTCAGGCACCTGAGGGAAGGGAGAGGACCTCTTCACAAACACATGTATCACTGCGTCAGCATCCTGTAATTCTGCAAGCAAACTTAGGGATTTACAGATTTCCTTGAACTTTTTCTTTTTCTTTTTTGGTGGAACTACTCATTTTTTTAACCTGGTACAGTGTCTTGTATATGACACGTAGCAGATGTTTGTTGTATTGCATTGGATTACATGGACTAAATCTCAATTTAGCCATTTTAAATACACAAACAACTAAAGTTCTGTATGGTTTTTATTCTTTGTCCTGGCCCAGAAAAGGGCTTAAATTATTTAAAACATCTTAAATTCTCCTTTTCCCACTTAATTCAGTAGGAACTCAGAATTTTTAAAAAATTTATTTATTTATTTGAGACTGGGTCTCACTATGCATTTCAGGCTGGCCTTGAACTCGCTATTTAGCTGAGGCTGGCCTTGAACTCATGGCGATCCTCTTGCCTCAGCCTCCTGAATGCTGAGATTACAGGAGTGTGCCACCATGCCCTCAACATTTTAAAAAAGAAATATTACTGGGACAGAAAGTGAAAAAAAAGCAATCCCTCAAAGTGAGTTAAAGGGCATAAAACTGAATTCTTATATAGTTTGCATATTCTTTGTCATACTGCTTCTCAACCCCACCCCTCTGCAAACAAAGCCATTAATTACACTGGCTCAAAACACACAGATTAGGGGTGGCCACGGGCCACACTGTATTTGGGGGTCAGGGCAGAATTTCTGGAGAGAGAGCACAATTTAAAATAAAAGTCCTTAGTAGTAGGATTCTGATATCTCTTTTTGTATCCCCACTCCTATTCCTGCCCTGAGATAAAGAACCTGCTCAGTCATGAACTCCATTTGGTTTATTGGGCAATGGACCTCCCAGTCCTCTGGCGGGAAAGCAGCCTTCAAAGTTAAAGTGCCCGGGTTCGAATCGGAGCTCTGCTACTTAACCTGTCATCTGTCTCACTTGGACCGAGGCCACTGTGTCTCCTGTGACCCAATCCCACACAAGCCCCAGGGTGAGAAGCATAATTGGTCAAAAGCAGCCACAGAAATCTCATTGCCTTTGGCCAGGGATTAGTCTGAGGGTGGACCTGCTACTAGTTTCCACCGAGACACAGGCAAGTAGGCCCGTAGAGGCGGGGCAGACTCCGGCCTAGAGGGAAAACAGGTCCGGAGGGGCGGAACCCCTCTGGTTTCTCCTGCCCTGGTGCTGGCCGATCTGGGGGTGCAGCAGCTCTCCTGGGGCTCGGAGAGGAGTCAACTTTGGAGAAAGGGAGGTGTGGAAAACAGGAAAAGCCTGGCCATGGCTTAATTGCACCGAGCTGCTTGGACTTTGGACCTCTGCCAAGCCCGAAACAATTTTATTTACAGCCAAATGGATGTTTATCTGATATACTCAGTTTCTAATTTATAAAGTGAGGATAAAAATAGTAGCAGTGGGACAGGAGGGAGTAAGGTTATCTCTGTTCACAGATGACATGATCATAAATGCAGAGAGCCCTGAAGGCTCCATTAAGGAAACCCAGCGATTGGAACTCAGAAGTGAAGTCAGCAAAGGCACAGGACACCACGCCACGCACAAACTCAGCTGTGTGTTTTTACACCAACAGCAGACATTAACTTACAATAGCATCAAAAAGAATAAAATACTTAACCAAAAATGTAACCAATGGGGAGGAACACTTGTACACAACTACAAAACATGCTGAAAAAATAAATAAAAAACTTAAACATTCTGTATTTAGGGACTGGAAGGCTTGATACTGTTAAGATATGAGTCCCACACAAAGCAATTTACAGATCAATGCAATTCCTATCAAAATCTCAGTGATTTTTTTCACAAATAAAAAAATTCATCCTAAAATTCATGTAGAATCTCAAGGAGTTCCAAATAGTCAAAACAATCTTGAGAAAGAACAAATTTAAAGGTTCATACTTCCTAATCTTAAAAATGGTAATCACTAGTAGTTTGTTGGCAGACTGAGAGTGGAACAGAGTAGGAAGCCCAGAAATAAAACTTTGCATATATGGTCAAAGGATTTTCGACAAGGTGCTGAGTCTATTTAATGGTGAAAGAACAGACTTTTCAAAATATGGTGCTAGGAAAAATAAGTATTCACAGGCAGAAGAATGAAGAAGGACCTTTACTTCACACCACATACAAAAATTAACTCAATGCATTAAAGACCTAAATATAAGACCCAAATCTAAAAAGTTCCTAGAAAAAAAAAATAAGGGAAAGTCTTCATGACCTTCAATTGGGCAATGTTACTTTTGGATGTGACTCCGAAACAAAGGAAACAAAAGAAGAAATCAGTGAATTGTACTTCATCAAAGCTAAAACCTTTTGTACATGGAAGGATACTATCCCTGGAGTGAATAGACTCCATGAAATGCAAATTAAATAGCAGATGAGGGGTTAACAGCCTGAATATATAAAGGATCCTGCAACTCAGCAACAAAATTCAATTAAAATGGACTTTAATTGCTATTAATATAATGGACTTTAATTAATTTACTTAGCTGAAGGACTTGTGTGTACATGTCTTTAAGGAAGTTATACAGATACTGATAAGAACACCAAGAGGGATTCAGCAGTAAGCATTAGGAAAATGCAAATAAAAGCCACAGTGAGCTACCACTTCATAGCTACTCAGTGGCTATTATTTAAAAAATAAAAAACAGAAAATAACAAATGTTGTCAAGGATGTAGAGACAGTAGAATCCTGTCCCCTGTTGGTAGGAGTGTAAAATTGTACAGCCACTGTGGAAGACAGCATGGAAGTCCTTAAAAATTAAATAGAGTTACTATACAATATAGGGCAGCAAATCTACTTCCAAAGAACTGAAAGCAAGAACTTGGAGATATATTTGCATGCCCAGGTTCATCACACTATTAAAAGGAGGAGCACCGAAGGTGGAGGGAGGGGAAAGGGACAGGAAGAGGAGGGGATGGAAAGAGAATTTAAATGTGCTATGGACCAGCATCGCTGCCCTATGATGAGTGTTATCATTGTGTACTGCAAACCTGGACTAACAAAAACAGCAGCACTGTTCGTAGATTCAAAAGGTGGAAGCAACTCAGATGCCTGAGGATGGGGGAACGGTATAGACATCAGTGGGCTATTACTCAGCCTTTCAAAGGGATGGAATTTTGATATGTGCTACAACAGGATAAATCTTGAAAACATGCTATGTGATAGAAGCTAAACATCAAAGGACAACTGTTATATGATCCCATTTGTAATTTTTTTGTACTGGGAATTGAACTTAGGGCCTTGCCCTTGCCAGGCAGGCATGATGCTGCTGAGCTATATCCCTGGCCCTGATCCCACTTATATGAGGTATGTAGAATATTCAAATTTATACAGACAGGAAAATAGGGTACCAGGGCCTAGAGAGGGAAGAATGGGGAATCAGTGTTTGTGACTTCTGAGGTTCAGTCTGGGAGGATGGAAAATTTCTGGAACGTATAATGGTAATGATTGCACAAGAATGTGAATGTACTCAATGGCACTAAGTTGTGTATTTAAAGTAGTTTTTAGAAGTTTAAGATGATAAGCTTTATGTCATGTATGTTTTACCAGAAGTGAAAAGAAATGGTATCAGTGCCTCAAGAGAGTTGGAGTCTAGGTTCGGTGATTCCTTGCGCACTGGGTCAGGACCTAACACGCCAGTCATTCACAATGCTTACTGTTTTAGCAGTACTCTTACACTACCGTCTATAATCGTCCCTGCCTGTCCGCCCTCCTGTCCTGCCCCTCCAGGCTTTGGGGCTCAGAAATGACACTCAAGGATGTGGGATGGTCCGGGGTTGCAGAGGTTGCTGACTGAGTAAGAGGGAAGTAGTAAGAGGGAGAAAGTAGGCTGGCTTTGGCTCGATGTATGGAATGAACATCTTGATGCTGACCTTGGCCAGGAACACGGGGTGGAGGTAACAACCCAACTGGACAGCTGAATGGAGAAGGCGCGGAGTGCAAGGGCGGGTATCAAACACAAAAAGCTCTGTGTAGGACCTGGCTGGGCAGAGCTCCATGACCAATCAGCTGTGGAGAAGAAAGACACCAACAACGACTCCAGCGCTGTGGGCTGTGCACTGAGGGCTGGAGGTGTCCTCAAGGAGCTGGGCTGTTGGTCCAGGGTCCTGGGAGATGGGGCTTGGGGCATGCCTGCTGCTCTTCACATCTCCCCAGGGCTCTTCGGAATTGTGTGAGCCAAAGACATCCATCCTTGTTGGTGGGCTGAGCTACTTGATCATTAGTTGACAGATCAATTTCACCAGAAACCCGTGTAAGAGCCCAGTAATGTACACATGAGCATCAGTTTGGGTGTATCTAAAAAATGTTAAATAGCAAAAAGCAAACATTAGCCCTTAAATCTGTCCTGCTGTACCCTGCTAGAACTGAGAAGTAACTTCCTAATGATCCAAGAGCATGTTCTCTAGAGTCAGTGGGCCTTTCATTTTCTACAGAAAACAGTGATCAGCAGCTGCGGCTTTCAGTTGTTCAGATGAATGAACCTCCATTACAGACTTCGTACAGAGAATTAGTCCAGGGTACTTGCTAGCATAAGTTACTAAACATAATTAGGGCTCAAAATGAAAGTTGATTTTTTTAAAAGTCCAACCAGAGAAAAGGAAAACTTAGCCTCTATGATAGCTTTTAATTTGAAAAATACCCACCCATCTCCTCGTTCTTGAGAGTACTCTGCCAATTCCACATGCACATCCTGCTTCTAACAACGATGGATTCATTGCTTTTAAAATAAATTAAGCTATAAAGTAAAGAAGTTGAATACGAATATCCTATGTATTTTTTAAAAAACTAGAAAACAACTTCAAAATAATCATAATGCCCTTTCCCTGCAATAATGTAACAAAAATCTAAAGAAAAATATTTAAAAATTATCAGTATCCTCCCTGGAAAGGAGGAAAATTTTCTTTTAGGTTTTGCTGATGACTGCAAATTTCTTTAAAATGTATTCTTGTGCTAGATACTCCTTTTTGTTAAATTATGATAAAAATGCTCATTTTGGCAAAGCGTTTTAAAAGAAGTCTAAAGAAGAACATTATCCTCACTGCTGGCGATCCTTTCTGAGAATCCTAGGGTTGAAACCTAATGTTCATTATGATTCTTCTTCCCCACCGTCTTTTTCATCATGTACCTTCTCTCAAAAGCTACTCTTTTAAAACAAGATTTTAAAGTTATAAAGAACCAAAGGGCACACAAAGAAGTAGCTTCTGTCACTTCCCCAGCCACCCAGTCTCCCTTCCCAGAGAAGGCCTGTGTCTCACAGATACATAGACAGCCCCTCCCCAACTGTATTATCCAAGGCCTTGCTCTGAGTCATTTCTCATTTTCCTCTTTTATCCGAAAGTCTCCATTTTTCTAGTGCAAATCTCACTGTCAGCTTGGATGGAGTTCTTCCTAGGAGGAGCCCTGTAGATGGTCCTTAGAGAGAGCGTGGAGCACTTCACCCTGAGACTATGCAGCTTGTAGCAGAGAGTGTTGTCAGTCACAAAAACCATTTTGCTTATGCGCTGGGACGCAGCTGGACCACATTTCCCATCGTCCCTCGAAGGTGGCAGGGCTCTGGTTGGCTTGTGGTGAGTGGCGCAGGGCTGGAGAGGTGCCTGCCCCATCCAAGACCCTGCATGATCCTTCTTACTATTTGCCTGCATCTGTTAACTGATGTAGGAAATTCCAGAGTTTCCTCTGCGAAGGATTTGGGGAACCTAGGGCCACAGGTGGGAGGGATCTGATTCACATTCTCCAACCTCCCCAAATGGTTACAGAAAGATGCATAGCAGAGCCCTTGGGGACAGAGCTGGGCAGTGGGATTGGGAGTGGGAAGATGTAACATTCTGCCTTGTACGTTTACAGGTTATCTGAATTTTATGCAAAACTTTAGTACTGTACTTTGATATTAGTGAAATAAAATGTGAAGGAAATAAAATGTAAAAGAAACTCAAATTCATACAGGCAAAAAGTAGAAAGATGGTTGCCCAGGGCTAGGAGGAGAGGGAAAAGGAAGTTGTTTTGTTTAAATAGATATAGAATTTGACAAGATGAAAAAGTTACAACAGCATATATACTCAATAACATTAAACACTTAAAAATAGTTAAGATGATACACTTTGTTATATGTAGCTTACCAAAAAAATTTTTTTTTTGGTACTGGGGATCGAACTTGGGACCTTGCGCTTTCAAGGAAGGTGGCAGAACCACTGAGCTAAATCCCCAGCCCAAAATGCTTACCAAAATTTTTAAAGGTAACGGAATTTTTTAAAAGATTTCAAGAGGGAGAATTCAGTTCACCATTGAAATATAGCCTAGATCAAGATAGAAAGTCTTTAAAATATTTAATGCTTAAGTATGGTCAGGCCCTGAGACTTCATGTTCATCTGAAAACTATTTTTCATGAAAATGCCTGCTGATACTGACTTCAGTTTTAGGAGATGGAAGAAAAACATCTAAACTTTTTCCTTGTCATTGTCATTCATCAAAATCCTGAAGTCATCAGTTCAGATGAGGTCTTTACATAAGTCTATTCCTATGAATTATCTACCAAATGAAATTCTGAGCAGATGATACTATCAGGGATGAAGAAGGCCAAGGGTTATTTCATAAAAATAAAAGGATAGAATAATCAGTAGGACACTAGTAGCCATGGGTGGTTTTAAGTGTCATGTCACCTCTGATATTCTGATTGGAAGCCACCAACAGAGCCATCTGGGATACAAGTAGCACTGTTTCTTGCAAAGTAGAAGATGCTAAGCAGGAAACAGAGATGCCATTGCATCGATGCTTGGTGTGACCAGTCCAAGCACAGTTTGGAGACCGTGGTATAGTCCATTTTGCCTTCCTTCTTTCAAGGGTGTTTATTATTGGTATTCATGACAGAATGCGAGCTGTCGCATGTGACCCTAAAATTGACATTTTCACTTATTTATTTTTAGGGGCAAACAGATCAATCATTTTACAACAGCAAATGTATACCTGATAGACAATGTGCATTAGGTAAAGCTGATGGTTTTTGAAAATACATGTTTGGCTAACAAAAGCAAACATGCTTTCTGCTATTATGAAGAAATGGTCTCTGGCAAAGTAGGGCTCATTGGAACTTAACTGGTTGACATTTCTGCTGCCTTAACCTAGAGCTGTTAGGTTTGACTTGCATGCTGTGCTAAGTGAACACATGAATGTATAGCAAAAAATCTTCACTGGGTTCTATTTCTGTATTTGTCTGACAGCTGTTACATAGCTTTATGTCCATAGCACCTTCTCTGCTTTAATGTTCTTTAGCCTACACTATCTCTTTGTAATAAAACTCCAAGTTTTTCACCCTTTCCAGGCTCAAGGAGGCACTGAGCTAAGAGTAGGCCTTCAAGCTCACCGTGACTGCAGTTGCAAGGATGCATAGTCCATCCGGACACAGGCTGTGGTAAGGTGATCGTGTGCACAGCATTTGGAGGTCCGGTCTGCAGGACTGATTTGGAATCTAGTTTTGTATTTACTTAAGATTTAATGAGTCTTTGGGGGAAAATAATGAGACATGTGGAACTGAGGGCTGGGCATGGAAACATTTGCTCTCTTTTACAAAAACTTTCCAAATCTCTCTCTCTCTCTCCTTTTATAAATAACCCTCCCTGTTCCAAAATAGATTTAGTATTTTCACTTGAAAATAGTTCATCCCGAAAGCTTGATTTCCTGAAATAAAGCTTTTTTTAAGAAAAATATCCAGAAAACTATTCCAACCAGTGTAATTTCTGTCCTCTCTAAGTGATAATATATTCTAAGAAAAATCTTCTCATTTACCACTTTCTCACCTATGGTTTTTGCATTACTACATCACAGGCTCAAGCTTATATACATTTTATGCCTTCCATGCTAAGCATACCCATCTGCAACAACCTGGTAATATATGCAAAATAAACATTTTCTTTATGAGTGAAAAAAATTAATAAATTAATGATTACTAAAAGCTTGGCAATTTTTGAGGCTGTCTGTAAATGTCATGAACTCTCAGGCTGTCTGTAAATGTCTCTTTGATTGTGGATTGTATTATAATTTGTATATAATAAAACAATTTATATGTAGGCATCTCATATTTGGGCATATTTACATTTAGAGTTGGCAAATATTAATTACAGGAAAAGACAGGACAAATTTCTTGAGACTAGGACTGGTCCCCCAAATTAAAAGTCTGAAATTATGGGCTCTTTGAGAAGAAGAGGAGAAAGAGAAAAGGCAGGTGTTTAGGAAAACTGGTGTTCAGAGGCCTGGGACATTTAAATGAGTGTGTGGGAGCCACACTGGCCGACAAGGGAGATTGGATTCCACCAATGACAGAAAGACTATCTGGTGGCTTAAACACAGAGTATATTTGTTACAAGTCTTCCACTGGGTAGGCGGTCCAGGGCTGGTATGATGACTCAATATCACGGTCTCAATATGTTCCATCTTTCTGTTTTCCTACCCTGAGCATTCAGACTCTCATCCTCCTGAATCTTATCCCCGAGTCTCAATAGATTGCCGGACCTCTAGGCCTCACATCCAATTTCAAGGCCAATTTGAGGCCCTGGGTTCAATCTCCAGAACCTGAAAAAAAGTCAAGGCCAAATAAGAAAATAAATGAAAGTGGGAGGAAGGGATAAAAGGTCTTTTTATTCAGGAATGAATAGCTTCCCTAGGGACTTCTGCTTCCATTCCATTGGATGCAGCAGTATGACATGACCATCCCTAGCGACAAAGGAAGCTGGGAAATTGGATATTTTCAGCCACCCTGAAAGAAACCGCATTTCTCTTAGTAAGGACAAAGAGTAGAGGTGGGAAATGAATGTTGGGCCAGCAGGCACCATCTGCCATAGTGAGATTAGACCAATAGAGAACCCTGGGTAGAGAAGCTCGTATCGGAGCTTACCCAAGTGACCAGCCAAGGCCCGAAGAAAACACAGTTCAGGGAGATTTCCACCATGTGGAGGCCCCTGGGAATTCCTCATCAGCACTTCAGGTCAGTGCCCTGGTCTCGCAATGCTGGCCTGGAAAATAACAGTCAGAGCCATATAATCAACAGAGCTTGGTGCCTTGCTTCCAGCATGGTCCATAAAGCATATTCTCACGTTAAATGGTAACAGATGCAGTGGCAGAGTAGGGAGCAACATGGAGAAGCTGCACACAGGCCGTATCCTGTGTTAGTTTATAGTTGCATGGAAGTTTAGAGGTTGAAGAGACCTCAGAAATCCCTGTCATCCAATCAACAGGAAGAAAACTTAGGGGTCATGAGGTGAGGTGAGGTGACGTGCCCCAAATAAACCAGAAACTCCCAGATCTCAGCCTGTAATCTTAGCCTTTTAATTCTATTTCCCCTCCAATGGTCCCCATAAAAGGAGCAGCAAAATCATGTGGGGCACTGGAGAAATTCAGATCCCCTGGGCTCAGTTCCCAACTTCTAGAATCGAACCAACACGATTCCCAGGCATGGTCCCCAGGAATCTGAACATGGGTTTGATGCTGCCTTGTGTTCTGATGGAGACCTGTGTTGAGAATCATTTGCACCTCTCTAAATTCCTACCTGAAGGGATTTCTATCCTGATTTCCTCAATACTGGGAAAGTTGCTTTGATTTCTCAAAGTTAGTGGGTCAAGTTATTGTAGAAGAGGATGGAGAACAGCAAAAATGTGTATAAGCTGGTGTCTCAAACAATCTGAAAACAGAGAACTCTCATTCCTTTGGATACTGGCAGAGAAACTTTACTATTGAAGAGCACTAAAGAATATTACTCTATTTAGTGTTCATTTAGCCTATTTCATTAAGGCTGACATCACTACAATAAATGATTGTACATCTTAGTAATAATTCACAATATGTTGGCCACTCGACAATCAAAAGGCGAACTTTTTAGGAGAGAACAAAAGCAGTAATATTTTAGCTTGATTGATGATCTTTTTATTCAAGGGCAGGAGAGAAAGCACTTTGTGTATTGGAAATGCAGGTGGTGGGTAGGAATATGCTTTTCTAGTCTGCTGTTTTAGTAAAATTGGTCTTAAGACTTTTTTCATCCCTGGGCTATAATGTTTCCACTTCCAAATTTCAATATGAGTTATTTGTTTTTTCCCTCACCCTCTCTTCTCTTCTTTATTACTTGCTGTGTAGACAAGTACTAGCAGGTGTCAGCATTGCTCGAGGCCTGGCAGTTACAGGATAATTGGAAGAACTTGTATCTTGAGAGAAACCTTAATTCCTTTAACTGAGAAATTAAACTAATGGACTTTTATCTCATTTGCCTGGCGTAATGGTCCCTGAAACCGCTGGTGATCAAAATCCCTTGGGAAACATTTGACTTTTTTTTTTCAATTATAAAAGCAGCACAGGCTTTTGGTTAAAATAATTTAAATAGTGCACAAAGATGAAAAGTAAAAAGCAAATCTCCTTTTCTCTTTGCACGTGCTAGGATAACCCCACTGTTAATATGTTTCATGCCTTCCAAAAATTTTTGGTACACAATATATCATACATACGTGTGTATATATGTATTTTTTTCACAGACATGATTATTCTATATCTATAAATTGTTTTTCCAGACCACTGTATCTTGGGCACTTTCTTATGTAGCACGCATAGCTCATCTCTATTCTTCTGAAGAAGATGTATTTTTCCTCCAAGGATTTTGATTTGGTGGACCAGGTAAGGCCCAGAAATTCATGCTTTTTAAAGGCACCCCTGCTTTCTGGATCGGTGGTAAAGCAGGACATCGTGACAGAAGTGTGGCAGACGAAAGGGCTCACTCATCATGGGGGTGGAGCAAAGAGAGAGAGGGGAAGGGGCTGTGGGCCCAATACAATATGGCCTTCAAGACCTACACACCCATGACGTCACTTCCTATGATAGGCTCCACCTCTAAAGTTTCCACTGCTCCGCAGGCCGCTGACCAAACCTTCCACGCATGGGCCTTTGGGCATTTAAGATCCAGACCATCACGGCGAGGCAGGCTCGTCCACGCACCAGCTTTTAGAAATCACAGCGGTAGTGTAGTCCACATGGCAAAACATGTTTTACGATATATTAATTCCACATTGAGGTGAAACTTCTCCAATGTGAGGATTGGAAATTTATGTTTTCCTTCCTCATGGCTAATAAAAATGAGGAATTCAATGTACGATTATTCCTAAAGAGATTTTTTTTAAAAAGGTACAATAAAGTTCTAGTGCACACACACGTGCACACACACACACAGGCAAGCACACGCACGTGAACGAAGAGATTCCTTGGAAACGGTTGGCAAGTATGAGAGACAATAGATAAATTTCTTCCAAGAATAAGGTGAGAATGTCAGAATGAAGCAATCCAAACATGATACTTACAGGTCTGTATGTGGAGCCTAGAATAAATACCTATTGTTGACAGATACATAGTGGCAAAGTACTGTAGCTAAAATTAAATAATCTTTTCAAAAAGCTCACAGCATGGTCTGCTGTCGAAATCATCTTTACTTTGGACTTGGGTCCAGGCGAATCGCTCTGACTACTTTCTTCCTGTCCCAAGTTAAAGACTTCATTTTCGGAAAGCCTTATGTAGGGCTGGGGTGGAAGCTTTTCGTAGTCTTCTAGGAGACAGTAGCGAGTTGGTTGGCCTGCCCAGGAGCAGCTCTGGGGCTTCCTACATCAGCAGCTGTCATCGACCGGCAGGGACGTGTCTTTCTGCTTCTTTTTTAAAATTAGTTCACCTTACGGTGTTCCATTCCTTATGTGGAGTTGCTGCACGGACACATCTCACTTCCCTTTCTTCAGCTTCTTCCTCTCCTTTTCCTCCTCCCTCCATGCATCTCCTGATCCCCTTCTCCTTTAAGAAGGATCCATCTCCCTACTTGCTGTCATCTGTCTTTTATTTTGCTCTTTATTTATACTTTGGGTCTCTCATATAAGAGAAGCCATGCAATATTTAAGCTTGTGTGTCTGATTTATTTCACTTCACATTATGGTCTCAATGTGCATCCATTTTCCTACAGATGACTCAAATTTATCTTTCTTTATGGCAGAGTAGTACTCCATTGTGTATAAATACATTTTCTTTATCAATTCCTCTGTTGATGGATATACAGGCTGCTTCCAAGATTTAGCTTTTATGAATTGTGTTGCTGTAACCATTAGATGCATGTATCCCTGTAATCTGATGTCTTTAACTCTTTTGAGAAGATACCCAGAAGACAAGTTGCTGGGTTGATTGGAGTTTCTAGTTTTTGAGGAATCTCCACACTGGTTTATATAACAGTTGTACTAATTTACACTCCCACCAACAATGTAGAAGGTCCTTCCCCCACTCCGCTACAGCCCTGGTGCCATTTGTTATTGGTTGATTTCTTTTTTTGTTTTGGTGCTGGGGATCGAACTCGGGTCCTTGCTCTTGCGAGGCAGGCAGCGGAATCAGTGAGGTAAATCCCCGGCCCTATTGGTTGATTTCTTGATGATGGCCACTCTTTCTGCAGTCAGATGGAATCTCAGTGTTGTTTTAATTTGCATTTCTCTAGTGGCCAGCGATGTTGAGCATTTGTTCATGTACTTGTTGGTTATTTGTACTTCTCTGTTGGATTTCTTAGCTTGGGAAAGAACCTGCTCTCCAACCTAACATGTGACATGTAGCAGATATGATAGGTTCTCGAGGCATGAAGATCAAGCTTTATTTAACTGCATTATATTTTCCAAATCCAATGAATAAATAATGTGAAACCCTCCAAAAACTTCCTTTCAGCATACATATTTTGCTCTTTGACATGGCTTGGATCTGGATGTCCCCCCCAAACTCTCCTACGCTCAGCGTGGGCTTTTGGAGGGTAGCTGGATTGTGGGGGTGCTGTACTCATGGGTGGATTCATCCACTGGGGAGTCCAGCAGCTGAGTGTGCTCTTAGGAGATGGGCCTGGTTGGAAGAGGTGGGCAGTGGAGTGTGACCCAGAAGAGTGCATCCCCTCCTCTCTCTGCTCTCTGCTTCCTGGGTGCCATGATGTGGGCAGATCTCCCTTGGCTGTGCTCCTCTGCCATGCTGTTCTTGCCTGCGGACCATGGACTGAAACTTCTGAAACTGTGAGCTAAAATAAACCTCACCTCCCTTAAATTGTGGGTGTTGGGTATTTTGTCCCAGCAATAAGAAAGTGATTAAGGGCCGGGGATTTAGCTCAGTGGTGCCACCGCCTGCCTCGTAAGTGCAAGGTCCCAAGTTTGATCCCCGGTACCAAAAAATAAAATAAAATAAGAAAGTGATTAAGATATTATGTATATACAGGAGCAGCTGCAATCGAAGCTGATTATGCTCAAGGAACATTCACAGGAATTCTAATTGGTTTTTACCAGCTAGACGACTATCCCACTTGAGAAATTACCACTTGCAGATAAACTGCATGAAAATGTGTATTATAACTGTGACAGTTATGGAAGAAACGGATGTTTGGTAGTTTGTACTTTGGTAGTTTGGCTTTTGAAGAAGCATTCATAAACTAATGTATTTGTTAATCACCATATCAGTTGCATTTCTTTGGTTGCAGCTGGATTAACTTAGGAAGAATGGGATATATTGAAAGGAAACTGCATAGCTTTACAGAATTAAAGGAGGCTTTGGGAAGAGGAAACCAGGAAGCTCTGGAGCTCCCATGAACAAGCCCTGTTTGGACGCTGCCGCCAGGATGACATGGCTCTAACTATTTCTATCTTTGTGTCACTTTGCTCAAGATCCATCTCGGACCAGAGCATGCCCCTCAGCCAGTCCCTCTGCTTGGTGAGCTGGCATGGCTCAAAATCTCATTGGAACCACACTGAATGGGATATGGAGTTACCCAAAAGCAAGCTGGGCTCTTGTTAGGAGAAATGCTAGGCAGGGGAAACCAGAGCAGTCCATGACCATTACTTAATATATCAGTTCGGGTGACTGCAGCAGAAAGCAACAGTCCTCAGCAGTGCTGGGAATGGCAAGGGTTTGCTCATCTTACCATGTTAGGAGAAATACAGAGGTTGTTGTCCCAGAAGATGCCTGGGAAATACTCCTGATGAGCAGACTGAGATAGGTAGTGGAGAGACAGCGGGTGCCCCAAGCTGAAGGAATGACAACAGCTGGAAGTGCAGTAAGGGTGGGAATCGAATGGGTTTCATTTCTGTAACTGGCGGGATATTCATGATGTTCTCGCCAGAGAAGGGCTGACACCTGATGCTGTCTATGGGAGATGAACATTAATACCGGGGATCGAACTCGGGACCTTGCGCTTGCAATGCAGGCGGCGGAACCACTGAGCTAAATCCCCGGCCCAAGGGTCATTTTTTGACAGCAGAAGGTGGAATTTAAGCGGTAAATGGAGGGTTACCTACTCGCAGAAATTAGATGTGGGTCTTTTCCTATGAGATGTGGGGTGGATACTGCACATCTCAATTTTTTGTATGTGGACCCAGTAGTAGACCACCCCAGGGGTACAACCATAGTGACACAGCAAATTAGAAGAAAAAGTTTGCTGATTTTAAATGTATAACAATTTGAGTTAAACTGGAGCGGGGAGAAGGACAAAATACTAGGAAGTGTCCTATGGTTCCCGGAGTGATGTCCTTGCCAGGCCAGTTTCAGTCAGCCCTCAAGTTGACCAGCCTCACATCACCTGCTGAGGGGTGGGCACTCATTTAGGGTGCAGATTTCCAGGCTTCTGTCAGACCGAACCCCTGCAGCTGAAGCCCGGGAGTCTGTGCTTGTAATACAATCTCAGTTAATGCTGGTGCTTACTAAAAGCTAGGAACACTGGCCTATGGCCACCCGCCCAGCGTCACTGTGTTGCACAACTCAAAGGGGACAGTCTCATTATACTCCAGGTGCCCTGGAGTGCCACATGGAGGGCATATAACATGAATGGTGTCCGTGGAGCTGTGTAATGTGGAGACTCTGCCTGGATGCATTCTAACTTTTGCTGCCATAAGGCTGTCTCCAAATAGATGTTGTTCATTCCCAGTGACAGCGTGCCGAAATGCGCAGCACAATTCCCTGGGAGGAACTGAGGGCCAAATCCCCGCTAACCT
Source organism: Heterocephalus glaber (assembly GCF_053883595.1). Classification (NCBI taxonomy): domain Eukaryota; kingdom Metazoa; phylum Chordata; class Mammalia; order Rodentia; family Bathyergidae; genus Heterocephalus; species Heterocephalus glaber. The sequence goes on from NW_028258357.1 coordinate 21,682,363, forward strand.
CCACAGCAGAGCTTGAGTTGACCTCCTGTCCCTCCCCAGCAAGCCATAGAGGATAAGAACTTCATTCAGCCACCAGGTAGGAATGACTTCCCATTTACTATGCAGAGAAATCTAGGTCCCAGTCTCGAATTGGATGGCAAAGATGCCTAAAGCCAGGACTGGGGATTGCACAAGGACATGAGATTCTGGGGGTGTATTTTGTTCCTGGTACTCTTTTCTTATTGGGCGTACCTTTTGAAAGCAAGTGCTTGGGAGACTAAGGAGAGAAGTCAGGAAATGATGGACAAAATTGCTTTTTCCCTGCACAAAATTGCTTTGAACAATCTCTGGTCTAGTTTATTGGCTCTTTCTTCAAACACGTTCTACTTAATATGAACTCCAGGACGCAATGAACATTCTCTCTCAGCACCCATCAGAGAAATACGACTTTATGTTGATTAAGAGTGGCCCACGTGTTTGGGGTTCTGGTATGCAAAGTCAAATAAAATACCGATCTTGTGGAATTTATATTCCAGTTGGGTGAGGTGAAAAAGAAAATAAATAAAAAATAACATATGATGTGATAAGGGATGTGCCCGAGGTGTGGCAGGGGCGGGTTGAATTCTTCCCAGGCACACAGGAGAAGACAGGGGCGCGTGAGGGGCCCGAGGGTTGTGTGTCACGGTGCCCGGTGGAGGAGCGGAGGCGGGCAGCAAGCAGCACCTGTGTGAGCAAAGGGGTGGGAGTTAAAACACCTGCCTGCTCAGGAAGAGGGAAGCGCAGCTGGAGCCGGGCTGCACGGCGATGCTGGGTCAGGTTTGGAGAGGCTGTGGCCATCGGCTGGAAGCCTGGCCTCTCAGGATCGGGTGTACAGAAGGATGTGATCAGACAAGTTCCCAGGAGGGAGAGGATGGTGCGGGCTGCTTCTCTGGGAATGCTTCCCTCATCGCCCTCTGGCCTGCACTGTTGAAGGATTAGCTCACGTCACCTCCTTCAGGAAGCCTTCCCTGTGTCCCTCACGTCCCTGTCACCAGCTCCTCCAGTGAGTCCTGCTGCATCCTTTGCAAACGTGTGTCATTGTACCCACGGCAGGTCTGCTTCCCTGCCAGTCCAGGCTGCCCCTCGCCATCACCTGCACCTGCGTGGTACCCGGTATCCCATGGTGACTCACGGAAAACAGTGCTGTTCAACGGATGAGCACAATCGCCTCTGCCCGCACATTTTCTGAAATCATGCCTGTGTCATAGCTTCAAGTATTGCATGCTGTTTATTAAACAGTTTATGATTTTATTTAAATCTCATACAAACCTTTTAGGTAATAATGCCAATCACGTCACTATTCCTACTACGGAAATCAGACTCTTGTGTAGTTCTTACCATGCACTAGACGTGAAGTGATTTGCATCTGCTAACCCATTTAAACCTCATAGCAACCTTATGATGCAGGTTACACTTATTTTCCCTTTTCTTACAAATGAGGAAACAGACACGAGGGATGAAGTAACTCACCAGGAAGTGGTAAGGTTAGAATTTGGACCTCGGCAGTCCGGCTCTCGGGCTATGTTCTGTCTGTGTACAGATTCTGTCCATGCACAGTCTTGAAGAGTAGGGGCTTTGGATCATTCTGTTATAAATGCAGGGCAGGGGGTTGACCCATGTCTGTCTGGCTCCAAAGTCCTAAATCTTCCATTTCCTGCCCTGTTCTATCTTCAGCATGATGTACGTGCTCACCAGAGGTATCACCAAGGCATTTGGAAAGTGGGATTTCTTCTGAATGAAGCAAAGTGTTGAGAGGAACAGTCTGGTTCCTAGTTGGACGGAGGCTGGGGACTCCTGCCTGGACACTGGGACCTCAGGTGGGGAGCTGAGTCTGTAAAGAATGGAGATTCCCACGACAGCTGTGAGCAAGGAGGTTTGCAGGCCAGTGTGTCACATCTGAAAGCACACGTGAAGGTCTTCAAGCTAGGAAGCACTGTAGTAGATTAATACATCTTTTTTAAGAAGTCTGCTTAGCATTATTTATCCTTATTAGTTCATGATGTTCATATTCATCTCAGGGATAAATTCATGTACTTAACAATCTTGATTCTTTTTATTCCCCTTCCCGCCCGTCTCCCTCCCTCCGACTCTAGATCCCCTTTCACCATTTTCATTATTATTATTATATTTTAAATTTATTTTTTATTAGTTCATATTTGGTACATAGAAATAGTGCATTCACTGAGGGTAGTAGGTACAAGTACGTGACCCATCTTGAATCTTTTTAGGTTCCCTTTCAGGTTAGGATTTAAAATCAGAAAATGATGTCTTCACAAACTCTGGATACTGGCAGATTTCTGCTACTGCTGCAGGGCCTGTCCAAATTCGGAAACTAGTCCCCTCAGAAATCCCTTGGAGTCTGGCCCCCAGGTGCAAGAGGTCAAATTGCTTTTGCTTTAGCTGCTTAATTGTTGCCTTTTTCCTTCCAGCTCCCTCCCTGTTTTCCAAGCAATTTACTCTTAGCCATTGGTGGATATTATTTAGTTAGTCATGGCAACAAAGCCATGTAATAAGGCATTGGCACCCTGACTTCGTCAGCCACGTTTCTGAGATTCTAGCACAAAGGTTTTGACTGATTTTCGTGCATTGTCAAAAATTTGGATGATGAAGGTGTTGCAGCTAAGGAAAAAGTCTCCTTTACATGTAGAGTATATTGATTTGGTTTTCAAATATATATGCAAAGTAATCGTGTGAGGTAGAATACAGCTCATTTGCTTTCATGTAAAGTGCCCATGAAATGAAAATCCAGGGGGAGAAGAATTTATTTTCAAGGAAAGAACTTTTTAGGAGAAGCATGCATTTTAGAATTTCAATATCAAGCTTCCTTTTACTTTCCTGTTTAGGAGACAAATAGTCCCATTTTTAAAAACTGTTGTACATGTACACAAGTCACATATTATTATGTACTACAAACATGTACTAACAAAATAAAAAAATTAAACTTATAAAATGTCAGTCTATTGTAATAAAGACTTCAAACATACTCACTGCTACTGTCCCTCTGGCTTTCCTTAAGTGGATGTATTTTATCATTTAATATACGCAATCTCAAAATGAAATTCAAGCGCAAGGACTCCACTTAGGTAGGAGTTGTGCCTAAATGCTGAATTTGTAAGTGGATATATGATATTAGCAAAATCTGCATGTTTTTAAACCATCAAAGATTATTCAACCATGTTTCAAATCTTCAAAAATAATATGTAAAAAATGTAAACCAAAGCTAGGAGAAAGGATTTTGAATGTTTTCACTACCAAGAAGTGAAAAATGCTCGAGGACACAGATATGTTTTTCCCTATGTAAACATTACATGATATATACATGTATCAAAATGTCACGTGATACCCCAAACGGATGTACGATTTTTATGTTTTTATGCATCACCTATAAACATACAAATTCTAAACAAGTAAAAAAAACAACATTCAGGTCCATTACTTCCTGTTCACGGCTTCCACTCAGCCTAGGTGACTTGATGACTATCACGTCCTGAGCGTCAGACCCGGGCCATCTCTATGCCTGGAAGGAAATGGGGCATCTTCTAAGTAGTCTTTGTCCACGAAAAGGACACATTGTTATTTACTTTACATGTGCATTAAACTTTCACCATGGTGCTCACCAGTGCCAGGCAACAAGTCTGACACGACCTGCTCTCTCCCCATTGCCTTCCTCTTACAAATAACAGCCCAGCCCCTTTCATTTGGGGTCCCACGGGAGCACAGCCAGTGGAGCAGCTTTGATCACGTGAAAAGCTTCGGAGGAGCCCCGACTGGAAACTGTAAGAACACCTGCATTTATGTGAAATGTTCTGAAACCAGAGCAGGTGACTCTGCCGAGGCGGAAAGCGGGTTAGCGGTTGCTGGGTGTGGCTGCTTACAAGGTTTCCTTTTGGGGTGACGAAGGTGTTTTGGAGCTGGAGAGAGGTGCTGGCTGCACAGCACTGAGAATGCATAAAACGCCTCCAAATTGCACCCTGGAGAAAGGTTCGTTTAAATTAGATAAATTATACTTCAAAAAAGGTAACACCAAAGTCGAGGACCAGCAGTGTCGATCAGTGAGGAGGAAGGTGCTCCACAGAGATTGGCTGTCTGTTCTGGGCAGGGTACTGGACACATTTCTTGCTCTGAAATCCCAGGACATTTGTTCAGCACCCCCTTCTCTCCCCTCGGGGCTCTATCTGCATCTTGGTTCTGAGATTCTGGGGTTCCCATATATGATTGAAATGCAGGGCCCAGAGGCCATCAAAATCACTGATCTAGCAGCTGTGTGTAGTGTGCACACCTGTAATCCCAGCACTCTGGGAGGCTGAGACAGGAAGATTGAAAGTTTGAGCACAGCCTGGGGAACTTAGTGGCTCAGCAAGACTCTGTCTCAAAGTTTAAAAAAAATAAGAAAGGGCTGGGGAATGTAGCTCAGTGCAGAATTCCTGGGTTCAAGATTTAATCCATAGAACCATAGCTACCTGTTCCAAGAAAAAAATTGATCTAGTGCCTTCATCCCTCTGGGGCCCATCCCAAAGCCTTCGGGTACACCCTTCCCCTGACACAAGCCAGGGTCCAGTCCTGCTTACATCTGAGCAGCCAGACTGACACATGCTCAATGGGGAGCAAATGTTATAAAGCTCACATCATCCACAGTGGGCCTCCTTTATCTGCACACATATGTCCCATGATCCCCTCGGGCTGCCTGAAGCCATGAGCCTTTTTTTCATGCTGTTTTTTTCCTATACATGCACACCTCTCACAAAGTAACTTGTCAATCAGGCATAGTAAGAGATTAATAACAATAAGTACTAATGCAACAGGACTAATAAAAAGTTACATAGTAGCTGTAATGGAAGTTACTTGCACTCTCTCGTCCTTCTCTCCCTTGTGACGACAGGAGATGGTGCTGTCCTGGCCAAGGACACGGGACCGGAAGTGTGCGGGATTCCTTCCGGCCTTAGTGGGGCACAGTGTGGCCCTGCAGAGCTCTATGTGGATGGATGTGCTTGATAGCTGGCACCTTTGCAGACTGCTCACGGGGAAAGAGAAAAATACAAATAAAATTGAGGTTGCAGACTTTTTAGGGGGAACACTGAGTGGGGGGAGAGAGGCCAGGGCACCCTGCTCTGGCTTGCTTTCCCTGGTGAGCTTCAGGGCATCCCCGCACCCCTTCTGTCTCCTCCACCAGCTCAGCTCTCCACCGAGGAGGCCAGGACAGTGGCCAGCGGTGCACTGCACTGTCAGGGCAGAGCTGCTGACACCCACCAGGCAGGAAGTAGGGTGTGCAGTGGTGATTTTCATTTGACTGATGGTTTTCAGAAACATGCAAATGCAATGAACTTTTGTCTATAAAATAAATCCTCAAAAAGGAATAAGGAGATACCAGATCTGGTCTTTACTCCCCCTTATCAAGGGGACTGACATGTACCACGCAATTGTGTTATCAGGAATTTCAGCACAGCCTGCCCAGGTGACCTTGGCTGCCCTTCGGCCACATCTTGGCTCCTCATCAAGGCCGGGCATAGCCACAGTGGTCTGACTGACAGCCCCCATTTCTGCTCTGGCCTAGCCATCCCAGCCTTTCTCCTGTTCTGGAAACATCCCCAGCATGCTCCTGCTTCAGGGCACTTGTATTTGCTGTTCTCTTTGCCTGGAATCTCCTTCCTTGGACCCTCACGTGTTTGATTTCTTCTCCTCTATTAGGCCCCAGCAAGACACCGTTCTTTGCCATCCTACTGAAAACAGCACAGTCCTGGGCTCTTACTCCAGTAACTTGTTTTTTTTCCATTGTCTTATTGCCTAGAGTTATCTCATTTTATTTGATTTTGATCTGTCCCCTCCCACTGGGGTTTTCCTATTTGTGGCCGGCTGTATTCCAGCAAGCAGGGTGGCTGGTACACAGGGCTGCTGAACAGTGTTGGCCGAGACAGTGGACAGGTTACACATGCCACGGCCTTAAAAAGCAGAACGTGGGATGCTAACAAGGGTCAGGGACCTCCAGCCGAAGACCACCAGGAGCACATCTGAGCCCAGCTGGTCAGGTTTATATGGGTTGTTGCATAAAAAGAATTGAAACCATGGGTATCACAGTAAGAGTATGTCATGAAAGGAATCTCAGGTTTCAGGTTCTTATTAGGTGATTTTGGTTGGGATTAAGGAAGCAGGACTTTTATTCTGGGTTGCATATTGGTAGGAAGTAGAGCCAATACCATTGGTATTCTTAATAAATCTCATCTATAAGGCAGGAAGGCTAGAACTGGTAAAAAACAGACAGACAGACAGACAAACAGGTTACAAGACTCAGGATCAGCATCAGCTGAGCACTCATTTTTCCAGGGTGGGGATGTTTGGTAGTTTTGTGGTTTGCACAGGGACTTTGTCTTTTGTCCTAACTTAGACACAACGACTGAGCGGCCTGGCTTTTGTCTCACTTCACCCAGCTAGAGAACAATCTCATGGGAAATGGGTGTTCCGCGCATCTACCATTTAACAAGAAAAAGCAGAGGTCTGGCTTGGAGGGTCAGGCCAGTTTCTGGATGTCGGGCTCTGTTTTCCTCTTTCCTCACCCATCCTTGGGCTGGTGAGCAGTGTCAGAGAGCACAGAAATAAGCAAGAGTATTTCTTCCCCACCCAGTTCTGGATTTGAATAGAGGTGACCACTGGATAAGACAGTAGACGGCAAGGTAGAGAACCAGAGCTTCTAGATGTCAACTGAAAAAATGCCTGCATTTGTCCAGGAGTTGATAGCCCTCAGCAAATGCCCGTGCAGAGCCAGTGTCTCAGTGGAGGATGGTGCATTTCTTGTATCCTGGATGATTATGACGTCCACCATCCCCTGAAGGTCACGTTCAAAGGTCAGCCAGGACCCTGGTTTCAGATGAGGATTTTCTGTAAACACAATTGTTTGGATTGAGAAAGTCATCAAGCCAGGCTCTCTGGGGCTCTCCCTGTACCCATATTGTATTCCTCTGCTGGCACCCTTGCTAGGTTGAAGCTAATTTGTTTATAATCGCCTGCCAGACAGGGCTGTCTCCCACACATTCCTATCCTGGAACTTAACAAAGGACTTGGCACACGATGAGCTCTCTGTAAGTATTAATGGGTCTAAAATGGAGCTTTAATTCCTGGCTTGAATTCGCCTTATTGAATCTCTATTGCGAGCTAGGAGGTCACTAAAACATCAGAGTCTCCCCCCAAGAAATTCGCGTTCGCTCCTCATCGATTTGAGCATGGTAATGACCACAGCCGGCGCGGGCTGACCACCAGGCCTGCGTTGGAGGTTTGTACAAACCTCAGCCCTTGCCATTTTGCAGGTCCTGGGGTGGGGGTGGGTTGGAACCCTGTCTGACTTCAGTGACATTTGCCCAGTTGTTACGCCCTGTCCATTCACAGCCCTGTATCTCAATCAGAGCGCAGGGCCTAATCCAGGGAACAGACTCTGCGCAATTATTTTATTATTTTATTTTTTAAAAATTCTTTTAATGGTACATTTTAGGTATACAACACATTTACATTTCTCATTGGGAACTTGCACCTTTACATGATGCATCTTGGTTTGCGCATTTGTTCTAAATCCGCCAACGTTGGGACCAAGCTGGGGAAGCACTTGGGTCTTTTTCTCCCCCCCCCCCCCGGCGATGTTTGGGGGAAACTGCCTTAGCTTTCCTTTAGAGCAGGAGGCGATTCTGGCTTTTCGGGAGTCCACGCGGCTCAGTACAGCCGCGCCAGCATCCGGGGCTCGGAAGGGAAGTCGGGCAACCTGCCTGACCCGGCAGGTGGGCGACCGCGCCGCCGGCCCCGCCCCGCCTCGGCCTAGAGCCCTCTTCAAACTCCCGCCCCTTCCTAGCTACCAATGTGTGGCCGAGGAGCGCGCAGGCGGCTGCGGATTGGCCGGCGCCGCGGTTGCCAAGGCGACGGGCGGGTCCGGCGCGGGCGTCCTGGCTTCCCCGCTCCGAGCGGCCGGCGGCGGCAGAGGCGGCTCCCGCGTCCCCGCCCGGCCCCGCCCCCGCGTCTCCCGCCCCCGCCCGGCTCGGGCTCCGCTCCGGGACCGAGACGCGAGCTCGGAGCGCGGGGCCGGCGGGATGGGCTGCGGGAACTCCACGGCTGCAGGCGCGGGCCGAGGTGAGCGGGGCCGCGGGGTGGGGCGTCCCAAGCCGGAGGGGCTGCGGATCGCCGATGCGCGCGGGGGCGGCCACACCTGGCCGGCGAGCCCGTGAGGGACCGCGAGGCGCTGCGCCTCCCCTGGCGCGAGTCCCGGCTCCTCCGGCCCCTCTGGTCCCTCCAGGCCTCGCCCTGGGTGCTCGGGCCCGGGGCGCTGCGCCGCAGGAGTGGCGCCGAGCAATCCAGACTTCCCGGGGTGCGGCGGGGCGGAGAGAGCCGGGGACCGGGTGCCCCAGAGCCGTCTGGGTGCAAAGACGTGAGCGGCCGGGCTGCACCGCCCGCAGCGCTATCGTCCGTATTTCGTGGAAACTTCGCCCTGGCCGCTGCATTGCGTTGAGCGGCAGGAGACGAGTCCCGGCCAGCCAGGCGCGTGTCGGGATGTAGCTGAGACCCACACCTTGCCTTCGACCCAGCCGTGTCGCGGCCTGCGGTCTTCTGTCCGTCTGGAGTTGGACCTGTAGACCTGTGACCCTGTCCTTCCAGATAAGCGTCAGGGGCCACCTCCCACCCCAGCCAGCAAAGCCCGCAGCTCCGGACCCGGCGTTTTCCTAGGACGGCACGCTGTGCCTGTGACCTTGGGGCTGTCACTTCCCTAACCCAGACCAGAGCCTGGCTTACTTTAGTTTATTTTGACGCTCACGCCAATAGGAGTGGTATGGAAATGTGTTTCATTCACTGGCCAAGTTTGTGTTTCCTTTCTGGCTGTCAATGGCCTGCCCTTGGGATCTTCTGTTTGGAGAAAAGAGGCTGAAAGGGGTGGGATTCTAGTCCTGGAGGTGGGAATGGGCCCAGGTTCCTTGTAAAGTTTATCTGTGACAGGCACCCTTTTCCATCAGGGATCGAATCTGCTCTTGGGACAGGTGGAGACAGGAGGGGGAACGGGTCATTTAGATTCAGGTAACAGCCAGAGGCAGGGTAGTTTGGGCCTGTGCTAATGAGGACAAGGACGGGACTTGGATTCGGGTTCGAGAGTGGCCAGCCAGCTGTACATGGAGGCCTCAGGCATGTCAGGGGCACACCAGCACGCCGAGGTGGTGAGGCCCCATGAAGCCAGTGCTGTTAAAAAAATAAAGCGAAGAGCAGTTATCCACATTTTAAAAGACTGTAGAAAAGATTCACGGCAGATTCCTTTAAAAGTGGAGCTAGGTTAGTGCATTTACATTTTTGTTAATGAAGTGCGTGTCGGGATTGGGGGTGGGGAGAAGTTTCATTACTAGATGAAAATCAGGATGATGATGAAATATAATAAGCTACCTCTGAAGTGTTAACATAAGAATCGTATTTCTTGGGAAGACGATTCTCTGTATGAATATTTCATTGATTTTTTTAGGAGCACATCCATTATTCCGTAAAAGGAGGTATAGCTATGTTAAAAAAACCTCAAAGTGTGTGTTATCATGTATCGCGTGGCTTTTCTTTGGTTTTGTGTATGAAGGATGGTGCAGGTGAAAGCGTGTGTTCTGCTCTGTGCTAGGAGCGACTTTATGTTTAGAGAAGAGCGAGGTGCAGACCATGAAACGTGCCCTGTCATTGGGGAGCTGTTCCCCAGCATCTCTCTGCTTCTGCTTCCGGTTGGCTTTGGCGTCTGGTCATTGCTGGTTTTTGTCCACTGGTGATAGGAATTTCTTTTCAGAAGGAAATGCACGGAGAAGGGACAGAAGGGTAAAGCAAGGATGCAGTACAAGGGCCCCGACCCTCTTTCCCCTGTGAACTCTGACATTAGCCCCAGATGCTCTGTGAACCATGCTGCAGGCTGGCACTGCACTGGGGCCGCAATACCAAAAGACGTTGTCCCTCTCCTGTCCTGTGGGTGCTCAGGAAGCACAGCTTCTGAAATGTCCCAGGAGTCCGGCACTGCAGTCTCCAAACTTTAAAATCAACAAGTACAGAGCGGGCAGTGGAGAGAGCCAGGCAAGTGGGGCTGTGCCATTGTCTCTGTGGGCATCTGTTTCCTTTTGCTTCTCTGAGCTTTGGTTCTTTCATCTACAAAGGTGGATCACCAAGCCTTCCCTGTTCTGTAGGGCATATGTGAAACTGCGAATCAAAAGATGCTGCCGAGCACTCTGTAACTGTAACTCCACATTGGAGTAAAAATTATTAACCTGCTCAAGGGGGAGTGGCTTTCCTTGGATATTTTTCTGCACGAAAACAGCAAATCTGATTTCACACCTAATACACTGTGATAATGTCTCCAAACCTGACGTCACCACCCCGAGCTCCATTTTATTCCGTAAGTAATTCAGGTAATCAGACAGTTGTTGACCCTTTCCCCAAGCTCCTAGACAGTGGCTGTTCTCGGCCTCAGGCTGGACAGCTTGGTGCAGTGGCAGACTTTGCAGTCTGTTCCTCAGTAAATTGGACGGGGACACCGCAGCAGTGCAGTAGAATGCTCCAGTGGCAGTAAGGAAAGGGAAATGGATCAGCCCTGTAATAAATCTGGGCAGACTGAGCCCTCCTGGGCTTCTGCCTGCGGCCTACGCGTGTCCACGCCCGTACACAGGGCCTTCTGTGGGGACTTTCAGGAAGGGTGAGGGCAGCCACCGTGTGTGATGGTAGCGTGGAATCAGATCTCCTCTTGTTGGAAGCTGATGGTCTAGCGGGGAAGATGAAGCAGGCAGGAGCAAGTGCCAGGCCGGGTGGAGTAGAGCATACCTCGGACACCACGTGCCTGGGAAGTGGTAGATGGCAGTTTAATGTGAAAGGGCTTCCTGGAGGAGTGGAGCTGCTGCCAGATGGGATGGTGTGAAGCCTTTATTTGGAGCTGGCATTTTCATGTTTTGCTACGATCACTAACTAAAGGTAGGAATTTGATCTTTTGCAGCCTAGAGCTATAGTAGGAGAGCTTTCATTTTGTGAGGATTTGGGACGTTTTTCCTGTATAAGTCTAGACCCTAGACCATAGTCTGGGGAGAGCCATCTGGATTAGATTAGTGTCCAGAAGTGTCACATTTACTGTCAGGCACAGCTGTCCTGCAGTGTGGTGTACCACCCCACCAGGTACTGTCCTCCTGTTTTTTCTTGAATTTTGCCCCATAGTAAGGCAGAGAGATGAACAACTGCATTTCTACCTAAAGAAGTACAGTTTCTTTGATAGATCCAGACTGGTGAATGAGTAGTATAAACCAGAAAATCCCTTTTTATGTAAACCAGAAAGTCCCTTAATAGTTCCGATGTTTCCAACTATCTCCAGCAGCCTGTTTCCATGCAGACTAATTATTTTCCTGCAGGAGAGTTATTTTAGAAGTGTTTGGTTCTTGATAATCAGTCAGTTGTAGTTTCTGCCAGAGATACGTAACTGGCAACCGTCTGGCCGTAATTTTGGGGCAGTTGGTTGTCAGAATATTTCTAAAATGGTTCTTCTGCTATTTATAAAATAATAGTCAGAGGAGGAACTTAACAGTTTTTTGTCTTACTTGATCAGTGTACCTAGGGAGTTAATGTAATCCTTTTGGGTCCAATTATTTAGATTAGTTATTTCCTTGTCCTCAATTAGCTAGGTAACTGCGTTCCCTTTTGATGTAGCTACATTGGCCTGGCCTTAACTGACTCTGCCAGTGGCTTGGAAATGTTGAAACGGTTCGAGGGTGCTGAGTACGAGTACAGGCCCAGGCCTGGGGACATGATAAAGATTTTGCTGATCTCGTGAGAGAAGCCATGTACATTGTGCAGTAGGCCCTCACCTCATTCCTGTTCTTTAACCACGCTCAGCTCTCTCATTTGCCCTGGCTGGAGGACCTTTTGCCAGAGAGCTGATGCTTTATTTCTCATTTCATGTGCTCCCCTCCCACCTGGAGGCCTGAGAGCCCAGTTTCTTCAGAGGTGCATCCTCAGCCTACAGACCAGTCTCCAAACCTCCAGCTGGATTTTCTTTTTTAGATTTCAAAAAATATTCGTTGAATGAATGCGTGTCTTTCTTCATCACAAGGACTCAATACCTGACACCAACAAATGAAAGGAGAGGTTTACTCTGGCTCCCATTTTGCCCATGGTACACTGGCTCCAGATCAAGGGGCCTGGAGGAGGAGGATGCTCCCATCATGGTGGTCAGGATGCAGATCAAGAAGGGAGGAGCCAGGGAGGGAGATGAATCCAACTTTGAGTCTTACTTCTGCAGTTTATCTGCTGCGTAATTTTGGGGAACTTGCTTAAGCTGTCTGTGCCTGTGCTGTAAAATAAGGGGGTAATAATAGAACTTATGACTTGAGATGATATAAGTTAACATGTATAAATGGCTTAGAACAGTGCCTCATGCATTCCAGCACTCAGTGCACTGTTTTTTGGAGGGAAACCATGCACCCTGTAGCTCACCAGCTATAGGGAAGGTGTTTGTAACTGGGGTAGGAGAAGGAGCAGTTGGGGATTCGAGGTGCGATTTAAAGCTGTTGGCTGCGGTGCTGGAAGTGCTGAAGGTCAGATTAAGGCCCTGGGCCCTGTGTTGGGGTGCAGGCCTTCAGGTGGGTCTCGGGAAGGCAGGCCGAGGGGGCCTGCAGATGGGGCTGGAGGAGGAAGGGGGTAACGCGAAGCAGAGCTGTTCCCGCCTGGGAGCTGGAGGGAGGCCGCAAGCCAAAGGGCCGTGGGAGGGACAGACAGCACGATCATGCTCAGCCAGGAGCCGCTCCGCTTCGCTCGAGCGCTGCAGATCTCCAGGTGCCCGCCACCAAGCCAGTGGTTCCCGAGGGTGACCCAAGCAAGTGACCCAGCACTGCCCGAGCCACTTGGAGCTTGGCATAGATGTGGCTTGGCCACGTGAGAGCAGCGAAGCGTCTGTCCGTCACCTCACGCGGGTGTCTCTGCCTTTGTCACTGGCTTTGGCTTCCCGGAAGTGTCCCTGCCCAGCAGGAGCGCATGTGCACCAGGCGTCTTCTCAGAGCTTCCGTGTGCATGCACGGACTTCGTCTTTCTAGGACGTTACCTCTGAGTGACCTGTGAGTCTTTATTTTTTTTTATTGGCTTCTTAAAAATAAGCATTGCTTTGGATGAAGTAACGAGCTTTTATTTCATTGCTTTTGGCTAAATGGAGACGATGACATCGTTTTAGAACTATTACCGGTCAGAGGGGCCCATAGCAGGTGTCAGAATTAAAGAGAATTCGATCCATTTTTCTGTAGTTCTCAGTGGAACCTTTGTTTTTATAAAAGAAAGAATAAACCATTCCTGCATGCTTGTCTATGATCGGTGATTTTAAATTTGTAGTAATTTTTATAAATTCGCCATGTATGTAATTTTACATTTAGTGTGTGTGTGTGAATGAAATATGACTTCATATATAATTCAGCAACATATTTAGCAATGAATATTTTCAGTATATTTCATAAACTCTATAAAGCACATATTGTAAGTGATCAAAAAGACAATAATAGGCTACTTTTCAAATGTAAAAATGTATGCAGTTTCTTTTAAAAGAGACGAGGGGCGGAGAGGTAGCCCAGTGGTGAGAGAGAGAAGTCCTCTCTTGGTATGGGCATGGCGGATGTGTGAGGAGCCACTCCCAGCGAGGCCTGTGCAGCTCCGACCCGGTGGAGGGCATCGGGGCTGTGCCATCCACTCAACTCAGGAGATGCTCTGAGACCTCAGAGGGATCCCAGTGACCATGAACCTTTTAGAGCCCGAGTGCCAAACCGCAGCCCAAACCCAGTTATTTATCGAAAGTGCCAACACTGCAGTTACCCGGAATGCCTGGCTGCTGGGGTGACGCTGGGCAGCTCGGCTCGCATGGCGACAGGGAGGGCTCTGGTGCCCACCCCGGCTCGTGTGCGGTAGGTTCTCCACCCCGGGGCAAGGTGATGAACGCTCCTACTCCGGAGTCCTGAACTGATGGTGTCCTGCAGCCAGCTCACTCTTTTGTTCACTAGGAATGACATTTCCTTTGTGCTTATGGAATGCATGACATGTTACCTTAGTTATAGTCTTCCCCTGAATATTAATTTGCCATATATTTCTTTTCAAAAGAGAATCTATTATTTACTTGCATGTTAGTTTTTGTGGTGCTGAAGACTGAACTCAGGGCCGTGCACATGCTAGGCAAGTGCTATCCCCCAGAGCCACGTCCCATCCCCCAGAGTGAATCTTCTTGAGGAGGGGAGGACAGGATGAGACGCATCAGTGGCCTGCTCGGTGGTCCCTGGGAAGGGGTGTCCGTGCTCCTGGCCCCCAGAACGCGTGGACAGGACCTTATTTGGATAGAGGGCTCTGCACATGTGAAGTGAAGGGTTTTTGAGAGGCGGAGATGGTAGTAGGTTACCTGGGTGGGCCCCTGGGTGTAGAGGCAGGAGCGGCAGGTCCCTCTGTCCATCTGTGTGCATCCCCGGGCCAGGACCACACTTCCGGCCACCAGGACTGTGACAGCAGGCACCTCTCTGTCACACCCGTCCGGGCTGTGGTGATCCTGGGGCAGCAGCCCGGGAAAGGGACGCAGAAGGTTGTTTTCTGCAGTTGTTCAGGAATAGGGTAGAAGTAGCATGTAAGGAAATATTGTTGAAAGCTCTGCACTGGGGCTGTAAATCGTTATTTGCTGAGAGAAATACAGCATGGCTCAATCTCAGTGTAATTCATAAAGCAGTTGCTGTTGGCCCACCGTGTTCTTATGGAAAACAAAGTTTCCCAAGAAGTGATTCTCTGATGCTGGCGACCCTGCCCCAAGCCCGGGGAGATGCTGTACCCACGCCTGCACTGTAGCATGGGAACAGGGCTGCCGGATGTAGGGTGCACAGAGGCTGCCCATGTCCAGCACAGGGGCCTCTCTTTCCCAGAAACCAGCAGCTCTGACCCGGGGCCTTCGGGGTTTTCTTGGGGGGAAGCTGGGGCTCAACCCCAGTCCTCCCTGGGGGCACAGCCCAGAGCCCCAGAGTCTCCCCAGCCTGGGCCATCGGTGACCAGCCCCATCCTGAAGCTGCCCGGAGCTTGGCCAGTGTTACCTCACTCGAGGAAAGAACGCTCCCAGCACCCTCGCCACTTGGGAAACTCCACGGGTGCCAGAAGCCCTGCAGCCAGGGAGAAAGACAGGGGTCATTTTTCCAGTGATAACCCTCAACAACAGCAGTGTTTCAAAAGTGTTAAAGAGACATGTTGCTTCCCACAGGAAAAGTCCTTAGCTGTCCTAAGCCCTTGCAGTTACTTTGTTACTGAAGTTACATATAGTACTTTTCTGAGATCAAACCTTCCCCTCCCATGTTTTGGGAAGATGCTTAAAATGATGACTATCATTTGTATAGTTTTAGAAACTAAAAATTAAATCTTTGGACACACAAAAAGATCTCTATGCTTTTTGATGCTTTTCTTGTCTTTCCTTTTTCCCGCCCCCCAAGAAACACTGCTCGCTTCCCTCCATCTGTATTCTCCTGAGGCCCTTTATAGTAAGCCGCCAAGGCTATGTTTAAATAGTAAAGAGCCGGTTTGCCAGGAAATGAAGTGACATTAACAGAGACGAATGACCTCTCCCTGGGGCCCACAAAGCAGTAGATGCACCACTGTAAATGTTTGCTTAATAACTGCTACATCACGAGAATTGCAAATACAGTTTAAATCAAAAGGGATTTTGTCACTGTCCTAATAGTTCTGCTCAAAGTACTTTTTTGCGTGAATTATCTCAAGTAGAAATCTTGATCTGATTAATTACATAATTAAGCGAAGGGTGATTAAAATGTTGCAGCAAGGGCAACAATTTTGTTTCATGTCTCTGATAGTTTTGCCAAGGGTTTCCACCTGTTGCAAAAAAAATATATATTTTTTAATCTCGTGAACTTGTACACTGTTCCATTCTCTCCTGGCTGTAGGTTACCCAGCTTCTGGGATGCACATTTTCTTCCCTTTTTGAAAATCAAGTGCATTTTCCTGGCATCTGAATGCACTTGAGGTAGCGTTTCCGAGTCCCCATTGCGGGCTGGGCCGTCTGAGAAGAGAACGTAGTTAACTGGGGAGCCCGGTGGGGAGAGGCCTGGGGCGCTGCCATCAGAGCACTTGGGCCTTTTTGGTACTGGGGATCGAACTTGGGTCCTTGCGCTTGCAAGGCAGGCAGTGGAACCTCTGAGCTAAATCCCGGGCCCCGTTTCTCTTTCCTTTTGTGTGAACTGTCCCGACTAAGTTTCCCCCCAGCTCTAACCACTGCAGACCCTAACACCATTCCCTGTCTTTTCCGTGAAAATACGGACAAGAAAAGGATATTACTTTCTCTGGACTTCCTTCCAGAGTCTCTGAAGTAAAGTGTTGATTCTCACAGGTTTATGGTGGTGCTGGCCGACGTTGCCAGTGTTTTTTCCCCTCCCCCAGCACTAAGGGACAAACCCAGGGCCTACTATCAAAGAGACATCCCAGCCCCTTTTTCCTTTTTCCTTTGTATCTGGAGTTGGGCTCTCACTCAGTTGCCCAGGCTGCCCTGGAACTCATGACCCTTCCGCCTCCCCTCCCGAGTGGCTGGGGTCACAGCTGTGTGACAGCTCCTTTTTTTTTTTTCTTCTATTTTAGGATTTGGGTTTCAGTGATCTTAGATTCCAATATTTGTCTCCTTGCCTCTCTGATTTTAATTACACCATCACAAAAGTGTTACTCTTTAAGAAACTTTTATCACTAAATTTATTACAACATTTAGGTTTAGTCAAAGCCCTAAAAAGGCCGGGATGTAGCTCAGTGGCACCACACCTGGCTCGAAAGTGCAAGGTCCTGAGTTCCATCCCTGGTACCAAAAAAAAAAAAATTCCTTTTAACTGCCTTACCTTGTGGCTTCCTCCCATAAATCACCTTTGATTTTCCAGTCCCCCTCTGTCTCTCTTAGAAGCTGTCTCTCTCTCAATAAATTTTTCCTACTCTTACAAAAAAAAAGCTCTAAAAAATGTATTTGAGATACAGTTCTGATTGTCTTCATGATGTGCTTTAAGTTTGAAGTATTGCACATCCTAAATTAACACCCCTGGGATATAGTTCTTGCGATTTTACTTTTCCTGCATTTTCCTTTACTTTCTAGCACATCTTCCTTTGTTTGCAAGTATCTGTGGCTTGTGCAGAAGTTATTTTAATTTCCATTTCCCAGCGAAGCAAAGCAAGCCCTTCCAGCTGACTGTGGGCCCTGACGTGTGTGTGCGCACACCGTGTCTTCCTAAATCTCTGAAGCAGACTTCAAGAAAGGTGCTCCTCTTACTATCATCCGACCCAAGAGGGAAGTGAGGCTATAAGGCGTTAAAGGGACCGTGATGCAAGTTCTCTACCAGCCAGATAAGGACACCGGGATGGACAGCGTGGGCAGAGAAGCTCGGATGGGCGGGAGCCAGGTCGCTACATGGGTGGGAAGCTGAAAAGAGATGCAGTTGCGAATGACAACAGAGTTAGCCTTGCTCACGACACCTTTTGGAGCCGGGCTGGTGTCCTTGAGACTTCCGAATCACCGAGTCCAACACTTGATTCTGTCGTGTGATTTTGAAGTCACTTTGTGATCAGTGTGCGGCATGACTTAGAACAGAAAATGCTTTTCAAATCTGCCAGTTTCCTTGCCCATGAAACGGGAAATGGGATTATGTGATCAGAACCATCCCATTTGGAGCCAGCGCCTTGCAATTTGGAGGTATTGGTAAAAATGGGCAGAATAAATCCTGAAATGTAGGATTTGAAACTGAAGAATTGAAATTTTATGATTTTCCTTGCCCTCCCCTTTCCTTTTCTGAAATGAGGTCTTAAAACTGTATTCTTTTCTCTTCTAGAATGTTGTCTCAGCCAGCTGTTGGGCTTACTGTCTGCGGCAGCACTGTCACGCCAACACAAACCTGTCTTTGTTTTTCTCCCCAGGGCCGGCAGGACCAGCTAAAGACGTGTGAGTACTCACTGTTATGACCTTATCTGCTGTTTCGGAGGAAGGCGCTGTTTTCATGATGGTGCCCTTTTGAGCCCTGCAGGATTGGCCGAGAGGACACGGAAATACTTCCCGTGCTAGGCACATGGAAAGATTAGGGTTAGGTTTGGAAGCTGTTTGGAGAACGTTATCAGGCGTGGCTTTTCATCACAGCCTTCTGGTTGTCCTGGCACTCTGACTCACTCTTAGGCAAGGGTGGTGTTTGGCTGCGTTTCTGTCTCACCTTGTAGAGATTTCTTCTGGTTAGAAGTGCCTGGGAGAGTGGAGCTCGCACCTCATGTGATGGTAGGGTTGGCGCCAGGAGGAGCAGAGGCTGGAGGAAGGTCTTCAGCACCTGCCCTCTGAGTGTGCTAAAGTTGACGGCCAGACACTTGAGTACTGAAGATGGCCGTCCGCCAGGGTGTGAATGGGTCTTCCCGACAGCCGTGTTGGAAACCTAACTCCCAGCTTCTGTGTTGGTGGTGAATGGAGGGAGGGACTTCAGGAGGTGACTGAGGTGCGACTGAGGTCACGCGGTGCAGCCTCCACTGTGGCTTTAGTGATGTCACAGGAAGAGGAAGAGACCGGAGCTTGCCCGCTCCACGCTTTCTTACCGTGTGATCCCCTCTGTTGGTCACGATGCAGTTACCTGGCCCTTAGCAGATGCCAAGCCTAGCCTGGGAGTGCTCAGACTGCTCAGCCTCCAGACCCATGCACCAAATACAGTTCCATCCTTTACGTATTACCCGGCCTCAGGGGTTTTGTTAAAGCCACAGAAAATGGACCAGGATGCTGCTCAGCGAGGTCACTGGTGAGCTGACTGCAGACTGTGGGATGTTACTAAGGGCATCTCTTGCACCCAGGAGTCCTTTCCCTGTTCTCCGTGGCCTTCTGCTTGTCACTGTGTGTAGAGAGGCCATCTCAGGGCCGCCGTCTCAGCGTCCGAGTGTCTCTGTGGAGGGGGATCAAGCCTCCCGCCCCCTGCTGGGTTGGACATCAAGACCCACAGAGCCAGGCAACATCGGTGGTGTGAGAGGTTTATGTTGTCTGTTGCCAAAACACGTAGTGCCCATGAGTGCCTCCTCCTTCCCTTAGTGGGTGTTCTGGTCTCTCCTTCAGCCTCTTCCTTCCATCTCTAGATATTGCTGTAGATGAATTTTCCTCAAGCCCAATTCTGTGCTTGTGAGACCTCTTCCCAGAGCCTTTCCGATCTTATCCATCGCCCAGAATCCCTTGGGAATAGAAAGGTCTTTCATTTGTCCTCTCTGCCTGTGTAATGCAGTTTGTCATTACTGTGACAAAGTGCCTGAGGAAGTTAACTTTATAAAGAGAAGAGGTTTATTTAGCTCACAGTTGTGGAGGTTTGATGTCCCCCAGCCTGCAGCAGCCTTCCCCAAGTCTGTCCCCAAGGATGCTGTCCCCTCCTCAGGGTTTATGTCTCTCTCCCTGCAAAAACTATTTCTGGACCTCCCAGTGAGCTACAGTCTTGCTCTCTTCTCTCTTTGGACCTCTCTGATGAGGCAGCATGCTGGGCTTGTATTGTGATCACTTGTAAGGAGGTGCAGTGTGTGAGCCACAGTAATGGCTCGGGGTCACCTGTGTCACACACGGGGCATCGGTAGTGTTTGGTCAACACTTGGCACGTGAATTCCAACACTTCTCCTCAAGGAGAGCTTGGCTCCATGGCTTCCTCTTTCTTTTGGAGGGATTAAAATTTCTAATAAAATTTGGCAATGACTTTGTCACCAGAATGAACTGTTCTGGAATGTGAGACACCATTTAACTATTACTTCTTTACATCTTGAGTTCTTCGCATTTAAATTTTCTATGACTGTACCTCATTGGATATTCTATTACAAAAAAGCAGCTTTATTAAATTAATGACCCTTTGGGCTGGGGATTTAGCTCAGTGGTTCTGGCACCTGCCTTGCAAGCACAAGGTCCCGAGTTCAATCTCTGGTACCAAAAAAAAAAAAGATTAATGACCCCTTAAAAAATACGTGCAGGCTGGGTGTGATGATACATGCCTATAATCTCAGCACTTGGAAGGCTGAGGCAGGAGGATTGCATGAGTTCCAGGCCAGTATGGGCTACATAGTGAGTTCGAGGCCAGCCTGGACTACATAGAGACCCTGTCTCCAAAAAAAAAAAAATTCAGTGAATTTAACTGAAAAAAAATTAAAGTATATTATTGTATTTCCTTGCCCCCAAAAAAGATAGATTCAAGCATTCTTTTTTTAAAGTAGATGCTATAGATTTATAAGTATTGACTATAGTGTTAGATGGTACCATGAATGAGTGAGGAGCTAAGAAACTAAGATAATTTAATAATTTTATTATGAAGATTAAACTTTTTTGTTATTATTTTATCTAAAGAGATTGATCCCAATCTAGAAGTGGCCAAAAGAGCACAGTAGCTACTGGGAGTGGAGAATCTTACACAGACCACGTAAGTGTTGTGGGGGAATTATGTTTACTTTTGGAAGGTAGACATATTATAATTATTGCCTTAATCTATATTAAAAGATCAATTCTTTGGGAAAATCTGTAATTTTTGCTCTCTCTTCATATTCATTTACTTTTTCTATAGGCAAAAAGTCAGTATGTAATAATAACAAATAAAATGGTATTTCTGTACATGAGAGTGATCAAAATATACAGTGAATATTAAAATTTTTAAAAATTATTATAGTAAGAGACATTACCATTAGACTCCCTCAGAATCCTCCCCCTCACTTCTAACACACTTACATCAAGTCCAGTTACTGGCCTGGCACCCAAGGCCCTTCACGTCTCCCCGTCCCAGGGAGCTGGCAGGTGGCTGTGCCCAGCAGACCCCCCACTCTGCTCCGTGCCCTCTCCGTGCCCAGCTCTCCACCCTCCCCTCTCTGAGGAACTTGCTCAGCCAGAGCCAGGTCAGCAATGAATTCTGATCATTTGCATGATTAGCACTTGTCACACTATGTCCTGATCCTCAATAGGCAGTGATGTACGGAAACAAACAGAGTGATCGGAAAAGATGAATGTTTAAAAGTTTTAAATGTATTACAGTGAAAGAAACATCCCTACGAGTCCCTTTCAGAATACTCCACTCACTTCCAACACACTCATCCCATGTTGGTGCCACTTTCTGCAGCAGCTCTGGAGCCCTCTTTCCTGAGGGTCTTTAATTGTGCTGTCGTGGCTGCCTCGATGTTCAGAACAGACTCAGAATGTTTCCCTTTCTGGTCCTTTTGACTTTGAGGCAGAACCAGAAGCCGCACGGTGCCAGATCTGGTGAATACAGTGCATGAGGACACAGCGTCACTTTTTTAGGAGCTGCCTTTGCACTGGATGACAGTGGGAGGCGGCAGTCACAGTATTTCGATCACACCTCATACAGAAAGGCACTGGGGAAAGAGGACTCCCAGGGCTGCTGCAGAAAGTGACAAGAATCATCGTGGGATGAGTGTGTTGGAAGTGAGTGGAGTATTTTGAAGGGGACTCGTAGGGATGTTTCTTTCACTGTAATACATTTAAAACTTTTAAACATTCATCTTTTCCGATCACTCTGTTTGTTTCCGTACATCACTGCCTATTGAGGACCAGGACATAGTGTGACAAGTGCTAATCATGCAAATGATCAGAATTCATTGCTGACCTGGCTCTGGCTGAGCAAGTTCCTCAGAGAGGGGAGGGTGGAGACCTGGGCATGGAGAGGGCACGGAGCAGAGTGGGGGGTCTGCTGGGCACAGCCACCTGCCAGCTCCCCAGGACGGGGAGCCGTGAAGGGCCTTGGGTGCCAGGCCAGTAACTGGACTTGATGTGCATGCTTTCGGGAGCCACTAGGGATTTCCAGGGGGGGACGTCAGTGGCTGCGCCTGTGGGGCTAGGTGTGGTGGGGAGGGTGGGAGCACAGAGGTGAGCAGGGTGGGACAGGGAGGTGTCCCCAGGTGGATGAGATGTGTGACTGACTGGCTGGCTGATGGGAGCAGCGCGGAGGGGGCCTTCTTGTGAGCCTGGGAAGGCAGGAAGGGAGGCGATCCAGAGAGCACAGGTGAGCTGGGCAGGACAGGAGCCACGGCCCATGGTGAGGGCCCCGTGGGCCACCTGGGGAGCCGCGGAGTTAGTGGAAGTGAGTGAGGAAATGCGGTCACACACAGCGCCCGGTACGATGTTGCCAGTGAGGGGCGGGAGCGGTGTTAGCTTAGAGAGGAAGCGCGTCTGAAAAATACGCATTTCTGGTGCAGAAGAAATATCAAGAAAGTGCAGAAAGTACAAAAAGGTATGTTTTTTTTAAAAGAAAGAAATCAGCTGTCACCCTCCCGGCAGAGACAACCGCTGTTCACGTTTTGTTCTTTTCTTCGCTTTATTATTTCTGCCTGAGTCCTTGCATGGATGATTTTGCACGTCAAAGTCTGTTTTGCTTTTTCTGTTTATTGTTGTAAGTGGAGGAGACTGGCGTGTAGGAAGCAGGGAGGAATACAGCTGGGGCAGTTTAGGGAGGGGCTGCCTGTGATGAGAAATCGACAGGAGCAGATCCAGCGGGTTTAGGGTTCAGATTGGAGGGGAGGGGCTTAGAGACGTGGAGCCCTGGTGAGGATCCCAGAGTCCAGTCTACGCAAGGCGGATCTGGTCGCAGCGAGCTCTTCCTTCCCCCTCTCCCTGTCTCTGTAAATCTCAGTACAGCAACGGAAAACAGAACAGAAGTAAATCCAAAGCGATGACATCTGGCTGCTTTGCAATCTTGCAAAAATCAACTGTGCCTTCATTTCATTCCATTTCATTCCAGTGAATTCTCCTTGCTATTTGGCACTGATAGGTTGGGTTGGGATATTTTTGGTTGAAAATGGCAGAAGCCCAGCTTAAACTGCTTTAAACAAACAAACAAAAAGGAATTTATTGCCGCGTGTTGTGGAAAAGCTCTAGGGGTTTGTCTCTGGTCACAGCTGGACCTGGCTGGCCAAGTGACAGGAAAAACTCTCTTGGTCTCCGCTGTCCTGTGTTTGGCTTCATGCTTAGGTGGCTGTCCCCAAGCGGGGATGGCTGGCCAGCTTGTATCTTATCAGCCCAGTGGTTCCTCTGGAACAGTAGCTTCTCGTCCTCGCAGTTCCTCTAGAAGTCGAAGGGCCAGGCTCTCAGTGCCAGGTGGGCCTGGGGTTGGGGCAGGTGTTTTCTGGGAATCAAGTCCTGGGCCAGTGGGATGAAGGATTCTGATTGGCCAGCCCCAGGTCATGTGCCTTGTGCTGGAGCCAATCCAAGTCCTTAGCCCTCTCTTCCCTATTGGGCAAAGCAGGGGAAACTGGTGGTTCCCCTAGAAAAATTGGGGTGCTGCCGCCAGAAAAGGGAGACAATTGTCACTGGGCAGCCAGAAACAAAGCTTGTTCTCTGTGTCCTGCATTTGTCATTGTTAAAACACTTCTCGGGGTTTAAGCAGTATTTGTAAGAATATTAAGACTACGTTTCAGATAAAAAGGTCTTTGATAAGTTGACTCAAATTTAATGTTTGCTGTTGAAAATAAAAGAAACATCACAGCCTCTTGATTTAAACAAGATCATTCAAGCATTGCCTCCACTTAAAGCTTATAAAGTAACATTTCATTAAGATTCCTTTCTTGACAAAGCTGTTTTGTTGTTGCAGAAGGAGCAACTCTAGAGAAAAATGGCTCAGAGTGAACCAACATAACACACACCGACAATCTGTCTTTTTAAAACTTGAAATCAGGAATCTGTCATTTCTGTTCCCGTGGAGTCCTTTGTGAATTTCCCACACCTACACCTCATGCACCCGAGTAAGTCCCTGAGCCCCTCGGAGTCAGGAACCTGCGCCTGCCTCTCCTGCCCAGTGCAGTGCAGGCCGCCGAGTTTTGGATAAGGAGTGGACCCTGATCTCAGCCGCTCCCCCGTTTACCGGCCAGGTGACACTGGGTCCTGATGGACAGCACCCCGCAGGACCCTCGTCTCCACTCTTCCGACGCTAGCTGGCCCTTACCAAGGGCCGTGCTGTGCGCTGGGTTTTGGGATTTCTGTGCGTTACCTCATCCGTCCCCATGACAGTCTGATGGAGAGAAAGGCGGTGTTCGTGTTACTGACCAGGCTTTGGGGCCCAGAGAGGCTCACAGATACAGCACCTGGGGTGTCCGGGGTAACGCCTGGCATCGTGCTGTGGCCTTGCTAGACAAAGAGGACACAGCGGCCGAGGGCCTGGCTGTGGCTGATGCCGAACCATCCCCCTGGTAGCCACGGGTAGCTCAGGAGAAGGGGCTTCTCAGAACCTTGGGAAGGAAGCTGTCCCCCAGGGGTGGCATTTTCCAGCATGACATGTCAGAGGTGGGGTGTTCAGGACAGCGCAGTGGGGCCGTTACCAGAGTGGCACGGGAACATTTAAAACCCAAAGTACAAATAAAAGTATAGATAAATTAAAGACAAAGTATATAGAAGATACAGGAGATGGGTCTTTTGCAAATGGGAAGGGGACTGAGAGACAGGGGAGCGGGGAACGGGGGAAGGGGGAAGGGGATGTGGAAAGAATGAGCATGTGCTGTGCACCTGTGCCAGCGCCCCACGATGACTGTAATCGTTACGAACTACAAACATCCACTAAGAAAAATTTAAAAATTAAAAAAGTATGATGGATATGCTAACTACCCTGATTTGATGATATGCATTATATACACGTCCTGAAGGGTCACACCGTGTCCTGTGAGTGCGTATCAGTTATTATGTATTAGTTTAAAAAATAAATTAAAAATGTAAGGTCTTCTGTAAAAGTAAAAAAAATGGTTGTTAGAACGAACGGAGGAAGTCAGCAAAACGACGTAAGGGGGAGAGGCTGGCCAGGTGGTTTCCGTGGATTTTAAAATTGGCCAAGGCAATGATGGTTAGAAGGGAAAAACGGGGGCCGGCGCAGCGGTGTTAGTGCTTCGATGTTTTGCCGACAGAGTCGCGAGGGCGGGTCGGCCTCTGTGCGCGTGCGTGTGCGTGCGCATGCGTCCCTGTTGGGAGTCACCGGCTCGCGCTGGCTCCTGTTCCTGAGGTTTTAGGAAAAGTGGTGCCGTTGGGGAAAGTCGAGGTTTCTCGAGGGAGCTGGAGAGAGACCCTGCCCTGCGACCTGCGAGGACCGAGTAAGGACGGTGTCTGGGCCAGGCAGGGTGGAGAGCGCGGTCCCCACCTCCTCCGACCACGAGAAGCGGGAGAGGAAGCATCCCTGGACGAGCCTGACCCTCTCGTTTCCCGGAAGTGTGTTCCTGAGGAAAGAAGGGACTCATCCAAGGAGGGCGCTGGGGAGAACACCGTTGGGAGGCCTTGCAATTGTGAACGAGGGAAACTGGCGAAGCGTGGGCCGGGCGTGAACTCAGAAGTCGTGCGCGATTGTTAGGCACAGCCGCCCTCCGAAGCAGGAGGTACCGTAAAAACCGTATACAGAAGAGGAAACTCGGTGTTTTCATCTGGAGATGCAGAGCGAGAGGGAAGCAGGTACTGTCCGTTCATAGCCTGTTGTAGAAGATCGTCAAAGTGATAACAGAAGTCCATCCCTGGCGCTCCGAGCGTGGGCCCCGAGGCTCCCCTGCAAATCTGCACAGCCGATAAACCAAAGTAAGCTCACCGTCGTGAGTGGCACCGCAGATATGGAAAAAGCAAAGGCCACAGGCTGTGGTTCTGCTTCCTGGGTCAGCTCTAGTAAGACCAGCTTTCTATTTAGAACGTCTTTCTTGGTGGATGAGTCAAGAACACATCCGTCCTTGCCGCATAACTGTGGTGTGGGAGTCAGGGAAACGAGAGCGTCCCCAACTTTCAGGCAAATTTGGCCAAGACGGGTTAGAAAATGCTAGCTGGGGTGGCCGGCTGCTGTCTGCTCGGTCATTTGTATTCGCCCTTGGACATGGCCAGGTTCCATTTTTTTCTTAACCTTTAAAACCTTTAGGTCACTTGGGAGAGCTGTTTTAAACAACCCAGAAGCCAAGCAAATATAACGATGAAAAACTTTTGATTACCATGTATGATAGGGGAAGAAAAAGGTTATTTATATTACATATATGAACATTGAATAAGATTTCTTTTAGTGAAAACAGTATTTATTTATTGTTTGTTGTTTGGTTTTTTGAAACAGAGTCTCACTATAGTTCAAGCTGACCTTGAACCCACTGTGTAGCTGAGGCTGGCCTTGAACTCCTGGCGCTCTTCCTGCCTCAGCCTCCTGAGTGTTGGGATTACAGGTGTGCACCACCACACTCCACTCAGTTGATGGTTTACACATGATTCACTCTTGCAGGGTAAAGTATTACTTAGTGCCATCTACTTTACATGCCAGGAAGAGAAAATGGAAAGAAAAAGAAAAACATACAGCTGACCAAGGCCAGCCACTGGGACTATAGAGATGACAGTGGGACAGTGTGGGGCCCCTGCCAGTTCCACCCTGGCCTCCTTGCTGTGAACTTGCTAAACCCAGCGCGGTGCTCCTGGTACCCTTCTCAGATCCCATATCCATATTGATCCAGAGTCTCTGGGAAATTAAGTGCCTTTCTGCTTCACAGCAGGCTCACACACGCTTCCTAAGTGAACCAGAAAGGTTGATTTCTCCCTCAGCACAGATGCGTGCAGAGGGAAGGCGGGGACCCCACAGTGGGGTGCCCTGGCGCCGTCCAAGGTTGCTCCTTGGGGAAGGTGGGCTTTCTTCTGCCCATCATTTTTTTAGCAGCATATTTTGTGCATGACTAAAGCCAGATACAGTGGACCCTTGACTTACGATCTCAATTTGTTCGCGAGGGCTGGTTGTAACTCAGGTTGGTCAGTGAAGGCTCGGGCTCCCCTATGCAGCCTTCAGAGTCTCCTGTACACAGGCAGATCTCAGTGTCCTTAGGGAGACACTGGCCCAGGATCTCTCAACCCCACACAGGAAAGGATGCTGTCATGTTCCTTCCAGAACTCTTTAAGGGTTAAATCTGTATCTGAGACCATCTGGAAGCACAAGTGGCCAGCATTCAGGTCGTAACTCAAGACTTTGGTCATAAAACTAAAATTCTAGTCGGAACCCAAGTGGTTTGGATGTCAGGCCAGTTGTAACTGGAGGATCCACTGTATCTACGTGGAATGCCCAAACCTTTCAGTCACTTTATACTATGGTCTTCATTTTATCAGTAACTATTGTTTTCACAGCCAGTGAGTTCAAGGCCAGCCTGGACTACATAGTGAGATCCCATCTCAAAAATCCCCCCCCAAAAAACCTGAACCCCCAACCCAAAATAATAGCAAAAAACTACCAGCTGAGAGGTGTCTTTCCAACTATCGCAGATGTTGAAAGTGAGGGAGTTTGAGTTATTGTGCTCCATTTACCTTCGATGTCTCTGCTGTGATGAGAAGTCTGAGTCAGGTCTGGAAGCACAGAACGTTCCTGTGAGCTTGCTGCGGTACTCACAGGGTGGCTTTGAGCTTGGCATGTTCTTTCTCCTTGGACACCTGCTCTTTGATAAAAGAAGCTAAATCTTTGCTACACAAAAAGAGACCTAATTTCCATTAAATATCCAATGTATTTTCCAAACTTGTTTCAGAATGGTTAATATCTGTTCCACAGTTCTAGGAAATGTTCTTGTGGTTTAAAAGGTGTTTTTCATGAGATGGTATGGGAAGTTATGATTTAAAAATATTTGACTCTTAAAGTTTTTTCAAGTATTACATTGTGTTCCACACATTTTTTGAATGATGAGCAGTTCACCAGTGAGCTTTCAGCCGTGAGCACATTTGTCGGGCAGCGTGTTCCAGAGCACAGGACGGAGGAGCCGCTCGGAGTCCTGGGCTGTGTGCCTGGGCACCCCTCGGACTGCAGGAGTCAGTCTTCCTGCTGGGCTTGGTCCCATCTGCAGCCGCGAATGGAGGGTGTTTCTACACAAATCCGCGCTCCGGGTTCCTGTCCCTCCCTCAGATCTTTTGCTTCTCTGGGTTAAGGTCTCTCTCCCTTCATTGCCTCTGCCGCATTCTAAACTGACAATAGACGCCTTGCATTTGTATCTTTAGCCAGGAGCTAACATTAGACTGCATTCCTCTCAGGCCTTCCAGGCCCCTGAGAGCATCCCGATGGGGGCGGGGAAGCTGGCCTGCTTCCAAGCCTTTCCTTTCCTCGC
Organism: Heterocephalus glaber; assembly: GCF_053883595.1. Taxonomy (NCBI): domain Eukaryota; kingdom Metazoa; phylum Chordata; class Mammalia; order Rodentia; family Bathyergidae; genus Heterocephalus; species Heterocephalus glaber. The sequence goes on from NW_028258357.1 coordinate 21,710,434, forward strand.
TTTGCCCCTTGCTGAGCTGCAGAAGATGGAAACCAAGGTGGGCTCTGGCCCTTTCCGACCTGTGGTCCTGAGAGAGCATTGAGACCAGGTGGCACGGGGCTGGGGTGTGGCTCGGCAGCAGAGCGCTGCTCCGCACGTGAGGCCCCAAGTTTGGCCCGGCTCCAAGGAGGAGATCGCCGTGGTGCAGGCCTGGTGTCGGCCGCTTTGCCTGCAGTTCTGCCTCGGGCGTCTGCGGCCTGGCAGCTCTGGTTAGAGCAGAGACAGCTGCTGTGGCCCCTTCTGTTTCCCTGTCCTCTCCCAGAAGCGCTCCATTGGCCTCAGTTAGACCCATTAGAAGTCTTGCCCACTGCACCAGCCAGAAACTTTCCCTTTCCCGGGAGGGATTTCAAGAGACGCCAGGCAGGTGGCAGGTGCATCAGGTGCCTTGGTGCAGTGGTCCCTCACAGGAGTCACCCTGCTCTGGGCCTCCCCTTCCCGGCATCTGCTCTGCTGCCCTCTGGATCTGTGGCTGGAAGCCAGACCCACGCGGGCCCTGTGTGCGGGGTGGCCAGGGCTGTTGTGCAGCAGGCCTGGAGCCAGGTGTGGCCCAGGCAAGGACAGCACAGTCGGCTCTGGGAGCCGGGGCGTCTGCTGCCACCCAGCCCAGGGTCTTGTCACGGACGCTCCTGGGAAGGGCTGTGAGGGGCCAGAGAGACCCTGACCAGGACGGGTCGTCAGCCGCTGCGATCAGCAGACCTTGGAGTTCAAGATCAGCGCATTGGAGCGATTCTAGCAGTGTCACGTGGCTGGTGAGATGGGGGCGTGAGCTTGCACCAGAGCCAGGGGGCCAGGCTTCCCGGCACCAGGACAGGAAGGACCCTGAAAGCCGAAGCCTGCAGCCCGTCACCACCGCAGAGCGAGCTTGCCCTGAGTCGGTGCTGAGGACACAAGAACGTGCCCGCCAGTTGCACTCCCTGAGCAGCCCCGAGTGGCCTCCTCTGAGGGTTGGTGGTGGTGGGGACACTGCATCCCGGGGGGGGTGCCCTTTCTCTCACTGGCCACAACCCCTGGGGACAGAGGCCGCAGCCGGAGCTCAGTGCACACTTGTTCCTGCACAGAAGGAGAGGCTGCTGAGCCACGAGTCCTGGGCCAGCCCCCGCTCGCACCTGGCAGCCCTCTGATGCTAGCTCTCTGTCCTTCTCTGGATCAGTTTCCATTCGGTTCCATTTTTTCCATCTTTTATTAGTGCGGTTTGCAGTACATCATGATCACATCCTTGTGGGGAGTTGGTACACATACAGAACACATTTAATTCTTTTTACATCCCCTTCCCCTTTCCTACCTGCCCCTGTTCAATTTTTTATTATGGTAAATACATAACATACAATAACATACAATTTCTGTACATTTCTAAAGGAGGCAGACTCGGTCAGTGGGGCAGGAACGTAACTTGGGTCATCACAGTGAAAGGCATGGCCCCGATCTTGGGTACCATGTGCTGGGTTCTCTCTCCCTCGCAGGCTGCAGCCCCTGGCTCCAGGATAGCAAGGTTGGAGAGGACCCGCAGAGCCCCATCCTGGGCATCGGGCAGAGGAGGTGGAGGGAGCTTAGCTTTTCCTTGCTAATGCTGGGTGACTGGTTTGTGGCACTCAGCACCTCGCTGCTGTGCCTGTGTTCTGTTCTCTTGGTATAAACTGTGTTCTCAAGGCCCCTCCTCGATTAGGTTAGACTGAGGGGTGCTCTTGTTCCTGGTCCCTTCCTCCATTTCCTGTCTCACCCTGAGCGTCTCTGCCTGCCGGAGTTGGGGTCCTGGCTCCCGGCCTGTGTCCCCTCCCCTTGCTGAGGTGGGAGGTTTGTCCTCTCCTTTCCCCTGGGATGAGGTCACTGTGAGCTGCCTAGAGGTCTGGGACCAATTAACTCCCCACGTGCGACACCACCCTCTGTGGAGCGTCCTGGCTTCTTGCTGGGCCCTCCGCTGGGACATGGCCTCGTTTCCGCTCTGCCTTCCCAGCCTGGCTAACTCAGTCTGTGGGTCTTCTCTCCTGGGGAAGATGTGGGCAGCGAAGTCTCCTCATTCTGAGTCCTGGTGGAAGCCAGTGCTGCCCCCCAGCCCCTGGGACCCCTGTTCTCCCCCTCAGCAGCTGGGGACCGCGAGGCTCTGCCTTCTGCTGTCCCCTCTGCTCTTGTCACTGGTTTGGGGGACAGGCTTTGCAGTCCCAGCTGGGAGCCACACAGCGGTTGCTGCCTTCCCCCTGGAGCTGAGGAGGCCATAAAGGAAACCTGTGACCCGAGTTCAGCAAGCCCCTGAGAGGCCCATGGCGGGGCCGGTGCCTGAGCGTGTTCTGTCCCCAGCACGGTGCTCCCAGCCTGACCCCATGGATCCTCAGCGCCGAAGACAGACTGCAGAGTCAGGGGAAATGCACTTCTCTATCGCACACAGCGTGGGCCCACAGTTTAGGAGGCAGGCTTTGGGGTCCCACAGCTTGGGTCTGAATTCTAGCTTTATTAGTTCAGTAACCTTGATCACGCTATCACCCTATCCAGGCCTCCACTTTTCATCTTTAAAATAAGGCCGGTACCTGTCCTACAGGATTAAAAGCAGCGACGGCTTTAGCAAAGTGCTGCTCAAAGCTTTTGCAGGGGGATCTTGCTGACCCCCTCTGGAGTCGTCTCTGCCATCTGCATCTCTTCCCCCGAAAAGCTGAGTGGTGGCCCAGGATGTGGATGGTAGCTTTGGTGTCGCATGGGTGGGGTTTGAATGTCAGCTCTGCTGCTGGGCCTCGCTTGTTTGTTAATTCCAGGACTCCTCGTGCCCATTTCCTTGGTCTGAGCTCTCTGATCTGCTGCGTGCAATGGCAGACACCGTTGCTGAGGTCCTGGTCTCCAGTTTCAGATGAAGAATAACAGTTTGTGGAAGGAGCAGAGGGAGGGACAGCCTCCCCCATGGGCGTACATCCAAAGGGAGATTCTGTAACTTATCTGAAGGGATAGAAGGATGGACATCTTAGAAGGCATTATAAACGACATTTTTAGAGACACTGTACTATACCTGAAGCTTAATTCTGTTATCCATTAAATAGGACAGCTACACTATCATTGCTTGCCAGCTAAGGGTGAAAGGTTGTTGATTAATTTTATACCAGGTGACACACATTGGGTTTCATAGGCTATTGAATAATGAATAGAATAGGGTTAAAATAAATTATTATTTTCTTGTATTTGGGAAAGTTAAAATATATTTTTCAGTAGAATTAGACAAAATGGGAAAGAATTAAAATAAACAAATACATAGATGGGTGTGAAAAGAATTAGCTGTGGAAGAATACATGAGACATTGTATGTGTCCAAGTCTACCAGTTAAACTTAGCTTGGAAAACTACTTCATCACAGCCTTAGTTACTCAGGACCAAAGAAAACACTCCTAATCATGAACAAGTTTGTCACTGTCGTTTTCCCATTATCTGTAGTAAAGGTCTATAAATCCATTTTCATTAAAAGCAGAAAGCAGCACCTTGTCGTGCCCATCAATAAGCCTGACACCAGTCGGATGCAGTATGACTTAGACACTTTTGAGTTAACAGTTTCACTTCAACAAGAGGTACATGAAGTTGATCATCATCTGGCAAATACAGGTTCTGTGCTCAGGGTGGGTGAATTGGATCCCAAGGTGGAGTGTGCACCGGCTGGGTCGTGCTGTGTTGATGGCCAGTGGCACCAGGTGACCCCCAGGTCTGTGCCCCCTTCTCTGTGGGCGTGGCGCTTGCTAGGTGTTGCAGCCTTAGACTCACTGGACAGCTGCATGTGCGGCGCTCCCAGCTTTTAACTGGAAACCACAGCCGTTTGGAATCAAAAGGTCTAATGTGCCCTGTCCACTTTCCGCTCGATGGAAGCCCTTAAAATTGCACGTTGAGCTCAGCTCTGAACCTCTGAACCTTGGTTTGTTTGTTTTTACTTTCAGAAAAGTAACACGCATGCTAATTAGGGCTCTGAGAAACATTTTCCAGTCCTCTTAGAAATTGCCAAGGAATTTCCACATGCAGGGGAAGAGGCTGTGGGGTTTTAAATCAGGGAATCCTTCCAGAGCATGCTTGGAGACATATCCCCTTCTTTGTGATAAGATGTGTATTAAATAGCTCATGGTTTTAGACAAAAGGAAATCAAATTGACATTACTGTTTATGCACTTAAGAAATCTTTCTCTACCCATAGTTGTGTCACTAAACTGGTACAAAAGACCCCAAATCCCAGCGTGTGAGGACTCTGAGGAGCCTTAGGGTCATCTGGTTGACCCCCGTACTTTACACATGAGGCATATGCAGCCTGCTGCCCACAGCCGGGTATCCATGGAGCACCTGGCACAGCCCAGGATAACCCCAGCTTCCTGGTGCCTGACGTATGTGCCCTTTCGAGTCTCGGCTGCCCTCAGCTTTTCCTTTGGTTCAGCAGTGGGTCTTTTTGGGCATTTTCTGGATTGGCACATTTTGGTGAGCTGGAACACTCGAAGTAGAAACACTCGAAATAGACAGCTTTGTCCCACTGATCCCTCTTTTTTCTCATAACCAAAAGGAGGGCTCTGTCCTTGTCACCAAGTGGCTCATCACAAATGTTTTTGATCTTTTAGGACAGAAGACTCTATAACGGAAGATGACAAGAGGAGGTATGTTTGGTATCGCCCCAGGGTTACTTGGAGTAACGGGCTGTACCTTTGGATTTCCCACTGTAGCACATTGCCAATAATGCAGGCTCCACAGGGAGGACTTTCAGCCCAGAGAACACAGTGGGAGGCCGAGGTCTAGAACTCGCCGGGACCCACAACCTGTGCTTCCCTCAGCTGAGCGTGGGCTCTGTCCTGGGCGTGGTGCTGTGCTGACCTCTGTGTTCTGAGGCTCTGGGGTCGCTGTTCTTCCAAGGAATGGGCCCTCTTCTCCCAGCCCCTCTGGGCTCCTCCTCCCCAGTCAGCTGCACGCCCATGACCCTAGCTCTCTCATTTCATCTCCTCTGTCTCCCTACAAGAGAAATGTTTGTATATATCCGCAACACCTAATGGCACGGTGACCACTCGGGATTCTTGATAAATGTTACTGATTTCCCATGACCAATTACTCTACCCATATTTATCACTGTACTAACTTACAATGTCCCAACTTCTTTGCTTCTTTCTCATTGCAAGCAAAATATCTAAAAAAGCCTATGAATCCAGTACAGCTCTCTTTTTTTCTAGTTTTTTTTAATTCATATCCCCTAAGCCGGGCATGGTGGCGCACTCCTGTCATCCCAGCCCTCGGGAGGCTGAGGCAGGAGGATCACAGTGAGTTCAAGGCCAGGCTGGGCTACACAGTGCGTTCTCCAGTCTGAACTATATAGTGAGACCCTGTCTCAACAAAACAAAACAAAACTACATGTCCAGGGATGAAAGTTTTCTGAGTTCAACTTTGAAAGATCATGTGTTGTGTTAATATTTATTGTTTATTACTTGTTTGAAATGCTCCATACCTGTCTCTCTCCATGCCATTTAAATTGGTCTGATTTGTCTCATAGAAACTATGGAGGAGTGTATGTTGGCCTACCCGCTGAAGCTGTTGACATGGTGTCCAGTCAAACAAAGACTGTACGAAAAAGTAAGAAAGATTATGGGATGTTTATTCTCTCCAGATACTTATATGTTTTATGAAAAATATGAAATTTAAATATCCACTTGCCTGACTCAACGACATTGTTGCAGTAAGCCAGGATAAATATTCTGTGGTACACATTTCTTGAAATTGCCACTCATGTCTTAAGAGTAATTCCAGAGCAAATTTAGCTTTTATTTGTAGTCATGCTCCATGGAGATTTTTAATTTTTTTCTTAAAAAGCTAGCCTTTAAGTTCATGGAGGTTTTGTAGCACACAAAGGTAAATTTCTGTAATGTCTTTTTTGTTTTTTGAGACAGAGTCTTACTATATAGTCCAGGCTGCCCTTGAACTCACAGCGATCCTCCTGTCTTAGCTTCCCAAGTGCTGGAATTATAAGTGTGCACCACCACACCTGACATTTCTATAATGTCTTATAAAGATGACTGATAAGCAAGCTGGTGATTAAAGGAACAGTAACTGCCTCCTGTAGAATGAATGAGGTGGGGTTCCCTTTCCTGAGTTTTAAGTTAGTAACTCTGGGTGAATAAAGAGTTTCTGAATAGAGGCCTGACTAAACCATGTAGGCGGGTCTTGCTTACATGCATTTTAAAGTGAGGCTCATGGTAAGACCATGAATCTGCTAAGCACTCTACCGATTTACTATGGGACGTGTGGTTTTAATGTGTACTTTGCACACAGGCTGCAGTATGCTATTTTAACACAATACAGTTACTTGTTCCTCATTCCTATTACCTTATGGCCTAGACTAGCAAGTGCATATATGTTAGTACTATTTGTAGTTTTGTGGGAAATTAGAATATGTTCTTTACAGTCTGAACATTTAACTTTTCTTTAATTTCTCTTGAAGATTAGAGGAAACTAGCACCATGACCCAATAAACAAGAGGTATTGTATATCTTTCTAAATAATTTTATATATTTAGCCTTGATGATGAATAAACTGCAGATATTATTGCTATATATTTTTAAGAAATCTTTTTTAGGGCTGGGGATTTAGCTCAGTGGTTTCGCCACCTGCTGCACAAGCACAAGGACCCGAGTTCGATCCCTGGTACAAAACAAAACAACAAAAAAAGAAATCTTTTTTATTACCATTAGGCTTGCATTATTTTTCATCAGTCCACATTTGTGGTACATGATGATCATGTTCATCGCAGGCAGCTGGTGCAAGTCTGTAACACACCTTCACTCTTTTTGTCCCCTGATAGAGGCACGGGTCTCGTCCCATGGATTCGAGTAGGGTTTTACTATAAAGAGGTTAATGTTCAGGTCAACTGTCTTTGCAGCCACTTCTTTTTCATTTTGTTTCCAATCCAATTTAATTTGTTTAATAAGAGCAAGCTGTGTGTCTGCTGCAAACACCGTTATAGGAGTGTCTCGCTTTTCTTGCAAAAAGGCCAAGGGCTTGAGCCGCGGCACTGGGGAGAGGTGGTGGTGAAGCAGCACAGAGGCAGGGCCTTCCCAGAGCTCCCACGGAGCTGGGCAGTCGTCCCTGGGAAGATGCAGCCATGCAGGACCGGAGTCGCAGTGCGCTTGGACCTCAGCTGCATTTCAGTCCTGCCGACACCCAGCCTCTGCAAAACTCCGCTTTCCTGGACGTCTTGTTTCTTGGGGTGGCCTGCTTTGGAGGTCGGTGGCCTTGATTTGAATGAAGGCTCTTTCACCTACTGGCTGGGTGATTCCTCCCCTTTGTGGGCCCGGCTTTGTAATCCACACAGTGAATCCAGTGCTCAGGTCTAAGGGTTGTTTGGGTTGATAGGAAATAAATGTTAGCTTTGGCTTCATGGTCAGCATCACCATCATCACCACCACACCATCATCTTTTTTTTCTTTTTTGTAATCAGAACCCAGAACCAACAGGCCAGAAATGAGACTGTTTGCTGATGAAACAGTTTCTTACCCAGGCCCAGTGCTAGAGCTGGGGTTGGCTGGGTGGGGTTGCAGAGTAAGCTCACAGGTGGAGATGAGTGTGCGTTCCTGCTGGAGGAAGGGGACATGGAAGCCGAGACTCACCACAGTCCCTGAGTGGCCACTTCGCCCACAACTTTCTGCTGGAGGCCGCAGGTCAGCCCTGCTCTGCAGAACCACAGGGTGTGGCACTAACCCTGGGGAGCTGGCTGGAGGTTTTCTGTCTCTAGTATTTTAATAAAGCTCTCACCCTCCTTATAGATTTCTGAATGCAGTTTTCCCTATGCAGGAGGAATTTGATTATTTGCAATAGATGGAAAGGTAATCTAGTTGAAAACCAGCGTGCACTGCCACTTCCTGTCCTGGAGAACGGGCACATTTCTAAAAGCGTGGTGTGGGAAGTGGTACCATGGACAGGTATCAGGAGCCTGGAGGATCTGTGGCGATGCAGAGCCCAGGGAGACTTCTCTCAGCCTCTGCTGTCCACTTCTGAAGTCCCATGATAAGAGCTTGGCAATGTCGCTGGTGAGCCAGGCCCTGTGGCCTTAGGTAGCTTGCTGTGACTGCTCTTGGCTAGTGACATGTCATTTGATTGCCACTCCTCTCTCTTCTCAGTTTTCTTCTGTCCTTGACTGTTCCTAAATAATCAGTTTGCTCCCAGTCTCTCTTGCCACCTTTGAATCGCCTGAAAGGCCTTCTCAGTGGAGCAGCTGCCCATTTTCCTTCGTGGCTGTGTCCACTGAATCACTTACGGTGACGTGTCTATACTTATGGGTCTCTGGGCTGAGTTACTGGGCAGATACCCTGGTGAGATCACTATAGTTTGGAGAAGACTTTAAAAAAAATTTTCTGGTGGCACAGGGTATTGAACCAAGGGTCTTTGCCTTCTAGCCTTTTTAAAATTTAAAAAAAGAATTTGAGACAGAGTCTTACTAAGTTGCTATGTTGCCCAGCCTGGGCTCAAGCTTGTGATTCTCCTGTCTCAGCCTCTAAGAGTCCTAGAATTACAGGCGTGCAGCACCAGCCCTGGCTGGAAAAGAAGACTCTTTATGGAAAGGATTAGACTTTTTATTTTTTAATGTTTTTTACCAACCTGTAGAGTCTGTGAACTGAACTCTCCCACAGACCTAGGTTCAGATTTGATTTGGTGACTTGGGATGACTTCCCAGTCTAAACTACTGACATCATGATGCAGTGTGTCCCTACAGCAGAGGTGTCTCGAGTCCCAGAGTGGCTCCACCTACCCCCGGTCTTGACTGCGGGGAAGGGACTGGTGATGTGGGCGTGCGCGTGGCCAGCTCTGAGCACTGCGCGTCGAGCCGTTTTTAAATTGAGTTTATAAGTCTCTCTCCACCCGGCTTTATCTCTTTATATCAATACCAGCCGAGCTCAGCACCATGCTGGCCACATAATAAATCTTAAATAAATATTGGGCAGATGGTGAATATGTGCTTCACTTAAAATAGCGAATCGTGTAGGCTTGAGTTGATGCGTTTTTATTGAGGTTGTACCTTGTCACGATGCTGATGCCCTCCTCCCTTCTGATTTCCCTTCATAGTTTGCTCATCGAATCAGAAGGACTCTGGCTCCAGCGGCACTGTAACGCGCACAGACATTTCCGAGGCAGTTCAAACAGCTGTCCCCCCACCTGCGCCCCAGTCCTAAGGCCTCGGTGAGCCACGGCGCAGGTTCTTTGTGTTGTAACGGAAGGAAGTTTGCTGGCGATGCGCCGATTCTGACGGAATGTGTCGTCCCCCGGAAGGAGGAGCGACGTCCGGTCCGCTCTGTCGGGTCCGCTCCGCCCGGTCCGCTCCGCCCGCCCGCCCGCAGCCCGGCCTCGGCGCTCACGGCCATTCACCCGAGCTCATGGTGTTGTCTTTGGCCGGATACTCTTTTGATAGTTTTTATATAACAAAGTCCTTACTCTGTGTATAACCTAAGATAATAAGGACACTCTAAATGAATTACCTGCAGTAATATATCTGCCTTTTATCTTTCACCATTTCTACATTAATTTTTAGCTGTAAAATTGGTAGCTGGATTCTTACTCCCCCTCCCCCTTTTTTTTTACTGTTTGTTTTTCAAATTTTATTTAAATGTCAGAGAATTTCCACTATTAGGAATGATGTATCATGTTGCAATATTTACACGTAAACCTGTTAAATTTGCAGTTTGTGTGCTCTAAACACATGTTGATGAAATCCCTGTTTTGTTTGGCCAAAGGCTTATGTAGCTGCAAATATCCCATAGCTGGTGAGTCGTTCATTCTCCCTTGTGTAGTCCTGGTATCTCTTCATGTTAACTCTGTACTATTTTCAAGGTCTTAAGGTAGATGGGGTTCGTGGGATATCTGGAAAGTTCTCAGTTTGCTGATGACATGTATATCTGTTTACCATTGCAATGAAAATTACTCAGTTTACCAATATATTTCAACATTTAAACATTTTTATCCTCCTTTCCTGGATTTCTGAATTATTTTCTAAAAAACACTTTCATAGAAGTCATACATGGCACTGTGATCTATAGACACTATATCAATATATAAAGATAATCATAAATATCTTGCCAGGAGAAAGGCACTGCCTTATATATTTTGGTTGATATAATAACCACAAGAAGATCAAATTAGTGAAAGAAAGATAAAAATGACTAGGGAATTATGATACAGGTACCCCTACCTCATATCCACAAGTCCATAATGCCATTTAGGTGGAACACCAGCAGTTTATCTCAGAGATACCAAGTAGATTGAGTTTTTGGAAAACTTTCAATTTTGAATTTTAGGTTGATGGAAGCATGTAAGGATTGTATGGAGAGTTCCTATATGTCTGAAGCCAGCTTTCGCTAATATTAATCTTGCTAACCACAGCACATTTGTCAAAACTAAGCAATTAAACATAGACGCAATACTGTAAACTCAGCCTTTAGTTAACACTCCATTTGCCTGTCCATTAATGTCCTTCTTTAGGGGTCTGGAATTGAATCCAAGATGACATTGCAGTCTGTTAAGCTTTGTTCATTTGTCTCCTTCCTTGACATTTTCTTAGTCTTTTTTGCTTCCTTTTGACTTTAATGCTTTTGAAGTCTGCTGGTTGGATATTTTGAAGAATGTCCCTCCATTTGAATTTGTTTTCTTATGATTGGACTGGGGTTTTAGGTTTTGGGAAGAGAACCACAGAGATGAAATCCCCCCCCACACACACACATTACATACCTGTGATCCTATTGTGTCTCTTTACCAGCGACATTAACCTCAGTCACTTAGGTGACTTCTATCAGCTTTCTCCATTATGAAATTCGTAGTTTTCCTTTTCTAAAAACCCAGTTAAAAAGTTAAAACACATTCCTAAAACATCATCCAATTTCATTATAAATGAGGTGTCTTCCATATTATGGCAAGTCTTAACATTTACTTTCATCTAGATATCATTTATATTTAGACCTCTGTGGTTCCCACATGTTAATAATGCTTCCCACTCACATGTCTTCAGGCAGTTGATTATTCTCATTAAGCATTGCAAGACTCTTGAGTGAACAGCTTAGAGAATAAACTACTAACATAATGATCTTTCATTCAAAAGAAAAGAGAGATGGGTAAAGCCTCTGGAATTCCAGATTTAAACCTTTCCAGTATATTTCTTTGCAAGATTATTTAAAAAATATAACAGATACGAGTTTCAGAAAACTTCTGGTCAGTAAGACTGTCTTAAGAAACCTCGTAAGCCAATAGGCATTTAGATTGAATTACAAAGATTGCTAAAATTTAGTTGGGGAGAAATTGCTTGAAACTCTGGAATGTAGAAATCTGGTCCTGAGAAATCCAGCCAGGCCCTGGCCCTGGGGGTGTTCCTGAAGAACGCTGGCCTGACGAACTAAGCTTTCAAAAGCAATGAGACCAGGCTTGGGAGAGACGAGTGAAGACAGAAGATGCTAAGCACAATGAGGGCCTTTCTGGTTTGTGAGTTTTCACACCGTCCTGCACACACCCGATCTCGGCTGGGTTGCTGAGTTGAGAGGGTATACAAGCGCAGTCTTACAAATGGGAGCTGTGAGTGGCAGTATTGTACCCATGCCCATTCTGAAGAACTTCAGGAGTGAAAACATTCCGTGAGGAGCTCACTCCCGGGGAGAAGTTTAGTTTGTGTTTGTTCACTACTGCGCCTGAGAGGTCGAGCAGTGCAACACAAGGACACGCTTTCCCACAGTTGGTGCACCCGGAATTCCCTGCTCTGATTCTGTTCTTTCACTGGCCATCGCCGGTTGGGTTCGGGTGGGGACTGGGGGCTGGGGCACAGCTGGAAGACCCACTCTGCTCTTAGAAGTGTGGGGGAGCCTGCAGGAGTGTTAGTGTGGGAGCGCAGAGCAGGGACCTGAAGGTCGGAAGGGCGGGCGAGGAGCTCCCGAGGGCCAGCCATGGGCGGGAGCAGAAAGCAGCGTCCAGCAGCGTGCTAGTGAGCTTTGCTGTCACCAGCACAGCAAAACTGCCTGGCGGCCACTGCTTCAAAGCAGGGAGGTTGCTCGTGGCTCACAGTCTCAACTCCAGTGGCAGAGGGGCACAGTGGAGGAAAACTGCTGAGCGCTTGGCAGCGAGGAGACAGAAAGGCAGGCTGGGACAAGGACACACCCTTCCAGGCCACAGCCGGGGACCACCTCCAAATGGCACGTTCTGTTCCCGGACTCCTCCGCGGAGAATGAGTGCAGCGCCCCACGATCCCCCTGTCCCACACGTGAGGCTTGGGGGGCGGGACATCGTAGGTCTAAAGTGGACCACGCAGAGGACTGCAGGGGCAGAGGCCCAGAGCCCCGAGGGTCTTGGGGTGCCTAGCACCTGTGGGAGCTGAGCCGGGCTGGGGGAGGGGATGGTGGTAGGTGGGGGTGGGGGAAGTGAGCCCCAGGGGCTCCTGAGATCTGGGGAGCTGGGAGCGTTTCCCCATCAGGGCCGGGTCCCTTACCTCGGGCTGCTGCAGGTTTGCACTTACATTTTCCCAGCAGCTGTTTGGTGGGTCTGTCCTGGGAGGCGTGGCTCCGGGTGTTCTGGCTTCCTCGTTTCACCTGTAATACAAAACGTGGAGTTTTCAGGTGCGGAGAGACGTAGCGGGCAATGAACATCCCGCAACATCCCATCAGGGCAGCGCCACGCCCATCTCCGCACCGAGTGTAACCAGGGCTTAGGAACTAGGCCCTTGTGTGGCTTCACCCGTTTCTCCTGGTTATTTTTTTCTATAAAACCATTACAATGGAGTACTACTTTGCCATAAAGAAAGGTAAGCCTGAGTCATTTGCAGAAAAATGGGTGCAGCTCGAGATCATAATCTTAAGTGAAATAAATCAGACACACAAGCTTAAATATCGTATTGTTTCTCTTGTGTGAGAAACCCAAAGGGTAAATGAGGAGCAGAATGGGGGACAGATGTTGGGAAGTAGGAAGAACCTGTCCAAATGGGAAGGGGAACAAAGCAGGGTGGAGGGGACGGGAAAGAAGGGGAAAAGGATTAAAAAAGAAGAAGGAAAAAAATGGAAACAAAGCTTTTGTAAGTGACAAGGAGGAGGGTGGAAGGGAGAGGAGAAATTGGAAAAAGGAATTTAGATACCGTATGTACAGGTACAAATTCCTTATGATGAATGTGATCATTATGTATGACAAATATGTACTAATAAAAAGAATAAAGTTAAAAAAAACCCCAAACAACAAACCATTCCATTAAACGAAGACACTTCTTTCTCCATCAGTGGCGTCTATAACACAGACCTAAGTTAGCGCTGGAGTATACCAGCTGTGATCGAGAACTATGGTGGATGTTTCGATTTTTAAAAATTATTACAACAAAGACACATTGCCTTGCATCCCCCTCAAAATGCGCCCCCTGCTTTGAACACATTTATCCCGTCATTCTTGCCACTTTCTGCAGCAGCACCGGAAGCCCTATCTCACGAGTGTCTTCAGTTGCACTGTGGTGGCTGCCTCGATGTCCTGAATTGATTTGAAACGTTTCCCTTTCTTGGTCCTTTTGACTTTGGGGCAGACCCAGGAGTTGCACAGTGGCAGATCCAGTGAGTAAGGTGGATGAGGACACAGCGTCATGTTCTTATGAGCTGCCCTTCCGTTGGCCGGTGCTCAGCAGCAGCATTTGCAATATTTTATGACACCTCATAAAGACACTCAGGAAAGAGGACTCCAGAACTGCTTCGGAAAGTGGCAAGAAAGATGGTATAAGGGTGTTTGAAGCAAGGATGAGGACTTTGAGGGGATTCATGGTAATGTGTCTTCTAGTGTAATAAATTTTCCAAATGTAACTGTTCACTGTATACTTTGGCGTCCCTTGCATATTCTGCTCTTTGTCTCCATACTTGATGTACAGCACCGCAGAGTCCTGCTGTGACAGTGAGATAATGCCACCCCTTCCCTGAGAGAGAAGCCTTCCGGGCCACAGTGGCATCTTCTTTTGTTATGTGGAAGCATCTTTGGGCAATTGCTAGGGATGTCAGTAAGTCATTTGGCTTTCTGTACCTTGAGAATTTTCAGTCTCGGATAGATGTACTTCTAATTAATAATGAACACTAAGAATGGTAGCAGAATTCATCCACACATGATTAATTCATCCAACAATTATTTTCCAAGCATCAGTCCCGTGCCTGGCATTGTTTAGGGTGTGCATAACGGGGTAGTGAACAAAGCCAGCCCTGTCTGACATCGTGGCGGAGAGACACTACATGGTATCAGCCGTTGTCACTGTCGCCCGGGTAAGAGGGGACGAGAGCCAGCCGGGAAGGTGGCATTTAGTGTTAAACAGGATGACCAGGGAGTCACTCACTGAACAGATGACACTTGAGGGCAGAGCCCGGTGGAGAAGCAGCCCCTGTCATGGGACCCAGCGGAGGAGCTCTGTGAAGAGGAAGGACCAGGGAAATGTACTCACGGGAGCTGTGCAGAGCTCAGGTGGTCGGCAAAGGCCGCAGGTGGAGGTGATGGGAGAGGTTGGCGGGCTGCTGTGGGGGGGCACCGTGGCAGAGGAGGGGAGCGGGTCTTTGTGGATCCTGGGTTTTCACGGTGAGCTGGGAGGCCCTTCTGTGGTTTGGGGCAGGAGAGGTGAGGCGGTGGCCAGAGATTCATTTGAGCCCAAGCATCAAGACCAGCCTGAGCAACACAGCGAGACTCCTGTCTCAAAAGCCAATTCGAAAAGGGGGGAAAGGGTCCAGGTTCTGGGTACTTCTGAAGATGGTGTGGACAGAGTGTGCTGATGCATCTGTTGTGGGGTGCGAGAGGGAGGATGGAAAGGGACACTCGGAGGACATCGGGGTGGAGTTGCCATTTGCTGGCCAGGGAGGACCACGGGGAGCGGGTCTGGGGGAAATTGGGCACCTTGGACACCGAGTTCGAGCAGCAGAGTCCGAGGTGAGGACACAGCCTTGGAGCGCACAGAGGGCTGCATGTGAGGTGGGCAGGTGGTGCTGCCGGGCCCAGGAGCGGGACGCGGAGAAGAGGGAGGGTGGTCAGTGGGCAGAGGACGGGGAAGGGGCAGGAACCGGGAGTCTGGTCCTCTGGGGGCATGCTGAGAGCTCGGAGTGAGGTGCTGCACCCCAAGTGCAGAGCAGCAGGTGGTCAGTCGTGCTCTCCTAGGCACGGATCCCCACGTAAACCAGCAGTGGGGACAGAGAAGCGAGTTCGGGGCTCACCGACTCCGGTAGAAGGTCTGTTTTGAAAAATGTCCAGTATACAAATCCGTTATAATTTTTGGCTTGGGTTTATTTTGCAACTGACGTAGGCTCTGAATGGAGCTAAAGGAAGCAGCACAGCCCCAGGTTTCTGAATTCCCTCCCCAAAGGTGGAACTGAAGGCGAAAAGTGATCCAAGGAGCTCGTGTCCTTGAGGAAGAAATTATTCTTCCTGTGTTTCCTTCTAGCATGAGTGCAGTCGCAGTCACGAGGCAGGCGGGTTCGAGGATGGAAAGTGATGAGGACAATTCGCCTTCGTGGACATCACAGCCTGGACAAGGCCTCAGAGGCTGCAGCTGGCCGGGGCCGGACGCGCGTGCCGGTCACTGTGTCCCCTGCTCGCTGCTCCTGACGCCGGTGTCCCTGTGTCCCCTCCTCCTGGAACTTGCACCAACCTCAGGCCCAGGCGCTTGGTCGCAGCCTCCAGATTTGCCCCCAGACGCTGCCCCCGGCTGCTCCTCCTGCCCCTCGGGCTGCCCCTCCTGGTGTCCTTTGTGGATTCCCCTGAACGCCCAGACCTCTGCCTGGAGCCGCCCACCCTGGCCCCGACCCAGGAGTCCTCCTCGCTCCCGTCCAGCTTGTGGGGCCATCGGTTCCCAGGTGCTTGTCCTGAGCTGTGATCTCTGCTTGGACTTCATTCCTCTACTCGACTGCCACTGCCTTGCTGACACCCTGCTTGGAGCTCATGGGTGGTGTCACACTTAACGACCCCATTTTGGGGTTCTTACTCTGGCCCCCAATTTTGCTCCCTTGCAAACTTCTCCAACTGACAGCTTCATTCGTGGAGTTGTTTGGGAAGCCTGGAAGCTGGGTCATCCTGGGCTCCAGGTCACTCTCCCTTCACCCGGCAGCCGGTCTGCAGTGCGTCTGGGTGTGTAGCTCTTCGTTGCGTCTCTGCACTGCTGCTCCGGTCATTCCTGCCAGTCTCCTCCTCGATCGTGGTCTTTTCCTGCCTCTGCCCACTCCAGCCGGAAGGATTCTGCTGAGCCTGGATCGTCTGGGGAGACAGCTCCAGTCTGGAGTCCTGCATAGCCGCCTCTCCCTCCGAAGACCCCCTGCTCGCTGGGCTCCTGACTCCATCACCCTCTGCTCTAGCCCTGTGCTCTGGCCACACCGAGTTCCCTCGGCCTTGAACTTGCCAAGTGGGCTCTTGTCTTGCGGCTCCGTGTGCCCTGATCTTGTGCTCTGCATCTTTGCTGGCTTCTCTTCCTCCTCAAGGCCTCACTCAAGTAGGCTGCACGATCTAAAAATATGGAGAAAGTTTACATTTTTAAAATTGTTGCAGTAAAAGACACACTGCTTCGAACACACTTGTCCCACCATGCTCGCCACTTCCTGCAGCAGCTCTGGAGTTCTCTTCCCCGAGTGACTTTAGCTGTGGTGTCCTGACTGCCTCCACGTCCTGATTTGATTCAACACGTTTCCCTTTCATGGTCGTTTTGATTTTGGGTCAGAGCCAGATGTCGCACAGTGGCAGATCCAGTGAGTGAAGTGGATGAGGACACAGTGTCATGATTTTATGACTTTTCTATTAGATGGCACGGCCACAGCACTCATCCTAAAGACACTCATGAAAGAACACTTCCAGAACTGCTGCCGAAAGTGGCAAGGACAACGGAAAATCATGTTCAAATTGAGAGGAGTATTTTGAGGGGGATTAATGCAATGAGTCTTTTACTGTCATAATTTTAAAAAAATGTGGGCTGGGGATGTAGCTCAGTGGTTCTGGTGCCTGCCTCACAAGCACAAGGTCCTGAGTTCAATCCCCAGTACCAAAAAATAAAATAAAATAAAATAAATAAAAAAGTAAGCATTCACTGTTTATTTCAATTATAACCCATAGTTACAAAAATCACACTTTTGAAAAATATGTAATGTAATGGGAACACCCATGTGCATAGCAGAAGGATGGAAGGAATGAAGAACTGCTTATAGAATCGCCCCAGATAGGATCTACATGTGTGTGTACAATACACACGTGCGTGGCCCATAAATGATGCTAGCGTGTCCATCCAAAGGACAAGGGACACGGGTTTCCTGTGTGTGAGGATTTGCATGTTCCTCACACAGCTTCCCGGATGTCTGAGATCAGACTCTGGTCATCGGGGGAGCGCCTGTGACATTGGTGCGCGCTGCCCAGGGGCCGGGCGGCTGGAATGGGCACATGGCAGCCTGTGCTCCTCCCCTTCCCCGGGGCAGGAGGCCCCCCCATCCCAGAGGCAGCCCCCTTGGCGCTGAGGGGAGACCGCGTGGAGGAGGAGCCCCTGCACCCCGCAGGCCTGCCCTGGGCACGCGGGCCGTGCCCCTGTTCCACACGTGTCCGCGTGCTTGCTCAGTGTGCTGAGCTCTCAGCTTCTTGGCTGTGTTGTCCCCTCTGGGGCGCAGCCAGCACCGTCTCCTGCCTGGACTCTGCTGGTCTTTCAACCCGGAAATGGGGGGGGGTGTCTCGGGGTCGCTGTCTCTCGCTGTCCCGCGACCTTCACGCTGGACTCCAGGGTCCCCAGCCCCGGCCCAGGGCCAGGGCCCGAGTGACAGTGCTGGTGGAAGGCCTTTCCTTGGCTGGACCTGCTGATGGGATGCTTCTCTATACATGGTCATCCTGAACCCTCCCAGCAGCCTTCTACATTTTAAAGTAATAGGAAGATAGGAAAATAGGCTGAAGCATTTTATTCCTTAATAGTGCATACACATCTGCAATGAAACTTTCAATATTTGACATTTTAAGAACAAATTTCCCTGGTCGGGCATGGCTGTGGAACACGTGCGTGTGCTGCCCCCTGGTGGAAGCAGCTTGCGACAGCCGCTTGATTTTCCCCGGCTGGGAGTGGTCTCACTTTCCTTAGTTCATTCTTGGCTTCTCGGCGGGGACGTTTTCTTCTTAAGACCAAGGGGTTGGAAACTCGTCTTTGCCACTTACTTCGCTGTGTATCTTTGGACATTTGCTTCACTTCTCTGGTCTCAGTTTCCTAACTCGTGAAATGGAGGCTTTTATTTAAATACGTAAACTAGGACGTATGAAGTGCTTGCTATGCGCTGTGCATGAACTCACTGAATTCCAGGAACAATCTCATCATATAGGAACAAATAGTATTTCCATTTTGCCAACGAGAAAACCGCAGATCCAGGGAGAAACAGTTCCTTTGCTCAGAGAGCTGAGAATCCCACGGGCTGGTGGTGGAGTGAGGCCCCATAGCATGGCTGTGAGCTGTGTCCCAGGCTGGTGCTGACAGTGGCATTGTTGGGGACCCCATGCTCCCGTTTACTTTTGGCCTGCTCTCATTTTATCACGTGCTGGTCGCTGGCATAAAGAAACGGAGGCTGTATTAAATAACTAGCTGTGCTTACATGTGTGGGTTTTCCTAGCCACACTTCCTAAGTCGGGCTGTCGTTCCTGCTCATTTCTCCCAGGGCTGATGTCAGCTCATCCTGAGGTAGAAGGTGGAGGAAGAGCAGTAAATGACAGAAAGCTGTGGGGTAAGAATTGGGAGCCTGGGACAAGGATGATTATGTCAAAATATCAGAAAACTGATAGATGAAGATCGTTTTGCCCCCCCCCCCAGACCCCTAAGCATTTGCAAACCCAAAAGTATAGGACCCTGGCCTGTGTCCAGCCTCACCTGCATTGTGGTTTTGACACCCCCCCCCCCATTGGACGCCATGAAGCTTCCTCTAAAAGCCTTATATGGTCAAAAAGTACCCCTCCTGACAGTGGGCGGATTCTGTCACTCCCCAGAATCCCAGGACTTCTAGAGCCCCGGACCCTGCCCCTGGACTGTGAGCTCTTCTCATGGGCCAGCTCCCACTCTGTGGGGTGAAATTTCACTTTTAATAAATCTTACTCTTGCTACCATTTCTGAATGTCCTGGTCAATCCTTCGTTCCAGACACCAAGAATCTGAAAACCACTCTCCTGAGATGCCCCCTATTTGACAGCAGTCTTATTTCACTCTTGACCGTACTGGGAAAATAGTAGGAAAGGAGAGGAATGGTATTAGTGTATTATTCAATTTTCTATTGCTATAATAAAATGCCAGGAGTTGGGTGCTTTATACAGAAAAAGGTTTATTCAGCTCGTAATTACAGAGGCTTAGGAGCATCTACTTGGCTCTGGCGAGGACCTCCAGGCTACATCACAACATGGCAGATAGCGTCAAGGTGGGAATGTGTGTAAGAGAGAAAGAGCACAAGGTGAGACTGGAAGCAGAGGCCAGAGAGGGACCAGGCTCTCCTTCTCATATCGATCCATTCTTGTAGGAAGTAACTGATTCCAAGAGATCAAAATCCGGTCCTGAGTGGAGCCTCTGACTCAGTCACCTTCCAAGAGGCCCCACCTCTAGAAGCTTTTGCCACCTTGGCACCCCAACAATCCAATGCCCTCCCCCTGGGGACCCAGCTTCCGATGCATGAACTTGTGAGGGAGACACCCAACCACGTCCAGATCCCCGCTGGCAGGTTTAGTGTTTACATCAGTGCACCATTATCGGGAGGCAGTGGAGGCAGGCGGAGCCCGGGATGCCCTCCTGTTGGGATGTGAAGGGGCCCAGTGAAGTGTCACTCTCCCTTCCTGCCAGCGCTGAACTCAGAAATGAGACAAAGCTCGAGGCAAATGGGCGTGCGAGAGAGACTGCCTTCTACCAAGAGAGCTGACTCAGAGGCCGTGCCTGTCATCTGTGGGATGAGGGAGAGGGGCAGAGGAGAGGGGCAGGGGGAGGGAGGCTGCCCAGTGCTGACCCGCATAGCTAGAACGCTCACCCAGCCCCGGCAGCTCCAGCCACTCTGGACTCTGCCTGCAGCGCCGTCCCTCAGGGCTTTGGCTGGACAGAGGGGCAGAGTGCGGTCTGCGGGCAGTCAGCGCCCCAGGGCCCCAGGGGCGGGATGCGGGATGCCGGAAGCCGCACAGCCTCCGGCCCTGTGCTCTGCCGCCTGAGTCTCCCGGCCTCCTGCTCAGGACCCTGCCTCCCTCGGCGATGGCTGGCGAGCCACTGTGGGAGATCATCACAGCTGCAAAGTGGGGCGCTGACCCGACCGCCGCCGCCCAGCAGCCTCCAGACCCCGTGCGCCCCACACTTCCAGGCCCAGGCCCCTTCTCTGCCGCTGAGAATCGCGAGCCAAGGGGAAGCAGAAAGGCGGGTGCTGCTTCTGCGCGTTGGAGGAAGTGGCCGGCCCTCTTTTTGGGATTCGGTGGTCACATCCATCTCAGTGGTGCTTGAGACCAAGGCCACAGAAGGACCCTTCCAGGCAGGGCTCTGTGTCTCTTCTTTCCTTGCAAAGGAGGGGGTCTCCCCTGCGGGTCCGATTATCTATGAGGTGGGGGGGCTGAGTTGCTCAACCCCTGTGAGGCACCGCAAGTAACAGGCCAAGGGTGGGCCGGTGTTCCTTTATCTTATAAAACTGTGGCCAGTCAACAGATGAATGGATAGAGAAGATGTGATTTTTAGGTACAATGGAGTACTACTTTGCCATAAAGAAGGATAAACTTGAGATATTTTTCGGTAAATGAATGCACCTAAGGCCATGATTTTAGATGAAGTAAAAATCAGACACACAAGTTTGAATATCCCAACGTTTCTCTTGTGTGAGAAACCCAAAGGGTAAATGAGTAAAATGGAGGATAGATGTTGGGCGTTAGCAAGAACGTGTTCAACTAGGAAGGGGAACAAGGGAGGGGGGAGGGAGGAGGAAGGAGGGAAAAAGAGGTTTAAAAAAAAGAGAATAGAAGGAAAAATGGAAACAAATCTTTGGTGAATGGGAAGAGGAAGAAGGGTCGAAGGGAGGGGAGGGGAATGGGAACAAAAGAAGGATTGAGCTTTATTGTGTACAGGTCCAAATTCCCCATGATGAATGTGATCATTGAGTATGGCAAACATGCATTGACAAAAATTAAAAAACTAAAATCGTGGCCAGGATTTCACTGTCTTTTCAGAGAGGACCAAAAGTGGGGACTGCAGTCCATTCCACGCTGTGGTCCCTGAGTTCTGTGCATCCCTCTCCGCTCAAGACCACGGCGCTGGCTTCCCAGGGCGTTACCTCCCCAGGTGTCCTGCTCCCGGGGATCACAGGTGACCGTGGCTGGAAGGTCACACAAGGGGCCTACTACATTCTTCTGACTTCACAAGCAACCAAGCCAGAAAACCCGCCCTGAGCTCCAGTCCCTTGAGTGTCTGCAGCCCAAGACCTTGCCCGACGCTAAACGCTGTTACTTGGAATGGCAGAATCCACTAAATTTTAGCAGAAAAAGCTAATTGTCAAGGGATTCGGCAAATACAAGCATCCCAGGGAGAAGGAAGGCAGCAAGCGAGAGGCCCTGAGGCTGCTTTGAACAGAAGCGACAACCAGAGAAACCCTGGGAGTCTGCCCTGGGGGGGCCCCAAGCTGCTGCTGCTGCTCAAGGTGCTGGGCTGGACACCTGCAGTCTGGCCCATCCTCAGCCACCCGCACCCCAGAGACCCCCAGTTCCCCCTCCGCACTTCCCTCCCCTGGAGTCCATGCATTCAGTCCAAGGTCACGTGGCCAGCCAGAGCCGAAGGAGTTTCCGCTTCTTCCCCTGGGGAGGAAGGGATCTGCTATGGTTTACATGTGAAGTGCCACCCCCCAAACACTCATATGTTGAAGACTTAGGGCCCAATGTGACAATCAGTGTTTGGATGTGGGGCTTAGAGAGGTGGCTGGGAAATGAGGGTGCTGACTCTGCAGACAGGTTAGGCACCGACGACTCCGCAGCCAAGCGGCCTGTTAGCAGCTGGGGCCTGCCTGGGGGAAACGGGTCCCTGTGAGTGGCTTTGAAGAGCACATCTCTTCTCAGGCTCCTTCCTTTCCTCTGCTTCTCAGCTGCCATGAGGGGAGCGGCTTCTCTCCACTGTGCTGTTTCTACCTTGGAGCCAGGTGCCCGTGGACTGAACCTCTGAAACCGTGAGCCAAAACAAACCATTTTTTTTTCTAAGTGGTGTGCGCTAGGTGCTTTCTCCCAGCAACACAGGGTGACTACTATAGACCCACAAAGTGGCACCTTCTCTGGTACAAGTGTGGTCCTCACAGGACAAGTGTCCCCTCCCCGTTCCAAACTTACTGGTTAGATTGCCTCTGCCTGCCACAGCAGTTCAGTCTTCGCGAGTAGCTGGGAGAGCAGGTATTTTCTTGTCCCTCAGCTTTCCACAGGCTGCTGCTTTGACTCTCAGACCTGTGCACCGTGCCCCCCTCATTTGGGTCCCCCCGAGGCACTCTTCAGGTCACCTGTTCTGGGATGCCACCCTGGTCCCACGGGAGCCAAGAGTGCTGGTCCCCACTGCACAGTTCCCTGGCACCCCACACCCTGGTAGCGTTCCTCACCACAGATGGGATCGTGCACAGGGGGTGCACTGACTGTCACAGACAAGACCCCCCAAAGACCCTCCAGATTCTCCCTCACTCCCTCTTTGCCTTCGCTCAGGCCCTGGTGCTGCAGTTCTTTCCATTTTCCCTTCCCTTTCCCTGCCCCGGCCCTCTCATTCCTCTTTCTTCCTTTATCCCTTTTTTCTCTCTCCCTCCTTAGTTCCTTCCTCTCTCTCTCTCTCTCTTTCTCCTCCCTCCCTCCCTTCCTTCCTACTTTTTGAGACAGGCCCTCATTATGTAGCCCAGGCTGGCCCTCGACTCCTGCTGATCCTGCTCCTCTGCCTCTGAGGGCTGTATGAACTCGCACCTCACCACTCCTGGCTGAGTTTTCTTGTTCCCACCTTAGTAGAAGAGAATCACTTTAGGAAACAATCCGGAATTTCAGTGGCGAGCAGAACGTGCACTCACCGCACTGACCCCAGGGTGACCACATGGCGGGGCTCTGTGTGAGAGAGCAGCAGGAAAGAAGGCCAAGAGGGAGAGAGGAGCCAGCTGCCCCAGGAGCCGCTCTTCGGTGAGAGCGCAGCCTGGAGGCCCCAGGCTGCTCTGTGAGACGCAATGTCGCCTCCTGGCCTCAGCCCTGCTGTGTCAGTCAGTCAGCTTTCTGTAACTGTAATGAAATACCCGAGAGAGGCAACGTGGAAACAGGAAAGGTTTGTTAGCTCCGTCTGGGGCTTCGGTTTGTGGCTGGCTGGCTCTGGTGGAGAAGGGAATTGTGGTGGGGAGCTAGAGGGGAAGGAAACTGCTCACCCCATGTCCCGGAATGAGAGAGATCCAGAAAGGGACTGGGGCCCCACAGGGCCCTTCTGGCACATGCATCAGTGATCTTCACCTCCTTTTGTGGGTGGGGGGTACTGGGGATTGAACCCAGGGCCTTTGCACTTCCTCAGCCCTTTTTCAGTTTTTATTTTGAGAGAGGGTCTTGCCAAGTTGCTAAAATTGCCCAGCCTGGGCTTGAACTTATGATTGTCCTGCTTCAGCCTCCCAGAGTGCTGGAATTACAGGTGTGCATTTCCAGGCCTGGCTTAGCCCCCACCTCCCAACAGCTCCCAGGCTGGCAGCAGCCTTTAACGCGGGCTGGTGGGGACCTTCAGATCCAAAGTGCAGCACTGCTGTTAGCTGCATGCCTCTGGGTGAGATGCCATCTCTGCCGGGGGCGGGGCTGCCCTGTCTGCGATGTCAGCTCTTACTCCTGTTTCTGATGGGGAAACCGAGGCAGGAGCGTGAGGCACCTGCCTCGAGGCCTCAGATGCAACCAATGGCTGATTCGGCCCCCCGCCTGCACTCGCATCTGCAGAGGGTCAGGCCGCAAGGATGGTGGTGGCGGGGTGGGGCTCGAGACCAGGTTGGTACAGCCCAAAGCTGTCACAGCACGGTGATGTCGGTCAGGGATCTCACGACAAAGCAACGGCTAAAACAGGAAGTGGGTGGAGAAGGAGAGAAGGAGAAAGAGGAGGAGGAGAACTGGGAAGAGAAAAGGGCCAGAGCAGCAAAAGGCCATACTTAGGGTGCAGCAGAGGGCGGCATTCGTGTCGGGCATGGCCGCTGGGGTTTTAGGGGATAAAGAGGGACCAGGTCCAATTCCTCTCTCCTCGAGAGCCAGTGCCAGGGCGGGCGAGGGAATAAGACAGGAGGGGATGGAAACACCACCTTCTAAGAGAAAACTCCTGCCGAGTTGAATAGTCCCCAGTTTGTGTCCATTCAGGACCTCAGATGGGACCTTACTGGGAAACAGGGTCTCCCCAGACGACCCCAGTCCTAAGGGGCCAGGGTGCGCCCTAAACCCGGGACTGATGAGTGTCACGGCTACCAGCCCGACCAGTCACTGGGGGTGCCCCGTACCTGGTGAGGGGACAGCAGGGGATGACAGAATGGTATACGAAGAAGGAGGAACAGAGTAAAGAACGAATGGTGGTTTATTGCTTGGCGGGCTGGGAATTGATCTTTAGCTCTCTCCTGGCTGAGACCACGCTCTCTGGACCAGCCAGGATTGATGATCGTACGGCACAGCAGGGGCATGAGGCAGATGCAGGATCAGCAGACCTGAGGCACAGTGAGCTGAACAGTGGGAGGGGAGTGACAGTGTGTCCTGCTGATGGACAGCTCACAGGTAACACGGCACCCGTGCTCTCTGCGGGTCACAGCTGACGAGCCACCTGCATGGTCTCAGCTAACGTTTGATCGTGGAGAATGGCTGCAGAGTCGTAAGTCCTTAGCTGCAGTGCTTCCTGGCTGCTAGAGATGTCACAGCCTCATTGATCACTGAGACCTCAGTTGCCATAGGGAAGCCTGTTCCCAGACACCCGCAGAAAGGTCAATTAGCGATTCACACTTAGGCCTTGGCGTGACACATAATCTTAATCAATACTATCTAACACCTGCTCAGTGCAGTTCCAAGCTGGTCTCCTGCAAATGGGCACGGAGGAGCCTGGTGAAGACACGGCCAGAGGCTGGAGTGGGGCAGTTGCCAGCCAGGAAATGCCAAGGGTTGCTGGGTGCTCCAGGAGCTGCAAGAAACAGGGAGGTCCTTCCTGTCTCCCTCCCCCTCCCTTCTTTCCCAGAGCACAGCCCTGCTGATACCTTGATTTTGGACTTTCAGCCTCCAGAACTGTGAGCTCACACATTTGTATTGTTTTGGTCCACCTATTTTGTGGTACTGGGAAAGATTTTTTTTAAATAGCAAAACATTTATTGGTATGCTTTAGACATACATAATACACTGATTGTAGGGAGCTCGCACCTGTACAGGGTACATCCTGCCTCTCTTTTCCCATGCCCCTCCCCTCAAGCCCCCTCCCCTCCCTATGTGCAAAAGCTTTGTATCCATTTTTTCTTCTATTTTCTCTTTTTTCTTCTTGTCCCTTCCTTTCTCCCTCCCCCTTCTTTGTTCCCCCTCCCATTTGAACATTTTCTTCCCATTTCCCAACATCTATCATACATTTTAGTCCTTATTTCTACTTTCAGTTTCTGCAGAGAAACAATGCAGTATTTAAACATGTGTGTCTGATTTATTTCACTTAAGAATATGGTCTCAAGATCCATCCATTTAGCCATAAATGTCTGAAGCTCATCCATCTTTATGGCAGAGTAGTATTCCATTATATAAAAAACCCCCACATCTTCTTTATCCATTTGTTAGTTGATGGACATGTGGGCTGTTTCCAAGATTTAATTATTACAAACTGTGCTGCTATAAACATGGATGTGCACATATTGCTGTAGTATGATGCTTTAAATTCTTTTGGGAAGATACCAAGAAGGGGAATAGCTGGGTCAAAGGGAACCTCTACTTTTAGTTTTTTGAGGAATCTCCACATTGATTTCCACAGTGGTTGCACCAGTCTATACTCCCACCAACAGTGGAGAAGTGTTCCTTTTTCCCCACAGCCTCTGCAGCATTTGTTATTGGTTGATTTCTTGGTAACAGCCATTCTTTCTGAAGTGAGATGGAATTTCAGTGTTGTTTTATTTTGCATTTCTCAAAGGACCGGTGATGTTGAACACTTTTTCATATATTTATTTTGTTTCTATGTCTTCATCTGAGAAGTGTCTATTCATTTCAGGTGCCCATTTTTGGATTGGGTTTTTAAATTGGGGGGGTTCATTTTTTGAGGTCTTTATTTATTGTAGATAGTAGTCCTTCATCTGATGAATAGCTAGTAAAAATTTTTCCTATGCTGTGGGTTATCTCTTCACTCTGTTGGTGATTTCTCTTGCTGTGTAAAAGCTTTTTAATAAGATGAGGTCCCAGTTGTTGATTCTTTGTAGTATTTCCCATGTGGTCTGGGTTTTGTTCATGTAGTCTTTGCCTACTCCTATGTCCTCAAGCTTCTACTTATTTTCTCTTCCAGCAGATTTAGTATTTCTGTTTTAATATTTAGATCTTTGATCCATTTTGATTTTAGGTTAGTGCATGGTGAAAGATATGGGTCTAATTTCAATCTTTGGCTTGTGGAAAGCCAGTTTTTCCAGCACCATATATTAAAGAGACTATCTTTCCTCCAGTAAAGGTGTTTGGCTCCTTTATCAAAGATGAGGTGGCTGAGTGTGTCTGGAGTTGTTTCTGCATCCTCTAATCTGTCCCACTGATCCTCAGGTCTGTTCTTTTGCCAGTATCATGCTGTTTTTATCATAGTAGCTTTGTAGTATAGTTTCAGGTCAGGGACTGAGGTACCCCCTGCCTTGCCTTTGTTGCCCAGAATTGCCTTTGCTATTCTAGTCTCTTCTGGTTCCAAATGAATTTTAGGATTGTTTTCTCTAACTCTGTGAGATATGCTGTTGGAATTTTGATTGTGGTTGCATTAAATCTGCATAACAATTTTGGAAGCATGGCCATTTTCACTATATTGGCTCTTCCTACCCAAGAACAAGGGATGTCTTTCCATTTTCTGATATCCTCTTTGATCTCCTTTTTCAGAGTGCTGTAGTTTTCAGTGTAGAGGTCTTTTACTTCCTTTGTTAGATTGTTTCCTAGGTATTTCATTTTTGGGGGATGCTATTGTGGAAGGAGTTGTTTCCCCGGTTCTTCTCTCAGTGAGTCTGTTATTTGTGTACAGAAAGGCTGTTGATTTTTGAGTGTTGACTTTGTATCCAGCTATACCACTGAATTTGGTTATCAAATCTAGAAGTCTTTTGGTGGGGTTTTTGGGCCTTCTATGTAGAGTATCATGTCAAGTAATGATAATTTAACTTCTTCCTTTCCTGTCTTTATTCCTTTTATTTCTGAGAAAGAATTTAAAATGTCACAAAATGAAGTCACAAAGTTCTTTAGCCCTGGGGAATGCAGAGACATGAGATCGTAGTCACCTAGGTCACACTGACCTAGCAATGGCAGGTTTCTGCGGACTCCTTCCTGCTCAAAGATTATATATAACTCCAGTAAAAGCCTTTCCCCATTTATTGAAATCCTTATCTGGAATGGATCACAGTGGCTGTTGGCCAATCAATGTCCTGGGCTTTTCCAGCCAACCAGCAAAATTGTAACAACAGGCTTGCTGTCACCTCCTTCCTCTGCCCTTCCTCCTCATCTTCTTCCTCTCCCACCCTTCTGTTTCTTCTTCCTCCCTTACTTCTTCCCTTCTCTTTCACCTTCTCCTTCCTCCTCCTCCTCCTCTTCCTCCTCTTTATTAAATCAAACTCCTTGGACACCATTTTGGGAGCATTTGTTCTGGCCAAACAGAATTTCTACTTCTCCCCATGGTGGCCACCTCCATTTTTGGCTTTGTTCTCATACTCAGAGTGCTTTGACATACCCTTCAGTTGACAGTAGCTTGTTATGGTTGTCACAGGAAATAAACACACCCAGAGGTCAGTTTGGAGAACATGCTTCCTGTTGGCAAGGAAATGGGTTTGTGGGTGCCTCCCTGCTCCACACACTTTCCCACCCAGAGTAGCAGAGGTTGCCTGGCAGGATGGAGACATACTGAGCATCCCCAGTTCTGTCTTCAAAGTCACCAACCAAGGAGAAAGATGGGAAGTTGGGGTGGTCTCACTAAAGCTCCTCCCACAGGAAACATGGAGAGTGGGAAATAAGACTTCCTGCCTAAAAACGGACTACAGATGTGTATTATTTGTTTTCTCAAAAATCGGTTTGAGTCTGTAGCCAACATTTAAAAGTTAGAAGATTTCACTGAAAATACAGAATTCAAAGTTCTCTTAGAGAAATAGAAAAATCTGCTAGGTGTGGTGGAGCACATCTGTAATCCCGGCACTCAGGAGGCTGAGGCAGAAGGATTGCCAAAAGTTTGAGGCCAGCCTGGGCTACATAGTGAATTCAAGGCCAACCTGAACTACAGAGTGAGACCTTGTCTCAAAAAACAAAGTCAAACAAAAAACAGAAAACGGAAACATCTGGCCCCATGGGCCCACACTCCGCAGTGAGATGACCGCTGCCATCAGAGGGTGGGCACCTTTTTCAGATGGGTGTGGGTGCCCTGCTCTCCCTCCCAGATTGTGTCTGACCCCTGGGCTGGGCCTCACGTCCCAGAGCCACGGTCAAGAGCCAGCTCTGGAGCCAGACAAGCCCTGTGCTGCAGTGCGACTCCAGCTGTCCCCTAAATGTGTGTCGCTGGGTAAGTTGCTCTACCTCCTGAGTCTCAGCTCCCTCATGTGTAATGGAGAATAATAATAAAACTTCCTGAGGGGACCGTGGTGGGAATTAAGTAACACAACCGTGAGTCTTTCTGAAGACATACAAGACACACAGGAGATGGGAACTGTTGAAAGGCGAAGCTGGGCACCACACGAGAGGAAACATGGAAGGAAACAAGCACCTCTGGCCTGACCTCCACTGTGTCTGGTTTTAGCACTGCTCTGTCTCATCAATTTTCAGTAAAGCCAGCTTCCAAGCAGCCCTCTTTTCTATAACAGGAAGTCCGATGGCAGCTGTGGGAATTTGAGATCCAATTAAGGTGTGTTTCCCCCTCCCCACAGTTTAAATCTTTTCTGGAAGGAAATTGTAGTGAGGCAGGAAACTCTGGATTCCATTCAAATACTTTGATGTCTGGGTTTTGAAATAGCTTCGATCTGATTGCTTCACAGACTTCCTCGTGGTCCTCAAAGGATGGCTCTGCTCTGACCGATCGCCTCTCCTGGAAGGCCCAGAATGATGGAAGGTGCAGAAGCAACCGACCAACTTCCGATAGGCTGTTTCTACACAGAGATGAGCAAGCGGATGGGGTTGAGACGGAGACAGGGTGACCGGGAGGAAAGCTGCTGTACGAAGAACACATAAGTCTCACGGTGAGGAGGAATCCCCAGGTAGGAGCCCGTCTGCCTCTGAAAAGGCTGGAAGCTGTAAGAGTCTCCACCTCAGCCCAGGCCTTGCACAGAAGTGGATTCACGTGGCTGGCTTACTCGGCGGAGCCAGGTGCAGGTGGGGAGGAAGGGCGGAAGTCAGTGTTGATAACACAGACGACGCCATCTGTTCTCAACTTGTGCGAACCGCCACATTTCTCTCGTTCTAGCGTGCGTGTGTGCAGACACAATGCACGATAAAAATATGATAGATGTTTACATTTTTAAAATTTATCACAGCGAAAGATACATTGGCCTTTGTCCCCCGAAGAGACGCCCGTTGGTTTGAACACACTCATCCCATCGTTCCTGCCGCGTTCTGAAGGAACTGCGGAAGTTCTCTTCAGTTTACGAGCGTCTTCATTTGTGCTCGTGGCTGTTTCAGTGTCCTGGATCCATTCGAAATGTTTATCTTTCATGGTCATTTTGACCTTGGAGAAGTCACACGGTGCCAGGTCCGGTGAGTGAGGTGGATGAGGACACACTGTGAGGTTTTCATTTGACAGAAATTGCTGCAAACGTGTACTAATAAAAAGTTAAAAGAAGGAATTACTATAGATACAAACTGTAAACAGCTTCAGAAAGTTGGAAGAATGTGCTTGAGGTAAGGGGGAGGACTGTAGGGGATGGATGGAAATGTGTCTTTCGTGTAAATAACTTTCAAAATTTAAATAGTCACCATATTTCTGAACACACTGTGTGTTTGGGTCAGTTTCTGGTAAGATTCGAATCTATCTGCCACATGTCACCATTATGTATTAAAATGACTCCCTCAAAAGACACATGTTAAGGTCCTAATGCCAGTACCAAAGAACGTGACCGTATTTGGAAATGCAGTCTTTCCTGGGTGAGAAAGTCAAATGAGGTCATGGGAGTGAGCCCTAATCCAACAGGACCGGTGTCTGCAAAAAGGGGAGAATTTGGGCCCCGAGACAGGAAAGTCCACTACGCAGACTGGAGGACCGGAGCAACTCAGCTATAACCCAAGGAACAGCGAAGGCTGCTGCAGAGCACAGCAGGCTCTCAGGGAGAGATGAAGAGGGCCCCTCAGAGGACTGTGGCCCCTCCAGCACTGCACTGAGAAGCGTAGCCTTCAGCCTGAGAGACAATAAACTCCCCAGTCTGTGGTGTTTGACATGGCAACTCTAGCCAACGAATGACATACTCCAGGAACATGCTGCTAATGATCATAGCTTTATCCTACTGAAGATATCTAATCATTCACCCCAGAGTGGATGTTCTCGTTTTTAAGTGTGCAAGATTAGATGTGATGTAAATGCTGAAATAATCTAAAATATCGTTTAAAAGTTAATTTTGATTATTTAGAAAACTTGCTGAAATAGACTCTTAAAATGAGTTCCTTTCACTGCACTGTAATTTCATACCTCCATGAAACTGACAAAGAGAGCTACGGAGACCACAGAGATGCAATGCTTCATGTTCCTGCTCCCTGGAGGCCGGTGTGTTAGTGTGGAGCCAAGGGCAGGTCTTGAGATCGCAGACGGCGTGCCCCAGCCCCGGAAGGGGACTGGGTGACCCCCTGCCCTCCTCTTGCTCTGTTGCTTCCTGGCCCTGAGCGAGTGGCTTTGTTCCACCACAGGCCCAAGGCAATGGGCCCAACTAACCACGGACTCAAAGCTCCGGGATGTGCACCAAGATCAACCTTGTTTCTTTATAACTTGATTATCTCAGGTGTTTTGTTGTAGTACAGAAAGCCGAATAACACAATACCAAAGCATAGCAAATGGAAACCACTACAATTCAAGTTTCTTTTTAATGTATGGTGCATGGTTTATGCAAACTTTGAACTAAAGTCCTGGATATATCTATAATTCCTGTGGAAGTCTCATTGACTTGTGGGGGTAAGGTGTTATATTAATATTTAGAACCTTTTAGACCATCACTCAGCTAAATAGCCCAAACTGTGCATGTGAATCAATTCTTATAACACATGTTGGTGCTCTTGTACAGGCTGGGTGGGGCCCTGTCTTAATAGATCAGCTGACTAGTGACAGCAGCAGAACATAAGAGCCACGACAGTACTGATATCATAGGCCATTCCTGTAGTTAATTAAGATTTTTGTTACACTTGTGGGATGGTTTCAATATAGCAACATGAAGGTCACAATATTTCCATGCCTCCAGGAGCATTTACAGCTTCGCTTAAGTAATTGGAAGATTAAATGTTAGAGTAAATATTGAAGAAAAAATATATTAGATGGGTTGGAAGGGTCTGTGAATATCTGAGATAGGAATTGAGACTTCTAATAAATGAATGTCACCAAATGTGTCAAGATATATTTGGAAGGCTTTTCTTCCTTTGGAAACTTGGTTCATTTAAGTTGACTGCAGATCTTGTTCATCAAATTCCTTCTAAGTCAACACCAATAATTAAAGAATAGGAACAGTCATCAGTGTTAGTGACTCCTTGCGACCTCCCCTGGCACTGTTGGCCTGTCCATTCTCTCCTGTAAGAGGGCTTTTCCCCGGGACCCCTTAGCTCAGTGTGGAGTTACATCTTTCTCCTCTGAGAGAGTGAGCTGACCTGGCAGGAATGTGTGCTAACTGTGGGTGCCCAGACCTGACAGTCCTGCCGCAGGGAGCTGCTCAGTGGACATTTGTTGGTTTAATGGCGACAGACACGTGCCCCAACACCTGCTACCTCGCTCAGGATCACACACCAGCCAGTCTGGAGCCAGGACTGGCCTTGCACTTAACTCTCGGAGGGTCTGGGCTCCCTCTGTGGCTGCCATCTGGTCAGGAAGCTGCGTTTTTGCTCAGCTGGGTGGGAATCCTGTCCCCGCTGGCGGGACCCCGTGGGGCTGGAGTGGGTGGCCTTGGGGTGCCTGAGGGAGAGGAGTCACCTCAGGGCTCCTCTTGGGTGACCCTGCCTGTCCGCGGAGGTTGGTGTGGACACGGTCTCTTTGTATGTTGTCGTCCCCAAATGACTTGTGTTGCCATAGAGGCTAAGCTTGGGTTAGGAATGGCTGTCTGGAACTGAGAGTTTTAATTTATTAACTGCTGTCCGATTGTTCCTTGTCTTACAAGAAAGAATGGAGGGAACTGGGAGTCCCCAGTCTCCTTCCTCGATGTAAAATGTGATGGGCAGTGCCTGGGCTGTCACATGCCTGGCCCCTCTCTGAAACCCTGACTTCTCTCTCCTGTTACTGTGTTCCCATCAACAGGGAGCAGTGTTCACTTCAAACCTATCCGGCCAGGGATTCTTCTTGCTTAATTAAATGACCAAGGACACGATTGAAAAACATGTTACAGACTGATGAAATAGGAGTGCAGAAAGTTTTAAAAATAAAAATTAGGCTGAATGTTTCAAATACAAATGAAGAGATGCTTAAAAACCTTACTGTTGAAATAACCGTGGGATTGAAAGGTATATCAAAAGTTTAGGAAGATTCTGAAATTAGATTTGTTTTACAAGCATCTTTAAGTCCTTATTCCACTGTAAACAAACAGATAGAATATCTTGGATAATGCAAAATGGATGTGATTCATGCCAGAAAGGAAAAATGGATTTCTAGTCAGCACGACTTCAATAGTAAAAGAAAAATTCCTAGCCCAAACATTCATTCACATTCCCTCCCTCTCTCTCAAAACAAGTGACTAGTGTCCTCTAATTGTCACAACAGAGTATTTCATGATATTGTGCATAATAGGATATTTTGTAAATATGTGTGGTTTTTAAAGTTAAAATCTCAATATATGTATACATCATTTACAACCAATACCCTGGTTTAGCTATCTTGATAGTTCATAATCTCAGGGTTCACTCAGGAAATAGGGTCTTTTACAGTCTATATAAAGTATTGTGAGCAATATTTAGATCTTACCAAGATGCAAATCAGCAGAGGCTTCTAGCTCCACCTGCAGTTGATCCTGGAGAAACTAGAGAGAGAAGAATGGAATACAGGCAAAAAAGATAAGAAAATGACAAAAACCCAGCAACTGATCAACCAAACATGCAAATGACGGAGCACTTTGAGAAGGCCCTTGGAGGCAGCAGGCCCCTTTGAACTGTAAATATGAGGCGGGTGGTGGGAGTGGTGGCTGAGCCTTGGGACAGATCCCAAGTTCAGGTACACTGGACAAAGGAGGATGTGTTTATGCCCTTGCCTTCCTCCACTGTTGACTCGGCGCAATCATTTTGTGTCCCTCAGTGTGAAAAGCCTGTATGATTGTGACGGAGCCAAAGCCCTTTTGGGATGAAGAGTTGAGGAAAACAGGTGGGGGGTGCCAAGCCTGGGCAGTTGGTTCTCCAGAGCTCCTCCTCCTTGAGGGCAGAGGGTGAGGCCCTGGGCAGCTGGGGTATGGCTGGCGACTCTAGCTCTCCACCCGAGCTGTGTTCTCTCCTTGTGTCTTCCAGGGTCACATTGGGTGACACAGACTTGAGTTTGAACTTCAGGCCTCTGAGCGGCATATGGGATGCCATATGGGGACTATGAACTCAGGCCAAAGTAGGGCGCTGCCCGAGCAGCACCTCGAAAGAAAGGACAGGAAGCTGGGTGCAGCAAATGAGGCTGGCCGGACTTGTTAGGACAGACAGAACAGGACGTGACAAGAAGCGTGGTGAAGGTTTCAGTTCAGATAAGGGACTCAAGCAGCATTGCAAAAAAGACAAAACAGAAGTGCAAATTGGCTTAAATTATATTGGTTGGGAGGGCAGGGGGATGGGGAAAAAATAAGAACCGAGATACATGATGTAAAGGTACAAGTTCCCAATGATGAGTGTCATCACATTGTACACCTAAAATGTACCAATAAACTTAATGAATTAAAAAAACTATATTGGTTGAAATTATTTTTTCAAATGGATGAAATAGAGTGGAATTGAAATAAATGAAAACATGAATTATTGAGGAAGATAATCGTATCAATGAACCATACCAGTAGGAAGCAAGCCTAATAAAATATAATGTTAGTGTAATAGGGAATAGAAAACTAAAAGATTCGGAGGATAGAAATGCAAATAGTGGATGATACGATTTTAGAAAAAGAGAAAACTAAGAAGGAGGAAATACTGAAAAAAACTGAATAAATTTGAAGACACATCCTAGAATGAAAGATAGAGAAGGCATCACAGAATGAGCAGACTACAGAGCGCAAATAAAAACAGGAAAATCCCTTACTTGGACATGTTAGTGAAGTACATAAATAATACAGGCAAAATTAAAAGAACTTCCAAGAAAGAAAGGGCAAATTAACTAGAACCACAACCATGCTGATACCAAGCATCTCAATAGCAAGGCTGCATGCAAGAGAGCATCTAAATACGATTTTTAAGGTAATGAAGCAAAATAACGTAGAACCTAGATTTTTACATTCAGCCCAGCTGTCTTTCAGGGGGACAGTGTTACCGACCATTGGAAGCCTCAGAAGTACGGGCTGAGAAAGACCTGCCGTGAATATAGTTTTAGAGAAGGTGTTCAAATTAAAAGGGAGAATCTAGGGATCTTTCAAAATACTACAAAGTAAGGATCATAAAATGTGTTGGTAAAGTTAGTTTTTTATAAAAAAACAAAACTAAGTTAAATAAAACCATGTGAACTCAGGACTAAAATTCTACATAATGTCCATAAGACAGGAAGTGAGGAGAGAGAGAAAAATCAAGAATGATGCAAATGTGTTGTGATTCTTTCTTGCTAGAAATAAAAAGAATATTAGCTTAAAAATAAGAAAGGAAAGGAACAAGCAAAAAGTGAGATAGGGTTGAAATTTAAAGTATATGGTGCAAATGGAAATGTACTAAACTTTCCAGTTACAAGTTTTTAGGTTAACTTATCAATTGAATTCCAATTTCATGCTATTTGTAAGGGACATACCAAAAATATAAGGAGGCAGAAAGGTTCAAAATAAAAACATGGAAAAAGACATGGCAGGCCAATGTTAACTAAGTAAAATATGGTTTAAACTATATTAACATTTGACAAATAGACTTTAAAATAAAAGGCATCATTAAGCATAGTATATGTATGTAATAATAAAACCTTAATTTGTCAGAAAAATAATGTACAAAATATGTATAAACTAATAAAATGAGCCCAAAATACCTAAAGGAGAAATTAAATTAAAAACATTTAAAAATAGAATTAGAGTGAAATAATAACCCAGAAGAGTAACAGGCGATTTAAACACAACTCTTTTTTTCTTCATTGAGTTTATTGGTACAATACAGTTGCATTCCTCATTGGGTGCTTGTGCCTTTGCACGATGTACCTTAGTTCTTATTCTTTCTCCATTCCCTGCCCTCCCTTCACCCCTCCACCCTTCCCTATTTACAAAGACTTTGTTTCCATTTTTTCCTCTCCCTTCTTTCCTTTCCCCTAATCCTCCCACTTCCCCTACTCCTTTAGACCGTTTCTCCCTATTTCACATTGTCAATTATACATTTTGATCCTTATTTACACTTTTAGTTTTTCACACCAGAGAAACTATTCGGTATTTACATGTGTGTCCTATTTATTTCACTTAAGAGTATGGCCTCAATGTGCATGCATGTAGCTATAAATGTCTCTAGTTTCTCATTCTTTATGGCTGAGTAGTACTCCATTTTATTAAAAAAACACATTTTCTTTATCCAGTCTCTAGTTGATGGGCACTTGGGCTCTGTCCAAGCTTTCGCTATTACAAACTGTGCTGCTATAAACATGGGTGCACATATATCACTGTGGTATGATTCTTTTAATTTTTGGGGGAGGATCCCCAGCAGGGGAATAGCTGGGTCAAATGGGACCTCCAGTCCTAGTTCTCTGAGGTAACTCCACACTGATTTCCACAGTGGTTGCACCAGTCTGCACTCCCACCAACAATGGAGAAGGGTTCCTTTCTCCCCACACCCCCGCCAGCATTTGTCATTGGTTGATTTCTTGATAGCAGCCATTCTTTCTGGAGTGAAGTGGAATCTCAGCATTGTTTTCATCTGCATCTCTCGAATGACCAATGATGTTGGACATTTTTTCGTATCTTTATTTGCTGCTTTTACTTCTTTGTCTGAGAAATGTCTGTTCCTTTCAGATGCCCATTTATGGATTGGGTCTTTATATTTGGGGGGTCTGATTTATTTTGACAACTCTCTCATTTTATTGATAGGAAAAACATAAAAATTGTAGTAAACTGGCAGAAGATTTGAAAGAAGCTTTAAAAAGCTTGGCCCAGCTGGGCACAATGGTGCACACCTGCAATCCCACCTACTTGTGAAGCTGAGGCAGGCGGATGGCAAGTGTGAGCTCAGTCTGGGCAGCCTAGTGACGCGGTGAGACCCTGTCTCGGAATTTAGGGATTAAGAAAGCTGAGGGGGTGTCTCAGTGTGGAGGCCCTGGGTTCAGCCTCCAGCACAACAAACAAACAAACAAACAAACGAACAAGCAACAACCCAACATAAACCTAGGCCTAATGGACATATACAAGTTTGGTGATTTGAGAGTATGTATTCTTTTCAAATATGCATGGAATAGTTACACAGTAATACCTCTGTTCACGCACGCTTCTGTTTGTGAACAATTTGGCTCACGAACAGAAGTGTTCAGTAAAATTTTGCTTCCATTCATGAACTCTGCATTGGGTGGCACACAGGACCACAGCTGTCTTCCCCAGAATCACAGAACTAATTAAGTTCGTGAACCGAGGCCATAGAGCGAGTCTCAACTGACTTCAAAGAAAAATCCCTGACAGCATAATGATAACTCTAGAAATTACTAACCAAAAGAGCATTGAACTCCATATGTTTGGAAATTAATCAGTACACTTTGAAGGTAATGAAGTAACTCAAATTAGACCACCTCTCTTCCAAGAAAAGCTAGGAAAGCTGTGAATAAAAAATCTGTCCAAAGGTGTGAGTGAACCTCCACAGCAGGCCAGGCTTGAAGGGCCAAGATCCTAGGAAAGGGGCCCCTTGGGGAGGTTCGCTGCGGCTCCACAGCTGCTTCCCTCCCGCCTGAGGTGCTGCATTTGCAGATCCTGGGCTTGGGACGAGGCCTGAGAACACTGGCGAAGGATGTGGAGAGAAGGGCTGCTGCTCAGGCGGGGATGCTGGCTAACCTGCAGGGAGAGAGAGACACAAAAGCTAGGGTTTCAGGGCTCACGGAGAAGGGGGAGCAGTGAACTGAAAGTCGACTTCCTGTGAGATATTTCTGAAGTGGCTGAGACAGGAAACAGGAAGAAAGTCTCAGAAATGGACAGTGTCTATCTTTTAGGCAATCCAGCAGTCCCAGCTCCAGAACTTCAGGGGTGGGCCGGAGAGGAGCCCTGAACGGCTCCCGAAGCTATTCCCACGCCTGATCTTCAGCATCGCTGCTGACTGGGGTCCTTGCCTGCCCCTCTCAGGGCCTCTCTGCATCTTGGCCAACTGCACACCTGCACTTCTCAGGAGCCACCCTTGGATAGGAAGGTGGTTTCTGGCTGCCAGGTAGGAGGCAAGGCTGCCTTGGCCTTGGTGAGAAGTCAAAGCTCACCAACCTTGTGTTTTCCTTAACTCAAGTGACAGTGTTATGAACCTAATCAGTACCATATGAAAAGGTCCCCCTGGCCCACTTCCTGTTTGCTTTCGGAAGGCCCCAAAAGTATTGTAATAAGTCAGCGTTCTCACATCTAACACACCATTTGTATTACCTTTCGCTCCTGGATGCACCACGAGAACTCCTTGATGTTAATAGTTTAGGACCTAATTCCTTTCCCTGGCTGAGCTGCCATTTGCAATTACACCATCATTCAGTAATTACAATCTATTCAGCTGGCAGCTGTTCAGCTGTCTGTGGCAGTGGCTTGTAAGATGGTCCCATGAGCCTTGTGCTTATGCTCTTGCGTCCTTTACCTCATGAATAGGTCCGACCTGTACAATCCATAGGGTAGTGCAGAAATGACCACGTGTGGCTGTTGGGCTTAGGTCATGAAGGACTTGTGGCTTCCCCCTTGCTCTTCCTTGGAGCATTTCCTCTGGGAAAAGCGTCACTGTGTTGTGAGGACACTCAAGCCGACCAGGAAGAGAAACAGGTCTCTCATAAACAAATTCCATGTGCATGGACCAAGTGGAAACGGGTCCGCCGGCCCCAACCAAGGCTTCAGATGGACACATCGCTGGCTAACATCTTCCCACAAGCCCACGACAGACAGACTGGTCTGGAGCTGCGGGGCTAGGTCGCGCCAGAGCTCCTGACCGGTAGGAGCTGCGTGGAGTCGTAAAACTTTGTCGCTGTTTTGGGGGAGTTTGTTAGGCATCAGTAGATGTTAGTACACTGCCCGTCTCCTTGTTTCAGTCCGTGCATTCTTTCCCCCTTCTCTTTACATCTGGCTGTCAGGCGTGTATCAGTGCAATCGAGTTCTTTCCCTGACCCGCATTTCCAGGCATGTATTGAGCATTCCGTTTCTTTTAGACACTGGCTGTTTCAGAGAAGGTGTTGGTGATGAAAAGATACTCTTCTCATCCTGGTTTTGCTTTCCCAAAAGGCAGCATGGGGAGTGGAATTTGCAATGCTAACTGTCCTCGGGAGAGTGTACCTGAGGGTTTTCAGGTGCTAGTATTGCTCAATCATCAGCAAAAGCCACACAAAAAGAATCAGCTTATTTTGGCTTTGAGATCAAGGTTGAGCTTTTACTAATTGGTGAAAGGCTCTGGCTGTCAGGATCAGATTCTTCTTTGCTGATCCATGGAAAATGACTTTCCTTTCCTGGCCAGTGCCTATTCAGATGGCTTTAAAATGACGTGCTTTCAACTGAGGATGTGTGGTGGAGAGTCAGGCTTTCAGAAAAGACTATTGGCAGATCTGGGACACTCTGATGAACTTGTGTCCTTCTCTCTGTATTTTCCAAAGGGCCCTATTGAATTCATTTCTGAAATGTTCGTTCAAGTTGTTCACTTTTGATGACTGGGATATAATGTTTATGAGGATCAGCGTTTTTGCCCCACCCTAGCCTCAACATCCGGGTCTTTTTCATGTGAGGAGAATGTAGGTTTTAGTCTCCAATTAACCTCTAAGTCTCTGCTTTTGATGTTCTTGTTTTTTGGGCTGTGATGGGCTTGATAGTTTTGTGTGCTAAAATGTTCTGGGCCTTGCAATGAAAATAAGAGCTGCCCTTCCTTAGGGTTTCCTGTGGGCCAGGCACTATGCTAAGTGATGGGTCTG
Organism: Heterocephalus glaber; assembly: GCF_053883595.1. NCBI lineage: Eukaryota > Metazoa > Chordata > Mammalia > Rodentia > Bathyergidae > Heterocephalus > Heterocephalus glaber. The sequence continues at coordinate 21,749,960 of NW_028258357.1, forward strand.
CTTAATGATCTCACTGAACAGTCCTCAAATTTGGAGAGAAAGGACCATAACTGCCATTTTGGAGATGGGGAAGTTGAACCTGGGACTGGTAAAGTGATTTGTCCAAGTCCTGCAGTTCATCAGTGAATGGAGAGATTCATTTCTTAGGTTACAAGCACAGTGAGGCCACTCTTGCTGTGGCAGTAATCCTTTTGAATAAGAGTATAATCCATGGAAAGCTGAAGGTGACATAACCAAGTCCATCTGCTGGCTGAAGCCTCTGACACAGGGCTTCTAGAACACCTGTTAGACCAGACCCCCAACACTAAGTATTGCTTTTCCACCTGGAAGGGCTTAAAATTGTAACTAGTATCACCATGACCACGGTAACAGTAATGCAGGTCATTCAAGTAATTCTGCTCTTCTCCAGTGAAGTATATATTGAGGAGGTCATTTATACTGTCTTGGTTACTCTTTTGTTGCTGGAACAAAATACCTGATAGCCACAAATTGAAGGAGGAAAGGTTTATTTTAGCTCACAGTTTGTAGAGGTTTCAGTCCATAATTAACTGGCTCCAAGGCAGGATGGCATGGCTGAGGGGCATGGCAGAGGAGAAGAAACAGTCCATAGTAGGGCAGACAAAAGGGAGCATATAGCCACTTCCTTACCCTTTTACAGTAAGTCCCTGACTTATGAATGAGTTCTGTTCTGGGATAATGTTTATAATTTGTTTTTAAATCCAACAAAATGAGTCTTATATACCTTTGCCAAAAATATACAAAGTAAAGCATAAAAAACCCCAAGCACAAACGTACAGATACAGTAAGTCCCAAACTGTACTGTACCACTGTACACTATCATACTATACAGTAAGCACACAGCAGCATAACTGTGACAATATCCAGCAGACACACGAGCTACTTCCATGATTTGTTCACATCTATGGATGTTTGTAATGCAAGGTCCATTCATATGTGTGAAAGTTCGCAACTCGAATGTTCATAAATTGGGGACTGACTGTATTCCATGGAGGCTATATGGCTATTGGTTGGTGCCACCCACACCCAAGATAGGCCTTCCCATTATCCATACCCAGGACTCTGTTAACACAATAAGTGGACTGATTTAGTTATTGCACACCCTTAATCCATATTCATACATAGTAGATCCAGACAGTTCCAAAAAGCCCGAGCTATGAGGGCATGAGGCTTTGAGGGAACATCTAGATACAAGCCATAACATATATTCTCTGTTTTCTTGAGGTGGGTCAACTCTGTGTGTGCATGTGTATGTGTGTGCAAGTGTGTGCAGATATGATGGGTGCAATGATAAGACCTTTACTCAAATATCCCTGCTAGCTCTCTGTTACAGTACAGATTGAAAATTTCCCCCCAAACTCTCATGTGTTTGGAAGATGATTGTATTGGGGGGTGCTATACTCATCAGTGGATTAACTCATTAATGAGTTTATGTCTGCACTCACTGTTGGGAGGTAGGGCTTGGTTGGAGAAGGGTCACTGGGTTGTGACCTGGAATGGTGTATTCCTGTCCCTGGCCCCTCCCTTCTGCCTCTGCTTCTTGGCTGCTATTAATTGAGAGCCTTTGCTCTGCCATGCCCCTCTGCTGTGCATTTCTGCCTTGGAGCCATTCAAGCTGTCAGGTATGAACTGAAACTGTAGGCAAAAATAAACCTTTCCTTCTTTAAGTTTCTCGTGTTGAATATTTTGTCCCAGGGATGGAAAAGTGGCTGATACAGAAATTGGTATCAGGAGTAGGGTCATTGGTGCAACTGACCTTGTGGTTCAGAAGCCTTTCAAATTGGATTTCAGGAGGAGTCTGGGAAAGGTTGGAGGCTAGAGAAGCCCTAGAATGGTGTGAGCAGTGCTTGATGTGTGATACTGGTCAGAGCTCAGAAGACCAGCATGCCAATAGAAATGCAAATGGTAAAGGCCAGGCTCAGGAGGTTTTAATTGGGAACAAGGACTCCATTGGCAGTTGAACCAGAGGCTGTGTGTGTTATACTCTGACAAAATTTGCCTATGTTATATCCATGTCCTGAGACTTTGTGGGAGACTGAGATTAAAGATGGTCATCTCATTGATCTAGAGGAGAAAATGACAGCCCAATGGTCAGGCTGTGGTGTGGGTTCTACCGGTTGCTTTTAGTAAAATTTATAGTGAGAATCAGGACAAAAAATAGAGTCTAATGATGTGAAGCTTGGCCAGACAGAAAGTACCTATAAAGTTTGGATAAAGGAGAGCGTGGTTTCTAAAAAAAGATTAGCATTAAACAGAAGCCAACTACTTAGCACAGGACAATAGGAAAGATGGCTTGAAGCCATCTCAGAAATTGGCTAGACCCACCTATAGTAGATTCAAGCATGGAAAAAGTTAAAATCCTTTGAAAGACTTTGCTTTGAGAAGAGTGCCCCAGGCCACTCTGCTCATTCAGGCAACACAGGGAAGAGTTTCCCCAAGTTCAGCTATCCAAGCACTAAGAGGCCTCTGAAGCCTTGGTCCAAGGGAGCCAAGCCACTACTTGATCTGGTGGCAGATGCTGGTATCATTCACACGGTGGTGGTTTTATGCACATGCAAAATGCAAGAGTTGTAGGGTCAGGGAGGCTTTCACTCAGTTTTCAGAAGAAAGTCTGGGAAGCTGGACAGTGTGCTCTTCAGAGGACTATGCACAAAGCTATGAGAATAAAGCTGAAGAAACAGTGGAGACGCTAGGAAGTTGGAGATGTCAGGACCATGCACTGTTTGCTGAGGAAAGTCACAGGCAGCTAGTGGAGCCAGCCCAAGAGAATGTCTATGTGGGCTGCAACCAGCAATGCTCTTAGGGTCAGGGATGCCTAAGTTCTTTGGAGCTCATATCCCACCACAACTTGCACTGGGAGCTGGACATGGAACTACAGAATTTAATATTTGCCTTGCTGGATTTCTGTCTTCCATTGGTCCAATTCTTTTCTATCCTCCTAGGCCTCCTGTTTGGAATGGGAATGTTTATTGTGTGTCATTTTATATCAGAAGAGTTTAACTTTCTTTTTGATATTTACAGGGGTTCACAGGCTACAGCTTGCCTTGAGTCTCAGAGGAGACTTTGGATTTGGATTTTTCATTAGTGCTGAAACTAGACTTTGGCGACTCTTAGGGATGGAGTAAATGCATTTTGCATGAAATGGAGATGAGCCCTTTGGAGGCCAGGGGTGGAATGTCATGGTTTAAATCTAACATGTCCCCTAAAGTCTCAGGTGTATGGGAGGTGATTGGGTCACAAGGGTGCTATACTCATCAGTGGATTCATCCATTGTTGAGTTCTTGTCTGAATGTGCTGTGAGGAGGTGGATCCTAGTTGGGTCAGGTGGGTCAGAGAGGTGTGTGACCTGGAAGGGTCTATTCTTGTCCCTGGTCCTCCCTTTTCTCTGCTTCCTGGGTGCTATTGGTTGAGCACATTTTCTCTGCCAGACCCTTCCACCAAGCCTTGGAGCCAGCTGACCATGGATGGGAAGGAACTGTGAGCCAACATAAACCTCTCCTCTTTTAATTTGTGAATGTTGGGTATTTTGTCCCAGCAAATGCATCCTGACTACACTGGTGACCCCACTGAGTGCTGGTGATAGATACTTTGACTTTCCTTCCATGCCTAGGGCCTTCTATCCTGGGGCGACTGCCCAGCATTTATATACCCTGCTGAGCTCCTCTGGCATTTTCCCACCCTTTCTAGAGGCAGGAGGTGTGGCCCTTCAGTGAGGGGCTATGGAATCAGGGTGCCCTTGGTCACCTTCTTGGCTTTCCTCCTTGCTCACTGTGTGTCCTTGGGTGTGAAGGTCAACCTCCCGGAACCCCCCTCCCTGTATGTGAAACAGAGGCGGTGATACCTGCCCCATTGCTGGAGAGAAAGGTGACTGGGTGATGCATTTATACAGTCAGTAGACAGCATCATTTGAATTTGGGAAACTGAGACAGTATTTTGCCTGGATACTGGCAGCTCAGGCTCCTCCTGGTTCCATGGACAGTGGACAAGCAGGAGCTTCAGCTGCAAAACACAGGAGCCCGTCTGGGTTTCTCCTACCCATTCCCAGTTTTGGGCCCAGCTGTGATTAGAGGACATGGTATGTGCCATGCTGGCCTTGATGTTCCAGGGGACTCCTGTTGCAGCTGTGTGACATTGATGTGACACCCCACGGGGGCTCCCATCCTGTGCTGGCCACACCATCATCCTCCACGCAGTTTCACCTGTGACCAGGACAAAATTCTAACCCGGGAAAGGGCTCTGGAAGCAAACTTGTCCAGCTTCTCTTTCTCAGCTGGGAAATGACCATCAGGGCTGAAAGCCATCTTCAGAATGTTGAGGACCGTGGGCTGTGAGTGCTCACCCTGGGCTTCAGGGCAAGTTCCATTTTACAGGGAAGGGACCCTGGCCAGAGGTTGGGGGCAGCCATGTGTTAGCAGAGGCAGAGCCATGCCATCATCAGAGGACTTGGCCGGATCCCAGTGCCCCTGCACACTGGCTCTGTGGTCCCGCGGGAGTCACAGTGTCCCTGCCTCTCCATCTCCTTTCCTCCTCTGTCACGTGGGGATGATGATGGTGCCTCCTTTGTCAAGTGGTCATCGTGGCGAGGCTGTGTATGTCACACAGACCCGGCACTGAGGACCCTCAGCCTCCGTCACCTCATGGATCCCGTAGCTTCCCTTCACCTTCTCTGCTTTGTGCCATGTCCCAGCCTCGGTCACACTCTGCCGCTCCCAGGGAAGCCCTAGCAGGAAGCTCCTCCTTCCTCTCCACAACCTCATTCTAGGACTGGGGATGGGGCTGCTTGTGACTTCGGCTTCTCCCACTTCCCTAAATAAATGTGTTTCGGCAATCATGAGGGTGCTCTAATGACACTCATCATATAGAGTGTCACTGAGCATGCGTGCAGGGTGTCCACGCCGTGAGCCTTCGCAGCAACTCTGAAGTAGGTCTCCAGAGACTCAGCAACACGTTCGGTGACACCAGCCGCTAAGTGCCAGTGTCTGCACCTAACCCTGGAACCACCTGGTTCTGGAGTGATATTTCCCTCTACAAACTCAGACAATTTCCCTTCGTTTCACGTACCGCCTGCCCATTTAATCATTCCAGCCAGGAGTGGTCGGGCACACTTGGAATCTCAGCACTCAGGAGGCTGAGGCAGGAGGGTCAAGATTTCAAGGGCAGCCTGGACTCAGTGAGATGCTACTTGGTGAGCAGAAGGAAGAGAAAGAGGAGGAGGAGAAGGGAGAAGAAGAAGAAGAAGAAAGGAGAAAAGATCATTGGCTTTTCTCTTGTCTGATTAAATCTGCTGTCTTACAAGTTTGTGGGCAGTTGTGTAGCTTCCCAGCTGTTGACCCTTGGGTGTGGCAGTGGCCGTGGGGCTGGTGGCTTCTCAGATGGCTTAGACACCTGACAACTGGCATTCTTTGTTCCATTCTCTCCTTCCATTTCACAACTTTGTCTCAGATGCGATAGTTCATAGCTTTGGTTTTATAATGGCTTTTTTTTTTTTTTAACTTGAGGGTTGAGGGATGAGATGACGGAAAAACTGGTGGGTCAGAGGAGAAGGTCTTTACTTCTAGTCTGGTCTCATTTAAAAAGCTCCTTCTGTTCTGCCCTTAACATTCTGGCTTCCCCGTTTCTCTCTCGTTAGTGGCTTTGCCCTGTCTCTGTTTATTTGCGATTTGTGGCCGAGGAGCTGTTTTCTCCGTGCTGGCCGCCCAGGGCCTCTCCGTGAGGCGGTTGAGGGTTCCCTCTGGTTGACAGAGTCGCATCCCACGGACGGGCGGGGAATGAGCTCCTGCTGAGATTGCCAGGCATCTGGGGCGCAACCCCCATTCCAAGATGTTTTTCCTGGCAGTGGAGCCGTGCACACAGGGTTAGAAATCAGCATCCCAATGTGGGCGACTGGAGCCCTTGAGATTCCTGCCGTTTGAGTCGGAGCTAAGAATGGAAAACTCCAAGTTGGCTTAAGTGAAGGGGGCTCCTTTGGAGAATGAAGATGCTTGGGAACCTGGGATCGGGCTGGACTGATGCTCAGACAGTGCTGAGCCCCTGTGTGTGCATTTCTCAGGGACTGCACGACCTCCAAGGCCCAGGCTTCCCGTCTCCGGGGTGAAGTATGACGCAGTGGCATCAGTTGGTGCTCAGTCCCATATCAACACTAAGCCTAAACTCTTGGCAAATTCATTTCCTCCTTGAACATCACCAGGCTCGGGTTGTTAGGAAGACCTAGTGGGTTAACACCTCTCAGGTACCAAGCACAGCACCTAGTGCTAGGCAGCACTCGGGTAGTAACATCTCTCTCGTGAACAGCTTCCTCAGCCCTCTGTGGACAATCGTGGTTTTAGCTGAGTAGTATTAACACTGCTAGTGACGCGGTCTGAGCTGATAGCTATTGAACTTTCACTATCTATGCATTTAATCTCCATGTTATTTATCCTCCTTAAAATCATTTTGAAACAGTCACCTTGCTTTCTTTGCTCATCTTCTTGAGAGAATGGTGCTGGACTGAGTCAGATGTTTCCCCTCTTGAGTTAGCTGTGTGCCTGGGGTCAGCCAGCTGTGGCCAGAGGTGGAGTCCAACAAATGGGCTGAAGCCACAGAGGGTCTGGGAGCTCTTTCCAGAACGGAGTCAGCACTAAAACCTTCCAGGGATGCACCCCATGCCGACCCGCGGCGCCTCAGTGTCCCTCCCCGCAGGTGGTCCCAGCTGCCCAGCCCCGCCCACTTCTGGAATCAATCTGCCCAGCCCTGGCAGTACACCCTGTGCCCTGTGGCTGCCAGCGGGTGGTGTCTGCAGCCTGCGCAAGTATCAGTGCGCCCACCGCACCGCTCTGCCCGGTTCTTGGACGGAGCTCTGTTCCCACCCTGTGGTCAGGCCCCCTGACAGCTGAAGGCCTAGCTCGCCCCACCGCCCGGGCCCCGCCCTCCAGCTGATGTCCCCGCCTTAAGCCCAACATACAGATGTGCTGCGAAGAGCTTGTTCTCCACAGCCCACCCACCTCTCAAATCAGGCCTGTTTGCATATATATTTTTAAACTTTTATGATGGAAAACTTTACACACAAAATATTCAGAATCATGTAATAAATCATTACTGAGTTTCAACAGTGATCAAGTCATGGCCAGGCTTATGTTATCTACGCTTGGACTTTAATCTCCCCTGATATCACTTGGAGGTAAATTCCAGAGTCTTATCATTGCATCTACAAATACTCCAGTGTACGTCTCCAAAACTCAGAACTGTTTGTTTTTAATGTAATCATGATACCATTAGCACACCTAAATATATTGACAGGGATTACTTAATATGACCAGATAATCTGGCCAATGTTTATGTTTCCAGTTGTCTCATAAATGGTTTACAGTTGTTTTTAACAGTCTGAGTCAGCGTACAAATGGGGTCCATAGATTGTGATTTGGTGATGATATCACAGATTTTTGTCTCTGTCTTTTTTTCCCTTGTAATTTACTTCTGAATGAAACTGGATTGTTTGCCCTGTAGAGTTTTTTGGTTGGGACTTGCCAATGGGCCTTTGCCATGTGATCTGGCATTTGGATAGTGAGTCCTCGTCCTGTTTAGATTTGATTTTTCTCAGCAAGACCATTTCAAAGGTGTTGCCAGGTTCTCCCACCCAGGCATGGCTGGTCAGGTTGTCTTTTTTGGTTGGTGTAATAGCCATTCATGCTTGATGCCAACCTTTATTAATTTATCAGGGTTTACAAAATAGTTAGTTTTGAATTCCATAATTCAGTTTTTATTTCTTAGACAGAATACTTTTTGAAAAAGAAACTTTACCTCATCTACCCAATGCCCCAGAAAAGGCCAGAAGAAATGCTCAGTCCTTACCCTCTTGCTTTATGAATATGGAATCCATCCATTCATCCTCCAACAGTGAATGATTAGGCTTTTTGAGAAGTGCTATTAAAGCTCTAAGGATTAAATAGGGTCGATATGTTTTAGTTCATTTCAGATATTATCTTTCTTTTGCTCAGACTTTTCCATCTTTGGCCAAGGCAAGTTTCTTCAAATTGGCTTGGGTCCTTTTAATGTCCTCTTCCCACTTTCCATATTGGCAGGAGCCTACACTGAGCCCAAGGTCTCAAGCGTCTGCAGGTTTAGCACAATATCTGGCACACAGTGAAAATTCAACACGTGGTAGCTAGAAATGTCATGACTGTTTCTAGAAATCTTAACCCTTCCTGACCCAGCAACACTCCATATACAATAACGGGCTCTAGCCAGCCTTGACTTCCGGGGGGGGGGCTCCATTGCTTTTCTCTGTTGCACCTACATGCTTCTCACCATTCTCCTTTTCCATCCAGCTCCCAGGAGGAGGAGGGACATGGCTCCTTCATGAGGTTGAGACCAGGGCAGTAGAGGGGCTCCTCCTGAACTCCCCCACCCCTCTCTCTTAAGGATGCCCTGTGTGGGTTCAGTTTGTAGCTGCCTCTTCCTCCTTGGGGGTCAGCAGCCTGGGGAGGATGGACATCTGAGGGGGGGGGCTGGGGATTCTTCAGGCTAGCTGAGCCTGGGTGCACATTTCACTGGGGGAAGAATAGAGTCCTGTTTTTGTCTTCCTCTCCAAGCTGTATGCTCTGAGCCAGTCATAGCAGCCATTAAGCTGATGTATCCGTCCATGTGGGACTTTCTTTCCTGCTTCTTGAATAGCTTCCTTCTGTTATAGTTGGGATGTGATTGTTCCCCAAATGCTCATGTTCCAGAAGCAGGTGGGGTCTCGGGGGAAGTGAGTAGGTCAGGAGGGCACCACCCTGAGGAGGGATTGGTACTTGTGTGGATGGTTGGATTAGTTCTCATGAGAACAGACATCATAAGGGAGCCTGGGACCTTGCACGGGCCCTTCTTCTGTGTGTAGCCATGTCCCTCTCTGTTCCTTTGCCATGTAATGCTGAAGCCAAGGATGTTGGCCAGGATCCTGGAACCATGCAGTTTGGACCTTCCAGCTATGAGAATCAAGAGCCAGATGAATACCTTTGCTTTATACAGTGCTCAGTGTCAGGTATTTTGTCAGAGCAGCACAACAAGGATTCGTACAATGGGATAAGCTGGTGCCTTAAAATGCCAGTCACCTTCTCCCCACCAGCCATTGGTCTCAAGGTTTCATCACTGTGCCAGCCAATCCTGCCCCAGGTAATGCCCAGAGGCTCTTATTAAAGGACAGATGTCGCCTCGTGGGTCAGCTGCAGGGTACGAGGTGGAACAAGCCCGCCTTCCATCCATTGTGAAACAGGGGTGTCGGAGACAAGGAGTGATCTTTCCGTCTCTGAACCCTTTAAGCATCTGGCCAAGTCTCATTCCTGCAGCCCCCAGGCTTCCCAGCAGCCCTGAGGAGGTAGATGTGTGCCCCATGGTGAGTGTGCACTTGGATCCTGAAGTCAGCGGGGTCACCTGTCCACCTCCCCTGAGGCCCAAGGCTGCTCCCTGGCATCTGGCTTGAGGTAAGCTCAGGGCTGCCTGGTTTGGGTGGACACGGGACTCGATGTGAAATGGATCTCAAATAACGGCAGATTGTGTGAAAGCCGAGGTGCTCTGATCACAAAGGGTTGGGGCCCCAGCTCCTTCCCATTGGCTCCACCTGTCCCTGTGTCCATACAGGGGTCCCCACGGTGAGAGTTCTTACCCCAGGCCAGGAAATCAGGGTAGCAGGTGCTCAGCCCAGTCACACTTCAGAGGTCGAGGAAGTGGCTGCTGGGTAGATCCGGAGATGCTGCAGACCCACTGGCACTCAGCACTGGGTCATTGTTCTGTGTATTACCTGGGCTCTATGTGCCTCCACTATGATGGTGGCAAAGAGGTCCTGAGGCCGATCGGGGTCCACAAGCACTGTCATACCCATTAGTCAGGTGCTCAAAAGTTCATGCGTTCTCCACTCCCAGTCTGTGGCTACCGAATCAATGAACAAAGGTTTCTTTGGGGAAAGATGGGAGGAGCCACACCCTCTATTTGTAGTGTAGGACTCCGAGATTGGCCTGTCTTTTCCTCCAGGAGACTTGGGTGGACAACTGGCCCAGGGGTGGGAACTGGGCAAGGGACAGTTGTCCTCTGCTGCCTCCTCATATTCTCCACTGCTTTTTGGTTGCACACATTGAGTCACATCCTGCTGGCTATCCCCGTCTTTCTCCGGGATTCCTGTGTCTGCTTAGCCTTCTGTACAGTTCCCGCTGAGGCAGTCTGTTGTGGGCATGCATTCCAAAGCTGTGCCGACTCATATTTAGGCACTGGTTGTTTTGGAACTGTGTCCTTCTCCTTGCCACTGTGACCCCAGCTCTGTTGTGACCTCTCCTCCATTCACCCAGCCTGCAGGGGACAGCCAGACTGGGCTTCCCAGCCCAGATGTCTCTCAACTGCTTTGGCAAGTGGAGGGGACTCCGGGATCTACCGTAGACCAGGGTCATCTGGGGGTCCAGGTGTCTCGTGGGGTCTCTCTAGCATCCCGAGTTCTTTGATCTCTTCCTTCACTGAGGACCATGGTGGCACTGGCACTTCTCCTGCACTCAGAAAGGGCCACTGCTGACTCTAGGCTTCTAGAGCCATCCCAGGTGCAGGTGTGCCTGGCTCTGCGTTGTGCTGCGTGTGAAGTCTACATCCAGCTTTATTTTCTCATTCTTTGACTCAGCACCAGTCCATTGCAGTCCCACCTGTCCTTTCCTGCCCTGCTGGTGTCCTCCGGTGCCTGCTGCATTGCTTGGGCGGGTGTTGGCATGGGGTTACTGTGCAGTTTAGAGGGGCTGGGGCCACATCCCAAGGGCGCACACCTCTCCGGGTGGGAGAGGCCTCTGCAGCACTTCCCGAACACACGCGGTGTTTGAACTGAACAGAAGCTCAGACGGTTGTCTGGAGGATGCTGAGGGCTCAGGCTTGTGCACGTGGCCCAGGCTCCACCCCAGCTTCCACGTCCCTGCCTGCACAGCCAGCATCCCCGGACTGCTCTGCAGCAGGTCTGCCTGGGGTGGGAATGGGGCCTTCTTTGCAGCTGGGGGTGGAGTCTCCTTTGGCACCAGGGAGCTCCCGAGGTCTGCTGTTTTGTGCCCTGTTGAGTTGGCCACAGTTGCAGTCACTCTCTGGCTCCTTGGCGCTTTCCCCAGAGTCACATTGCTCTCCAGCAGGTTCCACCCCTCGGGCCTCCTAATGACTGCTTGTCATGTGTTTGCACACACCTGTGAGCCTCTGACCCTTTTTCTTCTGCCCTTATCCTGTTCCATTTCACCACCACTTGTAGAAGTATAACGAGTTTTAGTTTAAATCTCATCTTTTTTTCCCCCCTGAAATCCTGGGATTGGACTGAGGGCCTTCACATTGAGCTACATTCCCAGTCTTTAGAAAACAATACTGAGACAGGGTCTTGCTAGGTTTCCCTGGCTAGGCTCAGACTTATGATCCTTTTGCCTCAGCCTCCCAGAGTGCTAAGATTACAAGCGTGTGCCACCATGCCTAGCTCGCCACCACCCGGGATCAGGGGCTTCGGGGACTCCACGTTCGGGTAGTGACGGGGTTCTCACTGCCCGCTGACTGTGGGCTGCAGCCCTAGATGCCGTCTTGGCACCTCTTCTTCAAACCACTCCTGGAGTTATCCATCCGTCCATTGCTTCCAGGGAGCAGGCACTGAGCAGGGATGGGAGCGCACTGGTGTGTGTGCGTGTGTGTGCGTGTGTGTGCGTGCGTGCGTGCGTGCATGTGTGTACACTCCCAATGGGCACCCACAGTGGCAGGCAAGGAAGTAAGAGCAGCAGGGACGGCTTTGGACTGTGACTCTGTTTCTACAAAGCTGGACCCCTTGGACACTCTCTGGCTGTCTTCCTGCCATGGAAGGGAAGGTATAGCAAGACAGCCAGCTGTGCCCAGAGCCCAACTCTGCTGCTACCTCGATCTTGTACTTCTCCTGGACTTTCTTCAAAGCTGAGAGGGAATTTCTGAGCGTATCAGCCATACAGGCTGTGGTGCTCCATCTGGCAGCCCCCAACAGTGGTGAGACACTAGTTGCTATTGCAGAGAGGTGGCTTTCCTTGGGACAAAGAGCCATTTCTGGAGAGGAAGGCTCTCCACTGGCAAAAGTTCCTTGTAGCTGAAGGAATGAGGAAAATTTGGGACACAATAGTTTGTAGATTAAGAAAGGGAGGTGTTTTTCCACCCCTTGAATCCCGGTTGGCTTTGCAATCTGGTTTGGCCAACGGGACAGGAGCAGCCGTGATGCAGAAAGTCCTGAATGGTGCTTTGAGGGTTGCGCTTTCTTGGAGGAGAAGCCTTCCAGGTGAGGAGCCCAGGCCAGTCCTCTGGAGGGGGAGCGAGGCTCTGGGCTGTGTCTGGACTGTCCACGCCCCGCTGAACCACCCCGCAAACCCACAGAACCGTGGGAGTAAGAAGCGTGTATGTTTGGCCACTAAGTCTGAGGAGTCATTTGCTACACAGCAAGCTGTTATTGATGATGGGCCGATGTGAAGCTGACGCTCAGTCTGACCTCTTTGGGCAGAATGCTGTGGTATTTGGAAATTTGATTTCATTTCCCCTCCCCAGTTTCCTAGATTTCTAATAAAATGTTGGCCAAATCCATGTATGTTTTTCTTTTCAGAGCCTTTTACAAAGCACTCTTTCAGTCATGCTTTTCAACTTGGAAAATGGAATACAAAGAACCTTCACTGTTCATATTTACCAAAGAAACTACACCCATCAGAGCGGCCAGTGTTTCTAAATGGAAAACAATTGGTGCTGGAAAACACCAGCAGGGGCTGTGTGATCATAAATGTTCTGAAGAGAGCAGGGTGCTGACCCCTGGCCTCACTGAGTTTTTGGAAGAGACTGTGAGGAGCCGATGCAGTGGATTAAGTGGAAATGTGCTAAATGACCAAGGAAAAGCAAACCCAAAGAAAGAATGCCAACTCAGCGCCTTCTGGCCACTTACTGGAGAAATATTTTCACAGTACATAGCTCTTAACACCAACGAGGGGCTTGATAAATGTTTGTTGAATGAACAACCGAATACAGGAATGGGAGCAGTACGGTATGGGTATGTGCTACTGTGCTTGAAGTAAATGTTTTTCCTTGCTGCCCATGCTTTAAGGCCTTGGACAGATCCAACTGCTGTGGAATCAGAGGGAGGAGTTCAGTAAGCCCAACAACTGTCCCGGGCCCCAGGACCCCAGCCAAAGTCTGTGCACAACATTCCTCCCACTTCAATGCTTCTGTTTTCTCTTCTGAAAGTGACCATTTTGGAAGCCCAGGTTTGGAGTTCATGGGGCAATAGAAAGGGCTGGAGGTGCTGACCGGATTTGCTTCCTCCCGGCCTCTCGCCAGCTGCTGCCTCAGTGTCCAAATCTATGCAGGAGACAGCAGTGTTCCTTGTAGAGTCCTTGGGAGAATTCGACCTTAGGTATGGAGAGTTCTGCACTGCGGGTGCTAAGTAGCTGGAATGAATGTTTATGACAGGCAACGTGGATGGGTTTAGAGCAGGAGGGCAAAACGTGCCCCACCCTAATGGGCCTTGTGGTTCATCTTGTACTTTTGACTTATTCCTAACAGTGAAATACTGGGGGGAGCCCCGCCGCGCCCTGCATCTCTGTACCTTCACTTACAACCTCGAACTCTGTTTCCGGCTGCTCCTCCTTCCAGATGCCCGCGGGGACCAGGCACGTGTCTCAAGCTGCTAACTCAAATCGAAGCTGCCTTTCCTTCCATATGGTTCTCATTCCAAACTGTTGTTTCGATTATTTTCAGCTACCAAGCATAAATGCTTTGTGGGGTCCTATGAACTGAGGTCATTTCCTCCCCTCTTTCCCAGAACTGAAGATTTCTACAATAACTTACACAAACCCAAGTCTTTGTAAAATTTACATTGAAGGGGTTGGGTGGGACTGTGGCTCAGGCAGACGATTGCAAACACCCCTAAAATTGTAGCCCATCAAAGAGTGGGGCCTAAATATCCCACCTCGCTCTTCCTCCCTCTGCTGTCTAGGGGCTGCCAGAGGGCAAGAGGGCCTGGGTGTTGAAGTCAAGGGGCGGCACCCTCTTGGCACAGAAAGGCGGGGAAAGGTGGAGGATGGGCCTGGCAGAGTGGAGAATCGTGTCCTCTGTCACCTAGTAGCCAGTCACTTTGTGAAAAGCTCTGAGCCTCAGTTTCCTACAAAGCGGGCATCAAAGTAGCCTGCTGGTCTACCGCACAGGGCTGTCAGGATCCAGGAAAAGCATTGTTCATTTGCTTGCGAAGGGAACCTCTCTCTTCTTCGTGTGTTATCTCATTTGGTTCCCCAACAACCAGGCAGGGCTTAGGTGGAGGAGCCAGGGGACAGGAACAGGCACTCTGAGGGCGAGGGGAGTGGATGTCAATGGTGGCTTGGCCATGCTTTCCCATTGTGGGTTCCCCGAGCTGCAGCCGCTGTCTCGCTTTGCGTTTACCTGAAAGCAATCCCTGAGACACGGACTTGAGTGATATGGTTAGTTGGGAGCCAATCCTAGGATGCGTGGAGAAGGGGTGAGCAGTCAGTCAGGGAGGAAAGAGAGCCGAGAGTCAGTGCACTGATGGTGGACAACCAGGTCTCGATTCTGCGGAGGCCTCTGGGAGACTGTGGATGCATCCCTAGGCTGTTCCCCCACAGTCAGAGAATGCCACTGGGCAGGGACACATAGGAAGTCACACAGATTTCCTCAAGGTGAGCTGGGGAAGTCGCGGTGACCAGAGGCATCTGCTCTGGCTTCCTGGTGTGTGTGAGGAGGACCATGCCTGTGTCACAGGGCAGCTGTGAAGCCTGAATGATGCAAGGTTGGGGGTGCTGCATGTGTCCCCGGGGCTGGCCATGGTAGGTGCCCGGTAAAGCATGATTTGTGTTACAGACGGAGGCAAATGGGACGTGGAGAAGGAAAGATATTCACCCGAAATCAAAGGACAGTTCCCAGCGGCCGAGTCAGCCTGAGCTCCAAGTCCGCCCCCCCTCCTAGTGTGGCTACTTCCAGTTAAGGGATGATGCATTTAGAGAGCTTTGGCCTCCTAATGCCTGCCAAGAACCATAAATATCAACTTTTTGTGGTCCCAGACTTGTGAACTCAGATCTGAGTGAAATTGAGTCTCGGGCGGTTCTTCCTGCAGTGCTGATTCTCACATGCTCAAATCTAGATTTTGTAGTCTCCTGGGGCCTCCTGATCAGTGTTCCATTGGGCCCCTGCCTTTCATTAGTGATGCCTTCATGTCTCTGCCTATTTCAGGCAGCCAGAAAGTTTCCAGACAAAATAAAAGACGCCATAAAACACGGCGTGCATAAAACTCCAGACACCCTGTGCGCCAGGTTGCGTTTCCTTAAAAAAAACAAATATTTTGAAATGCGCTCTTTATTATTCTGCTGCTGTGCTCAAAAGAACTAATAAAATGCGTAACTTAAAACATGGCAGTAACATTTTCCCATGTTAACCGGTTTGAAATGTCCATTTTGTTTTGTTTCTCTCTCTCTCTCTCTCTCTCTCTCTCTCTCTCTCGTGTGTGTGTGTGTGTGTGTGTGTTGGGGACTGAACCCAGGGCCCTGTGCACACCAAGTGTACACTCTACCATGGAGCTACACCCCCATCCCATCCCATTTGAAAGCGTGTGGCTCTGTGTTGTTTACCCTGTTCTCTCATAGTTAGGAAATTATGGACAGGATTTTCTTCTACATGCATTTCCAGCAGAATGCTCACTGTGTGGGGTGGAGCTCATTCGGCTGTGCGGAACTGGCCTGTGCCTCCCTTACTAATTTCTGGTGTACTTTGTCTCTTAATGTTGCCTCACAAGTTCCCAAATTGACCCTGAGAAGTGAGGTGCAGCCCCCACTTAGGAATGCTCCAAGGACGTCCGCCCAGTGTGGTGGGTCAGGGATTTCCAGTTGCTTGACAGTAAAGAGGAGAACTGTCATAACAAAGTCCATGTGCATTTAGAAATATCCAAGATCACGGTCACAAAAATACTCATGACATGTCTCGCGTTAATTTCTTTTATCCCCTAGGAGCTCAATTGTTCTCAAAATCTGTTTTTTGTGCTCAGCTCACAGATAAGGACCAAGGGTGACGGAAAAAAGCAAAGAGAGGACAGATAAGGGAGACATTTTGGAGGCTGTTTCCAAAGCTGAAGTCACTGGGGACCAGGGAAAGAACCCGGAAGGGAGGCAGAGCCTGTGTCTTGTTACAGCTGGCACCGAAGTTGCCCAGATGGAGAGCTGATTGTGACTGGGTGCTGTGTGTGACAGGTGATACCTAAAGGGCACTCTGGAAGGAGAGGGTAAAACAGAGTGAGGTGCTCTGAAGGAGGAGCTCTAGAGTTTAGGTTTCTGCTCTGTCATCCACAAGATAGAGATCTGGGACAGAGCTCTTGCAAGTGAATTACCTCACCTTTAGAGTGGGGGCGCCTCTGCCCCCGCCTCCCAGGACACACGTGTGTGACCACAGAGTCCGGACTTGCTGCTGTGCTTGCCAGAGCCTGAGGCCTTGCTCTACCCCATGTGTCAGATGGGGCCCCCCAGAGAAGCACAACCAACAGGAGAGATGGGTACATGAGCTAGAGATGGGTTTTAAGGGATTTATTCATGTGGATGTGAGGAAAGGCTGATCTAAAATTTGTGGGGCAGGCTGGTGTGCTGGTGTTGGGGTGCAGGAGATGGCACCCCAAAGTGTGGTGCTCTGATGTGGGCTGGAGAAACTTCCCCAGACCTCAGGTCCCTCTGGCCTTGCCTTGCCCTCCTATCTCTCAGTCATCTTCGGTCCTCTTTTTCCCCCAAAGCATAGCAGGGCTCTCTCAAGTTTCTTATCTAACTAAAGACCAGATTTTCCAAAGTGAACACAATTGTCTTCCAATCTCCACATGAAAGTGTATTCACGGAGGAACCCAAAACGCATTCCACAGAAGGAGAGGTTGGAGTCAACCCCACACCCACGAGGCAGGAGACTGGGGCATGGGAGGCTAGCTGGGCAGTCAGGTGGGACCTGTCAATCAGACAGCTGCCAAATCACAGCCGGGATGCACTGCAGAGCATCTTTGAAGCTCTATGTGGGACAACCTGGGTCTGAATTCAAAAGAAGAATAAAAGTGGCTTTGTTGCCACTGCCCTCTTGTTCTTGCAGTGGTCTGTCCAGCGTGCAGAGAGAATATTCTCTTTTTTTTCTGGAACACTTCTTTTGCTTCTTCTTGAGTACTTCTTCTTCTTTTATCTTTCTTTATTTTACCTTTAGAAGGATGGCAGAGTTCGACATTCATCAGTTGTCCCGTCCAATTCTTTGAATGGGACAGCAAGACCCTGGGAAAGACTGCGGTCCCCACACCGTCCAATAGGACCTGCAGGGCACAGGGTCCTTGTCCCAGGGCTCTGCTCTCTGGATTCATTCGTTTTCCCCCAAATCATTTACGGCCCCTCTAAAAGGGTCCACGACCCCCGCTTCTCTCTCCACCATGGGAGGGGATATTTAAGCCTGAACCACCTGGCCCTTCTTTGGGTTTTCACATTTTAGGTGGCTCCCATTCCCAGGCATGTGTTAGTGAATTCGCACCCTTCTCTCCTGTTACTCTGCCTGCTGTCAATGTGTTTCTGCAGACTCATTTATCAAACCTGCAGAGGGAAAGTGTGCACTTCCCTCGACTGGACACTCAGGCAGGACTTCTGTGTTTCAGTCTCGAGATGGATTTCCTTTAAGAGAAGCCTTACTTTTGTTCTTAAGGTCATTGATGGATTGGATGAGGTCCATGTTCCTTGACCATAGATGTCAATCACATCTACGAAACACCTTCAGAGAAACATTTGGGCTAGTGTTTGATCAGACATCTGGGCACCATAGTGGGGCCAACATAAAATTTAACCCTCACCTTCTGGATACATGGAAAGGCAGACACGAGAGGAGCCCCATCCATAACCAGAAACTGAGCACTTGGGGTCTCCCTCCCTTGTTACAAAGCTGAAGACTCAGCCGGCTTGCTCGGGGTCTCATCTCCTTCCCTGGTGAGCTGGCTACCAGGGGACAGTTCCACTCATCACATGGAAGTGTCCCTGCCAAATCTGGTAACACCATCATCTCCTGGCTGAGTGCGGTTCCAGTGTCATCTAAGTGGCACGAGCCCAGCTGTGTGTTTTATTTGTGTTTCTGTGTTCTGTTGCTGTAACAAAATACCTGAAAAGAAGTTTATTTAGCTCATAGTTTTGGAGGTTGAAGAACAGGGCACCAGCTCTGCTCAGGCCTGGTGAGGACCCCTTGGCTGGGTCGCAACATAGTGGAGAAGCAGAAAGGAAAACATCCGGCGTGCAGAAGAGGCAAGGTGCCTGGGTGACCTTGCTTGCTCACCCACCCTCGTGAGAAGGGACTGTGGTCCCTTCCTTCGGTGGCATACTCGGCGACCTGACCACTGTCCATTGGTCTCATCTCTTAAAGGGTTAGCACCCTACCGACCAAGCTTCAAACATGTGGAACTCTGGGCCAACCTCCAGCCAGGGTGAGAGGTGCAGGCAGAGAGGCTGCAGCGAGGTGACCTTCCCCCTGCCAGGCTCTCTGCATTGCTCTGATGACCCCTGACTGCCACGCCTTGGCCGTGCCCACGTTTCCCCAGGAGCAGACCCCCAGACCTGCAGCGGAGCATGGAAGAGACACCTTTCCCTTGCCTGCGGGCCTCAGAGTGAGTGAACTGCACCCGTCCTGTGCCCAGCCTTGCCCTGGACCCCTCCTCAGCTTGTGAGCACAGGAAGCTGCTAACCAGGAGGTCCGCAGTGTCGAGGACACAAGCTCTTGCGGTTTGCGCTCAGATTTGCTGTCTCTGTTTTACCTCTTGTCCCCTCCCCAGAGCTAACCATAGTCTCACTCTGCCTGGCTAGCTCCAGATGTTTTCTCTTCACCGATATTTCCTCGTGGCCTGGTTAAAGTTTACCCATGCTGCCTACATTCAGTCCTCACATCGGCCTTGTGCATGGACATTATAGTTTGCCTCGCTGGGATTTTGACCTTGGCCACACAGGTGCATATGGCATCAGCCTGTCAGCTGCCTGCTTTCTCCTCTGTCCCTCTTAGACACTCAGGACACGGGAGCACTGTGCCTCTACCGGAAGGGAAACTTGGCCTCCTGGCAGCCGGGCAGGAGAGCATGAACCCTGAAGAGCAGGGTGCAAGCAGAGTGAGCTGCCTGATTGTAACGCTGCCACCTCCCCGCCTTCACTGCCCCCCACCTGGGTCATGTTCTGTCTGCCCTCCTCTTGCTCCAGCCCTGTTCCCTGGCAGGGGCCCTGGGGACTGGGCCGCCACTGTGCTGCTCTGCTGTGCTGCTTGGCTGCGTCCTCTGTGTGCGTCTGTCCCCCAGGGTGGCTGCAAAGCCCTCCCCGGAACTGTAGGGCTCTTCTGCCTCCTCTGCGCCTCACTCCCTGATTCTGTCCTGGGGCTTCTAAGCTTCACCCGTCCTCACGAGACAGGGTCTCAGGGCAGCAGCCCCGTGCTGTTTTGAAGCCGCCAGGGTCCCAGGCTGTGGACTCTGCATCCCATCCCTGTTGGCATGCTCATAGTCACTGCAGTGAGGACCTCCACCTGGCGAGTGTCCCTTATGGAGCACATCCCCACATGCAGTCTCTTCTTATCCCACCAGGAGAATTCGGGGCACAGCTGCCACGAACTTGACTCAGCTATGAACAGACTGTATTTGAGTCACCCTTCGCTGTCACAGCAGAGTCACCGGATTCGAGTTTGCCCACCATGCAGATGCAGAAGCTGCTGAGAAGCCACGTCCCCAGGTCACACTTATCCAGCCAGGAGCTTCAGAGCATCTTCCCACCCACGGGTGTGCAGTCCACGAGGTGGGGACTGGGGCTTCTCCGCTGTCCCCACTCACAGAGGCGGGGAGCAGGTGCCTCACTCCACTTTGTGCTGCTGGGTCACCGATGCCGCCTGGGTCACTGGTGCAGAACAATTGGCTCAGGACCCTGGAGGCTGGGAAGTCCAAGGACGTGGTTCTGGAGTCCAGAGCCCATCTTAAAGCTCCAGGAGAGCATGGTGGAGAGAAAAGGAGGCTGGAGCAGGAGGGGCAGTGGGGGCGGGCTTCAGCTTTTCCGCAGTGCTGGGGATTAAGCCCAAGGCCTCGCATGTGCTGGACAAGTGCTCCGCCACCGAGGTGCGTGCCCAGCCGACTGAGGCTTTGATCAGATCCCACAGCCACCACAGCCCACCCACTTCTGTGCTGGCAGCGGTGGTCCCTCCCTGAGGGCCCGGTCCCTGGCAGTTCCATTTCACGGGGGACATGGGCGGGCGCATCCCCCAGGGCACCAGGTCAGGCGAGGAAACAAGACTTGGCCAGGATGGAGGCGCGGGGCTCTGGTCCCGGCGGGGAGGAGGGCTCCAGCGGCCCGAGACAGCCTCGCCGGGCCTTCTGCCGCATCCTGGGCTCAGCCACTGGCTGGCTCAGCTCCAGGAGAGGGCGGCTAGGGCCCAGATGCTGCAGCAATGTCAGGCTGCAGTAGCCGAGGCTGTGGGGCAGCAGTGCCCTCCAGCCAGGCCTCTGCAGGGAGACCCTGGCCGGGCACCCTGGCAGGGCCGTCTAGGCCCACTTTGCTTTCCTTACCTTCCATTGGCAGGCACCTGGCAGGGTGCAGCTGCTCACATGGCTAGCTCCCTTCCCCGGGGGCTGTGGGGTCCAGGGTTTGCAGGGCAGGAAGACACGGCCTGGGCTCAAGTCCCCCTCTGCTGCTCCTTAGCTCTGTGGTCTGGGACAAGTTGCCTAACCCCTCTGGGACAGATTTCTCCTCTGAAAATGAAGATAATGATAGTTCTTAGCCGCATGAGGTTGTGAGGGCGAAGTGAGGTAATGCGTGTAAGGCAGCGGGAGCCCACGGCTGCTAACTCCACACAGACATAATGGCAGGGTCCCGGGCCGGCTTCTCTCGGAGAGGGCAACAATGACTGTGGCCTGCAGGGGACAGCGTCCCCACACGAATCCCACTCGACTCTGCGCTGCGCTCACTGGACTTTCCCAGTTCAGGGCAGCAAGAAACAAGGTATACAGCGCACATTTAAGTGCCCAGATGGCAGAAAGTGCCGGAAGAGACACAGATGGCAAGGAAGAGTGGGGGCTGTTGTTCAAAGCAGCATTCATTGGTGGGTGGCTGCAATGAGTCTGGAGGAAAATACTGAGAATTAAAAATAAGAGCCCAGTTTAAAATGAGCGTGAAGGCGGAACACTTCTGATTGAAAGTGAGCCCAGCTCTCTTAGGGCACGAGGTCCGAGGGTGTCCTGGAACCCGGTGACCTGGGCCTTTGGTTGTTTGTGCAATTTGTGCCAGAGATCACGACAGCCCTGGAACACACCTGGAAAGCCGTGTGAAGACCAGCGATCTGAGTGGAGTAGCTTTGGGCTTCCAGGAGTCTGGTCCCAGGTACCAGCTCCGTCCTTAACTGTGTACGTGGCTAGTGCTTTAGGTGCAGGGCCATCTCTCTGTGGGAGTCAGTCAACCACTGCAGCAGACAAAGCAAGGGACAGCGAGGATCACCGTCACCCCAGCCAGCCCCAGAGCCCCCTTTGATTTGCCCCATGCTACCCTGCAGGCCATTTTTCTAGTTTCTCTGGCATTGTGGATAAAGGAAGCCGTTGTCCTACACTGGCAATGTGCCACCACTGTTGGCCACCAGGGAGATAACTGTAATGTTCACTACATGGTCATTAGTGACATTCGGGCCCATGACTAGCAATCACCAAACACCAAAAGCCCCTCTTGCTGTTTTCCATGGAGACACTTCATGTACAGATACATGGGTTCATGTTGTTTCCGACCTCAGCACCTGAATCCCCACCTCATTCTGTGCATAATATTCTGCAGCTTTCCCTTCTCACTTGGCCTTGGAGAATTCCCCAAGTTACGCGTGGACGCCGCCGACCTTATTATTACAATGGGCTTGCATGGTACGAGAGTGCCAGAATTCAGAGTTTTATTGTCTGTGTCTCCCTTTAAAAATCAGGGCTGCAGATGTTCTATGTGTGTACCTCACTGTCCATTTCCATAAGTCTTTCCCTAGAGTGGACACTTAGAAATGGAACTGCCAAGTTACAGGGGTGCGTGTGTAGAACTTTGATAGCTAGAATGGAGTCACCCCCAAAGTCTGTCCCTGCTTATAGTCTTGTCTCTTTAATTTCAGCCCTCAGATGACTGATAAGGTTCTACACCTAGAACAGACTGACTGTGTAGGACTGGGAAGCATGTAGCCCAGAGGTGGAGAACAGATATTACATCTAAGTCTTCCCTCCCCACTCGTGACTTGTGTGACCTTGGATGAATCATTTCATCTCCAAGACCCATGTTCTTAAGTGCAGTGGGACTAGGAATCGCACCAATGCCCAGGCGGCTATAATTAAATGAGTTCATATCTGCAACACACCCAGAACAGGTGCCCGGCAGGCAGCAAACCCACTGGTCTGTGTGACGGCACCCCGGCTCCTCAGTCTGGGACCTGTGGGTGTTGGGGTGAGCAAGAAGCTGCAAGGAGCATGCGGCTCATGAAGCCAGAGGAGCGAAGTTCACTAGCAGATTTTGTTGAGATAAATTAAGTAGTTTAATTGACAAACACCTAAAATATTTTAATATGGAAATAAATAGATGTATTACGGAGAATGCAAAATAAGCATAAAACTGAGACCATAGATAGAACTTAAAAAATTGAGGGCAGCCAGGGGACAGACACTTTGACCCTTCCCCGCCTACCCCTTACAAGTGGATGATTCAATGGGAAAGGCTGGGTAATTAGAGAACTCACGCGGTTTGCTTCTGAAAACCACGGGCTATTGTGGGTCTCGGTTTGCTTTCTAGTTTCTTGGAAGTAATGATTGATCTCAGCAATGAAACCCAAATTATTTTTATAGGTACCAGTAGTGTTGTTTTAGCAAATCAGTAAACAGATGTTATGCTTGAAGCCATTGCTCTTTAGTGCTGTATAAACAGCTGGGGCTTAAAATACCCAGGTAATCAGAGTCGTCCTGGATCTCCTATCTTGCTGAGCCACTTGGGAGAGATTGGAAAAAATTCTCAGATTTTCAGAATCTACAGGAATCAGTGAACTTTATACCTCATTTCTTCTCTCCCTCACCATCCCTTCACTCCATCTTTCTGCTGTCCTTATTTTAATATATGCCACATTGCAATGAGTTATTAATTTAGTCTTCCCCATCAGCTATTAGTGTGAAATGAAGATGTGACTTCAAATCTTGACTTAGTTGCTTAATAAGTACACGAACTTGGCCAAGTTAGTTAATCTCTTAAAGGCTTGTTTGCCTCAGCTGCAAAATTAGGATCATTTCTCTTTCAGACAGGGATCCTTTTGTTACAAGTGCTAGGAAATAGCACTCATCCTACATGGAATCTACTGCTTGTGGGTTATTTTAGGCATTTTTGATTCAGGATTCAAAAGTCATCCTAGGACTCAATTTTTCCTTTTCCACCTCGATTCTTCTGATTTGATTGCACTGTCAGACTTCAAGATGGTGGCAAGGTGGTGGTAGTTGGTCTATTACCTCCATCCTTCAGATTTGAAATCGAGAGGGAAGCCAGCTTGTCTCTGTCCCAGAGTGCCTAGCAAAAGTCTCTCTGGGTCTCCTTGAAGGTGACTGGGTCCTTTGCCCACCCCTGCACCAATCACAAGGACTAGGGGGATGGGAGCTGCTGATTGGCTTAGGGTAGGTCACATGACCCATTCATGTGCTCCATGGCTTAGCTGATTGTGAGGGGATTCTGATCAAGCCCAAATGGTCAAATTTTCTAGAAAAAGAAAGAATAGATGTTGGAAGGCAAATGGCACATGTCTGCTCTCAGATCACCTCTCTGACAGGTTTGTAGTGGGGATAATGAGGTGAAATGAAATCATGAACGGTCCAACTGTCTAGCAGAAGTGACACATGTGGGTGATTAACGTCAGTTTTCTTCTGTCGACATCCCTCTGGCAATACTTTAGCTGCTGCTGCTTTCTCTTTCTAATTTTTGTCCACATTGTAACAATTCCCCAATTAATATTTTGTCTCCAGCCTCAACCTCTCTCCATAGATTTGGTCCACTGTGTTCAGCTGGGATGTGACAGAAAGATCACATCCTCGTAGTTATCTCACAGCAACCTACACGTGAACACATCCAATCCCCCAAGGTATCTTGGCCCGGAAGTCAGATCCCCAACCTGCACCCCTTGCTTCTGCTCTTGAGCCCCTGCGCTAGGATTGCTGTGACCCTGTGCTCACCTGACCCCTGGTCCACAATGACCTCAACTGCCATCCTTAGCTTCCATCCTCTTCCCATGCACCCTGGACGAGGAGGGCTCTGGAGTCCTGCTCCTGGGCAGCAGACTCAGTTATAAGTCTCATAAGCTGCATGGACTTGGGTCAGTAGCCTTAGTTTCCTCATCTGCAAACTGTACTGTGTTATTTTCGATTTAAATTGTACCTCCCCTGAGTAGAGCCTCCACCCTTGGGTAGTGAGAATCGAGTCTCATCTGCTCGGCTGCCTACCTTGAGCATCTCTCCTGTTCCATTTGGCTCTAATTTATGATTTGCCTCTAATTTATGATTTGCCTCTCTCTTCCTCCCCTCTTTCCCCCGAGCAGTAGATATTTTTGATTTAGAGAGTGTTTGCCCACTCTGCAGAATGCTACTTTCACACCTGTAGAATATCATGTTGCCCGACATTCCCTGCTGTAGTGCTTCTAATCCTCCCGGCTCTGTGATGTGTAATTATATCCACCTCTTCTCTGCTCTGGCTGCTGCAGTCCCACACTCAGATGCTGTCTGCTTCCTCCTCACCTTCCAGTGACCCCTACTGGGCTGTCACCTAGGAGCCAGATGTCTCCCCAGTGAGGAGATGAATTAGATGCAGTCACCAGCTTGTGGATGGAGGCCTTGGTTCCTGGGGACTGAGCGACCCGGTGCCGTCTCAATGGCTGGGAGCAGAGTGGCAGGGAATGCTCCTAATTGGTACCCTCTGTCCACCAGAACAGTCACTAGCCACAGCCACAGCGGATGATTTAAACTGAAATGAATTACAATTAAAATCTCAATGTTTGAGTTGTACAACCACATGTCAAGTGCTCAACACGCTTGGGGTTCCTGGCTTCCATCTTGGACAGCAGTTTCATCCCCCAGAAAGTGATGTGGAAGAGCGTTGCTCTGCAGTCAGGGACACGGCAGGGCCAGGGCCACTGTGGGCATGCAGAGGGCCCTGTCCCCTCGGGCCACATGGCAGTGTCCACACCGTGTGGCAGGTCCCTCGTGCTACACAGAGAGGTGATCTCGGCTTTCTGGCAAGGCAAATGGAGCCCCCAGGAGACCAGCCTGGCCCTGAAATAGGTTATTTCCTGCAACTTCCTTGGGAGACAATATTGATTCTACTTTGTAGCTAGGACCTGAGCCTCAGAGAAGGGAGTCTGGCTGGAGGCTCTTTGTACTACCCCAGGCTGCCTGGAAGTTGGGCTCCAGGGACCTAAGGCTGGGAGGGTACCATCTGAGCTCTTGCAGGAAGCTGGCTGGAAATGAGCAGGGCTCAGCTGGGGTCTGGCTACCTCCCTGCTTGTCCTAACTCTGTAGGTGAATTAGATGCCTTAGGGTGCACGCAGATGCAGTAGGTGATGCATTCTGTAGATGCAGATGCCAGACCCCAATTACCCTGAGGGAATACTGTGCAGCAGTGCCTCAAGTCACGGACTGTGTGGTATCCCATGGTCCCTCCTTAAGTTCCACTCTTCCCAGGCATTAATTTGCAATAGCTAAGTGATGTCGCTAGGTTTCAGTGTCCTCTTTGTAAAGGAGCGCGACAGGTAGCAATCAGCACCATCATCATTACCTTCATGGTCTCAGATCTGGATACCAGACTTGCCATAAGCAGACTCTCAATAAAAAGGAATGGAGGCCGGGGGTGTAGCTCAGTGGTTTCGCTGCCTGCTGCACAAGCGCAAGGACCCGAGTTCGATCTCTGGTATCAAAAATAAATAAATAAATAAAAAGGAATGGAATCTGTTCACAAGGGCTGGAGAGTGGAGGGCTGAAGCAAAGGTCTCTGAGGATGAAAAGGAGAGCTATTCAGTCTATGTTAGGAGTAATTGTGTAAATTAGAAGATAATTTATTCCCCACCAAAATCATTAGTTTAGTTTTGCTATTGGAAACAGTATGCAGTATCCATCTACTATAAAAATGACCACTCAAAAGCATCATTTTGTGGCCACTGGATTTATCAATGTTAGAATCTGTATTTACCTAATTATTTACTTGGCTTGAGCTGGAAATTGCCAAAGTATTGCCTTTTGTGTGGGGTGACATGTTATATCTATACATACAGAATAGTCTAAGACCATTTAGTTTAATGCAGTTAAGCGATTTAAAAAATATTCACTTTCCAAATAGTCAAGCAAAAATTGAAATTAGTTATCTGCATGGTCCTAAGACTTGGCACTTGGAAACTTCTCCAGGTCTCGCCAGATCTGTAGTCTGCCTGCTTGGTGATGTTAGCAGAATGTTGGCAGAGAGACAATTCTATTCTGCGTGCATACCTCAGAGTTACATTTAAGGCCAGAGATATTGTGAACAAGGCCACTACCACTAACAGCACTGTCAACAAATACCACTGGAGGTTGATTATGGGGGTCAACCAGCACCACCCCGTACCACTGGGCCAACATACTGGGGTAATTCTAACTCAGTTTCCAAGCTAAACATAGGCTGCTTCCAGAAAACCCATCTGAGAGGGTTTACTTACTGAGTCACGCAGCCTGGTGGACCTTGTTAGAGAACTGAAGTTCTCAAAAGTTGTGTTTTCTTATAATGGGTCCTTCTGTTCAGTGGTTCAGGCAGAGAGCTGAGGATGGAGGACGAGAGCCGTGCTTCCTCCTGAGTGGGGTGTGTGAGTGTGCACAGCGACAGAGACACGCCTGTTGCATGTCTTGGTGTCTGTCTGTGTTGTGTCACTCAGTCTTGTTATGTTGTGTGCCTGTGCACATTGCCTTTCTCGAGGAAGCCCAGATGTTTAAAAAGCATATTCAGTGGTCACGTGAGCCAAAAAGCAGGTGCCCAGCACTGACCTCTGAGCCCCATATGAGAGCTTGAGTCCCTTGGCCTGAGATGGGGCACCAGCTGCTGACCACTGACTGCTGGTCTCTGTTTAGCCACCATGTCATAGCTCACCGGGTTGACGTGACCTGGTTTCTTGTAGGAGTCTTACTGGATCTCTGAGTCTGTGTTGCTTTTTCACCCTCCCCAGTTCACCGACCATGGGCTCCAGCTCACAGGGCTCTTTGTCTTGGTTTCTTGAACCTTCTTGTGCCCACTCTCTGTGGTCTGTTCTCCTTCCTAGGCATGTGGGGTAACTTTGCTTCTCCCAACTTTGTACTCAGGTGAGCCACAGAGTGATTCTAATCTGGAAAACATTGAATGAACCAAACAGCATTTCTCTATTACATTTTATAACCCTATAGAAGGGTAAGTATGAGCTGTGTCCTAAATTAGCCCATTTCTTTCATCCATCCATTCGTCAATCTTAGCACCCACTACATATAAAATATTACAGACAATGTGTGTGTGGGGAGACAGAGAGAGAGAGAGAGAGAGAGAGAGAGAGAGAGAGAGTTAGGTTGACCAACCTTATTCAGTTTCTCTGGGACTGGGAGATTTGCCAAAACTGAAGACTTTCAATGCTAAAACTTGGAAGTCTCAAGAAAATCTGGAGAAAGGGTGTGTGTGTGTGTGTGTGTGTGTGTGTGTGGTACTTTGAGAAATTCTGGCACTGAGATATCAGATGAGTTGCAATGGGAAAGGTGACTGAGTAGGAAAATACTGTAGTAGTTCACATTTGAGGAGATGAAGCCTAAACAGGAGATGAAGCCATTTCCTGGGAATGGGAAGGAAGCTGAAGTCATCAGTGACGTTGAAGCAAAACCCAGCGGGATCTCTGAATGGGTCCCATGCAGCTCCACTGTTGCTTATGGTTACCATTGCATCAAAGCGAGCCATGCACAGGGTTAGAGTCTCAGGCATTTCTAAGGATTTTCTAAGCCGTTTGAAAATTTCATCCCACTTTTCTCTTTCTCTTCAGGGATCATTTTCTCTAGTGGTTTTTGGACAGGAAGGGAGGGTGTGAGTTAGGGAGTGGTGAGTTTCTTCTCTGCCTTGGAGCAGCAAGTAGCGCCCTGTGCTCCTCAGCTGACCTTGTCGTGTTTGTCCCTGGTGAGAGCGACAGACCCAGAGCCCTGCTGGGACGCTGCTCTGCTTGTGGTGGTGGCAGCGGAGATGGAGGTGGGAGGCCCCGTGTCCTGTCCCTTATGCTCTGTACCGGGAGGGAGGCCATTTGGGGCTCTCACTGAGCATCTGAATTCGCACTGGATTGAGGATAACTAAGAGGGAGCATTTACAAGCTGTGTGCTTATCACCAGCAGTCTCATCCTGGGAACCCCTGGCCGGAAATGGGAACTCTTCCTGCGCTGGTCCTGTGGGCATCCCTGCCTCCTGACATCAGCCCTTTGCCTCAGGTCAAGGCCTTTCTGAGGATATTTCTCTCCATTGTGTTCTCTACGTTCCACTTTTCACAAAACCCCTCTCTCCCTTAGGATGGGCCCCTCCTCTCTAAGGGGCTCCTTTCTGATCTGAGTTATTGAGACTAATGTCCCCCGCAGGGCCCTTTGGTGTGGTGTGTGGGGGACCTTCCAGGGGCTGTGGGCCACAGGGGCTGGCGGAGTCCTGCTGCCCTGTGCTCTGTGGTGCAGTCTGTGAGGCAGGGGTGGATGTTTCCATGCAGATGTGAGCCTGGGCGTTGCCTCCTGCTCTTCTGATTGTCCAGCTAGCTGGAACCCTGGAGCCACCTCCCAGGTAATTTCTCGCTTTCTCTACCTCCACCCCTGATTGTAAATTCGCCAGGAGAGTCAAAACCCACAGAGTACCAGGTGGGTGGTACAAGCCTGTACTCCCAGCACCCTGGGAGGCTGAGGCAGTAGATCACAAGGTCAAGCACATACTGGGCAACTTAGTGACTTAGCAAGACTCTGGCTCAAAAAGAAGGAAATACAAAAAGAAAAAGAAGGGAAGGAAGGAAGGGGGGAAGGAAGGATGGGAGGAAGGGAGGGAGGAAGGAATAAAAAAGAAAGGCTGAACTGGGCTTGTAGCTCAGTCCGAAGGCTCTGAGTTCAATTCCAGCACGACACACACAAAATAAAACAAACCAAGACCCCCTCAAACCACCACCACCACCAAACCACAAACTGCGTGGAGACAGAACATCTTCCTCCTGATTAGCTCCTCTCCTGCAACTGGCTTTCAAGCCATGGCCCCTCCAGCTTCCGGAGAATAAGAAATGTGCCCCCGCTGAGCCTTCCAAAGACAGAAAACTTTGGAAGGACCCTTAACAGAGCCTGTTATATCCTGGGGCCATTTCCTCCCCAAAATCTCCCCTCTTCCTGGGAGAGGAAGCTGGTTGGGTTCATTTCTCCAGAATCATAATTGCCTTCATTCACCTTTATTATGTGCTCACAGATCTGATCTTAAAGAACCGCAGTCCTGGTCTTGTTAGAGACTTGTTTAAGTGTTTTGGGTCCATGTTCAACCATCACAACTTGACTTCATTCTCCAAACCTACTGAAGTGGTCACTTACCTGGCTTTGAGTTTACCAACAACATACTTCATGTGAGTCACAAACAAAAACAATAGCACTGATGCTTAGAGAAGCAGCCTCGAAGTTCTCAGTGGGAAACAGCCAGTGACTGCTGAGACATGGGCACAGCTGCTCTGAGAAGCAGTCTCTGTTTAATCTCCAGCTCAGAGATCCTTTCTTGTGGCGGGGCAAACAGAAATTTGTGTGCAAGCAAGCTTAGGGTAAGTATCAAACTGAGAAAAGGCTGGGGTCGGGATTTGGTTTTCACTCACATTGGAAATTCAGGTAGTTGATCTGTCTGCTATGGGAAGTTTTGGCCGCAAAAAGAAATCCGATCTCTGTGTAAGTGGCAGTCATGTGTGGGCTGCGAGAGGCTACTGTAAATTCAGAGCTGGGTTCATTATGCCGGGGGCCTCCCGGAGCCCATGGATGGGTGACCTCTGAAATGGAAGCATAACTAGGAGAAGATAAGGCTTCATGCATGATCGACAAGGCTGTTTCTGGTGATCTTTACGATAGCAAAAGCCAAGAGTACAAGTCAGGAACAGGGATGACGGGGAGACCACCCAGTGCTTCAATCATACCACACAACTGATTCCTGGCTTTGTGAAACTCTTTAGGAAATCTCTCTCTCCATCCCCCCCCCCCCGCCCCAGTCTCTTTGCTACGAATAGTTTTTGCAGTGTTCTCTTTTCTGGAAAAAAATCAGGCTGCTGTTTTTGAAATTATCATGATGCAGTCATGAACTGCTGATGGGCAGATGGCTGGAAAATACGGGTCAGAATCATGCCTGGAACCCTGGGTGTCAGGAGGGCTGACAGTTTAGTGAGATTCTGACTTTGACATGGGTTGTGGGGCTGGGGTAGAGGGTAACAGTGACTCTGCTGGTCTGCATTTCTGGGAGCATCCTTTCTGTCTCTCCCTTTCCTAGTACTGGGGCTGATTTGAAGGCCTTCACACTGAGCTACATCCCCAGCCCTTATATATATATCTATATGTGGGACTGCGTGACTCTGTAATCATAAAACTCCCCTAGCCCCAACTGTGAATGTGAGTAAATAGACAAAGATGCTTGTTAGTTCCAGGACACAAGATAAGATCTGTATCAGCCATAAAGTCCCAAAGTAAATTACTCAACTCTTTGTTCGAAACTGATGTTCTGGACACCGCTATCTATAGAACAACCTACAAACATCTGCTGACCATCAGTACGTGTCAGCTGACCACTAACCTTTGTTCCTCTTCTGTAAATTTCGCCTGTTAACTTCCCCTGCAACCCCCTATAAAAAGAGCCTCGGACTCTGGGCTAGTCGCCTCTCTAAGCTACTTTGCTTTGGGAGTGCCGTCTGGCCAGACTAAGGTCTGTTTTACTTTCCAACTTGTCCGGTGTGTTCCTTCCCGGGTGTTCTTCGCTGCAGTCAGCTCCTCGGAGCGTTTGGTAAGGCCCTCAGTCTTACAATATATATATATATATATTTTTTTTTTTTTTTAATTTTTGAGACCAGATCTCACTAAGTCACTAAGTTTCCCAGATGGGGCTTGAACTTGCATTCATCCTGCCTCAGCTTCCAGGAGAGCAGGAATTATAGGTGTGTGCCACCAAGCTCTGCTCTGGAAGCATCTTCTTTTTTTTTTTTTTTGGTACCGGGGATCAAACTGAAGACCTTGTGCTTGTGAGGCAGGCGCCGGAAACACTGAGCTAAATCCCCAGCCCCTGGAAGCATCTTCTTAAGATACAAAAGCTACCTTGACCTCATTACATAACTGTTTTTATTGCAAATTGATACTTTGGTTTTAGGTTTCAAATCAATCATGTAAAAAATTATAACTTTTTTTTCTTTTTGAACCACTAAGGTAGTCTGCTCAGGCAGATGTAACCAAATAGCACAGGGGAAAGGCCCACCTGAGTCTTGAGGGAGGGCCTTCGGTGGTCCTCTGGGGCCAGAGAAATCCTGAAACCGTGGGTTTCCCACACATGCTTTCAGAGATGCTTTAGATTTTTTCAGGAAGTCCTGAAACTACCTCAAAGACAGAACGTCTTGCAGCCCTGTGGCCCACGGTGGCAGAGTCTTCAGAGAAGGAGGGCTCATGGCGCCATGGGACAACCTGCCCCGTCGTGTTTCTGAATGTGTTGGTGGTGCTCTGCTGTGTCATGGACCATTGTTGGAGTCTAGAACCCAAAAGCCAGATACAGTCTTGCAGGAAATCTTAGCCAACAGTCTTATAGTGTCAAACAAGGTGACACTGTGATTGCAAAAAGCCCAAATGATTGAATGATTTCACACCAAACATTTGCAATGTGAGAGGTAATTGGCTTGGAAGGAGACAGAGTCTTCACCACAAGTACATTCCATTTCTTTCTTTCGTTTTTCTTCTTTTTTTTTTTTTGGTACTGGGGATCGAACTCAGGACCTTGCACTTGCCAGGCAGGCACAGTGCCACTGAGCTACATCCCTGGGCCTTCCATCCCATTTCTTTAGAAGCTATAGTATAGTGATGGATCAACATCACTATGTTAGATGGATCTACCATGCTTGGTTAGAAGGTGAAAATCCACAGAACTTTACCAATTCCGGGGACGATGGACCCATTCCATAAAGACCTATAAGATGACAAATCTCTAAGACTTGGCCTTGGAGTGGTTTTAGATTTTTCCATGAAAGCCTTCATGGTCACTGATTTTCTCATGATTTTGCAAGCATTTATTTCTTTGATTACTGTCTATTGTTCAAGTGAATTTATTACTGCCATTGGAACCATGTTATGGCTTGTGTCTAGATGTCCTCCCAAAACCTCATGTGCTCATAAGTGGGGCTTTTCAAAGGTGGCTGAATCTACAGTGTGCGAAAATGGATTATGAGGGTGATACTGTATTAGTCCACTGATTAGTTTAGCACAGTTCTGGGTGTGGCTGAATGGATTTACTGAAAACAGAAGATCCATCCTAGGTGTGAGTGGCACCAACCTATAGGCTTGTAACTCTAATGGAATAAGGAAGCAAAGGGAGGATCCTGCTACTCCTTCCTGCTTCCTGCCTTTTGCCTCCTTGCCATGGACTGTTTCTCCTCTGTAATGCCCCTCTGCCAGGCCATCCTGCCTTGGAGCCAGTTGACTAGGGACAGGAACCTCTACAAATTCTGAGCTAAAATAAACTTTTCCTCCTTTAACTTGTGGGTGTTGGGTATTTTGTCCCAACAATGAGGAAAGTAACTAAGGCAAACCATGTAGTTATCAATAAACTGTCTGTTAATAAAAAACCCACAGGGTGGGAGCAGGGCTTAAACAACAGACAGTTATTTTTTTATAACTCTGGAGCCCGAAATTCAACATCCAGGGGTCAGCAGGGTTGGTGGCCCTGAGGCCTCTTTTTCTCGCCTGCAGATGGCTGCTTTCTTGCTGGTCCTTGATTGACATCTTTTCTGTCAATGCTAGAAAGAGAAAGATCTCTGAAGTCTCTTCCTTTTCTAACCTTAACGCTAACCCTAACGCTAACCATAAGCCTACCTCTCAGAACCTCATTTAGCTCCCACTGTCCCCCTAAGAGCTTTATCTCAAAAAACAGTCACATTGGAGTATTTATCACATCAGAGATTAGGGTTCAACATAGGAACCTTTAAGGGACACAGTCCAGGTCCTAACAACTACAGATGCACATGCTGTTGAGAGGCGTTTGGAGACACTGAACTATATTAAGAAAGTGTAAACTGTTTCCTCCCATCCATCCGGGTAACCAGTGGATCCTGTGGCACATTTGTTTTTGCTTTTGAAACAACCTTGCAACTTATTTTCATACCAACTAAGATCTCATGAATTTTAATAATTTCAGTTGCAATTTCTTGTTAGTGCCTATGACTATCAGGGAGGCATTTTTTTAGTTGAAAAGTCCATTCATAAAACTTTTATTCTACTTATACAAATCTAATATATGTGTTCTCTAAATTATGCTTGGATTGTTCATGAAAATTTCTTAAGACATAAACAAAGGTAGCCATGGCCTCAAGTTATTTCCCTGTTAGTTATTTTTATGGCACATGAACGCTAGGCAAGTATCAAAAAAATCGCAATAGCAAAAAAGAAAAAACCCCAATAAATACATGGGTTAAACACATGGGTATTCTATTGGGGTTTACAGCTATGCTTGATATACATGAAGCAATGAATACCAAGCAATTCATTTTTACTGTGGCTTTAGTTTTACATTTGCTCTTAGGTTGCTTAAAACATTTTTTAACCTTGGGTGTATGAGCACCTAAGAGTCTGTGGGTAGAATTCAGGAAGTCTATGACATTGTCTGGGGGAAAAAGTGCCCTCTCGTGGAAATTTAGCATTCTTTAATTAGGCATATAGCCAACAAGCCACTGTAGGATTAGTAAGAACCTTAGATATTTTCACATCACATTATAGTTTTGTGGCTATACCCAAATATCCTGTATGTTTTATGTTATAGTAATGATCAGATCCATGATGGGACATGTTATTTAATATGTTAATTAAAATCCACTCAGATGACTATATTATAAATTAATTTTTAAAATCTTTTTGAAAATATTTCAACATAGTCTGTTTCCTTTGTGCTTTTGTTGTTATTTCTCCAAGCATTCAAAAACAATATTTTGAAAATGGACTCTCAGGCCTCACTGGACTGTCAAAGGCATGGATGCAACAAAAAAGGTTAAGACCTCCTGGTTAGAGGTGTGGCTGAGCCTGAGGATGAGCTATTTTACTGGGAAGCACAGGGTGAAGGAAACTTCCACTCTGCCCTGTGTAGCCTGCTGATGTGAGCTGATGAGAGGACTCAGAGAAGACAACACACACCCTCACTACCGTGCACACATGCACGCCAGCACACAGAGCTCAAGCCTCATGTGAAAAGCCGTGTGGTTGAGCCCTAAATACGCTCTTCTTAGGGAGAGGGAATGGGGGGTCTGCAGGTGACTGTAGAGATGTAACTGGTGTGGGGCGGGGAGAGAGAAGCAGAAAAGAGGTGGGGACAAGGTTTCTCCATGCTCCAGGGAGGTGACAACACAGGAAACGGTGATGCTGCTGGGCAGATAGCAGAATTTCAGGTACCTGCTTTGTGCTGCCCTCAGAACACAGACACAGAAGTCTGCGCATGAAAGCAAGGACTTGTCCTCTTATCCAGCAAGTCTTATTTCCTGGCTATTGTGTCCCGTCTTGTGGGGAACTTCTGAGAGAGTCCCTGGCTGTGGTGGGGGAGGAGCAAGGCAGGGCAGAGAGATCTGGATTCTGAGACTGTTTCTCCCTCTCAGCTGGTCAAAGTGCCTTCCTTTGGGGTACCATTTCCTGAGCCCCAGGAGAAGCCAACAGGATGGGCAATGCCACATGGCTCCTTACATACAACTCACTGAGGGCCTGCACAGGACAGGAACCCACCACGTATGTGAGCGACTACTGGACCTGTGCAAGTTGGTGGTGTCCAGGACCACACCCACCCATTTCTATGACCCTTATATGAATCACTGTGAGAAATCACAGTGCTGTTAATATCTGCTATTAAAGATGATTTTCCAAAAAGGTAGAATCACAGCTTTCATGGAGATATAAATTAAATAAATGATTTTAGCTCACTAATTAAATGGGAAGGCCAGAAAAGATGGGAGAACTGAGACTCTGTCCCCACAATTAGATGGCACCCTGAGCTCCTGAGCCAGATGTTGTGTCTCCATCAACATGACTTTATGCTATTCCTCTGCCTTCATCTGTGTGACCTTCATGTTCCCAGGAAATTGTATCTTATCCTTCCAGACAAGCAGCATCCCCTACCCAGGCAGTGGATTGCTCACTGTGAGAATGTTCTTAAAAGCCACCTTCTGATTCTCAGAATCCGGTGCCTTCAATCCTCTTCCTGCTCCCCAACCTTGGAGGGTTGGGTTGAGAGAGGAAACCACCCCTCTGTATGGAATTGGGCAACTCTGAGTTAACTGTGTTAGTAGACAACTATGGGTTCACTAGGTGATTGTGCTCTTCGTAGAATGCACTTGAGCAGCCATGACTACTTCTGTAATCTGTCATCAAAGGAGTGTAACAGACTCAGAAAGTCCTGGCAGAACTCTGCTCTCCCTCTCTTCACTGCTCTGCTTTGTGCAAATCCTGCTTACTGTATTCTCAGGGAAACTCCAATGTTATTAAGCCTTGTAGACATAAAAAGAGGTATATAAAGAAGATCAAACTTCTATCGAGGCTCTCAAGACTGACAGGAGTCACTCGCTGAGCTGCTGGCGTTAAAGCTAATTTGCTCCTATTTTGTGTGTCAGAGTGTTCTGTCTGGGTATCCTACCTTTTCTCTGCCTTCAGGGTCATGGTGTTTACCCAGTCCTGACCAAGCTCCTGAAGGACCTGCCTGAGGTCAAGCTTTCAAGCCTCGGTAAATTCCAGCCTCATCTTTCTTGCCCTGAAACCCTTCCAAATCCTGTGAGGTTGCACTTCCTCTCAAAGCAGTGAGCATTGGTCTTCCTGGTACTCGGTGAACCAGCTTGCAACAGCTTTGGAGCAGCACCATGACCCAGTGAACACTGAGATTTCGCTGCTGTGGCCAAGGCCCTGCCTGGGGACACCACACCTCCAGGGTCCTTCAGCCTTTTGGATGGGGGTCTGAATGTGAAAGGAAAATGAGAGAAAATGATCCTTTCCTCCTCATCTCACTGTTCTCAGCAAGGCTCCATTAAGGAAAGACAGATTAACCAGAGCCAAGCAAAAGGAAGCTCGATGACATGCATACCTCTTGTGTTCATGAGAAAGAACCTGTAGAAATGAGTGAATTCTGGAGTAGATCTCAAGGAGTTGTCTTTGACTTCAGGCTTCAATATCACCTTCGAAGGGAGGGTGTGGGCAAAGACTGTGTTAAAATGACCCATTGATAAGGCTGGCTAAGAAAAGCACCAGAAAACAAAGGTCAAGTTAGTTTTATTAATTAGTTGATTGATTGATTGACTGATTAAGAGGTCTCACCATGTTTCCCAGGCTGGCCTCAAACACTCATGATTCTCCTGTCTCAGTCTCCCAATAGCTTAGATGACAGGTGCTCTGTCTAGCTTGTTGTATAGGTCTAAGCTACTGCTCCCTCCACTGATAAGAGAATTTCCTGTGATTTAGTTACCCTTTTCCTGGTACCGAGGGAGACACATTTACAAATGGAGGTTTCCTGTCTAGACATCAGTTTCTCTTACTAACATTTCAGTTTCTCCAAACAACATCTCAAAATAATCCTCGTACCAAAGAGGGCATATTGTGGAGGTTCATAGTTAGGTCTTCTTCTGTCCTATTTTAGGGTGATCGTTCTGAGTCCCATTAGAAGATAAACATTGGTTGGAAATTTGATGTCTTTCATTGAGCTCCTTGAGGCTGAGTTTATTCCACTACCCAAGATCAAGAAATCCTTAAGCCGCCTGTGGTGGCACGGCACACACTTGTAATGCTTGTGCTCTGGGTGACTGAGGCAGGAGGATTGCAAGCTTCAGCCTAGTCCAGGCAACTTAGCACTTTGGCAAGATCCTGTCTCAAAGTAAAAAAATTAAAAAAGGGCTGTAGATGTAACCCAGCATGAAGGTTCTGGCTTCAATCCCCAGTACTGCAACAAAGAATCCTTCTTAGGTGTCCAAATTTGAAAAAAAAAAAATAATTAGCACATCCTTGGTGGAATCTATATTAGTAATAAAACTTGTACTGCTGTTTGTCTCTCTGGCCTTGTTAGTTTTGTTGTTCATCAAGAAGAGGAATTTAGAGGAAGAGTATGGGAGTTGGCCCTGCAATAAGTTGGCTCCGGGGACTGGCAGGTTCACTTGTAAAAGGAGCAGACATCAAACCACCAATGGTTTTCTTAATTGTCATAAAAAAGCAGGCAAAGAACTCAGATTCCAAGACCTCTTTTTAAAGCGATTTCTTGGCCAGAGCAAAAGAAAAGACTTTAAGCTTTCCCTCTTCTAGAGTCTCCTAAATTGCAATTTGGACTCAACAGTCACCTTCATCCCAGCCCCTCCCAGCCTGTCCCCCTCTGTGGCCCTGCTTTCCTGACTCCCTCCTAAACCTCCTGGGCTTCCTGTCCCTGTAAGCTCAGTTGCCTCTGAAAGTTAAATCCCCTTCAGAGCAGGCGAGATTCCTCTCTGCTGATTTCCACCTCCAGTCTCACCCTGAGCTGAAAGTCCTCATCAGAAGACTTTCTGAAGCCCAGATGGGAGAGGGAGAAGTTTGCAGAGAAAATGAGAATAACGTTAGGATGTTATCATGGAGGACTCACTGACCCGAGGCAGCAAGTTTGTGTGTTAGGAGGAACTCAGATGCTAAGAACAGAGTACAGGAAGCAGGCATGGAAGTGCTCCAGCATGATGACCTAGGAAACCCGAGGGTTTAGATGCGCTCTCTCCATCTCGAGTCTCCTCTGTGAATATGGCTGAGATTCTAATCCTGTTACAAGGAAAGAAAGGATGATCCTTTAGTGTTATGGTTTGGGTCTAGATGCCCTCCAAAGCCTCATGTGGTGGCTGAATCTAAAGTGTGTGATGCTGGGATTAAGGGTGAATGATTATTAAACCAGTTCACTGATTGGTTTGGCACTGCCCTCATCCCGATAATCTGAATAAGATAAAAGGGGCAGAAAAAAGCTGTTAAACTCTCTTGTTGCCTTTGCTGTCTTCTGCCACCATGAACTGTTGGCCCTCTGGCAGGTGCCACCCTGCCTTGGAGCCAGCCGACTATGGGCTGAATCTCTATGAACTGTGAGCCAAATAAACCCCTTCCCCTCTAACTTTGGATGTTGGATATTTGTCTCAGCAAGGAGAGGAAGTAACTGACACCCTTAGAGACTTCAGAGACAGGCTGGCCACAGGGGAAGGCAGGATCCAGGGGAAGGCTGACCTTGTAGCAGGCTGACCTCAGCCTCCCTCTCACTTTTTCTTTTTTTTTCTTGTAGGACTAGGAGCTGAACCCAGGATCTTTGCACTGAGCAAAGGATTCCCAGCCTTTTTTTTATTTTTCATTTTCAGATCGACTAAATTTCCCAGGCTGGGCTTGAACTTGCAATGCTCTTACCTCAGCCTCCCCAGAGTGCTGGGATTACAAGTGTGCACCACTGCGCCTGGCTCCTCTCACTTTTTATGACTACCTATTGCCAAGGCTGAAATTGGGTGTTTAATATGGCAGCATAGACTAAAATAGGAAATAACACCCCTGCTGGAACGGCCAACACTTTGCTGAGCATTTTGAAAGCAGCTTGGGACAAAAATAATAGGAACCTGAATAAATTTATGGCCTTATGGATAAAACATCTGGATGTTCCCACCTCAAGTAATCAACTGCAAAGAAAAGATTCTCTTAGAGGTACTGTAAGCAGAAATGACAGAAAAGGAATGGTCCTGTTTTG
Source organism: Heterocephalus glaber (assembly GCF_053883595.1). Classification (NCBI taxonomy): domain Eukaryota; kingdom Metazoa; phylum Chordata; class Mammalia; order Rodentia; family Bathyergidae; genus Heterocephalus; species Heterocephalus glaber. Next base: position 21,788,920 of record NW_028258357.1, read on the forward strand.
GCTAAGCAAACAGAAAAAACAGGCAAAAAGAACAAATTTATTGATTAGTAAGGTCTCAGGAGGAAATCTAAAGAGTTAAGGAGATCTTCTGATGGGTTTATTTGAAACAAGTACTTCTATCAATTGAGTATTCAAAAATGTGCTAGAGATTAAGAAATTCAAACTAATATTTTTGGTAGGTTAAAAAGATAAGTCTCATGGAAACATAATTCCAATAGGTTAAGAGTGCAAGTCCACATAAGTTAGGCAAAATTTTGTAAACAAAATTAACATTGCTTTTTAAAAAATTCTTTTACTGGTACATTTTTGGTATAAAATACAGTTACGTTCATCATTGGGATCTTGTACCTTTACATGAGTATCTTGGTTCTTATTTTTTTCCCCTTCCCCTGCCCTCCCTTCACCCCCTCCACCCTTCCCTATTTGCAAAGACCTTGTTTCCATTTTTTACCTCTTCTCATATTTTTTCCTTTCCCTTTTTTCCTTTCCCCTACCCCTCCGACTTCCCCTGCTCCTTTAGACCTTTTCTCCCTGTTATACAATATCAGTTATACATTTTTGAAATTACAATATCAAGATCTAGGAGACATTACCACAGATTTTACAGAATTTAAAAGGATATAGAAAGCATATTACAAAAATCTGTTTTGAAATAAATTTGACAACTTCTAAGAAGTACCTTGGAAGACAAATTAATGAAACTAACTCTGGAGGAAATACAAAATTTGAATAGCTCCTATTAAAGAAAGTATATTCCTAGCCTGAAAACCTACCTATATGACACCAGGCTCATGTACACTTTAACTGATAAATTATACCAAACAATTAAAGCAGAAAAAAGAAGGAACACTTCTCCCCTCATTTTAGGAACTCAACATTGTGCTAATCCTAAAACTGGATAAAGATAATAGAAGAAAAAAGTATGAACATAGGTAGAAATTTGTTTAACAAAACCAACTATTAGAAGTCAGATCTGGCAGGATGTAGAAAGTGGTTTTGTTATAGGGATGGCAGTGTTGGTTCAGCATTGGAAGATCCACCCCCAAAAGTCATCATTTTAACTGAGGAAAGGAAAAAGTCATATGATGCTGTCAGTAGTTGCAAAAAAAGTATTGGACTAAATTCTACAGCTGTTCATGGTAAAAGCTGTCAGGAGACTAGAAGTAGAACAGAACCTTCTCAACAGATTAAAGACATGTACTCCATACTTGCAGCGAGAATGCCTTATATGAATGGAGAAGATACAATGCTTTCTCCTTAAGGTGGGGAACAAGAGCAGATATGCTTACTCTTTATCTGCCCATTAAACTTTGAAACCTAGGCCCCACCAAAATAGTCTGGCAATAAAATGACACAATTAGGATAGGATTGGCAAGGTGGAAGCAAAATCTTTATATGTAGATGAAATGATCATCTACAGAGAAAATACTAAGAAATCTCTAGGAGCCCCTAGAACTTGTATTTGAATTTAGCAGGATTAGAAAACACAAGGTATATATAAAAATTCAGGTCTGTGTATACTTGCTATAAATGAAGAATTGGATATTGAAATTTAAAAGTTATGTAGGAGTACAAAGGACCTAGAAAAGTTAAAAAAAAAACCCCAAAAAACAAAAGCAGTGTTGGAAGACGTTTAGTACCTAATTTTAAGACTTCTTCTAAGGCTACAGTAATCAAGGCAGTGTTGTTGTAAGGAAAGACATACAGATCATTGGAATAAAACAGAGAATCTAGAAATAGAACCACACATCTATGGTCCACTGAGTTTTGAAAGATTATTTAACATTAGCATTTTATAGAATATAAACTCAATTCAAGAGCCGAGGAAGAGATAGTGCCTTCAGCAAACGGCACTAGAACACCTGGTATCCGTATATAAAAAATTAACCTCAACCCTTTATTTCCATACATGAAAATACTTGAAGGGATCTATGAACCTAAATATGAAAGCCTAAAAGTATAAAACTTTAAGAAGAGGGGCCGGGGATTTAGCTCAGTGGTTTCGCCGCCTGCTGCGCAAGCGCAAGGACCAGAGTTCAATCCCCGGTACCAAAAAAAAAAAAAACTTTAAGAAGAAATTATAAGGGAAAATGTTTATGAATTCAGGGTAGGCAAGAACTACCTAGGATACAAAAGACATGATGTATAAAAGAAAAAAATTAATAAATGAGAATCCATCAAAATTTAGAACTTTAAATGACATCATTAAAATGAAAAGTAGTCCTTAAACAGACCATATTTACAATGCATATAACCTATGACCAGAATATATAAAAAATTCTTACAGCTCATTAATAGACAACCCAATTAAAAAGTAGACATAAGAAGATGATAGCCAGTACAGCACAAGGAAAGGTGTGCAACTCTAGAATCAGAAAAATACTAATCAGTACAATAACAAGATTGAATTATACACTCATTAGGGAGACGTAGTTAAAAGTTTTAAAAGTCTGGTCATGACTTTTTCTTTTTGTTGGATTCTCCCCCTTTGTGTTTAATTTGTTACGCCCAATGGTTTCATTCTGCTGGGTCTCCTGGGGTTGTGATCCTCATTGTCTTTTCCTAGGGAATTGTCTAAAATTTTTTGGAGTGCCGGTTTGATATTCATGAAGTTCCTGAGGTGCTCTTTATCATGAAAGTATCTTATTTCTCCATCAATTTTGAAAGATAGTTTTGCAGGGTACATCAATCTGGGTTGGAGGCTGTTTTCCTTTAGGGCTTGAAATACATCACTCCAAGCTCTTCTTGCCTTGAGGGTTTGCATTGAGACGTCTGCTGTGACTCTGATAGGCTTTCCTTTGTATGTGATTTGTTTCTTTTCCCTCACTACTTGTAAAATTTTGTTCTGTTGGATTTCTGGAATCCTAACTATTATATGCCTATGTGTAGATTTTTTTTGATCAAGGCTATTTGGAGTCCTATATGCCTCACTTATCTGTATGTCAAGTTCTTTTCCCCTCCTTGGGAAGTTTTCTGCCATCACTTCTGTGAACAGTTTTTTTTTATGTCATCTGCACTCTCTCCTCTTTCTTCATTGACTCCAATCAGTCTTATGTTATTCTTCTTTGCATTGTCTAGCAGCTGCTGGATTGATTTCTCGTGTTCCTTTACAATTTTAAAGGAATTGTTCTTTTCCTGGTCATTAATTGAAATCTTTTCTTCTATACCTGAAATTCTATCCTCACATTGGTTCATTCTGCTGCATAGACTTTTGATGGAGATTTTAATCTCCTGGAAATCTGTTTGCATCTGTTTTATGGATTCCATTTGTTTCCTATGTTGGGATTCCATCATGTTCCTCAGATCCTCTATTTTTTTAATCTGTGTCCTCTCTAGATTTATTCATCATGTCTTGCACCATGAGCAAAATCTTCGCTGTTATCTGAGTAATTATTTCTGATTTCATTTTTCCCAGATCCTCTTTTGTTGCCAGTTCAGAGAGTCCAGGTGGTTGAGTATCAGAGTGCTCCAATCTTGTTTCCCTTTGGGGTTGCTGTAGGTGATCCGGAAGTCTGTTTTTGAGGCTTGTTTACGTGTCTTCTCATTTCCACGGGCGGGGGGGGGTGTGCTTCTGGCACCCGTATGGCTCACCTTCTCTGCCCTAGGAGCCAGGGATGACAGCGGGGGAGCTTCCTTCTGGGTGCTGGGACTGGCTCAGCTTTTCTGCCCTAGGAGCTGCTTTTTGAGTGCCAGGCCATGGGTACAGGGATTTAAAAGATGCATATTGTCACCGGGGATGTAGCTTAGTGGTCCTGCTCCTGTCTGGCAAGTGCAAGGTCTTGAGTTCCATCCAGAAGGAATAAGAATTGGTTAAAACTGGATTGTTTCCTTAATTTAAAAAAGATTGCAGAGGGCCGGAGATTTAGCTCATTGGTTCTGCCTCCTGCCTTGCAAGCCCGAGGACCCACGTTCAATCCCCAGTACTGAAAAAAAAAAAAGTTGGCTGACATTACTTTTTGATTAATAAAAAAGTTATGTCTCCCCTGGCCTGTAGAGTTGGTAGAATCTTATTGAGTATGTTTTAAACTGGTGCAGGTTAACTGATCAAATAAACTAATGTTACCTCTAGTTGAGGCTTAGGACGGTAAAAATAAAAATTTATGTCGATTTATTCTGAAAAATTTGTTTCAACAGTAATTATGTTGTGAAGCATGTCAGCTGTAAGATTAATTTCTAAGAGTTTTAGAACTCATTACAATTGAGTAAATGAATGGCTATTCATTGGATTAGTAGATAATTTCTAAGTAAAAATAATGAAACATTAATTGCCAACCATAATTTCAAATATATATGCTTTTTCTTCTTATTTTTGTATGCTATTTGTAAGGGGCAAAGGAGCTTCCCTCCTCCTCTGAAGGTTCAACAGTTGAGTCTGCTGAAATCAATGGACAATAGCTAGATTAACAGGAGGACAAGGATGCAGATTTATTACCTGCATAGGGGCATCATGGGAAGTGAATACCCAATACCCAAAATCCCAAGGAAGTTTAGAAGTTCCACAGTGGAGGGGGGATTTGGGCAGACGCAGACAACTTATGGAGAGTAAATAACTTTTAGGATGGATGAACAGGTCTGAAGAACAGAAAATAGCCTGGGACTAAGTTTGTCTGGACCCTGGGTGTGGTGTCACCCCAAGTCTTCGTTCCTGAGAGTTTCATTTGGACACCCTTAGAGGAAGCCCTTTTCTGTACTTCTGGGGAGAAGGGGGGCTATGAGGCAAAGTGGGTGGAGGTGTCAGAGATTCCCCAACTCTGCTTTCTGCTGAATACTTTCAAAGTATTCAGCACATCAGAGTGAAACCATGCTTTTGTGTATCTGTCATGTCCTGAGCCCCAGCACCGTCTCTAGGGCTATGGACAGATGTGCTAGCTTTTGCCAGTTTGAGAAGTTGTGTAAGGGATGTGTGTGGCTGCAGAAAGTTGTGTTATGTGTATTCATGAGCACTGCTGGTCTATCAAATGCTGGTGTGTGACAGTTGATAATTATCCACCCCCCCCCCCCAAATTTTTCTCTGGGAAAAAGAAGTTACTTTGGTTAAAGGTTATAACTGACTATACCAACATGTGACTCTACTACAGGTGATCCTGGCAAATAATGAGATACTCCTTTTACGCAGGAAAAAAGATTATAATGTATGCAAACAATGAACTATGAGAAGCTGCGGAATCTAATGAGATCTTAGCAAAGTTAGCTCAGTCTTGCTGGGCTTTTCCCCTTGGTTTTCTATGTATGGCCTTCATCTACAATATAAAGCCTTATTTATTTATTAGTCCATTGCTTCTTCTTCTAGGAATAAGAGATCACTAGATCTCCACTTCAGGGGAATTCTGGATATAAAATTTTTACTTTTCCTTTGACCTCTTCATTGTATGCTTTGTAACAGACCTAAAACGTTGGGGGGATGCTGTGTTCCAGAGTAGGGAATTGAGACGGCGTCACCAAGGCTGCTGAAGAAGATCACAATGTGTCACCCCAAAATGTGCCACGTTGGCATAAGGGTTATTTTGAGGCAGTGAGAAACAGCAGAGGCAGGAAGAACTCTCTGCCCTCCCCTTTTCTTTCCCTGAAAGCAGGGTATAAATTTCCTTCTGTAAAAGTGACATCAATTTCCATTAGTTAAGGCGTTCCTTTCTCCTGTATCAGGAAGAGAATGGCTCTCCTATCTTCGTAACAAACCTCACAGAACAATCCTTATCCGTCACACATTTCTTAGTCACCTCCCCACAATTAATTGCCCTGGGAACCCAAATTCTCGCTTTCCTTTATCTTGCCACACACACACACACAGACACACACACACACGCACACACGCATGCACACACATGTGCACACAGAATTTAATTCACCTCTTAAAAACTAGTCCATAAGCACCCACATATATGGTTCTATGGGGGTCTTTATTTCTTTTCCATGGCTGCCTCTGTGTAATAAAAATTAAACTATTTACACCAAATAGAATCTGCCTTTTCTTCTGTTGATCTGTCTTTTGCCAGTTTAACTCACAAGTCCAATTGAACCAAAAATGTAGAGACAAAGTTTTAGAATTGCTCATCTGAGGGGACTGGGAAGTTGGGAAAGTTCAGACCGGGTGGCTTAGAGGTCACACCAGCCTCCTCAGGAGGGACAGGTTCAGTTACACTGCAAGCAGCAGGACAGATCTGGATTGGTTACACCCCGGGGGGAACATCTGTCCTAACTCAGACGGCCAGGTGGCTTCACAGGGGCTGAGAGCAGAGTCTCCCACTCCACACTCAGCCTGGACAGAAGTGAGGAACCCACAGAAGCTATCTGTGGGTGCTTGCATCTCACCCTGGGACCAGCCACAGCTCGCTCTCTGCATTTGCCTGACACCGTGAGAGTCCCCCGTCCAGGGCGTGGTGCCTGCTGATTTTCCTTAGCATTCTTCCTGGAGCGGCTTCCTAGGCAGGGGCCCATTTCCACATCTTCTGGAACATGCTTTGAAACCCACATTCTGCTGCCTGCACCGCTTCTGGACTGCCATAGCCCAAGCCTTGCCCAGTGCTAATCAAGCCCTCCTTCCGGTAAGCTTTCAGCTCTTAATAAAATCTGGTGTCTCCGGGTTTCCTTGGAGATGTGGCCACAACTTTGCAGGTGGCGTCTTCCTTACTGCAGTAAGCGACAGACGCAGTTTGTCTTAGCAAGAGTCGGTGTCCATGACCTCTGGGGAACCAGCTTGTGATAAGTTACAACTGATTTAGAGGAAAAGTCAAAGTGCCGAGACTCTCATGGATCAAAAATAATGGAATCAGCTGGGTGTGGAGGCACATACCTGTAATCTTGGTACTCTGGGAGGCTGAGGCGGGAGGATTGCAAGTTCAAGCCCAGCCTGGGCAACTTAGTGACTTAGGGAGATCTGGTCTCAAAAAATAATAAAAAAGGGCTGGGGATGTAGTTCAGTGTGAAGGCTCTAGTTCAACACTTAGTATTAAAAAAAGAGTTTGCAAATGACAGCAAAACTGCCTTTTTGGAGGGGAAAAGGCAGACAAACAGAATTTTTTTGCATGTTTGTGGACAAAAATTACATGCATTGCACACTAGGCAGGTTTCTATTAATGTTAAAAATACCTGAGATATTCAGTTTATAAAGAGAGCAGGTTGATTTTGGCTCATACTTGTAGAGGTTTCAGTCCATAACAGCTTGGCCCTGTTGCTTTGGGCCTGGGTGGATGTAGTACCTCATGGTGGGAGTGACTAAGACACAAAAAAAGAGCGAGAAAGAAACCCTGTCCCATAATCCCCTTCGAGGGGACTCCCACAGTGACCTATAACCTCCCATAGTCCCGCCTCTTAAAGGCTCCATCACCTTCCAGTGGGACCAAACGAGGACCAAGTTTTTGATACATGTGCTTTTGGGGGGCATTGCAGATCCAAAGGAGAGCACACAGTTATGCATGGTCCACAATTTACAGAATTCTACAGAAGAGCTCAAATGCAGTGAAAGCGACAGAGTCCCATAGACTCAGCATCAAATGACCTGGAAGAAGTCATAGACTCACCCGGAAGGAGGTAGGCTAGACGTGTGCTAGAGGATGCACATATTTTTCTCTAAACTTTTAGGAGCTGCCTGTTTACATGGTCCTAGTGCTTTCCCCAGGCATTAAGCTTAATCTTCATGCCCTAGGAAATGAATATTACAATACCCCGTTTTCAAAAGGAGGACACCAAGTCTCAGTAAGGCTTTTCACAAAACACAGAAATGCTCAATTAATATGTATAATGTGTATTGCTTAGTGCAAACCTCATATACTGAGGGAAACTGGTAAAATTTTTGAGTGGTGAGAGAAGAAAGTGGTTCTTGGATATCATATGCAATTCCAGGTGCTCTCTAGTTCTTTAATTTGGGTTCTTTTTTGAAAAGTCATGGTAATGTCAATGATTCTTGCTCAAGACCATGCCAGTGAAGTCTGGGTGGAGGGCTGGTGTGTCATCATCTTTGCACAAATCCATCAGTGCTGCAGAATTTCTGATGGCTTGCATCTTTGAATTCTTTGAACCAGTTTAACACCTTAGGGTTCCCTCATTAATAGGTGAATAAAATAAAATCTTTGATATGTGTTCACTTTATATGTATATGAGAGTCAGGATTTTTACACATTTAGAAAAGAAATTACCTATATAGAAATAAGCACTTCATGTTTGGACCCTCCAGAAGATTTGTGGCTCATTTAAAGCTCTCGCTCTCTCTCTGAAATTATTCAATTTTAGGGCTGCATAGCTGACATTCCTGGAGGTGGATGTTAAGCTTCTATTGTTTTCTTTGCAGAGCTATCTGATGGTACAAGCTGTCTGTAAAACACAGGCTGGGCAATTAGGCCCTGCTAACTTCTTCCTGACTAAAATGCCAGGATAAATATTTAATAACAACAAGTGACTGAAAATAAATAGAGATCCATTAATGGGAGCTAATTTGCTGTTGAAAGACAATCAGGGGTGACTTCTACATTCTAATTCCAGTTGCATGTGACATCCTGCCAGAGGTGTTTGGATGTCAGATGCGGTCAGCTTTAACCATTTGGACCCCTGAAAGCTTCACACATGTCATGAAGGCTCTCTCCTCAGGTCACCCTGGGAGGCTTTGGAGCCTTTAGCTCCTGTCTCAGTGTCTTGAGACATGTCATTAACTGCTTAGGAAATGTGTATTCTAGATAGAATTCTCAAGTTCAAAGCATCAGAAAAATCAGATGAATTCAGGAGATAGAATATATTAGGGTCTGAAAAGCCAACCCCAACTAGTTTAAACAAAAAAGACTTTGTTGGATCACATGGGGAAACTCTGGGGTCAATGGCCAGATCCAGTGGCTTCAAAAATGTCATCAAGATCTGTTATTTCTCCTCTTTGTTCTGCTTCCTCTGGGATGACTTCTTTCTCAGAAGCCCCATTTACCACTTCATCCTGCCCAAGATCAGCAGAGAAGAGGCCGGATCTCACCAGCTCTTTCTAGTTGTCCAAACAAACTTATCGGGATTAAATCCAATCGATCGATCACCATGGCTGCCATCATATCCCCATCTCTGAGCCAATCACTATGTCTTGGAAGATGTGACTTTTTCTTTTTTGTGGTACTGGTGTTGAATCTAGGGCCTCTGTATTGAGCTCCACCTCCAGCTCTTCTTTGAGACAGTTCTCACTAAATCACTAAGTTTATTAGGCTCGGCTTGAGTTTGCAGTCCTCCTGCCCCAGCCTCCTACAGCAATGGGATTATAGGCATGTACCCCCACACCCAGCTAGACAGGGTGCTTGGATGGGCAGAATGGAGTCATGATTGCAGTATTTTTTTTTTTTTTTGGTACCAGGGATTGAACTCAGGACCTTGTGGTTGCAAGGCAGGCAGTGGAACCACTGAGCCAAATCCCTGGCCTTGTGATTGCAGTATTGTAGTGAGCCATTGAACACTTATCTCTGATTAGCCCAGAAAAGTTGAGAGCGGGAACTTGTCTGCTAGGGCCCAAACACCGCATAGGAATGGATGACACACTGTCTGAAACCCTCAGGTTGAAATTTGTCAAAATGTTGTACTTTAAAAAAAAAAATGAGTACACGTTTGCATTACGTAATGATTCCCTTCCTTGTGTGGAGTTGGCATGCGTGCACAACACATCTTAATTCCTTTCTCATCCCCTTCCCTCGCCTCCCTCCTGTCTCCCTCCATCTCTTGATCCATTGCCCATTTGAGAAAGATCTATCTCTCTTTCTTGTCATGTATCTTTTATTTGGATCTTTATTTATAATTTGAGTTTCTCATGTAAGAAAAAACACGTGACATTTAAGATTGTGTATCTGATTTACTTCACTCAACATTATAATCTCATGGTGCATCCATTTTCCTACGAACGACTCATTTATGGCAGAGTAGAACTCCACTGTGTGTAAATACCACATTTTCTTTATCCATACATCCACTGATGGACATACAGGTGGCTTCTAAGATTTAGACATTATAAACTGTGTTGCTGTAAACATGGGAATGCGTGGATCATTGTAATATGATGTCCTTAAGTCTTTCAGGAAGATACCTAGAAGAGAATAGCTGGGTCTCGTTTTAGTCTTTTGAGTACTCTCTTACTGATTTCCATAGTGGTTGTGCTAGTTTACACACCCGACAGTGAAGAGGCTATACTCTCAAGGGCTTTTTCTGCGGCACAGTTGGGTGGTTAGTCGGAACCTGAAAGCATCCATTTATTCTGCCAATATGTACTTACCGAGCAGGTCCTGCGAGACTGGCCCTAGTCTAAATGTGGGGGTGGGGGAGATGCAGAAATGCTCACATCCCTGCTGCCAGGCTGAGTGCAACATTATTGCCATTTTATTGCCACAATCTTTGGTCATCAGCTAATCTGGTAAGAAAGAGTAGAGTTCTGGGGGAAAGCTGCTGATCACATCTTACACTCACGTGTATCTTTTAATAATTTCCAATTTCTCCCTGACCCAGTACAGCTTTACCATCTCTCCTTCATTCATTCAGTATGAGACTGTCACAGCAAAACACATCTCTTAGACTCATGTGGATCTGACCACGATGGCCCAGACCTCCTGTGCATACTGTGGAGAGTGAGCTGATACCATCTTCAACTCACCTTTGGCTGTCTAGAGTTCGCATGGTCACCGACCTTGCAAATTGTCCTCAGTGTACCTGTAATACCATTAACAAGTGGATGGTCATACAAATTCCATTAGGAGCAATTCCAGGGTTTGGATGTTGTAGGTGTTGGATAAGCAATTGCTTTGGTAATGTCAGTAAGGGTTCTAAGTGTGAAGACTTAGGTCTTACTATGCTAACAGCTGGGAATGAAAAATCATGAGACCCTACAGTTTTGTAGCAGGGACTGCCAGCTGCGTTTATAGTTGGGGAACTCCCTTAGGGCATTGGAGATAATGTTTGATGGGAAAAGAAAAATGAACCATGCTTATAGGGCAGGTGGAGCATAACACTGGGTTTTACAAACACATCCCTTACTTTTCTACTGTAAATTTTTACTTTAGCGTAATTGTAGCCAGATGTGCATCTCAGTACTTATCCCTGATGGGCACAGGAAACAATTTTTGTGTTTGTCCACTTGGTATGATGGACAGCAAAATGTGCACATGTGTGCAAAAGTGTCTAACTGGGATTTTCACCCACATGATGTTCCATCCAACAAGTTTTGCATATGTTTACCTGAGCATCACAGAGGGTATAATACACCCACACCACTCCAGGATTTGTTTTTTAAAAAGTCTTCTTTTGATTTTTCTGGTAGAAGTAGCCCATTCAGTACAATGGCTTATGGAAAACCAGATTTGCAAGTTTTGGAGGAGGTCAAAAGTGAATCATCAGATTCCTCATGCATGGATGGTGAGGATGATCCATTATGGTAAACTACATATTTTCATAACAGAAGAGTGGTGTGGGTATATGATGGTGATGATGATGATGATGATGATGGCAACTTTGACATTGGCCATGTGAGCCCAAGTTCCTGTGACAGTGAACTGGAGCAAGAATCAACTGATGCAGATACAGGGAATGCAGATTTCCTCGATTCAAATGACGAAGAAAACAGCAATGTGAATGGATATTTGATTAGTCAAAATGTTGCAAAATGGTCACACAACCAAACGAATGATCCAGTGATTATGTGATTGTGATCACTATAATCTGAAAATGTAGTGAGGATCTTGGCAGGGGTGAAACCTATTGGACAGAGTGCCAGCACTGCCATTCAATGTTGGAAATCATAACAGATGAAATGCTACAAGATGCTGTGAAATACACAAAGGCTGAAACACGAGTAAAATGTCCTGTAGGCACCGGTAGCCATATTCAAAACTATTTTTATTATGACATCTCACTAGCTGAATTGAAAGTATTCATAGCTGAGCTATACTTAGCAGAGATTTCTAGTGAAGATTTTGTTTTCATAGAGTTCTATTGATATTTTCATTGTAGTTCACATAGTTTTTATTTCTGATGTTATCTCTTAGGTTTTGTAAGCAAGTTAACAGCTGATATAAAAATGTTGGTATCTATTCTGAGCTCTCATTACACATTTGATATTTAATTTTATTGATATCTGATTTCCCCACTAAGTGCATGTTGTGCAACGTAGTAGGAAGCTCTTGACAAAACAGGAAGAGAAGAGAGGTGACAAGAATGACTGCCACACAGGAAAGGAAAGCTAAACACATGTACTGTCAGTAAGACGTGTGCATTGGACATGCAATTGTCATATATGAAGACTGCCTTGGGTGTGACAACTGAAGCAAAGATTATTTTTGTTGTAGAGTTCTATTGGTATTTTAATTTTAGTTCACATAAGTTTTTATTTCTGATGTTATCTTTTAGGTTTTGTAAACGAGTACACAGCTGATGTGAAAATGATGTTTATTCTAAATGTGCAATACATATTAATAATGTATTTCTTCATTTTATTGATATTTTATGTTCTTGTTAACTACACATTTTATCATATAATAAGAACCTCCTGATAAAACATCCAGACCAGTGAGATGTCAAGGATGTCCGACAAAAAGACCAGGAAAGCAGAAGGCATGTGCTGTCGGGGTAAGCAATACGCGTGTATGGAACGTGCTGTTGTCATGTGTGAAGACTGCCTTAGGTGTGGTAACTGAAGTAAAGATTATTGGTTTTGTACATTTATATTGGTATTTTCATATAGAAATTTATTTCTGCTCTTTTTTAGACTCTGTACACCAAAAAGAGTTGATGTTGAAAATTTTGATGCTTTTAAAATAAATACTCAATAAATATTAAAAATGCAATACTTTATTTTTGTGATTTTTTTCCTGTTAAGCACTCGTTATTTAATTTAATAAAACTCATAAAATTAAAATTAACAATTCATCAAGAGACATATTCTAAAGAATACATGTGGATTTGACATACCCATGTTCCTGTGCCTTTATGACAAAAAATGTGTAAATAGCTTCCAGCCTTTATAGAAAGCTTAGTCAGATAAGCATCTGTATTATACTTGGCAGAGATTTTTCTGAAGTCTTTATTTTTCTTTTACGTGAAGAGACTCCAAACATCTTAACACCCGAGTCTTCATAACTTTGATTTCATTTTTATGTGGATAATTAAGTCTTCAAGCCAAAAGATAACTAAAATATAGTCCTGAATTCTGACTGCATGGTATATTTAAAACAATCCCCTTCTTTTGGCATTTTTATGGCAGAATGATATTACCTGGAAGGAAATAAATACGTACAAACTTACTTTATTCCACAATTCTGGGAAAGATGGCCGCATTTGTGTTTGTCACTGTATGTGGAGTTCATGAGTGGAAGCAAAATTTTGCTGAATGCTTCTGTTTGAGAACCAAATTGTTTGTGAAGAGAAGCATTCACGAACTGAGGCATTACTGTATTGTGGACTTGGAAGAAGGCTCCTTCTGATAGGGCTCTTGGAAGCAAAAATGATTTGGCTGAAAGTCACCCCACTGCATTCTCCACACGAGATTCCTGACAGGCGTGTGGGTGGAGAGGTGGTTCCTCATGGGTATGCTGGGCCGCTTGCTTCCTCTTCAGACATCTTCCTTGATGTGGAAGGACCAGAGCAAGGTGAAGCACATTCTGGCTGGCGCTGCGATGAGGGCAGGGGTGTCTATGGCACCACCGGGGACAAATCCAGTCAGTGGTGTTTGCATAGGGAGAACTGAGTTGAATTCTGGACGACCTTAAGCTCCAAGTTCAGACCTCCCAGTGGAAACAGTGGGATCTGGCTCAGAACAAAAACAAACAAATAAACAAAACTCAAACCCCTTTCTCTGCTTCTGGGGCTGTGAGTCATCCTTGGCTCTCGATGCAAGTTCAGAGGCTCAGGCTGTAGTTACTGGTACTCCCTCTAGGTTAATTCACGAGTTCTCCTGGATTGGAGTCAGGTTTTCATAAATCAATCTGGATTCCTCAGCTGGTGACTGGGAAGAGTAGCTCAGGTGAAACACAGCTAGATCTGGGGTCTCCTGGGGCTTCAGGCACAGTGAGGACTGTCCCCAGACCCACGGATTCTGTGTCACACAGTGAAACCCAGATGAAATGGACAACAATGGCAGAGTGCCCTGAAGCCTGCGGCCAGGGTGCTCCTACCATTGCCTAATGCATTTCTGTTCCCTCCTTTTTCAGCTCCAGGAGCCCTGGAGAGATGCTTCCTCTCTGCTTTTATTAAGCTCCTTTGATTTGGCAAGTGAGTGAAAAGGAGAGCAGGGAGGGGGGCAAAGCGAAGGATTCCAGGCTAGGATTTCTAAGAACACCCTCCTTGTGAATGGCTTGGCATGAGGTGGAGGTATGCTTTCAATTCCACACTGCAAGGCAGGCCAGCCTACACTTCGAGTGCGGAGTTCTCCTTCAAGTCTCAAACTGATTCGAGGGTTTGTAGACAACTCTGTCCTTTGATCTCAGCCAGCTGTCCTGAAGAAATGACTCCTCGTGGCTTCACATTTTCTATTTCAACCTCCCTGCACCTAGCCACAGTTAATAAAAATGTAGATATATCTATATCTGTATCTATATTAGTAATTTCTGCTCCTTAGTCAACTCAGAAGGACCTATACAGCAGTGCATCTTGGGACCAATGTTGTCTTTTTGTGTTTTTATATCTTGGTGACTTACCTCCCTTTGATCACCTAAGAGCAGCATCTTTAGATTTGTACCTCTTCCGGGATGTCTTAGTCACTTTCTCATCGCTGAGACCCATAACTTAGGAGGAAAGGTTTATTTTGGCTTACAGTTTTAGTCCATAGTTGGCTAGTTCCAAGGCACACTGGCATGGCAGAGGGACATCGCACAGGAAAAGCTGCTCAGGTCAGAGTAGACAGGAAGTAGAGAGAAAGGAGGAGCAGGAAGGGGACTTCCAGTGACACCCCCAGTGACCACCTCTTCACATCACCTCCTAACAACACTTGCAGCTATAGCACCCCCAAGATCCCGTTCACCTTCCAAAAGCCCCACCTATGACTGTGTGAGGCTTTGGTGGAACATTCTTGTTCTAAACCATAACATTTCACCCCTGGGCCCCAAAAGACTCATGCACATCTCTTTATGTAAAATGCATTTAATTCATCTCTTAGCATCGCCAAAGTCCTAAGAGTTCTAGCATTGCTGAAAAACCCAAGTCCAAAGTTTCCTCTGAGATCCAAGGCAAACTCTTATCTGTGAACCTTGGTAAGAATAGAAAAGCAAGTTAAACACTGCTGACATACAATGGCACAGGATAAACATTTCCATTTCTGAAGGAAGAAATAGGACATAAACCAATGGGGCCAATGCAAGACTGAAACTCAGCAGGGAAAACATTAAATCCAGTAGCTTCCTGTTCAGCACATGGAACAAAGATAGGAACTCCAAATGGCTTGGGTGGCCCCACCCCTATGAGCAAGCTGCATGGTCAGAGTTTTCTTCTTGGGGTTGCTTTACTCACTACCTGTGGCTTTCCCCAGTGCGTTGGCTTCTTCAGCATCCTGGGGTCTCACTATACTTTCAGCTTCACTCTCACAGCTTTATGCACTGTCCTCTCAGGGACATATTGCCTGGACTACTAGATCATCTTCTAAAATCTGGGTGGAAGCCTCCCTGACCACACAACACTTGCATGCCTGTAAAATCAGCACCATGTGTATGATGCCAATATCTGCTGCCAGCTCATGCAGTAGCTGAGCCCCCTTGGATATGGCTGTAGAGACCTCTGAGTGCCTGGATGGCTGAGCTCCAGGAAACTCCAATGTGGCCCTGAATTAGCTAGGTTCCCTGGAGGCTCTCCTCTCAAAGAAAAATCTTTCAATTTTAGACTCTTGAGCCTGTGAAGGCCAGTCTTGCAGATTTCTAGGGTATACTTCCTAGCCCTGATGGAAATTACTTGACTTTTTTTTTTAAGGGACCAAGCTCCCCTTCGCTCCAACTTTATAGGAGCTTTGTTCTTGGCAAAACTGAAAACTTAACAAGAATTTTTTTTCCTCTTTCTTCTCAGTGTAAATCTTAGTAAAAGCCATCCCTAGTATAGTACCCATGCTACAGCCCGAATATTGACCTGCCTTGAGATTGCCTCTGCCAGATAAATTGGTCTCCTGTCCTCAATCTCAGTCTCCTGAAAACTCTTTGGAGATGAGCAAAATGTAGACATTTTTTTTCCATAATGTAACACACGTGCCCTGGAATCCAACTGCCAATGGAATCTTGGTTCTCAATTGACACCTCCTGAACCTGTTGTTTACTGTCTGCATTTCTATCAGCTTTCTGGTCTTCTGATTTCCAATCAGAATCTCCCATCAATCTCAACTTACAGCAGCCTTCTGGACCTTCTCTAGCCAATGCCTCTAAACCTTTCCAAACTCTTCCCATGAACCAGTTCCAAAGGCTTCTGAACAATATGGTCAGGTATATGTAGAGCAATGACCCCGCTTCTCTGGTATCAAAATCTTAGTCATTTTTCATGTTATTGGGACAAAATACCCTACACTCACAACGTAAAGGAAGAGAGGTTATTTGGGCTCACTATTACAGTCCACGGTTGGCTGGCTCCAAGGCACTCATGGCATGGTGGAAGGGCATGGGTGAAAGAGTCCTGTGCAGGTCATGGTGGCCAGGAAGTAGAGAGAGAGGGAGGAGCCAGGGAGAGAGATACACTCTTCCAGGTCATGCTGCCAGTGACCTGCCTTTCCTGACCAGACCCCATTCCAGCAGCAAGTGAGCTTAGTGCCCCATGGAGTCAGTCCTCTCTCCAGCACATATGGGTCTTTGGGGTCATCTAGGCAGAAACTGCAACACTAGATTTTTCTGGGGAGAGGGTCGCCAGACCATCATCACACACAGGTGGCAGGACTCGGGGAATGGCTTTACAAACCAAAACCAAAACTCAGATTAGGTTTTTTTCACTTGCTATCAGACTTTCTGATACATCAATGAATGAAAACAGAACATGTTCATATGTACCACTTCTCTTACTCCTCAAGATGCTGATTGAAAATGTAGCTGGTGCCTAGGGACCTTATTTCTCTGCCTGTGCAGTGCTCAAACCTTTGGGTTTCCCTCCGTCCTTCCCCCACTCTTTCTTATGAGAACACTTCACCTCAGCTGGAGTGCAGTGAAAGGGAGAAGGGCGGGGGATCTGCCCCATGTCAACATATTCTCCACAGGAATCTGTGTTGAAGGCAGATCTGGCTGTGCACCCAGTTAGCTTGAAGTAGAAGTTAACAATTTCTTTATTTTCATGGTGGTAGGGATCGAACCCAAGACCTTGCACATACTAGGAAAGGACCCTTGCACTGAGCTCCACCCCAAATCTGCAACTTCTTCCTGTGAAGAGTCAGATAGTACATATTTTAGGCTCTGCAGGTGAAGTGGTGTCTAGTACGACAGCTCAACTGTGCCACTGCAGTGTGAAAGGGGCTGTAGATAACGTGTGAGTAATGGACGTAGCCATGTTCCGATAAAAACATACCAAAATAGGCCAAGAAAAGACCGGGCAAAGAGGCTGTAGCTTTCTACCCCCTGGCTTAGAACACTTTAGCACTGAGCCTGTGCCTTTGGACTGAAATGCAAACTCCTGCCTAGTGTGTGAGGCCAGTAGGCTTTGGCCTCTGCCACAGTTGGTGCACATTTTTCTCACTCTTTGTCTTCCAGCTGGGCCACAGTGACACTGCTCCTGCGCCTCAGATTTGCCCCGCTCCCTCCTGGCTGGGCATTCCCTGGCTTTAAGCATCTTCCGGCACCCTCCCCTCTGGGTACACATCAGTGACCAGCGCCTCCTCATGCTAGGTTTAATTTTCTCTCCCTCAAGGTGGGCTCCCTCACTGTAAGGCCAGGGCTCTGGATAGCAAGTGACACATAGTAACTTGGTTAAAAGGAGGCCCTTAAAAACAAAGGGTATATTTTGGCTGAAATAAACCAACCGTGGATAGGGCCAAGGGGAACTGAACTTGAAGTATTCAAAGTCTGAGACGCAATGCTTTACATGGCTAATGTAGAATGTACTCATTTTGAGATAGAAACTCAGAGATGGCTCCTGTCTCAACTGAGAAGAACAAAGCTGAAAAATTGAAAATAACAGGGCCTTTGAACCCCAAAAAGGATGCTAAAAAACATCTTGCATTGAAAAAAAAAATCTTTAACTGTACTCATAGGAGAGATTTTCAGACTAAATCAGAGCCTACTTCCTTTTAGTTTATTCACAACCACAACAAGATTACTTATCAACTTTTCTCATCTACAATAGACTAGAAATAGCTTATTTGCTGTTGTTTGGGATAAGGAGTAGCATCCAGAGGCAGGCAGATGACACTAACTGGGAGTGACAGTTAAATGACAAGGATGGGAAAGAAGAAGGGTTTTGGGAAGCAGAGGCAGCTGGAGTCACTTTGTGTTAGAGAGAGAAGTTATGTTCTTCAGTAGATGTGAAGGGCATTAACGCTTCCTAGTGCCATCTAATAGTAAAATGTAGAGAACGCTTCTTCTATGCCAGACGCTGTTGCAAGCCCTCTATGTGAGCTACTTAATCTTGCAATAACTGTATGCAGTTTATAACGTATTAGTTATCTCTCAATAATGCATGGCCTCAAACAACAGCTCACAGTTCCAGCAGGCCAAGCCCACTGTGTGGTTCAGTTGTCCTCAGGTGCGGGCCTCTCCTAGGTCTGTGACAGAGGTGTCCTCGGTGGCTGTGGTCTTTCCAGGGCCATGCTGGGAAGCCTTCTTCCATGCTGGGTCTAGGAACTGAGGATCCAGTTCCTCGGTTCTGTGGCCTGAGGGCTGTTGCTAGGGCTCTAGTTGGTTGGGCAGCTGCCTAGCCCAGCTCAGGATACAGTAGCTGGCTTCACCAGAGGGACAGTCAGAGGGGCTCTGTGAGCCAGAGGGAAGTCTTGGTTCTTTGTGGCCAAGCTAGGACCTGACATCTGCTGCGGGTTAGCAATGATCCCCTTCCAGAATTCAGGTTGTAGTGTTAAGAGGCGGGGCTTGGGGACGCAATTCGGTCCTGAAAGTCATGAATGGGATGAGCATGTATGAAAGGGCAGGGGGCTGCCCAGGGCCCTCTGTTGCCCTTCGCCTCCTTTTCCACTTGAGGGTTGAGGGGAGGACCCCGCAACGAAGCCCCATTTTGGAAAGAGAACGGCTGACCCCGCCAGGCCTTCAATCCTGGATGTCCCTGAACCACACTCCGCAGTCTGCGGTGCTGCATTACAGCAGCACACGCTGAGAGAGACGGTCACACTCGCTGTTTCCTGTGCAATTAGAAATATTGCTGGTCCATGGACCGTATTTTGAGTAGCAAGGGCCTAAATGAACAACTCAGGACAGAGAGGCAGACATGTGTTTTCTGTCTGCTATTCTCCCCCAAACTGGTTGTAGAATGGACCAATCATTTGATCTTTCTGCTTTTAAAAACAATCTTATATTCATTGTTTTCATATATGCATTTATTCACATTCAATAATCAATAGCTTATCATCAAATAACAGCCAATGCTGATTTTTAGACTCTTTGTTTTATTTTAGTTACAAAGACAGTGTAGCAATTCTCTCCTCTCAGATTTGGTTTAGATGCCACCTCCGATGGAAAGCCTTCCTGTGCTCACAGGAGTGCCCTACATGGCCCACACTACGCCTTGTGTTCCCTCATCAGGGCACTGGTCATACTGCTCGAGGTCCCTGTCACCCCATCTGACGGTCTCACCTTGAGTTTACAGTAAGCACCTTTCCCCAAGATACTGTACTTTCATCTGCAGAAAAGCTGTCATTCTAAACATTCAAGTTTGTGATGTAGATGATGCTGATGGTGGCCTCGAAATTGCAGAGGGCACTTGGCTTTTGCAAGCATCTGTCTCCCAGGTGGAATGCCAGCTCTGCCACTGAGACTGTACCTGTTCTACTTTTATATCCCCAGGACCCAGCACAATACCAGGCATGGGGTAAGCACACAACAAAATATTTGTCAAAGGAATGAATGTTCATTGTAGAAAAAATTGAAAAGCAAACCTTTCCTAATGGTTTTTTGTTTGTTTGTTTGTTTGTGGTACCAGGCATGGAACTCAGGACCTTGCACTTGCAAGGCAGGCTCAGTGCCACTGAGCTAAATCCTCAGCCCTTTCTAATGTTTTGATGGGGTTTCTTCAATCCATAAACATAGTGTCATCTGTAGCTAAAAATGTACCATGTATGAAATTTTCCTCTCCTCCTTCCAGATGACAGCAGCCAGCATTTATTGACACTATGTTTGGAACGACCCATTGTAATCAAGCTCACTTCTCACCACAGTAAGCTCCTGGGAATTTATAGTCTAGAGACAGAGTTGAAGTCATGACTAACAAGGCACAGCTGTCACAGGGCTCCATACTCTGGGATTTATCTTGGCATCTTCAATAGGCAGTGAGGAGAGTAGCTGGTCCTAGCCCTGCCTCAGGGGCGAAGAGGACACACAGGGACCTGCCTGGATCTGGAGAATCTTTCCTGAGACCCTCGGACAGCCAGGACAGTTCTCCCCTCTGGAGCAATTCTTTTCTGCTTTCTTTCACGGGAAACAGTTTTCGTATTTCAAGCCTTCAAATCAATCCCAATTTTGTAAATACAAAATAGCAACTCCAAAGCCCCAAATCCAAAGCCCCAAAAAACCCAACAGCAAACAGAAAGCATGCATCAAACCCCATTAAAATGGACAAAATTACTGCATTTGTTGAGTTACTTTAACCCAACAGAGCATAGCCTCTCCATCAATTGCTCCATGGAAAATACAGCTGCTTCCTCATTCTCATTAATCCATGAACAGAGCAAAATTAGGATTCTGTTTTTCAATTAAAATTATGATAATTTATAAATAAGTCAATCATTAGTATGAAGGAAACCCAAAGAGAGACATGGACAAAAGAAATCAACTAAAGCAAAGAATTATGTTATACTTTCTGAAGAGGTGACTATCACCAGGAGGAAGGCATGAGAGTATGCATTTTATAAAGGAGCCAACCTCCAGGACACCAAGAAGAAAACTCGGTGAAATGCACGCTAAGTATATAACTGCAAAACAGCCCAAAAGGGAATCTCAATTGCTGTAGTTAACTACAAGGTGTGACGGCAAATAAACCTTTCAAAATGCAAAGAGTTTAGTAGCTGAGAGAGGATTGCTAAATAAAACTGAGTTGATGAGACAGGTCTATGTCCTCTCTGTGTAATTCTACCCACACTGTACCAAACACGCCATGTGTGATAGCAACCAAGAGATTCCCTACTCTTCCTCCTTTGATTCGCTTCCCTCCAAATTTCCTTTTCCTCATCTTCTCCATTCCAAGAAATCAGCTCCACCATCCACTCAGTGACTTCAGTGGAAAACTTAGGCATCGTCTTCATCTATTCCTTTCTCTCTTCCTTCATGTCTAATTAATCAATAAGTCTTGATACCTTGACCACTCAGATATACCCTGAACCCATCCTGTTCTCTTTATCTGTACTGGTACCTATCCAGTCCAAGTCATCTTTAACTTTCTGGGTGTTCTGGACAAACACAATTGTTTCTTGTTGATCTCCTTGTTTCTACTCTTATCCCTCCATTCTCCACATTGTAATAATCTTCATGAAGTGTAAATTAGATTACGCTGCTCACCTGCTTAGATTCCATCAACCTGAGGTCAGAGGCTATGAGAATATGGTTTTCCCTTAATGCTTGCTACTGGGTGCCACAAGGGTATATTCAGAGACAGCACCCATCACCATAGCTCCCTTGGGCAGTACCGAGCTTCCTCCTGACCCCAGCAAGACAGCATTCCCACTGGGAAGGAGGTCACAGTTCTAATTCTAGCTTTGCCAGAAAGGAGTAGAATGAGATGAGTTGAGGTCGCATTTCTCTTGAGCCAGGGAGACAGAAGTAGGAATGATTGGGGTGTGTGTGTGTGTGTGTGTGTGTGAGTCGCAGTAACATTTACTAAGAACCTAATCCGTGCCAAGGACATGGCTAAGCACTTTTCATGGATAATTTCATTTAATTCTCTCAGCACCTCAGTTATCTTCATTGTGCAGATAAGAAAACAGAGGCTTAAAGAAATTTAGTAGTTTTCCCAAGGTCATACAGCTACGGAAAAAAGTGGATCTAGCATTTGAAGCCATGCAAGAAGTCATGCTACACACTATCTGTTATGGACAGACTGTGACTTATACACTATGTTAGTTACTTTCCTCATTGCTGGGACAAAATACCAGATAGCCACAAGTTAAAGGAGGAAGGGTTTATTTTAGCTCACAGTTTGTAGAAGTTTCAGTTCATAGTTGGCCAGCTCAAAGGCAGGTTGGGATGGCAGAAGGGAAACAGTCCATGGCAGGGTAGGCAGGAAGCAACAAGCAGCAGCTTCCCTTTCCCTTTTATTCCATTCATGTACAAGCTTATTTGTTGGTGCCACTCATGCCCAGGTGGGCTTACCCATTATCCACATCCAGACTAATTTAGTTATTACACTCCCTTAATTCGTATTCATACACCCTAATCCAGCATCACATACCCATGATCCAGCCACCTCCCTAAAGCCCCACATACGAGCACAGGAGGCTTTGGTGGGAGGACATCTAAATACAAGTCATAACATTCTGTGTCTCTGATCAAAATTCTTTTCAAAGATTTGGAAAGTTCAGTTTCCTTCCAAAGTGGAGCCTCGTGTTTTATCTGCAAAGTTGAGATGCTACCTCTGCTTACACAAGCTCACAGGGAGGATCAATTAGAGGATGGTAAAGCTCCTTCTGCACCCTGAGTCTGCAGCTGTCCAGTGTTGTTATTAAGCAGCCTGAAAGTCTCATGAACAGAGTCCTCCTTTGTGTTCTAAGTAGATGGGCATTTCCATGGAGAGATTGGATTTGGGTTTTTCATGAGCCCAAGCCAATTTTGATGAGCTGTTTCTAGATAGCAGTAGGGTCAGGACTAGGCTTACTAAAAAGCTCAGTAATCAAGATTAATAGTATTTTAATGTAATCTTTTAAAGATTAAAATTCATGCAAAAAATCCATGGTGAGCATCATGGGAAAATTTAAACAAAGACAGGATTGCTGTTCCTGGTTTTTCCTTTTGCCTTTGGCTCCAGTGTGACTCAGCATGGCCAGAGTACCTGCCCATTCCCTGGAGGAATTCACCAAAGGTCAATGTTGTGGGTGTCTTTACAGTCTTCTTCTAAGGCATTCATTTCTTTTAGATTTGAATCAGGATCATAAGTACAAGTAGAGCAGTTAAAATAAAGTTTAGGGTTCTTTTCTATTCTTTTAAAAAATGAATACATTCAGGCCAATCGGCATATGATAGCTCTTCAAATTTTCATAATGAACAGCACCTCATGAAGAAAAAGAGCATTATGGGCACTGCAGGTAACAGTTCCCCAAGTGTGTGTCCTCTTCCGGTCATGAGCTCAGTGTAGTTCTCCTTGCTGGGTCTCTCCTGCAGTTGTGGTTTTTGTCTTGTGGAGGGACAAGCCTCTCTGAGCTTGTGAAAAAACTAGATTCTTGGTCCACGACATGCTTCCATTGTTGGCCCTTCTGCAAGCTCCTCTTTTCATTAATACATTATTTATTTATTTTAAACAAGGCCATAAGCGTGGAAAACAACACAGGATCAGCAGCCTCTCACACCTCTGTCCCCCTGCCCACACCGGAAGCCATGGCTGGGACTGCAGCTCTGGAGCTTGGACTCAGGCTGAGTCACTTGCCCAACTGCTGCCACCAGACAGCCAGGGATGTTGCCACTGTACGTTGTCTGGCTATTCTATCAGGGTCCCCCCTTGCTGTGCTTTGCCCTGGGGTAGAGGAGGCCCAGGGTCAGCCTAGGGCAGCAGGACCACAGCAAACCACGGCTAGATCTGTGCAGGTGGGGTTGGCACTGCTCAGAGAATCTTGGGATTCTGGCTGCTTGGCTCTCCTGGGATGACGGAGAGGACTTGTCCAGGGAACCTGGGATGGGGGAAGAAAGGGAAAGTTATCAGTGTTTCATCCAGAAGACAAGAATCACACCTTCAAGATTTTTTTTCAGCGAAAACATAAGGGTTGAAGCACCCAGAGGTGTTTGTTAGTGAGAAGTTAGCAAGAAGAGGACAGGCTGGTCCCACCACCATACTGAAAATGCCAATCTCTGCACAACATTTCTTGGTCTTAAACCGCCTGCATGTGGCCGGAGGAGCGTGTGCTCAGACTTGGCTGGATACTCTGGGACACTTACAGATCCTTTTACTCATTTTCGCCTCTGTAAGGTGGACAAAGAACATGCTCCTTGCATCACAGTGATGTTGTAAGGCTGAAACAGAAGGCAAGAGAAGACCCTTGGACACCAGCACCTGCTAACCATGCACTAGATAGCTCACTGTTTGTGTTCACATTGGTGATGCTATGATGAATCAGGAGGGACTTGAACTTCATCTGAGCAGAGAGAACCCTCTGTGATCTGGTTTCTGCCCACACCATGTGCTTTACCTCCTCCTCTCTCAGCCTTGTGCTCTGATAGAATGAGGAAAGCTAGCACTGCCTCCCAATGTGCACATTTGCAGGACTTAAGCTTGCAGGATTGGGTGGCTGCTGGCCATGCTGCCCCTTCTGCCCCCACAGACATCTGGCCTGAGCAGATGCAATGGGCTTCCTTTGCGTGCCATCTGCCTGCTGCCTTGAGTGGCAGCTGCCAACGGCCCAGTGTTGTTCTCTTTCCCGGAGCACTGCCCCGGCTCAGCCTCCCCAGGCTGTGTCTGGAGGGTTGTGTCCTCCCACCACTGTCCAGGTGCTCAGCACCCCAGATGCTGTGGGATCGCCAGGGCTCAGCCTCCTGCCCCCAGGAGGGATGCCTACTGTGGGACCCGCTCACTCTCCAGAGCTCCTGATGGGAGCGGCTGATGTTAGACTTCAGGCCACCCACACCTTTGCTCCTCCCTTGCTCTTCCCAGCTTTCCTCAGTCCCATGAGGTCTGGTCTACGGTCACTCCCTTGATCGGTCACATGCCCGAGTGCCACACCTTGGGACGTCCTCCTAGGGAATCTGGGCTCAGAGACTCTGTTCCTTCAAGGTTCAGCTCTGCCGCTGTCTCTTAAAGAGGTCACAGCCAAGGTGGAGCCAAGGGCCTCTCTCTGAGCCTTCTCGTCTTCTCAGACACATTTCTGTCTTGGCACTCGCTGCTGTGTGGAAATGACCCGTGAATATGCCTTCTCCCCAACACCAGACCCCGAGAGGCTCCGAGGCCATGGTTTCCTGTGTTTTCTCTCTGTATCTTTGGCCCCTGGATGGGTGCTTGTCACATTACAGGGATTTAAAGGGAGATTCGAATAGAGACTTAATTTAGATTTGAGAATCACTTAACTTTTTCTGGAAGGACTAGCATTTTAAAAAGGTGAACTTTGCCAAGAAGACAGGCACCATCTGGCCCAGTGCTCATACTGTCTTACTCTTCCTCTCCAGGGCTGAGAAATATTTATCAAAAGGCTAGTATGGCGGTGACATGTGGCTAATGGAAATATGGCTTTGGGCTGTCTGTTCTCCCGTGGTTGAGTATGAGCAATCTGTTCAAAAATTAGAGTTAGAGACAGATGCATATGAAAGAAAGGACAGTCATTAAAACATAAAGTTTTTTTTTCCTTACGAAAAAAATCCTGAGGAAGAAAGTCCAGGACTAATATGATGGTGTCATCATCCTCAAAGACCCAGCACCAGTTTTCTTTCTATTCTAGCAGAGTAGCGTATGATTCTTCTACCTGTGGTTTGGATCTAAACTGTGCCTGTGGAGCCTCAAGTACTCGTAGGTAGGGCTTGCAATTGGGTTATGGGAATGCTATCGGGAGGTGGGGCCTGGCCAGAGGTGAGTCACTGGGGGCATGGCCTGGAAGGTGCATCTCCCTCCCCTGCTCCTCCCTTCTCGCTGTTTCCTGGCTCCCAGGATGTGAGCAGCTCTCCTCCACCCAGGCCATTCCCACTAACATCTGATTGGCCAGGGGTTAGTCACATGGGGAGATGGGGAGAGCAACTACTGGGAATTGCGTCCTGTCCCCAAAGGGGAGGTGGACATCTGGAAGGTGGTTAGCAGTTTCTGCCCTGCCTTCCATTCCAGGGCTTCCGGGAGAATTTCACTTCTACATTCTGCCTCGTGATCTTCACAAGCTGTCTCTCCCAGGATGTTCTCTGGTTTAGTCTGAGTTGCACCTGTTAGTCTGCCTCTCGTGATGAAACTCCCTTGCCTAAATACGTGTCTGTATTTTTGTCTTCATAGCAGAACATTTGTTCCCAGTTAGACATATCGCATAGATAAGAAGGTGTTTGATAAATGCAAAAAGGACCAAGGGTTTAACCAGGCAACTCTTTTGCAATGAATGTCCATGGAGAGTTTGCCTCTTGGGAGTGTCGTCCACTGGCAGCTGAGCCAATCACACTCCTGCCATACTCTTGGGAAGAGGAAGGAGCACACGAAGGAATCATGGCACCTTCTGAGACACTGGAAGCAAAGAATGCTGTTCCATTGAGAGCAAGGGATGCTGGGAGCTGAGCAATGACTCTGATTCTACTGTCAGTTGTGGAAGTTGGGAAGTCATGCCAAGAGTTACCACGACTCTGGCCTTCATATCCTCCATGGTCTGGCTCCGACTCCTTTCATGTGCTCCATCTTCATGACTTGCTGTCCATCTGTGCACCTTGCTCTCTCGCTTCCGTGCCTCTGCCTGTCTTCTCCAGGAGCTCAGCCTGTTGATCCTCTTTCTACAAGTCCAGACTTCACCCCAGAGCTTCACAGCAGAGCTGCGTGAGTTCACAGTCTGCATGGCTGCTGTTTCAGGAGCAGACAGGCCTCCCCACCACTGGCTGGACTTGACCTCTGACCTCGGTGCTCCCAAACTTCCCTTTAGAATCACAGAGGTCAAGCAGAAGCCAGAGCCATCTCCATATTTTGAGGCACCTGGAATATTCAAAATAAAGAAAGCCCCAAAGATGGTAGAATTCAGTGTTTACATAGGTTCATACTGGATGGTGCTGCCTTGGGCAAACTCAGTCAGAAGTAATGTCAAAAATCTAGACCTGAAGCTTTCTACCACAATCAGGTTTGGGCCACAGAACTCTCTTGTTTATCCTGTAAGAAGATCTCCTTTGCTTCCTTTGGTTTGGATCCTGTGAGAAGGTCTTTCTGAATCGACTGCTCAGCACACACTTTGGCAGCACATCAAACCTCCCCAGCCTGTGTCTCTGACCAGACATTTACCCCCAGCCAAGCAAGACTTCCTGTCCAGCCATTCTTTAGAGTCTCCATAAATCTCTATTTTGAAAGCTAGTTGTAGAGCAATGTTTCTTGAGTACTTTCTATGTGCCAGGCATTATACCAAGACTTTCACCTTAATTCTCTCATTTAATCCCTTCAATTGCCCCTAAGAGTTAGAGGATATTGGCCCCAATTCACAGATGAGAAAAGCCGGGGCCCAGAAGCATAGGTTAACTTGCTCCCACGTCTCAGAAGGTTGACCAGTGCTAGAGCCTGGGTTGGAACTAGGCATCCTGGCTCTAGAGCTCATGTTTTTGACCGCCTCCCCTCAGACTCATTTTGGAGTGTGTATTAGTTAGAGTTCACTAGAGGTACAGAATCAATATAAAATACACCTAGAATTATACCAGGAATTTGTTAGGTAGGCTTACAGGATCAGAAGGGTGGGGGTTCCAGTGGCCTACGGTGGAATTGGAGGTGGAAGAATCCCAAACGGTGATCTGCCCACTGCAGAGCTGGGCATGGGGAAAGTTGCAGGAAAGGTCGAAGGCTACAAAGTTTGCAGCAGTCACTGGTGTGAATCTGTGTCAGAAAGTCTGTTGGAAGGCTGAACGAAATAAGACCAACATCCGAAGGCAAAAGACTTCCTTCTTTTTTCCCTTTTTATTCTGTCCGGGATACAGCCCTATTGGTTGGCACCACCCACATCTGGGGCGGGTCTTCCCACCTTAGTTTGTGGCCTACATGTCAGTCATCCACAGGCACACCCAGAGCCTTGCTAACGCACTAAGTGGTTCTTACTCAAGTTCTGTCGACACATCACAGTGACTGATCACAGAGAGAAACCTGCCCCTCAGAGCCCCATCCCCCATAGCTAGCTCTGGCATCTGCTGCCTGGCATCTTCCTTTGGCTATTTCAGCTAGAAGCTCATTCCTCCCCTCACTTATAATCCTGAGAACTTTCTCTAAATCTCCTACTCCATCCTCCCATTTCCTTTAGTTATTTGTGACTATTCCAGCAAATAGGGAACTTGTCCAATAGAACTTCTGCTCCCCCTTAGAAAAGCACAATGTCTTGATTAGATATAGATATAGATTGTAGACACAGAATTTCTGTTGAATGAAGAAGATTTGCCTGTCAGGTCAGGGGCCAGATCTTCAATTCTGTGTGTGTCTTGCTCTGTGTGGTATAGTGAGAGCCTGCTAAGTTGGGAGGCCTCCTGAGGATGAGGATGGTCCTTTGGATTTTACTGTCTTTGATGTGTAAAAACCTCTGCAGTGTTTTTTTTTGTGGCAGAGGTCTTAAATTTCTAAATACAGAAGCTAAAAAATTTTCCTTTCCTAAGACAGGAAATACCTTATGGAAGGAAGACAACAGCCTGCCAAACCTTAAAAAGTTTCTCAGGAAAGGTCCCATCAGGATGCTCAGGAGTCTGTCCAAGCCCAAGTGTCCTAGGTGAAACTAATTTCCCAAAGAGGTTTTTCTACGGAATCTCACTGTGCCAAAGTGCCAAGTTCCCCCAGGGTGTGTGTCTGTGTGTGTGTGTGTGTGTGTGTGTGTGTGTGTACTTTAAAGAAACCAAGCTATCACATCCTGATGAAGAAACTACTTAAAATCCCCAGAGAGTGGCTAATACCAACACCAAGGGACTCCAGGCTTGCAGGGACAAGCTGGAGAGAGGGTGAGTGCCCTGGCTGCTGATAAAGTGGGGCGTAGTTGCCTCAGGACCAGACTGTCTGCACTTCCCGTTAGGACTCTCAGCCAATTGGGCGCTTCCCTTGCCTCGCCAACCCTCCATTGTCCCTCACTGCCCGAGGTGCCTGACTTTCTTACCTCCCACCCAAGACCTTTCTGACCCCCTCCCCTGCCTGTGGACATGGGGTCTTCCTGTCTCAGCTTCCTCAGGGCCTGGCCTCAAGTCCTGCTAACCCGCTAGCATGATAATGGGACCCACGCGTTTCTCCCCACCCCAGGTAACACGTGTGTTGTCTTCTTTTCCTTCAGACACGGACAAGCAGGGAGGCTGTAGAAGCAGAGCCAGAGCTCTTAGATAACATCAGAGTCACTGTGGTTCAGCCTTCTTGATATTGTTTTTGTTTTACAAAGAGCAAAGAGCCAGCCAACCAACCAACAAAACAGAAACTGCTTTGCAAGTTCAAGTCCACCTTGTGGCTCACTGGGGCTCTGAAGGTATTCTCTCCCGGGCTGAAAGTTACATAACAAGGCTTTTTCCAGTGTGCGTGTTGTGTAGCATGTGTGTTGGGGGGGGGGTGGCTGGTCTGCGTAAATACGAAAATTTGTTAAGAATATTGTCTCACCACCTCCAGCAAAACACATAAGGCGCCCATTTCTCTCCATCTCCTTGGCATGAGGCTCTTCCTTACTGACATCGTCTGACAGAGGAAATGAAAGGACCACAGTGCCCCAAACCCTCATCCAGCCCCTGGCCCCTCCTGCTTGAGAGTCCAGCTCTGTCTATGCCAGGGGTAAGAGTCCAACTCCAGTTGTTTCCAGCCGCATATTGAGCCCCTCCTCTGTAGCTTCCTTCTAACTGGACAGTGGGAGTCAGAAATTTCCTTCTGCTCATTTTCCCAGAGCCATCTTTGCCCTCTCCTCCTCTTCTTCCCCCTTTTGACTTCTGAGATGTGGGACGCCCATTAAGAGAATGATCTCATTTCCTCAGTTGCTGGGAGGAAGGAGGAAGAGCCCATCCCAAGGAAGAGAGCTATCTCTGCTTCGACCTGCTTTGGCCACCCCAGTGCTGACCATAGTGATCTGTATGAAGATTCCTCCTCCCCCTTCATGGAGAGGCTTGATTGTCCCTTAGAGCTTGACAGAAGCAAGGTGAACACTCCACAAGTCTCCTTTCCCTGCCCATAGCAGACATCACTAATCGATTGTGATTTTCCACTGAGCCTGGAAGAGGGCTGCCTCCCAGCAGGCTGATTAATAATCTGTTTGACTTGCTCTGCAGAACATCACAACTGCTGTTCCTTTGTTCCCAATGTGTCTGTCATCCATGCAGGAGGGTGGGATGGGTGAGTAGGGGAAGCTCTTCCATTGCCCACAGCTCACCAGGCAGAGTCTGAGATGGAGGAAAACAAAGCTGATTCTTCTCATTCATGTGAACTTAGCTTCAAGGCAGAGACCTGGCCTGGCTCTTCTGCTCTGCACAGGAATGTGCATCTCCCCTTATCTCTCTGCTGAATCAGAAACAGCACAGGAACCCACAAACCCTGGAGGTGGAGCAGATGCGCTCCCTGGGCAGGGACCAGCCAGGCAGGACGGAGGCTTCGGCGTTTGTGGGAGAGGAAGAGTGTTAAGAAGCCGGGATGCAGCCTGGTCTCTGGCAGCCTGGCAGGCACAGTGATCCCGCAGAGCAGCACATATTCTCCTTGTCTGCCGCTGGTACTTAGACATCGCTGGAATGTCCTGGCAGGATCGTCCGTCCAATCCATTCAACATTGAGTTTTGTGTCTTTGGTGGGGAATCTTGGCTGGGTCCCCAGGCTGTGCTGTCCAGTGGTCTCCGCTGCCCTCCTGCTGTGTTAGTTGTCTCTCCGGGGGAGTCTGGACCCAGTGCTCCTTCTTGAGCTAGTTCAAGTGATCGGGGGCTGTGGGAGGGTGGCTGCGTCCACACCGTGCGCCGGAGATGCCCAGCTGTGGTTATGGAAAGCAGCAGCCTCACAGCAGGGCAGATACAACCAACATCAAAAGCTCAGCTCTAAACCAGGATCTCCCCACTTCTCCCAGAGTGCCAGGAAATGGGTAAAAATGTCTAGAGCAGAGCAGAGCAGAGCAGAAGAAAAGTCGTCCAGCCAGAAAAGAAGAGCAGAGCTGGGTGTGGCCGTGCAAGCCTGGATCCCAGCATATTGAGGCTGAGGCAGGAAGACCACAAGTTGGAGGTCCTCCTCACTAGGAAATGTGTCAGGATAACTATGACGTGACAGGGAAGCATTACGGGGGGATGGAAGAGCTGGATTCACATCCTGACTCACTAGACTTAGCACGTGGGGTCAGTGAGTGGCCTCACTTCATTTAGGCTCAGTTTTCGCTAACTGTGGTAACAAAGTATTGTAAGGGCTTGTTGTGCGGCTGTTTACTATGTTGGGATATTTTTTGTTGGGGGGGGGGCGGATAGAGTCTCAAATGTAGGACAGAGTCCTACATTTTTGGAGGGACAGAATCCCACTCTGTAGCCCAGGCTGGCTTGGGACTCACAGCAATCCTCCTGCCTCAGCCTTCCAACTGCTGGGATCACAAGTACCACCACGTCTGCCTCCCCTATGCTGGAAACTTTGCAGATATTATTTTGTCTTAATTCTCAATCTAGTCCTGTGAGTTAGATGTTACTAGTACAGGACTTATAGAGACTTACCAAACAAGGCGGAGGCCACATTGCTGGTAAACAGTAGGACGTAACACTCAGGCTGTGTGACGTTGGGCCCGAGCTCTTTCCAGGACATTGGTACTTCCTCAGGAGCCTGTTCTGAAGATTATGTCGGCTACTGTGTAAAAGCAGAAGGGAGCAGGATTGGTACCTGCCAAGGAGCTTCCTGGATATAGTGTGATGATTTGTCAACCATCATGCTTTGTGACTCTAGGCTAACCCTTCCTAAATGATGACATCACTCTTCTACGGGAACTCAGAAGGGACAAAATATCTAGCAGTGGTTCTTAATGTTGCTTGTCACACTCAGCAGTGACCTCAGTAGAGAAATATTTACACAGAGCCATAATAAGATATGCATCGGTGTCTGCTGTGATTGGAGTTTGTTTCCCGGCATCCGGGAAAGCTGGGTGCCCTGTAAGTGTTCATAGAAAGATTGTGAGGTGTCAGGATGACGCAACTCTGTTGCAGTTCCTGTATGATTTCATATGAACTTCCATGGAAAATTAATAGTGTGATTAATCAAAATGTCCTGTAATATTTTTATAGCATGCTTTCATAGGAAAAATTTCCTTGATGGTCCTTGTGTTCGTCTTTTCTGCCACTCTTTTCAGTCTCTATATTGTTGCTCTCTCTGTGGCTTTCGAAACTGCTGGCCTTCTCCCTGCCATCACTCCGTGCTGGATACAGCTCTGCTTTCATTTGCTGCCCTCAGTTCTGGCTGAGGTCTCAGTCTGGCTGGTCCTCCAATCTCTGCCCAGCCCTTAAAAGATACAGGTACTGTGTTCGAGGCAAAGCACCATCCATTCATTCAACACGGATTTCCTGAGCATCTACTCTATTAGTGGTTGCAAGAGAACACACTTGACACAGGACACATTCATTTAAGAGATCATCTTACAGTTTTTACCTACAAAGTCAAATGCAGAAGAATGCAAGAGATCTGTGCACGCACTAGAGACCCTCAGAATCCCGCTGAGGGCCGGAGCCCCCTGTGATGTCCCCTGTACATTCTCCCAGGAGGCCGAGAATCTGCTGTGGAAGCCTGCAGGGTCTGCTCCAGAAAGCCCGAGGCTGGAGCTAGAGGCTGAGCATCTGTCAGAGGCTGAGGGGTCTGCACTGGAGCCAGGAAGCGATGCTCAAGATGAAAGTGAAGACCAGGGGTCACTCAAAGAGAGCAGTAGCTGTCCCCAGCGACAAGCTCAACAGCCGAGTTTGTATCAGGAAAACCAGCTGCAACAAAGCTTCTCTGGGAAAATCAGCAGCAAGAAATCCTCTCCTCTGGTCTCCTTTTATGCCGTTCCAACAATCCTCAGGTGGGTCTTCCAGGCCCAGAACCTCGATGACTCAGTCCAATTGGGCCTTCCCACTCCAGTCGACCGTTAATTAATCCGCCACACCTGCTATGTGCCAGGCACTGTGCAGGGTGCTGGAAACCCAGGAGTAGACAGAGCGGCCTGCCTGCCCCTGTGGGGCCTCTGTCTAAAAGGGGGAGGGACCGATATGAAGAAGGAAGGCAGAATACAGTGGGAGGACAGTGGCACAGGATAGGAAGAAAACACTGAGGATGGGGCTGGCTTGGCAGAGAAAATGGTCCTGGAAGTTCTCACTAGCAAGGAACTCAGGCGGAGCCTTGGGACCACGAGGATGAGCTCCATGCAGCACTCCTGGTGGAGGACACTGCAGGGGTGCAGCGCCCAGGAGGCGCCTGGCCGAGGTGTTTGAGGCTGACCAGGGAGGAGGGTGGTGAGTAGCTAGGGGCTGAGGGTGGGGCTCTCAGGAAGCTGCACCACCTCCAGGACCTGGCCCTCAGCCATGCAGGGTGCGGAGCCAGGGCTCCTGGGCAGCTGGCGCTCTTCAAGGCCCACTGCTGTAGTGCAGGGCAGACTTCGGCGGCCTAGGAGGACGTGGATGGAGCGGGTGGAAGGCGTGGTTGCCGCCTCACGGTGCCCTGACCGAGGGGGGACGTGATGACCTGACGGGGGTGGCAGCTCGAGCAGGGCCGTGACAGGTGAGCCTGCCTGGGTGTCACATCCCGAGTTCCAGTCCAGGCGCGGCTGCGGGGGGCAGGTGTGCACACGCAGGCTCTCAGACATTCACTCAAAAGATTTCAACCAAGCCAACCAATTTCCAAGTGGAACAGCTCGGTTCCCTGCTCCTTGGCGAATCTGTCTTTCTCGGAACGAAATGAAGAGATGAGGGTGTGGCCTTGTTTCTGTTCGGCTTGCAGGTGGCTCAGGCGCCTTCTCCTCCCTCACTTCCGGGGGTGCGGACCCCTCCTCGTTTTGAAAGCCCAGGTGTGGGTCTAGGCCTGGTGTCACCTCGGGTCTGAATCAGAAGGAACCCATGCTACTTTTCAGGTCTCAGGGGTGGCGGATCTTTGTTCTAGATGGTGGTTTTGAGTGCCCTGTTGTACAGAAGTAGGTCTCATTGAGTGAGTTCTACTTTTTTAAAGCAACTTTATTGAGATCTATTTTGCATATAATAAAATTCATTTGTTAAACGTGTATATTTCAGCGATTTTTAATATATTCATAGTTGTGCACCCAGTATCACTATTTAATTTTAGAAAAATTTTAGCACCTCAAGAAGAAACCCTGTACCCACTTTACCCCTGTAACCCTGGCAACCGCTGATCTATCTTCTCCCTAGAGTTTCCCAGATGTGGACATGCCATATGGACCCAATGTCTGGCTTAGTTCATTTTCAGGAATCGTCCGTGTGGTCCCATGTGCCAGCACTTCTTTCCTTTATGTGCTGAAATAATGTTCCATTCTATAGCTATACCACATTTTATTCACCCCATCCACTGGAGACCCTGGGGCCTTGCTATATTCCAGCCATTATGAATAGTGCTCTTCTGATAATTTGCCAACATGGTTTTGAGTGAATACACATCTTCCTCTGTCCTGTGTGTGCACCTAGGGGTGGAATTGCTAGGTTGCTTTGAGGAACTGCCATCTGATTTCCACAGCAGCCGCACAATTTCATGCTCCAAACAGCTACACAGGAGGGTTTCAAAGTCTCTACATTCTTACCAATACTTGCTTTCGTCTATCTTTTTTTTTTTTGGTACCAGGGATCGAACTTGGGACCTTGTGCTTGTGAGGCAGGCGGTGGAGCCACTGAGCTAAATCCCTGGCCCTCGTCTATCTTTTTTATTATGACTGTCTTAGCAGTCAAATGATATCTTGTGGTTTGGGTTTACATTCCCCTAATGAACAAGGATGTTGAGCATATTTTCATGCACTTATTGGCCACTTGTATTTGTACATCTTCTTAGAAGAAATGCCATTCATATCCTTTTCTCTATCTTAATT
This sequence comes from Heterocephalus glaber, assembly GCF_053883595.1. NCBI lineage: Eukaryota > Metazoa > Chordata > Mammalia > Rodentia > Bathyergidae > Heterocephalus > Heterocephalus glaber. The sequence continues at coordinate 21,823,813 of NW_028258357.1, forward strand.
GGGTTGTCATTTTATTGTCGAGTTGTAACAGTGATATATATATTTATATTTCCTGGATCTTAATCCCTTATCTTTATTTGCAAATACTTTCTTCTATTCTCTGGGTTGATTTTATGTTTTATTCTCCTAATTCAATTCCATATTTGATATTTCTAGGTTCTGGAATACCATCTATGTCCTGGAACTTCTGAAACATATCAAGTCATAGGACACTGGAGAAGAGAACAAATATTTATTATGCATCTTTCACGATTTATCCATTTTAATCTTCACCTTAGGTCGATTGTATATATTATTGGTCCCATTGTACAGTAATAAAACTGAAGCTCAGAAACAAGCAAGCACCTAGGCCAAAGCCCATCACCCAGTGAGAATGGAAAAGGTGGTTTGGCCCCAGCCCTGGGATTCTGAAATCCATGCTTTCTTCCTATACCTCATGGGCCTCTCTTTATCACAGTGAGCTGACACTGGATGCATCAGACTTATAAGAATAAAACGCTGATATCAAAGAAACAGTGGGGGCCTGACCTGACAGACCAGTCGCCCAAGGTCAGCTCCGTGGTAATGAATAGGGATTGTATGGCCCCGGGGCCTGGCCTGGGAACAGGGCTCTCCGAGGCCGAGGGACTTTGTGGCCATTGTGTTTGCTCTTCCTCTGTGCCCTGTGGGGACAGCCCCACGGAGCAGGGCTCCTCCTGGAACCTCAGCCTGGGCGCAGGGACCGCTGTGCACGAAGGAGCCTCGATTTCCTCCTGAGACTGACAGATACGGCTGGAAGGAGAAGGGCCTTGGGCACTGTCCTGGGAGAATGCTGGCTGTGGGGGCCAGGGGCGCCTGCTGTAAACAGCACAGGGATCAAAGAGGATCTCAGGGTTGCAGCTGGAAATGAAGCCCTGTATTTCAGCCCACAGTCTCCCCTTCCCACTTGTTATTCATGGAAAAATAACCAGATTTGGGCATGAGGGAGGCATAAAGAAACAGATATTCCGAGCAGGCTTTCCTGGAACTCCCAGGGAGGTTGGGAATGGCCGGGTAGGGTTGAGGACTCAGCAGCCAGTTTTCCTTCCGGCCTGAGTCGCCCTTTCCGGTTTCCAGACGCCTTTGGAATCACAGAGGTCAGCTGGACAGAGGACGTGGCCCGGCCAGTGCTGTGCTCCCAGTGGTGGCTTCTGAGGAAGGGTTAGAGAGACTTGGAGGCTCTGGATACTCGCCGGGTCTCTCCCGCTCTGATGCCCTCAGGATGCATAGGTCTGTGAGGGTGCTAGAGCTAAATGCCAAGGCCGGGAGAGAGGAGGGATTGCCTAAGGTTTGGGTCGCGGCTCCTGTTGCAGTAAGAGACTCGAATCCCGGTGCTTTCAGCACACAGTTCCTACCGATGGGCCAGCCCAGGTGCTGGGTCGGAGCTCCAGATCCCTTAGTCTGAAGTCACAGCCCACATTCACGAGCTCGCTGAGCAGGGAGGGGACCAGTGAGTGGATCGACTGCTACTGGAATGGAATGGGAAGGAGGCTGAGTGGTCTATTCCTTTAGGAGGCAGATCCAAGTCAAATCAACTCAGGAGAAACTGATTGTAATTTAAACAGCTATCCCAATGCATTTTCTAAACTCCATGCTGTTTTACTGGGGGGAAATCTAGGAATCATAATATTCTCTCTTCTCTCTGTCTCTGTCTCTGTCTCTCTCTCTCCCGTACTGGGGGTTAACCCTCGGGTCTTTGCACTGAGCTACATCCCCAGCTCTTTTTATTTTTAGGGTTTTAAATTTTGAGGCAGAGCCTTGCTAAGTCCCCAAGTTGCCTAGTCTGGGCTTGAACTCGCGGTCCTCCTGTCTCACGCTTGCGGGCTGTGCCAGGACCGCAAAGCCCCAATCTCTCTCTTCCCACGCCCGATGTCGGGTGTGTTTGCTGAGAGTCCAAGGGACGCTGAGCTCAGGAAGCCCACAGCATCTGTGTCGCACTGGGAACCAGGCTGTTCTGGGCCCAGAGGGAGCTAAACCTGGCCCCCGGGATCACATAGTCCTACCTGAGCGGCCCCAAAGGGCACCTGGGGAAGAGAATACAAACTCAAGCAGATGGCTTCACCTCCAAACAGTGGTTTCCAAAACTGCCTCCTGTTGGCAGCGGAAGCGTCTCCCCTCCAATAACACACAAGAGACATCAACATCTACAAAGAGCACATTAGAAAATGACTTTGAGGATACACTTTGGACTCAGAAGCTGCTTCTGTTTTGTCGCCCAGATGTGTGTCAGTAGACAGCTTGTCTAACTCTGTCACAGCCGGAGTGTCCTTGCAGTGGTCCACGTGTGATGTGTTGGGGATCAGGGTCTTGCTGGGGAGGGCAGCTAGCTCTCGTTCACAGGGCCCCAGAGGCAGGCCTCAGGGGACTACTGCAGTCTTCCATCTGTCTTTGGCGGTGTGAATGCTGAGACCGGATGGAAAGTTGGCAGGAGAGACTTTCAGGAGGCAACTCACAAATGGCACTTGGGGGACTCACAGATCAATCGGTGTCACTCAGGAGTGTGCACAGAGGCCCGGGAGGGGGTGGAGCCAGAGTGGTTACCGGGATCTGACCCAGCCCAGATGCCCAGGTCTGTGGTCCAGAGCTGGGGTTGGCAAACTACGATCTGTTGTTGGGAATGGTGATGCCCCCTGTAACTCCAGCACTCTAGGAGGCTGAGGCAGAAGGATTGCAAATTTGAGCCCAGCCTGGGCAACTTAGTGACTTAGCAAAGCCCTGTCTCAAAGTAAAAATAAAAAAGGAAGATTGGAGGTGTAGCTCTGTGAAGGCATGGGATTCAATCCCCTATACTGCAAACGGAATAAAACAGAAACAAAAAACCACAAAAGCTGTGATCTGTGAGTGAAATGTGGCCTCATACTTGTGTCTGCATGGCCCGTGATCCATGAATGGTTTTTATAGCTTTATATAGCCGGAACAAAAGTAAAAAGAAGAATACTCTTCCACAACATGTGAAAATTATAGGAAATTCAAATGTCAGTGTCCATAAGTAAAACTTTATTGGAGCACAGCCACACCCGTTCATTTTGTTACATGTTGTCACATTTTGTCACATTTTGTCCCGGACAGCAGTGGTCCTGAGGGTTGGAACAGAGACCCTAAGGATTGTCATCCATGACATTTCTCTCTGACTCGTCACAGAAAAAGTCCAGAGTCGTGACACTTTTTCATCCCCAAACTGGGGATGGGAGCCAGGGCCTTTCCGTTGAGCTACATACGTCCCCAGGCCTTTTATAAATTTTTATTTTGAGACAGTGCCTTGGAAGGTGGTAAGTTACCAGGTTAGGCTCGAGCTCGGATCTGCCTGCCTCAGCCTCCCACAGAGCTTGGATTACAGGTGTGTGTCCCCCACACTGGTCTCCAGAATAGCGATTCTTGAAATGGAATCCACATTCACATCTTCCCGAGATCTTACTAAAGGGCAGATCCTGATATAGAGGGTCTGGGGAGAGGACCTGAAATTTGCATATGGGACCAGGCCCACTTCTTGCTCCCCTAGTGTGGGTTTCCACCTGATCCTCCCCACGTGGCCCCTCGGTCCAGCTTTGGGCCTGGTGTCCCCTCCCTGGCCGCTGAGTCCCAGCGCGTGCCCCTGACTGTAGCACCTTGCGATGCGGTGGCCAGGTCACTGCCTGCTGCCCGGTTCCTGAGCTTCTCCATCACTGCCCGCTGGTGCTGCCCCACAGGAGCAGGGACGCGTCCCACTTGTCCTTTTCCTCAAAGGGACAAGGACAGGGCTGTGTGTTCTTTCCTGACCTAGGGAGAGAAAGGAAGAAAGAGAAAAAGAAAAGAGAAAAAAGAAGAAAAAAGAGATGGAAGGAGAAAATGTCAAACAATAAAGTAGAGCTTTTCTGAGTTAGAAAACACTTTACAGGTTAGTGCATTTGGTCCCCTGTGCGTGGGCAGGGTCGTGGTCCCGAACTGCAAAATCTTAAGTAACAAGACTGAAGTATATCACACAAGCTTGTTTTTTCTTTTTCATGTTTTGCAGTTGGGAAACAGATGTAGAGAGGGAATGGCTCGACTCGGGTGACGCAGATCTCAGACCCTGGAGCTGCGGGGAGGGAGGGACCTGGCCTGGTTGCTGTGTCAGCTCAGCTCCGGACGCCTTTGCCTGTTTAATAAACTGTGTTAATTTTACTAGGGCTGCTCTCGGCCCCGCAGGGCAGCCGTGGTTTAGGTAATGTGTTGGAAAAATGTGCTAATTGCAGGCTCTAATTTTCTCCCACCTTAAAATAAATACTTAGCACTTTAGTACTTGGAGAGAGAGTTGGATTAGTGGACCTGGTGGAGCCACAGCAGCTGGAGGGGCTGGGGTGGGAGCAGAGTGGGCCCCGACAGGAAAACAGAAGTTCGGGGAAGGACTGTGGTCGGGCAGTGGGAGGGGCCGTGGTGGGAGCAGGGCGGGGCCAGGGAAGGGGTGTTTGCCTCATTGCTCCCCAGCCCAGCCCGCTCCGCCTGTCCCTGGAGTAACTGTGCAACCTTTGAGTCTCGCGACCTTATTCCTTGCCCACTTGCAGTTGCCAGGCATCAGCAGGTCCTGGGAATTGTCACATTGCCTCTGAGGGCACGCAGTCCGCCCTAGGTTCGCCCTGGGAGGGCTTTCGGGGCCACCCGTGAAAGAGGTCGCCCCTCTGACTGGTGAAACCCAGCGCGAGGGCCCTGGACCGGGGGGGGGGGGGGGGGGGTGCGCTCGGGCGGCAGCCGGTCCCTGCCATCTGCGTCTCCGGTCTGCTTTCAGGATAAGAAGGGGAAACGGCCAAATCGTGTCACACAGGAGGCTTGGAGCGCCGCGGAGCTGAGGGTCACTCCCAGGGAGATAGTCCACTCTTCCCTTTCCCATGGCTTCCTCACCCATTCTCAGCGAGCCTCGGTTTTGAGGGAGGTCGCTCCTCACACGGGTGCTCACAGGCTCCCGGCCTGGAGCCAAGAGCGTCCCGGGCCTCGGCCTCTCAGAGCCCAGGGCCCGATGTCTCGGAGGCAGGAGCCCTCCTGAGCCCGCACCTGTGCGCGGCGTGACCCCACTGTGGACCACGGGAACCCTGGAGGGGAAGGCAGGGCCGGAAGGGACTCGCAGGAGCTGGGGACGGGTGAGGGATGACTTCCGGCTGGGACAGGGCCCGAGGGTCGCTGAGAGAGTGACTTCCGGCTGGGCCTTGGAAGGGGCGAGGGAGCTTGGAGTCAGCCCTGCAGGGCCACGCAGAGGCGGGCACTGTGGGGGCAGCCAGCGTGGCGGGGCAGACTGTCGGCGGAGGAGAGCATCCTTCGCAGCCCACTTCCCCACGCCTGCGTGCACCGCCCTCCCTGCTGGGGATGGGAGCCGGAGGAAGGCGCGCAGGACCCGGGGGACACACTGCACACAGCCACAGCAAGGACAGGGGCTCTGCAGGTCCGCTGCCTGCTGCACCTGCTTTCCCTGCCGTCAGAGCCGCAGAGGCCCTGCAGGGCTTCCTCTCCTGGGAGGGCCCTGGAGCAGGGCTTGGGGGTGGGGGGCAGTGAGAGGGCCTAGCTTGAAATCTGGGCTTCACCTGTAACTCCCGGTGCAGTCCTCAGCTCTCCTGGTCATCTGGTCTACAAGACTGGGCCACAGATGCATCCGGGTGGCTGTGTTGTCCGTGGTGGGGCTGCTGGGCCACGGGAGAGCGGCAGAGGGCGGGGTGACCAAGGACCCAGGCTCGGGGAAGCCTGCAGGGCGCAGAGCCAGGCTGCCCTGCGGCCGGAGCTTGGGTAGAGATTTCTCACGCAGACCCTGCCTCCCTCCCTCTCCCCTGCAGGCCTGGGCGTGGGGAGGGGTTTCCAGTGGGTCCCGGTCGTCCTGGGAGGGGTCTCTGGCAGGGTGACTGTGACCGAGGCCAGCCTGATGGCAGAGGAGGGCGCGTCCTTTCTCTCGTGTCCCTCACGCATGTGGCTTCCCTGTGGGGGCTGGGACGGCTCAGACCCGAGTCAGCTGTGCTTATTAGAGAGCCTCGGTCCTCCCCTTCGAAGACAGGAAGCTCATTAGCAGCAGGCACCCACAATCAGCCCTTAGCCCAGGGTTTAAAATGTCCCCTGAGAGAAAGGGTATTGTTTAAGAGGGGCACAGTCAGGGTGTAGCCTGGCTCAGTAGCTGAGCTGCCAAATCTGTCAGGGCCCCCGGCAGCCCACATTCCAAGGACTGCGAGGTTCCCATGAGATAAAGGCTGGGCCTCTAGGTCTGCATCTCCCAGCTAGAAGTACAAGGGAACGTGGGGACAAAGTACAATGGGGTGATGGCCACAGTGGCCTGGGGTCAGATGAAGTGGGCCAAAGTCGGGCTCAGCTGCTTACTGCCCATGTGACCCTGGGAAAGTTCCTAACTTCAGCTTCCTTATCTTCAAGGCAGCGACAGTGAGAATACCACTTCCTGGGACTGTAGTGAGAGGTGGATGAAACAATGCCCATGGCTTCGAGCTGTTATTATTTGGAGTAGCATTCATTCATCCTCTCCTTAACTCACCAGTCTGTGCTTTCCGTGTGCCAGTGCCGTGCCAGGTGTGTAAAGGAAGAAGTCCTTGTCCTTGTGGTGACTGTAAAACAATATGGGCAGATGCCTGTCCCAGGCTTTGAGGGCAGAGCAGAGGGACCTAACCCCAGCTGATGGTGGGGACAGTGGCCACACGGCTGTGGTAGTAGTGCTAGGGGTAGTTGTAGTAGTGACAGCAATGGTGGGAGGATGGGGATGCTGGTCATGCTGGTCGTGGTTTGCTTAGAAGGTGGGTAGCAGCAGCGGTTCAGGTGGTGGGAGTGGAGGTGGTGGGGATGGTAGCGGAGACAGCGATTATACCAGGGGTGGAACAGTGGCAGGATGGTGCTGATGCTGGTGGGAGGGAGGCTGGTGATTGTGGTGACCGTGGTGACAATGGTGGTGGCAATGGTTTACTGTGGGCGTGGTGGTCATGGTGGTGCTGCTGCTCAGGGTGGTGACAGTGGTTGTAACGACTGTGGTTGAGATGCCACTGATAAGATTGCAGTCAGGATGCTATTGTGTAATGGTGGTGCTGGTGGTGGTGGGACTGATGGTTTTTTTGGTACCAGGGATCGAACTTGGGACCTTGCACTTGCGAGGCTAAATCCCTGGCCTGGGACTGCTGTTTTAAGTGGGAATGAAGTAGGTGGAGATGGTACTGATGATGGTGACAATGTGACAGCAGTAGCCATGCCTGTCCTAAGGATGGAGTACTGATATGAGGGTGGTGTCCTGCTGCTGATGGGTGGAGATGGTGATGCTTTGCCATGAGGATGGCGGTAGTGGTGGTGCTGTGCTGATGCCATTAGTGGCAGGGTGGTGGAGGTGGAGGTGGAGGAGGAGGAGGAGCAGGAGGAGGAGGAGGAGGAGGAGGAGGAGGAGGAGGAGGAGGAGGAGGAGGAGGAAGGTCTTGTGAAGAAAGACCCTACTGGATGGAGCATTTGAGCCGAGTCTGACAGGATGAATGCCCTTGTGTGTGTCAGATGTTCTCGGGGCTGCGGACGCAGTGAGGACCCTGTAGACACAACCTCTGTCCATCAGACTTTGCTGAAGGGTAGGGGCTAGGGAATGAGACAGGGTGACTGGTAGTCACTACGTGGGCAGATAAGTAGGAGAGAGGAAGTATAGGGCTCATGGGAACAGAGAAGAGGGCTTCTGAGTCTGGGCAGTGGCAGGACTCCTGAGATCTTCCTGAGAGAACTGGTGTTGTCTCAGCTGCAAGACACAGAGAATGGATGAGTGTTTCAGGGAGAGGTTATCAAACAACAGCAGAGGCAGAAGAGAGAAAGAGAAAGGGATGCGTGTGTATTAGTCACTTTCCCATTGCTGAGACAAAAATACCTGACACCTGCAACTCAAAGGACGAGAAGTTTATTTTGGCTCATGGTTTCTGAGGGTCCAGTCCATGCACCTCAGCTGGCTCCAAGGTGGAAATGGCATGGTGGAGAGCTGCTGACTTATAGCAGCAGGGAGCAGAGAGAAAGGAAAAAGGAGCAGCAGGGGACAATATGATAGTCTTCCAGGCCACACTCCAGTGGCCCACCGCTTCCAACACGATCCCGTCTCCTAACAGCAAGTCAGCGCTAAACCTCCCAAATCCAATCACCGTCCCAAAGTCGCTCCTGTGAGAGCATGAGGCCTTTGGAGGACATCTGGATTTGGACCATAACAACTTCTGCACCAACTGCAAGAGCAACATGGCTCTTCAAAATTGTTCCTCCCAACAAGGAGTCTCCTCAAACCCAGCTTTGCTCCTCTGTTTGAGAATGCACAGCTGACCTCACCTTGTTGGTGGGTCTGTGTTGTGTTTGTCTTACATCTCCCATGTAACCCTGAGGCCTGTATCTGCCGGTCCAGACACAGGAGATGGCAGAGGAGCGAGGGTCTTGGAGGGTTGCAGAGGCAGCAGTCAGTGGAGTCTGTGGTCGCAGTGTCGGGAGGGGCACGGACCTCTGCCCCTGCCCCCAGCACACGCAGGCCACATGGCTGGGGTCATCGCTGGCCCTCGGGGGCAGCCAGTCCTGTGGTGACTGTGGGAAGTGGGACTTTATGGAGCCTGGATCCTGGGAGAGCGACCTGTGACAGTCACGTCTCAGAGATCTCCCTGCAGGTAGGCCTGTGGCAGGGTGCAGAGGGGCCAGGCTGGGTCCCCAGCTGTCCTAGGAGGTGGCCAGTCAGCCTGGGGAGCACTGAGAGCCCCCCGACAGTGGACACTGAACACAGCCTGGGGCCCAGTGCCTGCCATTGCATCCTGACAGCTGCCACAGTCTAAGCCCAATGCACTCTAGAGAAGCTGAGGCATGGACATCTCTGGGTTCCCTGAGATCTTTAGACAGAGCGCTGAGTGCCCCATCTCCCAGTTCCCCTGTGGGCTTGTTCCAAAGTCAAGGGCAGTATTGGGTGGAGCAGAAAAGGGGTTGCTCCCAGTGGCACTGTGTGGGCCGACAGGTCTTGCATGGGCTGCTGTCTGTGCCCCGCATCAGTGGCTCTATTCATTCACTCACCATGCGCCTGGGCCTTCGGGCAGCAGCCTTGGGAGGGGACACAGAGAAGGGAAGGGGCGAGCCTCACAGGGCGCTCGACTTGCCTTTAGATCTCAGTTCTTTCCTGCCATAACAGCTTTACATCACCATGGTTACTGGAGAGGGGAGGGCCATTCATCCTAGTGCTCGGGAGCAGGACAGGACTCAGGACTCAAACTCAAGTTGCCACCAGCTGCAACTCCCTCCCTCCTCCTCCAGCGCCATGGCAACGCCCCAATCCCAGCAGCTCTGGAGGCTGAGGCATAAGGCTCGCAGATTGAAGCCCAGCCTGGACAATTTACAAGACTTTATCTCAAAATACAAAGTAAAAATGGGCTGGAGGCCTGGGCGTAGCTCGGTGGTAGAGTACTTGCCTAGTAGTCCCTGGGTTTGATCCCCAGCACCAGGCAAAAATAAGACAGTCTTTCATGTTAGTATTGAGAAATGATTTTGTTATACGTTTGCCACCTTTATCTCCTTATGTCCACACCCCATTCGGTACAATACACAACAGGCAACGTGAAGAAGCCACTTAACTGTAAGTTCATTACTGCATCAGTCAGCTAAGCTGCACCACAGTATGCACAAGCCAAGGCCTGGAACTTTAGTCTTTAACTGGCGAGGTTACTGCCGTCTGTGTGCACACCCTTGTGAAGACTTGGGAGGGAGCCCTACTCCAGGCAGCCATCTGAGGACCCTTCTATCCTAGGTTGACCTACAATGTCCCCTTAGAGGTGGCCGGGCATGGTGGTGCTGGTCTGCAAGCCCTGCACTCTGTGAGGCTGAGGCGGGAGGATGACAAGTTGGAGCCCAGTGTGTGCAACTCAGGGACCTAGCAAGACCTAGCCTCAAAATAAAAAATAAAAAGGCTGGGATGTAGCTCAGTGTGAAGGCTCTGGGTTCAATCCCCAGCCCCGAAAGAAACAAAGAAAGGCTGTATAAAGGGAAGAAGAGACATAGGATGGGCTCACACGCCGGTATCCAGAGTGAAACCAAACGACGAAAGGGGGTTCTGCTGTGTGGCCTGGGAGAAGGGAGCGTTTGGTGAACCCGAGCACTGTTTCTGCCCCGGGAAGCTCTGATGTGAGAAGATCCAAAGGCCCTTCGTGAGCCCCTGCATCTCCGGACCAACGCTCACGCAGGACCCCAGCGCCTCGCTTCTCACTGAAGATAAACAGAATGCAGCCAGACTCAGCTCCTGGTAGAGCATGTGCTCAGCATGGCGAGGCGCCGGGCTAATTATCAGCAGGAAACAAACCCCCAAACCAAAACAGAATCCTGAAATTATTTCTAAATCACAGCCTCGTTTACATTTCTATTTTTCACTGCATACACATGTAACTCTGAATGATACATTCTTTAGCTTTGTCTATTCTTTGACCCACATACAGTGGTATTGTATATAGTCTTCTTCCATTTGATTTTTTTTACTCAACCATCTTTCTGAGAGTCATACATGATTTGGGAAGCCATCATTTGCTTTATAGTTCATTTTCACAGCTGTGTAATATTCCACTGAGTGACTACTCCACATTTCATTGGATTTGTTTTCCTACTGATGATTTTTCCTAATTGGGAAGGAAAGAAGATGCTATTTACAAAGAAGAGAAGGGATCCTGTGACTGTTAATTGTGTGTGTCAACTTTGCTCAGTCTAGATGACCAGGTATGTGATAAAATGGTTCGTAATATTTCCATGAGGGTGCTTTTGTGTGGAATTATTACTTAGGTGCATGAACTTTGAGTAAAGCCCTGCAAGATGTGTCTGGCCCTCATGAGGTCAGCTGAAGGCTCGTTCAGAACAAGGGGTTTCTCCAGCAGAACCCCTTGGACTTCAGCAATGACTCTCACCTCTTCTCAGGTCAGGTTGGTGCAGCAGAGGTCGGATCTGCCAGCCTCCACCACTGTGCCAGCCAATTTCTCAGAATAAATCTTCCAATTTGTATGCACACCCCAGTGGGTCTGTTTCTCCAGAGAACTCTAATACAGTTAATTCAGGTTGTTTCCTAAAAGCATTTTTTGTTCAGTTGGAAACAATACTGCTTTACTTTTTCTTTGTCCATGTTTAAGATGCCAACTAGTTAGATTTTTCTTTAGGCTGTTTTTCAGAGAAATAGCAACTCATGGCTTAATTTACACTTTTCTAGTGATTAATGTGTGTGAAGCGAATTTTTAAAAAAACATTCATTAGCTGTGATGGTTTCTTGAGTTTTGAATCCATATTTTCTTCTGTGAACTTACTGGTTTGAGAGTTATTTATTCTGAATATTATTTTTCAGTTGCAATCATTTCTTGCTAAATTGTAGGTTGTCATTTTCTTCTTCTTCTTCTTTATGGTGTCTTTTGATGTTGAAACTTTTTGAAGTTTTGTTCACTGAAATTTTGATACTGACATTCTTAATTTACTAGTGTTGGCTCTATCTTTATGATTTGCATCTTGTTGGAGAAATCCTTCCCTACTTTTGATACAAAGATGATCTTCCAAAATTTCTTGTATAAATTTCAGCCTTCACTTTGACAATTAAATTCTCCATCAATGAATTCAATTTAATTTTTGTTGTGGAACGTTTTTTTCCCCTGCATGGTGTGAGGTAGGGGTATCTGTGTGTGTGTGTGTGTGTGTGTGTGTGTGTGTGTGTGTGTGTGGTGTGTAGACAGCCAGCTAGCTCTCCTGGAACAAAGTTTTGGGATGAAGCCTCTCCTCTCTGTAGGAAGAGGTGGTACTATTCCTTTCCAAGTGTTTGTGGGACTGTTTGTTTGGCTAATCTGTCCAGCCCCATGCTAATATCTTACTATAGCTATGTGAGATAGCTAAATAAATATTGAAATTGGATAGGAAACATTTCCCACTTTATTCTTCTGGTTTATTTTTGGTCTGGTGTTCTTCTGTGTGAATTTTTGAATTAGTATATATAAAAAGAAATTAAATGCCTTGTGTAATTTTGGTTGGAGTCAAATATAATCCATAAATCACTTCAACCTGACATTTAAAAAATGTCTTTTATTCCATAAATATGTTTACCTCTTTCATATATTTATCACTTATTTAAATCAAGTTTTTTTTTCCACAATAAGCTTTTACATGTTTATTAGATTCATCTTAGATGCATTAGTTTTTCTTGCTATTGTACACGGTGTGTGTATGTGTGTGCACACTGTTGAACATATAAATTATATATTATGTATAAATGTGTATTTGCCTATGTATATATTTTTTCTTTTAAAAAACTTTATCATGGAATTACAAAATTAGCAAAAGTATATGTAATAGTAAAATAAACTGAAAGTATCAATCATTCACCTCCAGAAATTGTGCATATGTGATCAGTCTTACTGCATCTACCACCTCCCCACACCCCCACCTTAGGATTATTTATTTATAGAAATCCGATATTATTTTCTTTTTCTTTTTTTTGGGTACTGGGGATCGAACTCGGGACCTTGTGCTTGCGAGGCAGGCAGCGGAACCACTGAGCTACATCCCCGGCCCTAAATCCGATGGTATTTTGATGATGTTATTTTGTCTGCAAATGTTGCCCGTATCTTTACATTCACTCCCACCGCTGTCTGCGGCCTGAGGTAGGAGCCTGACCCAGAGGCTGTCTCACTGTCTCCTGTTGGTGGCCCTGATTTGTCCTTGGGTTCAGCTGGGTTTCTTTGCAGACACAGGAGGTTTGTTGTCAGCTAATGCAGGTTGGCGCCTCCTCTCTCACCCTTGCCTTTTATTTATTTCTCCGTGTCCTTCAGTTCAGCGTGACAGAGGGGCGGATCTTTTCCTGGTCCTGGCCGTGGTGAGGATAATTCCCAGGGGCGCAGGGCTGGCTGCAGGGCTGACAGGGCTCCTGCGTGGGGTGGGGTTATGCACCCTTGCTGGGTTGCCATCCTGGTTGCTTTGACTGATTAACTTTGAACAAGTGTTGAATCTGACTGCAGGCTTTGCCTGCGTGTAAGGAAAGATTCCCTGGTTCTCTGGGTGCCTTTGAGTATCAGTTTCTCAGCCTTGAGAGTTTTTTTTCTTATCCCAGACCTGCTGCTGCGACAGTGAGCCCGGGAGCCTCTTATGGAGCAGCCTGCCAGCCCTGGGGCGCCCGCTGCTCTGTCCCACACTGGGGACCAGCACCCCCCCGCCCCGAGATGAAGGCTTCCTCCTTCCCTCCCTGTGCAGGCAGCGAGGAGATTCTGTGACGTGATCTGTGTGGTGATTCCAGCTGTCCCTGGGGTCGAGTCCAGGCCGATCTGGTAGCCAGCTCAGTCACTGGCATTTCTAACTCTATTTTCTTTGTCTCTCCCTCTCCCCCCCCCTTCCTTCCTTCCTTCCTTCTTCTCTTTCTTTCTTTCTTTTTGAGACGGGGTCTCACTATGTACTTCAGGCCTTGAATTCACTATGTAGCCCAGGTTAGACTCAAACTTGCAGTGCTGAGATTACAGGTGCCCCTCATCATTCCCTGCACCCCCTCGCCCCGTCCCTGGGGCCGCTTTCTCTCCAGGAAGAGGCGCTTTAGCTTTTGTTCCAGGACACCCAGGTTTGAATATGAGTTTCTTCTTTCAGTCTTTCAGTGACATTGATGAAGTTCCTGATGTTAAATTACCCTTGATTTCCTTACATAGATTAGCCTGGTTACAGAGAATGACTTAAAAATTTTTTAAAAACTACAGAGCCAGAGTCAGTTTGCTGCTATGCGGTCTGGACATTTCACATGGTGCTCATGAGCAAGATTGGTATATAATTTTTCTTTTTAAAACTCTCTTTGTCTGCTTGTAATATCAGTGGTATATTAGCCTCATAAAATAGTTGTGGGGTGTTCTCCCTTTTTCCTTCCTGGGAAGGGATATTTGTATTTGGATATCTGAATGGCCTGTTCCTTGAATGTTTATAAAATGTACCTGTGAAATCTCTGGGCCTCCTGCTTCTTTTCAGAAGGATTTATATTGCTGATTAAATTTCCTTGATGGTTAGAAGATTAAACAAGGTTTCTATTTCTCCATGAGTTAGTTTTGGTTACTTACTTTTTCTTACGAATTTATATATTTTAATCTATATTTCCAAATTTATTAACACTAGATATTCATTTTGTATCCTTTTTAGACTCTTAAGTAGTTTTATCCCCTTTCATTCCTATTATTGTTTAATTGGACAAATTCTATCTCCTGTCTTTTAAAGAAGTATTGGCAGCTTTATTTGTGTATTTAAATTTAAAAGTATTTGTGACTTTAGTCTTCTCTGAAAGACACTGTCAGCTTTGTTGACCCTGTCTTCTAGTTTTGTTAAATGCTATGCTGATATTGTTCTTCTATTTGCTTTATAATCTTTTCAATAGTCTGCTAATCTCATTGACTTTAATAATTTCTTCCCATGAGTAATTGTAAGTTTGTTTTTTAAAATTCCCAGTACTTTTCAAATTTTATTTTTGTTACTGATGTCTAGTTTAATTGCATTGTGATTAGAGAATAGCTACTCTATGACACCCATTCTTTAAAATTTATCAAGACTTACCCTGTGACATACCGCCAGACAATTTTAAGGTAATGTGCCAAGTGGGTTTGAGACATACTTTTCCCAAGTATTGGAAGCGGGTTTCTACCATCTGCTCACTTCACAAAACTTGTCAATGAATTGTTCAGTTCTGTAGTTTTTATTTTTTTTACTCACTTAAATGAATCATTGAGGTGAGGGTTTTGCCGATTTCCCCATAGTTTTATCAATGTGTGACCTGTGTAATCTGAGAGCATTTTATGAAATGTATCCACGTTTAGTATTCTATCAAACACGGTTAAATAAACTTCATGGCAGCAGCTTCCCTTCCTATCGTTCCTACACGGGACATTGTCGTCGAAGACTGCAGTCCTGGGGTTTCTGCACCAAGTCTGCCTTGTTTGTCTGGCCCGGTGCTCAGTAAGCAGCTGTCCAATGCACGGAGGCCCAAATGAATCTACTTCCGCCCTGGGAGGGGCAACGGATCACTACCTCGTTGGAGCCACAGGGCCTTGCAGTCCTCAGTGTGTGGCGGGTTGTCAGGTTTGTGACGCGTCTGAAGCCGGCCCTCCAATCCCATACCTTGATTAGCGTTGTCCCGTCTCACAAAGGGCTCATCTGCCCAGGAACCCTTACCGCGGTGGAACTGGATGACGCTGTTCTGCCTGGCTGCTAACCTTTCCTTCTGCTCCCCTCTCGTTCCTTTCTGTGAGTCCGCTCGGAGAAAACAGTCAGGAGGTTTCTTCCTTCCCTGAGTTAATATCAGGTGAGTGCAGGGCAAGTCCTCTCCTCTGCGTCTATCTGCAAAAGCTAGATTATGTTGGGTGTTACCACTGCCTTGTTAGGAAAGGAGTGACGCCATGCTCGCCCCTTCTTGCCTTCGGCTCAACTGTGGACTTGGGGAAGTGGGAAGCTTCAAACCATCAGCAAAACCCACTTTAATGAGCACCTGCTCATTACAGGTATGATGGTTGCAAAAAGGCACAAGATTCTTCCGGGGATGGCAAGTCTTTGGGGACAAGAGGCCTTGTGTGGTTACTCGCAATTCAGGGAACCCATAAACTAGCCTCGAGTGGCCTCTCAGAGTCCCCTGGGCTGCAAGAGCCACGTAAGTCAACGGTGATTCTTTGTGGAGCGTAACTCGTGATAAACAACTTTATATTCATTACATCTTTGTGCTTCACAACAGCCTAAGAGTTAACTTTTTAATATTTAATTTTAATTTTGCATTTAATTTTGATACATATACATGTAGTTATGTAACACTCATGGGTGAAGTGTGATGTTTGAGTATATGCCGATATGAGACATGATTAAATCAAGCTAATTAACACGTTCGTCACCTTATGTGTCTAGCATGTTTTTTTTTTTTGGTCCGGGGTATTGAACCTGGGACCTTGTGCTTGTGAGGCAGGCAGCGGACCTAGCATGTTTTTGAGCTCAAAACATTTCAAATCAATGCCTTTAGTAATTTCGAGATAGACAGTGCACTGCTAATTACCAGAGCTACCACTGTGTGTAAACGAGCCCTGAGTCCCATCCCTCCTAATTGACAGTTTGTACCTTTGACCAATAGGACTCTTTCCCCTGGCCTCTGGTAACCAGCCCTGGACTCTCTGCTCCCATGAGTTTGATTGTTTTACGTTCTGCATACGAGTGGCATCACGTGGTGCCTGTCTTTCTGGGCCTGGCTTGTTTCGTTTAGGGTAAATAATGTCCTCTAGTTTTGTCCATCCTACTGGGAATGATAGGATTTCTTCCTTTTTAAAGGCTGAGCAGTACTCCATTGTGTGACTATACCTCACTTTCTTTACCCCTCCTCAGCTGGTGGGTGCGTAGGTTAATTCTGTACCTTAGCTGTTGGGTCTAAAGCACGAGAGTGCAGACACGTCTTTGGCACACCGACTTCCTTTCTTTGGATATATACCCAGAAGTGAGATTACTGGGTCGCACGGTAATTCTATTTTTAATTTTTTGAGGAACTCATGGGTTAACTTTTGTTGTTTCCATTTTTTAGATTAGCAAACTGAGTTTCTGAGAGGGACTCTTCTAAGGCTTGACTCCAACCTGGCCATGAGTAATAAAAACAGTGAATATTTGCTAAGTGCCTACCATGTGCCAAATACTATTCTAATAGTTTTAATGCATATCATTCTTAAAGACAGCTCTGTGAGTGTGGTGCTACCTCTCCCTTTTGTAGATAAGAAAAAGATGAATGTAGAGATTAAGACACCTGTGTCAAGCTAGCAGGTGACAGAGGTGGGATTTGAACCCTGAGAGTCATGTCTGTAGAGCGTATACCTTGGACCTTATGTTCACAGCAAGACTTGGTACAACGGCCTAGGATTTGGAAACATGACTATTTTTTAAATTGATTAAGTTTATTGGCTCATGTTAGGTAGACATACTGATCACAGTCATCGTAGAGAATTTGTAACTGTACATGACATATCTTGATCCTTTTTTTCCCATTCCCCTAACCTCCAAGACACTACTTTGAGACCTACATATGCTTCTGAGGTTTCGCTATTTCACTGTCTGGCTCATGAGCTACCTGGAAGCTGTTAGAAATGCAGAATTCAGCTCCACTCTGGAATGTGCCGGGAGGATTCTCCTGTTTGTCAAAGGTGAGAAGCACCACCTTCTCAGCTTTGCCCTCACAGATTCTTGCAGCCTCAGTTTCTCTGGCTGTAAGTGGGGGGCCAGCCTCTGCTGGGGCCTCCTCTTGGGCTGCTGAGGAGATCAAAGGCAGGAGGAATGTGGAAAGGCGTTGTGAATTGTGAATTGCGCGGTGTTCTACAAAGGTCAAAACCAAGGGTGAACTGGAGCATGAAAGCTTAGAGACAGTTCCACAAACAGATAATGCCTTTTATCCCCAGGCTTGGCTGAGCAGGAACTCACAGCTACGCAAAAGACCCAGACAGAAGAAATGTCTTTTACAAGCAGTTCCTGGAAATTTTGAGCTTTATCAAGGAATTTGGTTTCTCCAGTTCACTGCCTGGTGAAAATAGCAGCCCCTTAATGAGGGCCAGATGTTGACAGTCACTCACCTTCTCTGGTGCAGGGATGCATTTCATACTGAATTTCACCCAAGGAATTTTAGACTTTAAAGATAATAATCAGAAACACTGCTCACTTCCCTTTGGGATTTTTGCTGATTTGGGAGATCAAAGATGTCCCCACAAACCAGTGAATGTAGATAGAAAGTCCAGTTTCCCAACTGTTCACGGGGAGATGAATGGCCCCAGCAGTGGCCCCTTTAGCCCTTTTGTCTGCAGACCAAGCTGCTCCAAGCGGGCTTTCTTCTTATGTATTTCGGCCTTCTCTCCCAGCTGCTGTCTTTTGCTATCTGCAAAACACGCCTGGCGTATAGCCTTCGCTTCTGTTTTGAATACCATTAAATGGATGCCCTTCCTGCTTAATTCCTGGCATACCTAAGAAATACTTTCTCTGTGTCTAGGAAAAGTAGAAGATGTTTAAATTCTAAACAACAGGCGGCTCCCAGGGGCATCTCACATGGAGCAGGAGGACGGGGATCTGGCCCGAAGGAGGGGCCCCGCTTTTCCCGGAGGCAGCAGGGTTTGACTTTCTGGAGGGGCTGAGAAATAACACGACTCTGGGCTTCAGGGAGGCCCTGCATACTCGCAGACCCACACGGAGGGAGCAGCAGGCTGTTTTCATTACGCACTCGCTGGAATGCAGGACTCTGCTGCAGGTCGCCAGGGATTTCACAAACCCCAGAGCAGGAATGTAGAAATTTGACTTTTAGAGGCCTGCCACTCTCCTGTTCCTTCGCTGTGCGCCTTCCTCCGTCCTCGTCCTCCTCTTTCAAGAAAGGGAAATAGTCTCAAACCTGATTTAAAGGGCCAATGAGGACATTTGCCCTGGAGGGTGTGCCGCCCAGGTGGCAGTTTGCATTTGGACAGCAACACGGGTGGCATCTCAGCTTGGTCGCTTGCTAGCTGTGGCACTGGGGCACTTTCTCCACTCCGGAAGTTCTGTCTTCTGCTGAAAAATGGCTCTGGAGACCACAGGAGCCCTAAGATGCTATGGACAGTCTGTGGATTTCTTGAGAAAGATGTTTCTTTCCCATGGGAGGCCACCACTGTCAAACTTATTTTGAGTTATATTTAAAATCTTTCACAAGGAAAACAGATGTGATGTACTTACGGAGCAGGCTAGGTAACACAGGAACTCAGGCCCCAGCAGGAGCTGCTGGGGCAGCATCCACCAGCGGGCACTCCTGGTCCAGCATGGGCACAGGGCACAAGGGGTTTGGGGGACAGGGGTGGTGGAGGCCACCTGGTGCCTGTGACCCAGACGCTGAAGGCAAGTCGGGGACATCAGTAAGTGGAGGGCAGTCAGAGAACATGAGATGTGGCCACGCCAGGAAGCCCCCGGGCCCTGCACACCTGTGAGCTGGGGACAGTGCGCACTCACGACAGATAGCAACAACCAGGGCAACCCAGGAAAGGCCTACAGGTGGGCTGGGCAGGCTGTTCTGGAGGCCAGGGACAGCGGGCTGAGGACAGGGGGCTGGGCAGCCCTGAGGGCTAGGAGGGGCTGTGCGAACCATGGAGGAGTTTGCACAATCTGAGGGAGGCTAGGAAACCCTGAGGAGCATGGAGCAGCAGAGGAGAAAGCTCAGGTTTATGTCTTAGGTGGACAATGGCTGCCAGGGCTCAGCATGGAAGAGGATTCTTCCCTTGACCCCTAAGTCCTGATTTAGTCTGAATAGCTCTGGAGGGCAAGGACAGAGTCTGGTCACCTGGACCTGTAGCCCCCAACAGAGTGGCTGCCTGCAACAGGAGCTCAATAAACATGTGAGTGATTTACAAGAAAGAGGAAGAGAGGAGAAGACAGTGAAGGAAGCACAGGCATGAGCTGCAGGCATGAGTCTGAGCCCTCAGCTAATGTGAATTCGTGAAATCTCTACAACAACCCCAGGAAGTTGCTACCTTTGTTGCATGTGTCATAGATGACGCTCAGAGAGGTGCCATCATTTGCCCAAGGTTACGTAGCTTGGACCTGAGCTCCAGCTGCTTGGCTCTAAAATCGCTTGGTCCTTCCCTGGTGAAAGGGGCTCACCAGGTTGCTAGGTGCTTAAACAGCCATCAGCAATCCCCACGCCTGCATTCTTCCTGCTATGGACTGGATATTTGTATCCAGCCCCAAGTGCATATGTTGAAATCCTAATCCCCAGTATGATGATATTTGGAGGTGGATCTTTGGGAAGTGTTATGGTTGAGATCTAAAATGTCCCCCCAAATCTCATGTGTTGAGAGATGGAGCTTTTGGAGATTGGATCATGGGATGCTGTACTTATCAGTGGGTTCACCCATAGATGGGTTCATAGCTCAGTGTGCTGTTAGGAGGTGGGGAGGTGCTTGGAGGTGGATCACTGCCATGTAACCTGGAAGGGTACATTTTTGTCCCTGGCTCCTCCCTTCTCTCTCTGTTTCCTGGCTGCCACAGGGTGAGCAGCTTTGTTCCAGCCCTCACCACTCCATTTTTGCCTTCCAGCCAGCCAATGATGGACTGAACCCCCTGAAACTGTGAGCCAAAATAAACTTCTCCTCCTTTATGTCATGGGTGTCAGGTCTTGTGTCCTAGCCACAGGAAGAAACTAATTCAGGAAGTGAAGAGGTCATGAGGGTAGTGTCGTCATGAGTGGGATTGTGCCTTTATAAAAGGAATCAGAAACTCTCTTTTCCCTTCCACCATGTGAGGACACAGCACAAAGGTGGTGTCTCTGAATCAGGAAGCAGGCCCTCACCAGATGCACTGACCTTGGACTTCTCGGCCTCCATAATTATGAGAAGTAAATTTCTACTGTTTATAAGCCACCCAGTCTATGACAGTTTGTTACAGCAGCCTGAACAGACCAAGACCCTCCCCACGGAGGACCCACACTGGAGAGTTGTGGAAGTAACCCCAAAGAGAAGGGAGCTGCAGTCTCCTGGACAGGGCTTGGTGCCATCAGAGTTTAATGGGAATCGAGGGTTTTGCCATGCTGTGTGAGGCCGGCAGGATCACAGGAAGCAGAGTCCCAGAGCTGGAAGGTCCTGGCGCCATCCTCCCAGGTAATCAGGTCCTTCGAGTCCTGTCCTGCTGTGCCTCCTGCCCTGCTCTCTGCACCCTTCTGCCTGAAGACTCCTTTGCCCAACTTGGCTCACACCTGTCTCTCATGACTCGGTCCAAAAGCCCTCTGAGGAGTCTTCTGTGCTGCCTCCATGGCCTCACAGCCCGCCCCTGCTGGGGACTTGGGGGTGCAACAGCCTCCTCGTGGCTCCCCACCTCTGCCCCTGCCCCTGCAGCTGGTTCTCCAGGCAGCAGCCCAAGCGACTGGCCAAGACTCCCTCCTTGCCCATGCCTTAGTCAGGCTCCTCTGAGCCTTCTTCTTGAGTAAGCCTTAGCCTGAGCCTGTTGCTGGAGCCTCGACCTACTGAACCCAGATTTGGTGAAGAACCTGTGATCAGTTTAGCAAGTGTTTCGCCCTAGACCTCCAATCACACTCCCCGGCACTCACTCTTTGTATCTAAGTCTTTAGTCTGCTTTTAACGTGAATCCTGCTGGGCTAATTTCCCTGACACCGACCTGTCCTCTTGGTCAGTTCTCATCTACGGTTGCTCCTGCTCTGCCCATTGGCTGTGACACCCACCTGGCCCTGCTGTACCTGGAGTTGAGTTCACTCTCTTTCCCATGTTGCAAGAGTCTTGAATAAAATCTACCTTGGTTTTAACGAGTGCCGGTACATTTTCTTTCATAGAATCCTGCTTGTAGGTGAAGTCACTCTTGCGGTATAAACCACGGTCTACATTCCTCCAAGGGCTGGTCTGTCCAGATGTCTGCCATCACCTGGTCCGTGGTCCTCCAGTCCCATGCTGACCCTGCTGTTCTTTGGATTTCCCCCTTCCCATCTTTGTTCTTTTTCTTCTCTCTGTCAGGAATATGGATGTTCCTTGGCTTATGATGGGTTACAACCTGGTAGACCCAATATAAGGTGAAAATATTGTACGTGGAGAATGCATTTAACGCATACTGAATTTAGTACCAAAAGTCATAGTTTTCCCAGCATTCTGGGCCAACACCCTCCTTTTCAGAGGCCCAGAAATCTGAACAAGGGTAAGCTGCTCAGGTAAGACCATGCAGTTCAGATGTGACAGATTTTCCCTGAAGTGCAAATGCCCTGTGGTCCTCTGGCACCTTGGGAAGTGGGGGCTGGCCCTAGCTGGGGGCCTGTCAGTGTGATGGGGTGGTGCTCTCCCTGTTCTTGCCCCCTGCAGAAACTGGATATGTAAAAGGACTCTCTGGTGAAGGGGCCTGGAATCCCCAGCAACTGAAGCCCGTCTTGGCAGTGTGAAAAGTCTGCTTGACTGGAAAATGCTTCACTTACAAGCACACAAGAACTCTTTCCTCTAGACCGACCCCCAGACATAGCTCCGGTTCCACACACTGTAGATGGGACATAGTTTATTATTAAAGTCTCACTGTTAGCTGGCCAGACACGCTCGGAGAACCCAGAGGGATGCACAGAAGAGCCCCTTCTTTGAACTTTGAGCCCCACATTCCAGCGCTGGCAGAGCCCACGTGGCGTAGCAGATTTGGAGGTGACTCTGCCTCTCATTTTAACTCACCCCCAACTTCCCCATGGTGTAGACCTGTGTCTGTTACCTGTCTAGGGGGATGTCCTTCTTGTAGTGACTGCACAGTGAAAATTTAGGCCCTTTCTTGACACACTCCTCTCTTTAGCCTCTCTCTCCTCTTTTTCTTGACTTTAGATTTTCACATCAAGCACAGGCAAAGCATTTACGTCACTGATACCGATGTCTTGCTAAAAGACTTCCTGGCATTTGCTCTACTTTACTCCAAATCCTCTTTTTATTTGTATTTGTATTTACTGATACAGCTGAGCGTTAATATTGGAAGCATAACTGGGAAGCGGGCCAGTAAGAGTGGTGGTGATGGTGGCCGGTGTAGTGTTCATCACGGTTGTGTAGTGCTGGTGACCCTGGTGCTGGTGCTGGTGCTGGTGAGAATACTGGTGGTAATGTTGGTGATGATGATGCTGACTTTGGTGATTTGGAGTTGGGTGTTCGAGGGTGGTACAGCCGTGTCACTGATTGGTGGTACAGTAACACTGCACATTTTATGATGTCACATTCACACTATCAAAAATCATACAACCCAAACTGTTTGTTGATACTAGCTATGCCGTTAGCTGCAGTCCCTCTATGCCCATCAATTACTTAAAATTTTTCTGGAAAGCTGCCACTTTGAGACCCTATACTTGGCGATCAGCTCCCAAGTTTAACATCTTGTTTAAACTTCCTTCCCTGTTTAGCATCTCTAAGTCTCTATTTCTTTGTGTTTAATCCGGCCTCAGACAAAGCCTGGCGGCACAGAACAAACCAGGCAATGCATGCAAAAGGCCACAGCAGTGATAACAACCAAGTCATATTGACCGTCTATGAAGTCAGAGTGCTGGAAAGCTCACATGCATGTTCCGTGACTCGAAAAACAGTCATGCAGTGGTTGTTCTCTTATTGACTTAATTTTGTCTTAATCCAGAAGGGGCTTCCAAGCATGGAATGGCCTAAGGATGTAGGTGAGAAATGAAGCAAAGCTCAGAGGCAGGAAAGGGGCTGAGAGGCCAGCCTGAAGGCCTCCTCGTGTTTCCAGGGCATGGTCAGGCGCCTGGCTTTCCATTTCGAAAAGGGACACTTTGTTGGTCACACAGCTCCACTCCCTAAGGGAAAAGCCCAGTCGGAAGTCTCGGGGGTTACCTGCAGGTCATCGGGCCTCCCTGCCTTCGACACAGAGCTGGTCCCACCACCTTGAGTCCTGTTCCTCAGCTCCGGAAAGACAGCAGATTTTATAGACAGAGGCAGAATGGCCTGATTTTAACTGTGTTTAGCAACAGACTCTCCCAGCCAGGTCTCACAGTATTGCAAGCGCTCAGACTTATTCTCAAGAGTATGGAAAAGCAGAAGGCACATCCCGCTGCTGTGGGCCTGGGCTGCCTGGAAAAGACCCCTCCAGCATCCCCTCGCCAAGCCTGGCTGCCAGAGGAGCCACTGGGCAGGGGGCAGAGGAGCCGGGCGGTCATGAGGCGGACGTTCCCATCCCCAGCCAGGGACTTGGAGGCTTAGCTTCCTCCATGCCCAGGCCTGGAAGTCACAGGTTGTGTGGAAAAGGACTCCCTGACCATAGAGAAACAGGGAACCCACGGATGCTGTCCTGGGCACACGTGGAGCTCAGGCTGGAGGGTGCCTTGTTGATCAGAGGGCAAGCAGAGGCAGGGAGGCTTGGCTTTTTCAACTACTTTGTGCTATTCTGTTTATTCGTTGTAAGAAAGAATCTTTTTTGTCTCCGACTAACTACTTTGAAGACAGTGATATACAGTGTATTAATCATCGCTATTCTCTTATTATTTTCCATGACATTTTGTTTTGTTTTTTCATAAGAAACAGAATTCTCTCTCTGAGACGAGCCCGATCTGCAGGTCTGTGGTCTGCACCAGGCCGAGTTGGAGCAATGCTGTGCTTAGGTGCTGATTCCGGCACCCCCGGTCCTGAGTGCCCGCCCCGCTCTTCCTGAGTGCCCGCCCCCGTGCTCGGGACGCGCTGGCCGAGAAGTGCCGCGTAATCCTCTGCGTGCCAGGCGGCATCCCGGGCACTTTTGAGTGTTGCCTGCTTGGCAGCTCCTTCGGTTCTATGCTGCCCAGATGCAGGGGGAAGAGGAAGGCAGAGGGAGGCTGGAGAAACCGTAGAGCCACATGGAACCACTAGCATGGTCGAGATTTGCGTCCAGCCCAAGTGACTCCCCATCTCACGGCTGAGCACGATTTCCATAACCCCTCAACACAGCTGATACCGCACTGGACCCAGACCTCCCGTCTGGTTCTAGCTTCACCCAGCAGAGCCTCGGGACCTTTGGGACTTTGCTTCGATTCTCTTTATGGGCCTTTCTCTTTGCAGGAGGGTGTTGGCTTTGACATTAGAGCCTGACTCTCTTGTAGGAGGCTGATGCTCAGCCCAGGCTTTAGAGCCTCGGACCAGAGTTCAAATCCTGCCTCCACCACAAGTTTTCTGCAAGTTATTTTCTTTCTCAGCCTCGGCTTCCAGGACTGAGGGCTGAAGATAGCTAAACCTTCCACACAGAAGATCCACGGAGACTTCAGCCGGGATGGGGGCACAAGGTGTCCCTCTGGAAGCTGGGGTCAGGCCTTGTTTCTTCCTGCCTGGTGTGGGGTTGGGGCCAACTTGACTTTGAGAGGGTGAAAAAGTTGCTTTGTAGATTTCTCTGTACAGTGAGTGGCCTAAACTGAGGCAGGCAGGCAGAGCTTCTCAGGCCACCTAAATTAGCATCCTGGGGCTTGGGGAAGCCTCAGAGGGGAAGCAGAAGTCAGGCAATGGGATGAGGAGGAGGTGTGGTAAGGACACGTGAGAAAGCAGAGAGAGGGGAGGGAGGGCAAGAACGGTATCAGAGGAGAAGAAGAGAGAAGAGGAGAGACTCAGTTGCAGGGGACAGAAACCAACAAAAAGCTCTTGAGCAATAAACAAAAACAAATCAAGGAGCTACAAATTGAAACCACCTTGAAGATCATTTCTCAGCCATTAGACTGGCAAAAATTTTAATCAGTACCAAGTGTTGAAGTGGACATGGAGATAACCCAGAACCCAGACATCCACTAACATCCACGGACCGCTGCACTGTGGGCCGCTCGAGCAGTGCAATAGTCCATGGAGCAGAGGGGGCACCTGAGCCAGCTGCAGGAGGAATCTTAAAATACTTTTCACGGAAATGGTACAAGAGATTAAAGACAGTATGATTCTGTTTATGCGAAGTTCAAAAGTGAGCTCTTGAGACATAAAAGCATGATAAAACTCTCTAGAAAATCTAGTAAATTACAAGTGAAAACCATCAAAATCACAGTTCTTTTTGGGAGAAGATTGTGGTTGTGATGAGGGGAAGCGCCTGTGTAATTTCCAACACGCTTACCGCGTCCTGTTTCTTAACTTGGATGGCCAGTTACACACGTGTTCATTATTATTCTTAATATATGATTTTATATGCCTTTTTGCAAATTCCTTCCACAATAAAAAGTTTCTCATATTTGGAAAACAACAGAAGGAACAGTAGTTATGCAGCAGCTGCGTGTGGCTCCTCATCCACCCATCCTCGAAGTGTCCCCAGGGTGCAGTGCTGGGTATAGAGGGCCAAGTTTGAGTCCCTGGCCAGGATTGGGGTGTCCACTTCAACACACAAGCTGATGGGTTAAGAAAGAGTAATTGGGTTCCCAAGGAATATCTAGATCTACTGAAACAAGGTAGAATTGATGCTGGGCTGGGAAAAACAACAGATCTTCACTTACATGTGGAGGGACGGAGAAAGAGAGAGAGGAGGGAAAGCGAATATGAGAGGAAAGTGTGGAGGGGAAAAGAAAAGAGTAGTTGAGAGAGAAGGAAGGAAAAGAAGAAAGAAGAGTGGAGAAGAAACGGAGGCAAAAAGAAGGCAGCGAGGAGACGGGAAGAGGAGGGAAGGAGAGGCACACTTACCTGCAGGAGCACGCAGGGAGCAGGGCTGAATAAGGCAGGTGTGGCGAGCTCTGCTAGTTTAATGTCCTGGCCTGGACCTGCCAAACAGACGAGCGCTAAGAGCAGCTGAGGTCTCACAGAGTTCCTCCTGTTCCCGCTCCTCACCCCATCTCCACCCCACTGAGAGCCTGGATCCTCTAAGGACATTATGGGACGTCACTGGCCAAGCTTTGGTCCAGGAGCCGAGGGCCTTCCATCTGCCGTGTGTCTCCAGCATCTGAGAACGCGTCTGTCAACCTCCACCCCAGAGACAGAAGCTGGAGTGTGACACAGAAAGGGAACGAGGAGCAGCCCAGGCCCGTCTACCACCTGCAGTCCTGAGGGCGTGGAGGTCTAGCCTGGAAGATTTGCACCACACTCCAAAGGAGTCTTTCATCCAGGCAAGAGGGGAACGTATACACCTATATGGCATGGTTTCCTCCACTTCTTCTGGGGTCTGGAGCAGGGCTGGGAGGAAGGAGCAATGAAACATGTTGACACACTGGACCCTGAGTTGGGGTTGTGGGTAGGCGTCGTTTGGGGGGAATGAAAGGTGAAACGCCAGATTTCGTTTGGCTCCTTCTTCCTGGCACCCTTTCCCCTCTGCTGGGCCTGTGTTTTTCTTTTCACACTGACGGGGGTTGTATCGGGTAACATTCCTGCTTCACACATACATAGCTTGCCTTGTCCTGAAAGGGAAACGAACACTGACAATGGAAACCCCACAACCTCCTGAGTGGGAGGAAACCTCAGGATTCTGACTGCTAGGATATTTATTTTGGTTACTGTTTAGTGTGCTGAATACCGACCAGGATCCCTTGACTCACAGCTAAATGGGATCGGAATCCGAGGGCATGACGTCTCTGCTGGAAACACGAAGGTTGTTGCTATATGGCAGCGGACAGTTACATTTAAGACAAAATAAACCACTTGTGCAGGACTGGGGCCGGGTGTACCTACGTGCCCAGAGGAAGGGGTTGGCACATTCTCTTCTAGGATGTGTTGGGCTCTTTCCATTGAGGATCACAGCACAGGCCATTGGTACTGTCACTGCCCAGTGATGGTCTACCAGATGTCCTAGCAAAAGGATCAGCAGGACAGGCCAACTGCTAGGTGAAGGCCAAGGTAAGAGAAGAGAAACTGTGAAGCTTATCATCCCAGACTCATGAGACCCAGGCCTGTGTATGTGACAACTCTAAGATAAATTATGGTATCTTTTTCATTTTTATTTGTATCAATACATGTTTGCAGTACATAAGGACGACATTTACCATGGGGAGCTGGTGCACGGGCACAACACATTTTGATTGTTTTCTCATACCCTTCTCCTCTCCTCCCTCCCCTCCTCTCCATCACTTGGTTCTCATCCTATTTGCAAAAGATAGGGAGATATCTTTGTATTCCTATTACCTTTTATTCTACTCTTTATTTCTACTTTAGGTTTCTCATATAAGAGAAACCATGTGATATTTAAGCTTGTGTGTCTGATTTTTTTCACTTAACATTATGGTCTCAAGGTGCATCCATTTTCCTACAAATGATTCCAGTTTATCTTTATGGCACAGTAGCACTTCATTGTGTGTAAATACCACATTTTCTTTATCCATTCATCTGTTGATGGACACTTAGGCTGCTTCCAAGATTTAGCTATTGTGAGTTATGCTGCTATAAATATGGGTATGCAGGTATCACTGTAATAGGATGTTTTTAATTCTCTTGAAAGATGCCTAGAAAGGGAATAACTGGGTCAAATTGAATTTCTAGTTTTAGTTTTTTGGGGAAATTCCATACTGATTTTCATAGTGGTTGTACAGTTTACATTCCCACAAACAATGATACCGTTTTAAGGAAATCCCAGGTGAGTCCCTGAAATATTTTAAAAAACAACAGTGTGATTGAGATATAATTCCCTTGCCATAAGGTCTGTCCTTCTAAGTGTACATTTCAGTGGTTTTTAGTGTACGCACAGTTGCACATAGATCACCACTAAATGCAGATGGTTTTCATTAACCTAAATAAACACTCTGTGCTCATTCACAGCTGCTCTTCCTCCTCATTCTCTCCTTGCAGGTGAGGCAATCATGATGTTATTTTACATCTCTATAGATTTGCCAGTTGTGAACATTTCGTATAGATGGAATCATACAACATGTGGTTTTTCGTGACTTATTTCACTGAGCATGTTTTCAAGGTTTCTCCACGTTGTGTCATACTACAGTTTGGATCACAGATGTCTCCCAAAGATTCCAGGTGTTAAAGTCTTCGTCCCCAGCTTGGCACTGTGGCAAGGTGGTAGAAAGTTTAAGAGGTGGGGCTCATCAGAGGTTTTCCCATCTGTGATCATTGAGGCCCGCCTCAGCAATGCCTTGTACCCTGGCTGGAATACAATGAAAAAGGAGAAGGAAGTCTTCTCTTGTCTTCAAAGGAGGAGTTCTTGTCTTTGCCATTGCCTTCGAATGTTGGTCTCCAGGTTCTTCAGGCTTTTAGTGCAAACTCTTCAGCGAAGGGAATTCTTTGACACTAGGAGCCAAATTAAACCTCTCCTTTTTAAAGTTTTGGATATCAGGTATTGTGTCCAACCAATGGGAAAGCTGACTAATACAGTTTCTTTACCAGAGATCCCAACAAAGAGATTATGGTGTTTCAGTGACTCTGATTGGGTCATATGTCTACCCTTGAAACACTCACCACATCCAGAGCCCTCCACGTAATGACCTAAGTAGCCACCTGTGGGTGTGGCAAGGCATCAACTCCACCCAAATACGTATGAGTTAAGTGGGAGATAGGTGGGTCTGGAGAGGAAAAACAGGGTACCACACAAGGAAAGAGTTGGAAGGGGGATCCAGTATCGCTTTTTTCCCCTCCGTGGACACATAAGAACGTTAAGAACTGAAATGATTATCCCAGAAATACCTTCAAAGTTTTTGCTTCCCAACAGCATGGCTGCTGGTAGCATGGCTATGGAGTATCTGAAATGGGGCTAGTTTAAGGAGAGATGTAAAATATACCTCGGGTGTCAAAGACCTGCTGAGAAAAGAAAGGATGCAAGCTATCTCATAACTTCTTTAGTGATTCAATGTTAAAATACTTTTTTGAATGTATTAGGCAAAATAAAGCTACCAATGAAATGAAACCCATGTGTTTCTTTTTAATCTTTGTAACATGGCTACCTGAAAATTTGAAGTTACATTTGCAACTCATGGTATTTCTGTTGGACAGTGCCACTCTAGGTGGTTTTAGATTCATCTTTCAGTCACCATATTGGTTGGCAGTTCTATGGAGAATAGACTGCCTTATTTATTATTTCTTTAGTAGGAGGGCTTGTATATACTATATGCTTAGTTACACTGTCAAGGGACTGGGTGCTATTTATGTTTAATACTTTCCCATTTGGAATAGGATGAAGGAAATTTCCCTAACACCTTGACTCAAACAGTATATTATCAGAGGGTGATAAATCCTCTGACTGCCTAGAAAGAGGGACAGCAAGGGCTAAAGAAAAAAGACAACAGAGACTTGAGTAGTTTCAAAGTATTTAGGGGCCCGGAAGCCAGTGCCTCAAAGTGAGCAAAGACAAAGACTCTCCTACCTAGCCACTATTTATTGGGTACACACAATAATTGGAGGAAGCATCAGGTGACTTAGGGGGCCGAGGTAATCCTGTGTAGATGAGGATCTTATGCTGATGAAGATCTTAGGTCAGAGGTTCTATGCTGAGGAGGACTCTAAGGAGAGTGTTCTTACAATAGAAGGCGGGAGGAGTGAAACTGATAAGGAATCTGTCCCTCCCCAGGTGAAACCTTTCTCTTACTACTTGGTTCTCAAGGTACCAGGATGTCTTCAGCTAATGTAATCTTGGCCTTGAGTGTCACAGCATCACAGGACCATTGAGGTCTCAGCTGTGACCAAAGACAAAAAATGGAGTTATGTTTTATCATGTCACAGCTGGCCTGTAGGCAGGAAAACTAGGCCTAATCATAATTTAATTGTGAAATGATTCTCCCCCCAAATTATGTAGAATTGCTCCTGACAGTGTATTTATAGTAACATCCCACACCAGGCTGGACCATATCTCTTAGGACATATTTTGCTCAGATAGGCCTTTGTGTTTCTTCTACCAGGTCAGCTGCCGAGATGACAGGGCTCAGGATGCAGAAGGGAGAGAAGGGTCAGCATCCAAGCACATGGGACTTCCTGTCATAGAATGGTGTTCATCTGCTGACATTGAAAGCCATAGCTAGAGAACCCTCAGTCCCTCAAATCCTCTGGACTTTTAGGAAATTACTGGAGCATTTCCCCCCACTCAACCAGTTGTTTGTCTGCACAGAACTTGGACTTCCCTGAAACTTTTCACAGGATTCTGAGTCTATAAAACCTCCTTGTTCCCTCTTTGGCTTATGTGAGGATTATGGCTTGTGTTTAGATATCTCTCCAAAGCCTCATGTGGTCATACATAGGTGATGCTTTTTCAGAAGTGGCTGGATCTAGAATGTGTGATGCTGGGATTGATTCATGGTACAATACTAGGATCCAGGGCCCTAGGATTAAGGATGTGAGTGCTACCAAGCTTTGGTCATCCCTTGTTGCTTTGCAGCCTTCCACCTGCCATGAACTGTTTCTCCTCTGTGATGTACCTCTGCCATGCCACCCTGCCTTGGAGCCAGTCAATTATGGACTGAAATCTCTACAAACTGTGAGCAAAACAAACTTTCCTCCTTTAACTTTGGGCATCAGGTATCTCAGCAATGAGAAAAAGTAACTAAGACAGTGAGCTCATTTGAATTTTGGTCATATTCAACAAGAAGAGTCAGAGAAACTTATTTGTTCCTGAGCTTGGTCACTGTACCTGGTCAATGCTGCATGAACATCCTGTCCAGAGAGCAAGACTGGCCAGGTACAGGGACCTAGGTGAGCATTCCCATCCAGACCAAGTGCCAGAGACAGGGAGAGGGCTGGGTTCCCTGGTGATGCCGAGTGCCGTTCCAGACTCAGAGGCAGCAGATACTGGGTAGGGAACATCATTGCAGATGCCAGGAATCCTTTTATCCAATATAATTTTATGAGGAGCCTTCAAATATTAAAAGAAATGAACACAAGCAGTATTTTCCTTGGAAGTTCAGTGTTATTACATCAAGCACTGTGACATCTGGCTGGGTAACAAGCTGTTTAGATGAATCTCAAACCTGCAAATTGTGGCAAAGAATGAGAATCATCTCCTTTTCTCTGAGGAAACCAAATACTCAGACTGCACCCGGCTGTGAGGTCATTCCCTGTTGGAATGACTCAAGCTCCTGCAAGTCTCTCCATCCCACAAATCTGGGCACCTTTGCCAGTTTTTCCCAAGCACCTGGCTGCCTGAATTCCAATCCTCCTACAGCCATGTGAAGGAAAATGTACTCAATTCTGAAAGAATGAAAACAAAATAAATAAAATTCAGCTACAGAGTAGACTAAATCCATATAGAAAAGCAACTTTCCTAGCTCAAAAAGCAATAGCATTCCTAGAAATGCAGCTTTAAGAGGCTCTGAGTGTAGCACAGAAGTATTCATCTCCTTGGTCTAAATCAGATGTAGTTAATCTATTGGAATCTAGATGCTTTTGCGCTCCTTTTGAATATTAACTCAGGATTTGTGTGTGTGTGTGCATGCGCACGTGTAAAAAGGGATTTTTTTTCCCACTTGGTCATGGAGGCTAAGTTCCATTGTTTGCCTCCTGAAAGGTGGAGAACCAGGAAGGCTGGTGGAGTGGTCAGAGTCTAAGGTCCTAGAAGGGGGTGGCAGTTGGAAGGGAGGGGGCACCATGCCTGTCCTAGAGTCTGATGGCCAAGAGCTCTGATATCTGAGGCAGAAGAAGACTGATAGCCCAGCCCAAGGAGAGAGAGAGGAGAGAGAGAGAGAGAGAGAGAGAGAGAGAGAGAGAGAGAGAGAGAGAGAGAGAGAGAGAGAGACAGAGAGAGAGACAGAGAGAGAGAGACTGCCTTTGCTGTTCATCTGCCTTTATGTCCTCTGCAGTCCCTCAATGGACAGGATTGTGATCAACCACACCGGGTGATCAGTTTTATCCGCTCTACCAATTCCTGTGCTAATCTCACCCCAAAACACCTTCACAGGTACACTGGAAGTAAGGTTTAACTGGACCCTTGGGTTTCCCATGGCCTGATAATCACAGATTTCTGAAAGGATCATTGGTATGAGCTTATAATTTTCTCGAAACAACAACAACCACAACAAACTACCTCAAAATGAATGAACCCATCTCAAAGGCAAGATCATGTTTTGGTTGGATTCTCATCCTGACCCATTCAGAGTCCATGATGCTTCTGCCTGAACTCTCACATTTTTGTCCTTGCCAGTGGCTGCTGTATTTCTGGCTTCAGCTAGCATAAGTTCTTCACTCAGCCTTGTATGCTCTGTGCCAATTCAACCTCCACACTTGTATTTATATTGTGACACCGCTAGCTTCCCTCTCCGATTTTCTCCAAATCCCATCCATTATTCCAGGGCCTACGGAAAGTCAACCTTGTCCAGGAAATCCTCCCAAAGCAGCCCACTGGACTTCCACAATGCTTGCTTTCTCTCAACAGTATGGACTTAAGTTATAGAGAGGAAAAATGAGGTGAAAAGTCTGTTACCTGATGTCATCCTTTCAGGCGGGGAGCAGCTTCAACCAAAAGCACCTTGATTTGTCCACTGAGGGAGTGGATGAGTGGGAAGGCTTGGCTTTGGTTTGCTCACAGGAACCAAGAGAGACCAGGCAGTTGTTCGGCCTGAGAATAGAGAGAGTAGTTTGTTTTTGCTTCAGAGACAGGGTAGGCAGAGAGGAAGAGAAGGAATGGGGTGGGGTCGGGCCAGCCGGGGCCTCTCATCTGCACCGAGGAGAACAATCTCCCCGGGGAGGCCTTGAGACGGTGTGTGTGGGGGCGGGGGGGGGGTCTGGTGCCCGCTGTGAAGTTCTTTGTGCCCTGTTGATGTCACCCCTTTGGGGACTTCTACACCTCAAGAAAAATCTGCCACTGTCTCAAGAACGGGCAGGTTTTGGAGGGCGCTGAATAAAATGCTAGGTTTTGCAGAGAGGTTGGTGTAGCGTACAGCTAAAAGCAGGAAGCTGGACTCAGTGACTGCACCAGGACTGTAGAACCCTTTGGGAAGGATGTTTGGGGAGATTTGGCTTGTCATAGCTTCTATCCGAGGCTCTGATTTCGGTCTCCACATGATAAGGCCCGCAGTAGCTTGTGCAGACCTCTCGGCATAGCTTCCTCTTTCCAGAGAGCTCCTCCCCCTTTCTGCTCATCCTTTCTCCCTTCCTGTGATGTCTCCTTCTTCCTTGCCCCTCGCCCTAGCTGCAGCTTGTCTTCTCTAGAATATTGGCCTCTCTCTTCATCCTCCCTACTCTGTCTGTCAGCACAACCAAGACTTGGTAATGGACCTAATGATCAAACTGTATTCCTTGCTGGATAATGGGAGGTAGGGTGTAGAAGGAACAGAAGCAAACTATAAATCCTAAGTTTTAAGTTCTCTGAGCGTAGATGCCAGGACTTTGTTAAGAGCACTTTTCATGCCACCTTGACAACCATCCAGCGCTGAGCCAGGCATGTGGCCCTCAGTGAATCTCAGGTGATCTTTAGAGGTCAGAGAGAGTGGGATGGACATCGGAGACTCTCTTAACTGCCAAGCAGAGCAGAAGGCACTGACAAGGGACATCTATAGCACATCGAACACCGACTGTATACCCAGTACTCTGGGTAAGGGCTCGTATTTGATTCTCACTTTCGGGCCACATTCCTCGACTCCAGGGGTGTGCAGGACAGCAGCCACACTTCTCCCAGTCTGGTAACACAGATATCGCCAGCACCACTGTGCAAATGAGGAGCTGGGGTTCTCAGAAACATCAGCTCTGCTCAATTCCCACAGTTCGAGTGGCAGAGACACACCCACCCCGGTCTGCTTGGCTCCACGATCCATAGTCTTTTTCTCTTAGTTCACTAGGAAACCAGTCCATTTCACATATTTGAAGATAAGAAGGATAGACCAGGAATGAGGAAGCTTCGTTCATATCACAGAGTGATGTGTCAAGCAATGGGAAGGAGAGGACACGGCCAGGACACCTAGCTCATTCCAGCACTGCTCATCAGAGCAGCACACGTGGGCATTTTGGGGCTGAGCCATGGTTTATCAGGTGGGGATGTTCTGCGAATTGCAGAATATTTGTAGCCTTGGTTCTTGCCCACTAAATGAGGTAACACCTTGTCTGTTTGTGACACTCAAAACTGAAATGTTCTCAGGCACTTCCAAATGCTCCCCTTCCTGGGAACCACTGTAGTTCTGATATCACTCCCAACCTGGGTCCCTTTAGCTTTGCTTTTCATCGGTAGAGATGAATGAATGAGTGAAGGAGTGAGAGAAGCTCAGAACTCACCACAGGCACGGGCTGCTTCGGGAGGTTGTGTTTGGATGGAGGACTCCTGTGGCTGTGGGGTACTTAGATCCACAGGGCACTTGAGATGACGCTGAAGGCAAGCGTGATGGTTGACAAACCGGGATGAAAGGGCCCTGAGGCGAACCTCGGCTTCTCCACAGCTCACCTTTAACCAGAGCCCTTCTGGTACTTTCAAGACTGCTCTGTGAAGACTGCCTGCTCCATGGCAGCGAGGAAGGGGAGCCTGGAGGGGAAGAGGTGCATCGACTTGGTGTAGTAGAGTGGAAAACCATTGCCCTCCACGCTAATGTGAACCAGCTGCAGACCGGCCCCCGCTCGCTCGCGATAGAGCAGGGGGAATTCTTGGACACTGAGTTATTCTTAGAAGCATGTGCACCGTTCCCCGGCAGGGCTCGGCTGTAAGTTGGCTGTTGCCAGCCTCTGTCAGGGTGCAGTGCCAGCAGACCCAGGAGTGATTGTTCATGCTTATGAAAAATAACTTGGGGTTTTAGTTTCAAATGACCCGCAGTGACGAGGTCCTGGGGGCTATGAAGAATGGTGGTCAGGGCAGAGAGGAGAACAGGACAAAGACAGGGAAGAGGACAGAAGAATATCGCTCACCTGTCCGCTCATCCATCCCGCCCACAGGTACTGGTGCTTCCTCTGGACAGAAACTCAGCCTCTCACTGCTGCAGCTTCCTTGTAGCTGGCGGCAGAGGTGACCAGTTGTCTGGAGCTGGAGTGTGTGCCAGCGCCTCACAGGAGACTTCCTTCCTCACTCTCAGGAATGCTGTGAGGTAGCTGTCGCTGTCCCTCCTGTACAGGATCTGAGTGTCCGTGAAGGGACCTGGCCAGGGCCCCACAGCTGTCAAGTGGCCCAGCTGGATCTGAATGCAGGCCAGCTCTGCCTTCCTCCCTGGCCCGGGCTCCAAGGCTGAGCGAGACATCGAGACCAAAGCCAAATCAAGGACCGAGTTGCAGCCTCAAGTCTCCACTGCCCTGGCTACTGGAGGACAAGCAATGGCTGCGATGTGACTGGTCTGGCAGACTCCTGGAGCTGCTGATAAACTCCACTGGGATGGAGCTTTGATGAGGAGGGGCCAGGAGTTGTCCACAGACCCTGCCAGGCCAGGGTGTGGAAGCAGAGCCTTCCAGGCATGGGACAGGAGCACACCCCACGAAGGCCGAAGGCTTTGTCCCAGGGGCACTGGCAACTTGTGCATCCATTCATTCACCCAGTCTGCTCTTTTTCCCATTCAACATGGATTTACTGAGCTCCTGCCCTGTGCCAGGAATTCTACATTTAAGGGGTTTTAAGCAAGAGTTTAAGCAGGGGCACAGGAAGAAAGGGAGCCTGTGTGGAAATCATTCTGGGGCCCAGGTGAAAGATGACCTACAAGTGATAGGGAGGAGAGCTGGGAGATTTGGGGCGTAGTGAGCTGGGAGACCGACCTCTGAAGTGGACACAGTGGTGCGTTGAGGCACAGCCCTGTCCTTGTCGAGACACAAAGGCAATGCATGTGCACCTCTAGGGGTGGCCCGCAAATGCGTGTCAGACTTTGCGTCACTCCTGCATGCCTGCTCCCATCAGGGCACGCAAGTTCACCAAGAATGCCTTTGTGTTTGGTTCCAAGCCACGGCTATTAATTATTTAATCCAATATCAACCAAAAACTAAAATGAAATAAGTGGGGAGAGAAAGAGAGAGACAGAGAAATGAGAGAGAGAGAGAGAGAGAGAGAGAGAGAGAGAGAGAGAGAGAGAGAGAGAGGAGCTGTTTCTATGAATGCGAGTTGAAAACCTTGCAAAGACCATCTGAAGAGAACCGCTAAAAAATACTATGGAATTGGGTGATGAGACAATGAAAGGAAGGAAAATCATACAATTTTACCAACACTCTGCCCTGAGATGGCTTTACAAGGCTCTTTAAGGTCTCTCCACTTCAAAGGAGCTCATGCTGGAAATTGGAGATGATGCATTATGGGTGTGGTTCATGTAAGGAAGATGACAGGAGCTACACTTAGCAGAGGCGATCTGAAAGAAAAGCTTTGGCTCCACATCAAAGGAGTGGGGAATGAATGTGCATTATATGTTTTAGGTTAAAATTAAGCAGGCCTGAAGTGTGGATGTATCATTTTTTAGCTTGCAGAAAAGTTTTTTACTGAAGTCTAACATGCAGGGAAAGGTGAACAGGAGGAGAGCAGAAAGAGCTTTTACTAAGAGCAAGCAG
Source organism: Heterocephalus glaber (assembly GCF_053883595.1). Taxonomy (NCBI): domain Eukaryota; kingdom Metazoa; phylum Chordata; class Mammalia; order Rodentia; family Bathyergidae; genus Heterocephalus; species Heterocephalus glaber. The sequence continues at coordinate 21,860,532 of NW_028258357.1, forward strand.
CACGACCAGCAGCCAGGCCAGGGGACAGGGCCTGGCGGGTACCCCAAAGTCTTTTCTCATGCCTCAGCCCAGTCACCCTCTACTTCTGCCACCACTCTGGTTTTTATCAGCATCCATTACTTTGCCCACTGTATACATTAAACCAAGCAGAACGTGTTGGGCTTTGGCTTCGGGTTTGACTATTTTTCACATGTTGTGTTTGTAAAATCCATCCAAGTTGTTTAGGGGAACAATAATTTGCTCCATCCTATTTTGTAGAATTTTATAAGCTATGTGACACACAGTGAAGATTCAATAAACAGCAGCCAGAAAGAGATGTGAGTGACCTCTAGCAAAATAAGGCAGCACTTGGACAGCTGTGTGCCGAGTTCAAAGGGGCTTGGAAGTATTGAACTCCCTATTCTGTCTATGCCTTCTGCTATTAAAGTATATAGAAGTTGCTTCTAGTGTCTGGCTGTCTTGATCACTTTCCTTGTCACGTGGACAAAATAGCACCTGAAACTTCAAGGAGGAGAGGATTATTTTGACTCATGTTTTAGAAGCTTCGATCCTTGCATGATCAACTGGCTCCAGGCAGGAGCAAAGCGGGATGGTGGAGGGGCCTGGGGAGAAGAAACTGCTCCCTCGTGGCGCACAGGAAGCAGAGAGAGAAGAGAGGACCCAGGGGAGCAGATGCACCCCTTCCGGGCCACACGGCTAGTGACCGCCTCTTCTGACCAAACCCCGCCTCCTGACAGCAAGTCGGCTACACCATGCCCGTAACCCAACCACCTTTCAAAAGCCTATGAGTGCATAAGGCTTTGGGGAGATATCTAGATATAAACCATAACACTGGCTGTCACAATAATTACTACTGCTGTACATGTTTTATACAGATTTTTGATGAACATAACATGCATTTCCCTTGGCTATCTATTTAACAGGAAACTGGCTGGGTCCTGAGTTGGATGTATATTCAGGTTTAGCAGATAGTACTGGAGAGTTGGCATGAGTGTTTTTACTAGTTTATGTTTCCACATGTGAGGATGAATGTGTGGTTCATTGTTGACACTGTTTTTTTTTTTGGATCGAACTCTGGTCCTTGCGCTTGCGCAGCAGGAGGCGAAACCACTGAGCTAAATCCCCAGCCCGACCCTGTTGTTTCTAGTTTTAGTGGGGATGAAGTGCTATATAATTTTTTAAAAACAAATCTCTTACTGTGGAATAATTTGATTTATAGGAAAGTTGCAAACACGGTAGGAGAGTTCGTGCATAACCCTCGTTCAGTTTTCTTCATTGGCTTACAGCTTACATTACCACAGTACGTTTCACAAGCTGAAAGCCTCCTATCAGTCCATCAGCATCAAGGGACGTCCAGGCTTTGTTGAGATCCCACCAGTCTCCCCACGCCTGTCTTCTTTCTGATTCTGGAGCTGTTCTGGGGCCTCACTTTGCCCACATCGTCGAGTCTCCGTGCTCTCTTCTGGCCTCTGATTGTTTCATCTGCTTTTATGATCTTGGTGATCTTGAGCGACATTGTCGAACATCCTCCAGTGCCTCCCCCAGGCTGTGTCTGTGGTGTTTTTCTCTCGGCTACAACAGAGTTCAAGGCTTTCGGAAATAATGTCCCAGAGGTGGAGTGCTGTCCTCGTCAAAGCTCAGGGAGGGACTCTGTGACATCCGCGTGGCCTAACCGAGGTGTTGCCCTTCATCAGCTGGTTACGGGAATGGTCACCAATTCTCCCCACTGTAAGTCGCTAGTTCTCCTTTGCTCTTTTCTATAGTTTGGAAGTGAATCACTGAGTCTTGCTTGTTTTTAAAAGGGGAGGGAGCAGAGGGAGATTTATTCCTCACCTGCTGGAGGTTGAAGAGCTACATATTTCTTCAGAATTTTTCTGCAGGGCAGGTTTGTTTCATCTCATCTCATTGACTCATGTCAGCATGAACTCATATTACTTTTATATGTTGGATTTTAATCAAAGACTACTCTATTGCTCAAAAATTTTCAGCTTTGGCCACTGGGAACTCTTTCAGGATGGCTTCTGTTCCCTTACTGTGTCACTCCCACCATCATTTTTGTTTTTAGGTCACTCCTGTCTGGTACTATAAGATACACCAGGCTTTGTACTTTATAGCAGAACCTCAGTTCACAAACTCATTTCTCCCCATGATTCTGGTACCAAATTGGATGAGAACCAAATTGGATGAGAACCAAATCAAATTTCCCCTCGAGGTCAACATTGAACCTGACCACTGAATCTGATTCAGTTCTTGTTCAACTTGGTTTGCAACCAGAATTGTGTGAGAATCAAGTTCATGACTGAGGAATCACTGTATTTTTTCTGTCCAACCTTAGAATGACCCTTTTCTCTAAGAAGCCTTGGTTGCCTTTACTGGAGAAACCAAGATTTCAGGGCTGAGTGTCTCACTGTGGCTTTAATTTCAATTTCACAGAAAGAAGGTCACCTTTCTAAAATTTGCTGGCCATTTGGATACTTTTTAAGTAAGACATTAAAGTCATTTGTTCATTTTTCTAGGAATGTCTACACTTCGTATATACGTTTGTGGACTTTTTCGTTCTAACATATTGTGGATTTGAGCCCTTTTCTGGATGTGTATTCAGTCTGTGGCCTGTCTTGTCATTCCATTAATGTTGTCTTGGAAAAGCAGACATTCTTTAGAGTATTTGTGCTACAATTAGTCATCCCCCTTAGGGTTCTGTTTATAATCATAAGAGTATTCTCCTGTGGTGTCTTCCACAAAGCTTTGCTGTTTTATCTTTCATGTTTGGAGCCACAGCACACCTGGGATTGATTTTTCTGTGATGATGAAGTGAGGTCAAGATGCTCTCAACACACACACACACACGCACACACACATGCTCGCACGCGCGCACACACAAGCACACGCGCGCGCACACACACACACCCTGCTTGCTGAGAATCTCATTGAGCCAATTTGGGGAGAAGTTGTTTAAATTATCAGGTCTTCCTTATGAGAACAAGCAGATCCTTTTATTATTTATTTAGATCTTTAAAGATTTCTCTCAACGATTCTTCTCAGTTTGTGGTATTGCGTGAATTTTGTTTTAATTTCAGTGAAGTGATTTTTTTTTAGGTGATTTTTTATGGTATTGTATGAGTTAGCTTTCAGTTTTCACTTCTAATTATTTATTGAGAGTGTATGAAATGTTATTTTTTAAATGTATTAATGTTATAGCTGGTAAACTTCATAGTCTTTCTTATAATTTTAATTATTTCCCTGGAGAATTATTTGGTTTTTCTATGTATATTCCAATTTTATTTGTTAATAAAGGCAATATTTTTTCTTTTTTAATCCCTGTACTTTAGACTTTTTCTTTCCTTATTACATCGACTATACATTTCAGTGCAGTGATGGTTACAATGATGACAGTAGACACTTTTGTCCCATTTCTTTTCTTTTTTTTTTTGTATATCCTTTTATTGGTACATTTTAGGTATATAATATAATCACATTCATCATTGGGAATTTGCACCTTTACATAATCTCTCTTGGTTCTTATTTTTCCCCTTTCCCCTGTCCTCCCTTCAACCCCTCCATCCCTCCCTGTTTACAAAGACTTTACCCCTCCCACTTCCCCTTCCCCTTTGCCCCTTTTCTTCCTATTTTACATTATCTATTATACCTTTTAGTCCTTATTTACACATTCAATTTCTCACACTAGAGAAACTCTTTGGTATTTACACATGTGTGTTCTGTTTATTTCACTTAAGAGTATTGCCTCAATGTGCACCCATTTAGCTATAAATGTCTCTAATTTCTCTTTTTTATGGCTGAGTAGTACTCCATTTTATTAAAAAAAAAACCACATTTTTTTTATCCAGTCTCCAGTTGATGGGAATTTGGGCTGCTTCCAAGCTTTAGCTATTACAAATTGTGCTGCTATGAACATGGGTGCATATGTCGCTGTGGTATGATTCTTTTAATTCTTTGGGGACGATACCCAGCAGGGGAATAGCTGGGTCAAATGAGACTTCCAGTCCTAGTTCTTTGAGGTATCTCCTTTTGTCCCATTTCTGATGTCAAGTAGAAAACTTACAATATTCCATTTTTAAGTGTGTTATTTACAAACCACATACACATGCATTTAGATACACAGATTTGAAAAGTTGCATTCTGTGCCTGCTTTGCTAAGATTTTTGAAAATCATGAATCCATGTTGGTTTTATAAATGCCTTTTCCTCATCTTTGAGCTGGTCTTATGATTTTTCTTTTCTATTATATTATGTGATGAATCATATTGATTAATTTTAATGTGAAACCACCTCATTATTGTAATAAATCTAATTTGTAATATAGTTTTCTTTTTGTATATGCTTAGGTAATACTTGGTTATAATTCATCATCTACATTTATGAGAGACATTGACATAATTTTCAATTTTTATAATGTCTTTGTCAAATTTTGTTTTCAAGGTTATTGGTGGTATTTTAAGATAACTTGGGCCATGTTTTATTTTCTGCTTTTATTTAGAAAAGATTGTTTAGAATTCAGGTTTTTTCTTCTTTAAATATTTAATAATTCACTTGTGGAGACATCTGGCCTTGGACATCTCTTTAGGTAGGATTTTAATTATGGATTCAACCATCACATTAGGTAAAAGACAATGCAGATTTGGGGAGTTGTTTTTTAAAAATTTTGTTTCCCTTCCCCTCCCTCCCTCCCTTCCTTCCAGAATTTGTCCATTTCTTCTAAATTTTTAGTGAAAACTCCAGGATTCTTTGATATTCCTGAAAACACCCGGTTAGACCAAAACACGCTAAAGGGCCAAGAGCGAAACCTAGGCACCGAATGCACTTTAGCCCAGTGGTTGGGAACACGAGCTTTGGGAACTCTTCTATTCTTTAGCCCTCTTTACATTTTACATGCAAACAAACCAAAAATCTTTGTTCATCCAGTTTCCCATTAGAAGCCCATCACAGATTAGTTTTGCATGTTTTTGAGCTTTCTGTAATAAAATCAGCCATACTTCTCCATCTGGTTGCTTTTTGCTGTACGTTATGTGTGGGACTCACCATATATGCAAGTGCTGGTGGCTCCTTCTGGTTGCTCTTTGCATTGCCGGAGTCTCTCCCTTTGTTTCTCCGCTTCCCTACCGATGGATGCCTGGGCTGTCTGCAGTCTGGACTCTCATGCACAGTGTTGCTGTGGGCACTGGCAGACAGAAGCACCAATTTCTCCTAGGTTTGTATCCAGAAGTGCAAAGCTATACATTCAGTTGGTCAAATACATAGTTGCCAAATTAGAGGAAAAAAAGCAGTATGGGGGACCCCTTGCCTCTATTACTGATGAGGATTGTGGCAGAGCTTTGGGGTTGACCTTAGTCTATTTTTCACAAAGCATTTATGAAGATTCAGCAAGATTGATGGAAGAAATCGGCTCTACAACACACGCAGAGATGCTGGGGATGCGGGGGGGATGGTTCCCAGGATGGTTTTACATTTACCAGCTGTCTGCCCAGGTCCCTCCTGGACTCCAACAGCAGGCTGGTGACTGCCCCATTCTGCAGGGCCCGCTTGTTGCCTAGGCTTGAGGGCTGGGAGCCAGGACTGCCGACGTAGCTAGGACTCTCTGCTAAGCGTCCCTCCTCTTAGGTGTGACAGTGACAAGCTTCACCATGACTGGCCTCCCTTTGGCCAATCAGGGTCCTTCCAGTAGCAGTTCCGAGGCGTTGCCAAGAGCATCTGGATCTCCGCTCCTCGGTGATGTGTGGCCTCCAGAGGGGGCTGCACAGGGCCCTTCCCCAGCTCACACGGGTCTCCCTTCCTGGGGGTGGCACCCCCTCCTTCGGGGTCCCTCTCTAGTCTCTGTCATCCTCTGCTCCTGGGGTCTTGTCTGCCCACCTCCCCGTGTTGGAGGGGACCTTTGTCTCTACTCACCCACTGCCAGGAAGAGCAGCCACATGATAGACCTGAGGCGATGGCATTTTGCCCCTAAAGCCCAACACTGCAGCATCATTGTCTCCCAAATCCTCCTTCCCACTGAGGTTGGGGATTGGTTGGAGTGGGCTGAAGAGTCAGAAAATGAACCCTGGAGACTTCTTTAAGATTTAAACTATTTGTAAAATCAGATTATTGAGGCCCCAGGAGATGCATCTTCTCTGCGCCTACAGAGCAGTGGGTTATGACCATTCTGGGGCCAACCCCAGAGCTGAGGTAGGTGCGAGGATTTCTAGCTCTGTCGAAAGAGCCCGGGCCGCACAGTCAGCGGCTCCGTAGCCCCGGGGATCCGCCTCTTCCCTGGCAATGTCCCTGGGAGGCCGCAGGGGTCGCCCAGCCTGCGGGCCTGTGTGGCGTGGGGAGAGGTTCCTTCCGGACCTGGGCATTGCGGGAGTGTGAGTTGGGGATGGAGTGGCTGGCTGAGCAGGATTAAGTCCCGGGGACAAAGTTCTGGCTGGAGCAGCTGGGGACTAAGCCTGGGTCTGAGGGGAAATGCAGAAACCTGCAGCTCAAGGCATGCGGGAGGCCAGGGCAGGGCAAACCAGGGAGCCGAGCCGGACGCAGGGTCTCAGAGTCCAGCACGGAGCCGCAGGCTTGCTCAGCGGGGCCGGGCCAGGCTGCACGCACCCCGAAGTCCGAACGGAGGCAGGGGAGGCAGGGGAGGGAGTGGCTTGGGAGGTGCCCAGGTCCTACTGACTTCCAGTGTGCCGGGTGGCGCATGCATGTGTATATGCATGCGTGTGCAGATCCGGGAGTGTGTGAGCACGTGTGAACACGCTCGTGTGTAAGTGTGCGTGCTGCGTGCATGTGCAGATGTGACTTGGAGGTGCGTGCTCAGGGCCGATGTGTCGAGGTCTGGGGACTGGCGGGGTGCTGGGCCATCGGGACACCCTCGGGGCCCACATCTCAGTGGGGCAAGGCGAGGACGTCCACAGCCTCTGTCCTGCCTGCCCTGACCTCAGGCCGTGAGTGCGGTCCCTGACCGGCCACCCTCACCTGTGCTGTGCTGAGAAAGGTGAGGGATCCTCGCTCTGCTCTGCTCTGCTCTGCTCTGCTCACCCTGTCATTCTACTCAGCAACAGGACAGTCCATGGCCCGAGACTGCTCTCCGGGAGGGAGGGAGATTCCTCAGCCCAGGTTCCCTGCTGCTGTTGGGCCTAAAGAATTTTCCAAATCATCGTCCTGGTTGCTTGGTTGAGGAGGCCCTGGGCTGCCTGGGCTTCTGTGGAATTATGCGCTGGTGGAAGAGATGAGAGCAGGATCTCCTTGCCATTGAGGTCTGCCGTAACTGGAGGCCAGGTGCCGGGTGAGGGAGAGAATGCAGCCAGCGGGCCCTGGCCACCCCTCCTGGCCTGAGAGGAGGACAAAGCCACAGGAGGCTCTGGCTCCAGGCTCCGGCCACCACGATGACCGACCGGTGCTCACCCAGTACCCATGGTGGCCTCTCCATGCTGTGCCTTCTACGGAAGACGGGGCACTCCTTCCCGTGAACTGGGCTTACCCTGTGCCCTGCTCAGACCCATGGAAGGAGAGTAGGGGAGGCAGTGCCGGCCGGGAGCCTGGGCCTCAGGGTCACGGGCACCTCGTGTCCTCCTTATGAGCTGCTCGTGGGGACCAGCTCAAGCGGCCTGCTGGAGGAGCCGAGTGCTCAGGAAGGGTGCCCTGGTCCCCAGGAAGCAGCTCATCCAGTTGACACCAGCCAGTTCCCAAGAACACTCCAGAGGAGAGCCCCATGTGGACAGCAAGGCCACCCGCTGTCCTGCAGCTGAGCACAGACAGGCGACTGTGCCTGCTGAGGGCAGCACCCGGGTGCCTCTGTCGCCGGAGCGACAGTGATCCTGCATTCTCTCTGAGCAGGGCTGGCAGCTGGCTGTGTGCACTTCCGCTGGGTGCAAGGCTCAGGAACCAACCATGGCCGAAAGGGCCCCTGGCCTCAGTCCCTGCCCTCGCCCTGTCCCTCTACACCCCAGATTGGGCTTTCACCACTGTGTCTGCTGACTGCAGCGAGGACAGTGGCAGTGATGCTTGTGGCATCTCAGGGACCCTGTGACAGGGAGGAGGACGGAGCAGCAGCACCTGCTCTAGGGCTGTTGCTTTTCCTAACAACACGAGCCAGGGCTCTTGTGGGGAGAACCAGCCTGCGACTCCTCCGCAGCTGGGGAGCAGGGAGCCAGGGGAGCTTAGAGGAGGAATGAGGAGAATGTTGAGAGCACCATCCAGCGGGGCCACTGCTGGCTTCTCCTCCTCCATCCCTCCCTGCGGTAGGAGGTGAGGGTTGCTATTAGCTCATGGACAGTGTGGGCCGCACGGGCCTGCACCTGGTGGGGCTGGGCCGGGCCGGGCACAGACCATGGCTCAGTGCTCTTGGACCTGTGAGATCCCCGACTCCATCTACAAGGCTGCCATTGTGCCTGGCGCCTCAGGGTGACTTCACAGCCCCACCCTCACCGCTCCACCCAGGTCCCATTTGAATGTCCCTGGGGCCAGAGGGCTGCCTTAGACAGCTGTGCTGATGCTGGTGGCTCCCGCAGGTGGCCCCCAGACACCCTGGCGCTTCCTGTGGAACAGGAGTAGGAGGCCACTCTGAGGCCAAGGACTTTGCTCTTCTTTTGGGCCCCGAATGCCCTGGAATCTCGGGATCCTTGCTGGGGGTGATGAGAACTCTGTGTGTGTGTGTGCGCGCGCGCGCGCGCGCAAGGAACGTGGACTCTACCGTCATGGAGCTAAAATCTAGTGGAGCATAGAAATGACTCAGCCAAGGCATGCGGAAGAACAAGGGGGTCCCGGAAGGCGTGGAGGGGTTGTGGGGGCTCAAGGCAGTGGTCAGGGGGCTTCCTACCCTCGCCACACCAGAGCTGCATCTTGAAGACTGCACAGAGCCACGCAGGCAGGCAAGGGGTCGGGGAAGGCGTCTCAGGAGAAGGCACAGCCCATGCAAAGGCCAGGCAAGCAGGGGTGGGGACCAGACAGGGGCAGACATTGTGGGGCCTCAGCTCCCCATGAAGGAGTCCGGCCTTTGATGGGTTTGAGGCAGGAAGAGACTGCGTTTTAGAAATATGCACAGAGCAGGGCTAGGACACCGGCAACCTACCCACTTGTTTCCATCTGTTTGGTCTGGGACGACCTGGTATCAGGTTACCAGGTATAATCGTCATATTTGTTCTAACCATGAAGAGAAAATGCTCTGAACACAACTCTCCTTGCTTCTGTGAGAAGGATTTTGAGCTTCGATGATTTCCTCACATTATTGTTACTGTGTCTCACAGGATGTGATCGTACCCGGCCATCCCTCCGGATCCCTATGTCAGTGGATTCAGTCAATAGCCAGTCAAAAGAAATGTTTAAAAACTGCATCTGCATGGAACACGTAAGGAATTTTTTTTGTCATAAACAACACAGTATAACAACTATTTACATGGCATTTATGTCATGTTAGGTATCCCCAGTAATGTAGAGATGATTTAAAGGACAGGGGAGGATTGTGTAGGCTGTGGGGTAAATAGCATTGTTCATAAGAGACGTGAGCACCTGTGGATCTGGTACTTAAGGGATTCCTGGACTATCCCCCGTGGATACTGAAGGCTGACTGGTTGAATGTGCCCCAATGTATTGAATCAATCTCCTATTGATGGATATGTAGGTCATTTTTTAGGCTTTCGTTGTGGTCTCTAAGTGATAACTAAGTTGATGTGATGAGGGTCTCCCTGAACCTTGCCTGGAAAGCTTTATTTTCTGGTGTGGTTTACTCACTCCCCACCCCTCATCATTCTCTTAGGGCTCACCAGAGCCAGTCCTCTCAGCAGCTTCCTTGGGGCGGGGTCCTCCTCCAGCCTGGGTCCTGGCCTGTGCTTACTGTTACCTTGGAACTTAGCACACTGTGTCAATGTGGTCATTTCATGGCTCTGCTCCACTCAGTCATGGGCTCATCAGGGAAGATGAGCACGACAAACACACACACACACAGCAACAACAGCAACTCTGTTACTTTACTACTTTATATGATCGGAACACTTTGGGATTGGCAGGATAAGTGAATCACTGAATCAATGAGCTCCAATGGAATTTTGAGTGCTTGGATTGTCCAAAGGCTGAGATATTTCTGGGCCTGGTAGCCCAGTTGGGAATAAAATGGAAATAGAGTGTTGAAGTGGGGGACCCAGGGTCCATGCTGGCAGGAAGGAAGTGAAGACAGAGGGGCTGAGAGAGAGGGAGCAGAGGAATGCAGGACACAGGGCTCTAGTTTGAAGGACAAGTGTGGTGAGAGCAGCACCAGGGACAGACTGATAGTCTTCAAATTCACCCCGGCATAAGCGCAATTCAGGCGCTTGTTAGCATGCAGATACCTGAGCTCTCTCTCTGTGATTCTAATCAGAGCATCTGGGTTAGGATCTGGGATCTGCATGTGTAGGTAACACCCATGAAGTTCTCATGCCAGGAATCTGCATACCCACGGGAGCTTTCTGAAATGGGAAGCTTTGAGGAATAAGTGAGCTGTCTGATTTTGAGATTTCAGAGGTGAGGTCTTTGTTCCTCAAGCCAAGGCCTGAGTGTGGCCACAAGCATGCATGAAGCAAAGGAAAGTGGAGAGGGAGGGCCGGGGTGGGGAAGGTCATCCCCACATAGCTGATGGTCCCGGAGCACACGGCAGCACCGAGTGGGAGGAGGGACCTAGCACTGTGTGTCAGCGTCTTCCAAGAAGGAAGGGGGTAGCCAGAGGGTGATCTCCATGCCAGAGCGAGAACTTTACAAACTACTGACTTTAGTCCTGGGGTGTGAATGCCCGACGATATGGCGGGGCTGAGAAGAAGAGAGTGCTCCGTGTGATCCCAAAGCAACCAGCCTGGCAGGGCAGCGGCAAGGGAAGTGCCGGCGAAGTGCCACTAAGGTGGCCAGCATGACTATGGTGCAGGCCATAAAAACCCTCTTTGGAAGGGCTGCGGGGCTGAGATTATGGAAAGGCTGTAGAGGTGTCTACAGGGCCACCGCCCCAGCACACAGAAATCACCCTTGGTAAATAACCCAAGTACCTCAAGTGGCCCAGCATCATTGCAGATTTGAGATACTGATCAAGCATGCCTCTTCCTTCCAATGGACTCAGATCCAAGGGGGAGACAGATGTGAGTGATAAACTGAAAGCCAGACACCAACTACTCACAGCTGGGTTGGAGAATGTGGCTAAGAACTGAGGCTGACGGGATGTCTGCTCCCCAAGCTGGTTCCTACCTATGGGCTGGAGGGGGTCTGCAGACCCAGTCCTGCTCCATCAGCTGCATCCCGGAGGACCACAGGACAGTGGGGGTCAGAGCTTGGCTCTTCACACCCCCCCACCCTGGGTCAGTGCAGCCCAGCGCTGAGAGGTTCTGCCTCTTCACTGAGGAGGAATGAGAAGGGTAAAGAGGATTCCTTCAAGTGACCCAAACCCTTGAGGAGATTCCCATTTCACGGACCAAGCTGTATGGGAGAAGAGAAGTTCCCCTGCAACTCAGTGTTGGAGAGATGAGGAAACCAGGCCCACAAGTGCAGGTCCTTGGGAAGGTGTCTTAGTTACTTTTCCTGTTTCTGAGACAAAATTTCTGACACCCAAAGTTAAAGGGGGAAAGGTTTATTTAGCTCACAATTTGTAGAGGTTTCAATCTGTAGTTGGTTGGCTCCAAGGCAGGGTGGCAGGGGAGAGGGGATTGCAGAAAAAAAACAGTCCATGGTGGGCAGAAGGCAGAAGGCAGAAGACACCAAGCAAGCTACAAGTGACAAGTGACCACCAACAAGTGACAATAGCAGCTTCTTTCTTCCCCTTTTATATTCTATCTAGGCTACTCGGCTCAGGATGAGTGCCAAACCAATCCGTGGACTAATTTAGTAATCACACACCCTAAATCTTAGCATCACACACTCTATTTCAAGCCACCTCTGAAAAAGCCCTACTTATGACTGCATGAGGCTTTGAGGGGACATCTAGACACAAACCATAATAGATGGGAACTCAGTCAGATCTGTCTCCTTAACACTGTTATCTATAGCTTGGTTTCTTATCATTGTCCAGTAAAACCCTCCCAAAGAAAGGTACTCAAGTCCTTGGTGTAGGGTCCAACAGGCATGCAACACATGGGAACTTCACTCACAGATCCACGGCCATACAGAGCATCTTTGGTTGAGGGCTCTGAAAGGCATCCTGGTGTTTGTGCCAGAGTCCTGACTCCAAAAGCTAGCCCTGGCCAGTGACCAAGTGACAGGGGCCATAGACCACCCTCTCTGAGGATCCACTTTGGCTGGAAGACTCCCTGACCATCTGGCCAAGCTCTTCTTAGGTAGCTCAGCCTTCTGGGATCTTCTCTTGGGCTTCTCCTCTCCTGCTCTGGGGTCAGATGGCTTCGTGGCTGAGGCTCTCCAGCCACACTTGGTTCCCTTCCCACTCTCTCAAGCACTTCCCACAGTGAAGTCCTTGCTCATGCAATTGATCTTGGTGACTACTTCCTGGAGAACCCAGACCAATACAACAAGCAAAGAGGAGGGGCATGGTGGCCTAGGACACTTATCTTCCTCTGAAATCTGCTTTTAGGTTCCAGGACTGTCTGCTCTGACAAAATTCAGGAAAGATAACCAAGTCACTGGTTGTGCAGAGCAAAAATAGTAGAGAAAAATTTTCCTTGCATGACCATGCAAGACAGTCCTCTCATTATCTCTGGAGGTCTCTGGTGTACACATCTGTGAGATTAAGCACCTGACCACACCCTGCAGCTGTGAGAGATGAGAATTCACAGGTGAAAATTCAGGTCCCTCTAGGTGCCACCCCACTGCCCTTTCTACTGCCTTGTGTGGTGGTTGGGAGGGTGGACCTCTCAGGAAGGAGACTGGATCAACACCTGTGACTAGTGGCACCCAGACATTTGCACTGCATTGGGGTCCACACACATCTCCAGTGGCTTCTCACTTTAGGCTACTCCTGCTTGAAGTGACCACTGAGCATGTAAAACTGGTTTTCCTAGGACTCTAAGGTCAAAATCAGAGGCAGCACAGCCCACAATGGACCAGATCAAAGTCCCAGTCAAGGGGCAGAGTGTTGCAGACCTCAGGATCAGCTGCCAGGGAAAGGGTCTCTGTCTTGCTCCAGCCTCCCCTGACCAGCTCACCTAGGGACAACACTAAAATCAGGAGCAAGACATGGATGTCCACTGTCACCCCTCCTAATCAATCACTCCTCCTAATCAACCATTACCCAGAGCAATGAGACAAGGAGAGAAATTAAAGGAATAAGTATAGGAAAGGAAGAAGTTAAATTATCATTATTTGTGGATGACATGATTCTCTACATAGAAGAACCCAAAACGCCACCAAAGATTTCTAGATTTAAAAACTAAATTCAGCAGTGTTGCTGGATACAAAGTCAACACTCAAAAATCGATAGCCTTCCTGTACACAAATAACAAACTCTCTGAGAGAGAAATTAAGGAAACTACCCTTCAAAACAGCATCAGAAAAAATGAAATACTTAGGAATCAATCTAATAAAGGATGTAAAAGACCTTTAAATTTAAAAGTACAGTGCTCTGAAAAAAAAAAGAAAGCAAAGAGGATATCAGAAAATGGAAAGATTTCCCTTGTTCTTGGGTAGGAAGAACCAATATAGTGGAAATAGCCATGCTTCCAAAATTACTATACAGATTTAATGCAATCCCAATCAAAGAATCAACAGCATACCTCACAGAATTAGAGAACACAATTCTAAAATTCATTTGGAACCAGAAGAGACTAGAATAGCAAAGGCAATTCTGGGCAACAAAGGCAAGGCAGGGGGTACCACAATCCCTGCCTTGAAATTATACTACAAAGCTACTATGATAAAAACAGCATGGTACTGGCAAAAAAACAGACCTGAGGATCAATGGAAGTGATTAAAAGATACAGAAATAACTCCAAACACACTCAGCCACCTTATCATTGACAAAGGGGCCAAACACCTTCATTGGAAGAAAGATAGCCTCTTTTCTTTCTTTTTTTGGATAAGGCTGGCTAAGGGTTTATCAATTTTATTTAATCTTTCAAAGGACCGACTCTTCGGTTCATTGATTCTCTGTATTATTTTCTTAGTTTCAATTGCATTAATTTCTGCTCTGATCTTTATAATTTCCTCTCTCATTTGAGGTTTGGGATTGACTTGTTCTTCTTTTTCTAGAAGTTTGATATTCAACATTAGCTTGTTTATTTGAGCTCACCCTGATTTCCTGATGTGAGAGTTCACTGTTATAAATTTCTCTCTCTATAAATTTCATTGCATCCCATAAGTTGCAATACGTTGTACTGGCATTATCATTTAATTATAGATACTGCTTAATTTCTTTTTAAATTTCATCTGTGATCTATTGGTTGTTCAGTAGGGTGTTGTTTAATTTCCATGTGTTTGAGGAGTTATTGTGGTTTCTTTTGCCATTGATTTCCATTTTCACTGCACTATGCTCAGATAATATGGATGGGATAATTTCAATTCCTTTGCATTTACTTAAGCATGTTCTATGGGCTAGATAACCTCTTTAATAAATAGTGCTGAAAAAATTGGCTTTCCCTATGCTGAAGACTAATCCTAGACCCGTATCTCTCACTATATACTAAATTAAAATTGAAACGGATCAAAGACCTAAATATTAAAACAGAAACCCTAAATCTACTGGAAGACAGAGTAGGTAGAACTCTTGAAGATATAGATGTAGGCAAAGACTTTATGGGGAAAAAAACCCTGATTGCACAGAAAATAATACAAAGGATCAACAAACGGATCTCATCTTATTAAAGGGCTTTTGCACAGCAAAAGAAACCACCAACAGAGTGAAGAGACAACCCACTCAGTGGGAAAAAAATTTTGCCAGCTGTTCTTCAGACAAAGGGCTAACGTCTAGAATATATAAAGTACTCAAAAACATCAGACCTCCCAAATTTAAAGACCTAATCCAAAAATGGGCACCTGAAATGAATAGACAATTCTCAGATGAAGAAATACAAATGGCAAGTAAGTACATGAAAAACTGTTCAACATCACTGGTCATTCAAGTGATGCAAATTAAAACAACACTGAGATTCCACCTCACCCCACAAAGAAAGGCTGCTATCAAGAAATGAACCAATAGAAAATGCTGGCGGGGCTGTGGGGAAAGAGGAACCCTGCTCCATTGCTGGTGCGAGTGCAGACTGGTGCAACCACTGTGGAAATCAGAGTCCTCAGAAACCTAGGACTAGAGGTTCCATTTGCTCCTGCTATTTCCCCTCTTGGTATCTTCCTGAATGAATTAAAAGTAGCATACCACAGCAATATATGAACACCTATGTTTATAGCAGCACAATGTGTAATAGCCAAATCTTGGAAATAGCCCAAAGGCCCATCAATGATGAATGGGTGAAGAAGATGTGGTATTTTTATAGAATGGAGTACTACTCTAATATAAAAAAGGATAAACTTGAGACATTTATAGGTAGGTGCATGTACCTTGAGACCATACTCTTAAATGAAATAAATCCAACACACATGTGTAAATATTGCAGTCTCTGTTGTGAGAAACTGAAAGTATAAGGACCAAAATATATAATAGATATTGGGAAATGAGAAGAAAAAGTTCAAATTGGAAGGGGAACAAGGGAGGGGCCAGGAGAAGGAAGGGGGAAAAAAGAGAATGAAAAGATGCCAACAAAGCTTTCCTAAATAAGGAGGGGAAGAGGGGTTGAAGGCAGGGGAGGGGAATGGGAAAAAAAGAAGCAGCAAGACATAACACATACAGGTGCAAATTCCCATGATGAATGTGATCATTATGTGTATCTCAAATGTACCAATAAAATAAAGAAAAAACAAAGAGGTGTCAAGGCTTGATTGAAGATGGCAAAGGCTTGCTGGAGATGTCTCCTATCATGTTTGAACCAGAGAAATCAGAGGGAAGGGAAGCGACACTCACAGAAAGCTACCAGAGGCCATGACGGGGCTGGGGTGGGGCAGGCGTGGGCTCCTGCAGTGCCACCCTTGTGCCATCCCCCGGGTCAAGTCTTTACAATGGCCCACCAAGGTGGCGCTGTCACAGGCCCCACTGTGGAAAACGAGCCGAGGCCCTAGTAAGAACTTGCTTGAGGGCACAGAGGCAGATGACTGGGGCTGGGTTTGAACCCTGGTCCCTGTGATTCCCAAGCTGTCATCGTGCAATCTGCACAGAACCTGGCTCCAGTGTCCAGGCCAGCACTAAGCCTTCGAGTTCACCAAGTGGGACCGGAGCCCAAAGCCCATGCTTGTCACTGGTGGCCACTCGACGGTTAAACAGCCAGCACCTTCCTTTGCCACTGGCTTCCAGTTTGTTCTCCTGGGAGTCGGTGGCAATGAGCTCTGCATCTGCCTCACTGGGGCCAGCACACCAAAGGCTGGGAAGGCTTTGCTGCTTCGTGCTGTGACATCTGTGGGTCAGCTCTAGAATAATATCTGCAGTCTGCAAGGATAGCGGAAATGCTAATTGCAAACCCACTGAGTTTCCGTGTTTGCGGTAGAGCTCAGGTTTTGCTGTGGGCTTGAATCCGGCTCCGTCTGTTCTCAGCTGGAGGATGGTGCCTCGCAAAGCCTCCTCTCCATGGCTCTAAGGACAGGAAACAGCTGTCAGTCCCCCCAGCCTGTGGTCTACTGAGATCCTGAACCCCCATGGGCCCTCGGCCTAGCTCTCGGGGAGGCATCCGAGGCTGGTGATAGCTTTAGCACCCCAATGGGCCAAACTGGAGGACTTTCCTGGGCCTCGGAGGAGGAGGACGGGGAGGTGTCCGAGTTCTGACTGCACGGGCTTTAGATGAGCAAGGGCAAGCTTATGACTGGCCACGTTTGCTATGTCCACGCAGCAGCCATAGCAATCCCCTCTTGTGCGTGTGACATGAATGAAGACCCCTACAAGGACAGTGGTCATACTGGGTGATACGTCCTGGGCACTCATAAACTCCAGGCGTCTTACCAAGAACTTAGCCGCAGCACCCAGGGAGGCCATGTGGCCGAATCCTGAGTGGTTGTGGCCATGGGCTCCATGTTAAAGACGAGGTCATGGAGGTGGGGTGTGCTGGGGACATCACGCTGGGGACCTTGCAGGGATTCGGTACAGAGGTACAAGGCTGAGATCTATCCAGGAGGAAACTGTGTTTTCACCATGGCCCAGGACACAATAGGTTTGCGACGTATTTTCATTGTTGAAGGAGTGATAGCAGCCAGAGGATAGTGAACTTTTCCTTTGAGAGGTCGGGTAGCAAATGTCTCAGGCGTGGGCTTTCCATGGTTTCTGCTATAGCTTCTCAGCTCTGTTACTGTAGTACAAAAGCAGGCATAGCCAAGACGGAAATAAACAAGCATGGCTGGGTTCTGATAAAACCGTTTATAATTCTCTTTTTTTCTTCTTTCTTGGGGTCCATACTGGGGATGGAAGCCAGGGTCTCGCAGTGCTAGGCCAGCAACCTACCACTGAGCTACATTCCCAGCACATAAAACCTCTTCTGAAATAAGTGACGGAAGAGATGTGGCTGCCCAGATGCACACTCTGTGCTAGATACCTTGCTAAGTACTCACACCCCACTGTCACATGAGATACAGGTGGGTGGAAACGTGTGTCCATCTGGGAGACAATGTTAAGGACAGTGACCTTCATCAGGGTGACAGGATAAGTTAGTTCTCGAAGCTTACTATGCAAAGTCAGGTCCATGGCATCGCCCTGGGGCTTGTTAGAAATGCAGACCGCTGAATCCCCCTCAGAAATCTTGAATCAGACTCTAGATTCCCACAGCGATGCCCATTAAAATCGAGACGCAAGGGAGGATCTCAGTCCTCTCCCATGCAAAAGGAAACCCTGCTCCACATCCAGAGCCACCAGCTTTGTGCCGACACGGCTGAGCTGGCTTCCTGTCACCTCAGGCGTCCACCAGCTCCTGTCCCATGGTGTGAGAACAGAAGAACAGAGCCGGCAGGACGCCCCTGCTGAGCAGAGCTGGGTGACCTACAGAGCCTTTTGTCTAAGGGCTTTGAGGGCTCCTGGAAAGCACAACCAATGAGGTCCAAATACAAATATACAGAATGTGTCCATCCATTCACCAAACGAGGCCAGAGTTCAGTTGTCTGCACGGAGAAGAATTCTTAGGTTGAAATGACTCGGGAGCTCCAGATTGGACTCCAGTGCATTGTGGATCCATTTGGCCTCTTTCTCTTGGCTCAGAAAAACCTGGAGCCCCAGGCAGCTGCCCCGGCTGTTGCTTCATCTAACTGACAATCAGCTCTGCACACGAAAGAGAGCGAGGAAGCACTCAGCGAAGGAGCTCCCTGCCCGCCTGTCTGGGGAAGAATGCAGGCTGACAGGGACATAATTAAAGGGGATTGATTTATCGACTGGAATGCCCGGCTCCTAATCTCAGCGTCACTGCCTCACGCAATCAGCATTTCCAAACAAGAGTCAGCCTACACAAACGAAACCCTCCCCTTCCTCCATTACCAAGGAGCCAAAGACAGTTTACCCAAGGTAGCTCAGCCCTGGAAGCCCATAAAGAAAACCACATGAAAGGACTTCTTCCTTGCCCAGCCTGGATAAGGATCTGGAATTCGGCAGGGAGGGAGCTGTAAACAAAAAGCCTGCGGTGCTAATGAAAGCTGCGGACCGGGCTCTGGTGGGAAATGGATTGCAGGGGTGGGCAGGCAACCCTGTTCTCGCCCTTATATCGCAAAACTGTACGTTTTTGTTAGAAACCACAGGATCATCAAGTATCTGGAATGTTGATGCCGATGCCCATGGGATTCTGGGAAGAAAAAAAGTTTGTGGATTTGAAATAAAAATTCTCTCTTTGAACTGTTTCATTGAGCCGATGAAGCGCATCTCAGGTCTGCCCCTGCACAGAGTTATTCCTAGCTGTCCAGGTCCAAGGGGCCACCCCATAAACAGCGCCTCTCATTTTTCACCAGTTCGGAACTGATCGAGGGGGGAAAGAACAAGCGGTGGATGAGGACGGAGTGAACGCTGGACAGAGGGCGGATCTGTGGGCTGCTCGATGGTGGCTCGAGGGTCGGGCGGGGGCGGTGAGCAGGACCCGGGCAGCCTCAGACCCGAGAGAGGGAGAGGAAGGGGCGGCCCCTGACCTCCTCTTGCCGACTCTCCGACTCTCCTGCAGGAGGCAGTCGCTGTCCCCTCTGGGCAGCGGGAGGAGGAGGGGCCGGAGAGAAACCGGGGCCCAGAGGGGCCTCTGCTGCCTGCAAGGAAGGAGCCCCCTCCCTGCCCGCTCGGAGTCTGAGGAGCAGGTGTCATAGTTTTCTGGGAAATGAACCCAGGGCCTTGCACTGAGCTTCATCCCCAGCCCTTTTTAATTTTTTTTTATCTTGAAGCAGGGTCTTGCTAATACGGCCAGGCTGGTCTTAGACTTTTGATCCTCCTGCCTCAGCCTCCCGGAGGGCTGTGCTGACCAGTGTGCGCCCCCATGGCCCTGCGGCCTGGGCTGGCATTGCTTCGTCTTTAATCTTTCTCTGGGAACTCTCTCCGTTTCCTTCCTTTCCTTAGCCTCTCCCCCAGGCCTCCGTCAACGTCTCAGCTGTCTTTACAGAGGTCTGTGTTTCTTCCCCCTGTTTGGTCCAAAGGGACCCTGTGAGGGGGCCGAAGCAGCACATGAGGTGGAAACTTGTGCCTGCTTTCCACTCTTTCTTTTTCCTTTTTGAATGGGACATTTGCAATCAATGTATGCCGTTTAGCTGAAAGATTAAGAATTTTCCATTTAAAAACTAATATATCTGTTGTCTTTTTTTTGGAGACGGGGTCTCGCTATGTAGTTCAGGCTGGCCTTGAACTCACTGTGTAGCCCAGGCTGGCCTCAAATGCTCTGTAATCCTCCTGCCTCCGACTCCCAAGTGCTGGAATTACAAGCGTCCGCTACTATGCCTGGTAAAAACCAATCTCTTTAGATGAAAATTTCCGGGGAATCTTTCTCTTGCAGCTCAGGCCTCCCATGCACCCGTGCACCCAGAGACTGTCCCCAAGGGCTTCCAGGGCTCACCTGCCGGGCTCCTCCCCAGCTGCTCTGGCCTGGGAAACTGGTTTCCTGTTGCTTTAGGGCTCCCTCTTTGAGATGCAAGTGGGGATGACACCAAGACAGGGTCAGGCTGAAGGTCATGCATACTGGGACCCAGTGCTCACAGAGCAAAATGGGGCATAGCACCCTTGAATTATTCGTGGGGACCCAGCTCCAGCCCTTCCTGTAGACCATGGTAGGTTCAGGCTCCTCGGCATGCAGTTCCCTACCTTGTGCTTCCCGCCCCCAGCATGGAGGCTGCTCACAGTCCACCCAGACCCAGGCCACCCCCGCACCCACACGAGGCGCTCTGGGTGCTGCCTGCTGAGTTCTCACAGCTGTCCCCTCACGCACGGGAGTCCCTTTGCTGGGGAAAGCAGGGATCATTGCCCCTCCAGCTGTCCCCAGCGGCCCACATCCAAGGACTACCCAGTGAGCATGCAAAGGAGGCTCCCAGGTCAGAGGGGGGTCAGCTCCATAGTGCAACTCAGGGTGCCCTGCGGGATCAGCCTTGGGCAAGACCAGCTAAGACCACACTCTGGCGCATTTCCTTCCCTCTCCTGGCTGCTTTCCTCACTTCCTCAGTAAGATACACACACCCAAGTCCTTGTCTCAGGCACTGGTCCCAGGAAGCCAGATCTAAAACAGACTCACTGTCAAACAGCCAAAGGATCTGCCCCATCTAGGGTCCCAGGGCCCAGGTTTTACCACTCCAGGGTGAGGAAAGGTCCCATGCTCTGAGAGAAGTGGGACAGATTGCAGTGGCAGATGCTGGCCCTGTGCTGGAACAGTCTAGACTGCTTGACCAAGGCCTGCGGGAGCTGTGACAGTTGGGACTCATAGACCTGTGTTGGTACCTGTTGCCAGGGCCAAGATGGAAAGTGCCCCACGTGGGATGGAGATGACCTTCTCTGAAGGGAGCTGCGCTCCAGGTTCCTCCGAAGGACCAGCAGCTGACAGATGGAGGAGGATCTATGGCAGGTCCTGCAAATATAGAAGCAAGAGAGGGACCACGTGACATCCAATGCTCACAATTTAAAGGAGAGGCTCATGGGTTCTAGTTATCCAGTTCATGGCAAGAGCCTCATGGCAGAAGGGTGTGGCGGAGCCAAGCTCCTCAGGCTATGGTGGCTGGGAGGCAGTGCACGGGGGACAGTGGACAGTGTCAGAGAGGAAGGAGCCAGGGTCCAGGCAGAGGCCTCAAGGTCACCTCCATGACCCACCTGGAGACAAGCCGAAGTTGCTCTACTACCTATAAGGCATTTCTTAATCCAATCAAGTTGACATCAGGAATGAGGTCACAGATGCAGGAGACACCCTACTGACTCCTCCCGGCCTCTTAGGGTTAGCTAGAGAAAGCTCTGTGTTACCCGTGGTGAGCATCTCCTCTCTGCCCTTTGGGGGTAGAGTGAGGTGAATGAGGAAGGACTGAGTGCAGGCACGTTAGGGACAGGGGAGAGAAGAATGAAAAGAAGTGGGGAGGTCTCTGACCTTTATCTCCCCTGCAACTTCCTCTTGCTCCATGATGTCAAATCCTTCATACCCTTAGCTTTTGCTCCTTCCAGCTCCTCTCCCACTCTCCTGTCCAGGCCCACGTCTCGGCATCCACTCAGGAAACATTGGCCAGGTGCCTACTGTGACCTGGCCCTTCCCTAGGTGTCCAGGGTTTGTCGGGAAGCAGCTGTCTTCTTCTGTCACTGGCAGTGGGGAAAGACACACAGTGCTACGGTTTAGGTCTAACCCCTCATCTCATGCTCTTTAGCTTTTGGGAGGTGGTTGGATTGTGAGGACACTAACTTCATGAGTGGCTGAGTCCACTGATGATCATGATTGATGGCATCACTGGACCTGAAGGAAATGGACGAGGTGGGAGCTAGTTGGAAGGAGTTGGCCATGGGGATTGACCTTGGGCACTACGTCTTGCCTCTGGACCCTTTTTTTCTCTCTCTCATCCTCCTGTCTGCTGTGAGGTGAGTGGCTTTGCTTCTGCAATGCTCCACCACGATGCTCAGCCCCCTTACAGCCCAGAGGCAACAGAGCCAAGGGACCATGGACTGCAGTCTCTGAAACCCTGAGCCAAAATAGACCTTTCCTCCCCTAAGTTGCTTTTCTCAGGGATTTGGTCACAGGGACAAAAGGCTGACTAACACACATAGTAAACAAGGGAACCACAAAACAGCATGGACTTAGTGGGTGTTAAGAGCTATGGTGATGAAAGAGGAGCACCAGGTGCTCAGGACACTGGTGCTCTTATTTGTTTGTTGTGAATCTCATCTGCCCTGAGAAGGTGCTTGGGCTTGGAGGGCCAAGCTCTCAGCTGACACCTCCTTTCTTCCCTGAAGAAGCCCAGGCTGGGGCCACAAGCACCCTGAGACATGGGCAGGAACCTGCTGAATCTTGCACAGCATCCACACTTGGGCTTAATCATTGTGTACTTTGAGTGGAGCCAGGTGGGTGTGGCCTCATGGTGCTCACTGGTGTGTGACCTACAATGATCTGGCCCCTCCTGGACTCAGTTCCCTTACGTGTAGGAGGCTAGGGTCTGGTAGGACACTTGGCATGACACCAGGGGTGAGTGTGGTTCGTGGGGGGATGTCAAGAGGCAGCCTGGGAGGTTGGGTAATACTGTGTGCTATGTCCCCTAAAGGTCTTAGGTGTGTGGAAGGTGACTGGATTGTGGGAGCACTAGATTCACCAGTGGATTCATCCATGGGTGAGTTCATAGCTGAATGGGCTATTTGGAGGTAGGGCCTGGCTGGAGGTGGCCACTGGGTGTGACCAGGAAAAGTGCATTCTTGTCCTGCTTCTCCCTTTGCTCTCTGCCTCCTGGCTGCTATGAGAGGGCCTTCCACGCCCTTCTACCATGCCTTTCCTGCCTTGGAGTCAGCCAGCTACGGGCTGAAACTGTGATCCCAGCAAACCTCTCCTGCACTAAGTAGTGGGTGTCAGGTATTTTGTCCCAGAGATGGAAAAGTGACCATGTGTCCTGAATGATGTTTTCTCTTCCACACCTTCTGCAAAGGTGACATCACTGAGGCCAGAGACATTTCTGTTCGGCCACGGGAGACGCTGGCCCAAGGGTTAGTGCCGTCCCAGGTGACCCATGTCACAGACGCATGCAGGGCTCCCCTGCCAGAGACCTGAAGGAACAGG
The DNA here is from genome assembly GCF_053883595.1 of Heterocephalus glaber. Classification (NCBI taxonomy): domain Eukaryota; kingdom Metazoa; phylum Chordata; class Mammalia; order Rodentia; family Bathyergidae; genus Heterocephalus; species Heterocephalus glaber. The sequence goes on from NW_028258357.1 coordinate 21,883,675, forward strand.
GGAGGGAGTCGGTTCCCAGGGGAGAGGAGTGTGGTTTCTAAACAGCTCAATACCATTTTAGGGGTGCTCTGCTTTCCCTGGATTGCTATTCAACCCCACTGCATCAGCCAATATCTATCTGCAGGCATCCCAGCAAAGTGGCCAAGATGCAGTGTTTGGATTAAAAACTAACATGGGCTTGAATTCCACATCTCTCCATGACAAGCTGTGTGGATGTGGATATGTAATTGAAGCTGAGATGGTGTCTGGGAAAAGTTTCTTATCTTGTCTGAGAGATTCTAAGTTTCAGAGCCCTAATTTCTTCTTTTTGGTGTCTCTAGTTTAATATTTGTCACAGACAGTTGTAGTGGGTGTAGGTGTGTTTGCAGGGGAGTGCCTGCCACTGGGCAGTCTGCTTTCCTACTTTGAATTAACCAATGGACTTGGGCTTCAACTTTTACATCTGCTCACATCAATCACAGAAGATATACTTAGACACACTTGTCCAAGTATGATGGGGACCAGAGAGAGCCCATGACTCCCCGAAGATAACAGCTAGAGAACAGCGGAGCTGGGACTCAGAGTTCCTCTTCGCAAGTCCAGCAGCTGCCTGGTCTTCCAAACCAGACAGCCGTGAGCTCTTAGAACTCAAGTCAAAGCCTGGGAAGCTGGATGGAAGATTGTCTTTCCTAACTCCTGAAGGAGCCCAGCTGAGTGGGGGTCAGGACCCTCTTCTCTTTCAGACCCCATCTTTGTAAACCATTTTGCTCATGAGCAGAGAGCAAGGAGTCACCAGGACAGCTTCCAAAGCTATGGCAGGATCCCCAAACCTGGGCCCTCTGAACTCCAGCACTGGGTTCTCATCAGTTGTGTCTGCTCCACCCAGAAGCAGGTGCCCTGGTTGGGGATGCACTCGGGCCTTCTGCTCCAGGGGGCACATTGACCCCTACCTCACACCCCACATAGAGTTTGCATCATGAGGCTGTTTCAATTACTTGTCCACATCCACTTGGCTCGTTACGGAGAGGTGTGGAATTCAGACCCACGGTGTTTCTTGATCCCAGCACTGAATCTCAGCTGTTTCTGTGGTGCCTGCTAGTGGACATGGCTGACGGAGTGGGGTTGAATAACAATGCAGGAGCGACATGGCTAAATGCCAGGCAGCATCTAGCACACAGAGAGAAGCCGTCAAAGCCTGGAGACCCCAGGTCCCCGGGCTGGCCTGGCCATGGAGAGGGAAGGATGAGGCCCCAGAAGACAGCCTGCCAGGATGGAGCTACCAGGGCAGGCCACTCCATCACCAGCCCGTCGGGGTCGCATCTCACAGCCTGGCTGAGGGCCCCTGGCTGGGGAGCAGGGCTGTGGCATCATGGCCGAGCAATCTGACTTTAAAAGCTGTAAGGGCCAACTTGGGAGTTTTATCTCGTTTCTGCTGCCTGGGCATGAAGCCAGCTGGCGCGTGCGAGACAGAGAGTGTCCCACTTGCAATTAGTAGGATGCTTTTTTTTTTTTAAAATTTTTTTAATGTTCTGGTTAAAATGCAGCGAGCCTTGAGATGAGCTGGCCTTCTCCTTGCTACCCCCAGTGGTAGCGGTGGTGAGTTATGGTCATAAAATCTGGAGGGTCTCAGGGAGGTGGGGGTGGTGGAGAAATATAAAGGACTGTGGTCACCTTGCAGGCACACACTGCACTTTCGCCAGCTGTGTGTGGCTCCTTCCACGTAGAGAGAGGGAGGTGTCTCACCCGGGCAGGGGCCTCGGAGCCCCGGGGTCTTCAGAGGGAGGTTGGGGCAGAATTCCCAGCACCAGCTGGAACCTGTGCAGATTTGCTCTGGGACGCTTGGGTGTGTGGAGCATCACGTTTTCTTTATTTCTCTAAAGCAAATCAATCTGGCTTTGTTCTCCACCTGCCAGCTTGGCAGGAGACCCAGTCTTAGTTATGTCTTTTGGGAGAATATGGGGGGGCAGTGCTTTCTCTCTGCTTCTTGGGAGGGAGCTTAAGGAATCCCTGGGAATGAGGTAATTCTCTAAGACCTAGGGCCAAGGTTTCAGCCTCTGGTCCAAGAGGGGGAGAGTCTCGCTCAGGGTCTGCAGGCGCCACCAGGAGTCCTCCCGATCACACAGGGCCAGGGCTCTCAGGTTAGGGTTAGGGTTAGGGTTAGCGATTATAGAAGGTGCTGGGCACACAGTAGATGCTTATAAAGATTCCATGCCATTCATTCCAAGTTGTGAGTTACTGTGGAAAACTTTCAAAGTGTCTCCCCAGGTAGGAGGTATCTATGTTTTAACAAGGAGACAGGATTTCTGACATCTGCTGGACAAGCAGGGTTGGGCGAGGGGACTGAGAATCCCTCAAGCCACCCTGTGTGAGCTGGACAGATTCATTCTTCCAACCATTTTGCAAAGGGACTGCTGGGTATGGCACCTCCTGTGGGTGCTGTTGGAGCCCAGGAGTTGGGAGGCCAGCAGGACCCCCGGAAGTTTCTGCAGCTCACACCTTAGCCTGGTGGTTGCCATGGTGATGGCTGGGCCAGGCAGGAGGCTGGCAGGGCACTGGCTGAAGCTAGGTCATTTCGAGGATGCAGCCTGGCACTGCCAGGGTGAGCTCAGCTCAGGGTATTGTGAGGACAGGCAGCAGGCGGGCAAACCGCCCGTTGTCCACGCTGTCCTGACAAAGCCCATGTTTGCCGTCTCCACTTGTGCTTGCGGCCTCTGCAGGAGTGGTCTGCAAAGCCTCGAGATGCCCTCCAGCATGCCTGCTTCCTGTCTCTTTAGGTTGCAGCCAGCCTCGTCAGGCCCTGGGGACACATTCCCTTTGAGCAGGAGCAGTGGGTGTGGACTTTCCTGCTGCTGGCACAGGGCTGGTGATAACAGGCAGGCCAGCTCTGTCTGCACAGAGAGCCAGCTGGGCGTGGCCCCGTGCCCTGGCTCTGCCACCTCAAACCCAAGGCCTCCAAAGTAGCTACCACCTCATCCCCACACCATCTGTGCAGCACATGCAGGGAAGCCTGGCAGTACAGGTCGAGGGTTCTGAGCTTACTAAGGTTCTGTTTCTACCAACTGCTAAGTCGGTGACCTCAGCAAGAGCACGTGACCTCCTTGAGCCTCAGCTTCCTCACAGGCGCAGCAAAGGTAGACAGAAGAAGAGGAAAAATGGAAATGGAGGCTTCAACCTCCCCCTCCGCCTCTGCCTCCCCCTCCACGGCCCATAAAGATGTCCAAGTGCCGATTTCAGGCTGCAGCTCCTCACACAGTCTCTCTTGAGCATGCAGCCCGGGCCTCCGAGAGCTCTGAAGCCGCCCACACACAAAGTGCCCTTTGTCAACCACGTGTGTGGTTCATGATTCTGGTTTTAGTTTTGAGAAGGGGGAAGAGGAAGGAGGGTGACACGGCACACATTTGATCATCTTCAGAAAGGTAGCGGGCATCACAGTGTCCACGAAACACCCCCAGACGCCTCCATGAGGGGTGTGAAGGCTCCTCACCTCTCCCATCCCAAGGCTCCCACCTGTGGGCCCTCTCACCTGTCCTCCGTTTTCGCTTCTCTTCATTGGTCTGGGCAATGCTTCCCGTTGTCTCTTGCCCAAGGTAGCGATGCTTCCCTTATGTTTTCTGGATCAACATTCTGATCTTCTCACTACCTCAAGGGACTTTGCAGCACTTTCCTCCAAAAGGCTTTCATCTCCCCGGGTGGATTTTTTTGTACTTGGTGTTAATAGTAATAATTCATCCAGGTAGATGAAAAGTATTTTGGAAATGTAAGATTGACGTAAATTCATCCATCCGTCCGTTCATTCCTGCAAGGAACCTCTGTGAAGGCTTCAGTGGTGCTGGAGATGCTGAGAGAAACCAGGATTCAAGGGATTCATGGGCTAACGGGAGGTGAGACATTATGGCACCAAACTGCAGTCAATGCCACGACTGTGCTGCATGTCGTGTGTAATGGTGCCACCAAGAGGGAAGGGCAGATCACATTGGCGTACGTACCACAGAGCACATCAAGGATCCAGCTGGAGCAAAGTCAAAGTGTTCTGAGCATTTTGGAGGGAGAGAGCTGTGGGTTCGAGGTCCAGTATCTGGAATTATTTTGACAACTGTCCGCATCTTCTCCATGTCTACAAAGTCTGATCTGTGTTCAGTGCCTACTTGTTCCCACAGTTGCTTATTTGACTTCTTACAGTCTTGTTTTTCTCACTTGTCAAATCTGTATGAGAATACTCCCTCAGGTTTCCATAGGGACTGAAAGAGATTCAATCACTCATTCAATCAACAAACAGTTATGAGCTGGATGACAGTTTGTGGTGTCCAGCCTTGGTAACTGACATGTCGATGGTTTCTGACCTCCTGGCTCTAGTCTTTCCTCTCTGTCTTCATTCTTCAATTTCCTTACAGTTCACAGCAATTCCATTGCTGTAGAGTCCTTCAGGGTGGGGCTGCCAGAGGGAGCTGTGAGAGTGTAAGCGACAGGGTGGATCCCCGCCCTGGGCCCATGGGCTTGGTTGGGCGGCTGCAGCAGAATACCCCAGTGGGTGGGTCAACGAGGGACATTTGTATCTTACAGGTGTGGAAGCTGAGAAGTTTGAGGGCAGCAGATTGGGCGTCCGGGAGGCTGCATCCTTTTCTGTGTCCTCTCCTGCCAGGACATCACCTCTTCTGTGTCTCTGTCCAGGGCACTGGCCCAGCTCACCAGGCTATGCCCCCTGACTTAATTAAACCCCAGAGGCGCCTCTCCCAAATACCATCGCACCCCAGGCTGGGGATTTATTTTGCAGGGGGCACAATTTAGCCAATAGCAGCAAGAAAGAGTGGGACTGAAGATGCTGAAGCCAAGAAGCAGACATATTTCTTTGTTTCTTTCTGCCAAAGCTGCTGGGGAGGAACCCAGCTTTTCAGCAATGTCTCTTTCTTGTTCAGGATTTATTACAAATATGCTTCCTGTGTTTCTCCTGTAATCACGTCATCGGGGCCCAGAGATGCACGTCAGCAGCAGCCCTCTGGCTGGACAGGGGCCCGGGGTGCTTGGGGAGACAGGAGAGCAGGGAGCCGCTCAGCAGAGGGCACCATGGCGGAGTGGCATGCAGCCCAGGGCCAGCCAGTCTACCGCCATGGGCTGGTCTTTCTGGCTTCTTTGTCAAGCCTGGGTTCTTCAGGTTTTCTGTTTGTTTGTTTGTTTTGAGATGTGATCTTGATATGTAGTTCACACTGGGCTCCAACTTCTGCTGATCCTCCTGCCTCAGGAGGCTGAGGCACCACCACAATTGGCTTAGCTTTTGACTTTTCTTTCTTTTTTTTTCTCCTTTTGGATTTTTCCTCTCATTACAACTAAAGTGGTGAAGTCAAGCCTTGGGGAGCACGACTGTGCTGGAGGTGTAATGTGCAAGGCTTCCAGTCTACTTCCGTCCTTCTTCCCATCCTCCCTCCCTTCTTTCTCCCCTCTCCCTCTCCCTCCCCCTTTCTGTACTGGGGCCTTTGCACCTGCTACACCCAAAGCCTTTTTTGTTTTTTAATTTTCATTTTGAGACACAGTCTTGTTAAGTTGCTCAGGCTGGGCTCAAACGTGAGATCCTCCTGCCTCAGCCTCCCAGAGTGCTGTGATTATAGGCGTGCACCAACACACCCAGCTGGAACCAGATTTCTGGACTCTCAAGCTGGGCTGATGCAATTTAAATCTTATGCAACCTTCATGTTTTGGGCTCAGCTGGCGCTTCCCCGGAAGTCTTTGCCTTTGCCTGAGTTGCTGTCCTCGTAGGTGCTGGTGTGGCTGCACAGATCTGCACGGCTGTTGCCATCTCCTTGACTTTCTCCCTGGCATCCACAGTGGCCTCTGTCTCAGCAAGAGCAAGGCTCAGCTCAGAGCTGCTTCTTCCTGTGTGGATTCCAGGAATCTGGGCTCCCTCCAGGTCTTGATGAGTTCGTGTGAAGCAGAAGGAAAGGGACCTTAGGCCCCACGAAGGAGGTGGCTGTGAGGGCACTGATCTCTGTAAGCACAGGCGTCCCGTGTGTGTCAAAGGGATAGCATGGCAGAGGCTAGCGGAGGAGGGAGCATGAGGGCGGAGTCCAGGGAGGTGAGGAGGGGTCATGTGCTCGGGGCCAGAGCTCACAGTGACAGCAGACCAGCTTCCAAAGTGTCTCCCAGGCCTGCAGTGCCGAAGGCCAGGGAGGCCCAGGGGAGCCTGGGGAGGCCCCGTAACCTCCATGTTCACCCCAGGCTCCTTGTGCAATCGCCTCTTCCCGAGCCCCTGAGGCTGCTGTCACCTGCTCCCCGAAGTCCTCCTGAGCCTGTCCTTGGCAGGCACTGAGTGGGTGGGCGGGGCTTCTTGGTGAGCTTGCAGATGCTGGTCCCATACACCCCCAGGTGCCGAATTGCAGACCCTGACTGCAGCACATGGGAATGTCTGCAACACTAGGGCGGAGAGCTTCCGGCAGGCCCTTCCTCCCGCAGATGTGGGCAGGCTGTCCTGAGGCTGACTAGCAAAGCCCTGCCCCGCAGAGGGTCAGAGAAGGTGTCAGCATTATTTACCAAGGCCTTTCTCTGCCCCTGCTCCAGAGGGGAATTCACATGGCAGGAAGCCAGGAGGACGTGGGTGTGCTGTGGTGGTTGAAGGTTGAGGGGCGAGGCCGGGAGAAGGTGGGGAGGGCACAGCTGCGCGGCTGAGGGACATCGCTGACTGAAGCTGCAGGAGACTGGAACCCGGAGCTGGCATCACTGACAGGCTTTCCTAGAAGCACGGCCATGCTGATGTGAATAACAATGGTGTCTTTTTGGCTCACTGGGGGCAGAAGAGCCAGTGTCCCCTCTTTCCCTTCTGATTCTGAACTGAGGAGAAGGGTGAGGCCAATGGGGCCGAACTGTCACCTCTGACTGGAGCAGGTGCTCAGAGGGAAAGCTCAACAGGGATGCTGACTTCCCAGGCCTCACACTGGACCTTAGAACAGCAACCTCAGAGCAGACTGGACCGTAGGAGCCACACACGGGGCCATGCAGAGAGGAAGAGGTGAATCCCCTCCTCAGGCTTTGACGGGCACGGAGACCGTCAGCTCTGGTTTGTCAGCCAGGGAATTCACCCTGTGTTGCAGTCACTTTTCTCATTGCCAGGACAAAATACTTGACACCCGCAAGTAACGGAGGAGAGGTTTATCTTAGCTCGCAGTCTGTCGAGGTGTCAGTCCATAGTCAGCTGGCTCCAAGGCGGGGCGGCCTGGCGGCGGGGCCTGGTGGAGGAGAAACTGCTCCAGGCATGGCGGACCGGAAGCAGGAAGAGAAGGGAGGTGGGAGGGAGAGAAACCCTTCCGGTCATGGCTACAACAGCCTGCCTGTTTCAGGCAGACGCCACGTCCTAACAGTCGGTGAGCTGTCAGCCCCCCAATGCAACCACCTTCCCAAAGCCACACTTCGGACTGCACAGGGCTCCTGGGGGACCTACACCACAGCGCCCTGTCTTCCCAGGACATAGTGAGAGCAGGCCGAGGTGCTGGGAGTCCCCCTCACCACAGCTGGCAGCCAGGGAGGGGAGAGTCGCCTCTCCTGGGTGTCCTCCTTGGGGGGTGGAGGGCAGGTGGCTGTGCAGTAGCTGAGTTGTCTTCAAGGGCTCCTTGTGTGGGAGCAAAGTTGCCCATTGCTTGCTTCCTGTCTTACCTGGTGTGCAGCGGGGATCTGGAGGGAGGGCAGGTGGCCAGGAGCCCCACCGCACAGCGCCTTGGGGTCAGGGAGAGGCCTGGGCTTGGGGGCCCATGGGGCAGGACACAGACAAAGGCAACGCCTTTTAATTGCCCTCCTTTTCCTCCTGCTGCCCTGCTGTTCTCCTGCTCCCTCTCCACCCGCTTTCTGCCTTCCGGGATTAGCGGCCCCAGCAGGACTTCCTGAGGAAAACGGCCAGGTCAGAAATCACCCTGCTCTGGGCAGCCCAGCCCAGCCCCACACGCCCATGTCGCACAGCAGCCACCCACATGTCACTGGCCCACCGAGCGGCTTCCTGCTCACTCCAGCGTCTGTCCGTCAGTGATGTCCATTGCTAGCACTTCTTGACCACATCCTCGGGAGGGAAGCAGCTTCGTGGCTTCGCCGGAAGAATGTGGCTGTTGGAGGCAGGCAGACCTGGGCTCCCCTCCCTGTCCTGCCACTTAATATCTGAGACCCTGCACAAGTCCCTGAGCCTCTGGAGTTTCAGCTTCCTCATCTGGAGAACAAACAAGAAGGTGCTAGAGGTGATGTGTGGAGGAGCCCAGAGGTGCCCTGCTCCCGGCCCAGGAGGTGGGGAGGAGACTTCCAGGAAGAGCCCACTGTAGCCCCGCTGCAGATTCGAGTTCCTCCCCTTTGATAGACAACTGGATTACCCACGACGCTAGCTCACGGGGTGTTGAGGTGCTCACTCTGCACAGGCCAGCCCTTCTTAAACAGTCTTCATTCTGCTTCCTAACCAACCCACCTCTCTTTTGCCCTGAGCCTGAGCCCATTTCCCAGTAGCTGCTCATTAAGGACATTTTGAGAATCCCCTCTCACGGTCCCCTTCCAGGGCCCTGCTCCCCAACTGCCTGTAAGACCGAGGGCCTTACCAAACGCTCTGAGGAGCTGACTGCAGCGAAGAACACCCGGGAAGGAACACACCGGACAAGTTGGAAAGTAAAACAGACCTTAGTCTGGCCAGACGGCACTCCCAAAGCAAAGTAGCTCAGAGAGGTGACTAGCCCAAAGTCCGAGGCTCTTTTTATAGGGGGTTGCAGGGGAAGTTAAAAGGCGAAATTTACAGAAGAGGAACAAAGGTTAGTGGTCAGCTGACACGTATTGATGGTCAGGAGATATTTGTAGGTTGTTCTATAGATAGCGGTGTTCGGAACATCAGTTTCGAACAAAGAGTTGAGTAATTTACTTTGGGACCTTATGGCTGATACAGATCTTATCTAGTGTCCCAGAACTAACAAGCATCTTTATCTATTTACTCACATTCACAGTTGGGGCTAGGGGAGTTTTATGATTACAGAGTTATGCAGTCCCACACTGTCCCAGTTGGAAATGTGTGGTTTGTGTATTCAGGTCGCCTGATGTGATGCGGCAGCAGAGGTTACATTGTGGACAGGACGAGGACGCAGGACGCAGGGATACGGTCAGCCCACGGTCCTTGTGATCTCAGTTCCGGGTCCAGTCAGCAAGTGGCTCAAAGTGGCCTTTGTCCTGCCACACTCTGGAGCCGGTGCAGACCAGTGCAGCCCTAAGTCCTGCTCGGAGGTCTGCTGCATTAGAGGGGATGTCCCGGTCTGTCACAGGATCTTCCCTGGGGCCACCACTGGGGGTTACTGGGTGCAAGCAACAGATTAACAAGGAAACGCGTGTATTGGAAGATATTGAGTATCTTTTAAAACTGATGGAAGACCAGAGAACCAAGCTAGGAAATGCACGCTCGTATCCCAGGAAGTTGGGCCACAGCAGAAGGCCCTCAGCAGGGAGCATTTGCTACCATTTATCCCCATGTCAGGAGACTTCTCCCTACCCTCACGCTGCTGGCTGACCTTGCTGCATAGATGTAGAGCCCCCTTTCTTGGTGCCATTGCCTTGCTTGCCGAAGAAGTCACAGCGCAGGTGGGGACACTCCAGGGAGACTCCTTAGGCTGTGTCCCATCCCCAGGTTCCAGGGAGTAGACAGCAGGGAGCATCCTCTTGGTTTTCACAGGTCTGACAATAGAGGGTTCCTCTAAAATGCCCTGCTTTCCTCTAAAGCTTATGTAGAACAAAGAAGACTGACTTGTACTTAACAATTCTGATCCTCAGTTCTTTCTTCTGGGAAATGGGAATTAAGACAAGTAACCTGCACACTTCTCTCAAGGTTGCGGTGAAGATCAAGTATAATAAAGTAGAAACATGACAAACTGTAAAATGCTATACCAAAGGAGCAGGGACATGAATATCTTCCCCTAATAGCCAATAAACCACAGCACACACAAAAAAAAATAGCACTTAAAATGCAAGCTACTCATTTTCTGAAGTTTGCTGGTGCACGTAGGGGCAACTGAGGTGCCCAAAGCTCAGGAACATGCCATGCTGTGGGACTCACCTGAGGCCACAGGGCCAGTAAGTGGCAGAGTCCAGATCGACCCCCGGGACCATCTGAGTCTGAATTATGTCTTCTTGGCAGGAAGCCTGGATCTAATCTCCAAATTGGTGAGTTAACTACATGCCCAGGAAGGAGGATTCTGACCATGAAAGAGGTGGAAGGAGCCATGGAAGGGGAGAAATCGAGATGTATTCTTTGAATTCTCAGGACAATGATTTTGCCACCTGAGTCCATGAAAATATCAATGCTGGAAGATTCTAAGGAGAATCACAGTTGGCCTTCCCTACAAGCCTGGGAGCTATGGCACTGAATGATTTTCATTGTGCAGATTTGGAAACTGAGGCTAAAAGAAGTTAAATAATTCACCCAGAGATACCCAGCTAATCTCTGCAGGGCTTGTGACTGTGGATTCTTAGCTACAAACAACAGAACCCAGTGCTAGTTCATTGAAATGAAGAAGTAACGTCCTAAACAGTACTGAGGGAGTTGGTGAGCCAGGCATGGAAGGGCCTTCCTCTCACCACTGAATGAGCTCAGGGGAGTGCTGCAGGGCTATCGGTGCATTGCCCATGCTGAATCCTCTCCCATAGCAGGAGCAAGCCAGGCACCATGTGAGCAGTTGAAGCAGCTAAAATCATCCTATGCCTGAAACCCAGCTGCAAGAGAGGCCAGGAAAGTGAGCATGCGGCTTCTGTAAAGGGGAGAAATGTCATCTTGTCAAGATGGGGAGCTCTCTGAACATGGGAAGTGTTTCAAAATGCTGGGGGTATGAAGATGTGATTGTCATTGGCATAGTTCCCAGCCAGCGCCTAGAACATGCTCGCCATTCAGAGTGGGTGTGTAGCACGAGCACATCACTTACTGGCCAAATGGCGCCATCTGATTTGAAGGTCGTGTTCTTAGCTGCTACGCTGTCTCCTTGGATGGGCCTTGGTGAGATCCAGCCCAAAATATGCAAGTGCACAGCACTGAAGTGACACAAAGTCTCTGTCCCAGTGCAGAACTACCTTCAGGTATGCAAACTGTGTATTTGTTCAAAATGTGCTGCTGTGGTTTATGACTCTGAGCTCTGAGGGGCAAAGACCTCATCTCTCTCATTGGCCTCTCTAACACCCATTTAGTACAGTCCTGTAAAATAAACAGTTGCTAAATAACAAGTGCATCTGAGAGGGAAGCTGTCCGGGTGTGTGGGGGGATCTCTGGGCTTGCGCTTTGTTGGACGGCAGCCGCTGTTTAGTGAGCATGGGAGGAGGAGCAGGACTTGCAAGGAGGATCCTGAGTTTAGGTTTGGATTTGCTGAGCTCATGTGTCTGTGAGACATGAGAGTGGGGTGTTGAGTGGGCTGCCTAATATATGGGTCTGGAACTTGGGAGCAATGTCTGGAATTGAGATATAAATTTGGGAGTTGTCAGCATTAACTAGTAACCAAAGTTACAGGCATAGACACGTAAACATATGATATATCCCATACATAAAGCTATATGTGAATTTTTAAATATTTGAATATGAAATTATTCACTTATGTGATCATGCATATGGTAGAATTAATTATTGGCAACATTTATGAATGAAAAATATGGATCGATCTAAAAAGTCGGTTGCTGAGTAATGTTCAGTAGACACCAAGATGGCAGAAATCAGATCCTGGAGACTGGGACGGTTTAATTCCCAAGAGGGCTCTGTGCAAGGACAGCACAGTCCCGAAGTTGGTGGTATACCTGCGTGTCAGCCATGGCGAAGCTCTTCCTTCGTGTCCAGGCCGAGACGTTCTGCAGGAAGAGCACAAGGTGGCGGTGGGACTGTCAGGTGGAGATGGGGTGGGGGTGGGGGTGGGGGTGGGCAGGGGCCCTGCAGGGGAGCTCGGCGGGGACTGAAACTTATTGCTGTCCAAGGAGCTGGAGAACTGGCCAGAGAATCCCCCACATCCCTTCCCCTTCCATGAGAGGTATTTTCAAGGGCCAAGGCAATCGGGAGGTTTCCACGGGCCCTTCCCAAGCTTCCCCACTGGGAATGGGCCAAGATCACCTGTGTCTTAGCTGAGGTCCTCATACTCCATAGAACGGTGGTTTCCAGCCATCCATTCACCACTGATAAAGAAAGAATTATGGATTCAGACAGAGCTCAAACTCCCGCTCTGCCACTCACTTGTGGAGCAGCCTATGATGAGTCCCTTATTCTCCCTGAGCCTCAGTTTCCTCATCGTGCTGAAAGCACAAGGACAGTATTAGATACAGGGTGTGGACATACTGAACCTCGAAAAATTTCTTATCGATGACAAAATTTCTTATCTGTCACCTTGTTAGGTGGATCACCGCTGGTTTTAGATATGGAGGGCATGGGGTCTGGTTTACCATTTAAAGAGAACCCCTGATGTCACAGAGCAGGGCAGGGTGGCCACCAGGGGTCCAGGTGAGCGGCTATTGCCCAGTGTCAGCATGGAGTGCTGAAGCTCAGATTGGGGTAGAAATGAGTGAGGCATTGCTGACCTGTTGTAAAGATAGGTGTTAAGGGGCCAGGGGTTTAGCTCAGTAGTTTTGCTGCCTGCTGCACAAGTGCAAGGACCTGAGTTCGATCCCCGGTACTAAAAAAAAAGACAGGTGTTAAGTAAGAGTTTAAGAAATGGTAGCTAATTTAATAATCATCATTATAATTACTAATTCCATCCTTAACATGAGTCAGTTGCAGAAATATATTTGGAAACACGGCACGGCATACATTTTCTAATTCTCTTACGTTATCTTTGTATTTATTAAACTACTATTTAGTGGTATTCATGCGCTGGGAACTGTGTAAGCAATCGTACCCTAGATCCTCAGAGAAACAGAACCAACAGAGGACACATGTAGGTCACCAGAGAGGCCAAGATCTGTAGTCAGCAGGCAGAGACCCAGGAGAGCGACAGTGCAGCTGCAGACTGTGGTCAGAGCCAGAGAAGCAGGAGATTGGGTAGGTTAGGTTCCAATGTCGTCTGAGCCTGAAGGCAGGAGAAGACTGGTGTCCCTGAAGGAGGATGAGCAGAGAGGGCGCGCTGGCCCCTACTCAGCTGTTCTGTTCCATTCAGGCCTTGAAAAGAGGGGCTGAGGTCAACCCCTATGGGAAATGACAACTGGCTGCACCAATTTGAATATTAATCTCACCCCAGAACTCTAGCACAGACTCACCCAGCAGTATTTAACCAAATATTCAAGCTCCCGTGGCCAGTTCAAGTCAATGCCTGCATATGCTTATCTGACGCTCCCAATGCTTCTATTATCAGCATTTTAAAGAAACCCAGTCTGGGAGACCTGGCACCGCCAGTGGGGTGGAGCTTGTTTCAGGGTTAATAGTAAACTGGAAGAAGGTCGATCCCCAGATCTGCTGTGTGTTCTCCCACAGTGTCTGGCTGGGGACATCTTGCCCGGGGACAGAACACACCTGTCCAGACCCAGCTGCCACCCTGCGCCCCGAGGACACGCTCATTTGTTAGTGATTCCGTGAACACTGGAACCAGTGGGCTTTCACATTGAAGTCTCTTGGAAAATTACTTGTAATTCTCTGGGGCGATGCTTTCACTTCCAATCAAAACTTAGTAATGAAAGAAAATAAAACTTACAAATCTAAAACCTCGCCTGACTGTTGAGCTGCCAAGAGCACAGTTGGTCGGAGCCAGAACTCAATACCAAATCAAGGGGGGGCACCCTGGAGGAAGCACGTTAAGAAAACGGGGTCCAGGATGGCTTCTAATTGGCAGTGGGGAAAGAATGGGAGACAGTAGCCAGCAGGTGGTGCCCAGGGCCTTCCTCTTTGGATAAATCAGTGTCTCTCCCCATCTGGCAGGATCGCCTCTCTCTCCGCCCACCCGCTTGTCTAATTCCCTCTGGGACTTGGCTGCAGTTTAGCTGCTGCTCAGTGCCTTCCCACCCAGCCTCGGCACCCTGGGCTTTGGACTTTATCATTAATTCTCCACTCATTTGGCAAGGGCAGTTGGGTGTAGAGCATGGCGGCTGCTGGGACTCAGGGAGAGCCAGGCACCCTTGTTGCCTCCTAAAGCTCAGGACTTCCTGTGGGGATGCAAATATTTGATGCGTGCGTCACCCGGCCTAGCGACTGAGAGCTTGAACACCTCAATAGAGCAACCGAAGAACCGAATTATAAAATTTTATGTAATTTCAACTAAAAGAGCCACATGTGGTTGGTGGCCAAGCATTGGACAAAATGGGTTGAACGTGAATGACCAGGGACCAAGGACTGTAACATCCCTGAGCTCTGAGGCTAAAGGTGGGGTCCAGGACAGGTCAAGGCATTTAGGGGAGCAGCTTCAAAGAGCAGCTCCGACACACGGCTTCAAATTCAGGGCTTCCTACCCGTGAGCTCCGTGATTCCCACATGGGGAGTCCAGTGCCAAGCTAGGGTAGAGGTGGGTAAGGTCAGGGCCTGGGGGTCTCTCCCCAGCATGCATGACGAGGTCCACACAGCTGATGCCATGGAGCCCTGCTTGCTGGGAGTTACATTACAGCTTCTCTTGCTCCATGGCTCATTCCTTAATGTTGTAAAGAAAATTTAAAAAATTAAATCATTTAATTTTTTTTCTGATTGTATTCTTGCTCATTATTAAAAATTATGGAAAATTATAAAGAAGAAACCACAGATATCACCATGCAGAAGTTCAGGAATTTGATGAAGATTCAAATGTTCCTATACAGAGGATTTATATAAGTCGGGGAAATATTGTGCAGGATACACTGGAATTGCTGCTTCGCTGAAGAATTTGATGTGACTGTTTTAACATGTTGATGTAGAACTTCACGAACACTTTTATGACTTCATAATGCTCCAATGGGCTATCAAGGTGGGCACGAAGATGACTTATAATTTCTTTCATTCTAAAACACTTTGATGAACATTTACATTTAGGTGTTTGTGTGATTATCTCCAAAAGAAAGATTCCCAAGTAGAGAATTTTGGTGTTGAAAGGTAGATTGAAATGTTCGGTAAGTAACGTCTACACCCCAGAAAGCAATTAGGAAATGTGCCTCCTTTCCACAGCGCGAGTGAGTCACCCTTTGCCACACCCAGCTGCCGGCTGGGCTTCACCAGCCCCGTTAATCTCTGTGATCGGGACACGTGCAAGTATTTCTTATTGTCAACTTGCAATCTTTTATTATTGTTGAGGTTGAATTTTTATATATTTGTCACTTGCTTTTCCTTTTCTAAAATTACCTATTCCTATCTTTGCTGTAGTTTTTGTATTACTGCTCGCCTTTTTCTGATTGACTTATGAGCTTTCTATATATTGTTATTTAGCCATTTCTTGAATTACGTATATTAAAATATATGCCTCTTATTATGAAAAACAATTCGAAGTGTGGATGATGCTATTAAAACCTGTACAAGGTAGGATAGTTTTTAACAGAGAGAGGTTTGGAGTTATTTAGAAGAAAAAAAAAAATCACTCAAGAACCTAGGGTAGCAGCTGTGCCTGGTGATGCATGTCCGTAATCATACCACTCGGTAGGCTGAGGCAGGAGGATTGCTATGAGCCTGGGTTACATAGTGAGTTCAAGGGCAGACTGGACTACATAGCAGGAAAAATAAAAGCTAGGATAATTCCGTTCTCAGTTTTGAATCTAAGTTTCCTGGAAGGCAAGAGAAAAAATATTGGTGGCTTTGGATTTCTCATAGTGGAGTAAAACCCGCAGGCGTCTACAGAGGAGTCTACAGAGAAGCCTGAGCTCAGAGAGGTCCCAGCTTTGCAGAATGCTTTGCATAGGAAGGAGAAGAGGGACAGGGCTGAGGGCCCGCTCAGGGGCTCAGGGAGAGCCCCGGGGGAGGCACGACTCAGGGGAGAGGGCAGTGAGCGCCCCGGCCGCCCTGAGCCTGGGGCTGGGCTTGTGGATGTCAGCACTGAGAATGGGCCAGCCCTGCTGTGCTAGGCTGCGCGTTCCTTGAACACAGAGCGCTTCCTCCTGTGGAGGGCACGTTTAACGAGCACCTTCCTCCCGGCTTGGAGCTGGTGTCTGAGGCTGCAGGCCCCGTGCCCTGTCTGTGACCCCTCCACCACTGCATGGGGGCCTGCACCTCTTGCCCTGCAACCTCCTCTGCCAGCATCTCCCAGCCCTTCCTCATGGGCTCCCCTCACTTCTCCCCGTCCTGCTAAGTGATAGCTCGTTGTTCTCAGAAGGCCGAAGCACGCAGCACACCAGGGCTGGAGGTGGGCTGTTCAAAGCCCCGGGCCTCGAGTTTCTGTCCACTTGGTGGGCGAGTGGTGCATGGCCACCCCCCTCCTGCCCTTTGCCAGCCTCCGACCTCCTGCAGAGCCCCTTCCTCCCTGAACTCATAGGCACCTTGTTCC
This sequence comes from Heterocephalus glaber, assembly GCF_053883595.1. Classification (NCBI taxonomy): domain Eukaryota; kingdom Metazoa; phylum Chordata; class Mammalia; order Rodentia; family Bathyergidae; genus Heterocephalus; species Heterocephalus glaber. The sequence goes on from NW_028258357.1 coordinate 21,900,030, forward strand.
TGGCGCTTCGTCTTCTGAGCAATGACTCCCCAAATCAAGGGCTTCCCTGGAGGCCTCTGCAATCCCCCGCCCACACTCACGCCTCATGATTCCTAAATCTTCCCCAGCTTGCAGATCACTGATTCAGAATCCCTTTCTCTTACTGTGAACTCTTTTAGCTGTTTTCTCAACAGCTCCTTTTGCATCCTTTATATTCTTTGACAACCCGTACCTGTAGTTTATGTTCTCCTAATCCGCTGGCTCTCATTTAAAAATTCCTCTCCAGAGGCAGCATTACCAATGTAATAAATCACCAACATTTATGCTTGCCGTGTTCCTCAATTATAAGTGCCAGGTTTCAGAGGCGGTGGGGGTAGTGAGAATGTCACGCTCCTCGGTTAACCTCTCTCTTGAATGTAGGAACCGCCAAAGACGGAACCGGAAGTGGACACCGTGAACCTTGCGGGAAATCACCCTTCTGAGTTCGTCAAACAGCTGGGCAGTGGACCCCGAATGCAGGCAGGGGCCTTTCAGGGCTCTCTCTCCTTTTTCCTCTCCCCTGGCATCTGGATGTTTTGGCTGAAGTTCCAGCAACCATCTTGGATGACAAGTTGACTTTGAGGCTGGAAATTGCACACGAGGCACAAAGAAGAAAGAGGTGAAAGAAACCGTGCTTCTTGATGGCAAACCAGTCCTCACTCTCTACTTCTGACCTCTTTCAGGTGAAACAGAAATAAACTGTACCTTGTTTAACTATCTTTCTATGCTGGCACCTTTCCTGCTGCTAATAGTAATTCCTTGTGCACAGATGGCCTGGGCCTGCATATGCATCGCAGCACATGGGTTCCATAACCTTCGCCCTGACCCAGCTCTACCCTAGATCCCTTTCCACGTTTCCATTATTATTGACATTCTTCAGTTCCTGTTGTGATGCACACTGTTTACATTCGTTGTGGGTATTTGGTAAATGTACATGAGTGTGGTAAACCTCGCTGTGTCTCCGTCTCCCTGCCCCACCCCTGGTTTCTTGGTCTCTTTCCCATTTGCAAAAAATCTATCTCCTTGTTTCCTTTTATCAGTCTTTTATTTTGCTCTTTATTTGTACTTTGCATTACTCAAATGAGAGAAACCATACAATATTTAAATGTGTGCCTGATTTATTTCACTTAACATGTTTTCAAGATGCATCCATTTTCCTATAAAGGTCTTGAACTTATCCTTCTTTATGGCAGAGTAGTACTCCATTTTGTATAAAGACCACATTTTCTTTATCCGTCTGCTGGTGCATAAGAGGCTGCTTCCAAGATTCAGCAGCCTCCAGCTGCAGGGCCTCTGGATATGCCCTGCCTTCTCCAGGCTTCCCTCCCGGGCACCTCACTCAATCCTATGTAGTCTGCAAGCCTTCCAGGTCCTCACCACACTGTGGCCCTTTGTGCAGAGTCCATCTCTGTGTGTGTACTCACATCTGCAATGACCTGGCCAGTGCCTGCTCCTCCCCATGCAGCAGGCTCCTCTTGGTGAGGAGCTGATTGTGCTTTCTCCTCCACTTCATCCCTGCCATCCACTGCTTGCCTGGTACCTAGCAGGGTCGGATGAAACCTGTTGGGTGGCACCTGATCAGGCTCCAGCTACTCCGGGTGCTGTGCCAGGCTTGTGTCCTGTGACTGCTGCCTCTGACTCCAAGATCCAGTCCTCTGATCTCCATTTACAAACCATGAGGTGGTTGCCAGCCTCCTCTAGGTTTGTCTCCAGCCGTCCTCCAGCTGCCAGCTGCTCATTCCTGGTTCCTGTCCTTACCCCAGGCCTGGTGAGGTCCCCACTTGCAGGTTGACTGGATCCGGCCACTATGACTTGCCCAAGCGTGGACATCTTCTCTCGGGGAGCCTGGTTCGCTCACCCAAGGTGGCACCCCAGGAATGCTTGGGAAGCTGGCAAGGCGTGCTGGCAGCTCACTGGGCATGCTGACTTCCCACTCCTCCCTGGAGACCCTGGGCCTCCTGCTGGATAGCTGTTCACGCCTGGGCTGCACTCTTGGCCTGCAGTGGTCAGTGAGCTGCAGATCACCTGGCAGGCCTGTTTCCCATTTGCCTGTCTTGGCGCAGCCTCTCCACCTCGCTGATGAAAGAGACCAGATGCCTGGAAGGACCTGCAGGCCAAGAGGGAAGCGGGTCTTTCTGGATTCTCTCCTTGGCCTTAGCTCTCTGGTGGAGCACAGAAAGAAGTAGGAGTCAAGGACAATCACAGTGTCACGTGACCTGAGGAGACGCAGGAAGCAGCAGCAGAAGAGCCACGGGATTCTCAGGGAGGGAAACAACCTTGGGTAACAAGAACCAGATCCACCCTCTGGGGGAAGATGGCGACCCAAGATGGGGGGAACGGGGCATTCCGTGCTGAGCGTACTCCCCTCTGATTCCCCCAGGGCATCAGACATCTTTAGGGCTACCAGCAGGGCAAACTGATGCCTTAAAGCTGCCCAGTAGTTAGTTTCCCCATTAGGCAGAAGCAGAATTCATCCCTGGAGTCAAGCTGGGCTTTTGTTTAGTGAAAAGCACAAAATGGCAGAATGTGCAGAGGTTGAATTAGAATCCTGCCCCACCACAGAGATGCTGGAGACAGAGTGGCTCCACAGAGCAGCTAAGCTATTCTACCTAACAGCATAAACGAGCCGCAGCTCTGGAGAGTATTGTTCCTCTGAGGGGACCTGGGACTCGGACTTCAGGACACTGGTGATAGAGGGCTGGCCCTTGACATGGCGACATTGATGGGGGAGTGGTGGACGGACGCAAGGCAATGACACTGGATATGTGCTCTATGAAGCCCTTCTATAGCCAATGTGAAGTAGTAACATTTCTTTAATTGTCAGCAAGAAAAGCTGAAGTTGGCTAACAGAAGAAAAACATTCTGGAAAAATCTGTAGGGAGAGCCCATAAGATTGGAGGAACAACAAGCAGTCAGAAATCAGAAAGGCAGGAGCAAGCCCAGCCTGGAATGCACACTTCCTGGTCCTTGGCTGAGCCAGGCTTGTGGTGTGGTTCAGGGCCCCAACTTCCAGCCTGGCTTTCAGTTTAGGCTCCATGCTCCAGGGAGACCAAAGCCAACTAGCAAGGGTGGGCAGGGACTGTCCACTCCCGCGCCCCGGGCCATGGGGACAGGGTTCCACCTGCCTGATTGCTGGGACAGTTGCCCTGACTCGGTTTCCCTGCAGCAAAGTATCAGGCAAATTTTATTAAACTCCTTTCTTTCTGTTCTTCATAAAAATAAGGAAGAGACAAGTGCCTGTGGCAAAGGCTCTCCAGAACTTTAAGATGAAAAGAACTCTTCTCCGCGCTTGCTCCTGCACCACAAAACTGAATGAAAAACCTATTTCCAAGTGTATCCACTTTTACAGGCAGTGATGTGGCCACATGCTTTATTTCTTCTGTTAAACTTCCGACACTCATTTGACCTATTGCTATCTTGTCACCGGTGATTCAGCTTCATACCTTGGACATGAAAAGCAGTTTGCAGTTCTGAGTATATTTTATCTCAAATTCACAAAGACCACTGTTTTACATTAGTCTGGACTTTTCTTGGATGTAAATAACAGAATTGAAGATTGGATTAAGCCCCAGTCAGAGTTTATTGACTCCCATAACTGGGAAGTGCAACAGTACCTGGCCTCAGGCACAGCTTAGTCTAGGAACTCGGAAATATTATTGGAATTCTTTCCTGTTCACCTCCTGGCTCTGATTTCCTTTGCACATTAGCATTATTTTGTAGTCACGGTCTTGCTAGCAATGTGTAGATTACCACTAGGAGCCCATATACATACACATCCTTCAGTCTTTGTAGCACAGAACTCCAGAAAACAAAACAGACTTCTGGTTTTCAGCACAGACACTCATAAGTTGTGTGTACACACACACACACACACACAGATGTGTACATATAAATTCTGGGAAGACTTTGGATTGGGTCTTATTTCTATCCCTGATGGGTCACTGTTTCTACTTCAGTTAGAGTCTGCACTGCTGGAGAACAGATTTGGGAAAAATCTTAGAAATCATCTTGTTTGCCTGCTCAGTTTCAAAAGTAGGAGACCCGACAAATTGTACAGACCACTCATTCATTCATTGTTCATTCGTGTGCTTTGCAGATATACCTGTGGCCAAGATGATCATAGTCCTGACCTCCCAGAAACATTTTGTCCAGTGTTCAAAAGACGTAGATGCTACAACACAGCAAGGTAGAGGCAATTGAAGCAGTTAGAATGGGGGTTTGGGAGCAGTTAGAGGGGGCACTAGCCTAGCCTGGGGGCCCTCTGTGAGGAGAGATAGCAAAACTTAGGACTTAAGACTGGATGCAGCCGCTCAGGCAGTGCTAGCTGCTGAAAGGAACAAACTCCACATTTCAGGGCCCCGATCCAAGTTTACCTCTCATTCCCATAACGGCCACTGTGACTGGTCAGTGGGCAGCCTTCGTCACGGTGACTCGGGGACTCAGATTCATCATGTGGATCCAGTGCTTCCTACAGCCTTGGGGGCCTTTACCTCATGCCGCCACTGTGGAAGCAAGGAGGAGAAAACGCACAGCTGCTCACCCGCAGAGGCCAGGGTTGATGCGCACGCTCAGGTTTACGGTCTGCGGTCACTTCCGGTGACACCGCCCACCTGGGCGACTGGGGCTTAGAAACAGAGCTGCTGACTCCATAGCCACGGCCCAGTGAGAAATTGGCACCGTGGAGGTGAACTTGAAGCCTGATGTCCTGGACTCAGTGAGACTGCCGAGCAATGAGCAAGAAAATGCTTCATTTTCAGCGAAAGCCCCAGAGGACAGGAAGAGCGAGGCCCAGTATGAGCAGGGCTGCCACGTTTAGGCCAGACTTAGTCAATAAAAATACAGACCTTCTGGTCAGTTTTGAATTTCAGGTACACAATGAGTCATATGTTAAAATAAATATCTCCCAAATATGCCATGGGACGAACTTACATTAAGAAGTATTTATTATGAAATTTATGTCTCACCCAGCATCCTGTACTTTATCTTTCGTCCTTTTTTAAAGAAAGCAGCAAATAGTTCAGAGCGACCAGAGTGCAGGGTTTGGGTGGGGTTCCCAGCGTCACAGGGCTGCAGAGGTCAGCAGAGACGGGCGAGGGGAGGGTCTTTCAGCCACGTGAGGGGCTTTGCCCGCTGCCAGAGGAGGGGCACTGCAGGGTTTTTAGTGGGGGCAAGGGTACGAGGCGGGCTCAGACCTGCACTTGAGGAAACTTGAGTGGTGGTGAAGACTGGGGATTTCAGTGGAGGCGGAGGAGGGAAGGTGAGCACAGATACAGAGCAGTGACCAAACCAGGACCTGACCGACCCATCGATCTGTGCGCAGAGGTGGTTTGGGATGAGGAGGTGGCACCAGGCTGGGGAGCCCGGACCCCTGTTCCGGTAGTGAGCTGTCATTAGCCCCGGTCCGGCTCTGCGGTCTCTGTCCTCACGTCTGGCGGCCTCTACTCTTCCACGCTCCCGGACTCTCAGAGTCTGAGCCCGGCCTCGCCTTGGTCGGATCGCCATTGCGTTTCTCTTCCGCCCACAGTTGTGCACTCTCTGCCCCAGCTGGCCCTGGCAAATCCATCACATTAACCCGAAAGAAGTTGCACCTTCCCGGCCCACGCTGTTTATCTCCTCCATTTCCCCACACAAAGCATAAACAGGGAACTATTTATTTTCCTTCCTGACACGCAGGGGCTGTTAAAAGTCCAAGCGTGCTGGCAGTTTACACGAAGCCAACCTTAATTGCATCCTCCAGTGCCATAAAAGGAACATCAGGGCCTCATTAGCTACAGACCAATTTTACATTTTTCTCCTCTGACCAAAACTGTTTAAAAATGTGGGGTACTATCTCATCCCAGCCAGACATAAATTTCAGCGCTGTCAAAAATGCCCTTGCTGAATTCCAGCTTTTCTCAGGCCCTGGAACATTCAGTGCGTGCACTCAGGCTGCAGAAAGGAAATGTTCACTCCCTGGGTTTCCTCCCTAATGAGCAAACATCTTTCACCCCTGCAGCACCAGCTCAGGTGGGCAGAGTCTGCGGGCCCCGTTGTGAGTTCTCATAGTTCAGCTCCCTCGTGGAAAGTCTTCCTGGGGATACCTATGCTCTGAAAGGCGGCATTGCAATCTACAGCAGCCAGCCCAGTGTTCCCTGTGGCAGCAAGACCCAAGGCCACCACTCCATCCCTGCATCCTGTGCTGTGTCCCCAACCGCTGGGCCAGAGAGCGCCCTTCTGCACCCCATCTCCTGGTCAGTGCCCCTTTCCCTGGCCAGGGCCTGCTTCACTATCAGGGCAACTCTTTTCTTGTCCCCTGGTGATGGGGCCACTGCAGCTGCTCCCAGAAGGAAGCTGAGTACAGCAGCAGAGTTGAGCAGAAGGCCTTTCGCCCAACTCCACACCTGCCTGGCCCTGGGGCTCCAAAGCAGCTCTGCGGGTGCTCAGCATCGCCCTTGACCCTAGGCTTCTGCACCCTTGGTCCTCCGTGAGGCTCCAACCAGACCCAGGACCCAGGGCAGGAAGGAAGCCTTCTACTTCGGCCCCTGCCTTTCCTGCCCTTCCCTCCTCCTCATGGCCAGCAGCCGTCTCCTTCCTGCCCAGGGACAGAGACAATGCAAGCTTTACACTTTATTATTTGTACATAAAATAAAAAAAATTATTTCAATAGCAGTACTGGGGATTGAACCCAGGGTCTTCCCACTAGCTATAAGCCCAGCCCTTCCTGTACCGGAAGTGTTTGTGCTAGAAACACCATGCCATCTGGTGGCTATGGCCCCTGTCATGCACTGACTCTTGGGTAAAGGGGTGCAGCCTGCTGGGGTGTCAGCTACCCTAGGAAAGTGCAGCCGGCCAGGACTGGTCTCACTGAGTTCCTTTACTGTGCATTTTACTGATGAAGAACTGCAGCACAGGAAACAGTAAACATCAGTGAACCAGGTTAATTCAGGCCTGCAGGGCTCAGGCCGGTGGCAGGCTCCACTCCGGAGCAGTATTCCTCCTGGGACAGCAGCTCAGTAAGTTCTTCAGCTGAGCTCCTCTGGAGCAGCGAAGGTTTGCAGAGTTCAAGCACTGGTGGAGGAACAGTAGACCTGAGCTGAAAGACAGCATGGTGCCCTCTTCGCAGAGTGACCTGGGCTGGTGCCTTCAGCTCTCTGGCTCTCCTCTGCCAAATGGGTATTTGCTCACTTGGGGAGAAGGTGGGAATCATACAGGATGAAGAAAGTGCATTCTGGAATCCAACTTCGTGAGCTTACATCCTGGCTTATGTGAGAAAAGCTCTGATGCTGTTAGGTTCCTGGATGTCTCCAAGCCTCAGTTTTGCCATTTATGAAAGGAGGGTGATACTAGATTCACCTCAAAAGCTTAGGTAGAAGGAGAAAACATTGCACCTCAAGCCCTCAGCTCCCAGTGCTTGGTGTGGAGCCAGCCAGGGACACAGCTATTCGTATGAACTCAGCCTGTGTCCATGGGGGTCTCAAGCTACTAAGCCCAGGGTGAACACTCACCCACTGGCCCCTCCACCTTTCTCAGGAGAGCCTAGAAAACCAACGGAGACAATAATCTGCTGCAATGGTATAGATGGACGTTTTGATTTTGTACAGAACTGGGGACAAATGCAGAAGCGTGCATTTGGAGGATGCTGGACTGTGAGTAACCAAGCCTGGTTCTCGCCCTGGTTGGGCTGGTGCTAGATTGTGTGGCCTTGGCCAAGTCCCTTCTGGTCCTAAGGCTGTGGTTCTTGCCTCTGAACCAGGGAGCTGCACAGAAACCTTGTGAATCTCTTGAATCACACCTTCTCTGTTCCATGACTGTGTTAGCATCCTTGCGTTAGCATCCTTGAGCCCCTGGGGGTGGTTTTGAACAAATCCCTAAAAGAAATTACTGAGAACTTACCTGTTCTCCTTCAAGGAGAGAATTCCACACAAAGTCAGTAATTGAGAGTTCCTGACCATGGGTTGCAGGAGTTGAGGTTGTACCCTGTTTGCTGGAACCAGTCAAGACACAAATAGGACCCAATCCTGAAGATGGGAGATAGGGCCTCAACACCTCCAGGGAGTTTTCTTACTGTTTTGAGACATTACTCATAAGTCCTTTTGTGATTCCTATTCACATCTTCCAAGCAATCCACGAGGCCCTGACATGGAATTGTTCCCTGCTGTGCTTTAGATCTAAAATGTCCCCCGAAAGCCTCATGTTAGGGAGGTGATTGGATCTTGGCGGCACTGCACTCAGTGGTAGATTCATCTGCTAATGAGCTCATAGCTGAATGTGCTGTTAGGAGGTGAGGCCTGGTTGGAACATGTGGGTCACTGGGGTGTGACCTGGAAAGGTGCATTCTTATTCTCAGCTCTTCCCTTCTCTTTCTGCCTGCTGGCTGCCATGGGGTGAGCTGTTTTTCCTCCACCAGGCCCTTCCACCATGCAGTTTCTGCCTTGGACTCATGGACCATGGACTGCACCCACTGGAAACTGTGAGCCCCATGAAACTCTCCTCCTTTAAAGTTTCAGGTGTTGGATATTTTGTCCCATCAATGAGAGTGACTAATTCACTCCCTGAGCTTTAGAAGCTCACCTGGGCCTTTTGTCTTTGTAAGGACTCAGAACTCTAAGTTGGCTCCACGACACACATGATCTCCACTTCCTCTGGGGTCCCCTTCTGGCCGGTGACCCTGAGCCTACACCTTGGCCAGGCCTAGGAAAGGGTATGGATCTGACTCCCTGTGATTCCTTGTCTCATTTTCCTTTCTCCTACTTCCTGTCTTCATTTTCTGCCCTTCTGCCTCTTTGCACATCTTTCTCCCTTCTCTACCGGTTAAACTCAGGTTGCTGTCACATCTGTGAACATAGAACATCTGGGAAGGAGCACTGCGTGGGATACATTCATGAGGGTTGTAATCAGGAGGTATTTTCTTTATCATGCATTCTCATTGCTTTTTAGCCTTGTTTCAATGTACAAAGCATAAGGATCACAGGCCTTGAAGCTGGAGACGTTGGTGCTGAGCTCTGAGAACTGTGTGCTGAGGTTGCCCCAAGCAAACTGCCCAACCTCTTCCACCCTCAGTGTCCAGACCACCAATGTGAAATCACCCACATCCACACTGTGATGACTGCCCCCTCCCGCCGTCCTCCGGAGTGCTCCCTCAGGCCCCACAGAGGGGGCTTTGCGAAATCAAAGCTAATCTCCTCTGGATCCACTTCAACACACAGCATAGTCCTTGAAGCCCTGGAAAGCCCTGCATGGCGTCACCCTGTGGCAGAACAGGGCAAAGGGATGCACCTTAAGACCATGATGTTAAGTGACATAAATAAGACACACAAGCTTAAATCTTTGTCACATAACTTCTTCTTCTTCTTTTTTTTTTGGTACCGGGAATTAAACTCAGGACCTTGTGCTTGCCAGGCAGGAGCAGTGCCACTGAGCTACATCCCCGGCCCCACATAATTTCTCTTATGTGAGAAACCTAAAGTATAAATAATTTCTAAAAAATGCAATAGGAAACAGAGAGATGGATCTTTTGCAAGTGGAAAAGGGGCCAGAAGATGGGGGGAAGCAGGGAGAGGGGAGAAAGGGGGGTAAACAAAATTAAAACATGCTGTGTCCATGTACCTGCCCTAAGATGAACGCAAGCAGTACGCACTGCAAATGTGCACTAATAAAGAATTTAAAAGCACACACAATTAGAGGAGGATGGAAGAACTGCCACCTGCAGGGGATCCTGTGAGGAAGGGTCTGGAGACACGATGTGAAAGAGTCCTGCACAGAGAGAGGGAGGGCTAAAGCTGGGGAGGCCCGAGGTTCCCAAAGAAAATGGGCTCAGCCGGGAAACTGCCAGAGGTGCTAGGGAACAGAAGGGACAGAGGAGGAGGAGGGACAGGGGAGGGGAGGAGGGGTGCTGGCCTGTGCTGGGCTTTCCTGGGGCCAAGCTGCTGCTACTGCTTTCCACAGGTTATTAGCTTGTCCCGGTCAGCATCGCTGACTCAGAAGAAAAGAAGATGAAGACTTTAAGGTCACTGGTGGCCGAAACCTCCCCTCCGAGAGCGAGAGCAGAGAACAGAAGCACAGAGAGCAGCACAGGGAGGCAGAGGCGTCCGGTGTTCACAGAGCTTGGCTGAGGTGCGGGGTCCAAGACCTGCTGTAAGCGAGATCCGCTTCTCCGAGTCCCTTGCAAGTCCAGCCCATCCCAACCAGAGCTGTGCACCTTTAACACTGACAAAAGCCTCATGAGATGCAAGCCTGTTCTCGAGAAGTAGGTAACATCTCAAGGTCATGAAGAGCCCAGATTTGAACTCCAGACTCCAACCCCAGGGGCCCGGTGTGGAGACTCTGTGCCCTACCGGGAATACAGCTCGGCGGCATCTGGAGGAGTTAGTCAGCAACGCCATCTCCACCCTGCCAGCCGGCAGGGAGTTTGAACCGCTGTGGGAAGGAGTGACTAGGACTGACTGAAGACCAAAGGGAAACCTAGATGATAGGAAACAGGGAGACTGAATTTTTGCAAATGAAGAGGAAGGAGACGGAAAAAGGCTTAAGGTGTGTGGTGTGCATGCACCGAATGCCATGGCGAACGTGATCATTATGCACGGCAGGCATGGACTAATAAAAATAAAAAATCTGAAAAGTAAAACCTAGGGGAGGCTGGACCCTCAAATCTGGAGCTGCCTGTTGCCTTCGTGCCGCCAGAGCATGGGGGCTGCCCGGAGTCGTTAAACCTCCTCTTTCTTCTCTTCGCAGGAGGAGCAAGGCCCCTTCTCTCCACCTTTCCTCAGAGGAACCATTAAAGGCTGCAGGTCCCAGCTCTCTGATCTTTCCCTGGGTAACTGAGATGCTGTCCGCATCACAGAGGGATCAGAACTTCCCTAGGCTGAGGAAGCTCTCTCCCTTTGCCTGGCACACCTGCAGACATCCTCGGAGGCCACTGGGCTGAGTCACCTGTGGCAGGGACTTCTGGGAAGTGAGTGACTTCGTGTGTGGGAGTTCCCAACCCCACTTGCCTCTGCGGTGGGCCGGTGGCAATCCTGTATCTGCGCTCGCTCCCTCCTGTCTGGAGCTTGGTTTGCTTCTGAATTGGGGTTTTTGGAAAGGCCTGGTGGTTATGTGACAGTCATAGCACAATTCATCTGCTGCCAACCAGTGGTTAGAATATTAAGTGTTAGTTGTTGTTTGGGGTTAACTAAAAGTTATTGCTGTTATTAGAGATATTGTCATATCAAAGTCTGATCCATTGTGTATGGGTATAAAAAGTTGGCTTTGCATTAAAATATATTACTCTTTGCTGATTACACAGTTTATATATGCTTATTATAATGAAAAGTAGTGAAAGTATCAATCTAACTTTAGCTAACATTTTGGCATCTTTCAGACATTATAGTATATATTTATGGATTTTAAGAAACATTCATATTTTTGCCACAATTTTATATATTGCTTTCTTCCCTCTTGTTTATCATACTTCATACATTGCAGGTGCCAAATAAACATTTCTTGACTGCTTACATGAATGCTTTCCAACAGTGTAATTTGTAAAGGCCCAGGAAGATTTGATTTTTATGTTATACCATGATTTAATCAATATTGTATCATTGGATATTTCGCATTATTTCCATTACAAATTATCTTTCAACTAATACTCCTGTATGTACATCTTTGGATGCATTCAGTTATATCTTTAGTGTACACTTAACATCCTTTAAAGTGGAGCTGTTGGGATAAAGAATTTAGATAAGACCCTGTTTCCTTTTCTTCTTTCAAAGCTTTTAAAAGTCTATGCAGGTGTAAAAATAGTAATTATGCTATTCTATAACATAATTATAAACCAAATTGGCATAGGAGGCAGACACAGTTAAAGGTAGGCTCAATCCAATATTTAGTCATGGGAATATTGGTTAGAGGTTGGTTTTAGGCATATCATCTATCTATCTATCTATCTATATCTATATCTGTATGTATATAGTGTATGCATGTGTGTGTGTTTGTACACATGCTGGTAGGTATGCATGTCTTATGCCGATTTCCTTGTGTAGACAAAAAACCCAAAACTCTCTGTCTCTGGTTCTACATCTGCTCCATTTTTAGTCTCCAAGCACTTTACTGCCCTAACTTTCCTGGCTGATCTGCGTAACTCTAGCCTCTACCTTGCCTTCTGACATCCATTTGTGTTCTCTCACTGTATCAGTCACTTTTTTGTTGTTAGAACAAAATACCTGAAATCCATGACTTAGAAGACGTTTATTGTGGCTCATGGTTTCAGGGGGGTCAGTCCATGCAGAGTTGGCTGGCGGAAGGGCCTGGTGGAGGAAAGCTGCTCACCCCATGGAAGGGGGTGGGGAGGCAAAAATGCACCTTTTCAGGTCACACCTCCAGTGACTCTTCCTACCAGGTCCCACTTCTAAACAGCACATTCAGTCCTGAACTCATCAATGGATGACTCCACCAACAAGTATAGCACCCCATGCTCCAATCACCTTCCAAAAGCCCCGCCTGTGATCACATGAGACATTAGGGGGCCATTCAGGATCTAAACTACAGCACTCACCTTGGCATTCTTATTTCCAGGATGGCTGGGGAGCCAGCAAGGCCTTAGGACTCCTGGGGTTGGGCCCCACAGCTGCCAGCCTCAGCTGTCATGGACCTGCCCTGCCAGGCTCCTTCCTGGCCCCGCTTCTTGTCCTATCCCTACAAGGGGAATTCAGCCTCCTGGAAGTCACTGGGAGATGACAAATCTTGGGTAGTTTTGGCAACAAAAAGATTTCTCTGCAACTCATGCTTACTGGAATTCACTTTGCTTCCTTTCTTCTTCCCTTCTTTCATCTCTTTTTCTTTGTTTTCCTTTTCATCCTGAAGTATTTTCCAACCAAGAAAATGAATGAGAAAAAAGTCAAATTCAACACCCCAAACCAACCAACTGACCAACCCAGGGACCAAGTGACTGTGCAAAGCCCTCATGACATCTGCTCTCGGGGCCATGGAGAGGCCCTGTGTGTAGCCTGGGCCTTGGCCTTGATCTCTGGGGCCTGCGGGAGGCGAAGAGCGGGTGGCAGCAGGGATCACGAGACTCACACAGAGTTTGGGAAGAGAGTTGGACCCTAAGTGGCGGCAGCAGCCGTAATTTCTCCTGAAAACCCACAGACAATTGCAGGTTATTTATTTGATTTGTAACCCTAAAAGGCCTCTCTAGGTTGGGTGATTTGGAGCCTGGAGATAGAGTTAGCTTTCCTGTAAAAAGGCTGCAAAACCACACAAGAAACCCGCTCTCTCCTGACCTGGAGGCTGACTGGGAGGAGCTTTATCAAAATGTTATTCTTTTCCAAGAGGGATTCATCACTTTCAGAGAGGCCCGATCCTGGTGTCACAGTGAAGTCTTGCCTTCGGCAGGTTAAACCAGCAGCATTCGGGAAAGAGGATCCTCCTGACTTGTGTCCAGCGGCTGTCATGATGACTAAATAGTCCTGGCAGCCCCCGGCCGGTACGGAGGACCAACACACTCCCCTGCTGTTTCTGCTGCCCATGGATGGCAGGGCCTGGGTCTGATCCAGGCCTTGTTTCGTGCTCAGCCTACAGGAGCAGCCACCCTAGTGCTGCCTTCCGGAAATCAATGGGCAGGTGTTGGCTTACAATCTGGAGAGTCAGGACCAGGACAGGTCTGTGCCTGATGTGCTCTTTAACCTCAGGCAATTTATAGGTGCCGCTTTGGGTTCAGTCTTCTGAAACTTTCCATGGCTCCGTTACCTCTTCACTGGCTCACATGCATGGCGGTAGCTCACTACCCTCCAGCCTGCGCTCTCCTCCTCTTTCCCAGCCGAGGCCCAGGCCCTTTGCTGGTCTCCTCTACAACATCCTTTCCTTTCTGCTTTGCTAGCTCAATTCCTACTCATGGTGTGAGCCTGAATTGGAGGAAAGCCCTCTTTGCAAAGTCTTGCTGGGCCTCCTCTGGGGAGGAGGTGTCTCTGAGAATCCCTCCCTCTGTGCTCTGCGTCTCCCAGCCGGGGTGCCGACACTCAGGCTCTGACAGCTGAATTCGCTGAGCTGCACCGGAGCAGCTGGAACCCAAGAAAGTGTCATCTTTCTTGTCACATAGGCATAGCACCTTAATACCTGACACATAGAAGAGGACCCCAAATGAATAAGATAGGAGACAAGACCGATTGGTGTAACCTTTCTGAGGACACCAACACTCTATCTTCACACCTGAAAAATCTGCATTGCTTTCCCCACACCCAATCTCTCCGCACACCCGAGCTCATTGCTAGACCTTTTGGACCCGCTTATTGAGAAATAGGCAATGACCTAAGGTTATTATGGATCAGATATGTCTCCAAATTAATTTGTATTTTATAAATCACCATGACATCAACACACATTTGAAAATAGCCATACATACTGGCACAAAAATAGACATGTGGATCAATGGAACAGAATACAAGATGCAGAAACAATCCAAGGCACACTGTCATTCAACCTTTGACAAAGGGGCCCAAAACATACACTGGAGGCAAGACAGCCTCTTTAGTAAATGGGGCTGGCACAACTGGTTATCCGCATGCAGAACATTAAACCTAGACTCATATCTCTCACCACATACTAGACTGAAGCCAAAATGAATCAAAGATCAAAATATTAAAACAGAAATACTTAATCTGTTGGAAGATAAAAAAGGTAAAACTCTTTAAGTTATAGGCGTAGGCAAGGGCTGAACAGAACAGCAATTGTGAGCGCATGCACACACACAGACATACACACATGCACACACAAAATCAAGAAAGAACAAATGGAGTAATTTCAAATTAAAGACCTTCTGCACAGCAAAGGAAACAACCAACAGAGTGAAGACAACTTACAGAATGAGAAAAAAGTTTTGCCAGCTACCCCTCAGACAGAGGACTAATATCTAGAATATATAAAGAATTCAGAATAAAACAGACCCTCCCCAATAAAAGTCCTAATCAAAGAATGGGCAAGTGAAATTAATACAAATGCATACAAGTGCATACAAAAGGATACTACTCACCAGTGAAATGGAGAAGTATGAATGGCTAAGAAATACATGAAAAATGATCAACATCTCTGGCCTTTAGAGAAATACAAATTAAAACAATGCTGCGATTTCATCTTACTCCAGAAGGAATGGCTGCCATCAGAAACCAAATAATACCAAACGTTAGTGAGGCTCTGGGGAAAAAGAACCCTTCTGCATTGTTGGTGGGAGTGAAAACTACTACAACCACTATGGGAATAGCCATACATAGAGGCAGTGGAATACTCTGTGAGAGACTAGTGTGTGTGTGTGTGTGTGTGTGTGTGTGTGTGTGTTTAATGTTTGCTCCTGTGAGTGAGGTGTCAAGTACTGCATTTGGAATCACTGAAGGTGATACCTCACGCACACCTCCATTCTCCCCCTTTCTGCACTTTCTTTGCTTGGTGCATGTAGGAATCTCACAATATCATGGACATTTGTCCTGGAAGAAGAACCATTTCTGAGTCATCAATAACGATTATTATCACTTAGTAGTAATAGTATCATGATTACTTCCACTCACTTGAGAGGGTGGCATAGAGCCCCACAATTTGATGAGAAGGTCATGAATAAGTTTGTGTCTTAAAAGTATAAAGAAAACTGCCTAATTTTTGAGGGAAAAGAGACAGAATCTTGGAGTCTAATAGCTAGCAGACATCACAAGTCATCCTGTCTCAGTCCAAAGCTAAGGCTAAGTACACCCATCCTGTAACCCTAAGCACATCAGAATGCCTGGGATCACTGTATTAGTCACCTCTCGGTTGCTGTAACAGATACTACAGATAATAACTTGCAAAGACAGCAGGTTTATTTGGCCAACAGTTGGGGAAGTTGCGCTCCATATTTGTTGGCTCTGCTGCTTTGGGTTTGTGGCAAAGTAGCCACTATGGTGGGAGGGTGTAGAAGGGAGCTGGGAGACTGGGCCTTCGGGGCATGTGTGTTTGAGATCTTTCTTCACGTGGTGAGGTGTAGACAAGTTTTTAAAATCTCCCTCCATATTTTTTTAATTAAAAACACAAAAGTTGAAATAATTTTATAGTGAACACATATAGTCATTACTGGATCCTACACTTTTAGTTTACTACAGTTGTTTCAGTGTTTTATATCCGTCCATCCTTCTATCAATTTATTTCTATACATTTCACAGTAAGTTGCAGAAATCAGGACAGTCTCCCCTGAATCTTCTGGGTGAATGTTATTCAGTCTTTTTCCCCCTGAGGTAAAGCTTCCATACGATGAGGCATAGACTCTTCGGCGTGCGGTTCAGTGACCGGAGGCGCAGGCGATTCAAGGGTGCTCCTCAGTCTTCCCAGTCATTCTCTGCTCCCACACCTCAGAGGCAGCACTGCTCTGATCTCTTCCCCCTGGGGGCTGGTTCTTCCTGTTCTAGAATTTATCTAAAGGGGTTGGTATGATTGGTAGTCTTTCATGTGTGAGGTTTCTTTCATTCAACACAATGTTTTTGAGACTTATCCATGTTATTGCGTGCACCATTTCGCTGGTGGGTAGTGTCCTTTTGTATGTATGTGCAGACCACGGTTCGTATATCCATACTTCTATGAATGGGTACCTCAAGTGCTTCTAGTTTTTAATTATTAGGAATGGAGCTGCTATAAAAATTCTCCTATGAGTATTTTAGCAGTTTCTTATTTCTTTTGGGTAATGTCTTAGGCACTTTCTCGTCACTGAGACACAATATCTGGTACCTCCAACTTGGAAGTTCATGGTTTTTAGAGGATTCAGTTGATGGTCTGCTGGCTCCAAGGCAGGAAGGGCATGGTGTAACGGTCTGGTGCAAGGAAGCTGTTCGACCCAGGGCAGCCAGGAAGCAGGGAGGAGGGAGGAGCCGGGGACAGGACATACCCATCCAGGTCACAACCCAGTGACCAACTCCAAGCAGGCCCCATTTCCCAGCAGCAAGTCAGCTATAGCACCCCATGACCCAGTCTTCTTCCAAAAGTCTTACCTCTAAACACATGAAACTTTGGGGGGACATCCTGAATCAAGCATAACAGGTAAGTATGTAGGAGTAGGACTGCTGGATTTATTAGGTGGATGGAGTGGGAGACAACATTGTCACTCACATTTTGTCCCCATGGTGAGCAGATTTGCTGAGAGCATTTATTCTACACTATTTTTTCCAAGTGTTGATATTATGAGCAGTCTTGGAAGAGACAGTGTATCCATGTGGAACAAGAGGGAAGTTCTGTTTACTGTAAAGTTCAACAAAGATGATAGCATTCTCTGGTGCCAAGGACAGGCAGGCTTACTGCCCACTGTAAAAGGTACAGGTTCCCCAGATCCCACAGCTTGTAATGGGCCACCTGGTTTCTTCCAGTCACCCTGTGGGAATTGGGGCCCTGAGAACCAGCATCAGTGCTGCCTCAGGCTACTACTGCAGCTGTGAATAACAAACTCTTCTTGGTCTCTTACCAAGGGTCTTGTGACCTCCCCCTGACAACTAAGAAACTGTGGCAGGCTAATTTATTAGATAGACGCACAGTGGAATCTCAGACATGGCACAGTTTTTGCAGGGGTGAGTGTGTAAGAAACTGGAAGACCTTTTTATTTATAAAGCTGTGTTCCACTTGCTCTGTCTTTGTCTCCTTTTCCAAGTTTGAGTTGGACATGGATTTTAGAATAAGCTCATTAATTTCTACAGAAACAAATAAACAAACCTTAGGGTGTGATGATGGTGATTGTACAGGTTCTATGGATCAACTTGGGGAAAGTTGAAACCTTAACACTATTGGGTTTCTGAAATCTGTTGAATCCCAATCCAGTATGATTGACGAATGCAGTGTCTTTATAAGCAGAGGAAATTAAGATGTAGACAGATACAGAGGAACAACCAAATGCTGACACGAGAAAATGGCTGTCTATAGACCAAGGAGGGAAGCCTTCAGAAGAAGGTAGCCAATGATACCATGGTCTTGGACTCTGAGAAAAGAGAAGTCTGTGGATGAAAGCACACAGTCTGTAGGATTTTGATATGGAAGCCCTAGCAAACTAACATACCACTCTTAATATACACATTTAGATCCATAAATATTTCTCTGAGCTCCATGAGAACCACCTAACTCAAACGCTTATACGTCTTTTAACTCATCTCAAAATACTTTCTCATTTCCATGCTGCATGATTTATTCTTCAATGCATGGCTTGTGTGGAGCTAGCTTGCTAGTATCCCAATATTTGAAATTTTTCTCTATACCTTGATTTTAATTTCCAATTTTATTTCACTGTGGTCAGAAAACTTACTTTCCATTTTGTCAATCATTTTACACTTATTGAGACCTCTTTAAGGGTTCATGCATGATCTATTTCGGTGGACATAACTACTGCACAAGGAAATCAACCACACTCTATTATTGGTGCTGTGGTCCTAAATAACAATGAGGTTCAGTTAGTTCATAGTGGTGATCATATATCTTCTGTGTCTTTCTTATATTTTGCCAAATTCCATAAATTTCTGAGAAGGATGTGTTGAAATCTCAAACTCTGCTTGTGAAATTTTCTCTTCATTTGTTTGTGTCCTTTTTCTCCCCCTTCGTGTACTTTTGAAGTTCTGTTAAGAGATGTATACACAGTTATGATTTTCATGTCATGCTAACAAACAGACCATTTCCTCCTTATGAAACATTCTTCAACTCTGTAATGTTCTCTGTCCAGCCTTCTTGTATTCACCGTTTGCATGATGAATATTTTCCTATTCACTTACTTTCAGTCCACTTGTGACTTTATATTTAAATTGTATCTTTTGCAAGCAGAGTATGATTGGGTCTGGCATTTTAAATTTCTTCTTGTAACTCTGCCTTTTAATTGGAGTCTCTGATCTAACATTTGATTTTTGATATAGCTGAATTTGGTACTGCAGTATTACTGTTTTCTCTTTATGCATTTTGATATTTTATCTCGGCTCTTCTGTTCCTTAACCAAATTTTTAGAATCATATTTTACTTATTGGCCTTTTAGCTGTATCTCTTTGGATTATTTCTTAGTGATTTCTGTAGGAATCACAATGACAAAACCCTCCTACCCTTCATGCTACAAGTGTCATGGATTACATCTAGGTATATTCCAAGTCCTACACCAGAATATTGTAGTCAGTCTTTCTTTCTTTCTTTCTTTTTTTTTTCTTTTCCCATTAAGTTTATTGGTCCATTTTAGATATAAAATACAGTTACATTCACCATTGGGATCTTGTACCTTTTTACATGAGTATCTTGGTTCTTATTTTTTCCCCATCCCCCTGCCCTCCCTTCACCCCCTCCACCCTTCCCTATTTGCAAAGTCTTTGTTTCCATTTTTTCCTTTTCTCATATATCTTCTTTTCCCTTCTTTCCTTTCCCCTACCCCTCCCACTTCCCCACTCCTTTAGATCTTTTCTTCCTATTATGCAATATCAATTTACATTTTAAAATTACAATATCAAAATTTAGAGGCAATTACCACAGATTTTACAGAATTTAAAAGGATATAGAAAGCATATTACAAAAATCTTTTTTGAAATAAATTTGAAAACTTCTAAGAAGTACCTTGGGGGCTGGGGATTTAGTTCAGTGGTTCTGCAGCCTGCCTTGCTAAGTGCAAGGACCCGAGTTTGATCCCCGGTACCAAAAAAAAAAAAAAAAAAAGAAGAAGTACCTTGAAAGACAAATTAAGGAAACTGACTCTGGAGGAAATATAAAATTTGAATAGCACTTATTAAAGAAAGAATATTCCTAGCTTGAAAACCTACCTATATGACAAGAGCAGGCTCATAAACATTTTAACTGATAAATTATATCAAACATTTAAAGCAGACAAAAGAAAGAACACATCTCCCCTCATTTTAAGAAATCAACATTGTGCTAATCCTAAAACTGGATAAAGATAATAGAAGAAAAAAGTATGAACACAGATAGAAATTTGTTTAACAAAACAAACTATTAGAAGTCAGATCTGGCAGGATGTAGAAAGTGGTTTTGTTAATAGGGATGGCAGTGTTGGTTCAGCATTGGAAGATCCACCCCCAAAAGTCATCATTTTAACAGAGGAAAGGAAAAAGCCATATGATGCTGTCAGTAGTTGGAGAAAAAGTATTGGACTAAATTCTACAGCTGTTCAAGGTAAAAGCTATCAGGAGACTAGAAGTAGAACAGAACCTTCTCAGTGGATAAGACATGTACTCCATACTTCCAGCAAAAACGTTTATATGAATGGAAAAGATACAATGCTTTCTCCCTAAGGTGGGGAACAAGAGCAGATATGCCTACTCTTTATCTGTCCATTAAACTTTGAAACATAGGCCCAAACCAAAATAGTCTGGCAATAAAAAGAAACAATTAGCATAGGATTGGCAACATAGAAGCAAAATCTTTATATGTAGATGAAATGATCATCTATAGAGAAAATACTAATAAACCTCTAGGGGCTCCTAGAATGTAGTTTTGCTTTAAACAACTGTATGTCCCAAATGAATTAAGAGGACAAATGGTTCATCAACCACAGTTACTCTTTCTGATCCTATTCATTCCTTCCTGAAGACAGAAGCATACCTTTGGGGTTGTGCCCCTTCAGGCTCAGGCAGAAAAATTTCCACTCTCTTGGTGGGATGTAATGTGAGTCTACTGGAAATTAACTCTTGGTTTTCTTTTATTTGCAATGTCTATTTTTAATTCTTTAAGTACATTTTCGGTAGATACATAAATCCAGTAGATAGTATTTTTAAATACTGTACTTAAAATATTTTATGGCACTGCCTTTGGTCTTTAAGAAAAATCAATGTTCATTGGCATTACAGTTCCTTTTTTTCTCTAATGGCTGTTAAGAATCATTGATTTCATCGGTTTGACTATGATTTTTTACACATCTATCTCTTCTTTGTATCTATCCTGTTTCACTGAGATTCCTGGATCTATATTTCATATCTTTCACATGTTTGAGAAAATTTCAGGGCTCATTTCTTTAAAATTTCTTCTTCCCATTTTCTTGCTCACCCATATACCATAATCTTGTTAGACCTTTTTTCTCAGGTTCAGTCTCTCTCTCTCTCTCTCTCTCTCTCTCTCTCTCTCTCTGTCTCTCTCTCTCTCTCTCTGACTCTCTCTCTCCTCTTCTTGTTTTAAAATTTCTTTCTTCTTGATTTTTCAGGCTGGAATAATTTCCATTGGCTCAATATTCACTGTGCACTGAAAATCATTCCCAGGGAAGTTTGATTTCAGCTATATTGAGAATTTCTAGAATTTGCATTTGATATTTTATTTTTTTCTCTATTAAGCTTTGCTATCTTTTCACTCACCATGCCAAAGATTCCTTCATAGTCTTAAATATAATTAAATAGCTGCTTTAACATCCTTATCCACTTATTCTAAAATTTGGATCACCTCAGATTACTCAGGAAATTCTTTACTGATTCTCATTTCACATCTTTTTCTGAGTACGTTGGTCAAGTGTGGGCCATATCATGGACTTTGGGAGCCGCATGTTGGAGAGGCTTTGGATTTGGTTATTTTCCTCCCAGAAGTGGACTGTGATGTTCTCCTTGCAGGCACTGACCTTGGCTGGGCTCTGGCTGTAGATTTTGTCTCCCTTGTGTGCAAATCGAATCTGAATTGGACTCTTTCACCATGATGCTCTTTGGAGCTTGCCTCATGTATTCATGATTCAGAGCTCAGCCAGGGATTTAGACAGAATTTAGGGCTTGCTCTTTCTGGCTTTTATCATAATGATTGTGCCCTATGTGTGCCAGTGGCTGCAATTGATTTATATTCTGTTCTTTGGTTGTTCAAGCTAGTAAGATTGGTTTTCTATTTGAATTTCAGCCTTCCCTAAACATCAACTTCCCTCCCCAAGTATATTTTTGCTTTTAGTTACTCTCTAATGCCAAAAAATATTTGTTTTTAAACTTTCCCAGAGAGGCTGGACATGGCGGCACACATCTGTAATCCTAGCACTTAGAAGGCTGAGGCAGGAGGATTGCTGTGAATTTACGTCCAGTCTGGGCTATATAGTGAGTTCAAGGCCAGCTTGAACTACATAGCGGGATCCTGTTTCAAAAAAAATTTTTTTTCCCTAGAGGTTTTAGTTGCATTCTGTGAGAGACTTTGCCCTATAAGAGCTACTTGGGCATAGAGTAGGCTGGACTGGAGTTTGAGTCTCAGATCTACTACTTGCTAATATTTTAGACCAATTCTTAATTTCTGAGACTCTCAGCATCTAAGTCTAGAAAATGAAGATAATAATTATGTTTTACATCATATAAAGTTAGTCTGGGTAAATGATTAGTTAATGAGACTGCAAGCTTCATTAAATGAGACAGTGTAAAATACTTTGCAAAATACCTAACATATGGTAAATCCTCAGTAAGTGATAGTTGTTCTCAATAATAATTAGTACAGGTGCATAAAACAATGCAAGACAGAAGGGTGAGTTTAATATGGGCCGAGAAGCTTGAGTTTCATTGGAAATGGACGATAACCCACGGAGTGGTGGGGTTTTTTCTACTGTGGTTTAGATCCATGCAATCATTCCCTAAGAGCAGAAAGCCCTCCTCAGCCTCAGGGGTGAGCTCACCCCGGTGAGGTTTTGGCAGAGATGGACTTTTCTGGATGCCATCCCATGCACGGCCCCTTTGGACACGGCACTGACTTCCCCCTGCCTCCTGATCAGGGGGCCGTGCAGGCCCCCACTGTGCCTCCACGGCCAGTCTGGGGGGTTGAGAGGCTTAGCGTGACCTGCAAAACACAGGGCTGCCCCAGGGTGCGCTGGACCCGAGCCTGGAGGCCCAGTGCAGTTACACACTCCCCTCTCCAAGCCAAGGGCGGGCGCTGGGCATCCCTATCGGTGTGAGGTGGGCAGTCAAGGCAGGCTGAGGACAGCCAGTCCATCGATAAACCGTCACTATCATAGGTCCTCAAGTCCCTCTCCCCTTTCCTTTCTCCGAATCTGTGGCTCGGTTTCTCTTAGCTTTCATCAGTACCTTTACAGTAGCCTCTGCTTTTCCTTCGAGTCTCCTCCTCCCACATCCCCTTGAGGAAACCTCCAGAGAGGACTCGCCCTTTCCAGAGAGGAAAACACCCAGCCTGGAAGGTCAGTTTCCAACACTAGGGCTTTCCTGGTCTGGACGTTTCCTTGTTCGTTTGCCAACTTGTCCATCAAAGTCCCTTCTCACATGATGTCTCCTGTGTCATCTTCACTTGAAATAATGATGCCGCTGCTGCTATTTCTTTAATGTTCTGCAGTGACTTATTACAAGATTCACTCAATAATAGTTTTTCAGAAAGAAAATAAACACTACCACACTAAATAAATGAACCTTTTATTTATAAGACATACTGTCATTTTAGATTTTTTTTTTTTTTTAATTTTGGAGAAAGAGTCTTGTTAAGTAGTTCAGGATGACTTTGATTTCACTATGTGGCCCATGGTGGCCTTGAACTCACAGCGATTCTCCTGTCTCAGCCTTCTGAGTGCTGAAATTACAAGAACGCACCACCACATCTGGCTTCTCCAGAAATATAAAAATTCGATAACGTTGTGGGTCTGGGAGTTCAAGGCACGTCAAGAAATGATAAAAAGAATCAAGAAAAGGGGCTCAGTACTGATTTTCTTCAAGATTTCTTTCTTGCCTCACAAGCCCCCCGTGGAACTCTCAACCATGTGGTCTTTCCTGGCCTGCGTTACTTCCTGGATTGCTCTTTTGCGCCAAAGTCAAATTTTATAGGATTTAGGAATGCATTCCGTCCAAGCTTGCTGGGCCTGCATAGAGAACAAGTGGCTTCTTCCTCGCTATGACGCAGATGGTATATTTTAAGGAAAAGCTACTGCTGCAAGGAGGACCCAAACAGAGCCCCAAATATTTGTTCTGCGTTGCTTTTGCTGCTGAGCGTGGCTGGTCTCTGCGGGCTTTCCTCCCGAAGGCCAAGGCCATTTTCACTGCCCCAGAGTGAATTAGTGCTCTCCTGGCTCCCGGGCTCGGGTCTCACTCCGACGTTCTGTCACCACTTTGGCTTCTACCTATTTGACCTAGACTTTGAGTTCCGGTTAAGCAGTCACAGGTCTTGATTTGATAAGGGGAAAGAAACTGAAATGGACCGAGAGAGAGAGCGAGGCTAATTAGCACTTGCAAATGACTTTCCCTTCAGACGCGAAGGGACTCATGGCTGCCACTGCGCATGCCCCAGATCCCTGACCCGGCCTCTGTCTCCGAGCCCCGCCTTTCCGGGACGGCGTCACTCTTGGGACAAAATTGACCCGGGCTTTGTCGTGAGCACCCGAACGCCTGTAATGAGACTTGTGTGTCTCTCCTCACGGATTCCAGCTCCTTCGCTCCGGTTCATTTGGAATTAATCCCAGCAGGGCTGTTTTCCAACATTAATGGCTGAAAGGTCCTTTCCGAAGGGGAAAGGAGTCGGTGATAGAATTTAATAAAGCTTAGTACGAAAGCTAGTTCTTCATAAAAGCCCCGGACAATTTCCCGAAGGCCAGACGCCGGTGGTGATGTGCTCGGGACTTCACCTCTGCCTCCTTCCTGGGCTGTGCACCTGAGCAACGCTCATGCCTTCGCAAACAAAGAATAACTTCATGACGGGTTAATGGCTGTGGGAAAATAATTGCCCCTTTTTCTTTAAAAGTGCCACTTCCTATCGTGTCTTGCTGTGGCGAACCATAACGAGGGATTGGCTGCAGATAAGATCCTTAAAAGTGAGACTAAAGTAAACACAGGGGTAATCTTGCTCCATTTCTGGGCTTAGCCTGTCTACCTGGGAGCAGCGAGTTCTAGTGGAAGATAACCAGGATTCCCGGCCTGACAGCCTGAAGGGAGGAAGAGCGAACCTGGAGCTGCTGGCCTTTCCTGGTGTGGCCGGCCCTGCACAGCCCATGCCATCCCCAGGAGCCTCGCCTGTCTCACTCAGCCTTGCTCACACACAGGCTTGTCCATTGCCTTGACCTTAGGGAATATTCTTTCTCGTATCTTTGCTTCTTCCGTACACACAAATGTGTTAAGAATCCTGGCGAACCCGAAGGAAATAGAATTGAGATTTAAAAAAAAAAAAAAAAAAAAAAAAATCTGAATCCGAATCTTAGCTCTCCTATGTGTTGGGGATAACTTTCCCAAGCTTTAACTACAAAAAATGGAATTAACAATAGTAGGCATCACTTGCCTCACAAAAGTCGATCAAATGAGAGTATGCTTTCGAGGGTATCTGGAAAACTTCCGAAGTTGAGAAATGTGTGATTTCATGAGCACATTTCCACTCCTGCTCTGTGTGTACGTCATTTCTCTGGTACTCTTAACGGGCACTCATTTGCTTTACTTGGAAAATAATTACATGTAAATCAGTGTTTATGAAATGCACTGATGCAACTAAAAATGGCTTCACTTCCCTTTGTTTTTCTCTTGGTAACTGAAGATAGAATTTTACGTGGTTTTACCTCTTTGTTTTGCTGGTTTTCATGGTAAAAATTCACTGGGCTAGATTTTCTTTCAGGCTGGTTCTCTTTTGCAGAATCTAGCATTTTCATGTAGAGAAGAGATTGTTCTATCATTCTAGGCCTACTGTGTATTCAGTGCAAATTAAGTGGTATAAATTTAGGTTTTTCCCCCCAGGAAAACAGGTTATGGGAGGCAGTGGCTCAAACTTCCTGACTGGAAACTGTCACCCATAGAGAAGTCACTTAAACCACAGCTTGAGAAATACAGTATGAGTCTGACCCACCTTACAGTAGGGGAGAAACACAAGCAAGGACTTTGGAGCTAGAGAGAAGGGGCTCAAAATTCTGCCTCCCACAAGAAGAAAGCTGTGTGACTGGAGAAATTTGCACAGCTTCTCTGAGCCTCAGAGCATAGAGCCAGGTTCTTTCTTAGGTACCAGGGATGCAGCAATGAAAATGACAGGCACGATCCCCTCCCTGATGCACCATACATTCTGGGCAGAAGGTGGTGGGATGCATGGGTATAAAGAGTAAGCCAATGAAGTAATAATAATATAAGCTATGGGGGAAAGCAGAAGAGCAAAAAGAGGGGCATGAGGGTGAGGTTGCTGCTTCATCTGGGGGCCGAAGAGATTCTTAGAAGGTGAGAGAGACCTGAAGGAAGCCAGGGCATGACCTGCAGTGCAGACATCTGGGCAGAGAGATGTAGGCAGAGGCACCAACTCGCACCAGTGTCCAAGGCTGGAGTGGGCACTTGTTACCAGTGGGAACTGAGGAGGACCATTGTCATCAGAGTAGGGTGAGTGGTATGGTTTACATCTAAAATGTCTCCTCCAAGCCTCACATGTTCAGAGGTGGGGCTTTTGGGAGGTGATTGGATCATAGAGTGCTGTACTCATCAATAGATGAATCCATTGTGTGTTCATGGCTGAACATGATGTTAGGAGGTGGGGCCTGGGTGGAGGAGGCCGTCGCTGGTTGGAGGGATGCCTTGTTGGGCAGAGCTCTTGCTCTGGCTGTCTTCCCTCTCTCTGCTTCCTGGTTGCCGTGGTTGAACCGCTTTCCTTCACCAGGCCATTCCTCCAGAATGATCCTGCCTTGGTGCTGCCCACCATGACTTGAGCCCTCTGAAACCATGAGCCAAAATAAACCTCTGCTTTTTAAAATTGTAGGTGTCAGGTGTTTTTGTCCCAGTGATGAGAAGTGACTAATACACTGAGGGGTGGGGACAGAAATGGGATATTTTGGAAGACATTAAAAGAAATAATACAAAGCACCTGGAGCTGTGTCTAGAGCATAGGACTTAGTAAATCCTTGCTTGTTTCCTCCTTAGAAGCCGATGGGTATCTGAACTCTGTTCAGTCACTGCCTCCTTCTCTCCTATGACTTCAACTTCTCTTTCTCAACTGGATAATTCTTTTTTTTTTTTTAACTGATGAGTTCTGGTGATACAGTGCTTTATTTAGAAAAAGATAAACACAACAGATTCTAAAATATCTTTTTCTTTCAAATGGCACACTAGACATAAGGTAGTCCAGGAGAATAGATGTATTTACACACTGAATGCAAAATAAATATACAACATTTGGAAAACTTAGTTATCCATTGATTCTTTTTGCATTTCTACTGTTCATCTTCGGTTTCAATTTTCTTTGCCTTTTGTAAATCCTTTTTTCCCTTGCTTTCAAATAGACTTTTGACTCTGGTTTTATCCACTGTATTTCTATTGGTTTTTCCTCAGCTGCTGTAACAAAAACATCTTCAGTGGGATCATGTGGAAGAATAGCCTTGGCTCTTTCTCAGTTTCTGCACATCTTTTACTTGCTGTTTCTCTTTGTATTTTGCAGCTGTGGTGGATCTTATAATACACCGATGCATGTTTGGTGACTGGTAGTGAGGATTTTCATATAAAGTTGGTCCTCCAAAACTTCCCTGAAAAACCTTTCTCAGATTTAAGACAAAACGAGGTCCTATTTCTACCAGGAATGGTAGCTATCTGAGTAAATACATCATTGCAAATTCACAGCCACCCAATAGTAGCCAAAAACACTCAAATTTACACATGAGGAAAACATAGGTGAGAGTTTTAAAGACTTAACCAACATCACACATGTAGAGGTAGAAGAGCTTGTATTTGCATCTCTTTATTCCTTTGAATACATAAGCTTACTTGTCAAAAGTGGTCTGCGACAGTGTAGCAGAAGATTTAGAAGAGAAAGCATGCCTCACTTCTGTTTACTCCTGTGGCTGAAAACGTCAGAAGTTAAAGTTAGGAGCAATGGAAACCAGGGCCTCAGCTGAGAGGGGAGCAATGGTAAATGCAGGGATGCTCCTCTGTGGGATGAGGGTATTATTTTTCCCTTCCATCTTTCTAGGAGTTTTTTTTTCTATGTAGTTTAGACTTTGAGGCAAGTATTTCTTAGGCCCTCTCTGCAGCCTTCGTTGATTTCTCCAGTCCCAAAGTACTTGACACTCACAAACTCTAGTACTTTCTTAGAAAATGCTGTGAACCAAGGTCTTCTTTTTCTCCTTCATGTTTCTCACAGTAGCACGTATTGATGGCCTACTGTGTGCTGGACACCAGGCTAAAACTTTCACCTATTTTTTCAATTTAATTTTCATAACAAGTCCAAGCAGCCATTCCATTTCCTAAGAAAGCTGAGGATCCTTGGTATTCAGTCCCTAGTCCAAGGATTTCAGCTTTCTCCAGAGCCTTCCAAGAAACACTCTGTCATAACATTTTATTGTGTTCTGGGTTCCTTTGTGAATCTGGTGCGGGTTAGAGTCAGTTCCAAACATGGACACACACTCTCATACATAAAATTGCATTGCAATTTAGGGCTTCATAATCCCCAACACTCTCTCCTCCACATCTCTGTGGCCTGTGAAGGCCCAGAGAAGACTCTTTGCCTTGTATTTTTTGTCCTCTGTTCTATTGTCACCCTACAAAGGCCAAACTCTACCCTCAGTCACAGCTTGTGTCTGCTTGGAACAGCTTGGTTTTCCATAAATATGCTGATTGGCTACACTAGGCAGGTTAGATTTTCATATGGTGGGTCTGATTAAAAGTAAAAAAAAATAGTTGATCATCAATTTGGAGCGACGTACAAAATTAGAATACACTGGATTGGGCCCAGACATTGTGGCCAGAACTCTAATCAAGAATGCAAGGCTCGGTGGAGTTCTGTGTCATGTGCTCTTCTGGCAAAGTTCCTGCACATGGGCTCTCAGGCACATGCACATAACCCCCTGAGCTCCCGTACACAAAGCAGAGGCAGCCCCTGATTGCTCTAAACACCTGAGGGAAGAAATGCAAGCTGCTTTCTCATGCAGGAGATGAGGCCAGGACAACCAAAACTGGAATGAGAATTTTGCAAACACGAAGAAATTTATTAGTCTGGGCAGAAAGTCAACACCGCTAAATTTTCCCGCAGATATGTTTTGAGCCTCCTTCTTGAAACCTGGGCTCTGGTGCATGCTGGCTCTGGAGTGGGCGAGAGACTCGTTAACTGAGTTTTACAGGGTGGAGAGAATGGCTCACCATATGTTAGTTTTGCACTGGGCATATTTTGGGGGTATCATGGCCTCCTGGCTTCCAAAAATGTAGCCTCTGTGCTCCACTTGCCTCTCCCCAACCAAAAATTGTGCACGGATGGCCACAGAGACTTGGCACCTGACACGCGGCCCACTCAGATTGTCAAGCATCTTTTGTTTGGAAGGAAAAGAGACCGACACATGCAAAGGACCTGCCACAGAGGACGGATGCCGAGCCAGACCCCATAGAGGCTGACGCTGGGCTCCTCTCCCACGCGGCAGCTGGCTGCTCTGGCCCTCCAGCCCCCACCCCTCCCCATCATTTCCCGCTCCGTTATTTTTCTTCTGAAGCCTTAAGCATGCTCTGGAGCAAGGCTCTGATTAGTATGAAACTGCCCACCTCCTGTTTTTATTTCCATCCATGCTTCTGGTTTGGTGCCAGGCCACAAGACGAGACACAGATAGGATTCGAGGAGGGCTGCTTGTTTCCCAGGAAACAAGGCAGAGAAGACTCCTTCCTGCCACCCCAAGTGGACAGATCACCTGGCTCAGAAGGCTATGCCTTCAGTTACAGAAGTTCTGGCTTCATAAATTTTTCCAGGGCAGAGGTAGGATGACCCAGGGAGCAGTCAGAGGAAAGGAATAGTTCCTGGCAAATTTCAAACATCCGATCAATGGTGGTTTTCTTTTGGTACTGGGGATCGAACTCGGGTCCTTGCGCTTGTGCAGCAGGCGGTGAAACCACTGAGCTAAATCCTCGGCCCCATCCAATCAGTGTCTTATTCCAAACCTACCCCAAGACCCGGATGAACGAGCTGGTAGGAAGCTTCAAGCTGCTCCAACACTGGCGTTGCCAGCCCGTGCCTCATGCTTCTCAGATGGCTGTGTGGGCTGGGGATCTGGAGGCAAGGGCTGCAAAATAAAAGCTGCTAGCTGAGCTTTCTCTGGCCAGCTTATGGACATCTTATTGTGCTCCATTTGCAGAGCTGTTGCCTCACATAAGCTGTGATTTACAGCAGCAGCTAAAAGGTCAGGTGTTGAAGACAGGCAGATTTGGACTCCAGTTCCCGCTGTCTTTTCACCCAGTCAAAGTTGCGTTTGGCTGGAAGCAACAGGAAAGTTGACCAGTGATGACTTCAAGGAGGAGCTATTCTTACAGAGCCAAGTGGCCAGGGCCAGCCTCATGGCTGGAGCACTGGTTGTGGATCAGCTTCTTCTGGCTTCCTGCCTTGAATCCTCAGCGGACTGTCATGGGATAAAACCTTTTGGCCCAAGGAGCTCTGTGAAATGCAGTTTCATCATTGCTTGGGGTATCTCAGAGTCCCCAGGAGAGAGCCGCCTGAGTGTGTTCCAGAGCAGGGTCAGTCCCTCGGGTCCTCTCCTGGGTGTGTCACCAGTGAGCACACACAGCAGCATCCAGGGCGTCTTCACGCTGTGCTCACCTGCGTGGGAACAACTCGGCTCTGAGCAGACCTCCTGTCAGAACGCGTTGGGTACGGCGTAACCACAGCTGAGGTGACAGAGGGGGACCAGGAGAGAAGTGAGTGGGATCAGGGTAGAGTGACTCGGGGCTCGGACTCTGGGTTCTTGGGTCTGCAGGGAGACAGCGAGGCCATTACTCGAGTGAGGAAGCGAAGAGGAGGAAGTCACCTGTCTGGAGTGCAAAGTGACGAGCTCAGTTTGGGACATAGAGCGGCTCCGGAATGGAGCAGAAGCGCACGCAGAAGGAGATGCCGGCCCAGCCCGGAGTTTGGGAGGGAGGGCTGTGGGGTCAAACTGCTGCCAGTACTGAGTGACATTAAGGAGAGAAGTAGGTTTGCCTGAAGTGACGTGGCAGCTTCCCATTGGTCATGGACATTCGCTCCGTGAGGGAGTACTCCAGTTGAACACCAAGAAGCCTGCAGTTATCCGGTGAACGCCCCCTTGTGGTGTGCTGGGGGAGGCTTGGAGGTCTGATTCCCACAGGACTGCTGGGGAAGTGGGGAAGGGCGGCTATTTTTGTGTTCATAGGAACAAATCATTCCTTGGGTTATGTAAGTTTTCAAAGCTTTTTCACAGCCAGCTCGTTTGACCTTCCCTAAGACCCCAGGAGGAGAGCAGGGCTCCGGTGGCCGAGTGCACAGGCCGTGGAGGAGGCTGCAGCCTCTGGTCACCTCTCACCCTGCCTGATCCAGCTCTCACTCTGCCTCCACTGCTCATGCTTCCCATGGACCCAGGCAAATGGTTCCAGGTTAGCTCACTTGGGAAACAGGTAAAACGCAGATGCTGGGGCTGCACCCAGAGGGTCTGTCTCAGTGTGTTTGTGGGGAACTCAGGAATCTGCACCCCAGCGGAGTCTGATGCAGATGGTTCATCCATTCCATTCTGGGAATCCCTGAAATAATGGGTTTGGGGTGGGGAGGGGCTTGAGTCCCTCTCTGTTCCTGTCCTGCCCTTCCCCCCTCCTCCAGACCAGGAGGTGTTCTTACCTGATTGCCCAGGGCCTGGGATCCGCCAGGGCTGGGTCCTCATGGGTACAGTCACTGTGCTCCGCTCTTCCACTCCTTGCTGCTCCTAGGATGGGATGTTCCTAAGTGAAGCCAAGATCCCCAGCGCAGCCTCCTTCAACCTTGTATTTTGCTTTGTTTGTATGCTTTCTTAAGCGCTATTGTGGGCTGGGGACTTAGCTCAGTGGCACTGTGACTGCTTCACAAGTGCAAAGTCCTGAGTTCGATCCTCAGTATCAGGGGAAAAAAACCCCACTTAAGTGTGATCATGACCCCTCCAGTGCCCTGGATCACATGGCCCAGGCAGAAGCGGATGAGACCTAAAAAGAGCACTAGGAAGCCAGGGTTCTTTGTAGACAGTTTGGACTGGGTTGTAAGCTGCCGTTGTCTTGCCAGAGTTCCATATCAGCTATACCAGACATTGGTCCTGATAAAAATGAAGTCGTATTTTATTTATATTTGATCTTGTTTCCTATGTGTATAGAATCTCCAAGATTAATAGTTAGCACCTATGATTTATTTCATTTAACATTAGGTTCTCAAGATGCATCCATTTTCCTACAAATGACTCAAGCCTATCCTTTTTTATGACAGAGTAGTACTCCACTGTGTGTAAATACCGCATTTGCTTTATCCATTCGTCTGCTGATGTACACATGGGCCGCTTCCAAGATTTAGCTATTATGAGTTGTGCTGCTATAAACATGGGTGTGCATGGATCACTAAAATATGCTGCCTTTAACTCTTTGGGGAAGATACCAGAAGGGGATTAGCTGGATCAAATGGAATTTATACTTTCGTTTTTTCAGGAATCTCCATACAGATTCACATAGTGGTTATACAAGTTTACATTCCCAACAACAATAAACCAGATGCACAAGCTTAAATATCACATGGTTTCTCTTATATCAGAAACCCAAATATAACTAAAAAGCAAAATAAACGATAGATAATAGGAAGTAGGGAGAGAGATGTTCCTCAGATGGGAAGAGGATCAAGGGATGAAGTGAGGGAGAGCCAGAGAAGGGAAAGGAACTGAAAAGAAGAAGAATTGAGATGTGTTATGTACATTACCAGCTCCACACAAGGAATGCAAACATTATGCCCTGCAAACCTGGGCTAATAAAAATAAAATAGCATCTATTGAGGGCATGTTGTGTGCCAACAGCATTTTGCATTAATTAACTTACTTGATCTTCATAACAATCCTGTGACAAAGCACTGTGATTGTTACTTTCTTTCCAGATGAAAAAAAAATTGCCTGAAGTTTACTCACTGATGAGTGACCCGAAAAGCGCCTGAAACTAGACCTCCTGACTGAAGCCTTCTTCCCTTGACCTACTGTGCTTTATCCCTGAGGGTCGCCCTAGGGAGAGGCTGGCTGCATGCAGGAAGAATGCTGGCATTCCTGGGTGTCCCTTTCACTAGCCCTGTTCCCAGCTTCAAGGCCATACCTAGAACCCCCAGCAAGGCCAAATCTTAGGAAAACAGACATAGGAAGGAAAAACCATTATTTGGCTAATTAGAACCAAAACTCTAATTTGAGTTGCATTGTTTTCATTTGCTGGCTGCCTCTCCTGAAGGAGAACTTAACTCATTGACCTCTTGTAGCTACCGCTGCCATGTCTACAACCTCAGCGGTTCAGAGGTCACCAGATGACGGTATTTTTTAGCAATCCCATTTTCTCGGAGCCAGTTGCAGGAATGGAGCTGTTATCCCCTGTCTTAGAACAAACTATTAATCAGAAAGAAATGTCACACCATAAATTGACATGAATTGGGCATGACCGTCCCTAAATGGTTTTATCCTGCCAAAAGTATTCTTAGCTTTATAACATCGGTTGACACTGGCCCTAGCCCAGCGGTTTTCAGTTTTTCTTTATGGAGGTGAATAGACTAAACTCAGCACTTTTTCAGGCTCTCATATAAGTGCACTGACATCATTTGGAAGCTGTAAGAATCCACATATTAGGCCAAATTCCACCCTGGGTTCCACATCCGCTGCCCTCCTGAAATCAACCCCCGAGAGTATGGTTAAGTGAGGGTAGAACTTGGCCAGAAGCTTGTTATTTTTTGCAGTTTTAATTACACATACCTCATCCATTTGCCCAAATTAGGAGAGGAGGTTTGCGGAAGGACCTTTGCTTATTGACTCGCTTCTATGCCTGGTTCTTCCAGTACCTAACTTGGGAATTTCAAGAAAATAGTAAAGAACTGACTTTCTACATTTTGGGGGGCTGGAAAGAACTTGGAACACGGGACATCTAGTCCAAACCCTGTGGTTTAATACTACCACCACCACCACCAACAACAACAACAATAACAACAAACAAACAACCAACAAAACCAAAACAAAGCACTCAAGCCAAACTGCTCAAGAAAGAAAAAGAGCTCAAGGTCGAGGTCATACGGAAAGGTGTGGTGAATGAGGCAAACACAAATAAATAAAAAGCCAAGCCAGGAATCTGTCCTCCTTGATTAGAACACTTTCCATGCACCCAGCTGGAAAGGGTGATTTATCACCACATTTCCCCCTGTTGGATTCAGCAGTGGAAAGGATCTGGTTTTTAGAGCCCAGATGGAGAACTGAATCCAAGTTCAGCTGCTTCCTAGTCATGTGTGCCTAGTTTCTTAACTTCTCTGGGTCATAGTGTTCCTACTTGTGAGATACAGAAGGCTTGTGCAGGCCTTCACAGGATGTTGTGACAACCACAGAGGGACACAGCAGGTATTTGGTGGGCCTCGGTCCTCTTTTCCACGTGACTCTTGGATGGCAAATGATAGAAATTCAAACTTGCTTGTGCTGCATAAAAGGGGGTTTTAGATAGGCTTTGGTTCAAGGAGGCTTGTCCTGTAGGTAGCATGAAAAGTTGTAACGTTCTCCTGACTCAGTGTCCTTCTCAGGCCAGCTCCCTCTGGGTGTGACACAGTGAGTGTCCGCCGCTCCAGGCTTCTCTCCACAGGGTGCCAAAAGAACAGAGTATTCAGGGAAGAGGACCCACGTGAGGAGTGCTCCAAAAACAGGGTGGAGACCCTTTGGGCAGAGAGACTTCAGCTGTCAGGCAGTCTAGACCCTCGGAGTGGGCCTGATGAGTGCCAGGGATCCATGCTCCAGAAACCTGTGTATGCACAACCTGTACAGCTCTTAGGGTTCCCAGAAGCACAGCATGAATGCCAAGTAAACAGTAATGGTGATCGAAGAGCGCTTACTATGCGCTGGAGTCTAGTATAATCACTTCTGGAAATGATCTCATTTGATCTTTCCAGCAACCTGAAGAGGTAGCTACTGTTTTATTCCCTCCATTATATACAAGGAAATGAAGACCAAAGTGTCATGTAACCCAGAAAACTTCACACAAAAATGAGAATAAGTGGGATTTGAAGCAAGCTGGCTCTGAAGGAAGAGGAAATGCACTCATCCCCAACACCCCAAGGTCTCTGAAGACCCCCTTCCCCCTGCATACTGCACTGCACTGCCTCCTGAATCCAAAGCCAGGACTTCCAGGAGCAGACTGTCCAGTCCAGCCAGAGGAGGGGCCATCTATTCTCCTCACCTGGCACCTGCAGACCAAGGCTCTTCCCCAGCTTGATCATGAAAGCCAAGCCTGGAGTTTACAGTCTCCCTCCTCAGAAGGATTCCATTCCAGAGGTGTTATTAAAAGGTATGCACATGCTTTGAAATAATGAGCTGTCTCGTTCGAGTGGAAACTTCCTCTCCACCAGCCTTCTTAGACTTGCCCTGGAGGAATGTGCAAATTTCCTGCCCCACCTCAGGGAATCAGATGTAGTCATGGCTTCAGCCCTCACCTCACCCACCTTCAGTTGTGCTGCCAATCCTTCTCCATTAAGCCGAGCAGCAGAACAACACAGGAGGAAGAGAACCCTAAATGGAGGTCTCATGCTAGCAGACACAGGTAGCCCACAACTAATTATGAGCATTTATTGGAGAGCTGGTAAGCAAATCAGTGTCATCAATGATTTATTGTCTAATTTGCTTTGAGTATGCACATCATAAATCAATAATAGAAAATGGCATTAAAGAGTTGGTGTTAACTGTCAGCAAAGGCAGTATACCGACTCTTTTAATTAAAAAAGTGTGTGTGGTGAATATGTCCACGTGTGGTATTAGATATGGTACATTTTAACATTGCTTTTTTCATGTAGAAAGCAATGCTAGGAGTTTGGAAGAGGACAAAGAACTATAAATTCACGGTAAGCATCAAGAGTCCTGGTGCTCCTGGATAATGTTCAGTAATCGGACATGTAAGCCTCATTCAAGAGGATCCTGGGAGTGGATGTGATGTTGTCTGGTTCCAGCCAGGTTAAAAGAGCCCCAAATCAGCACCATTGCTGACACCCCATCAGAAAGACAGAGAAAACAATGACGTTCAGCATCGTGCTTTTTTGAGTACCAGGTAAAATGTATTCTACCTTTCCTTAGAAAGTACCTGTAGGATATGGAAATTAAACAATCATCCTAAATTAAAACAGTCAAAGTTAGCATTGCTTCCCCTCTCCCCTAGAGTTCTGATGATCAGATCTTTTTGTAGATAAGAAGTCAACAAAAATTATTATTAAAAATCACACAATTAGTTGGATGAATAAGAGAAGAAGCCATCATCACAGTTTGGGATGAATTTCCATTTGGGTCTTGCCTGGAAACACAGTCATGTTAAAATGAACGGTACATGGGGGGAAATATACTTTTACAGGAGGAAGCTTGTTCTTTGTACTTTAGGCCACCCTTGTCTTAAGAAATATGCAGTCTGCCAGCCATGCATTGCTTCTGGCTACAAAGAGTCCAATGAGGAGAAGTTGGGGGTGTGAGGCTCAGCAGTGACTGGGACAAGCACAGGTTTGAGTCCAGTAGACAAGGGGCACAGTCTGGCTCTGTGAGCTGGGGCTGAGCACTTCCACTTCCCAGGGTCCATTCCCTCAGTAAGAAGGAATGACCAACACCCACTCCATAAACTGTGTGAAGGACTACTGAAGATGTCTATCACTGGATCTGCCCAGTGTCTCCTCTTATGAGATTTGCCTCCTTCATTTTATTTGTCAGGTTATTAGTAAATTTCCCATGTTGGGGCACCATGACCCTGCTACTTAGGAATTCATTGGTTTAGGGTCTGCCACTTGATCCACACTGGGCCAATCACAGCACTTCCTCTAGAATTTAGGAACTTGCTATATGTAAATCTTGGAGGCTGGAGGCTGTGGGTTTCCAGCCACATGGCTTAGAAAAGCAGAAGAAACCAGTCTGCAGAGAGTGAAGCAAACTCAATGTGAGGGATGGAGACCTAAACCAGCAGTGAAAACTTTGGGCTTCATGAATGTGCTAAAGAGCACTTTGCATTCTAGCTCAAATAGGACATTTTGTCCCTTTTAATCAAGTTTTCCTTCATATAAGGATAAAATGACACATGAAAACACCCAGTATGTAGTAGGGGTTCCATTACGTTAGTTCCTACCCCCCTTTCTTCCATTTTCTCCCTGACTGTAGAAATGGGAGGTTCTGATGAATATTCAACAATTGACATAGTTCTCTTTCCTCACACATGTTTAACACTCATCTTTCCATTGCTGGAATAATATATCTAATCAACTCAACTTAGAGGAAAAATTTATTTTGGTTCATGGTTTCAGAGGTCTCAGTCCATGGCCAGCTGGCTACAAGGCAGAAACATCATGGCAGATGAGTATGGTGGAAGAAAGCTGCTCACCTCATGGCATCCAGGAAGCAGAGAGACAGGAAAATCCATGAGAGAGAGGAAGCAGATGGAGACAGGATACACCTTTCAAAGGCACACCCCAGCGACCTGCCCTCTCCAGTTGGCCCCACTTTCTAATTAGCCCATCCACCTATGAACTCACTGATGGAATGGATTAGTCCATCAATGAGCTTAGTGCCTCCATGGTCCAGTCACCTCTGTAGGCTCCACCTCCAAACATTGCTATGCTGGGGATGGAGATCTCCATACATGAGTGGTTTGAGGAGACTTCATATTTGAACCGTTACATACCTACAAGTGCATTGTGCGCTGCTGAGGACAGTAGGGAGAAACAGGCAGGGCAGGAGAGGGAGCCCACAGCCACTCCTCTTAGGTAAGCACTCTGCCTCCACTTCCTCCCTGTTCACACTTGCTCTCTGCCTGCATGCCCTTTAGACCTCCATCTCTCTTTCCGTGTAGAAACTCTCCCACTTTTCTTTTAGGGTCTGAGGGAGATGGCACCCTCCACAGGAAGTGATTTATGTTTCCCTCATGTTGATGTGGCATTCGCTGCATTCCCACTTGATGCCACTAAGCCTAGACTCCTCCTCTAGGGCCCAGCCAATCCATTCATCTGCCTGCTCCATGGTGACTCTGGAGCTCAGGGCCTCTACCTGCAGGGCTGAATGGGCTAGAGCTCTAGAGGATAGTCTGGTTCCCTCAAGCTCCATCATGGGTGAACTTGGGCAAATGGCTTAATTCTTCTCTACCTCAGTTTCCTCCTCTGTAGAATGGAGCTAATGATATCCTCAATTTGGATCAGGTGCCTTGTTAATGCTGCTGTGGTCCCCTGCAATGCTTCCTTTGGGGCCACATATCATAAATTTAACTAAGTCACTGATGGGCTGATCAACAGCTCAGTATTCCTTTTCTGCTACCAAATGAGCTCTGTTACTTTGTTTACTGGTTTATTCCAAGTGTCTAGGACTTGGTTGAATGAATGGGCATAGTTATGAATAAATTGCCTATATCCCCATCATACTTCCTAGGTAGCTGTTCCCCTAACAAAAGATCACATCTTTCTTATCTTTACATCCCTCACAGTGCCCAGCATGGAGTAAGTGTTGAACAAAAACTAAACTTGAGATGAAAAGACAATTTTATGACCAGCAGGTACCTGCTGAGGAGCAGTGAGAACTCTCCCCATAAATCCAGCTGTCTTCCTGCAGTGCTTGCCCCAGCTCTTCACTGTAAAAGCAGAATAACTGGCTGTGACCTGCCAACACTACATCACCAGACCTTGGGCTGCCAGTGCAAACTCAGGACAAACCTTGTCCAGTTCCCACGACCTCATTAAACAAAATCGAGGGCCAGGTGGACCTCGCCCTGTCTTCAGTGCCCTGGTGCAGACTCTTGGAGACATCAGGCTCAATGGCACGAGGGACACCGAGAGTGTCTTTGTTTGTCAAATGGAGCTAAAGCCCCAGCTCCTTGTAGAGGGTTTTTGGAAAGAAACGTGTGTTGACTATATCACAGTTCATCGCTTCAAGTCAGCCTGCCCAGGGCATACTGGACCGGAGAATCTGGGTTTAAAATATGTGGATTTTAAAACATAGGGTCTGAAAAATTTAAATCTGCCAGATCCAAGTGTTTGGATGTAATTTGGTATTTATTATTGTCTTAAATAATTGTGTAAAGTACCGAACATGAGACCTGAGAAAAGTGTAAAAGATCATATCCATAGAAAGATATAAGCATAGGGCTTACATAAACATTTTTATTGAAATGTGAATTTATCACCTACTCTATGTAAAACATAGAGCTATTTGTGACCAGGGATACAAATACAAACGTAATATGAAACAGGCCAATGCCTGGTGATCTTACTAATAAACAAGGGAAGTGATATGGTAACAACTCTAATCAATTAAAGTGTTTTTTGCAAGTAACAGAAAACACTAACTCACACTGGTTTCAGTAATGGAGTAGCAAGTCCAAACGTGGGGAAGGTGTTAGAGTTGAGTGATTTTAATAACACCAAGAATCCAGATCATTTCCACTCTGCACCTTCAATGTTAGCTCATTCCTCAGTTTAAGAAGTTACTTAATTTCTCTTCCCGAGTCCCCATGTACTATTGGGGATGACATATTCCAGAGACAGGAATGAGGCTGTCTCATGCGTCTCCTTTGTAGAATGAGGGATATTTTTCCCATAACCCCCAGCCCCAGTGACTCTACCCTCCCTTTTAGTTTTCCAGACCTGGATCTCATTCCCATTCCCACATCAACCACCAGCAAAATGGATTAGGGACTAATATGGTGAGGGTTTATTCCTAGGGCTACTACTGTGGTCAGTGACCCCAGAGTCATGTGGAAGAGGTGACCAGCAATCCCTACTTGGACATTTAATACAGACCAAAAATATATCCGAACATTTTGTGCTCTCTTGCTGTTCAAGGGTATCTAAATCCTTCTTGTCCATGTTATCACTTGAATCTAAACTCTACAAACTCAGGGGTCTGTGCATGTTCTGTTCTGGACTGTGTCTCAAACACATAGAAAGTGCTTGACACATAGTAGGGACTCAAGCAGTATCTGTTGAATGAATCAAATCCAGACTACTTTGTTGTGCTCTCATTTTACACACGCAGAGACAGAAGTTTAGAGAGGTTATGTGGACTATTCTATCATCCAGTTACTGAGTGGTACAGAAGGATTTGAACTTATATTTGCCAGACTCGGAATCCAGTGCTTACATGAATCACTTTGATCCAGCTGTCATACTTATTAGTGAGTTACAGATAAAGTATCTTGGAATTTCTGAAGACAAAAGCATTAATTCTTACCAGGAAAGTTAGGAGACTCCCTAGAGGAGATGTGTGTAATTCCTATATGAGTTCTAAACACCCATGATGATACAGATAACAACAAATCTGCCTCCGCTTCAGATCTCTCACAGTCTGCTGCTGCACTGGCCCCGTCCGTCTGTCCCCCCAGACGCCCACCATCCTGCCCTGACAGGCTGCTGATTAAGCCGGATCCAATCCTCAGCAGCACCACTGACCAGTTATCTTACAAACTGTTTTCTCATCTGTAAAATGGGAATCATCACACTTGTCCTGCCTACCTCAGCATGGGGGCGGTGACTCCCTTGAGACACAGTCTTATTGCAGAAGACTTTGGAGGAAGTAAATATACGGTAAAATCTGCACCCCCAAAGGGTTTAGCAGATGACATGAAAAGCAAACATGCCGAAGCTTCAGGTACGGCCGGATGCCCAGCCTTAGGGGATGCCCAGAGGGAATTGAGGTGCTGCAGAACCCTTAGCTTTGTCTGATAGTGTCAGCTGGACTCTTTGGCCACACTTAAAGAACTACCACAGTCCGGGACCAAAGCAAGAAATCCCAAACTCCCCACCGGGCCGCTTCCTGTCTCCCTCAAGTGACTTGTTTTTACTAGAACCTCATTTCCTCTTCCTGTCTGGAAAACTCTGTTCCCGAGAAATTAGCTCTTAAAAGCAAAAAAGAAACTTCTTTCAACCACTTCATTCCAGCCTTGGAATTTTACCAGGTTACACTTCCAGCCTTACCCAAAATAAGCTCTGACTCAACATCTCTGCTTGGGGTTGGGGACTGAGTTCCTCACGTATCTCCCAGGAGATCACATCCTGATGATTATCAGTACAAAGTAAACTGCAGGGAAGCCTTCATTCGAAAAAAATGCTGGAAAAAATTTTTTCTGGAGAATTCCACTCTCACCTCACTGAACTTGAGTGGTCTGATCCCCTCCATACCCCATTCTCTACCATCTTGCCTGTGTCTAGCAGGGTGTACTTCCTGCCATTGCTTCTGCTCCCCTAAATCATGTTTTCTTTCAAGACTTAGCCCTGACCTCAAGTTGACCAATCCCTAGCAGAGCAGCCCTACAGCCAGCTCTTCAGCTGTT
The DNA here is from genome assembly GCF_053883595.1 of Heterocephalus glaber. Taxonomy (NCBI): domain Eukaryota; kingdom Metazoa; phylum Chordata; class Mammalia; order Rodentia; family Bathyergidae; genus Heterocephalus; species Heterocephalus glaber. The sequence goes on from NW_028258357.1 coordinate 21,941,129, forward strand.
AGCTTCCAGCCCTGTGATGTGCAGGTGATAAGATCAGCCACTCTGCACCAAAGAGCACGCTGGTCACCACATAGTCACACATTTCAGCCTCAGCAGGCGGGGACGGCTGCTTCTACCTTCATTTCGCAGATACAGACACTGAACGACATGACTAAGTAATTGAGCAATCTGCCCAAGGTAGCATACAAAAGACCAGGAAGGGATTGAAATCCAGGTTTTGACCAGTACACTACTGTCTCCTACCCAATTCAAGGGAGATTCTGAAGATTAAGGGAGACAACAGGCAGTGGTAAGCATTTAATAAATATTATTATATTATTGCAAAAGTACCTGTTACAGATTGTATCTCGATGTCCCCCAGAGCCTCACTTGGTCATAGGTGGGGCTTTTTGGAGGTGGCTGGCTTCTGGGATTGAGAATGTGATGGTGGGATAAAGAGTGTGAGATTATTAGCATAGTTGTGGGTTTGGATAACGGGAAGGCCCAGCCTGGCTGTGGGTGGGCACACCAAAAGGCTTGTAGCCTAGACGGGAGAAGAGGGAGAGCAGGCTGCTGCTTGCTGCCTTCTGCCTTCCCTGCCACACCATACACTTTCTCCTCTGTGATGCCCCTCTGCCATGCCACCTTGCTTTGGATCTAGCCAACTATTGACTGAAACCGCTACAAACTGTAAGCTGAAATAAACCTTTCCTCATTTAACTTTGGGTGTTGGGTATTTTGTCTCAGCAACAAGAAAAGTGACCAAGGCATTCCCTTACAGGTTCTGATACACAGCAGACCCCAAGTTCATGTTAGCTTCCTGCCTTTATCTATCCGCCCAAATGACTCCTAATTATCATCATCGTTTTCAGGTGGCCCAGAACATGCTGTTTGAAGGCTTCTTCTGAGAATATAATGCTCCTCTGAGTTGTAGTGTTCAATGAACTTGGCCAAAAAATAGAGCCTTCTGAGTAATGTGAAGTCCTGAGATGGGACCTGCCACTTTCTAGATGGTACATTTCAGAGATGCATTAATTCAATGAGCCTCAGCCATGGGCCCAGTGCCATTTGTGCACCACACTTTCTGCAGCAGTTTCTCAGGGACTTCCAAGGGAGGATTATTCCTACCTCCGCAGCACTCTTCCCTTGCCCCCTTCGCGCCAAGGAAGGACGAGAGGCTGACCTACTGGTGAGGCTGGGAGAGGAACGGCCTGCTTCCCTCAGCCCCTATGCGCCTCCTCTGATCTGCCTGTGCAGAGAGCATGTCCTGGTCCTCATGGCCCAGAGACAGAAGGCTGTGTTTGTCCAGCGATGCCAGTGACATCCAGAGAAGTGTCTGGTTCAGATGACTCCCTGAGCAGAGTCCATCCACACTTTATCAGAAGCAGAAATGTATGTTTGCCTCCATGGTAGCCCTTAGTGCTGGCCACCAGTCTCTCCCTCTTCTTCCCCTCCTGGCGAGGCTTAGAGGTCACTCTGTAGACCTCTTGGGATGGTTGGGGTGGTCACTCGGGATGGTCAGTATTTTGGGAGTGGAAATAACATGAATCATCAATTGTAGTATAAAAATGTTAAAGCCAATGGAAACTTTGGGTTTCCAGTCCAGCGTGTAAGGAGCAAAGATTTTATCACTTCATCCTAACCACAAGCAAATAGGTGAATGAATCGAAACATTAACTTTTCTTAGATCATTCAGAGAAATGAGGTCATGGGACAGATCGCTCCACAAAACTGTAGGGCGGGACAGGTGGACCCAGAACAGCACAGCCTGCTGGGGTGGCAGCCTCCACAGGAGGCAGCAGCAGCAGCACAGGAGAGGATGATGGAGGAGCTGGATCGCTGAGGCTCTGTGCAGATGAGTCTGAAGTGAAGACCTCCAACCCTCGCCGCCTGTTACTGACGCTCCTGACTTGGGGCAGCTCCTCAGCCTGAAGGTGCACCAAAGGGCAGAAACACAGCCCCAAGAGGCTGAACAAGCATCAGAAGCAGATGCAGATATGGCAGCAATGTTGAGAATATTAGACCAGGATTTACATTTTTAAAATGCTATGATTAACATGCTAAGAATGTAATGAAATGTAGACAATACGCAGGAACAGGTGGATAACATAAGGAGCAAGGTATAGGAAAGAATCAAAGAGAAATGCTAGAGGTCAAGATGTGATCACAGAAATGTTTTGATGGGTTTATTAGTAGACTAGAAACACCTGAGGAGAGAATGTCTGAGCTCCAGGATATAACAGAAACTTCCAAAACTGAAAAGCAACGAGAAAGAAAGATCACTACCACCATCACCACCAACAACAATGACAATAGTAACAGCAAAATATAACAGAATATCCAACAACTGTGGAACAACTACAAAAGGTGTAACGTGTATGACGAGTCTAACAGGAAAAGAGAACAGGGAACAGAAAAAATATATAAACAATTATAACTCTATTTTCCTCAAAATTAATCAAACACCACATCTATAGGAAGCCCAGAGAATACCAAACAGAATAAATGTAGAACAACAACAGCAGAAACCTTATATCCAGACAGGTTATATTCAAACTTCAAAAAGTCAAAGATAAAGAGAAACAATGAAACACATTGGTGTGTGTGTCAGGGATAGACACTTACTTACAGAGGCACAAAGATAAGAATTACATGTAGTGTCTCTTCTGAAACCATGCAGCAAGAAGAAAGTGAAATGAAATATATAAAATGTTAAGGGAAAACAAACAAACAAACACAAACCAACCTAGAATTCTGGACTCTCTAAAATTATCCTTCAAAGTGAGGGATAAATAAATACTTTCTCAAAAAAAATTAGATGAATTTGTTGTCAGTAAATCTAACTTATAGGAAATATTAAAAGAAGTTATTTATACAGAAGGAAAATGTTATAGATCAGAAACTCAGAAATGCATCAAAGAATGCACAAATTAAGGCAAAATAAAAGGATTTTTTAAAATTCTTTATTGATCTAAAAGAAAGGGTTTGTTAAAAATAATAATAAAGAGGCCAGGGATGTAGCTCAGTGGCACTGCACTTGCCTGGCAAACACAAGGTCTTGAGTTAGATTTCCAGGACTGAAAAAAAATAATAGAAAAATGTATTTGCCTTTGTATATGTACATATACAATGTGTACAGCTGTGTATAATTGTGTCTAAGAGAAATAAATGAGAGATGAGAGAGATGAATCAGAAATATTTTGCTTATATATTTGCACTACCTACGAAGTGGCACAGTGGACTTGGATTAGTTCTAAATGTATATTGAGAATTCAAGGTTAATCACTAAAAAACTTTTTAAAAGAAGAGTGCTAAAACTGAAATTAAATCCAGTAATATAAGATGCTCAGTTAAAACCGGAAGACAGAAAACATGTGAGAGACAAAAAGAATACCGAAGAACAAGGACAACAAACAAAGAAACAGTGACAAGCATTGTAGATATTAATCCAACTATACCAATAGTCACCTTAAACCTCAGTGGTCTAAATACACCAATTAAAAGACAGAAATTATCAGAGAGTATCAAATAATAAGTAATCAAACAATAAGAGTGTATCAAATAATAATGTGTTGTCTATAAGAAGCTCACCGTAAATATAAGACACATATAGATTAAAAGTGGATGGCAGATGATATACCATGCTAACATTAATCAAAAGAAAGTAAGAGTAACTATATTAATTTCAGGCAGCAGACTTCAGAGCAATGAAAATTATTAGGGAGAGAGTTATATCATGACAGGGGGGTCAACATTTCAAGAAGATATTAGGAGGCTGAAACAGAAGAATCAAGGGTTCAAGGCCAGCCTGGGCTACATAGTGAGACCCTATCTCAAAAGCAAACAATATCCCCAAACTGGAAATAACCCAAAATGCCCATCAGCAGGTGAGAGGATGAACAAATACAGCTGTGCAATGGAAACTACCAGGCAATAAAGTGAATCAACAACTGGTACCCAAGCCAACGTGAATACATTGTGCTGAGTGAAAGAAGACAGATGAAGAGGGTACACTGGAGCATGATTCCATTATTAAAACCCTAAAGAATGTGGACTAATGTATAGTAAAATAGATCGGTGATTGCCCCGACAAGGGGACGGGTGTGAGAGCAACATTACATGAAGAAGCACAAGAAAACCTATGGGGAGATGGGTAGGTTCATTTTCTTGCTCGTGGTGATCATTTTGCAGACATATCTACGTGTCACAGCTTATTAAATTGTATACTTTCAATATGTGCAGTGTATTGCCTCAATTATACTTCAGTTAGACAGCAAGGGAAGGGTACTAACTGAATAAAGCCTGGAATCAGACAGACTTTCGCCTGTCTTGGGCTTAAACACTGGCCCTACCACCATGTGGAGAAAGCTCTTCCCTCTTCTGCAGCTTTTCTCACCACTGCTTTTCCTGGCTGCACTAACTTAGAATGGACAAGCCCTGCACTCTCATTTCCAAGGCTTCCTTGTCACCTGGCCACCCTGTCCTTCTCAGGCGAAATTGCTGCCTTGGAATTTACCATTAGGGCCAGCTGCTTAATTTGAAGGGCCCAGTGCAAGACAAAAATGGAGCTATGACTGAGTCTGTGAGCACTGCCATGACAAAACATCATAAACTACATGGTTTATAGTCAACAGAAATGTAGTTTTCACAGTTGTGGAAGTTAACAAGTCCAAGATCAAGGCATGTCTTAGTCTATACTGCTGTAACAGATTATGAAGAAAAGAAATGTGTTGACTCACAATTCTGGAGCTCTGGAAGTTCAACATCAAGGTGACAGCAGCTGCTGAGGGCTTCTGGTCGAATCATCCCATGCCCAGAAGTGGAAGGGCCAAGAGACTACAGGACGCAGGGTCACCCCTGTATAACAGCACGATCCTACCCAGGAAGGCTCCACCCTCGCAGTCCAGTGAAGGTCTCACCTCTCAGTGCTGTTAGCACGGCAACTAGAGTTCCTGTCTTCGAGAGAAGAAGACAGCAGCAGGTCCCGTGTCTGGTGAGGGTCCGCTTCCTGGCAGCCATCTCTTCACTAGCTGTGCATGTGGGCAGGGCAGGGGCTCCCAGGCCTCTGTTATACAAGTCCTGATCTCATTCTTGGGGACTGTGCCTCACTTCCTAATACCTCACTTCGCAGGGTTAGGATCTCAACAGGTGAAATTTGGGGAGACGCAAACATCAAGGCCATAGCTGAGCCCCTTTGCTAGAAAATAACAAAGAACTTCAAGATGACTCCAGCAAAGCGTCAGACCAAGCCCAGGGCCCTTTGAAGCATGTGGGCATGTGTAGTATGTGGCACAGACGCTGGCCCTGCTGTAGTTACAGTTGTACCAGGAAGTAGCAAGAGACTCCAAAGTGGACCTACGGGCTTCTCCATGTGGTCCTCCTGAGTCCCTACCTTCTCTTGATGGCTTGGGTCAACTGCCCTGTTCTTGATGACTAGGGTCAACAGCGACATACGAAGTTTATTGACCCAATATACACAGTGCCTCCAAGGGGGTCAGGAGAGTAGGACAGGCAGCCCCATCCTTACAGAGATGGCTTCTTAGCTGGTCCCTGCTTTGCTTCCTGCAGGCTGTTCCAGGCCTCTGTCGGGCCAACAGCATCTCCATGGTACGGGAGGTGGGTCACTGTCCTGCTGCATCTCATCTTCAGTGAGGAGGTACCCCAGGCTCGAGGGATCTCAGGCCGGTGGGCCAAAGCTTGTGCATAATTGTGAATAGAGGTGGTAGGCAAGGCCTTACTAATGGAAAGGCAAATACCATGAACATATGTCCACGTCTATGAGAAGAAACCAGGGCTCCTTCCCCAAGAGAGGCCGATGTCCCCACCTGCCTCTAGAACAGCTTACACTGGACTCACATTGGTCTCCGTGCTGAAGCTTGGATCCTCGGGGAGGGCAGTCACCCATCAGCCTTGACAGCTCTGAGTCCCTGCCATGGGGCCCAAACACGGCCTCCAACTCTGCCATGTGGCCACTCCATCTGCGGCCCATGCTGTGGAGCCAGGGTGACCGTGGCAGAGGTTGGCTGACTTTGGCAGGCCCGTCACCTTGTCTACTTGGCGTTTAGAGTCTGCTCCGTGGTGGATGCTCTCTGGTGGCCGGGGCCTGTGACAGACTCGTCCTTCTCCTGCCCCCATTTGGCCATCGGTTTTCTCGAGGCCAAGCCCCCTCTTCCCAGTCTTCCAGTCATTTTCCTTGCAGACCAGCCAGCCAGGCGAGTTGAGACTGTCCACGGGCCCACCCACTTGATAACGCTTGCCTTTCTCTTCCCACACCAAGTGGGCGAGCAGGCGTTCCACCTGGAGCTCGGCCCACCTTCCAAGGCCACCCTGGGCTGGATGAGGCTGCGGGGCAGCTGCCCTGCCTCTGTTCACGTCCATGAGCTGAATGAACCACACTGTGAGCCCAGCTTGGGCTCCTCCTCTTTCTTGGGCCCAGCCCAGCCCTGGCCTTGAGGTGAGTGATGGGCATTGTCACTACAGTGCTAAATGCCTTGAGGGTCTGGGCTCCTTGCTGCATCCAGCTCCTTTGTGTCCTCTACTCCCCTTGGAGATAGCTCTGGGCTTGCCATGTCCATCCTGTGGTGGATTATTGCTTTGCCCAGTTAGCCTTAGGACTGTGCTGACAAGACCCAGTGCATGAAGAAAACGATAGCTAGGTGGTTACTGGGTGCACCATACAACCCAGAATGGCAAGTGATATGCCAGGAGTTGTGTTTCCAGAAGGCATATAATTCTTTGCTGTAGCTGACCTGTCCTTGCTCCAGAATCCCAGAGACCCATGCTGTATTTGCAAGGAGCTTGATATAAATTCTACACAGCAATACTGCTCAGCATCTACTGCCCCAAATTCCTCCAACTCCTTCTGAGTATGGACGACAGTGAAAGCAGCTGATGTTTATGGGACATTTACCATGTGGCAGGTCTCCTATTTGAAGTAAATTACTTTTGTTTCCCACCTTGTAGTGCTGTTAAGATAACCAAATAATGAGATATTGTGGGTCAAGCAGCTTAATGTGGTCAGCATCTAGGATACAATCGATACATCTTCTTTAACTTCCTGATTTTTGCATAAATTCTTCGCCGTTTTCTTGAAGTAAGCCAGGCCTTTTCTCAGTCAGCTTCTTTAACTAACTTGGCAGGGTCATGTGGAGAATATGGGGTGATAATAACAACATAGACATAGGATTTTACCAGGCTCTGTCCCACAGACAATCTAATGTCACAGAATGCAAGAGGCCTATGCAGTCACCCGTCATTTATCCAGAACCCCCAGTTTAGGCCTTGCCATTGTCCAGGACTGAGCTTGCCCCCAGGGGTAAGAGATTCCAGTAAGCAGGTGGTGGTCGCAGCTCATAGCAAGAGCAGAGATATCACCCAGGAGAGGTGCTGTGGTGATTCCAGGAGGACGTGGGGTGGGGAGAGCTGATGGGGATGAGGATGGCTCAGCAGAGGGCCAAGCTCTTCAAGGCTGGGCGTCTCCAGAAGCTGAGCTGGGTTTTGTTGGCTTGGATAAATACAAAGATAAAGAGCTTGAATGCAAATTTTTTCCCTGCTCTGGCCTGGGAGGCCCAGTGGGGTCTGACCCTGGGCTACATGGTGAGGCCTGGCATTCACTGCTTTCTTGGGCCCTTTTCTAGTTCTCTGGATGTGCCACGCCCATTCCTGACACAAGGCCTTGACATGCTGGTCTCTCTTGGATGCTCTTCTCGTTTTCCATGTTTCAGCTGAGCTCTCAGCCCCTGCGAGTGGCCCAGCCAACCACTCCCAGTCTCTCAGTCTCCTGTGAGACTCCTCGAAGTCTCAGATCTTCCTGCCCTCCACTGCCGCCACCATCCACACCTCACTTCTGGGTTCCTAAGGGTCTGGGGACCCGAGCACTCCACCCGTCCTCCATAGGTAAGCAGCACGAGGACAATAAACCTTTGTAGCTTTAAAACATTAAATTCTTGGGATTGTTTGTTACTGCATGGTAACTTAGCACAGGGTGACAGTTACACTGCTATATCCCCAGTACCCCAGGATGACCAGGCGCATAGGTCAGTGTCCAAAGGTTATACACAATGAACTAAATGGGAAAAGAAGGAAAGAAGGGTGAGAGGAAGGAAGGAAAGAAGTCAGGATGAGGCTAAGAAGACTCATAGCAGGTCATCTTTACCAAGATGGTAGCTGGAAGTAATGAGCATTCCTCCATCTGCAAAAATAGTTTCCTACACCTCCAAAAGATGCTTGATCCTTCTAAAGGCAGGCACACATGAGTTTGTAGCAGGGTGCAGGCGTCCCAGGGAAGCTGTCAGGTAGGTCCCTAAGCGTGGTGTCACCCGTCACGCTAGATGCGAGGGACAGACTATATGGCTGCTCTTCAAGAAGGCCCTTTTGCATCTGGGCCCTTGATCCAACACTGCCTGCTACCCTGTGTGGACCACACTCAGGTTCTCATTGGAACGTGGCTCACAGCTCTGGGGGCTGGCCTGGCCCCAGAGACCCTCATTGATGATAGACACCCACCGGGGCCCAGCATCATCCTGGCTGTGTGGCTGGACAGATAAAGAACGAGAGCAATGCAAAACAGATGCCCCGAACAGCCATCAGCAGCTTTCTCTACTTCTGGGCTCCCAAAGCCACCCAGTGATGTTTCTCAGAGCTCAGCAAGGCTCCAGCTGGTGACGTAGCAGTGACAAGGACCACCGAATTGTTGGCATTCTTTTGTTCTGAGGAGAATAAACGAGCTTCAGTCAAAATCAGATCCAGATTGCTTGGAAATGTCTTAAGTCTTGGGGCTCGACTGTTAAAAACAACTTCTGGAGCGTTTGAATGAGAACTTTTCCCAAGGATGGCTTTGGTGAAGGAGGAGACGCTGCCAGACATGGCATCATTAACGAAATCCCATGGAGAATGACGCTCTATTTTATTGCCGTGTGTGTTAGACTATGGAGAATGAGAAATTGGAAAGGGCCAAACCCAGCCGTGTCCAGAGAATGGAAAGCAGAATGCCCCAGCTGTTCTGCTTGGGGAAGGATAATTCATAGACACAGAAACAGGCAGCACGTTTTTGGCTCTGCCTCGGCAGGAGTTGGATGCCGCCACCCTGGCAGAGTCCCTACAGTCACCGAGCGTGCTCGCTCCCCATCTTCCCCCTGCCCCCCGCCCCCAGTGGGGCCGGCAGCCATGCTCACTGCAGCTCTGGAAGGAGTCCTGTGGCATGCAGGAGGCCGCCTGGCACCGCGCCCTGGTCCTGGCGCTGGTTTCTTGTCGACATGGGCTTTGTCCAGGGATACACAACCTAGACTCTCCCAGGGTGGCTGCTAAGGTTCCTAAGTTTGGATTAGAAAGGGAAGAAGAAAAGAAGGAAAGAAGGAAAGGGAGAGAGAAAGAGAGGAAGGAAGGAAGGAAGGAAGAGAGGCAATAATGAGATGTTCCCTGTTTAAACCCCAGTTAGAGCCTCCGCTCACATCTGAAACAATTCACTGATGACAGTCGCTGACCTCCTGGGACGTGGAAGGGACAGGGCTTGATAATAAGACAGGGACCTCCTCCCTCCGCCTCCTGTGGCCTCCTGCTCCTGCAGGGCCCGTGGCTGCCTTCCAGCTGGGCGAGGAGCCTCTGCTGTCCTGGACTCGCCCTACTGTTCCAATCTCCCCCTGGAGGCCCCGTGGCCACTGGCGGGTGGTAGCAAGGTGAGCTTTCTCAGTCCAGAGGGGTGTCGGCTGTGGAGACAGAGGTTGGACAGGGGAAGGAATCTCAAGGCCTCTGTGGAGTTTGCAGGGAAAAACTTGGTCCATGCTAACTGAGCTTCTTCCTGAAGGAATTCTTCCTGCAGGATGAACTCTCTTATTCATGCTGAGAAGCGTCATGAAGGAATACAAGCAGGGCCTACCCCCCTCATGTGGGTCTGTCAGTCCACCTCCTGTTCTGTCGCTGTCGGGCTGTGAATGGTTCACCCTCCTGCATTATTTTAGTATTGCTCCAGGCACAGATGCTAAGAACAGTGGACAAAATGTCCTTCAGAGGTCGAAACATCCTAAGAGGGAGATGCTGACAGACGCAGAGATCAGTGTACTCACAGGTCAGGAAGGAGACGTGTCCAGTCCTTCTTGAACAGAATGCAGAAGGTGCTACCGTCAACTCTCCCACCTCTCAAACCCTCTGCTGTGCCAGCCTGGTGCTGTTCCATGCTACCCACTGTCCAAGGGCAATTGCATGACAGTCCCCGAGCCCAAGCTGCCCAGTGAGCCTTCCCTGAATTCCTAACTCACAGGGACAGTGAGGGATACGAAAATGACTGCTGTAGTTTCAAGCTACTATGTTTTGGGGGTTTTTGTTACACAGCAGTAGAACAATCAAGTACGATGGGAGAACCAGCAGGTCTTATGAGGTCTTATAAGCTCATTACCACATCATCGTCTCCCAGGCCTTGCACTATTTTATTTTTTACACACTCCTTGATCACCTACTGTATGTTGGTGCTGGAGGAATAGGTGACTAATATAGTCTCTGACCTTGGGTGTTCATAATAACAACAAAGAGCAGACAACCACAGTTCACTGGCAGAAAGGTGCATTTGGGGTGAAGAGGGGTCAGAAACAGAATAGGAAGTAAAAGTCAGAGAGGCTGACGGAGGACACCGAGGTCAAGTTTCCAAAGTGCAGTCTAGGTCAAAAGTGGGACCTCCTCTCCTCTAGCCTAGATCTGATTGACCTTCCAGAGGCTTCCTAAGAAGATGGTGTTTGTTAAACAGTAGTCTCTGAAAGGTGCCTTAGGAATCTGGACACAAAATAGACACCCGCTGTATGTGGTTTGACCTACCAGAAGGAAAACTTTGGAAATGACCAGGGGTTAGCGTTCAAAAACACTAAGCAAGTCTGTCAAAGTCCTGGCTGAGGGATTGATGAGGTTTCTATTTCCATGGTTTGCCTTTTCCATGGAACCAAGTTTATGGAGGAGGGAGGCAGAGTGGTGCATGGAATGAAAACATGCATTTTCAAAAGTAAACAGAGCTTAGGTGAAAGGCAATCGAATAAACTCTGCAAAGGCAAGAGCTGAGGACTGAGATGGAAAAAATGGTGAACTCAGGGCAGAGAGGAGAAGCATGTGACAGAGTGGCCAGCAGGGCAGCAGGGTGTGGAGCCCAAGGCAGAAGAGCCCAGCCTCAGACAGGCCCCTGCTTGGGCTAACGTGGTCCCTTTTTGGTTTAACTGAGTTTTGAGTTTGTTTCTCTGTTTGGCAAACAGAAAAGTCCTGATAATTCTCCGTGTTTATTAATACCACCTCACTCGGTTCCTTCCAAAAAGCTGATACTCACAAAGATGAAGTAATTCCCACACAACCGGTAAATGGCAGAAGCATTTGAAGCAGGCAGATATTCTGGATCCAAAGGCAGTGTTCTTTCCAGAAACTGAGAGACAACTTCATACCTGCTGCCCCTGCCTCCCCAGGTCTCAGACAGCCAGACTCTTTCCTCATTCCCTCCGGTGGGAAAGGCGACTGACACCCTGGGAAGAGGCCCTGGACTCCCCCAAATTCTACCCCATGGGCAGCCGTATCACTGTGAAAGATGCCCTTCTCCTTTCTGTACTTTTGTGTCTTCAATTCCGAAATGAGAGAGAGGAGTTACCTTTCAGTGCCATTCAAGGCCAAGCAAGGAAGATGATGTTATTGTAATTGCACAGTAGGAAGCTGAGATCAGAGAAGCAATCTCGGAGGCAAGCTTGTACAGCCAGGAGGTGGCCAAGGTAGCATTTGAGATGAAGTCTCTCTGGCTCCAAAACCCGTGACCTCTGTGATGGTTAATCTTGATTATCAGCTCTTCTGGCTTGAGAGAGTCCTGGGAGGTTAGTAAAGCACACTTCAGAATGAGAGGGGGTCCTGGGGCTGTGTTCCTGGGATCTATGTCTGGTCCTCGGCCCCTTCCTCTTGCTGGTTCTTCTCCTAAGTCCACTTCCTGACAGCTATGAGGTGCGCAGCTTTCCTCCGCTGGGCCCTTCTGCCTCAGAACAAGCTGCCCATGGACTGAAACCTCAGAAACTTTGAGCCAAAACAAACTCTTCGTCTTTTAAATTGTATCTGTGAGGTATTTTGTGCCCGGAGCGTAAAGCTAATTCATACACATTCCTGGAACTTGTGCTGCATTGTTGTAGAGACTGATGATGAAACAGTACAATTGGCTGATACTTTCACAGGGCTCACCATGTGGCAGGCACTGTTCTAGCACTTACACTTATTAAACAGTTTGACCTTCACAATCCTATACTATGCTTTGAAGGTGGCAAATGCAAAAGAAATTGAAAATGAGTCTTCAGAGCAGGTGACCTTTTACCCTCTCCCCTAGTTTGTCACTTTGGCATCCCGCTTGGGCTTGTATGTCTGGGTAGGAAGTGGGGCCCTGGGGCCTCTGGATCCTCAGGTAAAGATTTCTGATTTGCCTTTTTGGACCTTTCCTGGTTCAGTTGCTTCTATTCACACCCTCCCCATCTTGTAGGGTTCCTGGCTGGGTGCCTGTTCCATTCAAGTCTCATTTCCTTACCTCCCTTCCCGGCTCCTCCTGGCCAAGACCCATCTGTCTCTTTGACAGCTGGACACCTGCTGCCAAGAGAAATAACACCCGTGTGTGCAGGGTGTTCCTGAGGGGAACAGGGTGGGAAGGGACAGGGAAGGGCTTCCTGCCGCAGCTGGGTAGGCAGTAGAAGAGGAGCAGGAGCCTCCTTGGGCACAGAGGATCTGCCCAGGGCAGAGGAGGGGCCCAGGGACAGCTGAGAAGTCAGGAGAGGAGAAGCCAGGAGCAAGCGGGAGAGAGGAGGCTGTGTACAGGGGAAGGGCAGTGTCAGCAACTTGCATTGATGCAGCATTTTGCCTTTCATTACCACCCTGGGGGTGTTGCAAAGCCACCCATCACAGTGGACCCTTGAGCTATGACTGGCCTGACAGACAAACAACTTGGGCTATGACTGGGATGTTAGTTTTAACTTACGAACAAAGTCTTGAGTTATGACCCGAATGCCAGCCGCTTGTGCTTCCAGATGGTCTCAGATACAGATTTACCCTTAAAGAGTTCTGGAAGGAACAGGACAACACATCCTTTCCTGTGTGGGGCTCACTGAGAAATCCTGGGCCGGTGTCTCTCTAAGGACACTGAGATCTGCCTGTGTACAAGAGAGAGACTTTGAAGGCTGTGTAGAGGAGCCTGAGCCTTCATTGACCACCTTGGGTTACAACCAGCCCTCAGGAATGAATTCAGTTCATAAGTCAAGGGTCCACTCTGTACTGTATACTGAAAAGCAAGCAGAGGGTAAAGCATGAGCGGGGAAATTAAAGCTTGTGGGGTAGCAACCACAGCCCAGGTAGGGCCCCAGGCGTTTCTGTGTCTGTCCACTGAGGCAGACCTCCCCAGCCAGGTGCAGGGGACGTAGGAATCACTGTTCCTTTATAGCCGAGGAAACAGGCTCTGGTTAACGCTCACATTTGAGAAATACTGAGAGAGCACTACTTCCTGGAGCCGAGCAGAGGCAAACACTTCCCCTGGGCAGGGCTGTCCCAAGGGCTCTGCAAAATGACGCCTCACGACTATGAGAGAGGCATGCTGCTACACCATCCCCTTTGTACACAGAGAGAAACTGAGTCTCAGCGGGCCGAGGGCACAGGGGTGCATGGGGAGCAGGGCTTGAAGGAGGCAGTGTGGCTGCAGAGTCCAGGGCTCAGCTACTCTGCTCCGAAGCAGTGAGTAAAGAAAGGGGGCTTTGTTCTTGGTCCTGAGTGACAGACTCCAAATGTGTGTCCTTTCCACCACGCTCGGGGGGTGTCTGGGCTTCACAGGAGGGAGAATGTGTGTGCACTCGACCGGCAGAGCAAAAAGGGGCGGATAAGGCAACAGGCAAGGTGCTGCACTGAACGAGCAGTCCCCGACCCTGAATGATGGGGCCTACCCAGGTGACAGGTGATAGCGGACCCCACACCCGGATCCTAGCGAACACGTCAGAGGAAAAACCACATCTTCTTCATCCAGTCTCCAGTTGATGGGCACTTGGGCTCTGTCCAAGCTTTAGCTATTACAAACTGTGCTGCTATAAACATGGGTGTGCATATATCACTGTGGTATGATTCTTTTAATTCTTTGGGGAAGATCCCCAGCAGTGGAATAGCTGGGTCAAGTGGGACCTCCAGTCCTAGTTCTCTGAGGTATCTCCACACTGATTTCCACAGTGGTTGCACCAGTCTGCACTCCCACCAACAATGGAGAAGGGTTCCTTCCAGTCATGTTGAACATTTTTTCATATGTTTATTTGCTGCTTTTACTTCTTTGTCTGAGAAATGTCTCTTCATTTCAGATGCCCATTTTTGAATTGGGTCTTTAAATTTGGGGGGTCTGATTTTTTTAAGTTCTTTATATAGTCTAGATAGTTGTTCTTTGTCTAAGGTACAGCTGCTAAAAAATTTTTCCCACAAAAATTATAGGTTGTCTCTTAGCTCTCTGTTGGTGGTTCCTCTTGCAGTGCAGAAGGTTTTTAATAAGATGAGATCCCAGTTGCTGATTCTTTGTGCTAGTTCCCGTGCTATTGAGGATTTCTTCATAAAGTTTTTTCCTATGCCAATGTTTCTATAAAATGGAGTACTACTTAGCCATAAAGAATGAGAAACTAGAGACATTTATAGCTAAGTGGATGCACATTGAGGCCATACTCTTAAGTGAAATAAATAGGACACACATGTGTAAATACTGAATAGTTTCTCTGGTGTGAGAAACTGAAAGTGTAAATAAGGAGGAAAATGTATAATAGGTAATGTGAAATAGGAAGAAAAGGTCTAAAGGAGCAGGGGAAGTGGGAGGGGAAGGGGAAAGGAAAGAAGGGAAAGGAAAAAATATGAGAAAAGGAAAAAATGGAAACAAAGTCTTTGTAAATAGGGAAGGGTGGAGGGGGTGAAGGGAGGGCAGGGAAATGGGGGAAAAAATAAGAACCGAGATACTCATGTACAGGTACAAGATCCCAATGATGAACGTGACTGTATTTTATACCTAAAATGCACCAATAAGCTCAATGGAAAAAAAACCAAAAGAATCAAGGTATATCATGTACCGGTACAAATTCCCTATGATGAATGTGATCTTCATGTATATCTAAAATGTACCAATAATCGCTTCTTGGCCTTTTGGCTATGATCAAGTGTAAAATGTACCAATAAACTTAATCAACTAAAAAAACAGAAAAAACAGAAACAAAAACACGTCAGAGGAGGCAGCGCTGTCCTCCAGGGTTGTGCATGCAGGGAAGGAGTGGCCAGAAACAGCTGAAATGCGGGAGAGTCTCAGTTCTGCCTCTTGCTGGCTTGGGACCCCAGCTCACGGCTGGACCCTCTCAAGCCTCAATGCTCTTATCAGGGGCGCAGCACAGTGCTGAGGTGTTTGGGGCTGATTTAGTGAGATCAGGGTGCAGCCTGGCACATGGTTAAATGAGACAAAGGGATAAGAGCCTAAGCTCCCAGAATCTGTGAAGGTCCAGGTCTGATACTTAATCTGGATCCTGGGCTCCTATTTGTATGGTGGAGACAGCAGCGTCCTCATAGCGGACTGCTGAGAAGACTTGATGGGCAGATTCCAGGGCTCCACAGCCACAGCGGCTCCTGGAGGCAGGAAGCAGGAGACCCCCGGGTGGGCGGCAGGCGGCTTTCCCCACCTGCTTCTCCTGTTCTCTGTTGCTCTTTGACGTTTTCCAGGCAAGCCAGAGCCTCAGTGTGCAGCCGTCACTTGGGAAGCAGTTACTCCTGGAAGACTTCGCCGGAGTCGGGGGTAGAGAGGGCTTCAGGTCTCCATGCAAGGTTTCCGGGCTTGGGTGCACATACATTTCCAGGTAGGATCCCTTCGTTCAGCCCTTGCATTCCGGCAGCTCTCAGCTTCAGATTCTGGCAGGCTACTCTGTCTTCCTCATTTTCCATTTCCTTGTCTGAAACAGGGAGAGTACTTTTTACCTGTGTGCGCTACTGGATGATCGCAGGAAAGAGCCCAGGATTTGGCCGAGCATGTAGAGATGACTAAGAGATTGATAACCATTGTTCTTGATCATAAAGATCCAACATTACTTTTCTTTGTACAATAGGTAAAAGTCGCCGCCTGCTGCGCAAGCGCAAGGACCAGAGTTCGATCCCTGGTACCAAAAAAAAAAAAAAAGATATAGGTAATAGCTCATTGGAAAGTCTCACTTTCTTTAGAAAAGAAACATCTTATACAACATCATCTTTATATCGCAGATGCTGAATAACTGACTCTTTCAGGGAAAGGCGTGAAGCCGGGGCAGGACCGGTCATCTGAGGCTGTAGTGGTCCTTGTCTCAAACCTGCCTTCCCCTAATGTATCCTATCCACGCGGTCCCCTCTCTGCCCACCTCTGGAGCAGCCCCTTTCTACTTTCTGTTGGACCCTCGTTTCTGCTCACACAGTTCCTCTGCAGTAAGTTTAAGATTAAACTGTAACTTAATAACAACTGTATAAATATAGCAACTGATATTTACAGGGGAGGAGGTCGGGGAGAGTTAAGGCAGGGAAGCTCACTATAGGGTGTGTTCGCTTTCTCCCCACAGCTTTCAGAACTGGTTTTCACAAAGCCAGCTTCTGAAGGGTTTCCACTTCCGTGACTCATCTCAGACCTCCCCTGGGCTGGGCCCTCCCAGGACCCTGCATTCCAAGCAGAATCCTAGGGGCAGGAGTGCTTATGCCTGTCTGGGCTTAGATTTCAGACAGCCAATGGGATTTGGTGCCTCCTTTTTTTCTCCCCTGAAACCCTACACTCACGTTGCTTCCTGAGATGAGCATGATATTTAGTGCTGTAATTCCTGAGCAATCTCTCACTTTTCCTTCTTTCTTTTGTCTCTTCAATCTGTACAAAGGAATCAGTGCATTCTGGTCAAGGCAGCTAAAAAGATAGCCAGCCTAGACTTGGTCTGGTTCTTCTGTCATCCCGTACCTGTGTTATCTTCCAATCTGATTAATTCTAACCTAATGAATTGGAATTCACCGGTGTATTACTGGTCTGTACCCCAGCATTTCTATTTCTGTGAGCTTACACCGAGTTATTCAGCATTTTCTGTAGGTTCTTTCATGGAGAAGAAGATTTGATTTTTTGGTGAAGTCCATATCACCAACTTTTTCTTTGTGGGCCATGCTTTCGAAGTCCTATCTAAGAAGTCTTCCCGTAGCCCTGAGTCATGGAGGATTTTTCCTGTGTCTTCTTCTAAATAGTTTTATTGTTTTGCATTTAAATATACAATCTATTTTGAGTTCATTTTTATACCAGATGTTAAACTTAAGTCACCCTCTGTCTTTTATAGATATACATGTATGAGACCCACTCTTAACGTGACTGCTGGTCCACCTCGGGCACTGCATTCCTTAGGGAAAGAGCCCAGCAAGAGCTGCTGGCGAGGCTTCTGGGTCCACCCTCCTGGAAGTTGCAGCAGTCCACCTTCTGGTGCTGTCCCCTCCGGTGGTGAATTGACCCTAGATCTGCCTGTTTTGGAGGGCTTGCTCGGTGTCTGGGTCGTGCCTGGCTGCTGAGCTGGTCTCTGCCTGTGCAGCTAGGTCCTGCTTCTGATATTGGTGCTTACGAGGAGCTGCTCAGGGACGGCCCCAGCACCTGGCACCTGCAGCGGGACCCTGGCTGAGCACCTGACTTGCTACTTGTCCCTTTGTGGGCACCACGCAGCAGCCTGTGCTAGTGGCGCAAAGATGGGAAATGTTAAAAGGCTGGAGTACGGTCAGTGAGCTTGTGGTTGTGGAAGCAGAACACTGTGTGGACACTGCACGTTCTTACCCAGCAGCCAGCCTCTGCTTGCTGGGTCACTGGGCCAGCCACGAAGTTTCCAGTCTCTCCTCTAACTAGGATGGAAGAGGAGGGATGTGTGTAGCTTTTCACAAGTATCCCTTAAAAGGCAAAGGCATTGTCTTCTCACTCTCCTTAGTTCTCTTCGTGGACTGGAGTTTGGACACAATTGCTGGTTTTCCAGCAGTCATTTACAGCAGTGATGCTGAGGGCCACACTTGGAATCTGAGTGAGCACAGGGTGCCCGGCCCCTGACAGAGTCACAGAATTGCAGTGCTGGACCTGGATGGGCGGCCCAGGATGCTCCCATGAGGACAGGGAGCCTTCCATGTTCACAGACTGCCGACTCCGACTCCGAGTTCCTCTTTCTCACAGTTAAACCCAGTGCAAACAACGCAAAGGCGCGCACAGTGAAAAGCGAGTCCACTGCCTGGGGTGGAAATGGCTGTCGTCTGCCACCGCGCAGCCAGGCCAGAGTGGCAGGGGCTGAACACGAGGAAACTCTGGTTTTCACTGGCGCTGCACCTGCCAGCATTTTCCAAAGCCTCGTCTGTGAAATGACTGCACGAGAAGCGCCTTGTGGGAGCGTTTCAATAAATAGAGCTGTCTTGGCCCCTCTTCAGATTATAAGCAAAATGTCGTGAAATGAATCACAGCTCTGCATTTTTATAAAGTTCTTACAAGATTCTCGGTGATTGTAAATCTCGAGAGCTAATGCGCATTTTGAGCTTCATTCCAGACGCCATGCAGTTTTCTCTTCCACTCACCGAGAGATGAAGCCCAAGCTGATCTTCAAACACTGCAGCCGCGTGCCGCTGTCAGGCTTGCTACATAAGCCCAATTACCTCTTTCTCAGAAAGAGCAGCTCGGAACTTCTTATACTGTCTTGTTAAATGTTTCCTGATCTTTAACATGAACATCACCAGAAAAACAATTGCGTGTCATTTGGAGATATTTGATAGTGAAATATGTCATAAGTCATTAAATAATCCAAGGAATTTTTCTCTGTGCTGCGGACAGGAGCTGTGACGACAACACCATAGAAATTCACACAGCCCACATTCCCTCACATCCATGGTCTGGTTATGATGATGCTAGGTGCTGTAGCAGAAAACACCCAGATCTCAGAGCCTAGGGAGATGGGAGTTGCACTCGCTCACACGTTAATTCAGTGTGGATTTTTCTAGTTGGCAGCTGTTTCTTCTCCATGCTACGACCTTCCTGTCCTGTGGCCCTGCTGTCTTCGGCACACATCTCCAAGGCGCGCCGTGTGCCACCTCCATCCCAGCCTGGGAGACAAGGAGAAGAGCACCGAGCACAGAGAGCGGAAGATTCTGGTGGGCCAGGTCCGGGAGAGGCAGGCACCTCCCATTCCGAGAGCTTCCTGAGGAAATGGCTCATTTGTGGTCACAGGTAGAGAAAGGACTGACTGTTTTCTGGAAAATGGGAAGAAAAGCTTAAACACAAATATGGCCCTGTGAAGGCGACAGAGGCACCAGGGAAAGAGGCTCCTAGTGGTAAAATTTGGGGTGATGCAACTGAAAAGGGAAATTAGAAACCCTTGTAGAGAGGAAGAGACTGGTTTGAGAGGATAAATGCTTATGCAGTATTGTCTAAATAAGAAAAGTGGATAAAATACAGAGCAACAAGCAAAATTACAAACAATCACCCCCCTCCTGCCCACCCACCCCACACATCTGCTGGAAGACATGGGGTCACCTTTTCAGTGAGGACGTGGCATCCAGAATCAGGAAGCGGGGAAAGGGAAGCGCAGGAATCCCAGCCTTTTATTCAGGGCTGATTTTCTGTTCACAGAGTTCGCTAACTCAGGATTAGTGGCCACCAACATATGTAGCACTGAGCCTGAAGGAGCTGATCAGCACTATCAGCTGACTTACAGAGCCGGGGAAACAAAACCAGAATTCAGAGCCAACCAAAGAGTCACGGAAAAAAACACAACATTTCAATTTAGGTTCTCTGAAAGGCTACGTGGTAGGAGCAAAGCCCAGTGGGAAGTAGATCAACCCATGCAGGCCTTCAAATGCAGCTTTGAATTAGCTCAGTTCAAAATTTGAGGCAGGTGATACACCTTGGTCCTAACTCCCTGTAAGAAGGAGAAGCAAATTCTCCCTTGAGAACTATCCAAACCTCAAGTCATACTAAAATGTTTCATGCACAATGTCTGGCATACATTAAATAGCTATTAGGTACGCAGAGAAACGAACTTACGGAAAAATCAGAGAGGAATAAAAACAGATCCTACAAGAAAACTCACAGGAGATCCTGTTATCCAACTCGACTTTAAAATAACAGTAATTAATAAGCTCAAGAAAATAAAGGACAAGGAAGACGATTTCAGGACATGAGTGAAATTTATATAAAAAGTGGTAATTTTATATCACAACTGCAGTAAGGTGAAATTAAGAATTCTCATTTTGGGTTTAGGAGTAGATTAGATCCAGCTAAAGAGAGAATTAATGAACTGAAATACATCAGGAGAAAATAACCAGACTAAACAGTGGAGTAATTAAGGCTGCAAAATATAGAAAGAAGCTTAAGAGACGAGATGAGTGAAGCAAAGTGAAGAGGCTCATCATATTTATAATAGATCCTCAGGGGGGAAGACAATTTTTTAAAAAATTAATAAAAAGAAACATCTTTTTTTCTGCCAGAAGAAAAGAAAAAGATAAAAGGTAAGAAATAATACACAAATTCAAGATGTACAAATACGAAGAATATCACATCTGAGAAAAGTATGTTAAATCATTGGAAATAAAGACAAAAGATAAAATCTTAATGTCAGGGAGAAAAAACACCTGACAGCTTACCTTCGAAGGAGCTTTTAAATTCGGACTGTTTGCTTGTCTGATTCAATGTCTCCATAAAGAGTAGTTCAGGCTGGCCTTGAACTCTCTACAGCCCAGGCTGGACTCTAACTTGTGATCCTTGGGCCTCAGCCTCCCCAGTGCTGGGGTTACAGGTGTGCACCACCACTCCTGGCTTTTTAATGTAAATGACAGAGATAAAATACCTGGATCTTCATCTTTAGAAAAAGAACAAACAAACAAAAGCTAGGGTTGGGGGCACATGCCTGTAATCCTAAATACTGGGACCCTGAGGCAGAAGGATTGCAAATTTGAGGCCAGCCTGGATAATTTAGAGAGATGCTATCTCAAAATAAAAAATAAAAAGGGCAGTGATATAATTCAGTAGTAGAGTGCTTGCCTAGCATGAGCAAGGCCCTGCTCTGGGTTCAATCCTCAGTACATAAATAACAACAACAACAACTAAATAAAGAAAGAGTTGCCTTGAATATCTGCACTGGAAGAAATACTGAAGCATTTTTAAGGTGGAAGAAATTTGAAATGTGTAGACTCAGGCTTGGATGAAGAGCTTTGGAAATGGCAACTATGTAGCAATATAGGAAGAATTAAGTAAATTATTATAAAAAATGTTTTAAAAATGAAGAAAACACAATTACAATAAGAACACAAAATAAGTGTTTATATGAAATTAGTGTTACTAGGCTTGTGCAGCGTCTAGGAAGTAATAAAAGCACCAATTTGCATTTGACTTTGACAGATTAACAATGCATATGAGAATTCCTAGGTAATTGCCAAAAGAATAGTGAAAGAAGGAAAATGCAATAATTAATGTATAATTGATCAGCGCAAAAGAAGACAAAGGATAAAATATTTTTTGTTAGAAAACAAGCAAGTACATTCATGTGGAATGTACACAGAATGCTGCAGTTGAAATGCAAAGATGGTCAGAATGTTTCCAAGAATCCCGAAGGTTTAAATGTGAAAGGTGGAAAGACATACCTTGAGTGGACTATAAATGCTGATCTGCAGCAGACTCTAGGGCAAAAAGTACTAGAGATATAGAGAGATATTTTGTAATAGTAAAAAATTCATTCCACCTGAAATATATAAGAATTCTAGCTTTAGGCACATCTAATAGCAGAGCATAAATTGTTACACAAGAAGACAAAATGAAAAGGCAGCAGTGCATAGGACATTTAGCATCATTGACAAACTTTTCATATAGAGACCATTGCATCTCAAAACCAAAATCACACGTTTGTTTCTTTTCAATGACTTGTAATAGTCACCATTTGCTGAGCTATAAAACATGACCCAACAAATTTGAAAGAATTCAAATCACGCAGAGAATGTTTTCTAATTATACATAGTAGAATTAAGCTAGAAATTTAAAAAGATACCCAGAAGAGCCCTATTTATACTTCTAAATGATCCATGGGACAAATAAAAACGTGGCTTTGAATTGAATAACAACGGGAGCCCAGCCTCCCCGCCTTGACCACTGTCTCCTCCTCTTCCAGTGGCCTGAAAAGTTGCAAACCCAGGGAAGGACAGGCCAGCTTGATGTGGGAAGGAGACCCATGTGAAAGCCTCTCCAGGACCTGCAGGGTCACAGAGACCCCAGGAGCTGCAGTAGGGGCCCAGGGTCCTGGGGCAGTGGGAAGAGGAGCTTTCGGGACACTCCCATCTTGAGAAAAGACTCTTTCTCACCCCCTCCCCCCGAAAAAAGTGAGGTCTGCAGAAACAGAGAACAGAAGAAAGTTAGAGGCTTTTATAAGCTATAAATGAAAAAATACAAATGAAAAAAGGCCAGAAAATGGCATTTCAATATCTCTCAAAAAGGTTAGCAAAAGAATAGCAGATAAAATTCAAAGAATGCAGAAGAAAGGAAATAATAAAGATAAGGGCAGAGTTTCATGAAATGGAAAATAAACTTTCAAAAGAAAATAATCAGCAAAACCAAAATGTATCCCCTTCACAAGACTAATAAAATTGATAACCCCTAGAAAAGAATAACTCAAAGGAAAAGAAACACAAAGCACAAATAGGGAGTTTAAACAAAGAAACCGACCCTGAAGAAACCATCGTAGGATTCATGAACTTGGCTTAGTGAATAAATGTGGCTGCACAGGCAATGTGGATAAAGTCTTAGGAAAACATAGGGAGCTATAAACATCCAAATAATTCTATATTTATTAAAAAACAGCAAAGCCATAATTTAAATCTTTTTATGAAGAAAAATCCAGGCCCAGATGGTTACACTGGAAAGTTCTTCCAAACATTTAAGAAAGAACTAACTCTAATCAAATAAACTTTCTAGCATAGAGGCAGCAGAGAGACTTGTCAAATCGTTAGGCTGGTAAGCCTTAGGACCTGAAGAGAGCATTACAAAAAAGGATCCAATTTCTCTATGAATGTACAAGACAACTTAAACCAAATATACTTTAAAAATATACGTCATAACAGCTTGTTTTTTTCTCCTAGCAAGTCATAGTTGATTTAACATTAGAAAATCACCAATATAATTCAGTACCTCAGTGTAACAGAAATCAGATAATCATTTTGATAGATACAGAAAAATATGTTAGTAAAATTCAATATTAAGTCAAACTATAAAATTCACAACAAACTAAAAAGGCAAATCTTATTTTAAAGAAAGGAAATGTTGAAAAATGGTGAAATATTGAAAAGTTTTTTCCTGAAATGGGAGTTAAAAAAACGCTAGAGATCATCATTGTACATCATTGTGCCACAACATACAGCCCTGATTTAGAGAGCTTAACATTTAATATAAGGCAGAAATAAGGAATAAGATGATTAAGAGTTGAACAGAAAGCAATTACCATTATTCACATATGACTGTGTAGTGAGAAAATCCAAAATAATCTAGAACTATCAGAATTTAGCCCAAACTAAAAAGCATTATCAAGAAAAGTCCAACTAGATTTAAATGCAGAGATCTTAGCAGGGCTTCTCCCCAAATGAAGCTGTATATTCAATAGACTGCATCGCAACCCAGTGGCTTTTATTGGACATTATCAGGTCCCTTTCTGAGATTTCCACAGAATGGTACAGAATGCAAATCTCTCTCCTCCGCAGCAGAGACAATCTTGAAAGGGAAGAACAACTTGGTCACTTACAAGACTGAAATTCAGTTACTGAACTGTGGTAATTAAGATGACACAGAATTCTTGGTGGAAGAAGACACAAATTAGCCAGTGAGGCAAAATGAAGTCCAGAGTGAGATAGATCCACCAGCCCGTGAAATCTGTCACTTGTGACAGAGGGGAATGCAGTGGGGTGGGGCAGAGAGGAGGTTCTTCCTAAGGAAATGTTCCAGTAGAGGGGAAAAAGTGTCACTGACGTCCATGTCTCACCACACTGAGAAACAAAACCAACCAAACAAACCAAAAATGGGTCTTTATATAAAAGAAAAAATAACTGTTCCTAAAAGATAACATATTTTATGATATGGGGCAGGAAAAGATTTCTGAAAAAAAAAGATATAAAACCACTAAACATAAACAGAACTGACTGATAAAGTTGGATATATTGATTAAAATTAGGAATTTATATTCATTCCAGGCAGCCATTTAGATTGTGAAAATACAAACCGCAGATGGAAAGGTGTGCTACACCCGTACAACCAACAAGGGATTTATGTCTAGTCTTACAAGTTAATATTTTAAAACAATAAATCAATTTGAAAATGGGCAAAAGAATTAAGCAATTCATATCTAAATAAGCAATAAGCACATGGTCAGTGATAAGCTAGACACCATGAGGGAAAGGCAAATTAAAATTACGGTCTGATAATAACAGACTAAAACAATGATTTCAAATGCTGGTGAGGACAAGGAGTCAGGGAGCTTTTATACCATCTTGGTGGGAGTGTGTATTAGCCACATTCCATCACTGTGACACAACATCTGATACCCTCGACTTAAAGCAGGAAAAGTTTATTTTGGCTTAAGGATTCAGACGTTTTAGTTCATGGTCAGCTGGCTATAAAGCAGAAACATCATGGCAGAAGGGCCAGCTGAAGGAAAGCTGCTCACCTCATGGCAGCTAGGAAGCAGAGAGTGGGAGAGAAGCCAGGAGGGAGTTACATCCCCCAGAGATGGGTTCCCACTGGGTCGTCCTGGGATGAGTATAGTGCCCCCATGTCCGGCTAGCTTCCAGATGTCCCACCTCTGAACACGTAAGACTTTCGTGGGGGATGCTCTAGGTCTAAACCCTAACAGATTATTAAGTGGTATAGCCATGTGGTGAAAATAAACCTCCGTATGCCCCATGACCCAGCAACTTCACTTCCAGGTATATGCCTAGATAAATACTCACAGATGTTTGCCAAATATACCCTCAGGAGCTGATGCCAGTGAAGAATTCTACCTAAAACCTTTAACCTGAACATGATCATGCTTTGAAGCCTGACTCCCAGTTTACAGTGAATGGAAGCAAAAGAGAAATCATGTACCGTGAAGAAAACACCAAGATGAACCCAGAGTGTTGGATACCACATAAAGTGGTCTGAACACTTCCAAAAGACACAAGCAAGGAGGGAAGAAAGGTGAGGTGAAACACATTACACCAGCGAAAATGTATGAACCAAGACTGGATCCTGATTGAGAAAAAACAACAGCAACAACCTGTAAAAGTCAATCTTACAACAGTTGGGGAAGGTGGAGGGCTAGATGTCAGACACTTACTATTTCTCAAGGAAAATGACGCAGCAGAAGCACGTCCTGATGCACTGATGCATTTAAAGGTGAGTATCATGCTGTCTACAGCTCACTTTCAAATAGCAAGGAAGCATTGGTGATAGATAAATGGATGTAGAAGTAACTCTGCATTAATGTGAAACATGGTAAAATGATAACAGTTTGGGCCAGTGGTGATGAGCCGATGGCCGTGTGCTGCAGCAGGCTGTTTGTATCACTGAAAGCTCTAACAGGTTCGCCATCATTGGTTTAGGCAGTGGATATTTCGGTGTTGATTGTGTTATTCTTTAAACATATTTATACTTTAAAATTTGAACAACAAATTCTTGGAATTGATTTTAAAGGGAATTTTGCACCTAGGCTTCTTCAGAAGATGCAAAGAAGTTCAACTCTACTTTGCAAAAGTAGAAACTAGAAATTCAAGGACACGTGTGTGAGACATAGTTTATGTTAGTAAGAATGCCACAACTCCAACCAGACAACCAGTCAAAGACAATGTTCTGGCGCTACATCAAGGGTCTGGTGCGTGAATGTATATTATAAGCTTTAGGTTAAAAAATGCTTTGTGTACGTATACATTACCTTTTAATGATTCTTGGTTTCAGTAACATTTTTCCAGTTCACCAACCAATGACTAGTGCCGAATACTGCCAGACAAGGAGACATCCCATGTATACCTCCTGTATGGGGGGAGTGAAGCTTTCATCTTACAACTTCCCCACTGAGTGTGGAAGAGCCGACTTACAGCACTTAGAAGTGCTGCTGGGGTCCCCAAGATGTAAGAGGACACATAAAGGCTGTCCTGGACTCCAAGGGACCCCGGCCCATGTGACATGGCGGTGAGGATCCACTTTCTGAAGCAGATGGACATGGGGCCAAACCCTGGAGGCCATGCCCCAGGCAGGGTCACCTGGACAGCACACACCTGAGTTTACTCTTGTGTGAGGGCCAGGCCTGCCTCACAGAGGCCCCACACACGGAGATACAGTTGCTGTCTCCATGGCTACTATATATGTGACCCACAATGAATGGATTCATGTTTGTGGTGTTATAGCTGGGAGTGAGTGTGTGGCAAAAGAAAGAGGATTCTGACACTGTGACTGTTGTTGAAGACACAGGAAAGGGGCTCTGCTTTTTCAAAGAGGATAATGGAGTAGGGCCATCAAATGTGCTTAAAATAATCAGATTCCTATAAACAGGCTGGACAAATCTTCCTCAAAGATGTCCAGGGCCATTGGCTTCAATATCACCTCTTGGAATTGTTCAGGATGCAGATCCTGAGCCAGGCTGTACACGTATCACACCAGAAGCCCTGGGAGCGGGGCCCAAAAAGCCACATGTTAATAGGTTTGAAAACTATTGGGTATTGAGACAATGCATGCTCTGCTCCTTGCTATACTTTTCATACCTAGTAGAATGCCTGGCACCTAGAGGTGCTCAGTGAAGAACTGGCCATAAAATGGACAGAAGGACAAATCAGTATGCTGGCTCTTGACTTTTATGAGTAGGGTGGAGTTGGAGGTCTGATTTCTACCCTTGTTTACACACCCCTTGGACTGGAAGTTGCTCTCGCCTCTCTTCTCTTTCCTTTTGGGACTACATTTTGGGTCATCATGACCAGATTTTCCACAGGGACTTTCTGAGACCAGAAAAAGGTGGACCCCAGGCCTTGTCCCTGCTGGAAGCTCTCAGCCTACAAACTCACTTTATATACAGCAGCAGCAATTCTCAGGCCTGGCTGTACTTCAGAATGACCTGAAGCTTGGACTGTACCCTACATAAATTAAATCAGAATCACTGGAATTGAGGTCTAGGTATTGGTATTTTTCAAATGTTCCCCAAATGATTCTGTTGTGTAGTGAAGTTGGGAACTATGGGCAAACAGTAATACAGATACCTCTAAAAATCACACTGTTGAGTGCAAAAGGTGGAAAGTGATTTATAGCACAATACCATTTGAGGATATTAAAATTTAATACACACAGAAAACAAAGTTCTGTAGTTTTCAGAGATACTGAAACTTCTAAGGACATAGGTGAAATCTCAGGGAGGAGGATGAAAGGAGCGGGGAGTAAGAGTGAGAATGGAGAATAAATGGGAAATATAAAATGAGCAAGGCCTTGCACGGACCTTACAGCCCCAAACTAAGGAGTATGGCTTCCAAGTATTACATCTCCATAGTCTGCATAGAGTGGTTGTGTGTACCAGACTCTGCGGAACTGATTTCCATACCCTCACTCTGCTAATCCTGGTAAAAACTGTGACATAGGGATTTAGAGTTCTTTAGAGAGTCTGAGAATATTAACAAGGGTTGTACAACTAGAAAATGGCCGACTGGGTGGAAGTCCCGTCTGCTGGGTCAGAGTCAAGGCCTCTTTCCTCCATCAGTGCCTCCCTTGGGTGTTCTAGAGAACCTGCTGGAGAGAAAGCTGTGCCCTCTGCTTCCCGGTCTGTCCAAATGGCTGCCCAGGGGAAGTGACACAGCTGAATCCTATACCTTGCCAAGAATGCGAACAGGAACGACCACCCAGTACTTTGTGCACGAAAAGGAAGAAGGCCTGCATACAACCTTCACACAACTCGGAAGCATCAGGACCAGCCCGATGTCCTCGTGAAGACCAGCAATGTCTGGTTCCAGGAGCAGACAGAAGCCTCATGAGTGGGCTAGAGAAAGGATGATAGGGTGTGGGGTGGAGCACAGAGGGAGGAGCACAGGGGGAAACAACAGCACTTCTCACTTCCCACCAGGAACTCCCTTTCCTTGCAGACTCAACATGTGGAAGACTTTTTGTGTAATTTCATATCCATTGCTCACACATATCTCTGCAACCAATTCAGGGCCAGCTCTTTGGAGTTAATAATAATAATAATATATTTATTGAGGCAAGCACAAATACTACTCTGCAAGAGATACAGAGGGGTAGCTTGATGGAGATTTTCCTGGGAGGAAGTGAAGAGGCCTGACAGACCAGAAGTGCATGATCTTCTTATCTGTGCTGGCGCCCTCTAGAGGTGAGTTGAATCTCTGCTGCCCTTCTCCACTCCAGATTGGACACCCAAATTTCCAGGCAGGCTAAGTTCTTTATTTTAGAAGCCCCTGCAGCCCCCAGGAATGTGTGCTGTCCCTCCAGGGTGTGCTCACAAAGGTGGAACAGAGGTCAGCTTAGGCTGGCTCTTGGCACCCGCTGTATGTGCAGCTGTCTCTGTGGACTACGTGGACCTCTCTCCCCACTTGACAATGTCTCCTGTGGCACTCTACCAGAGTATCTGAAGTCACCTTGTTGGCTTCTGGAATCAGAGGCTTTGGTTAAAATACACATTTCTAACTTCAGGGAGTGTGAACAGAATAGAGGAGGTTCCTCAGACTTTGCTGTGGATACAACTCAGCTGGAAAACTTAACCAAAAAAGGCAAATTCTTGGGTCCTCGTAGCAAACGTTCTGATGGAAGATACAGAGAGCTGAAATTCCAGCCAGCACTTTAGGGATTCTGATGCTGGTGTTCCCTGGATTTCAGTTTGAGAAACGCCGTATCAATAGGAGCTGGTCAGCTTTAATCAGTGCGAGAGACTCTCGGTGCAGACGGCTTACTGACCCCTTGTCTACTGGGCAGGAGCTGCTGTTCCTCTGACACAGTCTTTGTCTGCTTAGAGCTGAGGGCCTGGCTCAGGGCGCTGAGAGCGACAGCTCCGAGCCCTAACTCGGGAGGGTCCCCGAGGACCAGCTGGCTTTTGCCTCTGCACACCCTGGAGGAGCAGGAAGGGCTTGGTGCTACTTCAGGACCTCACACCATTCTTCTGAGCCCTACGGACCTGCCCAGGACAGAAGGGTGAAAGGGGAACAGCGACATTTTGCATTGCGATGACACTAAACATTCTCACATCCTCCCTAGGTCCTGAGTGACATGGTGACGGAGCGTCACATGAGGGTGCTCCAGTGAACCAACAGCATGGATTCCCCTGGAAACTGGGAGCGGGGGCTTGTGCTGAACAGGAGATTTTACTTTTTGGTTTAATTGAGGCTTTTGTGCTCCCAGGTCCTCCAGCCATGCATGCGTGCCAGTTCCTGCCTGGAGCGTGTGTGAGCGTGCGTGTGTGCACCTGACTGAGTGTGGGTGCCAGGGCGAGTATCGCATGCTTGCAGGGCCTGGGAGCAGGCAGGAACAGGAGCTGATGTGGGGCACGGGAGAGAAAATTAAAATTATGAGCCTTCCCAGGTCCGCTTCTTTGTATTTCAAGACAGTCAGCATTGTCACCCCCACCCCGACTCCTTCAAAAAAGAATTTCTCCCTGAGGGCCCCAGGGTGAAGGAGACCCCTGGAGAACGGTGCCCAGCACGGTGCCCGGGAGCAGCAGAGGCCTCAGTGTGTGACCGCAGGGGCAGCCTTTGCAGTGTGCGCTGGCCCTGACCACCCAGAGCCCCCGCCTGGCCACCAGCGCTCAGCTGACAGCTGCCCACTAGGCGCAGGCCCAGGACAGGCAGCTCCTGCTACACGCTAGTCGCAGAAGCGACAGGGATCCAGACAGCCAACAGCACGGCAAGGGAATTGCTTCATTTTCCCAATTTGATCATGGGACCCAAGGATCCACTGAGACATGGAAGGAGCTGATCTTAACTTGCTACAAAACAGTCAAAATAAAGCACTGGATAATGCTTTTGTTTCCTACTTTCCCACTCTCTCCTCTTCTCTCAGGTTCCATCTTTAATGCAAACGTTTAATGCGGCTGCTGCTCCTCCCTGGGGGCCCATGACTAGAAACATTGTCATCCCCGCAGGCCCACTCAGCAGCCCCATAGGATCTGCAGTTAGGGCCCCCTGGACTGTTCTGGGCCCCTTAAAAGAATGACAGCAGGTGAGTGATGAGGGGACCCCCAGCACAAGTGCGGTGGTGTCACTGGGAAGGTATTCGGCCATCTGAGGCTAAGAGGCCCCAGCTGCCCGCTCGATGACGCCCCGCCAGTGTGTGTGGTGAGCATGCTTTAGGGCCTGCGTGTCTTCCTGGGCAGCGGAAACGGGATCAAGCCTGAGTTCCAGGTGCATGTGATTGACTGCCTCTGCCCAGCTGTCTGGAGCGCCCACGCACGTGCACGCACACGCACGCGCGTGGGCCCTCTACCCCAAAGCCAGGCCCTGAGCCTTGAAAGGCTAGCTGCAGGAATTAGACCAGGATGCCAGGATGGGTTTCCCGCCTTAGCTGCTGACTGATGTGACTTAGGACATGTGAGTATAATGAAGCTGGGGAGGACGAGGCCACCGTCATCTTTGCTTAGCCAAAGGTGACACAGCCTCTAATTTTCTGCCCCATCCTTGACAACATAGCTAATCACGTATGAAAGTCACTGCTTGGCACTGATGAAGGAGAACACAGGAGCACATGACAGAGGGTAGGAAGAACATTCCCCGTGGGACTCCTAGGCCAACCTAGTTGGTAGCACTGGAAGATCCTCATCTTGAAGCTGGACACAGGAGATTTTGTCTTGGTTATGTTTAATATTTATTCATCTTCTCAGAAAAGCATAAGAGTAGAAGAGGGGAATTTAATTTTCTCATATCCAGATTCTCTTCTGGTTTATCACAGTGGGCGTTAGTCGACATTAGGGTCTGTGGGGAATCTGTTTTGGACGTTGATTTTCAGGCCCTGCCCTGCAGAGGGTGTGATTCTGCAGGGTGTGCTGGTGCAGAACTGCGTGTCTGAACAGGCACGACACAGCCAGCCAGCCATGTGCTGCCGGTGTAGGGAGATTGCACCTTCAAGACAAAAGGGGTCAGATACGTTCCATTTTAGAATTTTTCAGTTTTTATTTTGGCTCTTTTATACACTTAGAGGCCTATGTATGTCACTGTCACAGTTGAACTTCATTCGGCAGCATCCAGACACATCCGGGAGGGCTACAGCCGGTTCATCCTTCTGTCTGGAAGTTAGTGCCCCGCCTCTGCGTGGCAGACCCAACCGCTGGATCCAACGCACAGCTGCGACCTGAAGTAGCTGCACCTGCAGCCTCAGACTTGGAGAACAACGCAGAGGCCAGGGACATCTCTGCACTCGTGTGTGGCCTCAGCCATATTCT
The DNA here is from genome assembly GCF_053883595.1 of Heterocephalus glaber. Lineage (NCBI taxonomy): Eukaryota > Metazoa > Chordata > Mammalia > Rodentia > Bathyergidae > Heterocephalus > Heterocephalus glaber. Next base: position 21,972,520 of record NW_028258357.1, read on the forward strand.
CCTTCTCACCACTTCCGGGAACCTGTAACAGCTGGCTTAGCTTGTTTCCCCACTCACAGGACAGGAAGGAGAGTTAGGGCGCAGCCAGGGCACCCCTCCCTCATCACCACGCAGGTCCCCCCCGACCCTTCCTCTATCTCTGTGCCTGCCTGAAGGCCACTCCCAGCTGGGGCTCAGCTCAGTCCCTCTGGGAGGCCGGGGTGAGGTTTTCTCACCTTCTCTCTGCTCCACAGGGCCTGTCTCCCGAGTGGCCCTGCTGAACAGAGCCTCACACTGGCCTCGTCCAGCCTCAGAGCCCTCCCAGCTCCACCCTCCCCTTCCAAGCATGTCCAGCCCTGGAGCCTGGTGCCACCAGGGCCCTAACTAACCCCCATTGCTTCCTCCCGCACCCCTGAACTCTGCACCAGTCAATGCGCCTGGTCTCAGTGCTCCGCGAAAAAGTCAGTCTCAGCTTGCGCTACAGAAGTAGCAACTGGAACACACCCTGGCTTCAGACTGGGTCTGTCCTTTCGTAGACATCCAAACCGCCTCAGACCCTGCTCTGCACTTTCCACTGCCGAAGACTTTCACAAATCCTTCTGTGTCCGTCTGCACCTTCGCCCCTCTTGCTACTCCCCTTGCTTCTCTCCCTCAGACCTTTGCCCTTATTCCCTGCTCGTTGCTCCCACGCCCGACCTGCTCTCCATCCTGTAGCCAAAGTGACGTCAAAATGCAAGCTGATCTGACCCCCGGCTCAGGGGTGTTCTCCCTAGCCTTTTAAGGTAGACAGCTTCTCATCCACAAGGCCTCCCTCTGTAGACCCCGCCTACTTCCTCACCTGAACCCTCCAGGTTCACTCTTCTCTGTTCCAGCCACAGTGGCCTTTCAGCTTTTCAGACTTTCTGGGCTCCTTCCTGCCACACTACAGTTTCTACATGGTCTTCCCTTGCCTCTTCATGCAAAAAACTGCTATTCATGGAGCTTAACTCACCTCGGGTCCTTCTCTGATTTCTCTGGCAGCGTCCATGGCACAATTCTGTGGATCTTCTTCCAGAACACCGTATCCAGTTAATTTAGCGCAGTTTTAATTTTACAAATATCATTGTGTTTTCTGGATTCACATCCATTTCTGGAGTTGACTACACTTCTTGAGGACAGGGGCCACATCTGATTTTTCCCACCGGAATGTCTCAGGTATTTAGTCCACTTCTTACAAATGGCTTGCACTTGGTACACATTTGTTGAATGGTGACTGTTGGATAGATTTATTCAACAACATTAAATGTAAATGGGGGATCTTATGGACATTAGATATTCACCTTTTACATTTTGGAATCTCTCCTTTTAGTAGGGAAAAGACAAAAGCTCTTTTTATTATTATTATTATTATTATTATTATTATTATTATTTTGTACCAGGGATTGAACTCAGGACCTTGAACTTGCCAGGCAGGTGCAGCACCACTGAAAAAGCTCTTAATTTTAAGAAAGGAATAGAAGGACAATGATAGAGCAAGGGATCCGAAGGAGAAAGCAATCAAACTCGTCCGAAGGAATCTGTGGAGAAGTCACAAAATGCAGCTGTGGCTTGATGTATAAATGAGTTTTCAAATGAAGCAATGCTCTAAACAATGGAAAGCACATGCAAGGTGAAACTGTGCAGGGCTGGGGGGATCAATCTCTAAAGTCGTGTTGGGTTGAGTGATGGGTCACGGGTGAGGATTGGTGGCACCTTGAATTGCAAGAAGCAGAGTCAATAGAAGTGTCAACAAAATAAATGTAAGCGTGCTTGTCACTTAGGAAGGTCACTTAGACTGGGCAAGGGGTGATGGGAAGGAAAAAGAGGAGCCACAGAGCAAGGAAGAGGTAGTTCAGGTAGGAAGACGTTGGAGCCCTGTACAAAGGCAGTGATGGCAAAGAAGGGAGAGGAAAAACTGGGAGGCGGTGGACAGGAAGAATCAGCAAGGCTGGGTGACCAATTGGATGAGGTCCTTGGGACAGAGCGAGTCCTGCAGGGTTTAAGTTAGATGGATTCATCAGATGCAGGAATCACTAACCAGCATAAAACCTCTCCAGGAAGGACAGGCTGGGTGTGACAGAGGAGGCAAATAGCACAGTGGTGACCTGACCGTGCTGAGCTTCAGGCATTTGTGGAACATCTAGGTGGACATGTTCCCCAATTTCAAGGTTAAACACAAGCAGGTTCCCACAATTACCTGTCAGCTGGTTTGTCCTCTGATGTTGGTGGTGACCTGTAAGAGTACATCACTCCTGCTTGTCTTTAAACAATAAGCAGTATTGGTTTCATGCCTGGAGCCAGCAGGTTGTCACCATAGCAATGTATCACACAGGCAGTGGCTTCATTGAAAGTCATCAGGTGCTGTCTAAATAATTGAAAAGGCCCCTCCTCTTGCATTTAAATGGAGCTTGAGCTTGACATTAACTATCAACGGAGGGGTGCTGACTAGGAAGCGGGTAGAATGGAGCTCATTTAAGGTTAATTTGTCTTAACGGCATGGGTGACACCTGTGAAGAATCATTGCTTTCAGAGATTCAACGATCAGATGCCTCGAAAGATCCTTGAGCCCAGTGAGCCTGATCTAGACAGGCTACTCAATCATCGCTGAAGCAGCTCGTTTCCAGACCTCTTGGTCAGATGTGAAGGCATCAACTTTAGTTCTTGCTTTTGGTTCAAGACATGGACTCTAGAGCCAGGGAGATTTGGGACTCAAAGTTTGGCTTGGCTGCTTATTTCCCGCATGGTTACAGTGGTGACTTGGTTCGGGAACTGGATTCTTTCCACAAATCTGGCCGCAAACCAAGTTGGACGAGAACAGAATCAAATTCAATGGTTAGGTTCATGTGGACCTTAAGGGGAAATTTGATTTGATGCTTGTCCGGTTCGGTTTGCGACCAGAATCGTGGAGAGAACTGAGTACATGAACTGAGGTACCGCTGTAATGTCCTCCTCTGTGCATGAATTTCATTTTCTATAAAACACAGATAATGATAATGGCTATTTTGCTTTGTTTTAATTATGCATGATTCAGTCAGAGAAGTGCCTGGCATTTAGGAAATGCCCAATAAATACTACTGGGTCATGAATGGTAAGGGTTGCAAACTGGGTATTTTGCTTGATAATCTGTGTTTTTAAAAGTAAATTTAAACCTCTTCAGAGGAGTGGGTACTATCTTGTACCTCAGGCTCCCTTCTTCCCCATTCTTCCCATGCACACATTCGTGTTAACCTTGTGGCCCTATGTAGTTTTAGGTCTGCACACCCCAGTGCAGCCCCATTTAAGAAAACACTTCAGATCATGGTCTAATTATGGGAGAAAGGATCATTTCTTTAGTCTTTATACATGAAAATAACCTGTTTATATGAGGGCAGAATAAACATTTGTGTGATTAGAAAAAGCTAAGAAAATCTTGGCGGCTTTTGAAAAGATATCACTGAAGAATAATTCCATTGGATGAAGTGCTGTGGGCCGGGGGAATCATCAGAGCAATAGCAGAAGGTCGGCTTCAGGTAGGAGTGGCCCTTCCAGGCCTCAAGATAAAGCCCCATGGATTTCTGACCCGGAAGTAAAGGCTGCATTGGTGTTTGAGGCGGCGGAAGTTGAGTCTTTATTCCAGTTCAGAGCAGGTCTGGAGTGGGCTGTGAAGAGCTGGACCCCAGTACTGTGAGACAGGCAGAGAGGCCAGGGTCTGTGTCACAGGAGCCTTTTCTTTAGGCCACTTGGCCTTGCCATGGTTGGTTTTGGAAGCATCAGACTTGAGGGCAGCCAGAATAGACGATCGATGGTGTCTATTCTGGTACTTTCCCTCCCTCCATCATTCGCATAGAACTCTAGCTGGTTTATTCCAGGAAGCAGGGCACACAGCAAAAATAAATTCATGAATGAGGCTAATTGCATCCAATGGCAAAGCCGGCACTGAGCTGTTTTTAAACATTAACTCGGCAACTCAGGTCACACGACTGCCTTTAGCAGCAAGAGCACATGCAGATTGTTCTCTGAAAACCATCACAGCTGTTCAAGTCCATTCCAGCCCCTCCCGGAAAATTCCAAGCACAGGACATGTGGCCCAGATACTGCCTGACGTGTACGGTCCCCTATTAATCCCTGAGGAAGAGACTACATTCATTCAATGACAAAGGCGGCACCAAGCTGTTTTTAAATTAAATTCTCATTGCCGAAGGAGGCTATCTGTTGCCTATGAGTTTTGAATTTAAAAATCAACCTCAGTCATCTTTTGCTTGCTTGTGGCTTTTGCCTTCTTCACTGTAGGGACAGCAGTGAGCAAACTGAGAAGTAGAGGAAGAGACTTCCACCCCTGCCACTCTTCCTGGTTCCTTCCTTCCACCTTTAATGCAGCAATAACCAGGGATCCTGAGCCCTGGCTACTAATGGCTGAGCCCCTGACTGACTGAGCTGGAGAATTTACTTCCCCATCTGGGGTCATGATTGTGCTGTTAGTAACACGGATAGTTGCTCTTGTTGATTCAGCCTCAGTAAATGTGCTATTAGTCTCTTTGCAGAACCCCTCGGCTCAGGAACAGACTGAGCTGATGCAGCCTCTTTCCTCCCATACACCCAAGGCAGACATCACTAATCAATCCACACCTCTTCATGAGCCCAAACTCAGCCTCCGGCCCTCTGATAACACTTCGTTCTAAGAAGCTAGCATCAACTAAAGGGAGTGATACTTGGGTGAAACTCCGCTTGCCATTCCTGTGCTGTGAGCCCCTCTTTCCCCTCAAATCATATCAGTGTGCACTGAAGTAACCATTTCCCTCTCTGTCATCAAGACAGTGAGGTGGGCTCGTGGACATCCATCGATACTCTGAACTTGGACAATCTGTGTGCCTATCTTTCTAAGCTGCTCATATATTCTTACTGTGGCAAAGGTATTAGAACTAAAACTTGACATATAACATTACACCTCCTAGACATGTTACCCCGATTCATTAGTCTTTCAAAGTCCAGAATGAAAGAACCTCTCTGTTCATTGTCTTTTCCTGGATCAGGTAGACTGTACAAGATCAGTAGAGTCACAAACATCAAGTGAGCAGATCCCTTCTCCCTGCAAACACATGCATTCATTTGATGGAGGCTTCTTTCCACATCATGTTGTTACGGATACATCATGAGAACATCAGGAAAATATCCTTAAATTAGCGAAAGAATTTGGAGGGAAGCTGGATGGGGAGCATCACATATTGTAAGAATGAAAAGACCCTTAAGTTCAGTTTGCAATATAGGCAGAGTAGCAGCTTTCAAGAGTTATTTCAAGACTCTATTTCAGTCATGCAACAGTTAATAGAGAGACTTTCTATATAAGCTATGAAGAAAGGAAGAAAAAAATAGGTCCCAGAAGTTTAGCCTTGCAAAAATGCATTTTTATGTATGGATGATACATGGAGTGACAATAAAATTTACTGCCTAAATTAAGACTTGTTTGAGTGAAAGGGGCACTATTAATAATCGCACAGGGATAACAGGTGGCAGTTAGGACAGCTGACCACCCCATCGCACTCATTCCCACTGCAGAAACCTCTGAGTGCGCGTGACTCCGAAGACAGAAAGTAAATGGGACATGCATGACAGAGGAATGATGGCTGTGAATGCCGCCTTTCTGAGCTTCAAGGGTCTCGGTGCATAAAGACAAAGCTCAGCTAAAGACACGTACTGTGTACTTTTTAAAACAAACCAATTTGTTGCTTATAATCTATTTTTGTTTCAAAGTAGGGGTGAATCGGGAGAAAAATTAGCTTGAAAATGAATTTTTCCATTTCTCAAAAAGAATGCAGTTCATAAAGAATAAGAAACTCCACGCATATAGTGCTGAAGGCAGCAACATAGCTTTAACAATCTGAAGTTTCTGCCTGGCCCCAGCAGAGAACTCCCATTTCCCAGTTCAGGGCGCTGCTGAATGTTGTACGGGGCTCACTTAACTGTCCGTGAGTTCACTAAGACTTCCTAGAGGAAGAAACTGACTTCGTGAAGAAACTTCATGATATCTCATCTCACAAAAGCCCTGAGTATCTCAGACAGCCCGCTTCACAAACTGAAACACGATCAGAGATGACAAGCCCAAGATTGTTCCATCAAACTGAGGCTGTGATTCTAACTGCCTGGGTCTGACCCTCCCATGGTGTCCAGAATAAAAGAGTCAAACAAAACAGCAAAGCATAGAACTTGCTAGTCCTTCAAACATTTGCCAAGTGCCCACTCCATGCCAGGGGTGCAGAGAGAAATCCACGCCTGTGCCCTTGTGCTGCCTGTAGTCTCATGGAGGCTGCGGGCACAGTGGATGCAATGAAGAGGGGAGAAGCTTAAATCGTCAGGGATGCCAGCCTGGCTGTGAGGAAGCACAAGAAGCCTGGAGCGAGGACCAGGAGGAGAGCAAACGTAAAGTCCTGCCACCCCGTGGTAGGGTCTGTGACATCTAAGCTGAATGAGGGATCAGAATTCGTGCTAAAGAGTCGCTGATTCCACACATTTCTACACAACCCTTCAGCTCATTCTTTCCTCATTTTCGTGTGCATTTGCAAGCATTTTCATGGGATCAGGGTTTTTATGATTGGAAAAGAAGCCAGTGGGACTTTGATCCTTAGGGTTTTAGCCCAAAGAAGGAGTGAATACCATATGGTTCACCCAGAGGCAATGTTCTAATTCCTCCCCTGGCATCTGTGCAGTTGGAATTTTGTTTTCAGGGGTGCTGACAAGGTCTGTGTCCTGTTTCATCCTCCTGCCACCTCTGCTACTCAATGACCAAGAAGACAGGTGCTCCTAAGGCTACCCCTCTGCGGGCCCAGCCTGAGGCCACAGCCCCTTCTCTCTGGACTCAATCTGAGGCTCAGGGTCACCCTGCTCTGCCTGAGAGCTGTGGAGACCAGTGTGATCAATGATGTGGAGGAAGAACTACAGCTCAAGGGGAGTCTGAGTCCACTCTCTAAATATACAGCAGTTCTTGTCATTCAATTCTAAATTTGAAATGGAGAGGTAGATCTTGTGCAAATGCGAAGAAGACCGAAAGATGGAGGGAAGAGGGGAAGAGAGAAAGGGAAGTCCATAAAACTAAGATGTGTTCTGTACATACACAAACTCCCCAAGATGAATGTAATCATCATATACGCAAACGTGGATGCATAAAATAACAATTTAAGAAACCAAAATTCTCTTTCAATAAAATAGAACTACATATACATTTATTCCAAGAATTTTAATGAACTCTCAGAAAATGAAAAGAGACAGAAAGGAGAATATTACAAGTATTTTCTCATACTATTTTGGAGATGTAAAAGCCCTTCCTACGGACATACTTTATCAATCTGGACTTCATCTGCCACATCTTAGGCATTTGTGAAAAGATAATTCAATTTCTAACAAACATCTCTTGGATCCTTTTCTAGTATATTAAGCTGAACCGTGGCCTTGTTTTTCTATGATGAAACTCATTCTGACTCCCGAGAGGATCGTGGCATTTTGCACATCAGTGCATAAGTTCCCAACTCCCATTTCTGCTCACAACAAATGTCCTTGAGGTTTGAGCTTGATGGTTAAACACAAAGGTCCCGATGCCCTGAGATTCCACAGATGCCTGTTGAATTACCAAGATGCCTAGAGACTGAAAACACTTCACAGAAAGGGTTTCTCTTCCCTGACACTCCTACTCCCAGCACAACTGAAGTGGGGGAACCTCACTTCAAACGGTGCACCTGGCTGTAATCTTTTCCACTTCAGCTAATTGCTATTTGCGGGACCTGAGGTTGGGCACAGGGGAGGGAGTGGAGACTCCTCCAGCTAATAATGAAGTATCAAACCACAGAATGATTTCAGACAGCAGACTGTTCCATTGTCGAACAGCCAACATCTTACATTAATTTTCAGTTGCAGGAAACAGAGCTCTCATACAAAGAAGTACATTCCTAACAAGGCCCAGAAATTAATTTCCAGAATGTCCTTGATGGAAAAGCAGGCAGAGTTTTAAGTTGTCTCGGAGTTTCAGAGTGACTTTTACAGATGTCTAAAAATCACTTCTGGGCTTTAAAAAAGTATTAATGTTCTTAAAAGAGGAAAGACCTCATTTTTTACATTACCAAAAATCTGAATGATGGTTTAATGTTTGTGGCTGTCTGTTTAATGTCTGTCTCATCAAGTAGATTATTCATGTTATATGGACATTCATGTCCATGTTTGGTCACCACTGTATCCTCAGTACTTATCCCAGAGTGTCTGTCTGGCATGTAGCAGGTGTTCAATAAATCATGTTGCTTGCATGAATGAATGAAATCCCAAAGCTACAGACAATTCTTTATATGCTGGCAATGCTATCCTGTTGGCAAATGATCAAAAGTAAAGACACAAAATGAAGGAGATCTATAAAATTTCATAAATGTTATTGTCTGTAGAATGCCTTATCTAAGTAGAAGTATTTCCACATATAGTAATAATAATGATGATGATTAGCAGCAGCAAAATTAGTATGAGTAGTCATAATACAGTGGCAGTGATTACTATGTGCAGGTTTTGAGATTAGCTTTTTGCGTGAATCATATTTTATTTCACAGCTTCCCCGTGGAGTATTTATTATTATTCCCACTTCACAGATGAGAAAATGGAGGAGTAGACACATAAATAAGTCTCCCAAGATCAGATAACCAGAAAGTAGCACAGCTGGGACTCAACTTCAGCACATCTGTAGCCCATCTTCCCTCGCCTTCCTTTCTTTTCCCTTCTCACAGCATGTTGGTGGTAGGCATTGTGGTTTGACTCTCCAAATATTTATTCCCAAGTAACTTCTCCTTTACTTTCCCCTCCCATGAGACTAGGGCATTAAGAACTTGATTTCCCAACATCCTTTGCACCAAGGCTGATCATGTGACACTGTCTGGGGGTACGGTGTCCTTGCTGGTAGCTCCCCACTGGTACGTGTTTCTCCTCCAGATTCTTGGCTTTTAGGAGAAAGATGTTTATTTATCTAAACTATGGCATGAATCAACCTGACAATTTGTTTCTCCACATCATTCACTCCAACTCACTGACTCTTTCATTCAGTCCTTCTATGTTCAGTTAAATGCCTCAGGGATGTGTTTCCCAGAGTGCTGACACGTTGGCAGTTGAAAGTGGCTTGATAGTTTTCACAGGAAAAATGATTATCTAAGTTTATTCATGTTTGTTCACAGGCTTGAAATGTAAGAGAATTGTGGTTGTCGCAGAGATACCACTACATTTTTCAAAGACTGTTTTTGCTAATCTTCATTTAACTCAACGAGTATATTTTCACCTTATTTGTGCACCTCTATTGACCTTTGCTGAAGTTTCATTGCCCATCATTGTTGTATGATTCCACCTCTATAATTCTCATAGATAGATCAGTGGCTCACAGATGAGAATGTTAATGATGAAAATAGGTAGGTACCACATCTCAAATGATGTTCTAGACATAAACAAGGACCAGCACTCAAGTGTGAAAGTGAATGTATATCCTGGGGCCACTGGATGTGCGTGGATGGGGTTCATTTTTGATGGCCTCTTACCTGACAAAGCATGCACAGGAAGAATCAAAATGCATTTCTGAGGATACATATGCCATGAGTAAATTACAACTAAGTAATTCTGACTTTGAAAACCAGGAAAGCATACCTAAAAGTTAGATCATATTCCTCCCCAACACTGGGGTGATTATTTGTTTTGAAATTTTGTAGAGTAGGAACACAAACCCAACATGTTCACTTAGTTTTTAAACAAAGCCCGATGAAATATCTCAAGCACTTGAATTTCTTGGAAATAATGCTTACTGATAGAAACCTGGTGAAGGGAGTAAGTCACCGGAGAGACAAAAGCTCTCGCAGCATAGCACAAATTCATACTCCCCGAAGAAAAACATTACAAAGTCACGGGGTGGCTAAGATGACTCTGAACTGTGCTCAAATTACCAAAAACAATACCATCCTCTGAAAGAAACCAGGCCGAGGCCTCGCGACTTTCCTTCACCCTGGGATGTTTTGGGGCTTATGAGCAGCGGCAGAGCAGAGAGAAGTTGCTGAAACATTGTGTTTGGCCGAATCTGTTGATGAGCAGAGGACAGGGCTCTTGGCCTGCAGAGAGGACACAAGTGAGGGGTTCCTCCCATTTCCTCGCTGTGAGCTCCTGCCGCTAAAGAGGATGTTAACAGTGAGCTCCTGGTTCGTGTGCAGGCGCCAGACATGCCTAGAACCAGCAGGGAAGCATTGCTATGCAGAGAAGAGCTTGCAGCTCTGCAGTCCACACACTGCCCTCCCAGAGAGCTGGCAGCAACAGCTCCGAGGAACACTGTGGGCATTGTCCACAGAGAGAGGTCAAGGTTGTGTTGTCCCCTCAGCTGTGCCACAGGGGCCCTGACACTTTGCCTCCTGCTCTTGATTCAGGGTTGAAATGGTGAAAACCACAAGTCCAAGCAACTGCATGTAATGAGAGTGCATCTTTTCAAGCTCTTCGTTATTCACTGAGCAGTGAGTAATACAGACATTCTGCTCTTTGGCACTAACATCTGCTAGCTCTTGAGGAGGAATGTGCTCTTACAGTTCTTTTTTCAAATGAAGGATGAGAAGAAAATTTTTTTCCATAAGTCTAACATACCCTTTTGAAAAATTTGCTTTAAGTGGCTTGCTCAAGTGGACTATCTCAACAATATATACTTCAGTTTCAAAATGCCATGGCTTTTAAAGTTGAGGGAGGATTAGGTAAGATATTGGGATTACTTAAGAAAACCAAACTAGAACAAACACTTCCATTGCTAGGAATTTGACTCATCCAATGCTTGATGATTTTCTTCACTTGTTGAAGAAACTCATTTGTGATATATTGCTGGTCATACTTCAAAACCACATGCAGATGCTCCAGCATTCCAAGAAGAAATAATTCTGAGAAGCAAAGGCAACACAACGGGTTCTTTAAGAATCGTTGACCAACATCTTCCAAGTTGAAAAGGCCCAGTTTGAGCATTTGGATAATATTATGTCTGTTAAATAGTGATCCAAAACTATTGCTGTTTACTGACATCCCCAGTCACCTTTCTGTGTGTTCAAACATGTAAACATATATGAATAAACATGCATATGTTCTCATTCTTTTTATTAACAAAAAGTGATGTTAGACCATGCACTTTTATCTGCAACTTGTTTTCTGTTACTCAAAACCACAGCATAGGTAACTCTCCCTTTCAACAGATACACAAATTTATTGAGAACAATCAGATTTTGTAAATAAAATAATAGAAAGTAAATCAGCTGAATGTGGAACGTGCCTCAAATGAAGAACAACCATAAATGAATTTTTCATGAACATGACAAAACTATTTATTGTGGAATTTTATGTGGTATACATTTAAAATTTGAGCTGTGCCTTTTTAAGTTTCTCAACTATTTTGATGTATAATAAACTGCAAATGTTTTAAATGTACAACTGGATAAATTTTGGTCTATAAATATACCTATGAATCTGAACTTGTCTATTGCCCAGTAGTACTCCCATGCAACTGTTGGCTCTTTTCCTCCAGCAACACCTGGACCCTCAGTTCCCAGGAAACTGCTGGTTTTCTGTCTCTGTAGGTTACTTTACATTTTCTAGATTTTTATATAGATGGAATCATAGTATATTCTCTTTGTTGGTCTGGATTTTCTCAGTGTGATCATTTTGTGTTGTGTATATCATTTTATTGTTGAGAAGTATTCTTTTTTTTTTTTAAGAGTAGGAAAATTTATTGAGAGAAAGATAGCTTCTGTCTAAGAGAGACAGAAGGGAGACCGGAAAGTGGGTTGCCCGAGAAGTAGTCTTTTTATACATATACCATATTTCTTTATACATTCATCTGCTGATGAGCATTTGAGTTGGGCACTAGGGTAACTGTAAACAAAATTGCTATGAAATATTTTTCAAAGTAGTGGCACAATTTCACATTTCCACCAGCTGTTTGTGAGAAGTCTGTCATGTTCTCGTTAAAATTTGGTATGATCAGTTTTCAATTTTAGCACTTCTAATTGGCATCTCTTCATGTGTTCACTTGCCATATCTACTTTCAGGAAATGCTAATTCAAAAATTTTCCCCCATTTTTAATGGATTATTTGGCTTTTGTGTTGAGTTTTGAGACTTCTTTACATATCATGGATATAAGTTCTTTACCAGTTACATGGTTAGCAAATACTTGTGAGTCTGTGCCTTGTCTTTTTTTGGACTGTCTTTTGAAGGGTAAACATTATTAATTTTGATAAAGTTCAATTCATCAATTTTTCTTTTATAGGCTGAGTGACTGGTGTATATAGTAAATCTTTTCCTAATTCAAGGTCACAGTGATTTCTTTTATGACGTACTTTGTATATAACACCAGCTATACGTGGCCTAAGGTTTTCCCTTCTCTTCCTATCCTTCTTCCCTCTCTTTTTCCCTCTCCTCTTCTCACAGCTATCCTGGCACCATGCCTTGAAAAGACTATTTCTTTCTCCCCTGAGTTGCCTTTATATCTTTTTCAAAATCAATTTTCCACCTAATGCAGTTCTACTTCTGGACTCTCTCTTCTGTGCTTTGACCTTTTCATCCATTTGTATCAACACCACTCTGCCTTAATAGCTTTAGCTTTATAAAGGTCTTGAAATCAGGTGGTGTTAGTCTTCAAATTTTACTTTACTTTTCTCAATCATTCCATATTCTAGATTCTTTGCATTTCCATTAATACATTTTTATTCAAAACACTCCTGAGGTTTTCTTTGTGAGATTTTTATTTAGGTGTGATTTCTTTCATCATTATTGGGCAATTCTTCTTGTGTCAACTTTGATAATTTGTGCCCTTGAAATAATCTCTCCATGTAGTTACCATTTCCAGTGGTTTTAATTCCATTACAAAGCAATTTCCATTTGGTACATTTTTTTTCTCATTCTAGGGGTCTTTCATTCTAGGGGTCAACTCTTTTGTCTTTTATATGGGTGAAACAGTTTTTATTTCCCCTTCACAGTGAAAGATATTTTCACCTAGTATAAAATGGCAAGTTAATAGTTTGTTGTTTTCAGTAGGTCAAACAAGTTGTTCCAATGTCTTTTTGTCTGAATTTGTCTCAAGAAGAAATCTGCTGTCATTCTTGTCAGTGTTCCTGTGAATGTGTTTCTTTTCTCTGGACACTTAAAATTATTCTCTTTATCATTGATTTTGAGCAATTTCTACAGTTTTCTTCATGTTTCGTGTACTCAAAAATTTTAAAGCTTCTTAGTTCAGCGGGTGTACAGTTTTCAAGGGACTGGAAAAAAACTTAGCCATTATTTTCTATGCCTTCCATCTCCATATGATACTCTGACAACACATATATCTAGAGGCTTGATGTTGTTCCACAGTTTAGTTGTACTCTTTACATCTTTTCAAAAAGTCATTTAGAATCTCAATGCTTCATTTTGAATGGCTTTTATTACCATGTCTTCAAGTTCACTAGTCTTTCCTTCTGCAGTATTTGGTGTGCTGTTAATTAAAATCTACATATTTCTATCTCATTGTAGATTTTACCTCTAGAACTCAATTTGGATCTTTTTATATCTCCAGGTCTTCACTTATATGTTCAATCTTCTCCCTAGCATATTGATATAGATATATTATAATTAAAATTACTTTTAGTGTCCTGTGTCTCTATCAGTTTGGGGTTGGTTTCAATTTATTGATTTTTTCTTTCTTTTGAGTTTATTTTCCTTCTTCTTATGTTATACCTGGTAGTTTTTAAGTGGTTTCCAAACACTGTAAAGCTTACCTTTTTGAATACTACATATTTTGTTTTCCCAAAAGTATTCTTTTTCTTTTTATGCACTTAAATTACTTGGAAACAGTTTGAGCTTCCTGGATTCTGCTTTTAAGATTGTTTCCTGTGGGCAGAACAATGTTAAACCTAGGAATAAGAGCTTCACAGTACTGAGCCAAACCCTGCTGAGTACTTACTGAATACCCCATGCTCTGTGAAATTGTCTAGTCTGTCTTGTAGAATATTCCCAACTCTGAGTGAATATTGGTTACTATTCCTTCAAATGCATTCTATCCCCAACCTTGAGCCCTTTCCTTACCTGTGCATGGGGATAAGTACTCTCTTCAACCTTGGAAAGAGAAAGGCCTTCGTAGTTTTTTCTCTGTGCAGCTTTCTTTTCTGCAGGTCTCCACCCTGTAAGCTCAAGCATTGTTAGCCTTCCAGAATTTCAGCTATGTCTCCTCAACTCATGCAGTCTTCCAGGATCTGCTTGGGTTTCCCTCCCTGTGTTGCTACCTGGAAACTTTCAAGGAAGTAAGCAAATGTATGGCTAACCTGTTGTTTTGTTTTGTTTTCTGAAGAAGCACTGTTCTTCGTTGCTTGATTCCAGGGTGTTAAAATGTTTTTCATATAATTTATTTTAGTTATTTCAGATGAGGAGGGAAAACACATCTCTTTTATTTCATGTTGGTTGGATATTGAAGTTCAGACTTATTTTCTTAAAAATAATGTAATAAAAACTTTGTCTGCATTGGTCCTGAATTCCCATTACCTGGTCAGGAGATGTCAACATTTTGGGAACCTTGACATTTGAACTAAAGCATGAATGTCAGAAATATGAGACATTCAACAGAAAAAACTAGGAAATGAGTGGGGAGATGCCATGATTCTAGGTAGAAATTACAAAGATAAAATGGCCTGAGAGGCATGTCATATTAAAGAACTTCCAAGAAACTTAAGATGGTTGGTTCCATTCCAGATAATGAAAGTTTAAATGAGTGCCCTGTATTGGAAGTTATGCGGGAAGCATGGAACACCTTGGTTGGACCTATATCATTTTGTTCCGCAACAGCAAAGTGTGCAATCCAAACTTTTTTTTTTTTTTTTTGGTACCAGGGATCAAACTCGGGTCCTGGTGCTTTTGAGACAGGAGGCATAACCACTGAGTTAAATCCCTGGCCCATGATCCAAAATTTTTAAGCAACTGAGTACTTATTTTTATTCTCTGAAAAGAAAACCTACTTCACATTGCATTAGAAAGAAATACAGGGTTTCTTGAAGATTTTTGTAGGAATAATAGAGGTGAACATTTATATTGTTAGCATTTGGTATTTTGTTAGAAAACTTCCTGTACAACATTATTTCCTGATCTTCTTGTCTTCCAGGCAGTTGCTGATTCATCTCCCTTTTGCTCTCCAGCAGCCTTCCTTCATCCAGAGCTCCTGTCTCCTTAGTGCCCACACGTCTCCTGGGGCCCTTCCATCTCTTCCTTATTTTTAGGCAACACAATTTAGCTACTCATTCCTGGCATCCATTCTGATGATTGCATAACTCTACTGAATATTTAATACTGCTTTCAATATGTCATTACATGGTGGATAAAAACAAAAGCTTCTGCAGTTGCCAGAATCAAACTTCCCTAGACAAAGAAAAAAGTTGTTTTTTCCTTTGTTACAAATGTGGTTGATAAACATGTGAAAAACAGCATGCTTGAGAAGTGAGGAAGAGTTAAAAGAAAAAACATCGCGGTTGCTTTTTAGATTTATTGTTCAAGGGCCTAGATAAAGTCTGGTCCCAGTGGTAAGTTTATTTTCATAACTCTCCCGTAACTATATCTATAGTTTAGTAACCATTACATACATAAATGAATGAAGAGAGGAACAGAATATGAAAGGAATGAAATACAGGGAAAAGCAAAAGTGATGCCTAACTAGTAGAGGGAGAGAGGTAGATTCAATGTGAAATATGCAAGTTAAATTCATCTGGAGCTTTCCACTAAGAATTACTCAGCTATTGCTGCTCTAATAATGCTTCAATGTGAACAGTAACAAAATGTCATGGCTCACAACAATACATGTTTATTTTTCTTAAGTGTGAGTCAGCTGGAGTTCTGCTGATATGGTCTGCTCATGGTTGGGTTTTGCATTTGGCTCCCAGGTGCAAGTAAGGTTCACATCTGCTCCCAATATCTTATTTAAAGACGAGTATTTACCTTTCACCTAGTGCCACTAGGAGCATAGGAGGCCAGGCCAGTCACACAGCTCATTTTCATCTTTTAATTTCACAGCCGCTAATATCTCACTGGCCAGAATAAGACACATGGCAAAGCCCATATCAAAGTGTTGGGGAAATGGCCTTCGCCTACTCTAATGGGAGATCCTGGCCTAATTACATACACAGTGCACCGTTCTTTATCTGAAAAGGGAGAACCAGGGAGAATCACTCAGGGACCCATGAACAGGCACTCAGAAAGATGGCACTGGAGCTCCAAAGTGGGGAATTCACATTGGATTGTGAAATATGTTGGTATATTTGACAGCAAGCAGAAAGGGTTGGGTATTGAATGCTGTAGCTAACACTGGAAACATAGACTATGTCATTAGGAATGGGGGTTTGGAGAAGGAGAATAAGAAGAACAATTAGGAGGTTGACATCAAAAGTACAAATGACAGTGTTGTCAGAAGTCATCTTTCAAAAACCCAAAACCCTTACAAAAATTTTTAATGACTCTAACCATAGGAATTTCATGATTTCCATTTCCAACCCCCATTTTTGACCTTTTACTGCCTTCCTTAGTGACACAGGAGAACTGAATTCTCTGCTGAAGTCTCTGGCTCCATTTTCTTACCACTTGGTTCTTTATGAGAACCACAAGAAGTACAATAAGGATCACAATAGAGTTCATTTCAGTTCTCTTTTAAGCCTTGAAAGCATATGCAAGGAAGAGTTACTCCCGATTCCACAAATCCTTCTATGTACAAACACACTGACATCTAAATTGAGTATGTGCTTGCCATGAAGGATCTTAAGACTCCTATTGAGCACATCTCGGGCCAGTCTTTTGGAATGATGCAAGCGAGCTCATTTTCTATGACTCATCACTTTAGGAGCACTGGGAGGACCCTGACCACAGCTATAGAAACTTTCATAATAAAGCCATAATGTCACTGCACAAATCTCCTTTTTTAGGTTTGGGGTTTCGCTGCAATTGGGAACATTGGATAAATTTCTTTGAGGCTTGGCTTGACAAATGCCCAATCCCAAATCTGGAATATAGCTTTAGATGGGAAATATGCCCTAAGCTCAGTGCTCAGTGGCAGCATTATTTGTGTGCAGTCAACTCTGCAGAAAATTATTTGTAGAAAGACCCCCTTTTCCTCCTTGGCCTAATATTAAGAAGAGAAAGCAATGGCTCAGTTAACATCATTCAGCATCTACTACTTGCTACTTCCTTCTTGAGAAAAGTCTGAACCTCCTGATGTGGTGTGTCTGCCCTCAATTTGTTACCTCTACTTTCCCCTGTTTATCACATTAGGTAGTTCTAGTCTCCTGGTTGGACCATGGCTGCTACACATAGCATTTAGGGATCACTGTAAACCAATCCCAGCTTCCCCTGTGTCCTCTCTCTCCTTCCTCTCCTCAGCTTTGACTCTTTAGTCTTACATTCTCTCTCCTCTAGCCCTGGGTCATGCTCTTCCTTTCAGTTTCCTTACTGTATTCTCTTATTACACTTTTTGTGATCATATCCACCCATCATCACATGTCAGAAAGGAACCAGTCAATGCCGACTGGGTCCAGTGCTCCCAGAACCAAATGTTAGAATTCACCACTTGGCACTGAAATAACCTGTTTACTCCTCTTTCTCCCATGACGGCAGCTCCTGGAAGGCACAAAGCTTCCTTCTGCACCACAACCTCAGCTCCTGGTGGGTCCAGGCACGTGTGCCCAGTGATACCTCATCCATGTTTATTGAACGAATGCCTGAGTGAGTGGGTGCCTTCCTTTAGAGAGATGACAATCTACTACGAAAGACTGGTGTGCAGAACATTAATTGCATTTAAAAATTAGTTCCGAATTAGGAGATCAGACCAAGGGTGATGTTTAAGCCACTCTGTGAAGACTGTCATGAAGCAGATGAGGAACTGAGGGTGCGGGGAACAGAATAAACACGGATATAGAGGACGCCTTATTTATGGGCCGTTCTGGATGTGTGAAACTAAATTGCATTTTTCTAGGTTGTCGCAGTACATGATGGGAAACTGAACTGTGACAAAGAAATGGGAACAAGGGATTTGGGACCAGGTCCTGAAAGGTCTTGACATATGAGCAGGAGCTTTGGTTATGAATGTCAGCATCTCCTGGAAATGTGTAAGAAATACAGATGCTTTGTGTCCACCCTGGTCCTCCTGATTTGATTCTGATGCAGTGCAGGGCCTGAATGCTCCTCCTCTAAGCCAGTAGGACTTTCTCTTCTGAACCAAAGCCACGGTCCACCTCTCACCTTGTGTTTACCATGGGGCATCTTCCCAGATCTCCTTGGGGATGCTGTATTTTGAGGGTAATCTGCCCAGATAAATAACATGTGGTTGATTTTCTTGGCTTCTGAATCACATATCAGTTATCTTCTGAGAGACCTAACCTAAAACATCAGCCCCAGGCCATAATTTGTGCATCAGCACAGAGCAGCCTCTCTCCAACTCCCTGGTTTAGCAGTGGAAGACTCTCTCCTTATAGAGGTTGTTCGTGGGATTCTCCTCCCTTAGCCTTACTGGACTCTCAGTAATGGTTGATATTTGCCAGTTTGGGGGTGAAATCAGAGGCAACTATGCTTTCCAAATCGGCTCCCTAGTATTTGGCAGCTCTTACCCTGGCATCCACAGGGTCCTCAGAGGAACAAGGTCATCTGCCTGCAGAGTACAGAGGCTGACCATTCCTCTCTCCCATTCTCCTAGACCCGCTGTCTAGGAGTAGCAAGAAGATGCTACATTCAATCTGTTGATCGGCCCACTTTCTCCAAGGATGCACCTGATTTATTGTTGCTGTAGAAATTGAATTTCTTAAATAATCCAACATTCCCCTCTCTCATGATTTTATTCCCTTCTTTCTACTCTTTCCTCTCAGAAAATTCTCTTTCCTATTCAGCTATATGCTCTCCTAAGGCCTGGAACTTTACTCTTGAATTGTGTATCATTTGTAAGATTATTTAATGTCTTCCCAATTGGATTATGAGTTCCATGAGGTTAGGGGCCATTTCCAATTCGCTGCCACATCATGTTTTACAGCAGGCTCTAGAACACAGCCGGTGCTTGATGACTATTTTGTTTTAATTCTATGACTGAAGGAGCAGCGTGACAACATAATTTGTAAGGATTCGATTTTTCTCAGCCCCAGGGCCTGAAGTCATGTAATAGTGAGCACAGAGTAAATAATTATCAATACCTTTGTTGTACCATTTCTGTTCTGCAGGACTGCTTCCTTCTCTCTCTGGATTTACCAGGCCCTATTCAAGACTCTAGTCACAGTCACTATGTAAGCCCATATGATTGTGCATGGCACAGTTCCATTTGTTCAAATAGGCTGTGCTGTGAGTGGTGCTCATGGGGGTGTGCATGCGAAGGCCCCTCCCAGCTCAATACCTCCTCTAGCAGGAAGATTTCCTGGATGTACACTGTCCTCTCTAAGGGACAGTGATTTCTGTCTTACCCAGAACCTAAAACAGTATCTGGCCCACACCAAGTAGAGAATAAATATTTGTTGAACGTATGAATGATCCGCTCCATCATAAAGAGCCATTTGTCTTCAGGCTTTCTCACTTTGTCCTTGTTTCTTGTTGGGCAACTTTCTCGTGTGGAATGATGTTGGTAAATTCAGCCGTAATTATGACGCAGCTTCCAGGGACTCTGGAACTTGATTGTTCTTTTTCTGGAATGTGAGGGCTAAAGAGAGCCTGTAATTATATGATTGAAGGCCTCATGCCACTTCTCCACCCAGGTGATCAACTCTGCATAGAGAGATGTGGAAACTGTGCACACCCATGTTTTAATTCAGCCCTAACATTTTGCTTCAGGGTGTGGTACATACTGTTTAGGCCACAAACCATGGTTTCGGAAAAGTGCTGTTTTGAGAGTGAAGGCTCTGGAAACTTGGATAGGAATTAGACTAAGCTCTAAGGGAGACAGGAGTACCCAGGGGCTGCAGCCCAGCTTCAAACATTAGGTACCACCTCCTGCTGGGCACTGCTGGCTGGAATTGCATGGAAAGGTGGTTTCTGCGTCACAAAAGGGTGGCAGAATAGTGACTGTGTCATAGCTTAGGTGACAGCCCTCCTCCCACTTTCAACAGAACATCTGGGATATGTGACTTCATCACTGAATATTTAGAGGCCTCGAGGGGTCATTTATCTTCTGGCATAAGCTGGAGAGCCCAGGGGTGTAGCTCACTGTACTAGACACAACTCACTTGACAGGATCGTTATGTAAATATGCCCGTGGTGCCCTGGAAAAACGGTCAAGTAACCTTGAAGTGCAGGACTTAGGATAGGTGTCAGCAAACTGCACCTACATCTGGACTGTCTTAGTCACTTTCTTTGTCTCTGGAACAAAATACCCAACACTAGCAACCTGAGGGAGAAAAGTTGATTTTGGCTCTCAGTCTGTCAAGGTTTCAGTCCGTGGTCAGCCGGCTCCAAGGCGAGTGGCCTGGCTCTGGGCCTGGCAGAGGAGAGCTGCTCAAGGCGTGGCGGACAGGAAGCAGGGAGAAGGGAGGGGCTTAGGAGGGCGATAGATCCTTACAGGCCACGCCCACAGGGACAGCCTCTTCCAGGCAGACCCCACCTCCTGACAGCCAGGAGCCCCCAGAATCCAGTCACTTTCCAAAAGCCCCGCCTGCGGGCCCATGAGGCTCTTGCACAACATCTAGACATCAACAAAAGAAGACCTCCAATGGCAAGGGTGATAGCATAAGTACGTCTGAAGCAAGAGGGCCACAGTTTGGGGGCACTAATGACAATACATCTTTTACTATAATACATTTAAAAACTTAAACATTCACTGTATATCTTGGCCATCCCTCGTGCATGTCTCTGCACACTTTCTGCTCTTCTGTAGGCCTTAAGTACGCGTGTAAAGTTACTTAAGTAACACTGATGTGGCTGTCATGTGATGACCACCAGGGATGCTATGGCCCCCCTACTGGCTGGACAAGTGATCTCAGCTTTCTCAGCTTCTCCGTCAGAGGAATTCAAATTCCTCTGGGCTCCAGGCTTACTAATGACTGTTTCCCCAAGATTAACCTTCAAGTAATCTTTTAAGGTCAAGTCTTGCTCAGTACAGATAAAGCCCATAAATACTTTCAATGTGCTGTATGCTTTAAGGTGGGGGAACAAAGATCTGGGGGTGAGGACCCGGGCTGCCTCTGAACCTAAATGCTCAATGACAGGGTACCGATTAAGTTTATTACAAAATTACTATAGTATGGAAATAGGATGTAGTCTGAGAAAATAAAAGTTTGCTGGAGAATATTTAATGATCCTGAAGGCTCTGTACACTATTTTATTTATTTATTTTTTTTGGTATCGGGGATCAAACTCAGGTCCTTGTGCTTGCGCAGCAGGTGGCAAAACCACTGAGCTAAATCCCTGGCCCTCTGTACACTATTTTAAAAGAAGGAATAATAAGCAAGTTACAACACAAAATTTATTCCCTCGTTTGGTAAGTATTTATTGATCACTGTTCTAGGTTGTGGGGATTCAGTGGTGAACAAACAAATCACGCACTTTCATGGAGCTGAAATGGCAGTGGGAAACCCTGATAAGCCCACAACTGAAACAGGATACCAAGTAGTAGCACTGCGGGAGAGTAAGGCAGTGCTAGGATGAGAAGAACAGCCAGGAGAAGCA
Organism: Heterocephalus glaber; assembly: GCF_053883595.1. Lineage (NCBI taxonomy): Eukaryota > Metazoa > Chordata > Mammalia > Rodentia > Bathyergidae > Heterocephalus > Heterocephalus glaber. Next base: position 21,994,154 of record NW_028258357.1, read on the forward strand.
GTTGTTTTAGCGGATGTGGTCAGAAAGGCCTCTTGGAGATGGTAACCTTTCTTTTTCTTTTCTTTTTTTTTTTCGGTACCAGGCATGGAACTCGGGGCCTTGCACTTGCAAGGAGGCAATGGCACCACTTGGAGGTGGTAACCTTTGCTTAACGTGAGCATGGTAGTCACTGTACGGAGGAATGAAGCAAGAACATGGCCGAAGGACAGAACTTCCGGTGCAGAGGTCACGAGGCCGGAAACAGCCTGGAGAGCTTGGAGAATCCCGTCTCCTGAGGCTGAAGTGGAGAGAAGCAAAGGTTGGCATGCTGTGAACAATATGACTTGAATTCTGTGGAAATAAAATGCACATGCTGAGCAAGAGAAAAGGAGATAGAGCAAGACTATAATACTGTGGGTAGTCTTTATTCCCTTCCTTTTGGTTGTCTGTAACATCCTAAATTTTCTCCCCCGTGTGTATTACTTGAGAAAGAAGCAACAAAGCTGTGACGTAGGACTTTCCCCAGCTCCCTGGCCCCAGGATCTGGTGTTTGGACAGCCTCCTGGCTGTGCCCCCTGCAGGGAACAGAGAGGACACTGCTCTGATAGCAGAGGTAGCTGTTTCCTCAGATGCTTTAGACAACCCTTAGCCCTGATTTACAGTTAGCAGTGGAGGTGTTAATGTCCCTCTCCCTATCCCTTCCTGAGTCTCCTGAGGCCTAATTGGCAACAGAGATGGGGACAGATGTCTCACCTAATCAAAAGCCTTCGTGTCCATGGGCTGACCTGTTCTGAGCTTAGCTGGGCTTCAGAGGCTGTGTGTGACCCCTGTGGGCAGTTGTCATTAATCAAACATGCTCCTTGATTACTGTTTGCCATGTCATCCGTCTGCTAGATAAGCCTGGGCCTGCAGAGTATGCTCACAGGGCTTTCCCTGAACTTCCACCTCAGCCTTGACTTCCCGTCCCTCACTGAACACATGCACGGTGGAATCTAGGGCTTTCCTGGCATGGATTTCAAACAGCTTGACAGCTAACTCTTCACTCTTTTACACTGAGTCCCTGGCAGATTTTCAATGGTCCTCCCTTTCCCAGATTTAAGTCCCTGAAGGAACTGCTTCTGCTTTCGATCTCTCTTTAACAACAGGGCTGAGTGTGTGAAGGAAGCCGGCCAGGACGCCAGCCCCTGGTAGACAGGCAAACATGGACTTCCTGTGCAGGAAGGGCAGGGAGGAAAGAGCTCTGGAATGGAGATGCCATTCCCCATCTTCTGAGTGTTCCCCCTCCAGGGAAGGCATGGGGATGGTTATCAGCCCGCAAAGGTACAGGTGTTTTATCTTCCAGGGTTCTGGTGGAATTCATTAGTGGATGAACAGGATGTACTGTTGTTGGAAGAGTTTCCTTATAGCCTGAGCAACTAGCTGTCAGGCAGATGGTGCATCATCTACATGCCGGGGGCAGGGGGCAGCATTCGGAGCACGTGCAGGACATCTCCCTAACCACTAAAACTTTGCAAGGTTTGGATTTTGATCCCAATTCTAAAGTTCCTAAGTAGCCAACGAAGAAAGGAAACAAGCTCCATGGTCAGGTGGGCCTGACGAAGTCAGACAGATTTGGAAGCTTACTTTTCTTCAGGATGCTTCGGTGCTTTTTATGCCTAATATCATGAATGAAGGTGTGTTAGTTTGACTCAGCCCTTCTTACAAGAGAATTGTGGTGAGTAGAAAACAGGTGGATCTTTATAGGGAAACCGACACGAGTGTCTATTTTCTAATTTTTGGCGTTTGGTTTTTGTGAATTTTTAATAAAAGAAAAAAGAGTGGATTTTTCTCAGGCCCTCACTGGCCTCCTCAGGCATAAGTGTAGTTTCCTGAGTCAGGTCACGGTTTTCTGGATCAGTGGACAAGGCAAGAAGATTGGAATGGAATGGAAAAGTTCTCAGGGGTCTCCTGCTTCCCGTCAGCCTCTATTTCTATCGTTGGATGATTCCGGGCCGTTTCCTGTTATTTACACTTACTGTTGTCAGAGAAAGCCAATTCATTTTAATATTAGCCCAGGAAAAACACAATTAGGAAGAGAATCTGCTACCCAAAGGAAGCATGATGTGTTGCTTCATGTTCCAAAGCACAGGGCTCAGCAGATAAACAAAACAAAACATCACCCCACCCCCTGCACATGCGCACACGCAGAGGAATCCTCTCTCCACGCATCCTGCGGAGCCTATGAAAATTGGCTTTTCACTCCTTCTGCTTTTATTTTGGAAGAAGAGAGAAAAGATGGGTGGGGAAACAGCCGGGAGCGCCCAAGCGTGGTCCCTGTGCCGTGGCGCGGCCATCTGCCCCGGGACCCTTCCTCCCACGCAGGCCCTCGGAGCCTGGGGAGCCTTCTTGTGCCAAGCCTCCTGTCCTCTCTCTTTCTCCTTCTCCTCTCCCTCACTGAGCAGAGCCTCCCTCTCACAGGGGCCAGACACCCACTCACCGGAGGTGGGCAGAGGCCGAGGGAGGAGGAGGCAGGACAGGACCAAGAGGAGGCACCACCAAGTCTGTGCTGGGCCCGGTGTCTTATCCCCAACGCCCGCAGCAGTCGGGGAGACAGTGTTGTTATCTCCCGGTTCTGCAGCGGAGGCAGTCAAGGCTGCGAGACACGCCCAGGGTTACAGGTGAGCAGGTCCTGGAGACAGGCTTCACGTGCAGGCCAACTTGCTAGTATGCAAGCTGATGTGCAGCATTTCACTGCTTCAAGCCTTGCTGCTCTTATTCATGGATTGGAGATTGTCTCTTCCTGTATTTCACCCTCACACAGCATCCAGAAAGATTGTACCAATTAGGATTAGGCTCAGCTGCCAGAAACAGAGATGGAAATGACGTCTGCAGGAGCCTTCATGGGCTGTGTGGGTCTGCCCCCAGAGTCCTCGGGGCTCAGGCTGTTATTAAGGTCACCAATGTCTCATTCAGAGGAGGGGTCCTTCTCCTCATGGACCAGAATGGCATGAAAAGCTTTAGCCATCAAATCTATATTCCAGGCTGAGGATGAAGGACAAAATAAAGAAGAAAAAGATCAAAAGCTGCAAACTGCCTGTCTTTTAGGGATGGTTTGTTGAAATGCCGACCACCTCTTGCTCATTGTTCATTGGCTGGATTTAGCCATGTGGCTTATAAATGCAGTCTCTACCTGCAGGGAAGGCTGGGGGTACAGGTTTCACTCTGTGAGGCCATGCATCCAGCTGAAATGTGGTTTTTCTGCCATCCTGCAGGACGAAATTCATCCTGGAGGCAGAACAGTGTCTGCTGAAGCAACTCCTTCGAAACACAAGTCAGGTCTCCTTGCTGTGCTGAACACAGTCCTCCCACCTGCTCTCCAAGCCTGAGCCAGAGCTCTCCACAGAACACCAGTGCCCCTCACCTGGCTCAGCGTTTTTCCTGCTCCTTTTGTCCTCATGTGCTAACTGCTTTTTGCCTATTGGAACAGAAGCACATGAGATCCAGAATCTTCTGTGTTATTCGCTGTTTTCCAGTGAGCAGTGCACAGTGTGGCACTTCACACCATGCCAGGCATGCCATGGCATCTGATCAGCAAGAGCTGAATAAACCAATGACAGTTTGAATAAATTCTCGCTTTGTCCATCTTCCTAAACTCAGGAGAGAATGAATCAATGTATCCAATCTAAAGGGGTTGGAAAATTGGAAGAGTCAAACATTCACAATTATCCTGCTATACTTTGATGTCCCCCGTCTGTAAAGCCACTCTGCCGAGGGACAATGCTGGTGCTGTTGGCTGTGATTGTTCCGAGGTTGGGCATAGTGGGAGAAAATTTTCAGTCATTTCTCCCCAAAGTGCACCAGGACCACTTATTCTCAGCCCAGTTCTGCAGTGGCGCTAGTTTTGAATGAACCTGACTTTGTGGTGCAAAGTCCCCTAGTTTGTCACTGTGATGGTTTATTGCACCCTAAGTGGCATGGGATTGAATCTGAGACTATCAGGCTGATTTTGGGTCTTCTTTGCTTCCCTTTGTGCCATCACGGTGGGGGTACTTGTCATGCTGTGCTTGGCCAAGATCAGCGAGGAGACCAGATGGCCAGAAAGAAAGGAATTTGGGTCCAGGTTTAGGAGGAGAAAAACTGGGGGCAAAACTGCTGCATTGTTTTTGTTCAAAATCAGAACATTCAGTAGTGGGTCCATTACTGACCACCAGAATGCCCAGCAGCTTTGTAAGGTGGGACTTCTTTTTATGTTAATCTCCTAGGGTTTTCTGACAAAACTTCAAACTGATTTTGCTGAGCTGGAGCTTTAATTACATGGAGTTTTTAGTTTCTAGAGACAGTGAGCGTTGATTCATGACCATTAGACAATAAGAAAAATGAAATTGGGAGATAAAGAAGTCAGTTTGGGCTTAGCAGGCAATTTTAGGAAGAAAGAAAACAAAATCCACCATTGGAGGGGAAAGGACAGAAAGGACAAGGGAGCCACGTAGAAGCCGCGTTGAAGAAGCGTTGTACTCCCACTATGGACAGGGCGCTGAGCCAGGGGACAGTGGAAGTTGGAGAGAGGAAGTGAGGAGGCACGGGGCACAGGCACCCAGGTAGGACAGCAGCCGTGTGTGACAAGTGTCTCCAAGGATGATGGAAAGAGATCTGAGGGCCCTACCGAGAGGGAAGAGCTGAGTCCTGTCTCCAAATCCTGAGGCCGGCAGCCCCTGACTTGAATATGTCTGTTGCTGTACCCCATGGGAAATGACTGCACTCCTCTCTGGACCTCCATCTCAGTGTGACCCCAATGACATGGGCCTTGGACAGCCTACAGGGAGAGCCCCAGAGCCAGCCGACCTCGCCCAGCTGAGCTTCTCCAGTTGCATTCTGATTGTCTGGGCCAGGCCTTGGGGACGCAGTCCCAGTATGGCTGGCAAGTGCAAGACACTATTTACTTTCCTGCCACCTCTTGCCTTGGAGCGTTCTAACTAGGTGGCATCAGTGTGGCAAGAGCAGAGGACGTGGCTGGGGAGGCAGAGGGCTTTGCACAGGTCGCTTGACCAGTGAACTGTGAAGTCCTTGGCTTCTAACAGGCTGCCTTCTGACGTGTGCTTTGTGGAGTCAGTTACAGACTCTGATGGGTGTGCACTGGGCTGGGTGTGAGGCTCAGGACAAAGCAGACATGATGGGGTCTTCCACTTTGAAGCGAAAGACAGGGCAGAGGCAGAGAAGTGAACCTGTGCACAAATGCTTCCAGAGCAGGCCCTTAACTGTATGTGCAGACACTCGCACGTCCAGAGGGTGTTGCTGGAAGCTTCTGGAAACAAATCCCTGGGGACTTGGGGAGACTGGGAATGCGGATTTCTCCAGACAGGAGGAGCAATGCGTGGATTTGGGCCAAAGGATGCATTTGCTGCAGAGAGGGGATTTGGGACTGAGATTTGAGCAGTTGTTGTTAGCAAAGAAATTTAACAGCCTGAGGAAACTTCCCTGAGTGACTATTTTTGCCTGGAAAGTGAGACCCCTTCAGCCTCATTGTAACTGGGATCTAGATGTGGCGATACCTGGAAAAATCTGTCCTTATTGTCATTTGGTTTCTTTTTCGTAACATTCTCAGTCTGTTAAATTGTGAACGGCTAGGTCTCATGCAAATGCCACCTAAGTCTGGGGACCCCCCCAAACCTGGTGTGCTGGGTGGGCAAAGAAGACAGTAGTCCCTTGTCCTTGACCCCAGAGCTTCCATTACCTGCACTATTTGGGATCAGAAGGGGGTTTTTTTGTCTGACATGATGAGAAAAAGCTAATATGAGAAATTTGTGTTTAAGACCAACAAGATCATGTGATCACCAGTTATGTGAATTCAGAAATGTGAAATAATTCTGGAAACAAAAACAGATACTCTACTCTCCAATCCTGAATATTTTTTTGTAAAAAAATTATTTTATGAGGTTAAAACTAATAAAAATTATGGTTTGATGAAATATCAAACACTTAGTTTAAGACCGAAATTGGGAGGGTAGGGAGAAGATTTGCATTGGCTGAATTTTAACCTATAAATCAAGAAAAGTCAGCAGAGAACTTAATCCGAACATGTGCTGCACATAGTTTCCACGGGGCTTGTTACCAAGACTGGAGCTGTGGTAGAGCTCGCCGGTGAGAAAGCACATGAATAATCACTGAGCTCTGCCCCCTCAGACCTCGTGCTTTCCTGATGGGCATGCCGAGGCCTGGGCATTCTGTGATGGAAACTTCAGGGGAAATGTTGGAGACTGAACCATGAGAGCTGAAGAGTATGATGCCTGCATTTTGCCCATGTTTCCGGAACTCACTTGAAGCTTCTTCTGCTTATTACTGACACAGTCAGACACCTGGATCTTCTGTGGTTGTGTTTTCCTGAATAATGAAAATTTGCTAAGATTGCAAGAAATTCTAACAGTCACCCCAAACCAGTGAAAGCCAGGTGTCTTTTCCTCCCATCACCAGCACGTTCTCATTTATTCCTTTAGTGGATATTAGCAGATGTTGCTGGTGCTCATCCGCGTCCCTTGTCCCTTGCCCTCAGGGGTCCTGCAGCACATTTCTCCAGCCTGCATCCGGCTCGCTTTACCTGTGGGCTTTCTCCAGAACCACTCTGCTCCGCCTGCCATCAGTCAGAGGGCTGAGGACTTGGGCTCCCTGGGAGCAGTGCCCCACCGGGACTAAGGAGAGTTCATTATAAAAGCTCTGCTCCCCCTCACGGGTGAGATGCCCTGAGCAATGTTCCTAGTCTGTCTTCTAGCATTCTCATGGGACTGAGCTCCAGGGACTCTCGATGTTGACTGATCTGGTCACCTCCCCTTCCCTGTATCCATCCCGTCCCCTCCCTGCACCTCCCAAGTGAACCACCAACACCCCATCCTCACCTTGGTGACTGCTTCTGGGAAGCCCAAGCTTCAACAGTGCCCCAGGCACTGAGCCAGGGCTTCATGATCTGAGGAACCATTGCATTACCAGCCCTCAGGCCCTGGCGACAGGCTGGCGGGGAGACATTTGGTGGGAGATGGAGCGTCTCGTCTAACAACTTACCTCATAGAATTGGGGTGAGGTTTAAGCTTGTAAAACTCTTAAAATAGTGCCTGGCATACAGTGCAACTAAGTAATTATTAGCTATTATATTTGTTGTTCTGATGAGCTAAGACATTGAGTGTCTACAGTTCCTTGTTAAACTATCAATTCCCAAGCAAAGGAAGCACACTCAGTTCTGATGGAGGAAGAGATTTGTTGTTGCTTGACCTTGAGACAAAGGCAAGGCAAGGTAAGCCTTACAGGTGGCAGGGGGAGGAAAGTGATGATTGGCAGGAGGATCAGAGCCCTAATACAGCCCAGTGGGGCCACCTCATCCACCAGGACTGTCCTGGGGCTCCAGACTGCCTGGGTGGAGGGGCACATACTAAAAAGGGAACATCCAACATCCTGAGTCCAAAGCCCTGCAGGGAATACCGGGAGTGCAGAGGATCACACTCATTCATTTACTCAGTTATCACTTTAATGCATTTGTTCAACACATTTTTATTTAAATTGGAATTGAAAAGGTCGTGGAGAATTCCTCATAGGAGAACATATGTTTATAAACCAATGATGTGAGATGAAATATTTCACCTCACAAGTGAAAGTAAGTGCTTTGGAAGAACATATGTGCAGATCAAAAACTAGCGGATGGCTCCTTCTGCCCTGGGAGCTGAGAGTGAAAGGTCGGGGAGAAGGGACTGCTAGGCTGAGTTTTTTCAGGTGGCTGACTTTACAGCCCATCTCTCTCCACTTCTTCCCCCCTCTTATGGTTTAGCTAAGGCAGGGCCTTTGGACAGTGATGAAATTATGTGGATGATATATCTGTTAGGAGGTAGGGTCTGGTGGGAACAGAAGTGTCACTGAGGCATGGCCTTGAAGCATTTATCTCCCCTTCTGCTGTTTCTTTCTCTCCCTGCTTTCTGGCTGCCATGATGTGAACAGCTCTCCTCTATCCAGTCATGGTAGGAAGGAAGGCCCTTTTACCATGCCACTTCTGCCTCAAGCTGGCTGACTATGGACTGAAACTTCTAAAAACTGAATCAAATCAACCTCCCCTCCCTTAAATTGTAGATATGGTGCACTGTGTTCCACTGACAAGGAAAGTGACTAAGATAGGTTGTAGTACCAGAGAAATGGAGTCACTGCTGTAACTACCTGACCATGAGGTTCAGAAGCCTTTGGAAGTGGTTCACAGAAGGAGTTTGGAAAGGTTTGGAGATGCTGACTAGAGAAGTTCTAGAATGCTATAAGCTAAGCTTGGTGGAAGATTCAGGTCAGACCTCAAAAGACCAGAAAGCTAATAAAAAGACAGATGTTAAAATTAGGCTCAGGATGTTTCAGTAAGAAACAAAGACTCTATTGGCAGTTGGATTCCAGGCTATGTGTACTATGTTCAGACAGAAAAATTTGTCTACATTTTGCTCAAGTGCTGAGTCTTTGTGGGGGACTAAGATTAAAGGTGGTAGACTATTTCAACTGGTGAAGGAATTTTCAGGGCAGCCCAGTGTTGAAGTTGTGGTATGGGTACTTTTGGAGCTTTTACCCAGATATACCATGAGAAGCAGAATCAAAAAACTAGGGCTCAGTCGAAATGAGAAAACACATAAATAAGTCTCAAAACCAGACTTCCAGATCATCTACAGCAACCTCAAGGGGAAATGAGATGGAACACTCTGATACTCAACCACCTACACCCACTGAACTGGCAACAAAAGGGGATCTGGAAAAAATGAAATCAGAAATAATTTCTCAGATAACAGGAGAAATTGTGCCCCTAGTACAAGACATGATTAATAAATCTAGAGAGGAGCTGAGGAATATGATGGAATCCCAACATAAGAAACAAATGGAATCCATAAAACAGATGCAAATAGATTTCCAGGACATGAAAAACTCCACTGAAAGTCTACACAGCAGAATGAGCCAATGTGAGGACAGAATTTCAGATATAGAAGATAAGATTGCAATTAGTGACCAGGAAAAGAAAAATTGCTTCAAAATTATAAGGGAACATGAGAAATCAATCCAGCAGCTGCTAGATGATGCAAAGAAGAATAACATAAGACTGATTGGGCTCAATGAAGAAACAGGAGAGAGTGCAGATGACATAAAAAACCTCTTCACAGAAATAATGGCAGAAAACTTCCCAAGCAGGGGAAAAGAGCTTGACATACAGATAAGTGAGGCCTATAGGACTCCAAATAGCCTTGAACAAAAAAATTCTACACATAGGCATATAATTGTTAAGATTCCAGAAACACAACAGAAGAACAAAGTTCTCCAAGCAGTCAGAGAAAAGAAACAAATCACATACAAAGGAAAGCCCATCAGAATCACAGCAGATTTCTCATCACAAACCATCAAGGCAAGAAGAGCTTGGAGTGACATATTCCAAGCCCTAAAAGAAAACAGCCTCCAACCCAGATTGATGTACCCAACAAAACTATCTTTCAAAATGGATGGAGAAATAAGATACTTTCATGACAAAGAGCACCTTAGGAACTTCGTGAACACCAAACCAGCACTCCAAAGAATTTTACACAATATCCAAGGAACAGACATTGAGGATCACAACCCCAGGAAGCAAAGCAGAATGAACCCATCTGGCATGACAAGAAATTAAATGTAAAGGGGGAAAACCCAACAAAAAGAAAAAGTCATGGCAATGACAAGTCAATACATTTCAGTTATAACCATCAATGTTAATGGTCTCAATTCACCAATCAAAAGAAATAGACTGGCAGGATGGGTCAAGAAGCAAAATCCAACAATGTGCTGCATACAAGAAATACACTTAATTCAAAAGGAAACTCATAGACTGAAAGTTAAAGGGTTGAAAACAATACTGCATGCAACAGGAACCCCCCCCCCCGAAAAAGGAGTAGCTATCCTCTTGGCAGATCAAGTAAATTTCAAACCAACACTGATTAAGAGAGATGAAGAAGGACACTCCATCCTTGTAAAGGGAACAATCCAAGAGGAAGAGATGACAATCATAAATATCTATGCACCAAACACTGGTACACCCAACTATATAAAACAAATACTAATGGACATGAAAAGTCATATATGCACTAATACAGTTATAGTGGGGGACCTCAACACCCCACTGTCACAAATAGATAGATCAACTAGACTAAAAATAAGTAATGAAATACTGGAACTCAATCGAACTCTTGAACAAATGAACTTAACAGATGTTTACAGAGTGTTCCACCCCACAAAATCAGAATACACATTCTTCTCAGCTGCACATGGGTAATTCTCCAAAATAGACCACATACTCACACATAGAACATGTTTAAGTAAGTGCAAAGGAATTGAAGATGTCCCCTGTACATTATCAGACCATAGTGCGATGAAATTGGAGGTCCATAGCAAAAGAAGCTGGAAAAATTTCATAAACATGTGGAAGTTGAACAACACACTTCTGAATAACCAATGGGTCACAGAGGAAATTAAAGAAGAAATCAGACAGTTCCTTCAATTAAATGACAATGACAATACAACATATCAGAATCTATGGGACACAATGAAAGCTGTCTTATGAGGGAAACTCATAGCAATGAATATGCATATTAGGAAAACAGAACGATCCCAATTAAACAACCTGAGGCTGAACCTCAAGCTTCTAGAAAAAGAAGAGCAGGACAACCCCAAAGCTCACACAAGGGAGGAAATTATAAAGATCAGAGGAGAAATCAATGCAATGGAGACTAAGAGAAAGATGCAAAAAAATCAATGAAGCCAAGAGTTGATTCTTCGAAAGAATCAACAAAATTGACAAACCTTTAGCCAACCTTGTCAGAAAAAGGAAAGAAAAGGCCCAAATCCATACAAGTAGGAATGAAAAGGGTGAAATTACAACAGACCCATCAGAAATCCAGATAATCATCAATACCTACTTCCAGAACCTATACACCAATAAGATGGACAACACAGAAATGGACAGATTCCTAGATACATATGAATTACCAAAGTTGAATGAAGAAGACCTAAAAATTCTGAAAAACCCAATATCAACCAATGAAATTGAAAATGTAATTAAAAACTTATCAACTAAGAAAAGCCCGGGCTCTGATGGCTTCACTGCTGAATTCTACAAGACATTTAGAGAGGAACTGCTGCCACTACTGTTTAAACTCTTCAATGAAATTGAAAGGGAAGCAATACTCCCAAATTCATTCCTGGAAGCAAGCATCACCTTGATCCCCAAAGCAGAGAAAGACCCAATTGAAAAAGAGAACTATAGACCAATCTCACTAATGAACATAGATGCAAAAATCCTTAATAAGATAATGGCAAACAGAATGCAGAAGATTATCAAGAAGATCATACACCCTGATCAAGTGAGATTCATCCCAGGGATGCAGGGATGGTTCAATATACGAAAATCAATTACTGTAATACACTATATCAATAGAGCCAAGGACAAAAACCATATGATTATCTCCATAGACGCAGAAAAAGCATTTGACAAAATCCAACATGCATTTATGATAAAAACCCTACAAAAAAGTGGAATAGATGGTCTCTACCTCAAACTGATAAAAGCCATCTATGAAAAACCAACAGCCAATATCATACTAAATGGTCAAAAACTGAAATCCTTCACACTAAAATCAGGAACAAGACAAGGATGTCCACTATCACCACTCTTGTTCAATATAGTTTTGGAAACATTAGCCATGACAATTAGACAAGAGAAAGAAATAAAAGGAATAAAGATAGGAAATGAAGAAGTCAAACTGTCATTATTTGCAGATGACATGATACTCTATATAGAAGACCCCAAGAACTCCACCAAAAGTCTTCTAGACTTAATAACCAAATTCAGTCAAGTAGCTGGATGCAAGGTCAACACACAAAAATCAATAGCTTTCCTCTACACCAATGACAGACTCACTGAGAGAGAAATAGGGCAAATAATTCCTTTCACAATAGCATCCAAAAAACTGAAATATCTAGGAATCAACCTAATGAAAGAAATCAAAGACCTCTTCTCTGAAAACTATGGCACTCTGAAAAGAGAGATTGAAGATGATATCAGAAAATGGACAGACACCCCCTGCTCCTGGGTAGGAAGGATTAATATGGTGAAAATGGCCATACTTCCAAAACTGCTATATAGATTCAATGCAATTCCAATTGAGATCCCAGCAGCATACTTCACAGACCTTGAGAAAACAATCTAAAAATTCATTGGGAAGAAGAAGAGACCCAGAATAGCAAAAGCAATTCTAGGTAACAGAGACATGGCAGGGAGTATCACAATTCCCAACTTGAAACTATACTATGAAACTACTGTGATTAAAAACAGCATGGTACTGGCAAAGAAACAGACCTGAGGACCAGTAGAACAGATTAGAAGATGCAGAAACAATGCCAGACACACTCAGCCCTCTCATCTTTGATAAAGGAGCCAACCACCCTCACTGGAGGAGAGATAGCCTCTTTAATAAATGGTGCTGGAAAAATTGGGCTTCAACTGCCCAAAGATTAAAACTAGATGTATATCTCTCACCATGAACTAAACTAAAATCAAAATGGATTAAAGATCTAAATATTAAAATAGAAACTCTGAACCAGTTGGAACAGAGGTTAGGTAGAACCCTTGAAGACATTGGGGTAGGAAAAGATTTTATGAACAAAACCTCAGTTGCCTGTGAACTAGCACAAACAATAAACAAATGGGATCTCTTCTTATTAAAAAGCTTCTGCACAGCAAGAGAAACCACTAGCAGTGTGAAGAGACAACCCACAATGTGGGAAAAAATCTTCACCTGCTCTTTCTCAGACAAAGGTCTACTATCTCGAATCTATAAAGAACTTAAAAAGATCAGACCTCCCAAATTTAAAGACCCAATCCAAAAATGGGCATCTGAAATGAACAGACATTTCTCACACAAAGAAGTAGAAATAGCAAATAAATACATGAAAAAGTGTTCAACATCACTGGTCATTCGAGAGATGCAAATGAAAACAACACTGAGATTCCACTTCATTCCAGAGAGAATGGCTGCTATCATGAAATCAACCAATAACCAATGCTGCTGGGGCTGTGGGGAAAGAGGAACCCTGCTCCACTGCTGGTGGGAGTGTAGACTGGTGCAAGCACTGTGGAAATCAGTATGGAGATACCTCAAAGAACTAGGACTGGAAGTCCCATTTGACCCCGCTATTCCCCTGCTGGGTATCTTCCCTAAAGAATTAAAAGAATCATACCACAGTGATATATGTGTGCCCATGTTCATAGCAGCGCAGTTTGTAATAGCTAAAACTTGGAAACAGCCCAAATGCCCATCAACTGGAGACTGGATAAAGAAAATGTGTTTATTTTTATAAAATGGAGTACTACTCAGACATAAAAAATGAGAAATTAGAGACATTTATAGCTAAGTGGATGCACATTGAGGGAATACTCTTAAGTGAAATAAATAGGACACACATGTGTAAATACCAAATAGTTTCTCTGGTGTGAGAAACTGAAAGTGTAAATAAGGACTAAATGTATAATAGGTAATGTGAAATAGGAAGAAAAGGGGCAAAGGGGAAGAAAGTGGCAGGGCTAGGGGAAAGGATAGAAGGGAATGGGATTAATATCAGAAAATGGAAAAATAGGAACAAAATCTTGGCAAATAGGGAGGACTGGAGGGGTTGAAGGGAGGGCTGGGCAAGGGTGAAAAATAAGAACCAAGAGAGACTATGTAAAGGTGCAAATTTCCAATGATGAATGTCATTATGTTGTATACCTAAAATGTACCAATTGTTAGAATGAATAATCGATAATGTAAAATAGGAAGAAAGGAAAGGAAAGGGGAAAGGAAAGAAGGGAAAGGAAAAAATGCTGAGAAATGGAAAAAATGGAAATAAAGTCTTTGTAAATAGGGAAGGGTGGAGGGGGTGAAGGGAGGGCTAGGAATGGGGAAAAAATAAGAACCAAGATGCATTATGTAAGGGTACAATTCCCAATGAGAAATGTAATTGTGTTCTACACCTACAATGTACCAATAAAAGAATTTAATACAAAAAAAAAACTAGGGCTGAATAATTTGAAATTGTTTGCTGGTGGCTAGAAAGAAAGCACCTATAAAGTTGAGGTCTGTAGAAGTGGGGCCTGTAAATTTGGGGCCTGTAATGTTTAGGTCAAAGAGATCTTAGTTGCTAAAATGATTCACATTAGGCAGAAGCCAAGTACTTTACATCAGGACAATAGGAAGGATGCCCTGAAGACTCCATCCTCCTCAGGCTCAAAAGTCCAAAAGCAGAAGACTTTGCTTTAAGAAGAGAGCCCAAGGGAGCCCAGCTCATTCATAGCTAGCTAGAAAAGAGTTTCTATGAGCTCAGCTACCCAAGTACTCAGAAACTTCTGCAGCTATGATTCAAGGGGGCCTGGCTATACTCAAGCCGGCAACAGGCCTTGCTGTCATCCACATGATGCTGGTTTAATGGGCATGCAGAATGTAATAATTGTGGGATCAAGGAGGCTTCCACCAAGATTTCAGAAGAAGGCCTTGGAGGCCAAAGCAGTATGCCCCTGAGAGGGAAGTGTGTGAAGCTCTGAGAGAAGCTAAAAGTGCAATCGAGACCCCCAGGAAATTGGAGAAGCCAAGAACATGGAATGTCTGCTGAGAAACATTACAGGCAGTGAGGAAAGCCTCTGCAAGAGAGAGGGTATGAGGGCTACAACTGGCAGTGTCATAAGATCAGGGCTGCCCAATCCCTTTGGCTGACTCTCACCACTGGATATGGAACTATAGGATTTAACATTTGTCCTGCTGGAGTTAGTCCTGCTTTGGTACCATTCCTTCCCAACCCTCTATTTCTCCCTTTTGAAAAGGGAATGTTTATCCTGTGCCATTGTGTGTCAGCAGTGTTTAACTTGCTTTTTAATTTTTATAGGCATTCACAAGTAAGAGTTTGCCTTGAGTCTCAGAAGAGACTTTGGGCTTGGATTTTTCATCACTGTGGGAACTGTTAAGACTTTGATGATTCTTAGAGATAGATTAAGTGCATTTTGTATAAAGAGATATGCATGAGTCTTTGGGGGCCAGGGGAAGACTATTATGGTTTAGACTGAGCATATCCCCCAAGGCTTCTTGAACTCACCATTAGGGCTTCAGGAAGGTGATTGAATTATGGGCATAATATAGCTGACTTGTTCTTAGGATGTGAGGTCTGGTTGGAGTAGGTGGGTTACTGTGAGTGTGACCTCAAAGGGTTTACCTCCCTTCCTGGCTTATCCCTTCTCTCTCTGCTTCCTGGTTGCCATGATGAGAGCAGCTTTCTTCCACCCAGGCCCTTTTATCATCCCACTTCTGCCTAGAGCTGGCTGACTATGGAGTGAAACTTCTGAAAACTGTGAACCAAAATATACCTCTGCTTCTTTAAGTTGTAGGTGTTGGATATTGTGTCCTAGTGATGAGGAAAGTGACTAAGGCACTGCCCGAGTGCTGGAGCATGGATGCATCTTTGGTCTTCATTTGGGTTCTTTACCTAGAGCATGAGACTCCTGGCCCTAAACTTATAAGGCTGCTCTGGGATAGCAGAAGGGCAGGGCTGGGCATGGGCTCAGCAGCAGCTCCTCACATGTCAATTTCTTTCCTCTTCCCACTGAAAGTCCAGCCTGAAATGAGCTAGAGGCAACTAAGCCAACCACCTCTCAAAGTAAGGACAGACTTGTTAATACACACTTCCAACAATACACAGCCACCCTGGCCAAGGGACCCCTGACACAGGCCATGTGAGAACATCAGCAGGAAGCACAGAGGATACTGGTGTGAGCCCTGGAATCAGGTGGCCGGTTCCAAACCTCGCTTCATTCCTTCTTCATTATGTGGTCTTGTGCAAAGTCTTGGACTCTGAGCTTCAGCTACTTCACCCATACAGCACAAGTGATAATCTTAATCGTTCTTATCTCCTAGAGCTTTTATAATGATGACGTAAGATCATGTAAGTTCCTGGCATACACTAAATGCCTAATAGATGTGGTTATTCTTTAGAAGGGACTCCTGGCAGGGGAAATTTTCTGACTTGGTTCCTAACTTCAAGATGATAACTATCATTGAAAAATCTAGAATTGTTCCTGAATAGTCAACATTTTAGACTCAGAGAGTCTTGTGTTCTGACCCATGGGCAATGCCTGGACGTTTTGCTCCACATGCTGAAGGTTGCTTACTCTGCACAGCTGTTACCACCTCCCTGAGAGAATGGAAACAGCCTGCACATCTGGCTGCTGAACATGTCCTTGGCTAATGACAGAGGTGAGTTTACAGATGAGCACTCCAATTCCATGTCTCTTATTAGGGTGTGACTCTGGGATGTTTCTACAATGACCACAGTGGACTGAGATCCACTTGTCTGTGCTGGTAACTAATTGAACAACATGCTCTTTTTCGAATTCCTTCTTTCCCTTCTCTATCTCATGCTCCCCATTTCCCTGCCAGTATACCCCAGGATTGCACTGAAATCCTTCCTTCTAGGTCTATTTATGGGGAAACCCAAGCTAAGACACCCATTGACACGTGCCTCTATGGGAGTTCAACATGAGCCAAATGAGGTGCAAGGTCGTACACTACCTGTGTGCGATCATAACCGTCTAGACAGGCACTCGGGTCCAAGCACATTTTTGCTTGCTTAAATTATTTGGGTTGGCTTGCCCAGGCAGTCCTGGATTCCTTCCAAATTCTTCCAACCCCTGCTTCCCTTTAGTCTTGGAGACTTAACCTCCAAAGCTGGCAGCCTCAGATGGGAATGACACAGAATTCTGTGGAGGGCGAACATGGGCTGTGAATAAGCTCAGGACAGAGAGGCAGCTCTTCTCTCTTTCTCCAGCCCAAACAGCAAGGCTCTCACACCACCTCTGAGCCAAGAGATGAGGCACAGACTGTTATTTCTCTGGAATCAATGCCATTGTCCCAGGCAGGTGAGGCACAAGCACAGGGTTGGAGGTATGCATGGGATTGCAGGCAGGGAGTCACCATTGTACACCTGGGTCTGTACTTCACAGCTGGGCTCCAGGTTACTCCCATGCTTGGTAGAGCTGCTGGAATTCATGCACGCATCATGATGCCCAGTTGTTGGGAGGAGCCTGCCAACTGACAGATGGAGACCGCCAACTCCATCAATCCCAAATTCAGAGGTGGGAGGGAGATTTGGCAACCAGAGCCCTCTCCCACCTCTCTGGTCCCTGTCAATAAGACAGGAAAGGCTAGGAGCCAGCAGCTCAGCACTGAAAACCCAGAAATGAGAGAGGCTGGATTTCAAGAGAAGAGAGAAGCCAATGGCATAGGAAATAAAGGTGAAAAATTATTCAGGACTTCACTTGTGCTGGATTGAGCTGAACAAGACATCATGCACACCATTGTTCGCTCTCTCTCTCTCTCTCTCTCTCCCCCACATTCTTCCCTCCCTCCCTGACAGAGGAGGTTTGGCCCAAGTTGCTCTGATCCCTGATTTTGGTCTTGCCCATTTAACATTTATCCTGGCTCACAACAGCCATGAACTGTGAACCTTCTGATCGTCCTTTTCACTGTGTCCAGCAATAAGTATCTGTGGTGATCCTGCTATATGCTGAGGCACTCAGGTCAGTTGAACATGGCCTTTCTGCTTGCAATCACTGTGATTATTTTTCCTACTGTCCCTTTAGTCACCATATTTAGTTATTCAACACGTTTGTTTTGCAAAATTTGTGCTTCCTTTTGACTTCCTGAGTCCCAAGGAGGATGAATCCTCATCATGTCCTCCCTGGTGGTGCCACAAAGCCAGCCTCCCGGTGGTCCTTGCTGCCTGCAGTTTACTGGAATAACCTCTGAAACATGACTTTTGCAATGGCATCTCCAAGGCAGAAGCTGACGCTGATTCCTTCCACTGTCACTGGGACAGAGGGAGAGAGGACAGGACTGAGAGAGGGGAAACCCCAAATCTGAGCCCTGTCCTGCCACAGTCCACTGGGTGATTTTGGCCAGGTCACTTCTCTTTTTGGGCCTCAGGATCTTATTTGTAAACTGGAAGAGTGTGCTTCGGGGAGTGGGGTTTCTGGGAGTGTTTTATGGGCTCTTCACAGGACTTAGTCATTCATTATTCATTAATGCCGTGTGCCAGACATTGTTCTAGGTACCAGGGAGACACCAGTGAATAAAAACAAGTGTGGGTCTCACTGAGCTTGCTTCCGACACGGGAGACTAACAGTAAACACATGCGTATGTCAGGTGGGTGCTGAGCAGAAAGGTAGGCTGGGGAAGAACAGCGGCGCTCTGGGAACTGAGATGAGCAGAGCGGGACTCACAATGGGCTGACAAAGAGGGTTGCCAGGGAAGGGAGGGAGAGAGCCACGGGGCATGTGGGGTGGGGTCCTGTTGCCGAGGGGCAGCCTGGGCACAGACCAGGCATGGGAGCCGGCTTGGCAACTTTGGTAATGAGAAGGTGCTGGCAGGGCCGGAGGGGAGTCAGAAAGAGAGACAGGCTGTGTGGGGTGAGTCTTCAGAGACAGCCTGGCTGCAGGAGGGTCAGAAGCCCAGTGAGCTCCAAGAGCCTCACTTCCGGGTGTGCTATGAGGTCAGCAAGCTGAGTGTGGAAGACCCAGCCATGCTCCCCGTGGTCTGGAGGCCTCAGATGGGGCAGGAAGGCAGAAGGGGAAGCTCCCTCCCTCTGGCTCTTCCTTCTGGACCAGGTTGCTTTGTCTCCTGCGGCTGCCCTTGGACCCCAGGCTCCAGGTTCTTTGGCTTCGGACTTGGACCTCTGGTCCTCCCAGGGCTCCTCGGCCTTTGGCCTTGAATATAAGGTGCTCTAGCCTTGAGCCAGGACATCAGCTTCTTTTTCTCCAGAGTGTAGACAGCCTCTGTGACTGTGTGACACAGTGCTCTGATAGATAAACCTCTATATATCTCCACCCGTCCATCCATCCATCCGTCCATCCATCCATCCATCCATCTGTCCATCCATCCATCCATCTATCCATCCAACCACCCATCCTTTTGGTTCTGTTTCTATGGAGAATCCTGAGCAATACAAGGAATCAGGGAGATCCATTAGGAAACTTCAGTAAAGCCTGATCAGAGCTGGGGTCAACCAAGACCAGGGAAAGAACTGGGATAGAAAAAAGACCAGACGTGGGGTAACACAAACAGGATTTTCTCATAGATTCAGTGTGGGGATGGGAAACACGAGGCAAGGCTTAGGGCCTGGGAACCTAAAAAAATTAACAGTCATTTTGAGAGGCGTGGGAACACTGGGGAGGAAGAGCTCGTTCCGCAGCCTGTGGAGATGCAGTGCATGGCTTTGGTTGTGAGTCTGGAGTGAAGAGAGGTGGACGAGGCTGGAGACGTCCCCATGAGTCATGAGCACAGGACGGTGTCCCTGGGAGCTTCTGTGAGGAACAAGGGACGGGACACGGCTGCGTGTACCAGTCTTTAGGAGAGGAGAGAAGGGGAGACCCCGGAAAGGGGGTGAGAAGAGGGGAGGAAGGCTGAGAAGGAGGAGGACTGAGAGGTGACCACAGGAGCTGGTGATGTGGAGACACTTGGTCACCTTGGTCAGACTGGGCTGGGTGGACTGGGTGCATGGTGGAGAAGGTGAAGTGTGCAGGGGTTTGGGTCCTTGAGTCCCCTACTGCCACAATTTACACACACACACACACACACACACACACACACACACGGATGTGCACACACAGCACCCAGAGAATTATAGAGAAAAGACACTGTAAAGTCATTATTTTCACTTTTTGTTTCCGTACTTTGTAGGAATCCATGGCTTTTCCTCTAATTAGTCATAAACATTCAGCTTGCTTCATGGAGTACCAAAAATGGTACAGCAGAAATCGAAAGAGACAACTTAAGGTTTAATTTTACTTTAAGATGTCAAAACCCACATCACAAATACTAATTTAGAAAGTGAAAGCCTTTGATCTGGGAAGCCCAGACTTAACAAAGGCAAACAGATCTTTGATCCTGAGGATGCTAGGAGGAGAATGGAGACGTTGTATGAGAATCTGAGTCTTGGAGGACAGAGGAAGTTCTGGACTGCATGCTCACCACGCTCGGGGCCAGATGAAGGTCAGCTGGGATAGAGGAGGGCAGGATGGAATATCTGGAAGGATGACTCTGGAACTCTAGATAAGAGGACAGGGGCTTGCTGGTGAGGGGGCACATGGAGAGCCATATAGAGAGGACCAGAGGTTGGTCTCCAGGGACCAGCAGCACTAGGGGCCACATAGGAGCCACAGCATTATTGCAAACTGTCTCCACTGGATGAGCAGTGGGTACCAGCATCAGGTGGGAGAAGTGCATGTCTGAGGAGATTCCTGCACTGTCTACTTGTCCCTTCACTTCTGCTGCGTTTTCCAGCTGCAAAGACTTCTACTCATGCACTAAGATTTTGTGGAGTCCCAGCCTCCCTGCCTTACATGGACATGTAGACCACTTTTTAAAGACCAAGGATACTTGCAAATCTCCTGAAACATATCATCAGTGAGGAGGGGGTGTCCTCAGTACCCTGTGAGGAAATGCCTATAGCTCTTGGAATGGGCTGGACAGATATGAGGCCCATCCCTGTTACAAAAGATTTCATTTGAATAAACCTTTCTGCTCTTAAAGTACTTGGGAAGACTTTTGGTTTCAGATCTAAAGCATAAAGGCTTAGAAATTTTCATTCTTGTCCTTCCAGTAATAAAATATTGACCAAACTGAAGAGGGAAGACTTTTCTTAGACTCATCATGGAGCTGATATGTGGAGAGTTCCTTGGGAATCCCAAAGACAACAAAGTGAAGGGAAGTGGATTAGAGAAAGTGGAAGGCCAAAGCATCTACAGCTGTAGTGAATATTCACTTCAGTCCAACCCGTACATCTTCCCGCTAGAGGGCTGGTGACCTTGGATCCTATTACCTGTTATGCACAACTTTTCTACAAAAAGTTACAAAGCATGCTAAAAAGCAAGAAAACCTCAATATGTTAAGAGTCAAACTGAGCATCGTAGGCACAGAAGAGCATAGATTTTGGAGTTACCAGCCAGGTGATCAAAGTCAATTCCAACAGTGCTGAGTCATGATGGAATCATGTGCCCTGGATATCATGTGATGAGATCAGCATCACCTCGGTTTTCTTTCCAGAAACACATGGCTCAAGTTCAGTATGAGGAAAACATCACCTACAACTGTACCGAGGGATGTCTACAAAATACCTGAAAAGAACTCTTCAAAACTGTCAAGGTCACCTAAAGCCAGAAAATCTGAAATACTTAGCAAGAGGGCTTGAGGAGACATGACTATTAAGTTATGTGGTACTATCCATTAATGGGATCCCGGGACAGAAAACGGACATTGGGTAAAAACTAAGGAAATCTGAATAAAACAATGAACTTCAGTGAATCATTATTTAGGAAGACTTGTTCATTAATTATAAAAAGTACACCATGTAAATGTTCAAATGTTAATAACAGGAAACTGAGTGTGGGGTATGTGAGAACTCTTGGTACTATATAATTTTTCTGTAAATCTAAAGCTGTTCTAAAAAATAAGGTAAAAAAAATACGAGGCAATGTCTGGGCCACCGATCACCAGGGTATTTTTAGCTCTAATAAAATTCATGTTTTGTTCTGACTGTTCTAACTAGAAAACCTAGAGGCCAACTTCTCCTTGACCCATTCCAAGAGCCCTGGAGGGAAAGAGGACCGCAGGACATGAGCTGCGGTGCCAGGGATGAAGATGCTGCCTCCGTGGAATCCCAGAGGCAGGAAATGGTGGTGGTTAAGAGCAGAGTTTATGAGCTGCATGGGCTTCGGCAAGTCCTTTCACCTTCTAGATCCCGGTTTCTCACTTAGAAACTGAATAGATAAAAATAAGAACATATGAGTTGGTCCCTGTCCAGTGCTTGTAACGGAGCCCGGGCTGTGGTAAGGGCTGTGCCCAGCTATAGGAAATAAATCAGAGACCGTCGTCTGACATCAGGAGCAGCAGTGAAGGCAGTGGACAGCATATGGCATCTGTGTGCTGGTTTTCCACTCAAACAAAACAAAACAAAACTCAAGGCCCCACAATTTTGCTGGACATTTGTTCAATACTAAGCAAGCAAATTTTATTTGTCAGGTTTTGTGCCATTCACTTCACATGTATTTAATGCACTCAGTCATTTCTAGGCCACATTTTTTGATGCTTCTCTTTCTTTTATTTTAACAACCGGAAAAGTCTGCTAGCTCACACTGAACCTCCCTGGACTGGCCCCAAACCCAGGCTGCTCCACAATGCCCCCTTTCCCTGGTGCTAGCAGACCTTACCTCTGAACTGCAGGAAAACGGTTTGCAGCCCATGAACTGGCCGTGGTGCTCTGGGTAGAGTTTGTTTCCACAGCCTGTGTCCTTCTTTGTTCTCTGCGAGTTGCTTTTGCTTTTCACCTGCCAGGAATGAAGCCGTGCATCCAGGGATGTCGCTGGGTCGCGTGCTGATGATGTGTCAGCAAGTGGGGAACAAAGACCCAGGCAGGACCGGCCCCATCTGGTGGCCTCCATACAAGTCTGCGCTGCTGGCCATGGTGCTTTTCCCGGCCATGAGCCTCCGATGAGGCCCTTCCAGCCTCATATCCCACTTCGCTAGTCTTGGTGTCTGGAAAGCAATTTGGATGCTTGTAATGGTTAAAGCTGCCCAGAGGAAAAATAAAAAGTCATCATCAAGCAAAGAGACCAGACTATAGGGTGTCTCATATCCTGGCTCCAAATGCAGATGTCAAAGATTCAGAAAAGACTGGAACAAAAGCAGCGTTGTTGGAATAAGTGACAGCTGCTGTGATGACTTAGGGCTGCCGGGGCCTGGGTGATTGTCCCACCCAATGCTCCTGTTGGAACTTAATCCCCAATGTCGTATGTTAATGCTGTTTGGAAGAGGGAACACTGAGGGGTAGCTGGGGTGAGGTGACATCTTACAGGTAAAGCCCGCCGTGACATTAGATTTTATAAGAAGCTGAGCATAGTTGTCCATGCCTATAATCCCAGGGCTCTGGGAGGCTGAAGCAGGAGGATCAAATGTTAGAGCCCAGCCTGGGCAACTAGGTGATTTAGTGAGACCTTGCATCCCCCTCCCCAAAATTAAATAAATAGAAAAGGAGCTTGGGATGTAGCGTGGTGTGAACATCCTGAGTTCCCGTCTTTGTAGTACAGACACTCCTCTGTTTAATGACTAAGTTCGGTTCTCACAACTTGGTCAAAATGAATGGGTCACTATTGTACGCCGTGTGTACATTATATCCAGAACAGAGAAATGGTCAAAGGAAATTCCAACTTCATGACTTTGCTTTCATTTGCAAAACTCTTACAGCAGTGCTATAATATCTAACAGAACATAAAATTACAGCACTGCACTATATAGTACAATCAGCAAAAATTACAGCACTGCCTAAACAAGGTGTACTGTACAAGAAAAGAGCATGTATAGACCTGGGCACAAAGAAGGTGGGTTGTAAGTCTGAGCAGCAGGTCGTAAGTCCGAACAGTCATTAAATGTGTAGGTTGTTAACTGAGGAAATCTGCACTGTCAAAAAGAAGAAAGGAGGACCGGGGATTTAGATCAGTGGTTTCGCCGACTGCTGCGCAAGTGCAAGGCCCTGAGTTCGATCCCTGGTACCAAAAGAAGAAGAAGAAAGGAAAGGAGGGGGAGGAAGAGGAACAGGGTGGGAGAGGAAGGAGAAGGAGAAGACAAGCTGAACTCCCCACTAAGCGCATGTGCTCAGTCTTGCCGTGTGCGCCTGCACCACGCTCAGATGCCGTAAGAAGGCCTGGCCTAGCTGCCAGTCACACCCCTGGACTGTCCAGATCCTGAACAAAGCTCTGTCCTTTATGAATCACCCAGGGGGTGACAGTCAGTTGCAGCACTGGACTAAGACAAGCGCCAACCCCTGTTCGGACGTGCGAGACCCGGTGTTTTCATAGTCAGTCTCGTTGTTTGTAGTTGCCCGATATTTCCAGCCCGGCTGATGCGGTTGACAGAACCAGCTAACAACACATTGCTCAATTCCTTGAGACTTTCTAACCCTAAAGCTGGCTCAACAGATAACCCCAAATCCTAACACATCCCATTCGGCCCGAGGGAGCAACGCCTCTGTTTTCAGTGATGTTAGGGGCTGGACGAACGGCAAGTCCTCTTGATTCCACTTCCTAATCACCGCCATACCCGGCCCTTTGTCTGTCTCAGGCTTTCCATGTGTTTTACCTATGCTGATCCGGTCACTTCCTTACGTCTCCTTGTCCCCAGTCTGACTTTTCTTCCTATCACGTCCCAGTGACATTTTGAAGAAACACCATTATTTATTAGCAGTCGATCCCTTTCCCGGTGTATGAAGAAGTTCACATCGGCAGGTCTTTCTCTACAGAGAGAAGCAGGAACAATGCTCAACTGCTCTACAGGAGAAAAGGGAAGAGAGGTGGGTGTGGAGGAGGAGGCATGATTCCCAAGTAAAGACCCAGAGGCGGTGCAAATCAAAGGCTTTTCCGGGAAGAAAGAGCCCAGAGAAAGATGAGGGCACCCTGGCCGCTGGGAGAGGGCTGAGGGACAGGGCCTTTGGGGAGTGAGATCTGGAAGCTCTTAAATGCACCCTCTCCCTTGGTCCCACATGCAAAGCCTTCAGTTCTAGCATCGCGGTAGAAACCTCTGCATTGTCCCACGGTACTGAAGTTCTACACCTTCGCTGATGCCTGTGGAGAGGACTGCTGTTGTGGGGAACGTAGGGAAGCGCCAACTCACACTGCAGGAACAGAACCACATAAACCCACGCAAGGCAGGGTGAAGTTCACCAGTGTCCCAGACTCCGCGCTCCCCTGATGAAGCCTTCCATGGCTTCCGTCCCCATGGAGTGACAATGAGGGCCCAAAACATTTCAGCACTGGACTCCAGGTCCTCCTGTCCAACTGCATCTTATAAGAACTTCTTCCCAGTCACATACACCCACATATGCAGATATAGACACACACGTGCACACACACATCACACACACATGCACGCACACACTTTCCACCCCAGAGCTCTGGCCTGTGATTCCAACAAAGACTGCCATGATGGTACAGCTATGTCCCCCTGATGAGACCCTTCTTTCCCTGTGCCTAGTCAGTTAAAAAACACCTCCTCCTCCTCCTCCTCCCTCTAGCAGTGTTTCCCCCTCTGACTCCCATTTTACCTTGGAGATACACACTTGTATTATGTCATCACATGGTTGTGTAATTGCATATTTGCATACCCCTCTCCCCAACAGGAGTATGAGCTCCTTAGTAGTTTAGTATAGGGTTAGTTCTGAAATGTCTCTATACTTAGCAAAAGATAATACATTGAATCTTAAGTTTGATGAATGCATTTACCTTCTATGGCTGGTATGTGCTACCAAGAGGGTAGAAAAGAAAAACTACTTAGTAAGAAGGGAAAAAGCATTTTCTTTGGTTCCCTAGAAAATTGCCTAATACTTACATTTCCCTCTCATGAAGCCTGTGAGATTGGGGGTCGTCTGCAAACTGTCATTCTCAGTGGTCAGCCTTTCCAACACTAACCCCAGGCTTAGCCATGGGACCAGCTTTGGCAATGGGGCCATTGACAGCATCACGTAAATGGGCATGTTATAAGCCCCTGTCACTGGCCTGTCATTTTGGAATGGTGCTTCTTGGGCCCCAGATGCCATGTTATAAGGAAGTCCAAGCAGTCATGTGGTGAGGCCCAGGTAGAGAACTGAAGGCCCTGGTGACCCAGTCCACATCTGCCATGATGAGAACATCTGTACCATCACCCAGTGCCTGCCCCTTACCACCTGGAACAGAAGAATTGAAGAGCTGGTAAGTATGCACAGTTGTGAGAAGCTGTTCTTTTATGGTACTAAATTTTAATGTGGTTTTCTGTACAGCAAAAAAACCCCAAAATCTCTCTGGTCAACACCTGTATTTGAAATATCTCTAGAGGATCAGCTACTGAATTAGTGCTTCCCAATTTGAATTATAAATATCTGAAAACTTTTTTTTTGCACCGTAGGAACTGGTTCCAAGACCTTCACAATGAGCTACATCCTCAGTCCTTTTATAATTTTTTATTTTTAGACAGGGTCTTGTTAAATCACTCTAAGTTGCCCAGACTGGGCTCAAACTTGTGATCCACCTGCCTCATCCTCCCAGAGTGCTGGGATTACAGGTGTGTGTCACCACACCTGGCTCATTTATAAATATCTAAAATCTAAATTCATGCACTTCTTGAGTTAGATGTGTGTCTTGGATTGGATGCTTTGGAATGAGACAATGTTTAACATATAAAATGCTTATCAAGCAGTGTTCTCAGGGCCAATGCCCAAGGGAAAGACAAGCCATGGTGCAAGCCCAGTGACAGCCTTGTCTGACCCCACAGGGACCTCTCAAGCTAGAGTCGTCCTTCCATGTTGCTTCCGGTGGGATCAAGATCCTGACCCCTGAACCCTACATAGAGCAGGGCTTGGATGTGGGGCATCCTGGGAAGGAACATTACCTCGAATGCAGCTTCTGTCAGTAGTGGAGCAATTTGCATCTGGAGACTCTGCCAAAAACAGTCAAGGCAATGGGACAAGTATTCAACAGAAAGTGGCTCAAGACAACGCATTCTCATGCTTACCACTATCAGCAAGATGATAGTGTTCCTATAGGACACATGAGAAGACTAAAGATCAAAACAGGGAGGTAAACATTGCCTCAGGGTTATGCAACTGGCCAGCCAGAAAGCAAAGAATATCTTCCAAGCAAACACAGATATTCCCTATTCCTTTAACTCGGCTAGACCAGCGACTTCCTTCTCACACAAACTTTGTCATTCTTGGGGTCTCTTAACCACTCTGCAGCAGATTTCTGAATTCTCTATTTTGCCTCTAAGTTATTTATTATTGACACTAAGCTCACAGCAGCATGCCCATGTGCTTCCTGACTTGTGACGGGATTACGTTCTGATAAACTTGTCATATGTTAAAAGCATCCTAAGCCAAAAATGCATTTAGTGCCTTAACCCACTAGCTAGAGCTTGGCAACATATCTACTGTAGGGTATTGGTTGTTTGTCCTCCTGTGTGCATGGCTGACTCGAACCTGTAGCTCAATGCTGAGCCTGGCATCAGAAAGAGTGTTGTACTACCTAGGGAAGCCCAGGAAAGCATCAAAGCTCAATATTCACAGTAGGATTTCTACTGAGTGTATGGCACTTTTTCACCATTGTATAGCCAGAAAATTGTAAGGCAAATCACTGTAACTCAGGAACTGTCCATGTGTGAGTGTGTGTGTGTGTGTGTGTGTGTGTGTGTGTGTGATTTATTATGAGGGCTTGGCTCAACTACAGAGGCTGAGAAGACCACAGTCTGCTGTCTGCACCCTAAAGAAGCAGGAAAGCCGACAACATAGTTCAGTCGGAGTCTGGAAGCCAAAAGCCAGGGCAGCTGGTGGTGTGGGTCTCAGTCTAAGCACAGGCAAGGGTGACACGAGCTGTCCCAGCTCACGGGTCAGGCAGAAGGGGCAGACCCTTCCTTCCTCTACTGTTGTGTTTGGGCCCTCGGGGTTGCCTGATCCCCATCCTCACTGGGGAGGGCCATCCGCTTTGCCAGTCCCCTAGTGTCACTGTCGACCTCATTCATAAACCCCCTAACGACACAGTCGCGGGAAACAGTGTTTAGCCAAAGATCTGCCCTTCCTGCCATGATTCGGTCAAGCTGACCATGAAAGTAAGCATCAAGGTTTCACAGAAGCTGATCCTAAGCCCCAGGTGGTAGACGCTCCTGTGCAGATGTGCAGGTGTTTACGTCTGCGTGGTGCTCCCTCTCGCCTGGGCATATGTAACTTATGTATAGACACTATCCACCCATTCAACAATACTTAGAGTACCTTCCGAGGTCCAAGCCCTGTCTGGTGTTAGACAGCGAACAAGACAGAGCCTCTACAAGGCCCTTAAGGACAGACAGAATCAATGATAACTGATAAAAACTGTACAAGTAGAGAGGACGGCAATCATTTACTCAAAGGACTTCTTCCTTAGGACATACAGTTTCATTATTTAAATGTTTATGTTTTTCAGGCTCAAAAAAGAATTATCCATTTGTATGTAAATGCATGATTAAAAGAACAATAATGCCCAGGACTACTCAGGTAAGAGACCCCACTCCTCAAACCACAGACCCCCCCCCACCGTCCTGGTGTCAGTGTGGCCGAAGTTCAGGGGACCCCTTGGCAACACAACATAGTATTATCAACCTTGAATACTGCCCCGAAGTTTCTAACTCCAACTCCTACTTTGCTGATGCTTCCCCAAGCAAAGGGCAGCTGTTACAGCTGGACTCTCTGCATAAGTAAACAACCCAGCCCTGCGGCTGTTTAACCAGAGCTGACTCAGCTCGGCCATCAATGCCTCTGTTCAGGTACATCTTTTTAGGCAGGAGTACTGAATGTGGGCAGAAGAACACGTGGAACTTTGCTTCCAGCCCCTGAATCCCGTGAGTTTGGTCCCACTGCTTCTCTGTTTCTGATTCTTGCAATGCAAGGAACTCTGAGCATAACTAAGAAAGTGCAATGTTATCAATATTCATCAGCTACTATGTACTCATAAATCTCCCCCAAACCTTTGGTGAGTTAAGTGTGTAATCTTTCTATCTTTTATTTTTTTTGCAAAGTTTCATTGATATATAATCCATCTACCTTTGACCATTCATTTAAAGTGTACAATGAAATGGTTTCCAGTACAGTCACAGAGTCTGGTAACCATCACCACAGTCAACTTCATACTAATCTCAACACCTCCAAAAGAAGCCCCTTACTTACCCTTAGCTGCCACCTCTCATCTCTCCCATCTCCCTTATTCCTACACCATCACCAGTCTACCTTACATGGCTATAGATTTCCCGATTCTGGGCATTTGTGTTATAATATGCAGTCATGTAATAAGCACAGTACTATGACTGGGTTTACCCATGTTGTTGCATGCTTTCAGAGTACAACTAGGCCATAGCATGATAAGTACTTCATTCCTTTTGTGACTGAAGAACATTTTATTCCATGGAAATTGTCATGCCTTATATCTACATGTTTCCCCAAAGCCTCTTGCACTTACAGATGAGGCTTTTGGGAGTGACTGGATCAGGAGTGTGTGACACCAGATTAGCCCACTGACTGGTGTAGCATTGTTTTGGATGTAGGTGATGGATCTACTGAAGAGGGAAGACCAACTCTGAGTGTGGGTGGCACCAACCAATAGGCTTGTAGCCTGGATGAAGTAAAAAGGGAAAGAAAAAGGAAGGTTTATTTTTTCCTGCCTGCCACACCCTGGACTGTTTCTCCTCTGCCATGCACCCTGCCTTGGAGACAGCCAACTATGGACTGAAACTCTGCGAACTGTGAGCTATGATGAACCTTTTCTCCTTTAACTTGTGGGTGTTGAGTATTTTGTCCCAGCAATGAGAAGGTGACTGAGACAGAAATATCACATTTTGTTGATCCATTCATAAGCTGATGTGCCTCTGTATTGTTTCTCCCTTTTGGTTACTACAAATCCTGTTGCTATGGAGAATTGTATCCATTCTTTGTTCATACGTATTTTTTATTTCTCATGGGTATATATGTAGGAGTAGAAATGCTGTGTCAGTTGGTAAGCGTACGTTTAACTTCTTGAGAAATGACCAGATTGTTTTCCAAAGAAGCATTACCTTTCCACATTCCCACCAGCAACCTCACTATTCTCCTTTTACAGTGAACAAACTTGTATCATATACATTTTTTTTTAATTTGGCACCAGGGATCGAACTCGGGTCCTTGCACTTACGAGGCAGGTGGTGGAATCACTGAGCTAAACCCCCAGCCCTTGTATCATATACTGTTAAGTGAAATAAATAGGACACACATGTGTAAATACCGAATATGAGAAACTGAAAGTGTAAATAAGGACTAAAAGGTATAATAGATAATGGGAAATAGGAAGAAAAGGGGCAAAGGGGAAGGGGAAGTGGGAGGGGTAGGGGAAAGGAAAGAAGGGAATGGAATTAATATGAGAAAATGGAAAAAAGGAAACAAAGTCTTAGTAAATAGGGAGGAATGGAGGGGTTGAAGGGAGGGCAGGGGAAGGGGGAAAAATAAGAACCAAGAGAGATTATGTGAAGGTGCAAATTTCCAACAATGAATGTCATTATATTGTTTACCTAAAATGTACCAATAAAATAAAATTAAAAACGGAAAGAAAAGCATATTCATTTCCCAGGGGGAAAAAAAAGAAAACAGAAGGTAGGCTGGGTGCAGTGGCACCTACCCCTAAGCCCAGCACTCTCTGGGCTGAAGCAAGAGATTCGAAAATTCAAGCCCAATTTAGGCAATCTAGCAAGACTAGTCTCAAAACAAAAAATAAAAAGGCTAGGGAGTAGCTCAGTGCAAAGGCCCTGGGTTCAATCCGCAATAATGCACCGAGACGAAAAAAGAAAAGGGGACAAGAAGGGAAGGAAGAGGAGAGGGGAGGAGGGCTAGGGTGGACTCCTGTGATGACCCTACATTTCAAGGCCATTAAAGAAAAAGAGCTAACAGTGGAAACTGAGGAAAAGAGCAACCGGAAGGACCAGGAGAAGGAGAAACCATCTTAAACAAGAGGGGAAAAGGGTGTCAGAAGCATGAATGAGGGAAGAATCGTAGGCAACGTAATGGTAATCAGCGCTGGCTGGAAGGAGTGCTGAGCTCTGCCCGTGGGGACATGGCGAGCCTGCAGGTCGGTCGCAGGCAGTGGCCCAGTGGAGCCAGCGATGGAGTGCGCAGGCTGCAAAGCCTGAGACTTGGCTGAGATGCGAGGAGAGCCCCACTCCGAGGCTGGGAGCAGGGTGCTAGAGGGAAGAAGCCAGTGACAGGGAAGCTGCAAGGTGGAGAACATGGTGAGGCCAGGGTGGGAAAGCCGGGAGGAGTCGGAGTCCCGTGAGCTGGTGCCCAGTGAGCTTCTGGCGGACCACTTCTCTGTGGCCGGGAGGGCAGAAGAGAGCACAGTGCCAGGTCTGGTGGTCTGACTGCAGTTTGGATCTTGATGAGCCTCCGAGTCCTGAAAAGGTGCTGGAACCCAAACGGCTTTCCTCCCTCTGGCGCCTATGCCTGTGCCTGGCACCTGCTCCATGCCACCCCACCCCACGGGGGACGAACAGGCACCGGGGCCCTGGCTGCCTCCCTCCCCACCCACCCCCACTCCAAGGAGACTCGAGAGCTGAGCCAGCCTTGAGTGCCTGATGTTCTCCTGCTCTCTCTGCGAACCCTTATTGCTTTCAAGGAGGTGGATTTTCCTGAACAGCAACACAGGTGCCTGAGCCGGAAGGCATCGCCCACAGGGTCCTGGACTGCCTTTAATCATGCCTGCACCTCGTGTATTTGTTATACCTCGTGCTTATTTCCTTTGCTGCCCCAAAGCCTTCCTAATTCAAAAGCCAGGAAATAGTTCATTGTAGCTTAAAAGTGGAAGTGATAGTGCTCACTTCCCGTAAGTCTCTGCCTTTGCAGGGTCAAGCACTGATTTCTAAAGCACGTGGGGGTTTTCTTATGAGAGGACAGAAAACCCCACTGCAGGGACAAGCACTTTTCACAGCCCCTCACCGATAGCGGAGGCATTTTAATCAAATCTCGCCTAGAAGGCAGGTTTTGTGGCACTGCCTCCAACTGATAATCAGCTACCAAAGTTTGACAATCTCAAGAAAGAATGCTGGGCGTGACTGCATGTGGTTTAGAATGTAGACTGCAAATTTGGGGGTGGCGAGGGGCAGAGGAAGCTGTTATTTCAAGTAAAACAAGGACCTTGGTGGGCACCAGCACACCTCCTGGGCCCCTGCAAGCCCCACTGTGTAGCACCTGCAACCACGTAGGACTGGCGTAAGGAAGAGACACAGGGCCTGTCCCAGGTCCTCTGGAATTCTGTGTAGTCTCACATAGCTCAGACACAGGAAAATGTACTTTGCATAATCGGCTTCCTCCGTTTCTATGGCCCCTTTTGCATTGTCCAAGGAAGTTCTCATCCAGGAAGTTCTTTGCATTGTTTTCATCACAAGTGATGGGAAGGAGAAGTGACCCAGTGTATTTATCTGAGGTCTGTGGAGGCCGAGGATCATTCTCAGAGTCAGCCAGTGAGTTCAGCTGGGACAAAGGTGGCTCCACATCACTAGGCAATGTAGTATGGAAACTGACCCATTACACTGTCCCCAGGGGCAGCGTCGGTTCCTCACTCAGGGTAGCAGACACCCACACCATACTTTTCTAATGAAAAAAAGTACTTTAGCATAACGGTAGTGGTTGTGTGTCTCAATAGCTGCACTAGGAGAATACAGGAAGCAATCTTTGTTCTCACCCACTTGGTATGATGAACTGCAAGGTACATCCACGTGTGTCAAAGTGTAATTGGGTGAATTTTACCCACATTATGTGCCATGTTACATTTTTGGGTATTTATAATTTATTCTATTCAATTTTCTCTTGTAGAATTAGCCCGATTCAGTGCAATATTGCCTGAAAATCTGCTTTTACCACTTTGGGAGAAGACTGAAAGTGAGTCGTCAGGTGACTCGCCTACTGATGAGGACCTGGATCATGTGAGCCAAAGAGTTAGCAAGATACGGCAGAGCAGTACAGAATGAAGACCTTGATTCAGATAAGGAAACAGTAATGCCAATAAATACTTGACTAGTCAAAATGCTACAAAATGGGTTGTATACCTGAAGGATCCAACATTAGAACTAGGTCAGAAAATGTTATTAGGTTCTTGCCAAGGATGAAACCTATTAGAAAGAATGCCCACACTGCTATTCAATGTTGAAAGTTATTTGTAACAGATGAGATGCTACAAGATGTTTTGAAACACACTAATAAAATGAAATATAAGTAAAAATTCTATATGTATCAATAATAATACTCAAAATTATATTTATCATGATACCTCACTATCTGAACCAAAAGCCTTCATAGTAGGACTTTATCATTCTAATTGTCAGAATCTAAAGGATTTATGGGAAAGTGACAGATATGGCATTGAGATCTTTCCAACAATAATGGCACTCAAGAGATTTGCTTTCCTTTAAAATTGCCTTTTTTTGATGACAAAAAGACTTGCCAAGAAAGAAAAAAGAAAAAAAAAAATCAAACAATTTGGCGGCTATTCACTCATTTTTTGAAAGCTTTGTTTCAAACTGTCAAGCAATTTGTATACTGTCTGAATACATGACAAAAATTGGCCCAACACTACAGTGATAGCTGGTGATTCTCTATCTTGCTAACCCAGGCACTTGTTTGGGGGGAAGTTTTAAAAGGGAAAATGTTTTAGCTAGTGATGCACAGGAAAAACTAAGACTCCTAAGCATAACCATAAATCTAACATTTGAATAGAAAAATAAAGCAGTTATTTTTAAAAACAAGATAATATAAAGTATAATCATCTCACAAGGCTTGAAATTGACAGAAAATGGGTAGAAGGCATGAGTTCTCCCCAGGAAAGAGGTCCTCCTCAAAGGCTGAAGACCTTCTTCCCAACAGTTGGCCTCCGTGATAACCGTTCTCAGCCTTCAGCTGGATGCCAATGCGGGCACACACCAGGTGGCATCAGCCCAGTTTGCTGCAACAAAATACCACCAGCTGGGGGTTCAAACCACTGGGATTTATTTTCTTACAGCTTTGGAGGCTGTCAGTCCGTGATTGGGAAGCCAACACAAAGACAGCTCTCTTTGTAGACAGCTGCCATCCATGCTTGCCCAACCTCTTCTCTGTGCGGAGAAAGACAGACAGACAGAGACAGGGAGAGACAGAGAGATAGACAGAGACAGAGACATAGGAGAAGGAGGAGAGAGAGGAGGAGGAGGGGGAGGGGGGAAGGGAGGACAGAAGAGGGGAGGGAAAGGAAGAGAGAAAGTCTTTCTGCTGCTTATCTTACAAGGATGCTAATCCCATCATGAAGGTCCACCCTCATGACATCATCTAACCTTCATTATTTCCCAAAGGCCCTATCTCCAAATATGATCACTTTGGGAGTTAGAGCCTCAACATGAGAAGTATGAATTCCTTCCTCCAAAGTGGGAGGAAGGACACCATTCAGTCACAGCAGCCGGGAAGCATAGGCTTTAGAATGGACTGCCCAGTGTTAGCAACTTCCCCAAGAGCAAGGAAGCTAACTTCTGTAAGCAGATAGAAGGCACCTGAAAGGATATGGGTGAACGGTAAGTGGTCCTGAGTGAGGATGATGGCAGCAAAGGAGGAGATAGATCTGAGATGGACTAGTCATGCCTTGGGAACAAAGAGAATGAAGTTGAGCGTGGTCACTGGGGTGGGGGCCCAGAGCCTGGGAGAATATTGGCGCTGTGCATCCGAGCTGGAAGCCCGGAGGAGGAGCCAGTGTGGGGAGCGGGAGGGTAAAGGAATTCGCTTAGCCACACGCTCACCCTGCGTTAGTGTGGGATGTCCCAGGGTCACTGCAGAATCAAAAATGCCCCTTGTCCCAATTAATGTAAATACTATCTGCCATAACATGAGCTAAGACAAAAAAGTATCAGGAACTCTGAGAAGGGGAGTAGGGAAACTGAAAGGGCGGGGGGGGAAGAGGAAGGGATTCAAAAGGAGAAACAAGCTGCAACACGGACACGTAGCCACTCCCCAAGATGACCATGAACTGCGTGAGCTCCAAACATGTACTAATAAAATTTACAAATCATTTCTAAAATGCCCGTTGTGAGGAGGAAGACAGCACTCTGGCTTGGGCGAGGGGAAGGAAGAGAGTCTGGGTGGGACTAATTTCATGAGTTGTTGCTTTAACAGCAAAGTAAAATTCCCTTTGGCTCGACATAACTGTCACACTGACAGCTGCTCCGGGTGGGCATCCGAGCCGTGGGGTCCGCCTCACGCCTGGCCTCGGGGGCACAGCTGGCTGGCTTGCGCTGCTTCCCAGCGCTTCTTGGCACTCGGTTACGGCTGGCTGTAGTCTGCACATGCGGCACCACGGCGGAGACACCTGCTGGAACCTGGGCCCAGGAAGGAAAGGAAGCAGGAGGGATGAGCAGCTGTGATGAGCTGCGTGAAAGAGGAAAGAAGAGAAAGGAGACGTGAACCAATAAAGACCGAGCCCTTTCTGCATTCTGGGGTAAATGCTGAAAACACCTGGTGGAAAAGACCCGCTCTTTCCACTCTGGGTGTGGCAGGAGGAAAGGCAGGCAGAGACCCGTGTGCAGAAGCCTCATGTGGATCGCGTCACACTTTGGTGCGGATGTGCTCTGCTTATGAGGGAGCGGCAGGGCCAGCGGTGCTTTTTAGGTAAAGGCCAGGGTTGTGAGCGGTTCTCTGTGTGACCTTAGGACTTGCCCAGATCACATTTCAGACACAGAATTCAAACTCCGGCCGCGTGTTGCTCCATGATGGGAGAAGGCACCGAGAAATACTTGGTTAGCTGATTTCACTGTGATGCCAACATCACAGAGAATAATGTGCAGCTGTGTCACCCCGCGGGCCTCTTGATACCATCGAGATGCAGTAAACATGAGATGCAGGAGGGTTTGCTTCTTATTTGAGATCAGTTTCAATAACAAGAAGTATAGAATAAGAAGTACACGAGCCAGTAACGGGGTTGCTTGTCATCACTATCAAGTATTACGTGCTGTACAGAATCCAGTGCCCTGCGCTTTTACATCATGGGTAGCAAAGTAGGTTTGCGTATGTCGGGATCACAAACACAGGGACAATGCACAACATTAGGACAGAGAGAGGTTATTAGGTGACAGGGGCTTTTCATTATCGTCCTGCAGAATGAACCTGGCATGCATGACCTGTTGTTGACAGACACATCATTGTTCAGTGAGTGACTATAGTTCCAACAAAACCCAAGCTGGACTACACACTTGTAATCCCGGCACTCTGGGAGGCTGAAGCCCACCCTGGGCAGCTTGATAATTTAGGGAGAACTTGTCTCAAAACAAAAAAGAAAAGGACTGGAGATGTAGCTCAGTATGAAGGCCTGTAGTTCAATCCCAAGTACTGCAAACCAAACAGACAAACCAACCACAGTGGTGCGTGTGGTGGAACACGACTGACTGGGTGCAGGCTTGAGCAGGCTTCTTTCTCCCACCGCTTGGCTCTGCGGTGCTTCCCCTTGTGGAAGGCTGTCCTCTGGGGCAGGAAAGAAGGCTGCACCGGCCCCAACATCTCCCACCCTGTGCCTGCCTGCCTGTCACTTCAGATCTGGGCTGGAGGAGGAAGGAGTGGGGAGGGGAGCAGAGGGTTAAAAGAGTAGAAGGGGAAAAAGTTGAAAGAGAATTTGTCAGGAGTGGTTCTCTGTTGGTTGTAGGAATTCAAGCCACTGAAGAAAGCCCTGAGGACAGCAGACTTTTAGGCTGATTCGAGCACAGATTGGACAAACAAAACCACTTGGGAAGCCCCCGGAAGTGACTGATGTAAATACCAAGCAGTATTATAACTGCTCATGGGCACAGAGTATAAAACTAGCAGTGCAAGTGTTCAGTGAAACTATTTAAGGACGAAGGCAGGAAATGGAATTGTAAGCATCATCAAAACTCTGTTGGTTTCCTCTTCCTCTTTTAAAATGACAACATGGGTTTTTTAAAGGACGAGAAAGACTTACTTTGCCGGAGCAGTTAGGTTCTCCAGATGTTAGATCACCTGGTCCAGCATTTCAGCTACAACTTGCAAATTCACCTCATCTAAATCCTTATTAAGGATTGTAAGCCTTGGTCCCCGAGGCAGAATTGAAAGCTATAAAAAATAAGCCAGCAGTTTCCCTGCAAGGCTGGAGACGATGCTGCAGGCCTCAGCAATCTTCAGAGGGAACGTGTTCTGCTTAGGAGCTGCCCTAGAACTCCCAGAGAGGAGCAGGGAGGGGTGAAGGCCCACAGAGATCCAGCAGGGCCAGCAGCTTCCCTGCTCCTAAGCATCTTAAGGGGCACATTTTGGGAGTCTGCAAGGGGATCCCGCTCCCAAGTTGTGCCATCTGGTGCATGGACATTCCCAGGCTCCCCTCTGCATGGGTGGCTGGGAGTTTGGGGACAGCCCAGCTGGGAAGCCAGGTCTCTCCTGCCACTCTGCGGGCAGGTGCACCTGCAGCTCAGGAAGGAAGCTCAGTGGGTGTTCCGTGTCCTGGGAGTGACAAGGCTGATGTCCCCTGTGCAGCTGTAGCCAGCAAGTGCGTCAAGGGATGTGTGTCATGGGAGAGAGACGCTTGTCTGAGGACGTTTTGTTCCAATTTTGGCCTAACTTTTTTCCTGTGCCAAAATGGATCATCTAGGACCGACCCCAGAACGCCAGCTACTGGGCACTCCACTTCTTTTGGCCTAGGAAGGGGAGGCCAGGGAACAAGGGCCTGAGTCTATTACAGACTTCCACAGAACCAGACGAGAGCTCCGGTGCTTTGCCCTTGTCTCTGTTCTTTAACTATCAGCAGGAAGAGAAAATCTGTCTTTATAGTGAAGAGGGCTGGCTTCGTTTGGAGCGAGTCATGGTTAATTTTAGGTGTCGATCTGACTGGGCATTTGGTTGAACTCTTCCGAGAGAGCCTGTGGGGTGCTGAGGTTCACATCTGCATGAGCACGTTGCCCTCCATAGTGTCGTGGGCCTCATTTAATCCCCTGAATTCCTGAGTTAAACAAACAGGCTGTGTGAAAGGACTTGCTCTCTCTCCTCCTGCCTGTCTTGAGTGGGACAGAAGTGTTCCCCAGCTTCGGATGTGGACTCAGCCTGGAACAGAGTCACCCCATCCTCTCTCCCATCTCTCCTGGGTCCGGCTTGCTGACTGCAGGTGCTGGGGGGGGGTTCTACCTCCCTAAACCACCACGGGAGCCAGCTCCTTATAATAAGTCTCTCCAGATGTCCGTCAATTGATCGCCTAGATCTTTCATACACACATGGAGGGAGAGATAGAGAATTTGTTCTGCCTCTCTGGAGAGCCTACCGGAAGCCAGTTCCCAAAGCCCACCCTCTGTGTCCTTCAGCTCCCCCAGCTGGGAAGGGCTATGCTACCGCACTTCCAAGACAAGGATGAGCTTCAATTCTGGCTCTGCCATTAGTAACCACATACCCTGGAGTGAGTTGCTTTAGTCTTTTTTCCTTATTTGAAAATGAGAATAGAGAGCTCTGGTTACCTCCCACGGCTCCATGGCATACCGGAATCATGTCCTTGTGAGGCTCGGCCAGGGGCTCAGTGAGCAGTGTTGCTGCCAGCAGGCAGCTGCTAACCAGACCCCAGTGATCACAGGCGGACCCCAGCTCCAGCTCTCTGCTGTTTTTACTGGAGGGAGACAAAGCCTCAAGGGGGTGGCTCCAAAGGGCAGCAAGGAAATGAATCCTGGGTCCTTGGCAGCCCCCATTTCTCCTGTGGGGCTGGGGCGGAGTCAGCCTCCCAGCCCCAGGACTTGGGAGACAGTCATGAGCTCAACTCCTTTGAAGACCCCAGGGTTCTGCTGGCTGCCGAGTAGAGTGGGGGCTTTTCTGCTTGAGGGAAGCCCTTATATCCAAAGTCCCAGCTCTCCCAGTCCCCGAGCAGCCCCACAGGATTATCTTCAGGTAAACACTCTCTGTGGTTCTGAGATTTGTGCTGTTGGCATCCAGCTACCCCTGCCAGCCTCCACAGGACCCTGCCAGCCTCCCAGCTAGCCCTTTCCCTGACCCAGCTCTGGCGCACATGGTTTCAGGTCCAATCTTGGGCTTCCTGTCTCTGACTTCCGAGTAAAGACAGGCGCTTTCGCTTCTCTCCCCTCCACTGTGAGTCTCCACCCCGACAGCCCCTGGATGGATAACACGGTTATGCTGTGATCCACAGGACCCTCCTGGGCACCGACCTTTGGTCATAGGGCTGATACCCTCCACACCAGATTTATGGAGTAGATTTTCTCCCATTCTCCTTCTTCTCTATGGTGCTAAAAAACATTAATTTAGTCTGGCCCAAGCCCATGTAGACAAAAGTCATTCGTGGCTTCCTTCTCTGGGGGTTACAGGGCATTTTAACTACTTCATGCAGAGTAAAGGTCAGACTGGCTGGGCTTCCTTCCGTGACACCAGCTGTCCAGTGTGGGCTGTAGGACCACGTTGACTTGCAGTAGGTTTAAGCACTACCTCCACTCTAGCTCCTGTGGCCATTGTCAGCAGTGAATCTCTTCCCTTAAAATGTGGAGCAACCCTGGAATGCCTATTATTCCACCTGCTTAGCGAGCCCTATCATGGGACTCAGGAATGAACCCCATGAAAGGGTGTCACTTTCACCCCAACTCCAGAGTCCTGCAGGAATGTCTCAAAGGGGAAATACTCCATCCAAGGGATGAGCTTATCTGCATCTGCCTGGGAAGTCTGAGCTACTCCCCTGCTCAGGCTGCCACTCCCACAGGCCCTGAGGGCTCACAGGTCCACAGGCCCGGTCCCGCATAGCTCGAAGGACAGGCTCATGGGACAGCGGTGGCTGGACCCTTCTTCTGCCCCTGATCACTGGATCATGTAGCAGAGGACTCCAGGTGATCTCAGTCATTCAGAACAGGACCCCAAACCAGGGCGACCACAGGCACTTTATACCCATGAAGCCCATTTCCCCAGTGAGTGATCTCCTCCCCTAAGTCGGTCAGAATCTTATTTTTATTTATTTCATCTAGAGATACATTGACTGTGCTGCCCAATGCACAGCTGGCAGGAAGCAGAGGTCTTTCTGGGTGACAACAGCAGAGTTTAACCCTGTCTACTGAAAATGTCCACTTGCCAACATCATTGATTCCCTTGGGGCACTCATTTGGGAGAAGCCTTTCCTCTTCTAAAGAATAGCTTTTCCCTTTAAAAGTAATGCATTTGCCTCCTCTGGTTATAGACATCTGAACTGCTTTTGAAATATTTGAAAGCAGTGATCATGTGGCCTGTACACCAAGGCCCGGGTTGAATCCCATGTTCACTGTCCTGAGTCTGAGGCTCCTGAGGCCACAAACCTTCCTTTAATTGTCTCTTTTGGGATAACCAGAAAGAATGGAGCTGTCAAGAGGAGATGCCAGTAATCTGGCCCTGTGCAAGGCTCGGGGATCATTTGTTGGATTTAAGCAAAATGAACCAGATCTTAATCTGGGCACATTTTAACTGGAAGCTGGTTTGTTTTCACTCTGCTGAATTACCACCAAGCCCAATCAGATCGACAGAAAATGTTCTTTGGCCACTTATTCCTCCAAATATCTTTTTTTTCCCTCTGAAAATAAAATAACACATCTGGGATCTATTATATGGGGCATATATTTCAGTATATGTTTCTGCTAATGCTTTAGTAAACAGAAACCACATGAATGTTGGCTGCTCTAATACAGTAGCCACTAGTCTGCCCCAAGTTCAACATCGCTGGAATTTTTAAAAAGTGAAGTCCATTAGAATTTCCAAAATTAAAATAGTGCCTCACACTACTTCCTACTTCTTAGAATAAGGAAGGTATAAAAAGTCCATGATATTCTTATTCAGAAGACAGGTTTACCAGGCAGGAACATTTCTGACTAATGCTCTGCTTACCCAGTAGTGGATTAAACAAATAGATGGGTACAGTGCTACCTCAGCTCATGAATTTAATTCTTTCCATAATTCTGATCAGAAGACAAATTGGATGAGAACCACACCAAATTTCCCCACAGGGTCAACACTGAAGTAATCATTCAGTTTGACTCAGTTTTTGACCAGAATTGTGGAAAGAATCAAGTTCGTGAACTGAGGCACCACTGTATTTGATTGTTTTCAAATTTTCTCAGACAGAAACCTCGGGGCAGAGCCATCTTCTCTGTGACTCTTGGTCTTTCCCTCGTGGTTGTAGGAAGCTGTGCTGGCGATGGACTTCAAATCCACATCCAAGGTGAAAGGAGGTAGGACCGCCCCATGCCACTTATCACCTGGGTCCTTGTTTATCAAAAAAGTGAGACATTTTTCAGAAACACCTCAGGCCACTACAGAGGGACAAGGAGGGTGAGGCCTCTCTCATCCGCTCTGGCCCCGACAGTGGAGGCAGACCAGAGAGGAAGAGGCAGCCAGCTCCGTTGGGGCTGTCACCATGAGTACAGGCCCCAGGGGACGTCACCTGCTACAAATCTCTCCAAACTAAACCGAGACAATAAGGGACAGCAGGCCATGGAAGAAGGAGAACTTTGGACTCAGACTCACCAAACTTTAGGTCCTGGCTCTGTCATTTAGGGAGTGGGTTGGCCCTGGAAATGTCACTTCTTTTCTTTGAGCTGATTGCAAAGAGTACATGGAAGAATATGAAGCGCTTCTCAGGCTGCCAACCCCCTGCCCGTGACAGTATCGGAGTAAAGAACGGACCCTCAAAGGCGTGGGTGAAGGGAAAACACTGATAACCACACTTATGCCCCAAACTGGCTCAGCGCTTGTGCTACAGGAGTGAGGGGGAAGGAGCAGGAAGACAAAGGGCCTGAGCCCTGCAGGACTTCAGACGGCCACGAGGCTTTGGTGGAGGAGGACAGAGGACAGTCCGGGAACAGCAGCTGAAATGACACAGGTCTCACTCACGGGAGCAAGGGTGACAAACGATAGAGGCCTACGGTAAAGACTGGAAATCCAGGGGCTGTCCAGCCTCCAGGAGATTGTGGGAGTGACAGCCAGGTCTTTCTTGCCAGGCACGGCCGCACACTGAGGAAAATTTTCTGGGAGGGGAAGCAACTTTAGCAGGACCAAGACTATGGTGATGAGGAAGGAGATGGTTAGATGGAAATAGAGAGGGGGAGAAACCCCTAGAAACCCTTTATGCTTTTAATGCCCTGAGCAAACAACAGGAGAAGGAGCTCTGTGAAGCTAGACGTGTTATCTGAGGAGATCCACCCTCCACAAGGGGCAGCATCAGTCTCCATCAAAATGGACAACAGAAAAGCAATGGTGTTAATCCCACAAAAAGTTATGTTAGGGAAAAAAGAGCAAGTGTATCCAACATTCCCATGGACGATGAAAATGCCCAGAAGACATTCCGAAAAACAGACCACAACTGTTACGGTAGAATAACTAAAAGTCATTATGTAAGACATGCGAGCCTAAGATACATCAGACTTAGAAAAATTCAGGAATACAACTCAAGGAATAACTCGGAATAGGAGAACAAAATGTTTTAGAAATGAAGACACTAAACTGTATGTGACGGACAACAAGTAACAATGACAGAGGATGCCCTCAAAGAAACAGAAGTTAATACGAGAAACTATTTTTTAAATCAAAAATAAATGAGCTGGAAGATATGTCAGAGAAGGCAGTAAGTATTAAAGATAAGAAAGAAGAACCAATGTACAAACAGAAAGAGCTCCCAAGAAGAAAAGCACAAAAGGGAGGAAGAGAGCAAATTCTAAAGCTGTAATGCAAGAAAACTTCCCTGACGTCCCATGACATTTGGGACTAGTGCCAGCTTCTCTCCCCTGCGCACTCCTGCAGGACCAGAGTGTGTGTGAGGCGCTGCCCACTGCCCGTGAGGGAGGGAGCCTGAGTCCTCCATCCACCCCAAGTTGCTCTCAAGCACCAAGGGAAAGAGTGGGTGAGAACATACAGACTCCTCCTCTTCCGGGGCTCCCGGAAGTCCTGGCAGCCGCAGCTAGGAGAGCCCACACTGGCACTTCAGCTGCGAACACTTCGGTTGTTCTTACCCACTTCCATGGCTCTTCCTTCCCTCCATGCTCTGCCAAAGGTAGACCATTTCGTGTGCCCCACATCCTCCCAGAGGGGCTGGGCAGTCTCTGGAACTCAGTCTGCCTGGATATGTCGAGACCACAGGTTTCTAATGGGCTCAAATGGTGAGACTTTGTGTATTACCTGGCTTGCTGTTGTTGTAAGCCATAGTCTCTTAGGGCTTTCTACATGGTAAGTGAAAAGGAAACTCCAATTTTTTAAAAGCTATTTTTAGTGGTCATAGTTGGTGTGG
The DNA here is from genome assembly GCF_053883595.1 of Heterocephalus glaber. NCBI lineage: Eukaryota > Metazoa > Chordata > Mammalia > Rodentia > Bathyergidae > Heterocephalus > Heterocephalus glaber. The sequence goes on from NW_028258357.1 coordinate 22,037,007, forward strand.
CACTGTTAGTATTATCCTAACTATTGCGTGTGCATGTGTAGTGTGAGATAAAATAAATATGCTATAATGAGATATTTGATTCTCTCACTCACTGTGTCCTTGACAACCATAATATTCGGGATAGAACATATTTATCTCTGTTGTCAAACTCAATTTGTTCCAAATTTGTGTTTCGACACCTCAAAGCTCTAGAACTAGAGGTACTTTTCCCATAAGAAATAATGGAAAACCAAATAATTGATTTTGAGGCTCCAAAGTTACACTTATAAATTCATTTTTCCAGGACTTGAGCAAATTTTGCAATTATTTCTTTCTTTAACTCTATCGTGGTTTTCAGTTTTCCTCTTAGCTTTACTGCTGGTATCACTAACTTTCTTTGAAGCCATGGTTATGATATTTTATGCAAATAAAGTGTGCACACCAAAAAAGCCTATGCCAAAGTATTTTTTTAAAGTATTTTTTTATTGGTACATTTTAGGTATACAGTACATTTACATTTCTCATTGGGAACTTGTACCTGCATATGATGTATCTTGGTTATTATTTTTTCCCCATTCCCAGCCCTCCCTTCACCCCCCCCCACCATTCCCTATTTACAAAGACTTTATTTCCATTTTTTCCATTTCTCATAACTTTTCCTTTCCCTTCTTTCCTTTCCCCTGACCCTCCCACTTCCCTTACCCCTTTGGACCTTTTCTTCCTATTTTGCATTATCGATTATTCATTCTAATCCTTGGTACATTTTAGGAATACAATATAATGACATTTATCATTGGAAATTTGCACCTTTACATAATGTCTCTTGGTTCTTATTTTTTCCCCCTTCCCCTGCCCTCCCTTCAACCTCTCCATCCCTCCTTATTTACAAAGACTTTGTTTCTATTTTTCCATTTTCCCATATTAATTCCATTCCCTTTTTTCCTTTCCCCTACCCCTCCCACTTCCTCTTCCCTTTTGCCCCTTCCTATTTCACATTATCTATTATACCTTTTAGTCCTTATTTACACTTTCAGTTTCTCACACCAGAGAAACTATTCAGTATTTACACATGTGTGTCCTATTTTTTTCACTTAAGAGTATCACCTCAATGTGCATCCATTTAGCTATAAATGTCTCTAATTTCTCATTTTTTATGGCTGAGTAGTACTCCATTTTATTAAAAAACACATTTTCTTTATCCAGTCTCCAGTTGATGGGCATTTGGCCTGTTTCCAAGTTTTAGCTATCACAAACTGTGCTGCTATAGACATGGATGCACATATATCACTGTGGTATGATTCTTTTAATTCTTTAGGGAAGATACCCAGCAGGGGAATAGCTGAGTCAAATGGGACTTCCAGTCCTAGTTCTTTGAGGTATCTCCATACTGATTTCCACAGTAGTTGCACCAGTTGACACTCCCACCAGCAGTGGAGCAGGGATCCTCTTTCCCCACAGCCCCACCAGCATTTGTTGTTGGTTGATTACATGATAGGAGCCATTCTTTCTGGAGTGAGGTGGAATCTCAGCGTTGTTTTCATTTGCATCTCTTGAATGACTAGTGATGTTGAACATTTTTTCATATGTTTATTTGCTATTTCTACTTCTTTGAGAAATGTCTGTTCATTTCAGATGCCCATTTTTGGATTGGGTCTTTAAATTTGGGAGGTCTGATCTTTTTAAGTTCTTTATAGATTGGAGATAGTAGACCTTTGTCTGAGGAAGAGCAGGTGAAGATTTTTTCCCACATTGTGGGTTGTCTCTTCACACTGTTGGTGGTTTCTCTTGCTCTGCAGAGGCTTTTTAATAAGAAGAGATCCCACTTGTTGATTGTTTGTGCTAGTTCACAGGCAACTGAGGTTTTGTTCATAAAAATTTTTCCTACCCCAGTGTCTTCAAGAGTTCTACCTAACCTCTGTTCCAGCCAGTTCAGCATTTCTATTTTAATATTTAGATCCTTAATCTATTTCAATTTTAGTTTAGTGCATGGAGAGAGATATAGGTCTAGTTTTAATCTTTGACAAGTTGAAACCCAATTTTTCCAGCACCATTTATTAAAGAGGCTGTCTTTCCTCCAGTGAGGGTGGTTGGCTCCTTTATCAAAGATGAGAGGGCTGAGTGTGTCTGGCATTGTTTCTGCATCTTCTAATCTGTTCTACTGGTCTTCAGGTCTGTTTCTTTGCCAGTACCATGCTGTTTTTAATCACAGTAGTTTCATAGTATAGTTTCAAGTTGGGAATTGTGATACTCCCTGCCATGTCTCTGTTACCTAGAATTGCTTTTGCTATTCTGGGTCTCTTCTTCTTCCCAATGAATTTTTAGATTGTTTTCTCAAGGTCTGTGAAGTATGCTGCTGGGATCTCAATTGGAATTGCATTGAATCTATATAGCAGTTTGGGAAGTATGACCATTTTCACTATATTGATCCTTCCTGCCCAGGAGCAAGGGATGTCTGTCCATTTTCTGATATCATCTTCAATCTCTCTTTTCAGAGTGCTATAGTTTTCAGAGAAGAGGTCTTTGATTTCTTTCATTAGGTTGATTCCTAGATATTTCAGTTTTTTGGATGCTATTGTGAAAGGAATTATTTGCCCTATTTCTCTCTCAGTGAGTCTGTCATTGGTGTAGAGGAAAGCTATTGATTTTTGTGTGTTGACCTTGCATCCAGCTACTTGACTGAATTTGGTTATTAAGTCTAGAAGACTTTTGGTGGAGTTCTTGGGGTCTTCTATATAGAGTATCATGTCATCTGCAAATAATGACGATTTGACTTCTTCATTTCCTATCTTTATTCCATTTATTTCTTTCTCTTGTCTAATTGTCATGGCTAATGTTTCCAAAACTATATTGAACAAGAGTGGTGATAGTGGACATCCTTGTCTTGTTCCTGATTTTAATGTGAAGGATTTCGGTTTTTGACCATTTAGTGTGATACTGGCTATTGGTTTTTCATAGATGGCTTTTATCAGTTTGAGGTAGAGACCATCTATTCCACTTTTTTGTAGGGTTTTTATCATAAATGCATGTTGGATTTTGTCAAATGCTTTTTCTGCATCTATTGAGATGATCATATGGTTTTTGTCCTTGGCTCTATTGATATAGTGTATTACATTGATTGATTTGTGTATGTTGAACCATCCCTACATCCCTGGGATGAATCCCACTTGACTAGGGTGTATGATCTTCTTGATAATCTTCTGCATTCTATTTGCCAGTATCTTATTAAGGATTTTTGCATTTATGTTCATTAGTTAGATTGGTCTGTAGGTCTATTTTTTGGTTGGGTCTTTCTCTGCTTTGGGGATCAAGGTGATGCTTGCTTCCAGAAATGAATTTGGGAATATTGCTTCCCTTTCAATTTCATTGAAGAGTTTAAACAGTAGTGGCAGTAGTTCCTCTCTAAGTGTCTTGTAGAATTTAGCAGTGAAGCCATCAGGACCTTGGCTTTTCTTAGTTGGTAAGTTTTTAATTATGTTTTCAATTTCATTGGTTGATATTGTGTTGTTTAGAATTTTTAGGTCTTCTTCGTTCAACTTTGGTAATTCATATGTATCTAGGAATCTGTCCATTTCTTCTGTGTTTTCCATCTTACTGGCATATAGGTTCTGGAAGGCATTGATGATGCTCTGGATTTCTGCTGGGTCCTTTGTAATTTCATCCTTTTCATTCCTAATTGCATGGATTTGGGCATTTTCTTTCCTTTTTCTGATAAGGTTGGCTAAGGGTTTGTCAATTTTGTTTATTCTTTTGAAGAACCAACTCTTGGCTTCATTGATTTTTTTTATCGTTCTCTTAGTCTTCATTGCATTGATTTCTGCTCTGATCTTTATAATTTCCTCCCTTCTATGAGCTTTGGGTTTGTCCTGTTCTTCTCTTCCTAGAAGCTTGAGGTTCAGCATCAGGTTGTTTAATTGGGCTCTCTCTGTTTTGCTAATATATGTAGTTACTGCTATGAATGTCCCTCATAAGACTGCTTTCATTTTGTCCCATAGATTCTGATATGTTGTATTGTCATTGTCATTTAATTGAAGGAACTGTCTGGTTTCTTCTTTAATTTCTCTTGTGACCCACTGGTTATTTAGAAGTGTGTTGTTCAATTTCCCTGTGTTTATGAAATTTTTCCAGCTTCTTTTGCTATGGATCTCCAATTTCATCGCACTATGATCTGATAATATACAAGGGATAAGTTCAGTTCTTTTGCACTTACTTAAACATGTTCTATGCATAACTATGTGGTCTATTTTGGAGAACAACTTGTGTGCAGCTGAGAAGAATGTGTATTCTGATTTTGTGGGGTGGAACACTCTGTAAACATCTGTTAAGTTCATTTGTTCAAGAGTTCGATTGAGTTTTAATATTTCATTACTTATTTTTTGTCTAGTTGATCTATCTGTTTGTGACAGTGGGGTATTGAGGTCCCCCACTACAATTGTATTAGTGCGACTTTTCATTTCCATTAGTATTTGTTTTGTATAGTTGGGCACACTAGTTTTTGGTGCATAGATATTTATGATTGTCATCTCTTTCTGTTGGATTGTTCCCTTTACAAGAATGTAGTGTCCTTCTTTGTCTCTCTTAATCAGTGTTGGTTTGAAATCTACTTGATCTGCAAAGAGGATAGCTACTCCTGCTTTTTTTTGGGTTTCCGTCACATGGAGTATTGTTTTCCACCCTTTAACTTTCAGTCTATGAGTTTCATTTCGATTAAGTGTGTTTCTTGTATACAGCACATTGTTGGATTTTGCTTCTTGACCTATTCTGCCAGTCTATTTGTTTTGATTGGTGAATTGAGACCATTAACAGTGATAGTTATAACTGATACGTATTGACTTATCATTGTCATGATTTTTTCTTTTTGTTGGATTCTCCTCCTTTACATTTAATTTCTTGTCATGCCCGATGGATTCATTCTGCTAGGCTCCCTGGGCTTGTGATCCTCATTGTCTTTTCCTAGGATATTTTCTAAAATTTTTTGGAATGCTGGTTTGGTATTCATGAAGTTCCTAAGGTACTCTTTGTCACGAAAGTATCTTGTTTCTCCATCCATTTTGAAAGATAGTTTTGCAGGGTACATCAATCTGGGTTGGAGGCTGTTTTCTTTGAGGGCTTGGAATACGTCACTCCAAGCTCTTCTTGCCTTGAGGGTTTGTGTTGAGAAGTCTGCTGTGATTCTGATGGGTTTTCCTTTGTATGTGATTTGTTTCTTTTCTCTAACTGCTTGTAGAACTTTGTTCTTCTGTTGAGTTTCTAGAATCTTAACAATTATATGCCTATGTGTAGAATTTTTTTGTTCAAGGCTATTTGGAGTCCTATATGCCTCACTTATCTATATGTCAAATTCTTTTCCCCTCCTTGGGAAGTTTTCTGCCATTACTTCTGTGAAGAGTTTTTTATGTCATCTGCACTCTCTCCTGTTTCTTCATTGAGCCCAATCAGTCTTATGTTATTCTTCTTTGCATCATCTAGCAGCTGCTGGATTGATTTCTTGTGTTTCCTTATAATTTTGAAGCAATTTTTCTCTTCCCGGTCAATAATTGCAATCTTATCTTCTGTATCTGAAATTCTGTCCTCACAGTGGCTCATTCTGCTGTGTAGACTTTCAGTGGAGTTTTTCATCTCCTGGAAATCTATTTGCATCTGTTTTATGGATTCCATTTGTTTCCTATGTTGGGATTCCATCATGTTCCTCAGCTCCTTTCTAGATTTATTAATCATGTCTTGCACTATGAGCACAATCTCTGCTCTTATCTGAGAAATTATTTCTGATTTCATTTTTTCCAGATCCTCTTGTTGCCAGTTCAGGGTGTCCAGTTGGTTGAGTATCAGAGTGTTCCATATCATTTCTCTTTGAGGTTGCAGTAGGTGATCTGGAAGTCTGGTTTTGAGACTTGTTTATGTGTCTTCTCATTTTGACCCAGGAAGGGGGGGATTCTTATGGTATCAATGTGGCTCACCTCCTCTGAGCTGGGAGAGGTGGGACAGTGGCTCAGAAGCCCCTTCCTCTGGGCTGGGAGTGGCAGGATGGATGGCAGCCTGGAAGCCCCTTCCTCTGAGCTGGGAGCAGTGGGACAGTGGCTCAGATGCCCCTTCCTCTAGGCCAGGAGCAGCAGGATGGATCCCATGCCGAAGTTTTAATGCACTGATGCAAGCCCTGTGTGTTGTTTGGGTGAGAGCGGCACTCACACCAAATGAAGCGTCTCCCCTCTGTGTCAGCGGTGAGATGTGACGTGTGACTCATTCTCAGCCAGTACAGTTTTTTTCAAGTCATATTTTCTGTTCACCCAGTTAGCAAAGTTACGAACACCTAGTAGATAACACAGAGGACACAGGAACCTGTCAAGCCGCATGGTGAGAACCCAATCAGTGAGGAATTCTACAGCTCAAGTCACCAGGAATCTTCAACACAGAAATTATAAGCAACACCAAGGGAGGAAGGAAAACTAGCACAGTAAAAGACAATTCAAACCATCAATTTTTTAAAAGTAAGCAAGAATACACTGAAATGCTATGAATGTATGCTTAGATAAGAAAATCGAAAAGGACATAAAGAAGTGATGACTAATCATCAGGGTCATGGTTATACTTGGGGAGAATGAGAGGACGAAGTGTTTTTCTTCTACTTCTTGGTTTTAGAGAGTGTAATCCTTATCTCTAATCTGCTGTGATGCTTTGTATGATTTTCTTTATCCGTGTTTTATTTCACAATAAAAGGGTTTTCTAGAAGAAAAAAACGTGTTTGAATTCAAAACAGCATTTGAACCTCAACTTCCAAACAGTGAATTGTATATTTCTATGAATAAAAATAAAATACAGCATAATTGTAGAAAAAGAATAGTCAGAAAGGACGAACATATTTTTAGATTGAATTCTATTTCCGCATGTGCTTCTATTAAACTCCACACAATCTTTTTACTTGCTTACAAAATTCTTTCAGAATTCTGTGCATCTTTATCCTCAGCTCACCAAGCCAAATAGCTAAGGAGTATTTCCTTTTCAAGACCCTAGGAACATGCCATCCTACATAGAATACAAAAGATGTATGTAATAGAAGAGATGTATTCTCCTCCCCTTTGGAGGAGAGAAGTAAGGGTATAAATACCCACATCCACCTCTTTATAACAGCAGCACTAGTGCTCCTGTATAAATGTAGACGCAGCATTCAACAGGGAAACCTCAGTGAGAAAGAGACCGTTACAGCGAGAGGGTGGAAGTTTTACCAAAATTTTAAATAACATTAAAGGAGTTCATTTGCCCTCTGAGCTGAGATTTCAAAGGCCAAATGTGAGCCCAGTTCAGGAATTTTATCAACAGTTGAATTTGCTGTCTTGTGAAAGGGGATCTGGGCCTTCCTTTGTCTTTTGAAGTTCCTCTGCTTTGTCTGCAGATGTCTCCACATAATGGGCCCATTGATGCTGGCTCTGCCTGGAGAACACACGCCAGCCTTTGCTCACAGCTCCATGTCCGACTGGGGCCCAGGGAGGCCGGCGGTGACAGAGGCGGCTGCTCAGGAAGCTCCCAGATGCACAGCAATGTGAACTTTGGCCCCAACCATGGCTCAGTGAGATGCCAGGGCCCTGAGTCCTCCTCGGCTTCAAAGGCTGGGGGCATCTGCACCCGGTGACCCTCGTGGGCTGCTGACACATCTTTCCTGTGGGGCAGGGAGGGTCGCAGGGTTCGCCTGAGAGCTTCTCGTTCCTTCAGTTTCTCAGACTTGAGAGCCAGGGCATGTGCGGGACCGCACATCCAGACGCTCACCACCAGCTTGAGTGACAGCGATGTGTCCCTGGCTTTAGAAACTGGCTGTCATCAGCCCTGGTGACGCTCGTGCCCAGTGTGAGATAGCTCGCACACGCACACTGCTCTCGTTCAAACCACTCCCACCATGCAGCTAGGTATCATCATCTCCGTTTCACAGGCAGACGATTCACCCCGGATCCCCTGTGTGATCTGTCACGGAGCTGAAACTTGAGCGTGAGAGCTCCGAGCCTGACCTTCCTGCCTGCCGTGTTATAGTGCCCAGGGGGAGGAGTTTACTCCACAGGCACGGACAGCAGCGGCCCCTCACTGAGCCCTGCCACACAGTGGGTCGGGATCCACTCCCCTGTCTTCTCTGTGCACCACGCATCCCCACGGGGCATGGAAGTGGTGGAAGCAAGAGCTGGTGCTTTGGAACAGGTCGAGTTGGACCCCAGACTCCCTCGCCCTCTGTCCTGCTCCACACACACACTGAGTCACCCTTAGGTCCCAGGCCTGCTGTGGCAGAGAGGTCCTCCAGCCCAGCTTCAGCCACCTCCGAGGGAGGATCCACTGTAAACTTCTCCTCGCTAAGCTGTCCTGTTTCCTTTCTAAACTCGGGTGCATTTCTCTCCCTTTACAGCCACTCACACCCTGCCTGAGGGAGGCTTCCCTCTGCAGAACTTCTTTCTGTGGGAAACTCCGCTCGCGTGGCTGTTTTCCTCTCCATGAGCACTCTGGGCTCTTGGTACCCAGCTTCCTGCACCAGGGGCTGCTCGTGGGAGCCGCACCTCTGGGAAGCTAAGAGCCACAACATGCTCTTTCTCTCACCTTGCCCTCTGAATGGCACGTGCCATGCAACAGGATCTCAGCGGGCATTCAGGCGGTGGACAGGTGGTGCCCTGTCCCCTGCCCGCCCTCTGCCAGACTGAGTCTCAGCTTCACCTTGGGTTCCTGAACACCGAAAAGTGCATGTGACGCCTCGACTCTCAACACGATGCCAATGCACAGGTGGTGCCCAGAATGTTTCACTGAGTGAACACAGGCCATAGAAGTGCCTGGACATAGATCCAAATGTGACTCAATCCTCAGTTCCGAATCTGTCCCCAGTTAAGCCAGATTAGCATGATGCAGTGACCTGCCTTACGCTCATCAAAGGCCCCAAACAAAGGCTTTGATGGGCCACAGCTCTGCTGTGCTGGCATCAGCCCCCACTGCAGGGGCTGTGGCTGGTGACCTTTGCCATCCTGCCTGTCCCATCAGGCTGTAGTGCATGGCTCTGTTTGTGACATACGGAATTGAGGACTGTCTGGTATCCACACAAAGAACAGTGTTGAGAAATTGGTCAATTTTCAACTCATATACTTGGTGACGTGTGTGATTATCTTTAGCTCACTTTGCTTCCGCCACTAAAACATTAGTTTGCAGCCACTCATAGCAGTGGAAAGGTCTTTGCTGTGCGCTTTTCCACTGTTACGGTGGCTCCTTTTCACTTATTTACTCCAACCTTTTTTTCTTTCTTTCTTTCCCACTAATTTCACACCTTCTCCTTATTTTATGAAATCATCAAGGATGAAAAATGAAACCAACCAAATTTAATACTGCTTATTTTATTGAATACAGACAAGGCAGATGTATTCCATAAATACATTGCTATTCCTATATATGGTGATTTTTACCTTCCCCTGGTGTATCTAACATATGCAGGCCTAAAATCCTCCCTGGAAAGAGACAGAGGATGAAGGCATCAGATATTAAATGCAATAGGATATTTTAACAACTACCAGTAGTGCTCCCTGGCATGGGGAAGTGGAGTGACAGAGAGGATGGATGGCCCTAGCACTTTGCAGGCTTGTGGGAGTTGGCCACCAAACACTCCTTATAAGAGGAAAAGAAAAGCAAGGAGGGCATAAGTAGAAAGAGATGGAGGCATAGAAAGACAAACAGGAAAGACAGGACCGGAAGGTCGGAGAGGGGGGTGCTGAGGGCGGGGTCAAAGGACAAAGGTGTAAAGATGAAGTAACTCCGAGTTGCTCTCAGCGACAGGGACTCCAGCTGTCCTGTGAGGCCGCGCTTGCCCAGAGGGGACGTCACTGTTTGAGCGGCCCGTTCCCGGGGAGGCGACAGCTCTACCTACCCAGTTTCGACAGTGAGCTGAGCCCTCGCTAAAGTGTAGAAGCACCCACTCACCCCCAGCTCAGAATCAGCTTCTTGTCCTGAAGCTTCCTGCCCTGGGAAACACAATTTCAAGTTTTCTCCTGTTTCTCTTGGACTATACATCTGGCCAAGTTTAAAACAGATCCAAATCTCTGCCATTTAAAACATATTTTATTATATTTTTTCTGAGAAGAGTGAACAAACTCATTGTGAAAATATAAAGACAAGTGTATTAAAATAATGGTACAAAACTGCTTTTATCGAAGAGACAGCCATTGTTAGCATTGTTAATTATTTCCTTCTGATCTTAATTACTTTCAAACACATGGACTGGATCTATGTAGTCTTTTTTATACTCGGTCTTGCATCCCGTTTGTAGGTTTAATGTAATATGGCCTTGTGTTAAGAAATGGCCTCCAAATTTTGATTTTTTTAATATATGCATCATGTTATATCTATGAAAATACTTTTACGTATTTCGTTGTTGACTCTTAGATAGCTTCAAGGAAAGAACATTCTAGACCTTCTCTGAGCTCTTCCAACCACAAGGAACTGCAGTCCTGGAGCTACAATGTGAGCGTGAATGAGGGAACTGGAAGTCAGATGTGAACCCAAGGAAGCAGGATGCGTGGTATGCTGGGGGCTTGGAGAGACCAGAGAGGATTTGGGATGGCTCTGTGGTGGAGGTGAGAGCCACGCTTTGTATTTCTGCTTCTTCTTCCAGGGTCCTGAGGCAGACTGTACTTCACACTCTTCATCCTGAGAGGTTAGGTGAGGCCACAGGACATGCTTTGGCCAATGAACTGTGAATGGAGAGACATTCACTGATGGTGCCTGGTCCTCCCAGTGCTCCTCCATGCAAAGGTGGGTACCGGTGATGGCTCTGACCAGGATGCCACAGGCTCCTCCAAGTGCTGTGGGTAAGGGCTGCTAGTGAGCTCCCTTCTCCCATCTTCGGAAAACCACCTCTGGGATCGCATAATCTCACTATCCTGAATGGCCACCTCCACAGAGTAATCCATGCTCACAAGCTCCCCGTGGGGCCAGCGGGAGCTAATCTCTGGCAGAATCATATGCCTTCTTAATTCACTTTCTCTGACTTACCCTAATTCTGTTTCCTCCTTCTCCATACAGAATTCCTTGGATACCTCATGCTGGGGACCCACCTTGAGGTATCTCCCTGGGTCACATGACAATTCGGTGCTGCAATGTACAGGCACAAGTGAGAGGAAAGCAAACCTGGTGCTGAGAAGACACGGAGACCTGGGATCTGTCAGCATCTCCTAAGTAGTGGGGTGTTAGAGATGGACCTCAGGAGCATTAGCCAGGGCTCCTCAGCTAATGTGGCCCAGCTACACTCCTCTCTGTTTCTATCTGTACGTCTTCACATCACCCACGACAAACTAGCACCTCTTCTCTGCCCTGTACTTCCGCAACTTTAATTCTACTGTGAATGCTGCTTAGATCCAGCTTACTTATGACTCTTCATCCTTCCTAGTCTGCCTCCTGGATGCTATTATTACATCAACTGCAGCTCTCATGGCAACTTGGTTATCTCTGTGTTTTCAAATTCAAATTTCCCAAGAGGGGGAAATCTGATTGGCCAAACTCATCCCTGGGTCTTTGGTGATACAACCTGGTTGCCTTAGGGTGAAGTCAGCCATAGCTGGTCATGAGCCAGCTGTCTAGTATTATCCTAGATGGTTTTGAGTGGGAGATGTTCTGACAGGAACATCTGTGACTTACAGCTGGGCCATGACTCCAATAGGAAGAGCCAAATGGCTTCCAATCTTACATGGAAAGACTTCCCTTTGGATTACTTCTTTGTCATGGATGTCATCCCCAAATGGGTAGATGCAGTCAGAGGGGCTTAGGGACTCCTCACACCCTGAGAGATTTCCTCCTCTCATAAAAGGTCTACTGGGAGCCAGGCACTGGAAAGCCATAAACCTGCCATGCAACAATATAAGCTTGTATTATGTGCAAGCAAATGAAGTCCTCACAGCTCACATAAAAAAGATGAGCCTATATACAGAGGAATAATCTCCAGAGTACACTTGGTGTGTCTCTTCTTTGAGAACTACATTGACAGTGGTTGCCTAAGAAAACATTTAAAATTTAAGGACCCTATCTAGGTGCCCTTTACCAGAGATATTAGTAATAATAATTAACATGGACAGACATGTACTTATTCATCCATTCATTCATTGAACAAATATTTGTTGACTATCAACCATGTACCAAGTATTAATCCAGTTCCTGGAAATACATAATTAATGAGCCAGATAAGACCTCTGCCCTCATGGAGTTTACCTTCTACTTCAGGAGATAATCAATAAGCACATATGCGCTATGTCAGTTAATGACAACTACACAAAACACCAAGCAGGCTGAGGGGATGGGGAACACTGGAATTAAGGGTGATAGTTTAGGTAGGGTGATCAAGGAAGGCTTCGTTAGAAAAGAAATATGTGAGCACCCTGAATAAATGATGGAGTCACTAGAAGACCTGGACATAGAAGGATCCAGGCAGAACAACAGAAGGTACAAATAGCCTGAAGCAAAGTGTGCCCAGAAAAATAATGAGGCAAAGCATAGACAGCAGAGTGAATGGCATGTGTTAAGGCCCTGAGGCAAGAATGTACCTGGCATGTTCAAGGATCCAAAGCCCGGCTCCCCTGGGTGCAGTCAAAGAAGCAATGAAGCAAGGACAGCCAGGAGGCAGGGTGCTCATCTGATGCCGAGCAGGCTGAGAAGACTTGTAAGTCCTTTCCAGGTCACATACCCATCTTATATTTTATCCTACATGCAATGAGAACCATAAGATGTGTCAAAAGTTATTTTTTGTACTTGAAGGTTAATGGTGGCTTGGTTTAGGGAAGGGAGAGAAGAGGCAGTGGAAATGGAGAAATGTGTGCCGGGCCAAGGCACACTTTAGGATAATGGACAGGATGCGGTGACTGACTGCTGACAGAAAGTGAGAGACAGGAAGTGAGTGACAGGAAGTAAGAGACAGGGCAGGGGAAAAATGGCTGCCAGGAGTCTTTGGACAGCAGGGTGGGTGGAGGCATTATTACTAAGATTATATCAGGGTATTATTACTATTTTCATATGTGCTAACAAGTGGACAGACTTGGGTCATTTCATTCTCTCAAGATCACATGTCCAGTGAGCCCAGGAGCTCAGTTTCATACCCAAGTCCACCTGGCTGATGTTAAGACTGTTGTTTCTCCCCTCAATCTTAAGGCCTCTTTGAAAGAAAGACAGAATATTCTATGGAGAAAAATTAAAACAGTGACACAAGGAAGCCATTCAGAGGAGTGACCAAGTATCCATGCCATGGGCTGAGATGGTCACATCAGAATCCAAAGCAAACCCTGGATCATGCAGCCAAGCCGTCCAACACCGGCAGCCAACCGTGAGTCACAGAGATTCTGACCAGCATGGCTTCATCTGTCAAAATTCACTGCGGACTAAAACCAGCAACTTAGCACAGTGGGACTTAGAGCTGCCTCACTTGGAAAGTTGTGAGAAGCGCACATTCTCACCATCCCAGGTCTACTGAGCATCTGGGGCCAGGGCACAACAGTGCACACTAAGAAGCCTTCTGGAAGACTCCGATGCATACCCACGTTTAAAAATCACCCAGTTAAAGCGTCTGGTTCCAGCAGATCTAAGCTTTTGCCTCTAAACACCCCTCACCTGTAGTGACAGAGGTATAATCCCAGGAACAGGAAGGTGTGAGCCAATGGGGACTTTATTGCTGAAGTTGGATGGAGACTCACTTTTTCCCCTGTCTTATTCTCTTACATACATTCCTGTCCAAAAAGGAAACAGTCCTTTTTATTTTTTTAAGAGACTGTTGTTCTGTGGTGAAAGAAATGTTCTGCTAAGTTTAAGAAGATGGGTTTGGCTATGCACAGGAAGTCTTGGTGGGGAAACATTGACTCAAATTTTTAAAAAATGTGTTCCTTTATTTTTGTTCTTTAGAAAAGGAAAGACAACACTATTAACTGCAACTCGCTGACTTCAGAGGTCCAAAAAACCCTGCATGAGAAGAGTTCTTTGGCAGAAGGAGCTGCACAGAGCCCCCCAGGTATAGATGAGTAAACAAGACTCTGTTGTGGACAGAGAGCTCTAGCCACATACACTGGCTTTAGGATGAAGCAGAGCATCTTGGACAGGCTGGCCCTCAGGGACACTGCATCCTTGTCAGCAACGTGCCTCAGACTGGACCCCTCAGAGTACCGGCCCAGCAAGTGAGTGATCGAGAGCACAACCGGCCGAAAGTCTATGAAATGCACCCCATTCCTAGCAAGCATGGAAGGCTGTATTATTCCATTTGACAGGTGAAAAAACAGACTTTCCTAGAAGTAACTGGAGCCTCCAGTGAATAAAAATGGCGAACCATGGGTCTTTGAGATACGTTATCTAAGTTCATGAAGGGAGAAGCAGTCATGTTTTCATTTTACAGTTGAGGAAACCAAGACCTTGAATGTAGAAATAACTAGTCCAGAGCCACAGCCTGGCCCCACCTCCAGCTCAGAGACAAGCGTATTCCAGGAAGCCATGGTGAACAGCATGGTCATCTCTAGGAAAGCAGACATTTAAAAGTAATGCTTGGTTAAAAATAATTTACCCCAATGTGTTAGCCAGGACTCTCCAGAGAAGCAGCAGGGGACTCACTGTGGCAACTGTCTCTGGGGGAGACCGAGGGTTCCCCACTGTGCCATCTCAAGCTGCAGACCCAGGAGAGCCTGGATAGAGCCCCCGGAGCTGCTGGTGTAAGGCCCTGGGGTCGCATCCTGAAGTCCACCCAGGAGCAGAGGGCTGTCCCAGCTAAGCAGAGCCTGCAAGTTTGCCTTCCCACGCGTGTTTGTTCCATCCGGGCCCTCGGAGGATCGCACTCTGCCCATTCACGCACAGAGGGTCACCCGGCCCACAGGCTGGTGCCAAGCTCTTTTCTCGACAAGGACTGCCACCCCTCTTGGCCACTGGGAAACACCAGCCCCAAACTGTGAGAGGTGCAGAAGACAAGGGTTCTCTTTCCTTTCGGGGCAGAGCATGTGGCTGTCACCTCCAACCTCGGGGAGTCCTCAGCGTGGGCCTGGGAGAAGGCCCCACCCGCCACCCGGCAGGACAGGCCCACTCAGAGATCTCCATGGGCACCCTAAGGCCTGGGACCTCCTGTCGGGTGTCCCTGGGGTGACTCATTGGGACATGCCTGACTGCGGCCCACTGCCATCCGGGTGAAGATCAAAGCAGAATGGAAATGGGAAACTTTGAAATTTAAAAGTAGTAGGAAATCGACTGCTCAATGATCATAGTTTATGATTGGTTTAAAATATCTATCTTCCCATTACGATGATGATGATGACAGTCAACAAAGAAGCAGTTCAATAAAGCAAGGATGCCCTGGTGTGAAAACAGCTTCTACCAGGAATTTCTGGTTTTTTAGGGTGCAAGGAAAATGCATTTTTTTAGGAGGTTGAGTCTGAGTCCATCATCATTGCCATCTCCCAGTGCCCGGGGTTGGCTCAGAAGTGGGCATGAGTCTGAATTGGGTGGAGGGAGCTGAGGGGAGACACCGCTGAAACTTCTGGGGAAGGCAGCGCCTTGCAGCTGAGGGACCCCCAGGGAGAGAGGGTAGGCACTTTCCTTCTTGATGGCTGCAGAGGGCCACAAAGCCCAGTGAGTTGCAGGGAAATGAGCCAGCCCCACAAGGTCCCTGTGACAGGACCGTTCCCCACCCGAGGGAGAGGCCTGCCTGCCAGGCCAGCGGCTCCTTGCGTCCGGGGGGCACAGAGCCTGGCACTACCGTGAGGAGGAATCGGAGACACCGAAGGACGGCAGCTGGCCTGGCTGGTCTGCCGGGGTGACCTGGTGCGGGTCTTCTCGTTCCCGGACTGAAATTCAAGGACATAGAAAGCAGCGATTTGGGCAGCACGTGGGGAAGGAAGGCGGAGGGGCAAATGCAGCGGGTCCTGGCAATGGGTCACGTGCCAGCCACTGTCCCAGCCCCAGGCTCAGGCCTCTCCTGCAGGCCGCGCATGCCCAGCCGGGGAGGGGCTGGCAGGGAGTCTGGGGAAGCCGTAGAGCTTTATTAGCT
Source organism: Heterocephalus glaber (assembly GCF_053883595.1). Lineage (NCBI taxonomy): Eukaryota > Metazoa > Chordata > Mammalia > Rodentia > Bathyergidae > Heterocephalus > Heterocephalus glaber. The sequence goes on from NW_028258357.1 coordinate 22,052,986, forward strand.
TAAGTACTTTACCAGAGTCTCGATTACATCCAAACCTGGAAGTTTTCAACAACCGACGTGCAGTGGCTTTCCAAAGCCTGAGGCTCGCCTCCGCTGCAGTCAGGAGGCAGCCGTGCCAGGTAAAACTGAGAACCAGAAAACAAGCGTGGAGATTTTGAAACTTGTATTGGATGAGATTTTTCATGCGTTTCTGCTCTGCAGACATCCAGCAGTGCTGTAGAGAAAGATCAAATGCAACCCTCCAGGAGACTGGCTTTTTCTGAATTAGCTGCTGCTTTATCCTGAAGGAATTTCAAGGTCTAATTGAAAAAAACATTGGGCCAGATTTAGCTTGGGCACTAATTTCACTTGACCAGGCATGAATTTGCTTGGCCTCTCTAGGCCGACAGCCCTTCATCTATAAAGGAGGGGTGAGGTAGAGCCAAAGCAACATGGAGGCCCTTTGGATTAAGAAGTGTCATTACATGGAAAGCAAATTCCATTAGCACTGAGAGAAGAAATTTCTCTAAAATCCTAGGACATGGAAACAACTTTGGCTTTGAGTCCGAGCTCTCCCATACACTAAATGCACAACCTCAGTTAACACTCCATCCGGTTCTGAATTTGTTTCATTATCTATAAGACAGAGCCAATGAAACCTATGTTAAGGGAATTTTGTAAGGATTCACTGAGTTGATATAGGGCAAAGAACTGGCCTCAAAGAATCATGAAGAAATAAAAGAATTCAACAAATATTTATTGAGCATATACTATGTGTCACATACTACGCCAGGTTCCAGAAATAGTCCTGAACAAGTAAAGCACCCTGTCTGCCCTCACGGGGTAGAGAGGAAGCCTTAGAGTCACGCTTGCACGTGTGTGATTGCCAGTCGAGAGGAGATCTCCTGCCGACAGTGAGGGGACGCAGTGACACAGACAGAAGAAGTGCTGTCTCCTCCCTTGGTTCCACCCTCCACAACACAACCAAAGCCACCACTCAGGAGACGCTTTGTCCACCACTCTTCGCATGGCTCACCAGGGAGAGTTCCTCACCCCCAACTACGCATCCTGCTGGGTTAACTGTCCAGTACCAGAGCTCTCGGGGAGATGAGCTTATTTCATTTGCAAACCACGCGGGCAGTGATTCACCACCACTCCCTCCCTCCCTGCCAACCTCGTGATTGCTCATTTCTGCTGAATGTAGATTTCGCTGTCCAACACATCCTGCCACAGTCATTACCCCCAGAGCCAACTACAAAGAATGAGGGCTTCCTGCCCAATCCGACACCCACCTGGCGCCAGGTAGATGCAGGGGGGGCTCGGGAGAGCCAGCCAACTAATGCTGAGTGTGTTAAGGAGCCAAGAATGGGAGAAATCTCACTGCAGGAGCCTGAGATTTTACCTCAGTTGGGCAGGCAATGTTTGACAACTAAGAGAACTTGGTTAGGACTCCTCTGATGTTTGCATCATTATTTTCTCATTCACAAATGAGGATAACCAAAGTTTATCCTGTGCACACTGCACAGTTTTCATCTGCACCATGTGGAATAAATATCCTTTCACTTATTTCAAATCCATCAGTACCCATGGTCCTAGTTCAAATTTTATCATCTCTGTGTCCAGATTATTGCAAGAACCTGCTATGAATCTCTGTTCTTTCAATCTTATTGCTAAAGTCTTTCTAATCCAGTTCTATTGCTTCCAAGTTGTAAATATCAGTGAAAGTCTTTTGTCAAAGGTATTCGATGACACCCATTGCCTTCAGGATGAAGTCCAGTCTCTAGCATGGCATTTGTGGCATATACGGTGAGATGCCCACTGTAGCTTCTCCTCTCCTCTTCCACACCAGCAGGGCCCAGCATGCCCAAACTGAAGGGCTAAGCAGCGATTGTTCTAAACCAATCATAACACTCCCACTGTCTTTGGATTCAGGGTGAGCACATGACCTAATTCTGTCACTAGAAGTCTAGTCAGGCTTCAAGAAAAGACTGTTTTCTTCTTGATAAGAGAAAAATGTGAAGCCAGACATGGTGGTGCACAGCTGTAATCCCAGCACTCTGGAAGGCTGAGGAAGCAGGATTGAAGTTTAAACCCAGCCTAGGCAATTTAGTGACTTAGTAAGACCCTGTCTCAAAAAAAAAAAATTAAAAAGGGAGACTGGGGGTGTAGTTCAGTGTAAAGGCCTGGGGTCAATCCATAATATCTCGGGATTAAAAAAAAAAAAGAGGAAAGTTTGTGGAAAGGGTTATTTTGTGCACAGTGCTTGGGGCTGTGGCAGCTATCCTGTGGTCGTGGGGGAGATGCGAAGGTTATTGAATCATTCCAGTTTGCCTGGGACATTCGCACTTTGAGGATAAAAGCTCTGCATTGTGGGAAATTCCTTGGTCCCAGGATAACTGGGAAGACTGGCGGCCCAAGGAGACTCCTGTGACTTGGATCTCAGTGCAAGTTAAAGGCTTGTTCCTTAGCTCGGGGCTGTTGGAAGGCGGGGCCTTATGGGAGGTGTTAGGGCTCTGGGGTGTGCGCTCACAGGGACTGTGGTCCCTCTAAGAGGTGCCAGCCTGTTCCTTTTCTCTTCTAACTTCCACCCTGAGCTGACCAGCTGTGCCCCTCCAGGCTTCCCCGCTGTGATGTTGCCAGAGCCCCAAAGCCATAGAGCTGACCCAGTGTGACAGAACCTTCCACACTCGTGAGCCAAAACAGACCCATCCCTTCTTCAGGAACAGACTCAAGCATGTGTTCAGTAATGACAGTCTGACTAACAGCAACATTGCTAGCACACAGAAAAGCCAAAAAGGCAGTGTGCATCCTGAAGGCCACCGGGGAACGGCCACACTGTCCTGCTGCTGCCTGTCCCTAGCTTTGTAGCTGGCTGACTCCTGCACTGCTGACTCAAACCTTGCAGCATTCCCAATTAATACCACACTCAAGGCCTCTATCGTATGGCCCAGAACGTTGGCCTTTCCAGTCTGCTGTCCCCTCTTGCTGCCCTGTGCCATCCACACCCAGCATAGGTTACTCACTATTCCCTGAATTTGCCATGCAGTGCACACTGCTGTGCCTTTGTTTATTCCATTTCCTTTCCCCTGAAATCCCTTTTCTCCCTTACACCACTGAAAAATTTCTGAACAGCCTTCAAGGCCCAGTCCGCCATCTCCCCTCCTTTTGGATGCAGTCCCTGCCCTCCACCCGACACTCTCTGTTCCTAGAAGTTTAGCAAGCAGAGAAACCTTGATGGCTGTCTCTCCTCATTCTTGGAGCTTGGGAACAAGAAATTGTACTTTATTCATTTTGTAACTGAAATCCTTCTTTCAGTACCTGCGAGCATACTCAGTGAGTGTTTATAGAATGAATAATAATATTTAAAGATGAGTAATTATATAGAACAAATTTATTGGTTTGAAAAATCCAATTTCTTTTTTTATGGGCTCTTCCCAAGAAACCTTTCCTGGTGCTTTTATTCGGCAGTTCTTCTCTTTTAGAATTCACTCATGACTCGTACGGTCATGGACACCATACTTCATCCTTAGTTTTTCCTATACTTAACAATTCATTTTTCCTAGAGCTTATGGAGGTCTCAAAATTTGACTGGCAATTATGAATGATTTGTTCCTGTGTGCCTCTTAAAGCCTCACACGATAGTAAGGAAAGTGGTCTCCATTTATCACGAGGGCCGCCTGATTCCAAGTCAGGTGTTTGGATGAAGCTGGGCCCGGAAGCGCTGCCTGGATGCACACAGTGAGTACCGGGTTCTGGGACCACATTCTGCAGGGCCATGATCTGTTGACTCGGGGAGCAGCTGCCTGTTTTGCAGGGCCAGGTGTTCTGTGGCCACCTCTGACTTCTTGTCCTTACCTGGCCGATGCCATTCACTTAGGGTCTCTGCCTCCGTATGTGTCTCAGTTTTTGAGCTACATTATAGGGCAATAGATTTGTGTTTCACATAGGGAAAAATGCATTGTTAGCTATGGGAAAATTTCAAGAAGTAGAATAGCTTTAAAAATGAGTTAGCGAGTTTCCCCAATACCAGAGGCGTTCAAGGAAAAGTGGAAAACATGAAAGGAGAAACCCACGTGGATTGGGCTTTGGCTTAGCATATATGCTTTGGGGGCCCCTCCCTCCGTCCCTAAAATGTACAAATCTGTGAACAACTCGTAGCAAGAGCAAAGCAGACTTGTTCAAGGAAGAGCATGCCGGAAGTGGTCTGGGAGCTCAAAGAAAACAATTGGCACACGATTTCGAGGTTGGATCCAAAGCAATCTGGCAACTTGATCCAAAGCAGGAAGAAAACACACCAGACTTGAAAACTAATCTGCAGTATTCCAGAAAAGAATGATTTCTTTCATTTGCTCAGTGCCACGTGGTTTGAAGCATGCCTTCTCCCCATTATCCCGGTCCCTCTTCAGGACTCTGTGACAGGAGAGCCACGTGGGCCTAGGCCACCATTTGTATGGATGAGGAAACTGAGATCCAGGGAGATTAAGTCACTAACACCCAGCAAGTAAGCAGCTGTCGAATCTCTACATCCAGGTCTCTGCATTCTGTGTTTCTTACTCTTCCACCTTTACCTCAAGGCAGCAAATTGCAGTCACAAAGCCACAGGAAGCCCCAGGGCGCCATGAGCCTCACTCCATTCCTGTGCTGGCCCATTAGGGAAGTCTGCGTCCGCCACGTGGGACCAGGCAATGCCAGAGTCCAGCAGTCTTCCCATTAACTCCCTTACATCTTCTTTCCCCAGCAAAAGCCTGATTCTTCTTCCGATTTAGAGGCTGGACGGGTGGTAACTGCCTCCCCCAGAATGGCTTCTCATGGACCTGAAGACTGTTATTAAGCTGACTCTCCATCTTTTTCATCTCCAAACAAAATAATTGACTTAACCTTTCCCCTAGCTGACAAATACCCTCTCGAGTATCAAACGCTCTTTTCACATAAATGGAGAATTCCTGAGTGGGCCACTTAACAAACCCCTTTCTTTAAAGCTCCTCTTTCCAAAAGCTAGAGGGCTTTTAGCAAGTGAGCTCTTCAAGGAGCCCATTAGCCTTGTGACAGGATCAGCAAGAAATACGATCAGACCTTTGACCTTAGACCTGAGCACAGGCAGAGAGGAGCAGCGACGGGCAGGCCTCGAAGGTGGCCGGCCCAGGCAGCTTACTGCCTGCCTGGTGCATTCAGGCCCCAGCCTCTGCCACAGAAAGAGGTGGGTTGGGGTCCAGGCTTCCCTGGGGACCCCTTCCCCTGTAGTCTTCCTCGCATTTCGCATCCCAAAGTCCACTCCTGGCGATGCCTCAGGAAGTTACATTTACCCGGCTGCACTTCTTGGAGCACGATTCCTTCCCTTTCCCCCACAGAAAGGATGAGTTAAAGGGCTAAACTACTGTAGCCCAAACCATGCTTTCCACTGTCTATATCATTTCCACAGTTGCCTCTCTAAGTTGCTGCTTCCTTCAGCATAAACGGGAACAGACGTTGCTGTGCATTTGAGCAGTTGTGGTGAGACCCACTGGAAGTGAAGGCCAAGAAAGGCCTCCACATGCTGTGGTGTGTTTGTGAATGCACAGGAATACTGACATTGCCACCCGGGCCACCCTTAGCAAATGTCTTCTACACAGCAGCTGCCCAGCGGGCAGAGACAGTCTCAGCTGAACTGGCCCAAACCGGCCCCTGGTGGCAGGCCCAGGCTCTAAGCCCAGAGGACAGCAACCTGCACGCTGCCTTTTGTCCCTGCACGCTTGTATCTCGGGTGTCAGGCATTTGTGTGAATGGGCCTCTCCTGGGGTGGCTTCTATCAGCGCACCTGCAGGGTCCAGCTTACTTGCTGTGATCAGAGCCCGTGGCTCTTGAGTGCTGTTTCCGACCAGAAGGCACAAAAGAAAGCCCATCCCCAGGGCCAATTGCTTCTCTGCTGAGGTGTGCCTGGGATTTGAGAATCCCCATCTTCTCTCTCAGCCCTCCTCCAAGTTGCCTATCTGACATCTGAACCCAACTGTGTCATCACTATTTAATTGAATTGAATGGGGTGCGTCCCTCTGTGAAATACTTAGGCAGGATCCTCTATCAATTAGTTACAGAACATTCATAATATAAAAGATGGTTCCTCATTAATAAGACAAAAAGGTGTACGTGTGTATCTCTACCAGTAAAGACCGAGTACCCCGTATCCAGAGCACTTGAAATCAGAAGCGTTTCAGACTTTGGATCTTTTTTCTTTTGATCTTGGAATACATGCACATACATAAAGAGGTATCTCAGGGATGGGACCCAAATCTAGAAAGGAAAGACATTGCTATAGCTATGTCTAGCTGTCCCCCGGAGCCTCATGTGCTCATAGGTGGGATTTTGGGGGTGACTGGATCTCTGGGGTATGACACCCATCGGTGGATTAGCCCACTGTGAGTTCATGGCTGAGTGTGACATTGGAAGGCGAAGCCTGGTGGGAGGACTGGGGTTCCCGGGCTGTGACCTGAAGGGACTGCCTTTTCTTCCTCCCTTGGTATCTCTCTGCTTCCTGCTACCATGGCGTGCACTGTTTCTCCTCTGTGATGCCCTCTCCATGCTGCCCCACCGTGGAGCCAGCCAACTCCGGACGGAAACTTCTACAACTGCGATCCAAAATAAACCTTTCCTCCTAAGAGCTGTGGGTGTTGGGTACTGTGTCTCAGTGATGAGAAAGCAACTAAGACATTCATTTATATATTTACGTGGCGCATATGCGTGATATAGCCTGAGAGTTATTGCATACAGTATGGTCACTGGCTCTGTGTTTGGACTGTGACCCATTGCATGAAGTCAGGTGTGAATTTCTACTTGTGGCATCCCATTGGTGCTCAAGAAGTTTCAGCATTTGGAACTGCCCAGGTCTTGGATTTTTGAGTTAGGGATGGTATACTCAGCCTTAAGATTGGCCCTCTTAGATTCTACTGCTGCTGGGTGAAGGACTTATCTGGACTAACAAGTGGGTCAGGGCCAGCAGGGCTGCCATAGCTCAGCAACCTCAAACCAGCCCTGCTCTGTGGAGCCCCTGCACCTGCAGATGCCCAGGGGAGCCCTGCCAAGATCAGCTGGCCCCAGATGGCCACAGGCACATGGATGGGAATCACAAATGGCTGTCATTTTATGCCCCTGGATTTGGAGCAATTTCTCTTACAGCAATTGCTGATTAAGACACTGCCAATGACAAATACCAAAAGAGCAAATTATTCAGAATTCCCTGAAATAAATGTAATATTAAAAAAGAAAAACAAGTATGTACTACCACATGTTCTAATAAACTAAACTAAAATTTAAAAATAAATTTCTTATTCCCAAAAAAGAAAAACAATTCTAAGAAATACATTAGTTCTTTTTGTTACAGAAAATTAATTACAGAACACATAAAAATCTAAGAAAAAGGGGGAAAAGTCAGCCATTTTCTCTTTCCTGAGAAAATATCCACTAATATTTTGATGTTTATATTGTTTGAAAAACCAAAGGCATTCATAACTCCTAAGCTTAAAAATAATAGCAATAAAATAAATCTCAAAGGAAAATATCAATCGATTTGTTTACTATTCATTGACTCAAGTAAACAAAAATGTTATATGCCTCATGTTTAAAGAGAGTATTACAAAACAAAGAGCAAGAAAAGTGGAAGAAAATGTTTGCATCATTTTCCTACCTTTGGAGTATGAAGAATTCATCTGTATATATATGGGTAAGAAGAGTTCATGATCCTGAAATCTAGATGGCCAACATATCTGTACAAAACACAGGCAAAAGAGACATATGACTCATAAACATTGGGCAGGGAAGTGGCCAACCTTATAATCAACCAATGATGTTTAAGGCAGAAAGTAGCAGGCTAGGGTAAATACATGACTGGTAAAATGGTAAATATGCATCTCTTAGAATGGCAACTTGGCTCGTTAGCCTTGAAATATGCATGCATTTGACCCAGTAATTTCATTCATTGGATTCCATCTTGAAGATATGCAGAACTCCAAAAGTACAAAAAAATGACTTGCTTGCTTGTTCAACCGTGAAGGAATCTTTAAAGAGAATATGATATTCACAATTGAGTGTAGTATGCAGCTACTAAAATAGAAAGCATGAGACATCTCAGTAACTTAACAAAAAGATGCTGACACTGAATAGTAAGTAAAAGTGAAGGCCACCAAATTGTTTATACAATGTAATGTAAATTATGTACAATAAAAATCTTAAAAGAAAGACAACCCACACATGAGTTTATTAATGCAAAAGTCTACTGGCTTTGCACAATGCTAATATGAACTGCTTTATAGTCTTTACATTTTTTATTCAGTCCACATTTCCTTAAGAAAAAGTCCACTTTAAAAATTTTATCTTAAGGGCCGGGGATTTAGCTCAGTGGTTTTGCCGCCTGCTGCGCAAGCGCAAGGACCCGAGTTCGATCCCCAGCACCAAAAAACAAAAAATTTTATCTTAATGCCACAAAACTACAGAGTGTCGCTTTTACTTGGACACTGCGCACGTGCTGGGAGGGGTGGTCCTGGATGCCACCTGTGATCCAAATCAGGGGCATGCCCTGGCCAGCCCCTCCCTCAGCAATGCTCGCTCTGTGTCACCTATGGTACCTGGCAATTAAATTATTGATGCCCCATTTTGCCCCTGGACTTGGACCTGTTAGTTCCTGTCAAAGTGTCCTGGCCAGGGTGCCCTGGAAGCTGATCCTAAGTCTTCTAAAGACTGCCACTGTGAAGCCTGGACCCCTCACCAGGAACATGTCGGCAGCCACACCATCTGCACGGAGAGAAGGGGTATGTTACTTACAAAAGCAGGCAAGAAGGAGAAAATCTGGTGAATCCGACCTTTCCAGTTGTCCACTGTCTCTTCCAGGGACCCCGACTAAGGGTCTCTTGATGTTCACAGAGGGCGTAGAGGACAGTTTTCAGGGCCCGTGGATCATGAGGGATGGTGAAGCCAAGGACACATACGGAGGACTCTGCAGACCTGGGTGCTGGGGGAGTGGAAGAAGAGGACGGCAAAAGGGACAGGCTTCAAAGGGACAGGCTGCCCAGAGTCTTTTCAGGGCTTGATGGATCTGCCACATCTTCACTGTAAATTCTTCACCTGCAGACATCATGGGTGGAGGAGGAGGGGGACGCAGGTTCAACACAATTGGGGTCTGGAAGACCCTAAGGCCCCACCTTGGTTCCATCTTCTACCAGCTCTGCCATCCATGGAAACTAATTGAACCTCTCTGAACCCTACTGTCTTTAGTTTTCCAAGGAGAAAATGATACCACATATGTCAGCAGAAGGACGAATTGAGGTGCTATACAGGAAGCATTTAGCTTAATGTGCACACAGTAGGCACTTAATGCATATTAACCTCACTTTCCACCTGCTGTAGTTTGGATGTTAAATATCTTCCAAATGTTCGAGTGTTAAAGGTTTAATCTCTAGGTTGGCACAACTAGGAGGTTGGGACCCCTTTAAGAGGTGGAGCCTAATGCAACTTCTGTAGGTCTTTGGGGGCATGTTCTCAAAAGGATCGTGGAGCCTTGAGTCTTTTCTTTTCTCTTTAGCTTCCTGGTGATGAAATGAGTGATTTTGCTCTCACCCTGATATCTGGCCTCACCATGCACCCAAATCTCGGGGCCAATTGGTCATGGTCTGGAACCTCCAAAGCTGTGAGCCAAAACAACCTTTTCTCTTCCTAAGTCAGCTGTCTTGGGTATTTTTCCTTAGACAGAAAGTCGACCTTCCATTTTTCTACAACTCCCTCCTTAATTCTTTCCTCCAGTTGCTTTATGAAGTTCAAGCCAGATCGCCACTAAGTTGTGATTTCCTTTGGGGTCAGGGCTGTATCTTCCATTAACTTGACTTTTTTCATTCACTTCTTTAATGTGTCATTTGGCTGTAGCTGATATTACAGGCTTGAGCACTCGCTAGAAATGATGAATACCAAATGCTTAATTTTTTAAAAAGATCCTTTGCAGGCGATCTATGTGTGAGGTTGTGTCAAACTCAGTTTAGACATCTGAAAAATATTGCCTGGGAAAGGCTACTGAGCATGTGGCATTGTCAAACACAGGATCAGCACACTGCTCGGTTCAAAGGAATCACTCCCAGGAGGGTTTTCATTTCCTTCCCTTGGTTATTGAATACATTGTCTTAACCTTACCTTGGGAATCAGTCAGCCTTGCCTTTTCTGCTTTTTGAGGAGTAAATAGTTCAAACAGTTTCATGTATCAGTTTGTCGTTTTTAAAATTTAAAAAAATATTTTCCAATCATCATAACAATTAATTCATGTCCACCTCCAAAAACATTTTCATAAGAAGGAGCTGCATTGCATTGAACACATTTTCTATTTCTATCACCTAGACTGCTTGCTTTTCATACTTGGATATAAACCTTGTAGATCTTTTATAGAATGTGTGTAAGGATGTGATAAGTACCCTAAAATAGGATTATTGTATGGAATAAAACCAGCTTGTCTTTCATCATTGTAATTTCCGCTTGAGATTTCCTTGATTTCTATTTGTTTATCCAGATAGAAAGAAGAATTAAAGGGAGGGCAAGGATGGAAATGTTTACGTGACTTGAATTCTTGGCTAAAACTCGTGTCAGCAGGTGCCGGACCTTGTGTGCTGACAGAGAAGAACCCGGGCTAGCTCCATGGCAAATGCCGTCGCTCTTCTGTCCTGGCTTACTCCAATCTGCTTCTCCCTCTCACTCTTGTCCTCGTCACTTCCTTCTTCCACAGCCCATTATGAGTTCCAAGGACATTAGCAGCATCACCTCGCTAGGAGGTCGGGCCTGTGGAGAGCATGTCCGCCTGCAGCCAGAGCCGACATGGCCCGCAGATGGAGCCGCCTGTGGTGGGTGCCACGCTGTACAGACGGGAGCCAGGCCAGGACATCGTGCCTTGTCTGTGTTCAAATCCCACCAAGGGGCCGATTCTTCAGTTCAGAAGTCTGAGTGGATGGTTCTTTAAAAAGAACTCCAGCTGGTGAAACCTGAGGCCTGAAGAAACTCCAGTCTAACCATGCATCTGGCCCAGGCCCTCTACACCCTCGTGCTGGGGACAGGATGAGTTTCCTGCACTTGGGGCTCCCTCGCGGGGCTCCCTCAGATGCTGTGCCAACCGTTCCACTTAGTGCAGTGAGGGGCCCTGTTGCGCCCCGGTACGGCGGCAGCCTTGTGCTTGCGCTTGCTGATGTGTTTTCAGAGTGGACAGTGCATGAAATCTTGCTAGGTTTCTGTGTGGCTTGGCCTCTTCCGTCTTTAACCTGGTATTCCCCCCCATGCCCACCGACCCCTCCCTTTTTATTTACCTTGCAAGATGTTTGCAGAAGGAAGTTCTCCAAAGAAGCCCACGCCCCTGCACCTTGTCACTTGTGCCAATGTGGGCTTTCCTCTGGTGACTTTCATCAGCTCTGCTGCAATATTTGCAGGACACTCAGTAGTATTTTCCTAGCTCCAAGTCTCTTAACTTCCCAGAGCACATCAGGAGTGAAGACCATTTTTTGGCTTAGTTCCATTTGCCAGTAGAAGTCCGCAAATGTTTCAGAGATGTCCTCCATGGACTGGGCGCCCTGCCAGGCACCTGGGCACAAGCGGCTGTAACGAAATCCCATCTCCTGGGTGGGAACGGGGCCCCGCCAAGCACTTCGTACCTCCCTCCAGGACGGTGGCCCCACCGCACACCTGTACTTGCATCTTGGTGCTGCTCCTGTTGACGGCCTGCTCCAAGCTGGGCAGCACTGGTGGCATCATCCTTGGCATCATCCCTGGCGGCCCAGCTTCTTGCTGCAAACCAAGGCTCAGAGGGTGAGAAGTAGGACCCAGGTCACACAGTTAGCAAGCGAAAGCCACATTTGAGTGGAAGCGAATTGACTCTAAAGTTCATGCTTTCTGCCTGCCTATTTTATCACCTCCCAGCCCAGGACAGACCAGGAAAAAGGGAGGAAGGAATGGAATCGTGAGTGTGAGTGTGTGTGTGAGTGTGTGTGTGTGTGTGTGTGGCACCGTGGTAGAAGCTGGGTGTGTGGGATCTGGGATCCCGAGACAGAATGAAGTTTAATTTTCTGAGGCTCTACCTCCCCCTCCGGGGACTGAGTCAGCCTCGGGTGCAGCTGTCCCCTGGGCCACACAGCAGGCAAGGGGGCTGGGAGCTGCCATCCTCTAGGACAGGCTGCTGCCCTGGCTTTTGCAGGTGTCTCTTTAAAAGGACCCTGCCACACACTGAAAGGACAAACACAGGGCCTTGCCATCCACCCTGAGCTCTGCCTGTCCCCTGGTGGTATCCCTTCCCAGGGACACCTGCTTCCCATTCTTGCAAAAGTAAGCCAGGTGCCTTCCTAGGACTATTGTGCCATGCGGGCGGGAGCTCGCTAGAAGGTCAGCATGGGGCAGGAGGACTAACTTTCCCTGTCACACACATATTAGCAACACAGTGTTGCCTTTGAGAGGTGATTCCCTCCCCAGGGCCCATGTAGAAGGCCCAGCCAAGTCCAGCTCCACTGCCAGTGCTAGCTGGTTACACTGCTGTGTGCGCCTCAGTGTCCCCAGGGAGCCTGCGGTTGGTGACAAGGACTCACCGAGGGAGGGGCGTGACCTGAGGCCCGGTGCGCTTGGCCACACAGGCGATGCAGAACCGATTTTACTATGTATTATTGCTGCTGTTGTTAGTGACACTGTGGGGCAGTGAACTGTAATGGGTGTTGGGGTCAAGGCACCAAGCCCCCCAAAGCTGACTGGGGGGATTAAAAACCCAGCCGAGGGGTGGGATGCAGCTCAGCGCACTGTGCCTGCCTGAGTTTGTTTCCTGCTACTGGGAAAAATAAATACGTAAATAAATAAAGAAAGAAAGAAATTTCCAGTTGAAACTGGCACCATCGGTGGGCCCCTTCTCTCCCTCAGCTTTCTCCTCTCCCTTTTTTCTCAGTTCCCTGAAACCTTGACAGCCGAGATAATGGGAATGGGAAGGAGACAGAGGGGGAAGAGGGGCAGCACAGGGACCCCTCGTGGAAAGGAGGCATGTTAATGGAAGGGGGCTCGAGGTGGGGCCTGCAGACAGAGTGTGTTTTGATTAACTCCACCAAAGCTGCGAAGTCAGCTCTCACAGGCACGCCGGGCGGCCGCCACAGACGGCCTTCCCAGGACGAGTTCCGGCTCTCCGGCCCGCACAAGCTTCGGGCCCGCTAAAAATGGAAAGTGGCCAATCGTTCACCCCGTGGCCAGCCAGCAGCCTTCCTCTTTCCCAGGGGACCCGGGCGGGAGGGAGAAATCGCATCAGATGGCTGCGTTTCGAAATTTGCTCAGAGGTGATAAAAATAAACTCCGAGTGTCCACATATTTGATCCATTTACTTTTATCCTTTAATCGAATAAGGCTCAGCTCTGCAATCAGAAAGAAAAACATTTTGCTAAGCATTTCATTTCTCCAGTGATTCATCTCGCAGTGGGCTCAAAGCTGACAGGATAGGAATAAGGTATTTAATGCTGAAATAATTTTTATGACCACATCACAGGAGGCCGGAATGGCTTTTAAGGTACTTCATATTTTTAATCACAAACACACATAGAGCATACATCACTCAAAAACTTTGGAGAAGCTTGAAGTGGAATGTCAGAATTATAATACCACTATCAACAAAGGCAGGACTGACTCTTTTTTCTTCCTCTTTTAAGCCCAAAACTCCTTCTGTATCTTTGGTTAGTTTGATAGACTTGGAAGGAAAATATTTTAGATAGACGATAACAAAAGTTTCTGCAAAATGAGGTTTCAAACACCTCAGGATCTTGCACTACTCAAGACCGTCTCCTTCCAAGGGTCAGAAGGATTCCCACCCAGCAGGCAGGGCCACGCAGAAGACCAGGACGTTTCAGGGGACAAACACATGGCCCCCCGCTGGCCTGCTCTAGACTCTACCTCTGTGGTCTGCAGGGAGAGAAACGAACAGTGTGTGGTCCCCACTGCTAGGGCACAGGCTGCCCTCTCCCCAGAAACCTCTGAGCTCCAGGGACCCCAGAGGCAGAGAGAAGTGTAGAGGGCTGGGGAGGTGGCAGAGCAGGAGGAGGAGCTAGCAAGAGGGTTTTGTGTGGGGTTTTGTTTGTTTGCCCATACTGGGGACTGAATCCAGGGCGTTTGTACTGAGCTGCACCCGCCCCTTTCATTTTTTATTTTGAGACAGTGTCTCACTAAGTCACTATGTTGCCCAGGCTGGGCTGAAACTTGCAATCCTCCTGCCTCAGCCTCCCAGAGTGCTGGGATGACAGGCGTGGCCACCACACCCGGTTTCAGAAGTTCTAAAGGAGGGAGCACGATGTGGGGAGAACACACAAGCTTTGGATCCAAACAGACTTGGGTTCAAATCCTGCATTACTTTCTCGATGGTCTGATCTTGGATCAATTACTTAACCTGTCTGAGCTTCAGCTTCTCATGGGTAAAACAAACACAAAGTATCTGATACACTGGGTTATCATGAGAATGAATAATAAGTTTTAATCTTAGGAGAGTCTCTGAAACATAGTGGGTATAATAAACACTTTCCCTATCTGCTCCTGCCCTATAACTCCTACAGTGGAGGAAAGCAGGATAAAGGCAGTGTGTCGCCCACCCAATTTAAGTCTTTTCCTTAGACTCTGGCACTCCTCCACACCCCTCCATTGCCTACAGAACAGAGACCCAAGCCCCTAGCAGGGAGAACATCCCAGCTCTGGCGATCTGGCCCCAGCCTGGCCTAAGGAGACATCTTCCCTTCCACACGCACACGGTCACTTCCCCCCATCACGACCTGACCATGCTGAGCTTTCTCTTTGCTGTTTCTGCTCTATTCCTATCTCTGCTTGGCCGCTCATGGAAACCCTACAGCTCTGCTCACCTCTGCTTCTCATTTTGGGGGGACCACAAGGCTCCAGGCACCTTGCCAGGAGGTGGAGACACAGACACAAAGACCCCTGCTATGATCTGAGGGCAGTGGCTGCAGTAGAGGTGAGGAAGGCAGACTTTGCAAAGAAACCTCTATACAAACAGAGGAGCCATGATGTCTGCTGGGAGAGATGCGTGTGAATTGCTCTGCCCAGTTGAGCTGGGCTGTGAGGGTTACATAGGAGTCTTCCAAGAAGAGAGAAGGCAGAGGGGTAGCAGTAGCAGAGGCACGGAGGACAATATGTTGCAGGAGTGTTAGTCCTGAGTCACACCCCATAGCTAGAGGATGCTGAAGCAGGGTGAAACCCCAGGAGGGAATGGCTGGAGGAGGAAGGAGTGAGCTAAGCACGCCAAGGGCACCACTTGGCTAGAGCTCCCCCCACCCCTCACACCTAGGGAGGCTTCTGCTTGCTCTTCTGTAAGTGGAAGTCATGCCAGCTCCCAGCCCCTGGGATGGAGAGGATGGGAGGAGGTGAGCCTGTAATATTCTCACCGAGCTCTGGCCACACAGGAAGTGCTAGGCAAGGATTGGTGATTCTCTCTTTGTTGTGTGTTTTCAGGTGTAACTAAAACGCCAGCTCTTCAACTCAACTCTGCCCGACACCCTGAGCCCACAGTCCGTCCTTTGTCCTTTCCTGGAACCTCATAAACCTCTCGTTGGCACTTGTCCCACAGCCTTCTGGATGACCATGTGTTCTGCTACTCTGAATGACCCATGCTGCCTGCACCTCCCTCCGCAGTGTAGACACAGCCCTCTGGGCCTGGTGGGAATTCACTAGATGGTGGATAGTGGGTGAATGGATGGGTGATACTTGTCATTAAACAGTGGGCAGTGAATTTCCCTTCTCTTGGTTATGTTTTCTATGAAATTAACATAGCTATTGCAGTTTTCATTAATAGCATGGTATGTATTTCTCCATTCTGTCACTTCTAGCTTACCAGAATCTTTATATTTAAAGTGAATTTCTTAATAGACAAAAGATTGATAGTGTGCCTTATTGTTTAATTGACTCTGTTACAGCCAAGTGCTACAGCTCAGCTTTACAGCCAAGTGTTAAGGCTATCTGATGGTCTTTGGCAGTGAAGAAGTGGAGCAGCACTTGGAGAGATGGAGGGAGTCTTATGATTCCAGCAGACTCAGAGGAGTTCATACTCCAAAGTCGGAGCCCCAAATAGCAGCGAAAGCAGCCTTATATAGAGATCTTCAGAGAAGGGGTTGGGCCCACCTACCAGGAGAGCATGCTCATTGAGGTGGATGGGTGGAGTTAAGAGAACATTCTTGAAACTTCAGGTGCAGCACAGTTACATTGCTTGAGCAACCCATTTTGATGCATTGGGCAGGAACATCGTGCAGTACAAACAGTTACATTGCTTAAACAAAACAGCCTGTGACAAAAATATGGGGTGAAGGAGCTTGGCAACAGACAAAGGCCTGCCTGTTTTGCATTATTTCTTTATCACCTCCAATAATATCTTTTAATGGGTATATTCATATTATGTTAAATAAATGAACATGTAACTGAAATGATCTTCTAATAGCCACATATTTTAAGTGGCATCATCAAGAAAACAAAACCACCAAAGTCCTACTTTACTTTCTTGTATTTGCCTTGCCTTCTTGGACTTGCCTATTTCTGGGTCTCCTCCTGCAGTCCCTCGTAGTAAAGCTCACAAGGGCTCCTGACAAGACTCTTCTCATCCCAACTAGCATTTCTCACAGACAGTTCTGGAAGGCCAGAAGGTGTGGACATTCTGCAAACAGCCTCAGTTCGAAGGGCTGCCTTCTTTAGGGGAGGAGCCAGCAGCAGTGTGTCCTCCAGATAGAAATCTCTTCAGAATTGTGTGGGGCAGAGGTAGGAGGCTGCAGGTGCCTGGAGAAGCATCTCCCTCTCCCAGCTTTCCTGCCAGAGGCTGGAGTGAGCAGTGCACAATCAGTGTCCCCCTGTCCCAGGGTAACAAAACATGGAAAATTCCCTGTTGGCAGATGTTGCCTTACCTGACATCAACACGACTTTCCCTGAATGCTAAAAAGTAAGATAAATAGAAATACGAATTTAAAAGGAATTTCCTACTACAATAGGTTTGAGACATGCTCAGGGCTCACTGTCTGCTTCTGAGACATCTCCTCGCCTATCACAAGGGCAGGTCACAGCTAGTGAGGCAAGGGGGCCTCTTCACTCCTCCACCTCTTCCTGTCCCGGAAACAAACTCCCACTTACCCAACTGGGAGAAGAGGCCCCTGGAATCTGACTTTAAAGTAAGGCAAAGCTGGGGATCCACCGATCTGTGGGTTGGTTCCAAGTCCTCTGTCAAATAGTGGGCCTTTAGAACAGAGGAAGACCCTGGAGATAACGCTGTCAACTTTCTTTTCAGGCATAAGGAGCTGTGTCTCTACCAATAGCCCTACAGCTAGGGCAATTTAAAGCCGAGAGCCAAGTCCAGGAGCCCCTGAGAAACTACTTTTATTTCTATTTAGTATAAGTCCTAGCTGAAATGGAGCAGGGATGAGCAGAAGGAGGAATTAGAGGCCCGGGACACACAGAGGGTCACTACAGTGACCACAGAACTCGACCCCAATTCAACTCTTGTCTTGACTGACTCAACCTCTCCTGGAGAAGGCACCTGCTCATTTCTTCATAAACACCAGGGAGTATCCCAGGGATGCCTGGACCACAGGCGCAGCAAAACGAGGCTGAGATTGGTAGTGTGCGTGGGCAGAGAAGGTTGGGATGGGGTGAGAAGACCCTCACGACTCCACTGCCCGCTGGACTCTCTGCCTCATTAGTGAGGGCCCCTCTTACCCAGGACCAGCTCAGTTGGCTGCCTATTTAGTTGGCCCTTGAACACATTTTATGAGTCGCATGAAAACCAAGAACCACTGGGTGACTGTTGACAAGGGACAACAGAGCCAAACACATGTAGGTATGCAGTGAACTTGAGCCAACACCCTCAATACCAAAGAAACAGCTCATTTGTCAAGAGGGTGGAAGGAGCTCGCTCAGCCTCCAGAGAGCTCGCTGAAGCAGCCATATCATAATGAGAAGGGGTCTCTGTGAACTGGAGCTTCCAATCAGTCTGAAGAAAGTGACACCTTGGTGGGTGGAGCCAAGAAGGAAGTAGTCACTGCCCAGAATATGCCACCAAGGAGGGTGAGGTGCTATGAGCCATCTTCCAGCTGAAACACATAAAGGCCCAGGCTCGGAGTCAGCAGGTGTAAGGATGTTGGAAGTGAGGAGTGGTCCAGGAGGGAAATCAAAGCTCTCTGTGTTGAACATTTTCCAGCTGGTTCCATTCTGTCTGTTCCCACTCTCCACACATGGAGAAGCCAGCAGCCTGGCTTTCATTGAAGGCAAAATCTGGGAAGAGCTGGTCTGCATTATGTGGGAGCTGGCAGCTCAGAGGTATCTCCTTCCCCTTCCGGTACTGGGACTCCAGGCTGCCGACTGGCCCTTCTCCTTCCTACAAGTAAAGCTCCCCAGCTCAATATGAAGGGTTCCACTAAAAAAGGAGGCTCACTAAAGACCACTTCATGGCTGGAGACACAAGTCCTCTTTGGGACATGCAAGTGCCCTCAATGTCACACTTGGGAGTGCATGTCACACAGTGACAGTGGATGTTGACATACTCCCAGTAGTGTGTGTGATACAACCACATTAATTTTACCAAATGGTACCAGCAGGCTATGGGGAAGCCAGGAAATTCAATTCCACTGTGTCTCAAATTTTATGATTTAAATATCATTAGAGAAGTTTAACTTCAAATTTCATTCCAAGACATGCCTGACAGATGACCTGTTCTCATTAAAAAGGAACAAAACACCATCCCTAAATTGCTGAACATGATACATACATCAGCAGAAATGACATCAGTCATTTAGCATGACACTTCTATGTAACCATTAGCCCAAAACTCAGCGGCTTTAGTGTCCAAGAGTCCTGATCATTCATGAGTTGATGCACCCGATGGATAGTTCTTCTGGTCTTGGCTAAGGTCACCTGCATGTGGAGGTAGGTGTGGGTCACTTCTGCTCGCATGGGCAGACCTCAGTATTGACTGGCCATAGGCTGGCCTTGGAGGGGTTTGCCAAGACAAAGGGCACCCCTTTGTGTACCTCTCAATCTCCCGCACTGGGCTGTCACAGACTTGTTCAGCAGTTGGTAGTCTGGCTTCAAGAGAGTGAGCAAATGCGGCCAAGGCCCCTGAGTCCTAGGCTGGGAACTAGGACATGGAGATGTCCATCCACTCTATTGATGTTGAATAAGTTCCACTCCAGCCCCGAGCCAAGGTTGTGTGGTGGGAGAAGCTGAAAGCCACAGTGAAGGGCGTGGCTGCAGGAGTGGGGAGCACTGGGGCCATGGCTGCAGCACGCACTTCTCAGTGCCATCATCTGGATGGGTCTGCTGGGTCCACCATGACAGAACACTGCAGGACGGGTGACGTAAGCAAGAGGACCATATGTTCTCACCCTTCTGGAAGCTGGAAGCCCAGGATCCAGGCAGCAGCTGGCAGGAGGGGTCTTTCTGAGTCCTCTTCCTTGACATACCCAAGGCTGTCTTCTTCACATGGTCTCCCTCCCGTTTATCTGTGCCTTAACCTTTTCTCATAAGGACACCAGTCACCTAGGGCTCGGCCCATGTGTGTGACTTCATTTTGCCTTAATTACCTAAGACTTCAAAATATGAATTTGGGGGACACAATTCAGCCCATAACAGCCTTCAATCGAAACTGTCAAGGAGAAACATGATGAGAGTCTGAAGGCAGAGAGAAGAGGAAAGAAATAGCCAGCTGTGCGCCATCCCTGTCAGCACTTCTAGTGGCCTGCGGCCACACCCTCCCGAGGTACTCAGCCAGCTCTTCACTGGCAGCAGGGAAAAGCTGAGTCTCTCCAGTTCTTAGGCTCCATATCTAGAGGTAAATGGCCCAGAGATTTTTCTGAGGGCATTCCTTATTCTTCATTTGATGGCATGAGCACCAAGAAGACAGGAGCCGAGAAACATTACCATTTTTGGAACAAAGTGACAAAGGAAAACAGAAAGAGACAGAAGGTAATAATATCCCATTTTTACTCCAGAAAGAAGCCAGTGAGTTTCCAACTTCCAGCTTTGGTCCGGCACTGTCTCTTCCAGGAACCGAAGACTCAGGCCCATCAGCAGCAATGAAAATGAGGGTAGAGAGGATTCTGGGAAAACAGGCAGGTCAGTGGTTACTATGGAGACTGCTGGAGAGGGTCTCTTCCAAGGAACCTCTTGTGGGAAAACAGTGGGGTCTTGACAGAGGCACCTCCCTCAGGAGGGACTTAGGTCACTTTGCAGGTGCAGGCCATGCTCAAGATGTCAGGCGAAGTGGAGGGGGCAGGGACAAAAGGCTACGGAATGTGTATTCCAGCAGACCTCTCCCTGCACTGCTGGCCTGGCCACCTGCTGCATGGTTACTAGGAGACATCCCACCAGAGGAACACAGCTGCCTGGGTCAAGGGACAGAGGACTAGACTTTAGGGAGAGGGTGGTGAAGTATCTGCCAGCTGTGTGAACATCAGCCTGGGCAACAGTTGGGAACCCTGGGAGGGGTCCTGGGTCTGCCCTCTGCTACCTTCGTGATCGAGGTACCTTCTCTTTCTGGTTCTCAGCTCTCTAAACAAATGAGAATCGTTCACTGCACGTCCTCTCCATTAAATCAGTGGAAAGATGTGAGAGCATTTTGCTGTTTCTGAAAGGACAAGGAAGAAAGCGCTTGGGCCGTGGGGTCAGAGAGACCTGCAGCTTCAGCCCCTCAGGAGCTGGGCGATCCCGGGTCAAGTCACTCTGCCTCGCTTCCGTCATGCCTCACTGGTTTAATAGACGTGTAGTGGAGACTCAAGTGAGAGTCAGGCGCCACGGCAGAAGTGAGTTTGCCCTCCCAGAACCTTTCCATCTGCTCAAAGCAGAGAATGGATCGCCTGCTCTACAGGGTTGCTATGCAAGAATTAAATAAGATTAAATGTTTGGAATGCTTACTCGAGTGGTGGTGTATAAGGGATCCTCAGTAAGAGTTAGTTCCTCAACCGAAAACAAAATGATCATCGTCCACATGGAAAATTTCTTTTAGTCAAGACCTTTCAAGAAAAAAATGATGATGAGAAAAAGGTCATTTATTTTTCACAAATTAAAAATTGGTTTGGGCTTAACATTCAGCTGTGGCAGGTAGACTAGAGAATAAATGAATTTGAAGGTTTCTTTTTTTTGGTACTGGAGATCGAACTCGGGACCTCGCACTTGTGAGCCAGGCGGTGGAACCACTGAGCTAAATCCCCGGCCCTGGAAGTTTCTTTTTATCAAGGTCAAAATAAGCCTCTCAAAGTAATTCCACTTGGGCATTGAAGGGGCAGCTAGATGCCACATATGGGTCATCCAAGCAAGGACCTGCCCTTCCTTAGTTTTATTTTCCTTCTCTGTTCTCTTAGCACGCACAGGCATAGGTATTTGTGTGCTGCACACTGTACATGCCTACAGCTGCGCACACACACACACACACACACACACACACGCACACAGAAGCACACAGAAGCACATTTCCTGGGAGGCTAGCAGGGCCTCTTTATAAAAATAAGATGAAAAAAAAAATTAAAAGAAAGAAAGAAAGAAAGAAAGAAAGATCAGATGCATTTTCAGAAACAGTCTTCATTTCTGCTACTCCAGTAAATGTTTATTGAAAGAAGAAATAGAAGAATGAACAAGCTAGCTGTTCCTGGGCCAAGCACTACATAAAAGGGGACCTCACTCAAATCAATTTGGGGACGTGGCTTTCGGCCAGCCTTACAGGGAATTCACAGTGCACAGGAGCAGAGAGGGGCTGAGGGCTTTCTGAGAGACAGCAGTTAGCTTTGTTACCTAGAGAAGCCTGGACTGACTTGGCCAAGGACAGCTCGGGTTCTGTGTTCTCATTTGCTTATCAGTGCTATCACACCCACTAATCCCACAGGGCCCATCCTTCGGGAAGAGCGCACTAGCGCGTGAGTTAGTGGCAGACCCACTCCAGGGTTCAGCGGAGACTGCAATCCCCCGTGTTCCTGTGTCTCTGAGGTAAGCTGTCCTGCCTCTCTGCAGGTCACCGGGCCACCTCCAGCCAGGCCAGCAGAACACCAGGGCGGTATAGAAAGACAAAGGACATCTCAGTAAGCTGGACCAGGGATCCGGAGGGGCAGGGTCTTCCAGTCTCCCATCCCTGTTCTTCTGACCTCACCCCCTTCCTCCTGTGCCTGTTCTCCATCCCCCTTCCTGCTCTGGATCACAGAGCAGGTCTCCCACCACCCACCACCAAGCCTCCCTCTACCCTTTGGTGCCAGAGTCACGGCCAGCCTGGCCCAGTCATCCCTGGACGTGGGGTAGGGCCACACCTTAGAAAGTGACTTCCCAGCCTCTTTGTCCCTCGGGGACAGGGACAGCTAGGTTCTGGGCAGTCACTCTACATAGAGCCCTGATGACCTCTTATATGTTTGGCCCGCTTGTGCCTCTCAACTCTTACTATGTCTTAGAGTCCAGGAAATGTCAGGAAGCATTTTCAATATCTGCCTTGGCCACCCCAGCAGCTAGAGACAGAAATCCGTATGTTACAAAGTCCCCTGGCTTTGCCTGTGACTGCTCTATGGTGATCCGGGTATTGTTATGCCCTGACTATTCCAAGCCCTTGGGAGTGCTACATCTTAGTCTCTTCACTCTTAGCCATTCTTTGCCTAGGGAATATTTCCCACCTCCCCAGGCCCAGTTTAAATGCTACCACCTCCATGATATTTCCCTGATTCTACCTACCAGATGAAAGCCTTGAGTTATTCCTTTATTCTTCCACTGAATTTTGCTGTAAGCAGTTCAAAATTCATCTTTCTATAACCTGCAGAAAGCAAAAGAGTAGCTTTTTTAAAAAAATGTTTTCTTATTAGAAAAGTTATATATGCTTATGCATATATATTGATATTTGGAAAATATCAGTCACTAAGAAAAGAAGGAAATCCTAATTTCTCTAAATCATAAATAGCCTTGTCAAGCAGGGCAGGTTCCCTCTAATCTTTTTTCCAATGGGTCATGTGTGCATTTTTTTCATAATTGAAGTCATATATAATTTTCTACCCTACTTGCCTTCAGTCGAGATTATATTGAAAACATGTTTCTATGCTATTGTTTCTTCACAAGTCTGCCATTGAATGGCTGTGTAACATCTCATTGGAAAACATACCATTCTTTCTTGGCTCATTTCCCAATGTCTGGACATCGGTATTATCTTCCAGTTTTATTTTTGCTTTTAACAACAATGAAGTGTGCTGGATAGTTCTCGTTTGTCTCTCTCGAGCCACCGTCTACGCGGCCCATCTGGATGGTGTCAGAGGGCCCTGGCCTCTGGTTTTGGTTGGACTCAGAACAGAACATGCTGGCAAGACCATTCAGGGACAAGGTTAGGGTGGGGAATCTCCCCCAGGCTGGCCCTGAAGGCACCAAGGAGACAGGAAGCCCTGTCCCCGCATCCTCTCCCTGCCTGCCAGGCTGTGAGGTGAGACTGGCAGCCTTCTCTCTCTCTCTCTCTCCCCCCACCCCCTTCTCTCTCTCCTTGTCCTGAGCCCTGCATGATTTCAGCACCCTCTCCAAGCCCCAACCACACTCCCTAAGTCATCTTGGCTTGTGCTGATGTGACTGTCCTCAGATTACTGTGAGGCTGCAGTTCCCTGATAGGATCCTGACAGGCCCACATTGCAGTTGGCATTCTGTACCTAAATCTTTGACTCTGCTCAATTTCCCTCTAGATATTCCACATAAATGATTAACAGTGGATCAACAGACTAAAAACAAAGCATGTTTACAGCACTTCATTTATACTGCCTTGTTGCTTGACAAAATTCCGTTATGCTTCCTGTCGGTAGTGCCTGAGAACATGAAAAGGTATCATTTTGAGTCTTGGAAATGATGGTAAGCCAGAAGTATTGCGTGTTTTAATTTTGACTCCATTGATTACTAATAAGTATGGACACTGTTGACATATGTATTTTAATTCCTCTTTTATGACTGACCACACCTAATGTCACCATCTCTCCCTTATAATGTCTACCTATTTACACTGATAATCTTAAAATTGTAGGTAGTATTATCATTATTACTGACTTGGGCAGCAACAAGGATGAGTGAATTCTTAGACAAGCCAGAGACTAAGTATCAACTAGAAAGCAGAAAACATTAATGTGTCTGTTAGGAGAATACTTAGGGACCTAAGTGTGTTCTTAGGCAATGGAATTAAATGGATTGAGTATCTTTTTTGAAATGCTTGAGAACTGAAATGTTTCCAATTTCAGATTTTTCTTTTGGATTTTGGAGTAGTTGCAGATACATAATGAAATATTTTGGGGCGGGAACCCAAGTCTAAATATAAAATTCATTTATGTTTATACACAGCCCCTGGGGTTAACATTGGACAGTACATTTAGCCCACCTGTGTCCTGGCTGTTACTGTCACCTGAGATCAGTGTGGGATTTTCATGTTGATGCTCAGAAATATTTGCACTTTGCAGCATTTCAGGTTTTGAAACTAGGGGTACTCAATCCAAAACTGTATTATTAAAACAGTAATCAATGCTTATGAATTTCTATCATTTGCCAGGTATGGTGTTAAGTGATTTGCACATGCTACTTAAACCAATGTGCTTGATTGATCCCTATGTCCAATAAACACTGAGCCATTTCTGAAACCTAACCCTACCCCAAGTATTGTAAGCATAAGAAACCCAGTCTTTCTCTCCAAAATAGATTTATCCAGAGACATGATCTCCAACTGAATCTTACTTTACTGATGCTGTAACATCTCTGACATTTGGTTCCAAAATTAAGCAAAAATGGAAAAGTTGAAATTCCACCAGGCAGACAAACTGTTCCTGCATATTCCCAATTCACTTTTATAAACACTGGGGGCTTGGAAGGTTATTGGATGTTATAAACAACCCAGTAACAGTGGAGCCTTTTGCTGTGTGGAGCAAAGTGTTTGAGATTCATCTGTTAGAGAAAAAGAGATTTTAGAAAACAACCACATGAAAGTCTCTTAATAAGTTCTGTTTTAGAGTAAAAGGAAGAATTTCCAGGGCAAAGTGTGGCCAGTTTTGAGGTCTAGCAGCAAGTGTGTCCTGAGATAAGCATGCTGCTCAAGGAGCCCACAGCCACATGAAAACTTGCCCTTCTGAATTCTCCCCCACCCCAATCTTAACCTTTGTATTTTCCAGCCTTACAACATCAGTCTCACTTTCCCCGTTTTATTACCCCTTCTCTCTCCACTCGGAGACTTGTAGCGAGAAGACAGGCAGCTCTCTCCGGGGTGGAATCCGGCAGTGGGAAAAGCAGTATTTTTTGAAGAAGAACCAAATGCTATTTCTGAGCTCTGTGGCTTTGCAGAGAATTTTATTTTTGTGAGAGGCTGTGTTTTATGTATTATAGTTTTAGATTTCTGCTTGTTGCAGCGTACAGCCAAGCCTCTGTTTTAAATTCATATTAGTTTGGCTGGTAATGATGAGTCTGGAAGATGAAACCAGACTCAGGAGCAGTTCTCCCTTCCATCCCTGTTAAAATTACCCCTGTTTGTTTTCAGGAAGAGCTAGATTTTTAAAAATAAAATGGAGAGGAAAGCAGTGGCCCAATGCCCCAGTGCCAGCTGACAGCAGCAGCGTCACTGGGTGTGGTCATCCAGATGTTAGCTCCCCCAGGTGTGTGGCCTTCCACAGCCTCACCTGTGCTGTGAGACACCAATATGTGAAGTCAGGCTGCCCACCTTCAGGTCACACTGCAAAATAAGACTCTGGATCTTTGGTGCTGGATGTCCTGAGCTCAGCTCTATCAGGTCTGCAGATCATTCAGGCTTTGGGCTCCCAGAGGAAGAGGGATCCACTTGTCCAAGGAAACATCTGCAGTACATGTTAAGTGGCCTATGAGAGAGCCCTCTCACTTGTTGGCTGAAACACAAAACGGAAAACATGTTTGGGGAGTACAGCCCCCGCCCCCAGCTCTGCTCCTTCCCAGGAAATGGAGTGAGGGGGGATAGCACCGACACGTGAACCAGGCGGCCCACATGCCTGCATGTTTCACAGTGTGAAAAGCATCTGCTGGGTGGAAATCCCAGGCATGGGGATCGGAATCTGCAGAGACCGACTTCCAGTCTCTCGCAGGGATTCCATTCCCACTGCTGTGGGGACAGACTTTTCCACCAAGCAAGGAGCAAGTCACCCCCATTCACTCTGTGTTTCTGTCCGCAGTGGGTGCACATTTACCAAATGCCAATGTCTGTGTGTATCAGGGGCTGAGGCGCAAGGATAAGCAGGCAAGGCTCTGCCTTCAAGGAAGAGAAAGAGCGGAAGGCACACAAGGAGCTGGGGAGGTTGGAGATCCATAAACAGAGTACTGGGCCCTTGCTGCTTTGGGCCAACTAAAATCCGTTGTGTTTTCCTCTTGATAAATTATTTCCATTTTTATCTCTTTACATCCAGATGACTGTGTCCCCAGCCCAGGGCTGTGGCCTGATTCAACGAAGTCAACCATCACATCTCAAGTCCCTCCAATCAGAGCCATGGGTCAGGGTGAGTAGCTCAACTCAAGTCACTGTGACTCAGCCAGAGTTGCTGAGGCTTAAAGGACAGAGAGGCAATTGCTCCCTTGAGAGAACTACTGAGGATGCCCTCCTTCCTGCTGGGTGGCTATGTTCCCCAGGAAATCTGTTTCACAGAGAGAGGAGCCTTGGAGAAGACACCACAGGCAGCTCGGCACGCTTGTCTGAAGCCCGTAGCCCCACCTAGGACCTCTTCTGCTCAGTGAACTGATAAACCTTCATTATTACTTCGACCACTGTGGGCAGAAATTTCCAGTATTTGCACCAAAGATGGAAGAATTTCACTAATAACAATAGCTAGTGGCTGTTGAACACTTTACCCTGTGCCAGGCACTCTGCTAAACACTTTAGATGTTTGACTATGTCTAATCCTCTCAACCTTGGAGACAGATTATTTCTAACCCCATTTATAGATTAGAGAGTCTAGGTTTAGAAAAGTTAAATAACTTATCCAAGGGCACATAGAATAAACTTGAATGTCCTTAGGAGGTTAGGTCAAGTGGAGATAAAAAACTGTCCACTGGATTGAGCAACATGCTATGCACCAAGATGTTTAGAGGAAACATCTTCACAGGCTGCACTGAGATGGACCAAGGTGAATGGAGGCAGGTTGAGGGTAGGCAAGCACCAAGGGAGTAGAAACACATGTGTGGCAACATTTTGAAGAAGTTCAGCACACATCTGGTCCTCTAGATCAGCCAGAATGCTTTGGGTTGCACATCATAAAACATCATATTTTGGATGTTCTTAAACAATTTTTTTTTCACATAGCAGGAAGCCTAGAGATATGGAAGACTGAAACATTGATCAGTGGCTCAACAGTGTCATTAGGGACCAGGTTCTTCTACAGTCTTGTTCTGGTCTTTGATACACCGCTGTTTCACTGTGAGACATTTAGATGCAGGTTTCTTAATGTGTATACAGCTTGGTTTGGATGTATTGAATTTACTTCATCTATAGCTTTATGTCTTTCATAAATTCTGGAAAATTATTACTCAATATTCTGAGAATCATAGAAAATGCTTGTGCATTATGAGATAGTAGAGCATTTTTATGACTAAATCTAGCCTACCAGGGCTTTAATTCTATACTTGAAAAATAGTTATTATGAAAGGAAGATAAACTCAAGTTTGACTCTTAGCCTAATTTCATCATCTACATCATAGAACATATCAGCATAGCCCCTGCCTTATAGGATAGTGATGACCCAGTCTGATAGTATCTGACATACCCAGTAGGGACCACGCCAGTATGGTACAACAACCTATTGTACTGGCTGTGGACTCTCTGTCCACAAACCATACATCCTGTAAAGTGACGGAACCAACAGGGTCAGAAATCACCTGCACTGACTCTACTTTCTACTGTAATCACCAGTTGTCCTTGATGGCTGTTGCCCCCATTAGCGTTCAAGAGTGTTCATGATCCATCAGATGGGCAAAGGCACTCTTGAATGAGAGACTTCATTATTTTCTTGTTTATAAAAGAGACATGAAAGTCACATCTATTTTAAATTGGATTTTGTTTTTTTTTGGTACCGGGGATCGAACTTGGGTCCTTGTGCTTTCGCAGCAGGCAGCAAAACCACTGAGCTAAATCCCCGCCCCATATTTTAAATTGGATTTTGCTATGAATGAGATGATAAGATGCATTCTAAGCAGAATGCCTTGAAAATTCCCCTTGTCTGTAGGCGCCTGTAGCATGTCCTATCCCTCTCCATTACCTACTTCCATTTCATTCACCAACTAAGTCTTGAATCCATTTGGTTTCCTAAATACACATCTTTTTCACCTGGATTAACACAGTGGCATCTCTTATAATTTAGATCTGGGGAGTCCCCTAAATCTTTCATGTCTTCAGATCAATGCAATTGGACAAGAGATACTTAGTAACATCCCAAAGACCATGTCTCGTGAAAATGTATATGAGGACCCTCGGTCCATCCCACGGCTTCGTGTTCATGGTAGGAAAGGTACGTTCTGAGTCAGAGGTGAAAAACGTACAATGTGAGGATTTCATCTCCTTCCTGAGCTGGTGGAAGGCATGGCTAATGTATTGCAGCATTCTTTCCTCCTGAGTTCCGACAAGGACTCTGAGTTTTTCCTTAGTGTTTCAGTTTCCATGGCAAATTAATTAATTAACATATTAACTGAAAATTACTTCTGAACCTGTTGGGTTTAAACATGAAGCGTCTTCCAAAGACCTAAGTATCGACGAAGGCTTGGGTTTCAGTGCAGCAAAGTCCAGAGAAATAGGGCTGGGGAGGGGATGGGATCTGGGTTAATCCACGAATCAACTGATGGTGGACTGTATTGTTAGGGGTGGAGCCCCGCTGGAGGAAGTGGGTCACTGGGGGCGTGGCCTTGGGGACTGCATCTTTCCCGGCTCTTTCCTCCAGGCTCTTCTCTCTGCTTCCTGGCTACTTGGAGGTAGAAAGTAACGACATTAAAAATACATAACAAAATCATATAATTCTGTCGCTCATTATGAACACAATAAAATACTTTTCTAAGTTAGGGGGGACATCAGACTCAGGGACTACAAGATCTCTCCAAAGCTAAAATTCTAAACCTTTGTTGCGTGATCTTTCTGGCTATTAAATTTCTCTCTGTTGAGGAGTAAGAACCGGAAAGGCGCCTCAAAACAGCATATGTGAGGAACAGCTTTGATCGTAGTATCATTTCCACTCCGGACTCAGGCAGGCGTGCTCTGTTTCACGCTCCGTCCTAGGTCGGAGCAGCCACGGGGACCGGAAGCTGCAGTTCAGCCCTAGCACGAAGTGGTCCAGTCTAGGGGTGTGCACAGTTTTCTTCCTAATCCACTTGGGTCCACTTTGGGTTTGGCAGCCCATGCTCTGTGCAACCTTGGGGGAATTCGGAGACCGGTTAGCTCCTTACTTCCTGACCATGTGAGGAAGTACAAAGTCTGGCAGGGCTGGACGTGATGGCTTCCCTGAGGAATGTTGGGAAACTCCCTAGCACTTTGTGGGGCCCTGATATGCTGAAGGAGGGGGGTCAGACTCCACCCGAGAGCAAGTAGACTTCTGCCACTGAGCCAGGAGTGCAAACGGTGGGAAGGAAGGGGTGGCCTACACTGAGTGCACTTTTCACAACAGCGTTGGAACAGATGTGGCCCTGGCTCCCAGAAAAGGAGGGTCATCCCAGTACACTCATGCTCAGGACTTGCCTGGCCTGCTCAGCAGAGACCACTGGCCTGTGGGTGTGATGTCAAGAGCCAAACCCCAAGTGCGCTGAGCCCTCTCCAGTGGGAAACGTGCTGTGCTGCTCACTCCGGGGCCACCTCCCACCCCAGAGGCAGAGGGCAGGCTCGACTGTTTCCTGTTTCTTTTCCTGTGGGTGTCAGTGTGAGCGACGCATGCTCCTGACATTGTACAGGCACCACCAAATCTGCCATTCGCTGGAAATCTTGGATGCTTAGAAGACACCTCCACTGTCACCCACCAGGTGCTTGACACCTTCCTGTCACCTCAGCAAAGCCACTTGCCTCCCACCTTAACACCTCCAGTGCAGGAACCGGGCTCCCTGGCTTGGCTGCCAGGCTCCATTTTCTTTATGTCTCTTGGAAATGCCTTCCTTGTCATGAACAGAAACCCATCTCATTGGAGCTCTTTTCTTTCTGGTCTTCAGTAGAATGACTTAATACCTGAGAAAAACAACTTAAAGGAGGAAAGGTTTATTTTGCCTCACAGTGTCAGAAGTTTCGGTCTGTGGTCAGCTGGCTTCATTGCTTTCAAGCTTGTGGTGAGCTGAATATCAAAGCAGAAGGACACGGGGACAGAAAGCTGCCCACTTCATGGAAGCCAGGAAGCCAAGGGAGGGAGGGAAGGAAGGCGGGGGAGTGCAGATGCAGTACCCAAGGACACACCCCTGCAGTCCACTCCCTTTCCGTCACCTCCCAGTGATGCCATCAAATTATGATCTCATCTGTGGATTGATCCACGGGGAAACTGGAGCCTTCAGGGTCCAGCCACTCCCTGAAGTCCCATCAGCAATCAAGCCTTCAACATGACAACCCTCGGAGGAGGCATTTAAGTAGCAGCCATGGCAGTACCGTGTGCAAAGTGCTTGCCTTAGTGGCCAAGGTACTTGACAAATGTAGGTTATGAAGACCACATCACGGCGATGACAGGAATGATGTCAGAAACAATAACAATACAGCTAGAAACAGAAGACAAAAAATTCACAAGTTTCGTCGCACACAAACACTGAAAGACTGATTACCATCACGTCCAAGTTCACAGCTCACATGTGACCCTATGACTTTGAATGGTCTTTCTTCACATTCCTTAGTCTCGAGTATAAAATGAAGACCCTGAATCTTGTGATAAATTCAGATTCCATCCAACCTTAGTGCTCCATAAACCCCAATTTACTCACACATGGCTCAAAAACATACCATTCCAGCAACTGACCACACTGCTGGCTTTCATCTAGACTGTTCCAAATGCTGGCACTCACCTTGATATGAGGCCTCAAGCTCGAACACGTCCCTCTAGCCAAGATCTGAAAGTACAGTAACATACAGAAACATACAGTAAAAGAAATGACATGGGAATTCAAATGGAAAAGAGTGGAGCTATCACTTCTGCCCTTCTAGTCTGTGCATGGGGAACCTCAGACCAGGCTCACGTCCCCAGCAAGTGAGATAAGGCAGATAGAAGTTGGACAGAGAGGGAGGGAAAGGACTGCAGGGTAAGACCACCAGGGAGGGAGGCAGGGCCGTGGAGGAGGAGGAGGCCGAGAAGCTGCCTGTTTTGCAGGCAACAGCTTCTGCTGCTCCAAGGGGGTCAGCAGAGATTGCAATGAGAAAACATCTTGGCCAAGGCCGAAATTCACTGTCCAAAACTGGGCTGGGTTTTTGCACCGGGAGAATTTTGGCGTTTTTCATGCTATTCCCAAGCCCCATTCCCCCGCTTCAGGGTGTCAATCAAGGTTTGCTACATAAAGGTCCTAAAGGCCTCCGTTCAGATGTCCTCGAGAGCCAGAGGCTCGGGGAGATAGCTGGGATAACAGGCAGGCGGTTCTGGGAAAAATCAGCAGGACAGCCCCTAGGAGGGAAGGCTCAGTGCTCTCTGCTCACACAACCTTGGTTCAGTGCCCTAAGGAAAAGCAAACACTGAGCTGTGATGGAAGAACATGAATTTGGAAGGAAGAACAGACTCCAGGGGGCACTGGCTGGCCACAGTGCTACCGTGGACAACGGTGTGGTCCAGTGCCACTTGTACAGAGCAGGGATGAGCAGGCTTATTCTGCAAAGGCCAGGTAATAAATATTTCTGATTTCGTGGTCTCTCTAGCAACTACTGGGTTTGCAGTTATAACTAGAGTTGTCAGGTAAAATACAGGGCACTATGTATGTTTATTTGCTAATTCAGGCAACCCTGTTCATGGCCTGAAAGCAGGGTGGACAATATATACTTGAATGGGCATGGCTGAGCTCCAGTAGAATTCCCTTTCCAAAAGCAGGCAGTAGGCCGGATTGATGATGCTGGGAATGGCAACCCCTGGGATTTCGCAAGCAGCATCCTTGCCAGCCTTCGGTACCATTGAGGCCGCCCAGTCTAACCCAGGATAGGGCAAGCAGGGGCTTTGGAACGTGTTTGGCCATAAGCCCCACCCGCAGTGACATGCACGTTTTATACCGTGGTTAAACTTCACAATACTAGAATCAACCTCACGGAGCGGGATACACTCTGTCATCGACGACGCTTCATTCTCCCCTAGCTGATTCTTTTTAATACTGGTGGTAACTAATACAACGAACTTCACCATCTCCTGAGTTTTCTGGACTTGGAGGCCAGAGATCTGAGTGTCAGTCTTAGTCTAGCTTTTGCAGCAACTTATCCTTACACAAATCATCTGATGTGAGAATTTACATCAGAAATGGGGATCAGAGTCATATTTATAGAAGGAATGTGGGCTAATTCAAGCCCACACATTGTGATATAGTTACCTTGGTGGTGCCTGAGATGATTTCAGGTAGTGAACCAGTGGACATTAAATATACATAATTCTTCATGAAACTGCAAATTCTATCAATTGTATGTTCGTGTCATATAAAGCTTCCTTTACAAATGCATTTATTTGAAGCAGGTTAGTTCCCATAATGGACAACATTAAGCAAATAACAGCACAGGTTGCACATGAATGTGGCAAAGTCTACACACTTGGTGAGTAAGTGGAATTTGAGAAGCTTGGAGGTGACATACGAACAAGTGCAACCGGAAGGTGGTATTTATGGCGTGGTGACCCCCTGGGATCTGAGCTGAATTACTGCCAATTCCCCACTACTGGGAAGTGAATTGGTTCAAAAAAGGAGCTCCACATGTGCTCATGATGGACAGATGGATGGATAGTTGATAATGGATGGATGCTTGGATGCACAGATACATGGGTGGATCAATGGATGATGGATGGATAAATATGTGAAATAATTAAACCAACCACTTGGAGTCAGAAGGACATGTTTTAGAGTCACAAATGATGAGACATGTTGCCAAAAATGTCAGTGACTTTAGGGCCTGAGGGCAGGGGGCAGACATTGTTTCTCTGAGCCCTCATTTGGATGCTAAAACCTTTCACACTGCCATAGTTAGCTCTGAGCAATGGAAAGTAGGCTGAGATAGGAACACTGAGCTGAGGTCAGCTCTGGTGCCTACATGGAGATGTCATTCCTGGATGCAGGCACTTGCAGAAAATACAGCAATAAAGCGAGCACACATGGCAAAGTCTGGAGCTATAAATGCTCGGAA
Source organism: Heterocephalus glaber (assembly GCF_053883595.1). Taxonomy (NCBI): domain Eukaryota; kingdom Metazoa; phylum Chordata; class Mammalia; order Rodentia; family Bathyergidae; genus Heterocephalus; species Heterocephalus glaber. The sequence continues at coordinate 22,086,233 of NW_028258357.1, forward strand.
ATGCTGACTCATTTGAGTCTGAACTTGCAGCCATGCGCTGATGAGAAAAGCACATTGCAGGCACAGCGCCCATTGTAGAGGGCACAGGGATCAGCAAGCCACAGGTCAGAAGGACATGGAAACAGCATGCGGGGTGTTCTGCCCGGGTAGGCGCTCCCATCGTATCACAGTCAAACTCTGCAGAGAGCAGTTCGCTTGGCAGAAGGGAATGATCTCTTCAGGAAATGACAGCCCTTATCTCTCAAACGCGGTCTCCTCCAACTGCAAACATTCTCCAGATATGTCAAGCTTGGGGTGCTTTTGCAGTCCCAGGATGGATTTAGAAAAGTGTTTTGAAGCACAGTAAGCACTCACTAAATGTGACCTAATTGTTTGTGTACCAGAAACTTTCACTTCAATAATCTTTATTTATTCCTCAGGAAAAAAAGGAATATTTCTAGTTCTCATACCAAAGGGTACGGAAGGGACTTAACAAAGTCTAGTAAACAGTACAGGCAGAACATAACAAAGGTATGATTCCAAATTCCCTGTTATCTTGCCTTGCCCTCTTAGTATCCCGTAAGTGCTAAGCCAATTCGCCATTTAGATATAGTATTAATTCAACTGGGATTAAATTTAAATTTTTTAATCTAACAAGAGCACAAGCCCTGCCTTTTGCCCTATTTGTTTGCTCTAGGCATGTGTGAGTGTGTGAGTGTGTGAGTGTGTATGTGTGTTTTGGTGTGTGTGAGAGAGGGAAAGAGAGAGAGAGGGAGACAGACAGAGAGAGAGAGAGAGAGAGACGGAGACCTGAGGTGGAGAAGATGTGCTAAAATCTGACACTGATGGTTTTGCTGGCCCCTACCTGCAATGGGCCCTGTCTCTTGGGAAGGCCTGGATGTCCTGGTCAGCAGCTTCTTCTAACCCCAGCACATCCTCTAGCCCCCGCCCAGACCTGACCCTCTGACAGATTATAGAGAAGGGAAGGAGTGGACAAGAGGGAAGGGGGATTATGGGAGTTTTCCCAATGGCCTGTAATTTTCCCTAGAAGAGAAAGAAGGGCATTTCCCAAGTGCAGAGGTGGGTGGGAGCTTCAAATGGAGTAAGAGAGCACTGACTTGATAGCAAAGGAAATTCCAGGAGACTCTGAGGGCCGTTTATTGGGAAAGCGAGGAGGGTTGCCTCATGTTTTTTAGCCCAAGTTTCTTTCTTATAAAGGCACCTTCAGCTCTTTGAACATCAGGCTGTGACCTCTAGGGCCTCTGGAATGGTGAGTTCATTCCATACTGTGTGGACTCATTAATCAAGTAGTCCTATATCAAATCTATATCAACTAATCCTACATCAAACATGTATGATGTGCCCCAAAGTCCCCAGGCTCTGAGGACACAGTAGGCGTGGAGATGGATGATGTTCCTGCTTTGGTAGAACTTACAGCCTGACAAGGGAGATGTCACACAGGACCCTCAGCACACAAGCCCAAAGTCCCATGAGCAGCAAGGGCAGGGGGCCAGGCAGGATCCTTAGAGGAGTGGGCTGTCCGGGGCCAGCAGACTGGCAAGGTTTGGATTCTATGTTGGGGGGCTTTGGAGTCATCTTTGCATCCACCCGTGCACCAAATGAGGTCCTCGCTCCTGCAGTGTCCAAGCGACACATTTCAAAAGGTCAAGGTGATGTCTGTAGCATCGGCGCTGTCTCTAAGCTCTCAGGACCAGAGCGCATACCTGAGAGGTACCTGGGAGCGAGGGTTAAGCCAGCCTCAGGCAGTTGTCCCTTAGGAGAGGCTCACCATGGCAATGGCCAGCATCGAAGTCACGGGGAGTTTTGGAAACCCATGGGCGGAAGCCTGCGCTCCACCTCAGGCCTCCTTCTTCAGAATCCTAGGGACAGGGAGGATTCTAGTCAAGCCCAGGCTTTGCTCCCTGGTCCTACAAAGTTCCGTCCAGCCTCTTGAGTCTCATAAAATCCCAGTCTCCGCAAACATGGTGCCTGAAGAGAATGTCTTTCCCTGTGTCCATAACGACTCAACAGAAGAATTCCTCTTCTCTCCATTTACCTGCTGCCCTGAGCTCTCAGGAAAGTAAGCCCGCCCACTTGTCAATATTTACTCTGTCTGCTGCCCTCCGCAGAAGAAGGGAAAACTGTTTTCACTGTCAAAACCAGTGTTTATATAAAGGACTTGTCGACTTTCTCAGAGCTGTAGAAAATCCATCACCCTCAGTCAGCCCCTGCCCTTCAGAGTGGAAGCTTTTCTCCCACCAGCCCATCAGTCAGGATGGCAGTGCATGGCCTGTCAATGGGTAAGAATTCAGGCTTCAGATTATTTTACATAGAAACCTAGGCGGACAGATGCCCAATCTCAGAGGGCAAGGCCTGCCTGCCCTACCAATTTTGGGGGGCAGCCTTGGGCATCCATCCGGGTCTCAGTCAGAGAACACTAGCTAATGCCAAGGCTTTTACAGGAAGCCACCACCCTCAGAACGCTGACCAGGACGTTACACATATTCCAATTAATCAGTAGTCTGCACATGTTGTTTCCAAGGGTGGGTTCTACTGCTGTCTTTTCAAAAGAACTTGAGACTGAAGTCGCTGGGACCAAGCATTGCTCAGAGGCCAGGTATCCCTGAGAGGTGGCTGGGCCGTGCTCCTGGGGGAACGACGCTTGCAGCTGGAACCCCAGCCTGCCTTAAGGAGCTTCTGTCATCTCCATCACAGCCTCTCAGCTCCTATTTCTAGACACACTGAAAAGCCATTGCTGCACACAGGAGGGACAACAAAGCTGATCGCTGCCTTGGGCCTCAGAAGAGCCCTTGGGGCTTATGGGCCAATCTGAGGGGCCCCAAAGCGAACCACATCTGAGAATGAGCTGAGGCCCACAGCCATTGGACCTCGTGTGCCACCCATACCTGCTGTTCCAGCTCCCAACGTGGGTCCAACACTGAGCAGGACGAGAAAGAAACCAAGACCACAAAACACCAGGAAACTCACAGGGCACTTGTGGCAGACTTGGGGACCTCCAACTCCTCCCAGGGAAGATGGAAGAGCCCAGGGATGCTACCTCTCAGTGGGAGAAGAGATTGACAATAGTATACCAGTGACAATAACAGATGCCATTTACTATGACCCTTACCATATGCCAGTAAGATATTTATCAATTGTCACTCACCGAATCTCCCAATTCAACCCTCTGAGACTCGTCCTGTAGTTTTTTTTGTTTGTTTGTTTTTTGGGGTTTTTTTTGGGGGGGGTTGGTTTTTTTTGGGTTTTTTGGTGCCAGGGATCGAACTCAGGTCCTTGAGCTTGCAAAGCAAGCAACAGAACCACTGAGCTAAATCCCTGGCCCTCGTCCTGTAGTTTTTAAAAGGGGACAATGCTAGAACCTACCCTAGAGGGTGTCCTTGGAATCTCAATGGAATAGCATATGGAGTGTGCTTAACATAGTCCTAGCATGGAGCAGGTGCTTACTAAGTGTTATTGGCAATGGTATTTCTACTGCTACACTATGATCTTTATTAATCCCGTATGACACGTGAGGAGACAGAGGCTTGGAGAGGATATGGGATCAGCCAGAGATCTCAGGAGCATGAGTCTTTAAGTCCTGGGTGTCAGGTAACTTGTCCCAGCAGCAGGAAAGCTGACTAATGCACCTACTCAGGCCTCTCCTCACTTACTCTTCACAGAGCATGGGGCGTGGATATTAGCTCTCTTGTTGCTGCTGTGACAAATTCACCATAGACCTATTGGCTTAAAGTGATACAGATTACTCCCAACAGTTCTGAAGACCAAAAGTCCAAAATGAGTCTTCCAGGGCTGGTTCCTTCTGGCAGCTCTGGAAAGAATGCATCCTCTTCCAGCTTCCAGACACTATTTGCATCCAGGGCCTCCCATCTCTGCCTCCAGTGCCCTACCTCCTGCAACTCTGGTCCTCCTGCCTCCCTCTTGTAAGGAGCCCTGTGACTGCATCAGAACCACTCAGATAATCCAGCAGAACCTCCTACCTCGAGATCCTTCACTTGATCGCACGTGCATAGTCTCTTTCACAGTGTGAGGGATGTATTTACAGGCTCCCAGGGTTCCAATGTGGCATCTTTGGGGCCATTACTCAGCTTCCCATAATAGGTTTCTGGGTCCTTCTGCATCTTTCCTTCATCAAGCATCCCCTGCACTCCAGCCAGGCCTGGGCACTGTTTCTGTGGCCTGGAGGCAGCTGGGCCTGCTCACTTATGTGCCCCATGCTCATTAGCTTCTTGGCAACACAAATTACACCTTGTGAATGCCCTCCTTTGTGTCTAGCACATCATCATGGCCACATCTGTGATATGCCAGGCTCCACTGAGAGAGCACCATAAGAATATGCTTGGTATGAATGCTCCTGGCAACCCTACAGGAAGTCCTGTTATCACCTCAAAGATTAGGGCATCAAGGCCCTACAGGTCCTTACCTTGTGCAAATTACACAGCTAGTGAGGATGGACCAGGACTTGAACCTGGACAGCCTAAATCCTGAGTTTCTGCTTAACCACTGTCTCACCCAGCCTCCCCAAGAGCAAGTCTCAGCAAATACCAAGGAAAGAAGGGGATGATCCAGATACCTAGACCTGCACATTGAGGAGCTGCGCCCTGCCTGCCAGGGGTGAGTGGGCCTTTGTTGAAAGAGAAGCTACAAGGAAGGACCTTTGGCCCCAGGGTAAGCAAATGCCAAGGGACTGCGGAAGGGTAGATTCCTCCAGAAGCATCAAGTGCTCATAGCTGGGGGTTTGGGGAGGAGACTGGATCACAGGGTGTGATACTCATCAGTGGATGAGTCTGCCGATGGGTTTACAGCTGAAAGTGAATGTGAATGTGAATGTGAATGTGAGGTGGAGCCTGATTGGAGGAGGTGGTCACTGGGGGCGTGGCCTGGCAGGGTCTACCCCTCTCTTCCTCCCTCCTCTCTCTGCTTCCTGCTGCCTGCCATGAGATCTTTCTCTTCTGCAATATCCCCTGGCCATGCCACCTGCCTTGGAACCAGCCAGCCATGGACTAAAACCTCTACCAACTTCGAGCCAAAATAAACTTTCCCTCCTTAGAGTTATGGGTGCTGGGTATTGCAGCTCAGGGACGAGAGAAGTAACTAAGTAGGGTGTCTCCCAACTCCTGGGTGTGCCCTTTGAAAGAGGTCACTGCTTCTGTGGTTTATCGTACAGCGCAGGACTAGCACGGCTCCTTGCCAGAGGCGGTATTTGACTGATACATTTTGTTTCCGTGAAATGACTTAGAGGTATACTAAATTCACATTTTGCCCAAAGACTGAGTAATAAAATGCTAAAGGGTGGTAATGGTCACAGCTAAGGTCAGAGTAGAGTGTGACCACCTCAGGTGGAAACTGGGTTATCTTAGCCTGTTTCCTCTGAAAGCAGTGGCTGAGGCAGAGCGTTTCGGAGAATTAAGGGAGAACCTAGGGCCACCCTGGGGTACAAGGGTAAAGACAAGGGTACAGGTATTCATCTTTTATTGCTGTGTAACAGATGACTCCCAAACCAGCAAACATGTGCCATCTCGTATAGCTTCAGGATCAGGAGCACAGGATGGCTCGGGGTGGGTCATCAGGAGTTAAGGTGTCAGCTCACAAATGTGGCCGCTGTCAGGACACCTCAGTGCCTTGGCCGATGGGCTCTCGCTAGGGCTGCTCATCTGCCAAGGCAGCTGGATCCACAGTGTGAGCAATGGAAAGTGAATGAGACAGAGTTCTTTAGTGGCCAGGTTTTCTGTCACTGGGACGAAATACCTGATACTTACAACTTAAAGGAGGAGAGGTTTATTTTGGCTCATGGTTTCAGAAGTTTCAGTTCATGGTCAGCTGGCTCCAAAACAAGAAGATCATGGCAAAAGAGTGCAGAGGAGCAAAGCTGCTCACCTCATGGTGGCCTGGAAGCAGAGAGCAGGGGAGGAGGCAGAGAGGAAGGAGGTAAGGAGCAGATTCATCTTCACAGTCGTGCCCTCACGCCCCTCCCAGACATGCCAGGAAGTGTGCTTTGCTGATGTCCTAGGCGCCTCTCAAGCCACTCACGTTGACACTCGACATTAACCATATTGTGTATATTTGTGTGTTAGGACTGGCATAAAAAATACCACAGGCTGGGAAGCTTGAACAGCAGAAACTTATTTTCTCACATTGCTGGGTGCTAGAAGTCCTAGATCAAGGTTTCAGCAGGGTTGGCCTCTCTGCTCAGCTCGCAAATGGCTACCCTCTCACTGTCCTCACAGGGTCTTTCCTCTGTGTGTGCCCATGTCTGTGGCCAAATTTCTTCTTCTTGTGAGGACAATGGTCACACTGGATTAAGTATCACCTCAGCAGCTTCATTTTAACTTTTTACCTTAACTGTTTTTAAGAGACCTTATCTCTGAAAAGAGTCACATCTTGAGACACCAGCAGTTAGGACTTCAGCCTGTGAATTTGCAGGGACACAATTTAGCCCATAAGGGCAAGACAATGCAGGAAGGAAGCCAGAGTCTTCTTACAGCTGAACCTCAAGGTGGCATCCAATCGTTTCCGTAGAATTTGGTTCTCTAGAAGTGAAGCACTAAATCTATCCACACATAAGAACAGGCCAAGGAACTCCACCTGTCATGGGGTCCACCACAGAGACAGCCAAGAGGAAGGCCTCCACTGAGCTGACCACAGCTAAGCGTGACCGGCTGTGGGATCTGTGGGCAGGGGAGGGGAGGGGAGAATGCATTTGCTCACGAGCTCCCATCACCAGCTGGTCAGCGAGCCCATCAGAGGGCATTGCCTGCCTGGACGCTGGGTGACTCAAGCAGAGCATACTGTGGGGATCCCTGCAGTCAAGCAGGAAGCCCAGGCAGGAGGTGACCCGTGGGCCACCCTGAGGCTGGGCACTGTCCAGCTGCTCCTGGGTGAGGCTGGTGTGGGCCTTGTGGAGCCAGTGGCCCTGCAGAACCACAGTAAGACAGGCAAGGCCTGGGGACCAGATGCTCAGATTCCACCCACTAGTGACTGACAATTGATTGAGGTTTTCTTTTTAGCGCTGTTGGCAGTGGAATTTCACATGTGCGGCCTCAGAGTGCTGGCCCAGCGTGGCTCAGCACCAGCCCTAGAGTGGCCTGCAGAGTCCCTTCCACCCGAGGGGGTGGAGGAAGAAGTGGAAAGGTATTTCCTGGTCAGCGGTGCCAACACAGGGGCCGCTGGTGCGATGCTAGGATGGCATCTGGGATCTGCTGCTCCTCTGGGAGGACACTGACCTGCGCGAGGCCTCTGCCAGCTCACAGAGCAGGTGGGTTTGTGCAAAGCCTTCTTCCGGTCTCACCCACCGGAACCACATGGCATGTGAGCCCTTCTCCAGCACGCTGCAGTTCCCTCTGGTTTTGCGCATCCTTCCTGTCCAGATTAAAGAGGATTTAGCAAAGCCATTTCACGTGATTTTGCAGATTTTTTTTCCCTTTGAGGACACATTTTTATTTTTGTAATTTAACCTGACAAGAAGTGAAACATTCTGAATAAAACCTTGTCCCAAAAGACTTACGCCCCAGATGGAAAATAAATGTCTAAAATTTGAATACAATTCTTTAAGGTTATTTAGGTAGTGTTATAAATACTACAATACCAGCTAATTGTACAAGTATCAGCCTTTTAATCTAAACTAATCTGCCTTTTCCTCTCAAGTATTATTATTCAAACTTGATAAGCATTTTTGGGCTCCAAGGAGTTTAATTTGCTTTTATAATTATTTGGCTAAACTACCGCCTTTACAATATCTACATTAGCAATACACTATTTCCTTATTAACTATTTCAAGGTCTTGAAATTGTTTTATATTTTAAAATAATAATTTTTGTTGATGTAACTAATTATGATAGCATTTTGCAATAACAGCTATTCATTTTGCTCCAGCCGACTGGTAGAATTTCAGTATAAGAATAAGAACAATAGCCTAAGTGGAATCTTTCTCCCACTTATATCTCCTTTGCTCTCTTGCATTAAAAAGACATGTTCAGGAGAAAGTCATAAATCAGTGTCACTCCCTGTTGGTGTGAACCACAGACCCATGAGTTGGATGTCACCTGGAGGGTCCTGGAGTCGTGAAACACACGGACACAGGCAGGTGCCAGGGCCCATGGGGAGCAGGAGTCAGAGACTGGTTCTTCCAAGGGCCAGCAGGTTAGGGGCCAGGTGGACAAGCCACACGGGCTGTCCCGAGGTCACCTGGTGGCCAGAGGGAACCAGGATTCTTGCAGGCACCATGATGGTGAACTGGAAAATCTGGGAGATAAAATTTAAATCCCCACTCTGCCATTTTCTGTGTGATTTCACTAAGCTGAGTGAAACTCTCTACACTTGTGATGGGGGAACAATGCCCATCTCACAGCGCTGTGAAGAGTCGATGAGAATACGGAAAGACAGTCGAAGCCGGACAGCATAGCTGGGACCCTGGAGTTGGGTCAAATCCCAGCTGTCCCCCCGGGGGTCACGGACTCGTCCATCACGTGATGTGAGGCTATTCCAGGAGCCTCGGTGTCCTCAGTGCATGATGGGGACCTGAGCAGCACCCAGCATGCTGGGCACGGAGTAAAGCTCAGAGCCATCAGCTGGCATCACACAGCGGACAGCTCCTCCCAGGGCATCCCCTCGGCACTCAACGAGAGACCGCGATTCTTGGCTAAGCGGGGCTGCTGGAGGAGAACAGGAAGCACACTGAGAGCAGCAGCAGGAGCTATAATCTGAGCTCAACTTTGTCACCAAGGAAATTTGGCAGAGCAAACCCGACCTTTTCCCAGGGACCACTGTGAATAAACATACACAACACCCTCTGCAGAAACACACACACACACACACACACACACACAAACACACACACCTGGGATGCATGAAAGCAACAGGGGCTCTGTCCGGGTCTGTCCGCAAAGCAATGAAACACGCATGCCCGGAAAGCACGGGCTCCTAGCAAGAGCAGTTGTACTCCGGATGTTTGCCACGCCCAGCGCCGAAAGTGCGGCACAACCTTGAGCTTATGATAACCTCGGAAGAGCATCCGGGACAGACAGGCGTGCGTGGTTGCACTTGTTAAATATGTTTGTTAAGTATTTTTGATTCGGCCAACGGCTCTATTTGAAGTCTGGCTCCTCTGCACTTGTTCAAGTCAGCTTCTTTTCTTTCCAACACCCTTCCCTGTCTGAATCTCCCCTTGACAGTCTGAGGCCAATCCCAAGGGGCTTGACACTCCCCTTCTCCGTGCCTCAGGATGCTGCCCGAGATGCTACGTGCAGGGGCCAGGGTGGGAGCGCTGGGAGGAGGGTAACGTGTGAGATAGAGAAACTTCCCGCCTGGTCCTCTGCCCCAAAAGCGATGGACCATCTTCTAGATTGGCAAATAATGAGGAAAGTTGGGTCCACTCTTCTGCAAGCAGCTGGAGTCACAGGGGCCGGCACTACAGCAAACCCTTGGTGATCGGGTTATGCCAATGAGCTCCACGTGAATTTCAAAATCAGAGCACACAGTATGCTCCTATATAAATAAATGCAAATGTCTGTACATAAAATATGTATTTTTTAAACAAAAATATACAAATATCTTTAAATTAATCTTATATTAATAAATATTAATATATAAAAGAAATGTAATACATTCATACTAACATCATATCAATATACTATTATACAAATATTATATAATATTATACAAATATTAATATGAATTCAAAATATATTAACTATGCTGTATCTGTAAATAAAGCCTAAAGGAATACATTTTTATAATTTTCCATGAGCGAGGCTAACAGAGCTCATTTGAAACATTCCAAACTCTGGCTTGGGTCATCCTTAGAGGTTTGCTTTCCCGGCCACACGGAGGATTTCTCAGCTAAGGCAGAGACATTCTGAACACCAATAAACACTTTGAAAGTATTTGAGAGTGTTTGAAAATAGTTTCTTCCTTTAGTAGCTGAAATATTCCCCACAGCATTCTTCAACTTTGCCCAACCCTAAAGCAATGATTTCTTACACAAAGTTGAATTTCAAACAAGGCCTTGCCTGAATTAGCGCAGAGACCAAGTTTCTGGAGCAAAAGCAGCATTAGCTGCCGCGGGCCAAGAGACGGCCTGTGCCTTGGTCTGGGTGGCACTGAGCCTTCACATCCCCTCCGAGTGAGGAGTGCAGCCCATGTCCGGGCAGGAAAGTCATTTGCCCAGGGTTCAAGGAGCAGCCGCCCAGGTGGGTGGTGAGTCTTGGGCTCCGACACGCTGTTTCCTGGCTCCTCCAGGGCTCTGCATTCCCAGCTGCTCGTCCTGTGAGTGGCGCTATTCCCACTGCTGGGGGCAGGGGACAGAGAGAGACAGAAGCCCCCCTCCAGGAGTTCACCGTCCTGGGCTGGGCGTCAGCAGGAGGCAGGAAAGTATAGCTGGTGTCCCTCCTCAGTGCCACAGAGAGAAACACCATGCAGCGAAGATGGACAGGGAAACGAGGTGGCCACTGTGAGTGGGGAGGCCTGGAGCAGCAGGGACACTCCTCACACACCTTGTTTTAGGGCCACTGCACCTCAGGCTGGGAGGACATTCCAGGGAGGGCAGAGCAGGGCATGGGAGCTCCCGCGTGGTTCCCGGGTACCCAGGAGGTCGCTGTGGCTGGAGCACAGGGACCTGGGGCTGTGGTTCTCCCAGTGGGGGCCGTACAGACCTTGTGCCAGCAATGTCTGCATCACCTGAGGCCGGGTGGGTGTGCACACCTCAGGTCCCCCCACACCTGCAAATATGGAGACTCTGGGGTGGAGCCTGGCAGTGTGTGCATTTGTGTTTTATTTTGAAATGATGTCAGATGGACAGAAGAGCTGTAAAGAGAACACAGAGGCATCCACCCTCCCAGCTTCCCCAGTGTTACCCTTTTACCTAGTCCGGCACTTTTTTCAAACTTCAGGGATGAACTTCATACAGTGCAGCCAGCCAGCCTGCAAACGCTGGACTCTTCTGGGGCCAGCAGGCCTGGTGAACGGGCCCAGGATTGATTCGACACTCACTGAAGTTCGAGGACTCCTGGCCTGGGAAGTAGTACGAGGGGCCGATGGTCTTACAGACAACTGTAAGGCCTGTGGTTTCCCCCTGAATGAAATGGGAGCCATTTGAGGATCTGAGGTGAACGGACAGCTTTTCAGGTGCCCTAACCTGACCTCTCCATCTTAAAGTTGGAGCTGCACTTCGCAGCCCTGTGCCTAACCATTGCACTTGGGCTCCACCCCTTGCTCCATTCCGCTCCTGGCCTCTGCTTCTTGCCCCTTCTCTGTTATCTTCATCATTCCCTAGCTTGATTGTTAGCACAGGACTGGGGTCCTCCTTGATCCCCTCATGCACCCCAGCACCTAGAACTGAGGCCCCCATACACGTGCTCAGTGACTAGTTCTTGAATGAAGAAAAAACCTACGCTCAGAAGTGAAGCGGGAAGGGATGAGGTGTTTTTTACATTTATTTTAAAGGCTCATTCTAGCCAGCAGGTGGAGAAAAGGCGAGCAAACGAGGATGGAAGGAAGACCGACAAGGGCAGATGAGCTCTGCTTAGAGGTGGCCACAGTGACCAGGCAGAGAGCTGGGTGCTGCCTGGCTACACATGGGGTTCAGTGTCTCCACATGCTGACCGGACAGACATTAGCCTCAAAATCATCTGGAAAAGACTCTGCTTAAGAAGAGCTCCAGAGAGCAACTTTTGAAGATAAATCAATTTCTTATTTTAAGAATGAAAAATAAACTTCTAATATTTGGTTATTTTAAAAGAATTTCCTGTGCACGTGCAAAATGGCCTGCCTTTATTCTCTATTAAGACATGCAGAAGTCTATTATTACAGCCGTGATGTTTAACTTACCATCAAAGGCAGCAGGCCAAAAAGCCAGACCTCAAGTTCAGGAATGTTAAACACTATTCACCATATGCCCCGGACTTAAGATGTTTTATATAATCCTGAACAGCATGGCTCACAAAGGACAAGCTCTCTTCTTCCAGAGATGGAGGAGGGATCTGGGGGTTGTCAAGGTAGCATCCCAAAGGTAGCATGCCACTTAGGGGACGAGGAAATGGTATCAGATCCGAAGTGCAGAGCCTGTTTTCTAAACCCAGTCCTGCTGTGTACTAGCTGTGCAGTCTTGGACAAGTTGCTCAACTGCTCTGGACCCAAATGTCTACACCTTATTTTCCCTAATGGAGTGGCTGCAGCTCTGGGTGTTTCTCAGTGTGCGGAAGGTTACACTCTCCATGTTAGCAGGGGAGGTTGCGAGCTCATTGCCAATGGCCTCCATCTCTAACAGGGAGGACAGCAAGTCGTGTTCCAGGAAATCATTTCATTCTTGGAAGAAGTTTTCAGAGATGCCTTTAGTAATGCAGATGGAGGATGGGAAAAGCCCCATTGCTCTGGAGGACAGGCTCAGCAGGACAGTTTCTTGGCTTAGAAAATTCTTCTCCCAGTCTTTTCCAATTCTGCACAAAGGCAAAGGAGACCCCTGGAAGGAGGAGACCGGAGTGGCCGAGACCACTTCTGGAGCGCCGCACTCCCAGGGCCTCTCTGCGGTTGGAGTGGGCTTGATGTCAGCGAGCAGAAAGGGTCTGTCCAGGGCCCAGGAAGGGGAACACACACGCACGTTATCATAAACCCTGACAGTCACCGGCATGAGGACTGCTTCCCAGCCTGCGAGGCGTCCTCCCATGAGGCAGCACACTCTTCCCAGCTCCAGGGTTTGGCCTGTTTCCCGGAGGAGGAATCCCTTGCCCACCCCGGGATGCCTTGGACGTTTCTCCAGGATCCCACACGAGAAATGCCCTGGAGAAGCTCAGCTTCGGGGTTCAGACGTGAGCGCACCAGGCTCCTCTCCCCACATCCCCCCTGAATTCACCTCCTCACCCTTGCTCCTCACTGTCCACTCATTCTCTGCCCTCAGTTGTAATCCTGCCGGGCTCCCATCGACTTCAGGGTCCCTTTTCTCCTGGGTTTGATGTCCGGGCCCACTTCCTGGAAGCTACCTTCATCTCCCCTTTAACTTGGTGACTCTGTAGTCCCATGGCATTCTGGGTACCAACCTGATAACTCACGCTGGCTGTCAAAAGCTCACTGAAGGCCACTGCTTCCTAAGCAGCTCCCACACGTCCAGGACCAGATTTGACAAAGGATGAGCACGCAGCCAGCCACTCTGTGCTGCCACACCACTCTGCTCTTGGAGCGTCCTGTGTGGCCCCCTCTTCACTCTGCACCACTGTCACGGGGACGGACATCAGCCACATTCCAGCCATGTGATGCATTGCGCAGAACAGCCACTATCTCATTTAGTCGAAGAGGGCTTCCCACGTTCTTATCTCCTGGGATGATACCCCACCCTCTCTTCCAGTCACAGCGGACTTGTTCCATTTAGGCTGATCCAGACAGCAGCAGTAACAAGGCCATTCATCCTAACCCAAATCAGACCATCACACCGAGGGGACATGGCTGTATGAAAGGTCAGCAAGAAGCCCGAGCAGAAGAAATGGCCTGAGGGGTCCAGAATCTGCCAAACAGCTGACCAGTGAAATCTAAATTGGCAATGTGGCTCAGTCCTCATTTCAAAGGGGAAATTAAAACCAGGCTTCTTGGGAGGGCAGGTCCCAGTCAGAAGGGAGGTGATGCTTATAGCCATAGCAACCTGCAAACACTAACTTTTCCCCTTTTCCTCCCCAGTGGCCCACTTCCAAACAGCCCTCCTACACTCTCATGCTTTGGAGAGAGGTGTCAAGAGAGGAGGAAGACATCTGACCATTCCCTGAGAAAATCTGAAAGGATCAGGGTGCTCCCACCAAAAAAAGGAAAACAATACCCCCCAAAACAAACCCCAAAAGCCCAAGTTGCTCTGTCAGCAAAGCATACAATAATATCGGAGACCATGTAAGTCCTCCTAGAATGTAGCTACAAAGATCCTTCCTTTAAAATTCAAAATAATGTTCTATAAAAATAGCCGGTGATATCTTACGTTTCCTTGTGGAGTGCTTTACAGACATTACTCTGGGGAAGAGATCAGGGTGAGCAGAATAAAGCCAGACAGCTGGACCCATCCAAGAAGCACCAAACCTCCGACAGAGCCAGCGGTTGTCAGTGCTTATTAAGTGAAGGAACCCAGACCATGCCAGAACCGACCTTGAACCCAGGGCTTCTGAGCCCACGCTCCATTTCCAGCTGTCTTGCTTCATCGAGCGGTGCTGGGTTCCTGCGGGAGCTCACTTCTTTCGCTCCTCAATCCTGTGAGCCTTCGGGGAGGCCCGTTGTGCCAGGCCCCATGTGGACAGCAGACCCACCCAGGACAGAGGTCATTGAGACTGTGTAAATGTCTCAGGCATAATCAGAGTGAAAGGTCAGGCAGTAACCAGGCAAAGGTGAGGAAGGGTGATGCACGGGGTTATGAGGGGTCGCTGTTGAGGGTTGAGATCGTGCCTACAGCAGCGTCTATTAACTAGCATTTCCGGCTGTTATCAGCTTCAGTTTAAGAGCCTGTTAGAGGACTTAGTTTACTATTAAAATACTCCATGGATGGGAAATTTTAACAAAGAATGCACATTTCTCCCACTCTGTTAAGCATGCCAGTGAAGAGAGGGCTTCTTAGTCATGTTAAATGATGGTTTGATTATAATTTTTTAGTCTGTCAACTCTTATTTCTTAGTAAAACAGCATGAGTAGAGCTACCCTCATATTTCTAATTCACCCTGAGCGATGGCCTAGAAAGAACGAACTGCTGACACATTAAACTCTTGGCAAACACTGTTTTCAATTATTCCTATGGGGAAGGAGGACGAGATGAAGGAGGGGAAACAGCAGTAGCAAATCCTTTATTTTTTGAGCAAATTAATTAAGAGCATACAACTAGTTAGTAACGGAACCGAGACTAGAACCCTCCGTCTCAACCAAGTTCAAGGCTTTTCTAATACAGACCACAAGAATTTGCTCAGTCTCACCTGGGCATGGTGAAACATGTCTACAGCCCCACCTCTGGGAGGCTCAGGCAGGAGGATTTCCAGTTCAAATCCAGCCTGAACAGCTAGTGACTTAGTAAGATTTTGCCTCAAAATTTAAAAGGGCTGCGGATGTAGTTCAGTGTGAAGGTCTTGGGTTCAATTTACAGTACTGAAAGAAAAAAAAAAAAAAGAATCGGTTTGGTCTCAGTAGTCTCAGAGCTCATCCATAAGAAGAAGAATTCCCTAAATGGTCTGAGGTTCTTTCGGGCTTTACACATCTATGGTGGAAAACTTTCACTTCTAGCCAGGCTGAGAAACGGCCGTCCGTTCCCTCGGAGGAAGCAGACAGGCGCGCCTCCATCCCAGACTCCGGCCCACCCCAGGCGGCCCTCCCGAACGCACCGAAGCTACAGAAACGCCTGCTGGGTTCAAACTCTGGGACACAGATGCAGACTGAGGGGGCTTTCAGGGTCCAGGGACTTCTGCTCCCCACGCTGTCTCCCCGCCCAGCAACTCCTCAGCCCCAAACCAGCCAATCAGGAGAGACTGTGAGCCCTCAACCAGCCAATGAGGAGAAAGCTCAGGGCTTCCCATGCTCCAGGGCTGAAATCCCCACTTCCAGTTCAGCGCGCCTGCTGCCTCCTGTCTGAGTGCACCCGCCCCCTTCTGCAGAAGTAAACTTTAATCTCTGCTTTGTCCAGTCCTCTTGCTTGCCCACCTGAGCGCATTCTTTCTGGCACAGACAATTTGAGTCTGTGGCCTTATTTACAACACTAAGATGCAGGAACAGAAACTGATCCACTCTCCTATCAGAAAAAAAAGAAAAAGAAAAAGAAAAATACCGAAATTGCCTGGCAAAAGGTATGAAACAGGATTCTTCAAGACAACAGGCATCAGTCAATGAAGAATAAATGGAAAACAAAGAAGGCGAAGTAATGATGCCCCTGGCTGTCGTGACCTCGTGTAAGGCAGGGAAACCCATCTGTCAAGGGGAGGAAGAAATTGAGAAAGATTGCTACTAGATACAGCTCTCTTTGGGGTGACAAAAACACGTTCTAAAGTTAGATTGTGGCTGATTAACTCTGAAAATACTAAAAAGCTGTTGAACTCTACACTCTGAAGGAAGTGTATGATGTGTGAATAATATCTCAGCAAACTGCTTTTATTTTTAAAAGCAAAATAAACTTTCTAAGGGGTGAAAAAAATTATTTCCAACAGAGTTGCACTTCAGGCAATGTTGAAGGAAGTCCTTTTCAGGTGGAAAGAAAATGAGACCGGACAGAAACACAGATGAACACAAAGGAACGCAAAGCCCTGGAGGTGGGAAGTCCATGGGAGTAGCGTGGGCAGTGTCCCCAGTCAGTGATCTTCTCAGCTGAGTGTCTGTCCGCAGCAGAGTTCTGCACCCTAAGTGTCCACCACCGTTACTTACAGCTAGGGAGAATCAAGGCCTGAGTGAGGAGCTCATGTCGAGAGTGAGGAACAACCAGGGAAGTGCAGGTACTGATGGCTGCAGGAGCAATTTTCTCTCCTTTTCTTGGACCACGAGGAAGGAGGAAAGGGGGTGTATGTGGCTGTGTCTTGATGTCTCCCCAAAGCCTCAGTCATAGGTGGGCTTTTTCAGAGGTGGCTGGATGTAGAGTGTGTGACTGATTCCTGGTGCAGTGCTAGACTCAAGGGCAGTAGGATTAAGGGTGTGAGGGCTCCCACCCTAAGTAGTCTGGATGAGATAAACAGGGCAGAGAGACGCAAAGAAGATCCCTTGTTGCCTTTGCTGTCTTCCACCGCCATGAGCTGTTGCCCCTCTGCCATGTGCCACCCTGCCCTGGAGCCAGCCGGTTATGGACTGAACCTCTACAAACTATAAGCCAAATAAACTTTCCTCCTTTAACTTCGTGTGTTGGGTATTTTGTCCTAGTAATGAGAGAAAATTAATTAAGACAGGTGGCAAAGCAGAATGTAGTCAGATCTTCCTTTCTAGATTCAAATTTTTAAAAAACCAAACTGTCAGCAGTCTGCAAGGAGGTTTGTGGGCAAACCTCATCTGAAGTCTTCGAGTCATGAATAAACTAAAGAGAAAAATGTTCTACTCAAGACTGCAGATAAAGTTGGATGTGATGAAAGTAGCAGTTTAGAGCAGTTAGAGTAAGTGAAGGATTTAATTGGACCTAAGTGTTTGCATATCTTTTAGTGGAGGAGCAAGTGATGGAGGTCAGGACAACCAGAAATGAGACACCATGACCTCATGTACCACCCGACGTAACGCAGGGAGAAAAGCACATCACTTCATGAAGCTCACTGAAATGAGTGACTCCCGTATAATTATGAGAAAGTATCAGACAAACTCGAGTTGAGAAGCAGCCTGAGATATAACAGGTCTAGCATCATGGAGGATGAGGGAGAGTGGAGGCTCGCTATGGGCTCGAGCAGAGTAAGGAGGCCCAATGCCCGAGTTCGTTAGGGGACCGTGACTCTGATCCTACACGAGAAGAAAAAAGCATTATGAGAAAAATGGTCCAATTTGGATTGGATCTGTATCTTAGTCTGGTTGTTTCAGTACTAATTTCTTGCTTTTGGTCATTGCGCTGTAGATGTAAGATGTTAAGTAGGAGAAACTGGAAGAAAGTATACAGGGAGTCCATATTATTTTTTGCAAATTTTGTGTAAAAGAAAAATAATTTCCTCATAAAAAGTTTTTTTAAAACTTTGTTATGTATCAAGCAATCAGACAGTCAGTCCCCCAGCCACATGGAACAGAGAAGAGCTCCTGAGTTGAAGTAGGAAGCCTCTGAAGGCTGGAAAATTGGCACTGGCCAAGCCAGGCACGGATAATAACCCCACACACAAAGTTGCTGTGGAGCCTGGACAACATCAGGAGCGGAACCGGCCTTCCCGCCCTGGGCTGGGTTCTTACACCTGGCAGGTGTCCATTTCTCAGCCTTCTCTTACAGGTGGCCCTTGTCCAAAGGGCACAGCGTTAAAGCGCACCAGGAAGTAAAAGCTGCTTTGTATCCTTTCGTCCTCATTCATCCTCTCAGCAAGTGTTTCCTGAGCACCTACTCGTGATCACCTCCAGCCAGGGATGTGATTCGTGTATGTGATTTCCCTGGGATATTTACTTCGAGTCCTTCTAAACTAAAAGTTGGCAAATTTATTCTGCAAAGGGCTAGAAAATAAATATTTTGGGCTTCACAGCCCATGGAGTCTTTGGTTATCCACCCAGTTCCGCTGTTCTAGCACAAACACAGCCATAGGAAACACAGAAGAAAGTGGGCAGGGCTACATTCAAATAAAATGTATGTGTTTTTTTTTTGCTGTTGTTGTTGTTGTTTTTGGGGGGTTTTTTTGGTACCGGGGATCGAACTTGGGACCTTGCACTTGCGAGGCAGGCGCCGGAACCACTGAGCTAAATCCCCAGCCCAAAATGTATGTGTTTTTTTTAAAAAAGATGCTGGAGAAATTTTGCCTATGGGTTGCAGTTTGCTGGCCCCGGTCTTGAACAGTCAGGAAATATGTGATGATTTCTATTTGTCCGGACAAAATGATTCAAAAAGTTCGAAGCAAGCTTGTCCAAAATAAAATAAAAATAATTTAGGTTTCAAACTAGGTCAAATGCTTTATCACACACGTGTGCTTCAGAGTTTCACATTTTCGGATGACCACTAGCCTTGAGAAGTTTCTTTGACACATGAATGTATTGAGTTGACCTCAACCACCTGCTGAAGGAATGCGTGCAACCAGAAGTGAGCCTCAGAGGGCCTCCCTGCCCTCCGACCCTTTGCTGGGCTGAAACTGGCATGCAAGTGACTGGGCTTTGTTCTTAGACATGGCGCTTTGGATGTAATTCAGGAAAGCCACAATTACAGAGTCCGGACCTACTTGACCGGGGCACTTAGGAGTGTGCAGTTATTCTGCAAATAGACAGAGAAGGCCACACGTGGCAATCTGATGTCTGCACTTCCTCACTCGGGAGAGTCACTTGGGAAACCAGCCTCAATGCCACCCCCAGTAGCACTCCTTGCCTGGAGTTTCCTGCCCAGAGAGAGTTTACAGTGCTCCTGTCTCAGAAACATGGGGCTGCCCTCCTCTACAGAGCCAAGGTGCTCAAGGTGGAAGCAACCGCCCCTCAGCCTCCTCCATCTCTAAGGCACCCAGCACCCGACAGTTTCACCTCGGTTTCTTCCCCCAGCCTTTGCCATAGTTTCTTACTCAAGGAAGCATAGCTGCCTCCTGAGAGACTGACAGCAAGTGTTAAGAGGCAGGCAGGGGAGCGCTGCTTCGGAGCCAAGAGCCTCCTCCGATACACTCCTCGCTCTTCAGGACATAGATCTTTTGGTGCTATTTCAGCACCTGTGGTCTTTTTACCCTGAACATCTGCTTCTAGACGGTGTTTCACACATTTGAATTTTACAGACCAATGTTCCTTGACAAGCTATCAATTTATCATGATATACACTTTTTACTTTGCTTTGATGCCATCCACTAAAGAAGAGAGGCAACTCATGGTCTAGTGATGTAAGCAGCATGGAAAAGGAGCACAGTTCACCTAAATTTGGGAGCCTGTCCATTCCAGGGTGCATTCTAAATGTTAAGGCCCATCCTGTCTGTGGTTTAGGACTAGGACCTTCCCAAAGGTGAAGGAAGCTTTGTTCTGGGCTGAAAGTGCACTGAGCAGACATCTGTTTCCTGTTGTCCAGAACTTCTGTCCATGCACTGGACATCAAGTTTAGATGGAGACACGCCCGGAAGAAGACCACAGGGCGAGTTTCCCCAAGGTGGCACATTCTGCAAGACCTTAGTAGTTGCGTGGAGGAGCAGTGTGATGTTCTTGACTGCATTTCACAAACTGCCAGCTATCTGTAGCTGAAAAGTGGCCTTGTTTTTATGCCTTAGGACAAGAATCCCAATGTAGCAGATGATCCAAAGAGACACAGTCCAGGACCATGTGTCTCTGGATCCAGAGCCACCGCAGATCCAAGACCCTTCTTTCCTCGTAGCCACACTTAGCCTGTTGGTTTTCCACTGCAAGGTGATGATTCAGCTGCTGGAGCTCCGAGCCTTACGTGCATATTCCAAGCAAGAAGAAGAAAGGGAATAAAGACGCTTTCCTGAAATGGCTTTTTCCTTTCATTGAGGAGAACTACCCTGGAACCCCCCAGTACCCATAACACCCCATGCACACTTCTCTGGTTTGCATTCTCGCCTGCTAAACATTCATGCTGACGTGGTTTCCCGATGGTTAGCAGTAAGACAACTGGGAAAGTGAACGTGTCAGCTGTCCAACCACTACAATAGAGTGTGACAAAGAAGAAAGGGGTGAGTAGGTGCCAGATTAGCCAACCCAATTGATCTACACAACAGGTTGTATGTATTTTCGGAGTTGTATTTTTGTCTGTTCTGTTGTTGATAAGTGTTTCTTTTATTGTGAAAACAGAATAATTTTAAAAATTTGTTGTTATGATAACTTGATTGTGATTAAAGTCACTTCTTCTAACCCAACCTTTAAATAAATGCCATTAGTTTACAATGTTCCTTCCAATAGCAGTTGGCAAACTATGGCCACAGGCTAAATCGCCCCTAACTACTGGTCCTAGTTTTACTGGGACACAGCCGTGCTTTGTCACTTGCTATGTGCATGCCTGCTTTGGGACCACCTCAGCACAGTTAAGAGGCTGCTACAGAGACCATCTGCCTCTGTGCCTAAGATAGTTATTCTCTGGCCCTCTGCAGGAAACGGTTGCAAACCCTTGGTGGGCAGGACCAGCCCTGGGTGAAGCCAGGTCATCCCGCAGAACCCCGCATTCTCTCTGGGGTCCCCAGGACTGGTGGGATATTTCTCATGAACACTGCATCCCCGCTGTGCTCTTGGTGACACCTGCTTTGCCCTCCCCAGAGGCTGCCGTGGTTCTGCTGTGCTGCACTGGGGTCCCAAGTTTCCCTTTGTTTTCAGTAAGCTCGTCCTAGTGTCCCAGTCAGTAGACGGGCTCAGGTGTAAGCCACCACTTGGAGAGGAGGGTCGCGGAGCGATTTTCAGAATCCCAAAAGCAGTTCATTCACTGGGCTTACCATCATCACTGAACAATAATAAGCCTTCCTGCTTTCATAGACTTTGCAAATAAAAACTTTCTAAGAAAAAATAAATCTCTCCTCAAGCAGGACATAGAGGACACATCCAACAAAGCCAGCTCCGTCTCCCTCAGGAACAGGACCCAGCGCCCTCCGGGCCGGGCGGTGACTCACTTCGCACGTGAGCTCAGCGAATGGCAGTCCTTCCCAGGTTATTCTTGCAACTATCAGCTGAGGCTTATCTCACACTCTGGCTCTGGATAAAATAAAAAATAACCCAGTAAACATGGGTATGAGATTGCAGAATGTTGGGCAGCTGATGCCAACCCCCCAGGTAGAAGCCCAGGAAGGCCCATCCTCGGCCCTCCTGTGCTCCCCGCTCTGCCTACCACGTCAGCTGCCAGGTCCCAGTTCAGAGCTGTGACTGCAGGGCGGGCTTCAAGGTGGTCAGCAGTTGTGGACAGTTTGGCCTCTGCTGCTACTAATTACAGGGGCCATACTTACCTAGAAAGAATGGGTGCTTTCCAGCCATGATGTATGAATTTATTTCTTCAAAGTAACCCAGCGTATGGAGTCTTCCTTTTTTTCTTTTTTGACATTGGATGCTACCCTTCCCTCAAAGCAATGCATTCATGCCAAAAAACAATCTTTGGGGTGAAAGAAGAAAGCAAATCCTGTTTGTGCCTTTCTTTGTTGCTTGCCTGGTGCTTTCCAGACAGTAGCTCAGGCATCTGCCCTGCAGCCGTGAGATCCTCCTCATTTATTTCTTGACTGAGAAACCTGGGAAGTCAAACAACTTGTCCGACGCTCCAAAGATGCTTGGCTGAACTGAGCCTGCATGCAGGCTTGTCCTGCTCCAAAGCCACACTAGGATCCTGAGATGCAAGGGCAGAGAGCCAACCTGTTCAAAAGTGGAAAAGTACAAAGAACTTGATCCTTGATACAAAACTGAACAGAACAGCCATCTGCCTACATCTGCACTTCTTGGTATACAAGAAAAGCAATGCTTCATTTACGAAGTACTCTGAGTTGTGCGTGCTGCTGCTTGTAGCTAGACAAATCCCCAGTTGATATGGTACCTCCGGGCAGGGGCGAATGATCCCCCCCTTTGGAAATGTCCCGTCACCCCTGCCTTGACATCCCTCACAAGCTCCAAGACATCACCACTCGTCCTTAAGACACAGCATAGAGCCCAGTTCGCTCTTCAGCTGACTCTGAGGCCTCTCCCCCTGTACCCGGGCACTTGGTGTTTGTCTGCCTCCCTTGTCACCCTGGGCTCCAGTTGGGAGCCTGTCTGTCCTCCCCGCAGCAGCAGATGCATTCCCTGTCCTGGCCCTGCAGCAGGAACCCCGTGAAATGTGGGAGAAAAGAAGAGAAAGGAGGAGAGAGGGTAAAGGTGAGGGCGAAGGAAGGAAAGGAGGAAGGAAGAAAGCGAGGGCAGAAAAGTAGAGGACCCTGCCATCTGAATGCTGCGCCAGGAAGTAAACTGTCGGAAAGGGCGAGCCTGGCTTCTGGCCTTGCCCTGCTATTCCTGCCACACAGCCTCCCACTGTGGGAAACCCACGGCCATGAGACCCCCCAGCCGCCTTCGCATGAGCCGCCTGATCCTAACTTTCAGCCTCCCAGGCCCTGAGCTGAATAAACGTCTTTCCTCTGTATATAATCTGGCCTCAGGAATTTTGTTCTAGCAACAAAAAATACACTAACACACTTCTCAGAGCAGCTCTGTTTTGATTTGTATGTCTCTCTCCCAGCTTCCATGTGCTTGACTTCTATCTACTTTTGCCTACGACCTTCAGAGAAGCATACTAGGCCACTGAGCCAGCTTTTCCTGTGTGCAGGGCTGGGGTTAAATCCTCTCAGAACAGTGCACAGCCCACAGCTGCCTGGTGCACGCTCCCTTGACTTGAGGACAAACTCTGGGGACATAACTCACTCTCTAGCTCCCCCCAGGCCCAGACTGAGGCTGAAACTGAGCCTGAGCTTGATGGCCCTCTTTCCCTTCCCTGGAGTGCTTTCCTCCTCTCTTTACAGTTTCTCCTGGGAGCGCAGCCTTCACCCATTGCTCAGCACCCGGGCTTTCAGTGCAGGGTCAGCTCCTGAGGAACCCATCCCAAGAACCAGGCCTGCAGGTTACTTCCTGTGATTCTGCATCCTCACCTCCCTATGAATCTGATGAAGGCGATCAGGCTGCACCTCCTCTTTCACTCCTGGTTTCACATCTTCTCCTGTTCTTTCCTCCTTCTCTACCTTTATGTTACTGATTCTTTGTGACAAAGAAAAAGGAAGAGGAAGAGGAAAAGGAGGGGGAGGATAAAGAGGAAGAGGAGAAAGAAAAGGAGAAGGAGGAAGAAGAGGAGAAACACAAAGAGGAGGAAGAGGAAGAGGAGAAGGAGGAAGAAGAGTCACACATTTACTACTAATAAAAGCCAAAATCCAAACCCAGTCTTGATTCTAAGTTCACACTCGGAACCCTTAGAATGCCTACTCTGTAAGTCTACAAGGTAGCTGACTTCTCGTATCCTGACTCTAGAATATCACTTAGAACTCTAATTTGGATTCACTTCTTGGAACTTCCCCCGTTCAAACTCTCCTAAGTCTCCTGATTCCTACCTTCTGGCAACTTAGAACCTAGTGCTTAGGTTCTGTCCTTAGAATCTGTCCCAGCCAGTGTCCCCAGATGGAAAACGTGGTGTCTCACAACTTCATCCTTGCACATGGTATAGAAACACCAAATGCATTCTCTGCATGAGACTATTTGAAACGCTAGAAATAGTGATTATTAAATTGGGGCAAGGAGAGAAGGATACGAAAGGTTCTTATTCTCTTTTCTGACTTTCTTTTTAATTCCTTTTTCCAAACTCTACCAAAAGTTAACATGATACAGCACTTACCTAGCATGCTCAAGGCCCTGGGCTTAATCCTCCCACTATAAAACAAAAACAAAACAAAACAAAAAGCTGTAGGGCTGGGGATTTAGCTCAGCGGCACCGTGCCTGCCTTGCAAGCGCAAGCTCCTGAGTTCCATCCCCAGTACCAAAGAAAACCCCCCAAAACTGTATAATATAAAAACAATGAGCTTTGGAAAGGACAGAAAAGAACTTGGGCTTAAAAGTTCTCCAAGCAAAATACTACCTGCGGGTGACTGGGTAGATGTGTGTGAGGTGACTGCACCACAGCGATTCTCAGCCCAGAGGTGTCCAGGAGACACCTGACGGTGTCTAGAAGCCCGTTTTGGTTATCACAACTGGGGAATGAGGTCCTGTGCTGGTGGGCAGAGGCCAGGTCCTGTGGTTTATATCACAACACCTCTGCAAAGCCTCACGAACTCAGAGGCAGCTATTACAGAAGGTGACTGGACCACGGGGCACCATAGCTGACTTGCTATGGGAGCTTTGCCCTGACCAGAGGCAGCAGGTCACCGAGGCTGTGACCCGGAAGGGCTCATCTTCCTCGTGGCTCCTCCCTTCTCTCTGCTTCCTGTCCCCCATGCCTCCTCCGCCAGGCCCCTCTGCCATGCCTTCCTGCCTTGGAGCCAGCTGGCTATGGACCGAAAACATGAGCCAAAATAAACCTCTCCTCCCCTAAATTATGGGTGCCAAGTATTGTGTGCCAGTGGCAAGGAACGTGACTGACATACCAGGGGTGCTGCCCCCCACAGCACAGAAATGTTTGCCTAAAATATCAGTAGAGCTGCGGTTGAGGAACTCTGCCTCCTGGTGACCATGCCAAGCTCACAAGGCTGAGGTAGAGACATATGAGGCAAGTCTGAAAATCCTTAGTCTGCATCTGAGGCCCCTGCCCTCCTCCCGTGGTCCAGAGAGCCCACATTCTCAGGCCGGGATTCTGCTGGGAAACAGGGGGCCAGAGCTCACGTGGCTCCGCTCCCTAAGGATTCGCTGAAATTGACAAAGCAACTTTTCTCACTTCAAAGGAAACATTCTGTTCTTGCAGTGACAGAGATTAAATAGGTGCCTATCATCCCAGCACATGTGGGGAGGCTGGGGGGTTTTTTCTTGTTTTAAGAAGATGGAAGCCACAAAAAGATCATATAGCAAAGCATAATGGTAACCAGATTTCCTCCTGTGCTGTACTGTGAAGACCACACTGCAGGCTTTGTCCGAGTGAAGAGTGCCAGCAGGACCCAGGTAGGCTGGGTTTGAGGGGCTCTGGGCCCAATCCCGTGCTGTCTGTTCCTGAAGCCAATGGGTCCTTAGCCAAATTCACCTCCTGATGCATCAAGATTTAGAACCTGTCCAGACTAGGAACCTCGAGGCACAGTCGGCCATGCCTGATTAGCGTCTCTGGGTAGCACCAGTCCTGCACGGTGTGGTGGGGCATCCAGCAGCCACAAACGGCTGCTCAGATTCAAGTGAGCACAGGCCGGGAGCCCACCTCCGGGTACAGGATGTGCCTAGTACATGCAAGGCCCTTGCTTTGTTCTTCAGCACACCTGCACACACACACTAATTAAGTTAATTTCCAGATTATAAAAATTTGAAAGTCAGTGTCTCGATCACTAAGCACATCTCCAGGGCTCATCAGCCTCATGGGCTAAGGACCAGCACACTGCTCAGCGGAAATGCAGAAGGGCCTCCTCACTGGACAAGGCTGGATTGGGCAACACCGTAAAAGTCGTGATGTAGTCAACCACACCTAACTTATCTGCACCCTGATTTCTTCAGCATTCAATGGGGACCACATTTCTGCACTCATTCCCTTCCCAGAATTATTAGGAAAGTGAGCTAATGCAGGGCTTGTTTTGTAAAGGTATAAAACAGTGCACAAATGTAAGGACCGTGAAAAGAGCCCAAATCATTCTAACCGAAGACAACCAACCTGGCTTCATTGCCAAGGAAGACAGGAATGCTTTTGTCTGGAGCTCTTCTTTTTTTCTGAATTGATAAATTATTGCTCAGGGTGAATAACTTTCAGATGAGGACCTTTGCTGGGTGCCCGCTTCCCCTTTCTAACTAAAGTCTCTGCTGCTGCATGTGTAGCAAATCCATCAGCCCAGTGAAAGAATTTTGCCACTCACAAATTTTCCTTTTGCCCATTTGAAGCGCTCACTTTTATTTTGCATCTTTTTCTTCTGAAAACATCAACACAGATCCTCAACCCCCGTAGAACGTTCTAGCAAACTCGATGTCCGAGCCTGCGAGAGTCGGAATTTGTCTGACACGGTGTCTTCCAGAGCGAACAGTTCTTTAATGGTCCTCTTAGGCCCCAAGTAGTCTTCGGTGTGAGCTCCGCTGTCAGCTGGGCCGAGTCCACTGAGGGCCGAATCTTGGCTTGTCTCTTGCTTAGACTTGTCCTTATCCGCTGTTGGTTGTAACTCAATGAAAGTGTAAGGCAGTGAGAGGACGCGTGTCGAGAGACGGCCAGAACTGCGTCCAAGCAGGGCACACGGGGCGTCCAGCGGGTCCACAGCCTGGGGAACCATGCCAGTCCCAGGCCTGGCGGAGACCGCTTTTGTCTGGTGGGGCTGCTCAGCCTGGACACGATGACCGGAAATGGGATTGGTGGGCCTGGCTGGCCCCAAGGAAGGCCTGGGCACCGCCTCGTCAGTGTCCCCACATCAGGTCTGTTACTGAACGCCAGGCAGGTGCACGTTTTAAGGAGAGGACTGAAGAGAGGGAGACCGAAAATAACAGTGAACCAACAGAATGCAGCCCATGGATGAGGGGTGCTGGAGACGGGAGGGATACTGGCATTCTCATGAGAGCACACTGAGTGACATTTCAGCAGAAAGCTGCAGGAAATGAGAATGCAAGTCCCGAGAAAGTGCTCCCAGGGCAGAGGAAAGTGCCAAGTACAAAGGCCCTGAGGCAGACATGTGCGTCAGCTCTGACAAACAGCAGCGTACTAGAGTAACGGATGCAAAGTGAGTGCAGAGAACAGCACTGCAGTGGGAGATGAGCTCACAGAGATGGCACCGGCCAGGGACTCTTTGCGGGCTGGGGCAGAGGAGAGACACTGACTTTGGTTATCAAAGCATCTTTCCGGGCACTGTGTGAGAGGTGGAGAGTAGACCAGGAGAGAGGACAGAAAAGCAGGGATGAGAGCAGCTGTGACCCCAGCATCCCAGGCTTCCCGGGGCCCCGCCCTCTGCCAGTTCTTCCCAAGGCCTCCCTTCTGACCCCTCTAAACCGTCCACCACCACCTCCGCCATTTCGTTTGCTATCCAGATGTCCCTGAGAGGCCGCATGCTCTCGGAGACTCCGATTCCAAAGGTAACTGACTCGAAAGAGCTCCTAGCTGACTTGCTGTTAGGCAGAGGGGCTCGGTCAGAAGAGGCGGTCACTGGGGCATGGCCTGGAAGGTCCGGCTCCCGGCTCCCTCCAGGCTCCTGCCTTCTCCCAGCCTCCTGTCCGCCAGGCCCCTCTGCCAGGCCGCCCCGCCTTGGAGCCAGCTGACCACGGACTGAAAACGTGAGGCAAAGCAAACCTGACCTCCTCTGAGATGTGGTGTCAGTGATGTGACTGAGGCATCACCAGGGCCCTCACACAGACTGCAGTCAACTGTGACGGCAGATTCATTCCACCCTTCCGGCCCCACCCACCAGCCCCGTAATGCTGGAGATCGTCATTGTTCCAAAGAACCTGGACCATGACATGGATCAACTGCTTATTTTTAAAAATCGAACACATGTACAGAATAATTAATCATGATGACAGGGCAAGTCCTCGTGTACCTGTATCCAGGGTAAGCACACGGACATCACCCCTCCCTGAGGCATCTACATGTCCCTTCCCAGTCTACTCGCCTTACCCCACCCCAAGAGCTCTCACCCCACTTCTTATGTAAAACACGCCCCGCACCAGCTCTTCCTTGGGTCTCCCCGCTGCACAGAAGGAGCTAAGCAATGCTGAGTTTGGGGCAATGAGGTAGCGGCACAAATGCCACGCTAGACAGGCCCACAGGGAAGCCAGGCTCAGCAGCATAACTAGGTCCTGGTCTGGTCCCAGCTTCCCTGAGGGTTTCCAAGAGCCCTGAGGGGGAGTCACCGGTGAGGTCACAGTGAGTCCTCGGATGCCTGGAGCACTCAGGAAACAACACGCTGTCTGGCAAGGATGGAGCATGCACCGAGCACTAGTCGGACAGAAGGGCTGTACCGGGAGGGCAGCTGCTCCCCGTTCCCCATTTACGTGGCCTGAGTCCATCTCTCAGGATATTTCTGTGGGTGCGGTGAGGGTCCTCAGCTTTCCCCACCAGCGGGGTGTGGGGAGAGAGCAGAGCTTCCCCGGTATCGAGTTAGGACGAGCCAGCCGAACCGTGCAGGGTCCAGGCCAGGCTCTCTAGGACGTCCTGCCCTCAGCCTGGACGGGAGTGTGGCCGACAGTGCACAGTGAGTCAGGTCTGCTGGGATCAGGCTGCCTTTCAGCTGCAGACACAGCCAGCAGCCCGTGGTAACCCTTCCTGTCCTGCCAGGGACTCCTGTCCCTCTCCTCCTGAGCTCCTGAGCCCTGAGCTCCACTACATCCTGTCTTGTCTTTCTCAATTGATGCTTTCCTTTTATGTCCTCCAGTAGTTTTGTGAGAAAATTTTGAGGACTTGAATATCTGGAAATGCCACTGTGGTACCTGAATTATGGCAAATTGCTTTACCAGGTTGATCGTCGCTGGCTGTACATTACGGACCAATTGAACCTTTGAAGATGCTGCCATTGAAAAACCTGAAACCACTGTGATACTCGGTCTTTGTATGTGTCCTATTTTTTCTCCCCTAGAAACTCGTAGTCTTTTCATTTTTGTCTTCAATATTCAGAAATCGCTTGATAGTCCTAGAGCGGATCCTTTTAGGCACCCACTGTGCACAAGGAGGTGACTCTTGGTCAAACTTTGTCCTCCTGTCCTAGGAAATTTTCTGTGATACTGTTTTAACGTCTTTTTTGTTTTTATTTCTAATTTTTTGATCAATTTTTGGCGACTTTTTTCAAATTTATCTTCCAGTCCTTGTATGGAGATTTTCATTTCTGTTCTCACATTTTTAATTCCCAAAACCTTTGCTCCTCTCATTATTGTGGGCCATCCATTCCTAATCTTCATTCATGCCCTCGCTTATCATTCTCAAAAAGAGTAATGAAAGTACTCCAACAACCCAACAAAAGTCAGGTTTCCTCTGAGTTACATTCCTTCCCTTTGCCTGTCGTGGTCTCTGTGGACCCTATTAGACCCCTCCTTACCATCTGGTAATCACTGAGGTTTGTGATTCATAAAACTGGAGAACAGAAAACTCAGTTAGAATGGACTTCATCCGGCCGTGTGGCAAGAGACCCCACCATCAGCCCCTCTCTGTCTTTCTTCTCGGCTCGAGGTCAGAGTCTGAGAGAAGATTCTTGCTACCTCCGGCCTAGAAGCTGAAGATCTTGACAGACTCCACGGTCAAAGTGGGGGAGCAGCCTGCAGATCTCGGCACACAACTGAGCCCTGTGCATGCCGTCACCAGGTCACTGTGGCTGACGCGACGTCTACACTTTAAGCCTGAGACTCTCTTCTCAAAATAAGCCTGCACACTTACGTAAGATAAGTCAAACCTCAAGCAGTAAAACAAATCCCCAAATCCCAGTGGCTTGATGTGATTTTAAAAACAGACTATGGTAAATGTTTAAGTAAAAAAATTTAAAATTTTATTACAGTAAAAGCACATTGTCATTAATCCCCCTTAAAATACTCCTCACTTCCAACACACTTATCCCATTGTTCTTGCCACTTTCTGAGGCGGTTCTGGAAGTCCTCTTTCCTGCGGGTCTTTTCATGCTGCCTATTTTGAACTGATTCAAAATATGTGTGGTAATTTCTGTCAAATGAAAACGTGATGCTGTGTCCCCATGCAGCTTTTTCACCAGATCTGGCACCGTGTGACTTCTGGCTGTTCCCCAAAGTCAAAATGACCCTGAAGGGAAGCATTTTGAACCCATTCAGGACAACAGCTCAACTAAAGACCCTCAGGAATGAGGACTCCAGAGCTGCAGCTAGAAATGTTAAGAACAATGGGACGAGTGTGTTTGAAGTGAGTATTTTAAGGGGGATTAATGACAATGTGCTTTTACTATAATATTGTTTTAATTTCAACAAACACAGTGGTTTCTGGTCACACCTCTTAGCTGTTCTACCTAGGAACAGTTCCCAGGTGGCCGTGCAGAGCACCTTCGGTCTTGGCTCCACCAGAAGTCAGAATGGCTCTGTTTATCTCCAACGTGGGGAAGGAAGGAGGGGATTGGGTTTGAGATATGGATGAGCCAACCCTGACAGTGACACACGTTACTGTGTGCATACAGCCTTGGCAACGGAGCGGTCACATGGCCACATCTAACTGCCAGATGTCCAGGAAGTGTATACAGCTGTGTCCCAGAAGAAGGAAATGAGTTCTGGTGAATGGAGCATTTGCCCCGTGTTACTGTATCTCCAAAGCTTCCATGTTTTGGCCTGAAAGACGGTTACATTGGACAATACCACTCGTCTTACACTGTTACAGAGAAGATAACTTTCACAAAGTGCTTGATCTGGTGCCAGGCATACCATAAACCCTGAGGGAATAATTGTTGTTGTTATTATGTTTTTCTTTTCCACCATTTGTTTATCTTACTAAAACTAGGTATCCACTGAACAAAATCAAATTTTTCATCATTCAGGGAAGGGAAGGAATTAAAAGAACAAATAACAGTATGCAGGAGGAAGACATCACAGCTCCCTCACTTAAACCTCAGCTGTTTTCTGATGGCTACTATGGTTCAGGCCTCATGTTAAAGATGCAGAAATATGGAGATGAGGGAGATAAAGCCCCTGTACTTGAAGTATCGCAGTCTGGCGAACATCAACTTTGTCATTCCTTTGAATGCTTTGGCCCAGTTTCCAAGGGGAAGTTGAAAGATATCCCAGAAATTAAAATAATCTGAAATAATTTTCCATTTGAGTGATGAAATCTCGGACAATTCAAGGTTATCACTCACCTCCACTTGCTTCACCCGGTAGTTAAATCTCAGTCCTTATCCTACTGGACTTGCAGTTGTTTGTGACCTCGTTCTTGAAAGAGCTTCTTCACATGGCTTCTAGGCAACACACAGTCCTGGCTGAGCTTTTACTTCAGCGGCTGCTACAGCTTCATCCCTGGTACTAGTCCTTCTCTACCCACCCTCATCTTTGTACTGGGGTGTCCCAGGGCTCAGTCACTGTACCTCTTCCTGTTACATCTTCTCCCAGAGCAGTCTTGTCCTGGCTAATATCTCTCAGTGCCAACTGAAGTTTCCTCGAATTGCTCGCTCTACTCAGGCCTCCCTGAGCTCCAGATTCATAAATCCAATTGTCCACTCAACTTCTGCACTCGGAGACCTACTAGCTCAGTAATCTTCTAGGCCTTTTTCATACCACATTCAACCCATTTGTTAGCAGTGTTGACACCACTTTCAAAATACATTCAGAACCCAAATCCTTCTAACCATGTCCACTAGCACAGTCCTATTTAATCTACCTTCATATCTCATTGGATTGAGCTTCCTGTTTTTACTATGCTTCTGATCGCCACTGCCATCATTATGCACATGCACGCGAGCACACACGTGCACACACACACTGTCTCTGTAACTAGAATGGAAGCTGTAAGAAAACACTTATCGCCACTGTTACAGCCCCAGGCGCTAGAACATTGTCTGACCTTTAGTAGGTGCTGGGAAAGGCAGACTTCTACAGACAGGTTCTTGACTCCACTGAGCCATGCAGGAATGGTCCATGGGCACGGAATACCCACTTCCTTACTGGCAGACAGAGCCCTGGCAGCTGGAACTGGGCCTCTCACCTTGTGTGGAAATACATTGCCTGTTTCAGACTCAGCGCGTACTCCTTTGTCCTTTGTGGGTAGTACTGGACACTTGGTCGCCTCCACGGCTACATCTGTCCCTATGAAGAGGGAACAGGTTCCCTGGGCTGCAGCACAAGAGGGGCGACCGCTTGTTTTGCATCAGCTTCCAGGAGGAACCTGCTAGCCAGGGAGGCCCCACCCTCACCCCTGAGGCTGGCAGCTCTCTTTTTTTCTCCATATGAGTGGTCCATTATCCCTCCGGTTCTTGGCTATGCTGTTTTCCTTGGCGACTCTAAAACCAGGATGTAGT
Organism: Heterocephalus glaber; assembly: GCF_053883595.1. NCBI lineage: Eukaryota > Metazoa > Chordata > Mammalia > Rodentia > Bathyergidae > Heterocephalus > Heterocephalus glaber. Next base: position 22,118,327 of record NW_028258357.1, read on the forward strand.
GGGCAGAAGCAGTTGAACTTCTGCCCCTGATAATTGGCAACAGATGCTCTTGCCCAATAGCATATATCCAATCTATTTGGAATAAATGAAGAGAGGAATGTGGGCACTACCTTCCACTGATCTGGGGAAATTCAGAATCGCCCCTTCCAGCCCGAAAGAAATCAAAGAGCCGGTTTAACAGGCTGTGAGCGCTTCCGCTGCCTTTGCTCCTTTTGAGTTTGATCACGTTTGCGGAAGCCGGGGCAGGAGCTGGGGCTGGCTCCAAGCGAGAAGGGGAAAGCTCAGAAGACTGCAGGCTGCACGCCTGGCCTCAGCAGGCATGGCACCGCCCACTGCTGTTAGGAAAGCAACATCCACACAGCGGCTCCACCTTTGCCACGGAGACTTGCTTTGTCCCCGCCAAGAAAGCGAGCAGACTCGAGGTTTTCATTTCTTGAGTTTAGCCGAATTTTTGGTTCTTTTTTTTTTTTTCTAAAGATAATTTTTCTTTATCCTGGGTTTATCTCAGGCTCTAAGTAAGATTAGTCAAGGTCATCTTATTCTTTTTTTTTTGGTAGGGGATCGAACTCAGGACCTTGCACTTGTGAGGCAGGCGGAGGCACCACTGAGCTAAATCCCTTGCCCTGGTTTTTTGGTTCTTGCAGCAGGTAATGCTGTTGCTCTTACCCCCTTCACATTCCCAGCACCCAGTGAGATCGGCAAGCTCATCCAGCTTTAATGGGCACTGTCCCAGTTTCAAAATTAAGAGATCTGCATCCAGGGAGCCCTGTCAGTCCTGGGCAACCCAAAAGACAGTCACTGCATAGGCAGCACAGCCCCTGTCACCTAGGAAAGCACAATAAATAAGTGTTACGTGCAGCTGGTCGTGTTCCAATCGTGTGCGTGCATCCATCCCACTCTAGTGACGTGTGGCAAGTGTCAGGCCCATATTCTGTTGCTTTAACTGAATAGCCGAGACTGGATAATTTATAAAGAAGTTTATTTTCCACATTGGCAGATGTGGGGGGGAAAGTACGCTACCAGCATGCTCCGTGAGGCCCATCTCTGTGTTTGCCTACACAGCGTGACAGAGTAGGCATGTCACCTCTTCCTCTTCCTAAAGCCACTGTCACCCTTGGGAATTCATCCTCCTCGTCTCATCCAATCCTAATTGTTTCCCAGAGGCCCAACCTTCAGATGCCATTGACATGTACTTCAGGACCGAGGGTCCCACGTGGGAGCTTTTGGGGGGCACATTCAGTACAGTATTATCTGTTATAATGGGGGGAAGGAGAAAATCCTGGGCTATCACTAACCCCTGGGGAATAAAGAAAAGGGAAGTCTACACTGCACGCTGATGGCCACGGCTTATGGCCGCTGAGTTCACCGTCCTGGCTCCTGCAGTCAGGGTGTGTCACGATGCATCTCCCTAGCCTGCCACAGTGCTTAGCCATGTCGTAGCCCCACTGCAGCTGTGGGGTCAGATGTGGTGTCTTTGCTAGACTGGAATTAATAGTCTCCAGTATGGTTCGTGACTATTGAAGTGGCTGATGCATTCCTTTCAATAACCATGAAGAAGGAGACTCAGGAACAGCTCTTATTTACATGGGACAGTTCATGCGTGTGCACATGGGCTTCCCCCAGGGATCGTTAATTACCCTTTGTCTGTCACAATGCAGTGTGAATCATCTGGACATTGTGCAGCAGGCCAGGCGGCTGTGCTGTCTTGATCATATCACACTAACTGCTCCTGACGGACCAGATGCGGTAAGTGCTCTGGATGCCTTGGTGAGGCACATGTGCTCCAGAGAGTGGGAAAGAAACCTACAAAATACTAGTAAGGTTTTGAGACCTCAGGTGCTCTTGGGCATCCCATGGCGCCCTTCCAAAGCACAGACCAACTTACTGCATCTTGCACCTTCTACCACTGAGGGCAGAGCACACTTGGTTGCCCTTTGGGTTTAAAAGCCAGCATAGTTTTTGTTGGTGGTGGTAGTGGCAGTGTTATTATTTTCCTGGAATATTTTTCTGGACCCATTTACCTGGTGAGATGCTGCAGGAGAGGTATCTGCAAGCAGGTCAGCCTTCAAAATAAACGGTCTTGATGAGTGGGCCATGTGATTACTACATCCCCAGACACCGAAGTCATTTTGGTAGACAGAGGCTACATGGAGTCGCCAGCAAGGCCCAGTAGCAAAGCTGCAGGATGGGCTACAAGGTTCTACAGCAAATCCGTGCCTTCCGGGGCAGAAAACTGTACCCATGCAAGAGGTATTTCCTAGCACCAATACCAGGCCCTGAGACTGCAAGAGCCTCCGATCCTGGGACAGCAAGGGGCCATGTAGTCACAAGCCGGCACTGTCAAGTCCACCAAGGTGAGGTAGGTGCAGAGCTCTCCATGGAGGAGATCAGTAAGATTTGAGATTGGACTGCAGCAGTTCCAGAGGGCAGAAGTCCCTGCACACAAACAGCGGGCCTAGCAATTTGCTAATGCTTCCCTCTTCCTTCCCTTTCAGCTCACACCCATGGCCTCATGGAAATTCTTTATGACCCGCTAATACAGGAGAGGAAAACGCCCAAGCTGGGTTATGGGCAGATCTGCTCAGTATGTTGGTGCAGTGACCACTGTCCCTATGCCCTAGCCCCACTCACGGATGCCCCTGAAAGGTCCTGAGGAGAGGTGAAGTCATTCACCTTGGCCATTCACTTTGTGTGTAGAGAGAAGTGGCCCAAGATTACAATATACACAGACTCGGGGGCAGTGCCGATGCCTTAGCTGACTGGTCAGGAGCCTAGGAAGAGAACAACTGAAAGACAGGGGACAAGGAAGTCTGCAGAGGGTGCGTTTGGACGTATGGTGGGAGTGCACACATTTCTGAGGGTCACTGTGCCCCTGTGTAGTGGAGAGCTCCCACCACTAATTGAAGAGATGCTGACAAACAAACAGGTGGACAAAATAACTCAACCAGGAGATGCCAGCCAGCCTTTGCCCTTGGTTGTTCAGAGATCACGTAACAGGTCACAATCCGAGTGGCCTCGTGGCAGAGATGAAGGCTGTGCAGAGGTTCAGAAGCTCAGCCTCCTGCTCCCAAAGGCCGATCTAGCTATTTCCACACTGGATGCCCACGTTGCAGCCAGGAGTGCACAAGGACAGATTCTCAGCGGTTCTGGCCAACCAGCACCCCCGGCCCTGCTTGTAGTTCTCAGGGTCACTACAGACTGCAGGAGAATGCAATGTCCTGAGATGATGAGGAATGTTCTGGAACAGCCCAGGCTATGTCCTCACTCCTCTCAGAACCATGGAAAGAACAATCATTCTTTCCAACTGGGGTTGACATGTGGCCTAAGTATGGGATTGCCTTCCCGGTCAGCAGAGCCTCAGATAACATCACCGTCCAAGGGCTCACAGGTTACCTGACTTACTGACATGGGACCCTGCACTGACTTCAGCAGAGGTGTGGTAGTGAGCAGAGCCTTGGGATACACCACACGCTGCACATCCCAGCACTTCAGGCCTTATCCAGCACTGGAGAAACTCAGGAAGCTCCTCCATCCAAAAGCCATGACTTGGTGCTGTCCTCCACAGTTAAATCCATGGGTCCTAGAGAGGGAGGGGAAGGAAAGATGGTCCTAGGAATCACACTGGGAATTTATGCTTCTCATTCCCATCACTTTAGGCTCTAGGGATCTGAAAGTTCTGATTCCCCCAAGGGACACAGACAGTCGAAGGCCCATTAAACTTCAAGCGTCTGATAACTTTGGGACCTCTTGTGAGGAGCCCAGCAGGAACGTGATTCTGATCTCAAGGAGGAGATGGGGTTGTGCTACAGAACAGAAGCAGGAGGAATGTGTTGTGTGCTCAGATGGTTGGTTGGGTGAGTCCTTTGCTATTCCTGTGCTCAGTTTTGACTGCAAATAGGAAAGTAATCCTGTTCCGATAAAAGCAAGCTGACATACACTTAAGACCCCTCAGAGATAAAGATCATCTGACTACAAAGAGGCGATGGAAGGAGGGGAATTTGTACTGAGTGGTGGAGAAGGGGCTTATGAGCATCAATCATGGCTCCATCTCTCTCCATCACTTCCCTTGCTGGTATTTCCAAGCTCCTCATGACCTAATAGAATCTTGGAGAAGCTGTACTTGGATAGACAGGCACAGTATGAAAGCCACCTGTGTTAGCACCCTGCAAGAGTCCCTTTTCCGAGCTAATAGACCTGTTCTCTGGCAATTGCATGTGTTAGCCACTAAGAACTCACAGTCATGTTCATCTCCAGAGAACTGCTCTTAAACGAGAAGGAACTTCCTGCTCCCCCAAGCCCTGGGCGGCAGCTGGAAGCCAAAGTGATTGATAAATCTGTACAAAAACCCAAAGCCCTGCCTCAAGGACAGGCAGTAAAGTGGTGCTGTTTATACTCCAGCTCCTCACCCTACCCCAGGATCTGGCTGAGGCTACATTTCAGGGGAAATGTCACCTGGGCTTTTACTTTTTCTCCTCTCTATCATTTCCTCCTTTCTTCTTTATAGGTTTCTCTTGAGAGTTGACCTTTAATAAGTCACTTTCCCCGGAATCCATCCATCTTGGTCTCTGCCTTTAGAAATCTGACCTAAGACATGGGGAAAAGATTCCCACGAAGTGACAGATTATGCTCTTCTGTCCCCAGCTGCGTGTTCTCCCTAGTACGGGTATTACACCTTCTTACCTGTATTCCTGGGACCTGGCCTTGGATCATTCAGGAGGAGTAATTGTCCTCCCTTGCCAACTTTGGGCTTGGCCAGGTGGCATGCATGGCCAATGGATAGGAACAGATGCGTCATTTGCAGTATCGGAGCAGAGAACTGTGCATGTGAGTGTGAGGCTAGCTCGGGATTTTATATTTCCACCATTGGCAGTGAACACTGTGTTCCCGACATGGGCACGTCTCCTGCAAGGACTTGGAAGACTCCTGGAGCAGCGCCAAATCCTCCTGAACGAAGCAGAGGCTCAAATCCCACAGCTTACGAACAGATCAATGAGGGAGAAAAATATATGTATTGTTCTGAACTACTGAGATTTTCAAGGGCTGTTTGTTATTGCAGCAAGAAGCTGACTAATACGCATGTTCAAATAAGTTTTTAAAATTTTAAAATAGATTCTTTTCTTGTGACATTGTTCAAATACCTTGTCAGGCTCAGGTGTGCTGTGAGCCTCTAAGACAGGGTTCACAAACTCATTGGCCAGGAAAATTCTGTTTTTAAAGAATCTCTGTGAGATTAATGTTTTACACCATAGTGATGTTACATACTTCATTACCCAAAATATTTACGGATATATTCACATATGCATTGTTCCTTCGAAAAAGTCCACATAATCATTGGGCTCCAGAGGCCCCAGCATGATTCTGTTGCTTTCCTCCTGGAGGAAAATAAGGAAAGCAGTGGTGTACTAATGAGACTATGTCTGCGAATGGAACAGCCAGACCTCGGACTCAGCCCGAGGGCAGTCAGCACGATGAGGCTCACATGCCCTCGCCAGCAGTACTTACAAAGCAGCACAGCGAGGCAAATGAAGTTGGAGAAATAAATGGAACAGTGTATAAAAAGGAAAAGAGTCAGTAATGAAACTGGTCCAATTTAAACAGCCTGGGCCAGGAACACAGGGCAAAACTTATTTTACCTTACATTCCTCTCTGCAAATAAGTCCTTGTGATTTGCTTAGCATTCCAGATGATAAAGAGCAATAAACAGTCGCGTTAAGTGCGCAACACCATTGTTAAGGTCATGTGCCCTGGGATTCATGCTGGGCATGATGTATCAGCAGCTCACAACAAGCTCTGTTCCTTTGGTCTCACTGCCCACAGGATCGGATCGCATCAACAGAAAGGCTCCAACAGCCATGGTAGGTAACCTCCCTTCAATCACTAGGCAAATTAGAAAGGGAATAAATCCAGCATCAGCATTAGTTCCAGAAGAAAGACATTCATTTTTCACTAGCTGATGTTTCCCGCCCCAGGCTTATGTTGTTCAGAAACAATGTCTACTCTGTTCCCTGGAAGACATCTCTTTCACTCTGCCTCCATCTAACCCTTGCTTGTCAGGCACCCTGACTCACACCTGGAAGGGCCAACTGCTTCCTCTCCAGTCTCACTATTACCCAAAGCAGACTTTTCATCAAACTGCTGCAAGAGACTCTTAATTAGTCACCGAACCAACTCACTTGCTATTGGCACTCTCCACACCTCTCCTGGCATTTCTTGTTCAAAAGCCACCAGCAATAGAGTGTGCTACTACCACATAAAGCCACTGCTAATGGCCCCTGTGGGGAGACCCAAGACGGAGTGAGGATATTGCTAACTTCCATGTCACACAGACTTATCCCACACTGTCATTCCCTGCTTGGCCTTCTTGGGAAAGTGATTCACCTTCTTGGGTCTTAGCTGCCTTGACAGAATGAAAATCAGCCTTGACACGCTCGGACTTTGAGAATGCATGGAGGGCACTGGACACCTTCTCCAACATGGTGGATGCTGTAAAAGGTGAGTGTTCCATGCATAACTCCCTCTCACCTTGCCCTGTCTCATGCAGCTCTCTCCTACATCAACCCAACTTTCCTGGCAGATTGAGCTGCCTGCAGGACACATCTGGTCCAAAAATCAGTTTCTTTCTCTATGTCAGCTTCACCAGTTGGTAGTGGCCACCATGGACTCTGAATTCTGAACAGTGACAATGGATTTGTTGTTAAGTGCCGTGACTGACTGATCCATGACAAGGGAGCTGGGAGTGGTGGAGAGAGGCAGACACAGCTCACATTTGATCCAGACATCCACCCACGGGCCCAAAGGCGTATCAGCACTTTCAACACCTGTTTAGACTAGAAGTTTGGTAACTTGCTCTGAAACCACATTTGCATAAAAACTGCCTTGATTTTGCTTAGGTTACAAAGATGTTTTCACATAATTTAGAGGGATGGTGCTGATGGTGAGAGAACTTTAATTCTCCTGCCACTGCCCTTAGAAGCAGAAATATTATGCAGCAATAAGGAGCATTGAATTCAGTGTCTATTCAGCAATGTGACTTGTCATAAACGTTTAATGTTTAGTGAACAAAGAAAACAAAGTGACACATAAACACATGTTTTTATGAAAATAAAAATTGGTGCACAAACACAATAAATTATTATCACATTCCTACTAGAATGGCTTAATTCCACAAAACCATACAACAAACAAAAATCAAAACAAAAACAAACACAACAATACCAACCGCTGGTAAGGATACAAAGCAACAGGAACTCCATTCGTTACTGGCAGGAATTCAAAATGATACAGCAACTTTGGCAGAGTTTGGAAGTTTCTGGTTTTTATTAAAAATTTAAAAATGAAAATTATGTATATTTATAGTGTATAACATAATGTTTTGCTGTATGCATACACTGTGGAATGACTAAATCAAGCCAAATGCAGTTTTGCTCTATGATTCAACAATTATACATCCAGAAGATTTTAAAATGTTCATCCATTCTGTAAATGAATGTTTACAGGAGATTTAACAATAATAAGACAAATCTGGAAGCAGCCAAAAGGTCCTTTAATGGGTGAATGGGTAAACCAACTGGCATATCTGTACGATGGAATTTTATTGGACTACAAAAAGGAACAAACTATCAAATCACACAGACTTGTAGGAATCTGAAATTCCTATGGCTGAGTGAAAGAATCCAGTCTGAAATGACTACATACTTCATGATTCCCTTTATCGAACCCTCTGGAAAAAGCAAAACTATAGTCAGTAAACCAGTAAATGGTTGCCAGGAGTTCGGGGTGGAGAAAAGTTGAATAGATAAGAAACAAGTTTTTCTGAGGGTGCCAGCTCTATCCTATGTGATACTCTAGTAGTAAAAAGATGGTATTATCCATTTATACAGTGCATAGAATATTTTACCGCACAGAGGTAAATCTTTTTTTCTGGTACCGGGGATCGAACTCTAGACCTTGCGCCTGTGCCACAGGCGGCGGAACCACTGAGCTAAATCCCCGGCCCTGGTGAATCTTAATATATACACACTTAAAAAATAATCCGAAGATTGGGATAGAATGCAGAATCTGACAAAATAATCTCTACGTATTTCATTATAATAGATAACCCCACTGAAGGAGGTGAAAGAATAGAATCTGACCAAAGTAACTTTGGAAATTAGTTGAATCTGCAAGGAACTGTATGTGAGGACTGGATTCCCACTGGTAAAGTACTTTCCCTCGGGGGCGTGGGTTAAAAGTTCTGGAATCACTGTCCATTGCCCTGGAATTGGCCATGGAGCAAATGGATGGGAGATGAGGGATCTATGCTTCTTGCTCTCAGAGTGGAGCTGACGGATGAGCAAAGACAGGCCCTGTGATGAGCCATGTGCTCACAGGTGAGAGGTGGACATCAGGATTGACTCATGCTTACCTCACTATCGTTAAGGATTATTACCTATAAGAGTATTGATGGATATCTACATACACGCAGGTCAGTGTGAAAACGTACTTTTCCTTGCTCTGGCTGAGGGGCCATAGAAACAATGACACCAACTGCAGAGTCATGTTGACAGCAGGGCCCTTAGTATGATGAGGTGAGAATGGCGATTCATCCCCTCAAAACACTTTGCCATAGTCTAAGCGTGAGACACAGCAAACTGAGGCACATTCTACAAAATATCTGACTGGCACTCCTCAAATCTGTCAAGATCGTCACAGACAGAGAAGCCTGAGGAGCTGGCTGCAGCAAGCAGAGCATGAGGAGGCCTGACAGCTAAATATCATTTGGTGTCCCAGATGAGATCCTGCAGTGGGAAAAAGAGGCATTACCTGGGCATTAGTTAATTACGAGGTGTCGATACTGGGTCACTGACTGTGGCGAAAGTGTCACATTAATGTAAGCAGTTACGAATGGGGAAACAAGGATTAGGGCAGCATGTGTGGGAAGCTCGCAATTTTTCTGTAAATCTAAGACTTTCCTGAAGTTTTATTCTAACATAAAATGAAACTGAGAAACAAAGCCAAACAGTGCATGCAGAGAAGTAAAGACAGCACACGAAAAATAACACATTTAGAAAGAAACACAACAAACCCAACAGTTGTTTCTGGGGAAGAGAATGAGAATGGAGAATGCAGATAAAAAAGAACATTGGTGAAGGAACAACAGGCTTTACCTGCACCAGATAATCGTCAGTAAGCTAGCGTCTGGGGTACAGCCGGGCTTGCAGCATTACACCCACATTTGCACTGTACCTGCTTACCGTTCCTTGCTTGGAAAGAGTCGCTATGGAGCCAGGACTTCTGGTGCTTGCTTTCTGCACCATGCCCAAGCGTGTTGCTCATGTCAGGTAAGCAGCTGGACAAACACTCTGCATCCTTGCAAACCAAGAGCACAGTTTATGGATGGCCAAGCAGTTTATAAGTACGCACATGAACATGTAAGCACGGACTTTATTTCTCCTAAATTCCTCTATTTTCATTTCCTTGCAGTTTTTGTGGTCTTTATGATACTTGGGGGGGAAAAACTATTGATAAAGGGAAAAAAACCTCATTACTTTTGAATCACTAAGATCTGGGTTCAAATCCAGAGTAGCAGTTAGAGCTGAGCCGACGCCTTGCGTTGTTGCTTCTGTTCCCTTCTAGGTGAAGAGCAATGGTGATAACACTTGGTAGGTACCCAGATGAGCTCTTTGCCCGACAGCAAGCCGAAGCTATCCTGGGGGAGGGGACGTTCTGGACACAGCCACGCTGCGCCTGCTTTGCCAGTGTGGCTCTGGCACTTGGTTGTCTCAGGTAAAGACTACCTTCCTGGGGGCGACTTGGAGGCTGGGTGCTCTGCTCTGTGCATCAGGAGACAAGGTCCTGATTTCAGTTTCATCACTGGCTGTCTCTAGGACCCAGGGCACTCACCTCTCTCCTCTGTGCCTCAGTTTCCCTTCCTCTAAATGTCTTCCTAGTTGGTCCTATGAGGAGACCCTCTGGAGAAAGCAGGTCAAAGCTGTTCTTTGTGTTTTGGGAGCACTCAACTGTGAGTTCGGAGCTGTACCCCTCCTTGAGATTTGGCCCACACAACCCTGAAAGCTGGTGCGGCCATTTGTACCTTCACTCTGTGCCCTTGGGTCAAATTATGAGGAACCCAGAGCTCTATGTTGTAGAGCCTGCTGAAGCTAAAAACCTAGCTTCCAACATTTCTTCCTGTTACTACATTCCATTTTCTTTTATTGGAATGTGCATATTTTTCCAGGCGACCTCCAAGTCACCAGAAACACAATTCAGGTGAAAGTGTCTTCCAAAATGAAACAAAGCACTTCACCTGAGTCTGAGGGTAAAAAGAGTCCTCAGGACAAAGCCATTTTTAAGTGTTCTCAAAATAGATATTTCACAGTTTCATATGAAGGTTCAAGGCTATTTAATTCCAGAAATTTCTACTAAATATCCACCATGAGCCAGACCCGATTCTCAGTCGCAGAGATAGCAGGGGGGCGTTAATAGCTGGAAAGGGACTTAAAAGATCAGATTTGTATTTGAGGGAGAGCACTGTGGGAATGGATTTGGTGGGGAAGATGGGAAGGCAAGGAGACAGGGGAATGTGGAGTTTCATTGAAGAAGCCCAAGTAAAATCGCAGAACGATACTGAGCGGTGAAAGGAAATGGTCAGTGTGGAGAGACTTTTAGTGGTGGCTTGGTTCAAAGAGACAAACGGTGGATGTCCATGTGTCGATGTGTGCACAACCCTGTGGTGTACAGCGTGGGGAGCAGGCTGGAATGCAAACCATCAGATGTCTTGTGCCAGGAGCAGCTGAGGAGCGGGGCTTTTCCACGCATCCTCCTCATAAATCTGTACCGGAGAAAGCAAGAGGCCAAGGAAGAAGGTGCACGTCTGAGTAAGAGGAAAACATGTTTGATCCTAGTAGGGTTGTGGCTGAGGGTGGAGAGGGGAGGAGCTGTTCTGGAGCCACCTGCCCCAGGTAAGGACCGGCTGTGAGGCTGCCTGTCCTGTCTGCAGGAAGATGTTAACGGGGGTGATCAGCTGGCCCTGGAGCAGAGGCAGAAATATGCTGGCAAGGAGCCCAGCACAGCACCGTGTGTGCGCCTGTGTGCACGTGTGCGTGTACCTGCCCCAGAAGAAACACAAGGGTCACTGAATGCAGACATCCTCACGGGGACAAACGTCTGGCCTTGAGATTTGCAAACACCATTGCACAAGACAGACCCCGCGACAGAGTCTGACATTTCTCACCCTGGACCATTTGCATAGAGCTGCCTTCCTCTTTTTCATCTCTGCTGGAAAGAGATCTCTTTCATCTTAAAGGGAAGCCCCTTCCCCAAAAGAAATGACCCACCCCAAACCAATGCACACCCAGGCACACCTGCAGGTGGGCTCAGGCCCTTCTCTGCTGGGAAGGGCTGTGGAGCTTCAGTTTTTCCCTGACCACTACTGGCTGGTCTGTACTTACCCTCTGCAGGGGACAGGGGCTGAGTGCAGTGGCTTGAGCATGTGCTTGGCATGCATGAGGGGCTGGGTTGAACCTCAGCACCACAAGCAATAACCAAACATATTTACACACCTGGCCTATATGTAAGCACGTTCCTTTTTATGGACTAATCCCATGAATAGTGTTCTAGAATATGCTCTACAAGTGTGTCTAGAGCAAGATAGTAAATGGTAGAGGCCAGTGACATCTCTCAGGAGACATTTTACTCTGCTTGGCATTCTTAGTTCGTGTTCTGTTGCTGTAACAGAACACCAGACACTGGGTAACTTACAAAAGGAAGAAGTTTATTTATCTGGTGGTTCTGGAATCAAGGAAGCTGAAGGTCAGGCAAGGGCCTCACGCTCTGCGTCATAATGTGGTGGACAGCGTCACACGGCAGGTGCACAAAGGCGAGAGAAGGAGACAAACAGCTCCATACGCTTTGTAACAAAGCACTGTTCAGGAACTAATCCCTTCCTCTGAGGACCAATCCAGCCTCCGAAGAAAGACACGAGTCCCCATTCAGGCTCCACCTTCCACCACCACCTTTTTGATAACCACACTTCAACCTGAGCTTTAACAGGGCAAATACAGCTGAACCATAGCAGACACCATTGTCCAAGGAGCAAGGAACAGCCTCAGTGTACAGATGGCCTGGAAAATAACCCAGCTTCTAGAAAGCTGAATACCAAGGCCAGACTTGACCTGAGCCCCAGCTTTCCCACTGACCACGACCTGAGACCTCGTCTCTCTGCTGTGTTTCTCATCTGCAACCTGGGAATAACAACCCTGACAGGTACTACTGTGATCTCCATCTACAGATGGAGCAAGCTGAGGCACAAGGAAGTTGTTTCTGGATGAACCAAGCAGTGAGCTGCAGAGTTGAACTCTGAACCCATGAAATCTGCTCCCTCCCTGCCCATAGCCACTATGAGCCTGCAGTATGACACAGAATCTCTTCTTTGGTTCTCTGCTAAGGGGAACTTAGTTACTTAATTCTCTAAACCTCAGCTGCCTCAAGAGAAATAGGCTTTTGTTATTGTTATGAAGGACGTTCGGGGGAAGAGCTGAGGAATCCAAGTGGTGGCATTGGCAGAGTACCTGAGCATGGCGGTCAGGGTAACACCCCATGCTTGCTGCAGTGGTGACACCGATCGTGTCCTTAGAGCTGGAATTATTAGTCCTGGTGCTCAGAATTATTTGATAATGTTTGTGATTTCCTTGAACTACATGTTCCATGAGAATAGAAACTGTCTCTTCTTCATTTTCATTTGGCAACCTAACCCCAGTGGAACATACTCAGGAACATACTCTGCTTCTAATGATATTTATTGTTGAAGCATAGATGGCTTTCTGTTGGATCGTTCTCTCTGGGATTGCTGTGGTGATTAAGAGATAATGTATGTGGGCCGGGGATTTAGCTCAGTGGTTTCGCCGCCTGCTGCACAAGCGCAAGGACCCGAGTTCGATCCCCAGTACCAAAAAAAAAAAGAGATAATGTATGTGAAACGGCTGGTACAGTGATTCCTTGAGAATTCTGCTCAGGTAGCATCTGTCCTTTCCCTTCCACAACAGAACACACTGAGACAAACACTCGAGAATTGCATGGCTTGGAGATTTAAAGATAAATTAAAATAAAATAAGATAAAAGGGATACCTGTGTCTTCTGAGGAACACAGACCTCCCAGCCAGAAATCACGCCCATGTGATCTGGGCACATGCAGCGCAGGGGAGCCGAGCTGGAATCCACAGTGGTGGGCAGCACTGGCCAGCATCCCGGAGAACCAGGCAGCAGCGTGTCTGGAAGTCTCAGGAGCAGCAAAGGGAAGGCACTGGATGTACTGATCAGTTAAAGCTGCTAATGAGGCCCCTGCCTGGTACACACGCCGGCAGCCCTCACGGACTGGCATAACAAGAAGAGTTTGGCAGAGAGACACAAAGCTGTGGCCAAGCCACCCCTAAGGCTGCGTCTGTAAAGGGATCCAGCCACTGGATGGACATCCTAGGACACCCCCAGGATGATATCTGAAAACTCTAAGTAGAAATAGTTGTTCAGAAACTCTAAATAGAAATATAATGGATAGGAAGACAAAAAATCTTCTTGCTTGAAACCAAGTACAGGCAATGGGCAGTAGGAAAAGCATGGCCTTGGACACTTCCCTTCCAGTCTCTGCTCCACCACCTATGACCTGAGGAGTCACCTGACCCTTCTGAGCTTCCATTTCTTCATCTGCAAAACAGGAAATATCCACTTGGCATCCAATGTGGGAACTTACATAAGCAATCTGTATGCTGGGACTGCAAATAACAGATCACCTGCCATCACCAGCACAGTCACCTGAAGGCAACTGTTGCAATTGGTGACCAGGGGCCCACACCAGCTGGAGTCAGGGCATTCCTACCTCCATTCCCAAGTGCTCTGGGGCTGTATGACTGTGTGGTCCGTGTGAGTCGCCATCTATTAGTACAGTATAATCCACCCAGGACTTGTAGCAGAAGTGATGAATAAGGCTTCTGAGAGGGAGGGGACCTGGATCATCCTCAAGTAAGATAAGCCACTCCATAAATAAATACTAGGGCACTGGTGAGTTGGGGGAAGGGGTGGGGATGAGGGGCTGGAATGGACCCAGGAAGCTGGGAGAGGGTGAAGTCTAAGAAAAGAGGGACAGAGAAGAGGAGAGCACGATGGCCAGCCCTGGCTCAGAGCGAGTGAGAGGCAACTGAGAAATGCAACATCATCCATTTTGGTGATTTTCTGCAGGGATCCCACCCATCCCAGCTATGGGAAATTAGCCAATGATAGAGTCAGTAGTCAATAAGCAGCAGCCAAGGGTATTGACAGAGAAAGCAACCAATGAAGAGCACTCAAGGGTGTATTGGCAGAGACAGGAGCCAATGAGAGGCAAGCCAGTTCATGCCTAGAGCCCTGAAGGTTCCCAGGAAATAGAAAGTGGAGGAGTCAGAAAGTGAGCCTAGACCGGAAATGGGGCTGGCAGGGCATCCATGGAAAAGGAGCTCTGGATACTGGAGTCACTACCTACCCTCTGTCCTGTGAGTGGAAGCAGTGAGCACCAGCTCTTGTAAAACTGAACCAGAGAGCTTCTAGACTACCTTCCTAACCCTTGAAATAATTTTCAGGCCTCAAAGAACCTAAAAAGTATTATGTCTGCAATTCCTGGTATATTTGCATAATTAGTAACTTGTAGATCTCAGAGTCCAATAATAATTTGTTGTCATTGCTATTTGGAGGTAGAATATTTTCTGTGACTCTGTTTTGTTGCTGTTGATTCTATTCCATTTTCTGTTTGACCTACCTATTTGTCTTAGTTATTTTTCTCTCATTGCTGAGACAAAATATCCAACACCCAAAGTTAAAGGGGGAAAGGTTTATTTAGCTCACAGTGTTTAGAGGTTTCAGTCCATAACCAGCTGGCTCCAAGGCAGGGCGGTATGGCAGAGGGGCATTGCAGAAGAGAAACAGTTCATGGTAGGCAGAAGGCACCAAAGCAACAAGGACAACTACAGCTCTTTCTATCCCTTATATTTTATCCAGGCTATTTAGGGCAGGTAACACTCACACCCTTATTCCTAGTGCCCTTGATGCTACCATTGCACCATGAATCAGTTCCAGCATCACACACTCTAGATCCAGCCACCTCTGAAAAAGCCCCACCTATGACCACATGAGACTCTGGGGGGACATCTGGACACAAACCCTAACACTATTAATCCTCTCCTGAGATTCCTCCCTTTCCATAAAGAATATCAATTCTAATGCAGGTCAGGAGTATAGTTATTTAGAAATTTTAATCTCTCCTCTTTTTTAACTTTCCATTTAAATTTTTAATTTATTTAAGCAATACTAAAATTCTTAAATTTCTACTACACAAGATATTAATAGTGTGTGCTATATGACATATACAAGAGTAGGGATTTAATTTTCCTCATTTAAAACTAAAAATCCTATTTCTAGTCATACTTTATTGAATTACACTTACATGTTGGCATTAATTTTTCCTTTCCATTGATTTTTAAAACTCATAAGGAAATCACAATACATTTCTGTTAAGCATCGGCCTCAAGACAAAATGAAATTTAATTTTTCTAAAGGTAGGCTTGCTATATTTAATTTAAATAAAAGTTGTAAATTATACTTTTGGGTGCTACTTAAAGCATAAAAATGTACTGATGCTGTTGAATACTTGAAATGTTGATGTTGAAATCATCAACCAAAGCAAGAAAAATTAAAATGTACCCTATAGCGAGTTATACAAGACTTTAGAAAATAAGTTTCTCACTGACATAATCAGGCTAAACTATACACTTACAGTATCAAAAATAATAGAAGTGTGTTGGTTTCTTGATTTCTTATAGGCCTGTGTGTGTGCATTTAAAATGTTATTTATGAAATATAAAGTAAAACTTATCTTTTATAGGTGATTCTATGTTTTTTCCCTCCCTTCCTCTCTCCTTTATTTTCCAGCACAGATACTTAATTCTTGGTCAAACCTGAGATAAACAGAGCTTTTATTTTAATTTTTACTTTATTAGTACCTCTTTGCAGTGTGAGGTTTGCATTCAACTTAGGGAGTGGGTACATATGCATCGCAAACTTGTTTCTTTTTTTAACCTCTTCCCTTCCCCACCTCCTCCTTCCCTTGATTTGTAGTTTAAAGTCTAAATCTCTTCTTCCTGTTTTCATTTTTGTTACTGTTATTCTCAGCTCATGTTTATGACACATAATGTTTGTAATGTTCATGGTGGGTATTTGGTACCTGTACACACATATCTTAAATCTTTCTTCCCCTGCTTCTCTCCTCTCCCTTTGCTGTTGGTCTCCTGGACCCTTTCCCATTTGATCCTCTTGTTTTCTTCTACTCATCTTTTATT
Organism: Heterocephalus glaber; assembly: GCF_053883595.1. NCBI lineage: Eukaryota > Metazoa > Chordata > Mammalia > Rodentia > Bathyergidae > Heterocephalus > Heterocephalus glaber. The sequence goes on from NW_028258357.1 coordinate 22,134,664, forward strand.
TTGCTGTTTATTTGTGCTTTGCCTTACTCACATGAGAGCTATCGTATGGTATTTAAGCTTGTGTGTCTGATTTATTTCACTCAACATTGTATTTTCAAGGGATATCGATTTTCCTAAGAAAGTCTCAAGTTTATCCTTCCTTATAGCTGAGTAGTATTCCATTACATAGAGATTTTTATATCCAACTGAAGTGAGACCATTTCGGCTCTTGACTCTGATGGATGTTGAAGGAATGTTTGATCACATGTGTAGGGAACTGAACACCACAGCACAATCCCTTGCACAAGACTGTTCCACATGGACCACAGAGCCCACCGGGTGCTAAGCAGAGACCCTCATCCTGAGTGTGCAGTCCGACTGCACCTCACCCAATTCTTCCTCTTCTCTCAGAGTCAAGTTCTCGGGGTGAGCAGAAGTTTGAGAAAAGGGATTACTTGCTCTGTCTTTCACACACATCAAGAAGGAAGGGAAGCAGCCCTGCAGACTCTAAGCAGTTTACCGGAGGACTTCAGGCTCCCCTGTCTCCCCCAGACCACGCCACGGTGGAACCATGTCAAGATTTCCTTTTGCAACATGATTTTTTCCAAGGATTTTGTTATTGAAGTGCAGATGTTCTTTCTGAGCCTTGCAGAGATTGTGCCCCAGGCCCTGTGATGGCAGATGCCATCTGGAGGCCACACCAGACCTTCAAAGGTCTCTGCAAATCTTGTGCAGTTTTCTTCAAAGCCTCCCCGCCATTTGCCTCTGCACAAACACCTGTCGAGGACTCCCCTGTGCCCCTGTCCCCAGATCCCTGCGTGAAGTCGGATCGTAGGCTTCTTAATTGTGTGACATGAAGTATGTCACTCAGCCTCTTCGATGCTGCAAAGTGAGAAAAATAATGGCACCCACAAGTGGTGTGAGCATTGAAGAAGAAATTGCAGCATAGTGCTTCATAAATACTAGCTAGGATAATCACATCAGCATCTAAGATACGCACATGGCGGCAACCAAAACTTCCGAACAGTCAGTCAGATGCTGTTCCATGCTAGGATGCGGGGCCGTGGCTGTGTTTTGTGTTCTTTTATTTTTTTGGTACCTGGGATCGAACTCGGGTCCTGGAGCTTGCGCAGCAGGTGACGAAACCACTGAGCTAAATCCCAGGCCTTGTGTTCTTTACTGCTCTTGCTCAGGTCCCCTGTGGTCTGGAGATGGGCAGGCATGGTGCCATCTTGGGGTCCAAACATTTCTACCTCCTACAGTACAAGTCTCATCGCTCCTCACTCTCAACCCGACACTGCTTAGTTAGGAATCAATAGTTATCTGTCGGTCTCTGCTTTCAAAAGGCTTCCACTCCAAATAGAGAAACAGCAGAAAGTGAAACAAAGCTCTGTAGAAGTACAAGCAGACTACAGTGCTCTATTGCAAAATGCTGGTGTGGGTGCAGTCACCATCGTCCCTGAGAAAATGCCAAGAGGAGAAAGAGCCAAGAGGAATCAAATCAACACCTTGGCTCTGGCTGGCCCCATGCTGGGGTACTGGAGTGGCTGAAGGGTGAGGTGGATGGGAACAGTAACAGGCCATTCTTACACCATGTTTACTATGGACCAGACACAACTACCCAAGCGCAGTACATAGGTCTTCCCTTCGACCCCCACAACAGTATGCAGAATGCAGTTGGTTCGGTTCATTATCTGACATTATTATGTTTTCAGGGTACAGAGAAGCGAAGTAACGTACCCCAAGTCACACAGCCAATTAGCGGAAGTTGTGAACTTAGCCTTATTCCGAAGGCTTCTGTAAACCTCGACACAGGACTTCCTGTGGGAGGAAGGCAAGCAGACTGTGCTGGTTCAGTGTCAAGGATGGCACATGCTGGAGCAGACAGCCCAGCTCCCCAAGAGGGACACAGGGAGGTTACTGCTGTCACCCATGTCACCGTTCTGCATGGAGATGTGGAAACCCAGGCCCTTCCTAACGTGGACCCCACGACTCCCCGGCCCTCGGGTCCCCACGTGGTCACCCATGCAGAGGGACCCAGCATCTGAAGCAGAGAAGCCCGGGCTGTGGCTTGGGACACAGAGCACCACACACGGAAGCTTTTCCTTCTGCCCTACGAAGAACAAACTGACCATGTACAGCAAGGCCTTTGCCACAGATCCAGGAGCAGAGGCCCCAGGCTGGAGGCTGCAGGTTTGACCCTGGGAAAGTTGGCCCAGAGAGAAAGGGGTGAGGAGGGGAAAGAGCAGATCTGCCCCGGGGGGTCTGGCACATCACTGCTTCCCAGCAGAGCAGCCGGAGAAGCTGCAGGAGGAGCGACTGGACCACAGGCTCCTGGACCCAGAAGACCCCAAACCACCCCGTGTTCCACGTCCTGCTCCACCACCAAGCTGCCCGAGTCAGACCGCACAGGGACCCAGGTTCAGCTCTGTGCCCTGATCCAGTTTCCCCGCCTCCAGTGTCCCTCGAGGCCTCTGGCAAACGTCTCTGAGCGCTTCGGCAGATGCAAGTGCATTCGCACCATTCTTCACCTCTCTCCCCACCAGCAGAATCCCAGTTTGCTTCGGAAAGTACTGAGCGCCATGAATGCCTCTCCTCCCCAGGCTTCTCGGGAACAGGGCTGACCAGAGGCAGATGTCTGCAGGCACAGTCTCTCTCCTTGAGAGGGAAAGGAAGGAAAGGAGACAAATTCGTTTCCTTGGCTTCTCCAGCTTCTGGTGGTCACCTGTGCTCCTCCACTGTGGCCTTGGCCACCTCCTTAGAATGGACCCAGGCTTCTGCTTCAGCATGTGGGTCCGTGGCTGAGTCACCTGATTGGTGACCTCCTGTGTTTGTTTCCTCAATGCACCAAAAATGCATCGCTCCAGTCTCTGCTTCTACCGCCACGCACCTCCTCCCTGCTTCTTTCCTTTAGAGGCCCAGGGAGTGCATCCAGCCACCTAGGATATATCAGAGCATTCGGTATAATCCCTCCTCATTATCTCAAGGCCCTTAACCTAATCCCATCTGCAAAGTCTCTTCCACCATGCCACGTAACATAATCTCCAGTTACTGGGCTGAAATTGGCCAAGGTAAAGGTGAGGCCACCAGTGTAGGAGCGGCCACTGTCCGGAGGGCCCTCAGTAGACTGGACTCCCAAAGCCAGGTGACATTTGTCCTGGCAGAAAGGGACATAGAAATATTCTCCACTCACCCCAAAGGTGGTTTGATTTGTTCCAAAAGGCACAAGCACGTACATCTATGCATTCAGAGGAGAAGCAGTAAGTAGGACTCCCCGAGGCGTTTCTCTGAAATGTCCCTGGCGAGGTAAAGGCAGCCATACCCCGATCCCAGCCTGCCTGCCATTTCCGGTCACCTCCAGCCTGATGCCGGCCAGAGCGCGAGGCTCTAATCTCCTCCACGAGGTCCCTGGGCAGCTTCCTCTAGTGTGTCACAGGAAGCCGCCTGGCCATCCTCCCTAAGACAGTTTCCACTCCTGCCTCCACTTAGCTCCAGGAAGGCCCCAGCCCAGTCCCAAACCTGTCCAGATCTCCTCCACCAGGGCTTCGTATCTACTATGCGACACTTGTCTGTGCAATGACAACGCTCAGCACAAGGCTGAAGATCCTCTTCTGCAGTTTCCAAGTTGAGATCCATAGAAACATGGAGTTGTTAGGGTCACCCCGGGGACGCTGACACAGACCCGGGCAGCTTTTACCGTCTATGCACTGGATTCCACAAAAGCATGTTCACCTCCACGAAAGAATCCATTTGTATTCCATAGAAATAATTCTTTTATAAATTTGAACCACATCCGCTTTGTCATGCTTTTAGATTTAAAAAGGGGGAAACTGAGGACCAGAGAAGGAAAGTAGCTGCCCAAGGATGTAGAGCAAAATAAAAGCAAACTTAGGAAAGACTGCGGGCCTCCCAGCCCACAATAAAACCTTGTTTCCATCTCACCACAAGCTCCAGGAGTGGGTGGCACCAGACCAGCATAAAACATTGAGACACAACCTTTGAGAGATGTGCTTGTGTTCCAAATTCCCCAAAATTACATACCATCGAGGAGGGATTTGCTTCTATGGGATATAAAAATGGTAAAATGGACTTTAAAAAATAAAATTGGATTATAACAAGGAGCATATTCTTAAAGGAACGCCGAAGGGGCTCGATTCAGTAAACAATCTCCCTTATCATTCCTCTATCCGAAGTCCTGCTGACCGCCAAATGCGTTTTAGTCTGGGTGTCTCCTGCATCCTTCAGCCCTCCCAACCCCATCCACTCTCCTTTCTCACCAGCCTCCTCTTCTTTCTCCAGCAACACCTCTAAAACCAAGGAAAGAAAATGATTCCTGACCCGAGAAGACACAGGACAGCCCTGTACACAAATATCCCCAACTAATGAGGCCCAGCCCAGCCCACAGAAAGTAGGTGGCATCCCATCTTCCTCCCCACCATCCCCAGTGGAAGCAAATCGATCGGCAGAGGGGCCTTGCTGGACTTCTCAGAGGACAGAATCAAGGCTCTGCATCTGCATCTGCGTCTGCGCGCTTAAAACCCTCTGCTCACCAGTTTGAGAGTTGGTGTCAGAAAAGCTGCACGACGTTAGACAGGATACTGGGGCTCCTCATGCTCAGTACGGCACAGCCCCCTCCCGTTTCTTCCCTAAACGAAGCGCTTGCCTTCGGGGAAGCATCCTCCCTTGGCACTGGCACTACAGCCCTACACAGAGCGAGCGTCCACAGTCCAAGATGGCTCAGGGACCTGTTCAGAGTGCCCAAGTCCACATTCACATCGAGGCTTCCAAATCCAGTGCTCCAGTTTCTCCCGCTGGGGCCTGAGCCCACAAAACGTGTAATGTGAAAAAACATGGTCTGATATTTACTGGAGGCTGGCTCCATGCCGGGCACAGTGTAAACGGCTGTCTTTGCCAAGGTGTTAAACACACTCCAGCAAGGAACAGGAGTGGCTTAGGGTCTCAGCCTCTCTCTGTACCACATCCGAGACACAAGAGAAAGGATTCTCCATCTCCAAAGCTCATAACTGATTGGTGTAAGATCCACAGACCCAGACATCCAGCTGAGTGGTCATCTTTCCAGCCCAGCCCCTAGCATTTGGGGCAGAGATGAGACCCCCTTAATTCTTCAGATGACTCCCAGGAATGTCACCTCCCACGCTCTTGCCAGGTCACAGAAACAGATGATAATGTCACATCTACATCACCAGTCTGAAGGTTGACTGTGGGCCACACAGTCATTATCACCCACTAACACGCAAGTATTTGAGGACAGTTCCAGGTGCAGTCTCTGTCCGGTGAAGAAGTGGCCTGTGAAGCCATGCGGGAACCATATGAAAACCCCACAGATCCACCCACAGAACCAGCAGGAGCCTCAGGTCCTCCACACCAGCCTTTCAGCATGAGCTTGAGCCTGAGCCTGCCCTGGAATTGCCGAGTTCTGGCCATTTCAGAGAGCCGGTTCTCCAGCTGCTCCGAGTGAGGCATGCACTCCCTCCCCATCAGAGAGAGTGGTTTCGGGAATCAAAGATCCCCAAGACCGAAGTGTCATCTGTGTCTTGTGAGCCAGCATCTACATAATCACCCAGTGCCTGAGGGGATTGCAGAAGAATTGTTTTCCCAGTTGGCGATAAATATCTAATTTTCCAACCTGGGCCTGCCAAGGCATCTGACTCAGCGCTCTGCAGACCTAAGAACAAGACAAAAGGTGTGCTGAGAAACGGTGGGGAAGCTGAGGACATCCCAGGTTCTGTTCTCTTATACACCTCACCCCCACCCCCATTTGCTACCATCATCACCAAGGACACCACCCACCCTTCAGAGGCCAGCTCTTTCCCAGGGTGCCAGACCTTGGTGTGTTCACGGAGGCGGCTCATGGGAGAGCCAGCTGGAGGAAAGGGGCCACACGTTCTCGCCAGCTCGAACCCCCATGGTATCGGCAAGATTGTCCCACCATCAGCGACTCGTACCACAAGTGTAGAAGTGGGACAATCACGCATGGGACAGTCATGCAGGTGCCCGCAGGCTCAAGCTGCCTGGTGGTGAGAATACAAATGACAGCTCCACTGTGAACATGTTAAAGAGAGGCTGGGACACAGTGAAGGAAGAGCCAAGAGCGAATCAGAGGAGGCTGAGGAGAAGCTCCTTCAGTGTTTCTCATCCCAATCCTGCTACACAGGGCTCTAGGGCTCTGTCCCCCCCACCGTCCTTCTGCCTTCCTGGAGTTACCAGGGGATCGCAAGTCCGCTCAAGAACAGATCCTCCGCACTCTTCACTTCTGCCCCATTCTCTCTGATGCCCCTAAAGCCACCTCGAGACCCCTGCCCTATCACCATCAGCCATGGTCTCCCACCACTGTCAGACACAACTCCCTCCTCTTTATCGCTAGTGCTTGTTTCCCAAGGACCAGAGAACACGTGCTACGTACACACTACACATCTGCCCTCTTACAGCTCTCCCATGCCTGAGTCAAACCTCTGCACCTCTACTCTTTCTTTAAGTGAATCCTAACCCAGAAGTTTCTGTGGTTTCCCTTATAACCCACCCTCTGTCCTTCCCTGTTCATCAGCATGGTGTTTCCATTAGTTCCTCTAATCACCATAGCAACAGCACACAATAGATTGTATAAGCCTTCCTTCCTGATCCTTGGGACCAGACCAAGATTCAACTGTGTCCCTCCAGTTCCAGCCCCTTCCTCTCGTAAGGCTTCAAGCCTTCCTGAGAGTTCGCTCTTCCTAAAGGACCACTTCTCCTAGCTCAAAGTTTCACCTTCTTCCAATTTGCCAGGCTTCTACCACCCTTGAGCCCAACTTAGAGAACCAGCTTTATTGAGTAGAGGAGTAACAGAAAAGACACTTACTTATCACTTCTGCCTGCACTGCTGTCTTTATTCCCTCTTCCTGCATTCCCTCCCACATGCTATTAATGTCCACCATGGCCATCAAAATCACTACCACCCCACAGAGTTGGCCTTCAAGAAATCATGACCAAAGTGTCCAGGATTCTTAGGGTTGCAAGTGACAGACACTCGAGTCAAGGTGAATAAGTGCAGGGGGAAATGTATTAGCTCGTGTAACTGAAGATATTAAAGGTATGAGGATTCAGGAGGCTCAGGGTCTCTCTCCCTCTTGCTCTCTTCTGCTCACCTTTGTGCCAGCTGTGTTCCCAGACTCCTTATAGTAGATGGAATGGTCACTGGGCCCCTCAGCTCCAAACTGATGTCTGTGCATAACAGGAGGAGGGAGAATACAGACACTTGGTATCCATGGGAACTGAATCCAGGACCCTGCATGGATGCTAAAATCTACAGACACTCGAGCCCTTCATATAAAATGCTATAGTATTTGTGTATGATTATGCTTATCCTCCTATGTACTTTAAATCATTTCTGTAATTATAATACCTAATACAATGTAAATGCTATGCAAACTGTTGTTTGACTACTGTTTAGAGAAAAAGTCTATACGTGTTCAGGAAAGATGGAATTTTTTCCAAATGTTTTTTATCTGTGCTTGTTGGATTCACAGGTGCACAGGACAAACTATGAGCTTTTCCGCCCATTGGCCACACAGCAAAACTCCTGGCAAGGCCTCTGGTTGGCTCCGTTTGTGCCATGTGCTCATCCTGCAACCCATCCCTGTGATCAGAGAGGCACTAACTTCAGGTCATGGCCATGCATGGGGACAGGAGAGCATATTTTTGAGGAAACTAAATGGATCATGTCCACAAAGGGAAAAAGGATTCTTTCATCAAAATGAAGGGAAGAATTGCCAGGAATCAAAAGCAACATGGTCCTAAATGGACTTTGTGCTAAGATCTCCATCTCTCTTCGCTCCTTTAGGGTTTCCTCAGAAACTGGGCTAAGAGAGATTTGCCAGGTCATCGACGGACTGTGGCATGAAGAGCCGGACCTGGGAGGCTGTGCCAAGACAAGAGGTGCAGCTGTTGATTCCAGCTCAAACTGGTCTGGGCCAGTCCCCAGTCTACCTGGGAACCTGATCTTCAGTCACCCGCAGGTTGACCTAGAACCCAGAACATCGTTCTTAACTCCTGGCCTCTGGGCTCACCAAGCCTTCACAACTGCCATATGGTCTACCTCAGCATGGAGTATTAGCGATATATTTCCATGATTCCCTTCTTGAATAAGCCCAGATATGAACATTTTAGCAGCTTAAAGGCAGTGCCAGTATTCTCTCTGACAGTTTTCTACTAAAAGGACTGGCCATCTATGCTAAAAGACACGGACCATCTCTTGGAACTAATAAAACCGATCTCCTTTTCAAAGATATGTCTGCACACATGCACACTCCATACAACTGTACAACTTCTCTGAGTTGGACATGATGCACAAAAGTTGCTTCCACTGAACAAGATAACATCAAATCTTTTTCTTCTCTAAAAGCATATGTCTTTATGATTCTGTTAGAAAAAAAGTTTTACATTCCTTTTCTCACTAATACATTTATGGGAAAACTGGTTTGATCATGAATGACAATGAACATATCAATCTATCCAATGCCAGTTTTATGGAATTAAAAGTATGCTGCCTCCTCTTCATACCCACTAGAGCAGCTATAACTAAAAACATAGATCGTACCAAGCACTGGGGAGGGTTGGAACCCACATCTACTGCTGGTGAGACTCCAAAGTAGTGTAGCCACTTTGGAAAATAATCTGGCAATTCCTCAAAATGCCACACCCAGAATTATTGTACCACCCTGAAATGTGACATATGTACATGGAGAATTGAACAGGGATGTTCAGACCAGTATTATTCACAACAGCGTAATGACCTCCTGTTGATGAGCAGATAAATAAATGTGGTGATCCATACAATGGAATATTATTGGTCCATAAAAATGAATGAAGCCCTGATACACACTATCACATATTTTCAGGGTCTTTTGAAAACATTGTGTTAAGTGAAAGAAACCAGCCACAAAATGTCACTTCTGTGAATTGTGCGGAATAGGAAAATCTATAACAAGCAGATTAATTGTTCCAGGGGTTTATGGGAAAGGGGTAAATGACAGTAATGGAATGGGGGCTGGGGGTAAAAGGGCAGCGTGATGAACATGTTCGAAGATGTTTTGTGTTGATGGCTGCATAAAACATCTGTTTGTGAGTGTAATAAAAACCATTCATCTTCACACTTTCAAGGGTGAGTTGTATACAATGTGAACTACAGCTGGAGAAAGCTATTTTAAAGAAAACCACGGGCCGAAGATGAGACTGGCAAACAAATTAATATTCTCGGTTACATTTAGTCACTCAGAGGGCATGTGTCGCCTTTCTTGCAGTTTCCTCTTTCCCTTCTGGCGAAACAGCTGAGATGTGATTGTCCCAGAAGAACAAAGTGCACACCGTTTCTCCATTTGTGCATTTGCTGGGAAGCTGCCTCCATTAATATACCCCTCCCTACTCCAGAGAGGGGACACAGGACCAGGATGAGCCAATCAGCACATGGCTCCCTCGGCAATAGTGATTGGTTCAGAGATCAGCACATGAGTGCCTTGCTGATGGTGATTGGCTGGAAGATCAGCTTTCAGAGAACCAGCCCAGCCCGGAGCTGAAATCAGGAGACTTGCATGGGCTGCTATGAGTGAGTCATCTTTCTGCTGGGTATTTAGTTGCACTTCGAGGGCTGATTCCCTCAATACAAGGCGGAGCATTAGTAACACCTATGAATGTACTCCCCTTATGAGAAGATTTATATTAAGCTAAATATCCGAAGCATTCATGATATTGTAAAAGCCAAAGTCTACAAATGAACAACTGAGGTTTATAGGCAGCTTGGGAGATAAAGCACTTCAAAGGCCTTCTTTGAGGTGAGAAGTATTTGGACCTATTCAGCCTTCGATTTGGGATTTGACTCACCTTGGGGATTTGAGGGATTTGAGCCAACTTTGTCTCATTACACACACACAGCCTCTTCACCACTGATAGCTCTTGCCTAGCCCAGTTTCTAGAATAAATCAGGAAGCCAAAAACTGTTTATTCCCCTCTGAAGAAACCTCTAAAGTTAGAAGGCCTATTCCCTGGCATTCAAGCTAACTCTAGATTATTACCCTTCAGGATATCAAACTCAAACAGTAAAAAGAATGAATAACCTAATGTGACTGAATGGCCCGGGGATGGTAGATCCCAAGCCAGATCCATCCTTGCAACCAGGGAGAGTCTCTGTTTCATTTAGATAATGTGGCTGGGGAACTTGGGTTATAGTAAGCAAAGGAAGTGGGGGGTGACGGGTCCCCCATTATACACACGCAGTTGAAAGCCAGACGGGTGGCACCACTCCTACCGAACCCCTCAGTGAGTTACGTGGAAAGAGGAGAGAGTGGACCTCCAGCCCCTGTCCGGAAGAGCTTGTTCTCTCTGTGGTACAGAAACTGTGCCCCAGCACAGAGGGTACAGATGCCATCCTGTCTTTCCTATGCCTAAGGTTTCAAAGACAGAAACACTCTACCGATACCTAGGGACGTCGAGTACCTGCCTGTGCACCTCATTCCTCAGGAATGGAGTCAAGGATTTTCGGAATAAGCAACAAAAAAAGAAAAGTCACAGGAACCCAATCCATAGACCAGTGAGATCACCCTGGCCAAACAGCAACATAAGACGCAGGGCAGAGTGAACAAAGGAGAAAGTTCCGGCTTGGGCCCTGGGGCCTCTCCAGACTGGAGGGGGAGGCTGGAGGCCAGCACTGCCTTTCCTCTGTTCCTGAGCCTCCGCTAGACTATTTGCATTTCACTGTGGTCCTATGTGATTTAAGGAGCCCAGTGAAAGCCCTTGGATATGGTTGAGACATTCATGCTCCAGTGATAAATAATGTGACCAGTGTGTACGGCCCAGAGTCCCTGAGTTATAAAAGGGCTCCCTGGAAACTGGGGAAACAGTGGAGATTGTTTCCCCCTCCCTGCTGCTTCTTGGTTTGCTCATTTATTTATTTATTTTCCAATCCACTTGATGAAATGATTTCTCATCCCTTTCCAAGTATTTAATGCCATCCTAGGAACCGATATCCGTCCTGTCGTTGGAACAAGACCTTGCCAAATCTGCCTTTCCACCACAGCTTTGATCAGCTGCAGAGCTGAAAGCAAAGCATGAGGGACACCAGGCCTTCTGCATCATTTTCTCCCCACCAACCTCTCTCTCCACAGACATATTCTTCTCCCCTGGAGAAATCTCCCGGTTGACTTCAAAGGCAAATCTTTGTGCAGGAGAGACGATTCTCACGGAGCGGGGAGGGAGAAAGGACGAAGAAGCAGGGAGGCCCCTGGACGGGAGGGGACACAGGGCCTGTGGGAGGGCCGGGGGCCACGCCGGGGGCAGCAGGTTCCCGTGTGGCCGGCCCTGACGGGGCATGCGGCCTTCACCTGGCAGGAGCCGCGGGAGGAAGACCTCAGCCGCCCTGCTTGTGTTTGCTGGCAGAGAAGCCAGGTTTGGACCAACTGAAGGGAGCGACGTTTCCTCGTTTCTGAAAGGGCTTTTGAGCGGCGCCCCCACTGCTGCCAGGGTGTGTAAGAGTTTGGACTCTGCCATCCGGGGTCCCTGTCCAGCTCTGCCATGTTCTGAGTGCTCCCCGGGCAGGCCCAGGGTGAGCCAGGCCTTGCTCCGTGCCGCACCCATCCAGGTCACCCAGGGGTCCTTCCTCCCGGCCGAGTTGCATTCCCCAGGGAGCACAGAGCACCCCATTTCTCTGGCTGTCTCCTTTCCCGCCCCCCCCGCCCCCCCGCTAAAGATACCTCAGTGTGTCAGGGAAAAGCGGGCCAGTGTCCAGGGCGCGGGGCTCCTGAGAGTCCGCTATTGGCTTTCTACAGCCCTGAGGATCCAGTGAGATAGTGGGTGTGTGCCGCACTCAGAGCCATGCAAGACACGGGCCACACAGAGACCATAGCTCACATTTGTATCTCAGGCACCGCACCTTCCTCTTTCCAAGGTGGAAAAACTGGTGCGAAACTCACGTCCCAATGTGTCCCTCCCAAGTGCAAGGTGGCTGCTCAGGACTTCGGCTGGTAGGGTTTTCTTTTCCACTGTCCTGTCCGCATAGAACTTGGCTTTGTCATACGGTAACAGCCCCCTGTGCAGGAACACCCAGCCAGCCACCGGCCGATGGGGCACCTGTCCCCGAGGACTGGTGCTGCTGTCATCCAAAGCCAATGGCCCCATCTACGTCCAGCCCTGCAAAGGAACGATTCCCAGACACCTCTTTAGGGAACCTGCTTCCTGTGTGAGTGCAGTGCAGTCTGAGTCACATGCCAGCTTCTTTTTCCGCTTGTCACGCACCTGGACCTTTCGTCCTCCCCCTTAGCTGGCACGCTGCAGTTCTTTGGCAGCTGCCAACCAGTTTTTCATAGGAGCTCAAGAACAACATCATTAGGAAGGGTGAGTCTGTGACCAGATGTGCTGCTTAACTGCCTGCAGAGCCAAACAGAGGAAAATCAGAGGCGTCTGGGCCCAAAGGCGCTCAGCTACGAGCACAGGGACATGAGCCTCTGGAGCACGCAGGACGCAGGGCTGCCACTGCTGCACCACCAGAAGGCTCCCTGGCCAGGGCCCCTATGCAGATGTGTGTCCCTCCTACCCACCCAGGCCATCAAATCCTCAGTTGTCACTAAAATTCTCAAAACTGGTTGGGTTCTCAGAGGAGCTGCAAAACTACAGAGGCCGACTCCCTTCCCTCACTGTGAGCCCAGCTCGGGCTTGCTGGGCACACTCCTGTCTTCACACCAATCACCTCCTCACCCCCTCTGCAGGCACCGCCCACCCCTCCGGGCCTCGCTGCCTGTGAAAGTCTGTGACCCGCAAACCCCTGAGTTGGAAACTTCACCCCCAGGGCCCTGTGTGAGGAGGCAGGGCCCTTCCGTGCGATCAGAGTGAGCTGGGCCTGGATGCAGGTCCTGGAATCTGAAGCTCCTTCTGCCTTTTTGCCTTCTACCTCTGCTGTCAGGGGGATGCAGTGACAGCCCCTCAGGAGGTCGAGCCACAGGAGCCAAACTCCAAGCAGAAGCTGGACCTGCCTGTGACTTGGTCCTGGCTTCCAGCCTGCAATGCTGTGGGGAATGAAGTTCTGCCCTTGGTGAGTTACCCCATCTCGGGAATGCAGTATGCAGCGTGATAGACCAAGATGCACTGCACAGCCCACCCGAGCCTCACCTGCAGCACCACGCCCACTCCACCAGCGCACTCCAGCCCCCACCACTCTGCTGCCTCCCACCCCACCTGCCCCATACCACACCCTCACTCCCCTACAATCCACGGAGACATGAGCAGAGCAAACAAGTTCCCTACATGGGTAAAACTCAGGCTGGTATCAAACGTCTTAACCACATAAATCAGGGGCCATGCATTCCGAGAAAGGATGGGTGAGCCAAGAATTTATATGCCAAGAACTTGTCCTTCAAATTCAAAGGCAGCAACCAAGCTAAAACACATCCCCTCAAAACATAGACCTGGTAAGAACTGCCATAGCTTTGTCTGTCAAATCCAGTCCTTGGTAAGAAATGCAGTAAACCTGTCTCTCAAATCCAGCTAAAAGATGCATCAAAACAAAGAACTCAGAAAAACAAATTTTAAACTGTTTTTGAAAGGATGGGTCACGAACATTCATATATCAAAATTAAAAACTGAAGCTACTTAGCTACAACAATTACAATTTAAAACTAGGAGGGGAGCTGGATAGAGCTCAGTGGTGGCACATATGCTTAGCATGGCCAAGTCCCTGGGTTCAATCTGCAGCACCAAAAATAAAATAAAATTAAAATAGGATGCGAAAGACAGTCATACGACACAAGTTGTGAAGTAGGCTGCAGATGAAATGGAAACGTTCTTATTCCCTAGGGTGCCTTATGAGGGGATTTTAGATATGCCTAAATTTAAAACTTGTGTTTTAAAAATACAGCAACCTCCACCTGATCACTTCTATGGTCTTCATTTTTGCCTTTGATGAGCTCTTCAGGAACTTAATCAGTGGTTATAAACAAATATTTATGTGATTCCAGTAATTCCCTCCACCCCCTTTACTTCCAAGAAATCACAGATTTTTAGTACTTCCTGCTTTGAACAACACGCACAGAATATTATTTTTTCTACCTCTTCTTTGATCTTATCACAAACATGTATGTGGGAGAGGATGGAGTTACAATTCCAGGGGTTAAGGCAGTTATTTCCATGGGATGAGACCAGGAAAACCCTTTGGTTTTCTTCTTTGTGCCTCTCTGTTATATGACTTGTTTCGATCATTTTGCAAAATTTACAATTTGCATTAACAATGTTATTATAGAATATTAAAATGCCAGGTTTGAACAAAGCCGAGTGCCCTCTCTAGGGCTCCCACAGCCGCCTCGATGCCTCCTCGGTGCCCAGAAAGGGCCCTCAGTGAGGAGCCAACACCCGGGTCAGGGCGAGGACTCTGCTGACTGAGCTTTGTCTCCCTGTACTTCCTGTCTGCGCCAGAGATGGATTTCCTAACAAGGCACTCATCACCTGTCTCCTGCAGGCACCAGCGGGGGCCTGGAAACAGGAATCTCTGCTGTTCTCTACTGCAGAAGGCCCACGGGAGCATAAACATCCATTCGAAAGACAGGGGCACATCGACCGAGGCAGCGCGCAAGGCAGAAGTGGCCAAATGTTTTAGCCCGTAGGACCATTTTCAAAGTCTTCGTTTTTATCAGTCCATGTTTGCCGTAGGTGACGACGGCCTTCAAGGTGGGGAGGGGACCCTGTGTCTCCCCAGCGCATCTCAGCTCTCACCCCCTCCCCTCCTTCCCTCCGTGTCCAAAGATCTTTCTCCCTATTTCCCATTCTCTTTTATTTTGTTTTTATTTTTGAATTATCCAGAACTTAAAGAAAAATAAAGGTTTGGGAAGAAATCAACAAAGGTGAGAGAAAATTCTTTTTGCACAAAATCCAATGACAGCAGAGACCTTTGGGCTCCGTTGTACTGGAGCTGAGTGGAAAGGGCTCAGCATCTGCTCTAGGGTGAGCTCCTGCATGTGGCAGGTGCCCGGATGTCCTGGGCACGGGGAGGACACAGACTCGGGAATGGGGAGTTGAGCCGAGGAGAGGATCGATGCAGAATTTCATAAAGCCCCCATGTCTCCAAGGCAAGGAAAACAGCTGTTTTCTATATGCACTGACACTTCTCAAATAACCTGCCTACATCCTCCTGACAGCGGCGCTGCTGCTGTCACCAATGGAGACGAGGAAACTGAGGCCCAGACGGTGGTCGTGTCTGGCCAAGGTCCTGCAGCTATGTTCAGTGAACCAGGATTTACAAGCAGGCAGGTGGAGAGCTGCTCACCTTGGCGGAATTTCTAAGAGAGACAGGGCAGCAGACCCAATAAGACGGAGTCAAGAGAGGAGCCGATGGTACTCACTCAGTTCAGCTCAGGCAAGTCTGATTTGCGCCTCCAAGTCCCAGAGTCTGGGGGTCTTGGAAGGCACGCAGCAGGTGCAGTGAAGCCCACTTCCGCCGGGGACGGGGCAGGGAGCGATGCCCTGCTCTTTGCTGTGGGCCCTGAGCTCTAAACCCCTATGCAGCCCCACAGATGCCAACCTCTGCAGCATCTTGAGCCTCCTGGAGACTCAGCCTCTCTCGTGGAATTCAACACAGCCCTGTCTTACATGGAATTAAGCTTCACACTCATGGCATAAATGGAAGGTGGCCAGATGCCTGGGTCACGAGGACAGAACTGGTGACTCGGGGCCCCCTGGGAGATGTGGCCCTCAGAGCTGATTTACCCCAAGGCACGCTGCACCTGTTTGCTGTGGCTGCTGTATGTCCACCCAGGCAACCCCAAGCATCTCTCCTCTCTGTACCCAGGCATGAGGAGACCAGCAGCTGCCCCCCAAGAAGATGGGCATTGGTACATTGCCTTGGTGGCTGGGACTCTGCAACTCCAGGAAGTGCCAGCCAGGAGTCTACGACATGAGCGCTGTTCTCAGAGCTGTGTGACATGGTGACCCTGCCTTCCTGCCAGCTTCGGCAAACCAGCGGCATGCACCCTTCCCAGTCAGGCTCATGTGCTGTCCCCTCTCTGAACTCCCACCCCAGAGGTAATGAGCATAGAAAAGGCCATGGCGGTGACTGGCATCTTCTGCACAGCGAGCCACACTCTGCACTTGACACACAGTGTCACACACTGCTGCCATCACCACCTCCACCTTATGGGCCACGGCGAGGAGGCTGGGAAAGCTGGAGCACCCTGCCTGAGGTCCCCAAGCCACTCAGAGCCAGGACAGGAGCAAGTCCAGGCAGAGTCTAGAGCCAAGCGCTTGCCTTCCCACCTGGCACGCCCCACCACGCTTGGCAGCTCTCACCTGCTGCCTGCCACACCATGAGTGCTTGAGACGCAGTCCCTGTGCGATACACACCCGGGCTCCGTCGGAGTCAGGACTTGTGGCTGTGCTGCAGTCTGGTGCCTTCCGCCTCCGCTTACCTGAACACGGGCACAGGGTCTGTTCAAATGAGCACAGATGTCACAGGCCCTTGACATCGTCTCGTCCCAGTTACTTATTAAAGGCAGCCAGGAGGTGTGGACAGTTTGCAGTGCTCGCTCTACCTCCCTATCTGCATCTGGCAGCCAGAGCTGGTCATGTCCTTGGACACCTTCAGATTACGTCCATTTCCCTTAGAAGACGTTGTCTGCAGAAAACCTGCAGGCCATGGTTGGTTGGAAGGACATAATTTCTGGCTGATGCAATGGAAATTTCGAGAAGGCCCCGAGAGAGTTTTCCACAAACAAGACCTTGGCAAGAATCATGAACTTGAACGAGGCCAGTCGCTGAGATAGTACCGGAGTCTTAGGTGGTGACAAGTCTGAACACCCTGAAATCGAGATAATTCTTTGGTTTCTGTATGCTTGCTACATTTTGGCTTTTTACCGCCAATAACTCTCTGTTTCTTGACACCTGCTTTGCCCCAAGAAACCCTATTCCCCCCATGGGTCTGTGAGGCCTTTGGGGATACAACCATAGATTACAATAATGTCACAAATTTTGGCATCAGACAGACCCGAGTTTGGGTCCAAGTTCTGCCACTGAGAATAATATGACCAATCCAAGTTACACTAAGCTAATAATTAGACATTACCTAATGGGACTATTATAAATTAAATAATAAACTCACATGAGGTACAGGTCACAATAGTAGTACATGAACTCAAATGTTAGCTTCTCATTGCCTGATTATTACTATTATTATTCACAATATCATAAGAACAATAAGCTGACACACACCCAAAAAATAGGTTTTCCATGGTACAGTTAAAGAACAACTGATGTTCTCTCACTTCTGATTATCTTTGCCCAGGCTTTCTGGGGCTGAACTAAAAATAATATAAACCACTAACACCTTCTGAGGGCTTCCCGAATGCCAGGTGCTGTTCTAAATGCTCACTCCAACCAACTCCAGGAGGCAGGAACTATTATTGTCACTGCTAGCCTTGCCACTTTGCAGAAAAAGGAAGTAGAACTTAAAGCCATTATGCATTGTCTGAGATTGCAAATCTAGTAATGGTGGGGCCAGGGTTAGAACCAAGGCAGAGTCAGAGACTGGGGTGAGATCTTAGGACATCAGGATGAGTACTCCTGTACTGAGAACAAAAACTGCTCCCATTGCCCGGGAATACCCTAAGATGGTCAAGGCTCTCATCTTTGCCGAGGGAGAGTTGAGTTGTGTGGATTCCACTCTGGGGTGGAAAACAATGCTCAACAGCACTTTGAGCAGTACCACACAAACCTGCTCTGTCCTGGCCCAGTCGGAATCGCTTAAAGTTTCCTTGGAAGAAGAGAATATTATCTGAAAGAAAAATACAGACTGATCTTAGGTATCTAGCGATAGAGCTGTATCCCCAGGACCAGGCAGGGTGAGGCAGAGAACGCTTTCCATTCTAGTGACAGTTGCCAGTTTGCCACCCGCAGAAATAGTGGTCACCAAGTGCCTGAAGCAATGGCAGCCAACACTGGCAACAGCAGAAGAGTCTGATTCCTGCCAGAGGCATATGAGCTACCTCACCTCACCCTGAAACTCCACCAGAGGTGGAGGAAAAATTGGGGGGCTTGAAAAATCAGTAAATTTCACAGGAAGAGCCTCTGAATCCAACAGAGCTGACAGTACCTCCCACCGCTACGATAGGACCAAGGGTGATGAATCATCTTTCTTGGGGTCCTCTCAACAGCACTGTCTTCCTCACCACTGAGACACGATACCCGACAGCTTCAAGGAGGAGAGGTTTATTGAGCTCACCGTCTGTAGCGGTTTCCGTTCCCAGCTGCTGGCTCGAAGGCAGGGCGGCCTGACAGAGGGGCCTGGCGGAGGAGCACTGCTCGTAGCATGGCGGCCAGGAAGCAGTGGGTCAAAGGAGGAGCTGGGGAGGGAGGCGGACCTTCCAGGGACCGACCCATCTCCTGACAACAAGTCAGCTAGGTGCTCGTGATCCAACCGTGGCCCAAAAGCCCCATCTGTGAGTGTCTGATGCTCTGGGGACATCTGGTTCTAAACCCTAACGAACCCCAGAAGGCAGTCACTCTCACAGGTGAGGAAACCAGGACCGGAAGGGTCTGTGGAAACTCATCTCTCTCCGGGTTTCTACCGTGAGTACAGGAGGCACAGCAGCCTTCAGGGAAGGCCCGGGAAGGGGCTTCCCCCTGTCCTGCCACCTTCCACTTCCTCCCTGTCGTAAATGAACAGGGAAAGGCCCTTTTTCTTTCTACAGTTACACATTTCCTTATCACTCTTGATACTCTACTTCTGACACCAGAAATGTGGGCTTTTCCACACAAACAACTCCCCAGTTCTCTGCAGACACAACTGGGTGTCCGACAACTTAACTCCATACTGACACTGTCTACCTGGAGATGGCATCAGATCCCACAGGGATCAATTCCATAGATGGCCTCACACTCCCAGCTTGAAACCCCAGATGCCAGTACAGGTCATTACCCGTGTTTCTGATTGATTGGCTACAAACCAAAGGCTCCCACACCCCTCTCTTCAGGGATGATTATCACCTACTGAGACACTCCCAGTACTCAGGTAAACAATTCACTCATTAGATCACCTGTTTGTTACAAAAGGGCGCAACTCAGGAAGAGCCAGATGGGAGAGATGGATGGGGCAAAGCATCGGAAAGGGACAAGGTCTTCCATGTCCTTTCTGGAGTTGCCAACCTCCCAGCCCCTCCTCCGAGCTATGCTGAAGTTCTCCTGATCTTGTCCTATTGATTTTTTTATGGAGATTTCATTGTGTGGGCATGATTGATTAAATCAGTGATTAATTCAACCTTCAGCCTCTTTCTCTTTGAAGGGATTGGGAGGTAGGGCTAAAATTTCAGCCTCTAGCCACAGAATGTTTTCCCTGACAGCCAGCACCCCATCCAGAGGTGATATAAAAGCCACTAGTCATCTCATTCACATGCAAAAAGCACTACAACTTCCACAACTCCACGGATTTTAGGAGCTGCTGTGCCATGAAACAGGATGAGATCAAATATGTATTTCTTATTAGAATCCCAATATCACAGTATCTAATCATGGAGACAGAAAAGCTCAGGGCATGTGAACTTCATTCCCTCCCAGCTGTGAGATTCTTTCAGAGTATCCTGCCCCACTGCACCCTACCCCACTAAAGAACCTAAATTCTCTACTGTTCCTCGGAATAAGCCAACCACAACCACAGGAAGAAGGAAGCCCTTAGATCTCTACTGCTCTGAACACCTGAGATTTGCTCCACAGATGGATCTGGACATCTGCAGGTCCCGTCAAGCTTCCGGGTGAGTGAATGCCTCCTACTCAAACGGTTCCAACCTCATGGAGGGAGGATGTTCTGGGCACTTCAGAACCCCCCATAATTTCCCAACAATGGGTCACCCCAGGTCAAACAGCAAGGATGTGAGTACATTCAAGATCTGAAGCACGGCAGTCTGCCTCCAAAGCCTGAGCTTCAACTCTGCATTGCCAATAAGGAAGAAACCGAGACCCAAGGAGACAGGGCAGGACTCACATCCCAAAGAACCTCGTGGGACACAGAGGGAGTTTCGATTGTGTCACAAGGGCTACACAAGGAGCCACACTAGTATTTTAGACAAGGGCAGTAGATGTGGCTGTCTGCCCCAGCCTCGAATCAGACGCCCATGGCTAAGACTTCGGGTTAGAATTTTCCTCCAAAGGAAAAGATGCCTGAGAGGACAATGTTGGCTGGAGAATGAGAGGCTTTGTTACTGTTGTTCGTCCTCAGAGGAGAAAGGAACATGTTGGGGTGAGCAGGTTGTTTTGCCTTTGTTCTACTTCTTCATTCTTGAGAAGTCAGGCCGGGTCGCACGGCCGCCAGGAAATGTGTGTGGCCCACCCTGGCCTCGGTACATGAGTCCCATGCAGCCAGATCTCGTTCGTCCCTGCCGGCCCTCTGCCTCATTGAACTCAGAGTCAGGCCCAAGTACAGTTTGATTATTGTTCTAAACATCTCCGTCATTGTTAACAGTTTCCTCTACTGTATGGTGCTCTGAACGCTGGCCACATTCCATCAGTCTGGAAGGCTTTCGTAGCATGCCTAGGAGGAGATGCTATTTTGTTTCCATTTTGCAGATGTGGAGGGAGTTTAACTAATTTGGTCAAGGATGAACAAGGGGAATTGGCAGAGCAGGAATTCAAGCCTAGGTCTGACCCTGCAGGCTCTGAACCACAAAGCCACAGCTTCACCACTGCTAATGTTTGGTGCCAGTGACAGCAGAAGTGATCCATCCACTGGGAGAGGTTAGGAGTGTGACTAGGGAAGGCGTGGCTTTGACAGGAGGAACCTGGCTCATCAGGCCAAGGAGAGAAATCTCCCAAAGGCCCTTACTACGGACAGGTTCACATAGTGACATCTCAAGACAGAACTCAGTGAACTTCCTGTCCTAGCTCACTCCGAATAATGTGGAGACAACCAGAATGCAAGGAAAGGCATTCCGGAGAGGAGGATTTCTCGAAAAGCACAAGTATGGGTGGAGGCGGGCAAAGTACATGGTCTATACAAAGATCTATGAGAAATGTATTATTTCTGAGATGCAGAGGACAGGCAAGAACTAGTACATGTGTAGTGTTCTATTTAACATGAAAAAATCAACTGTAGGACTCCAGAGGCTAGAGAGTTTTAGAATGTGAAGGATCTTTTATTCTGGAATCTGAATTTTCAAAACAATACAATGAGCACTGGACAGGAAAGGCTATGCCCACCTTTACTTACCGTAGCTGAGCACACACAATACCCTGCGCCACCTGAGTTTCTCGGCACTGGGCTCAGACTTCCTGGAACCCTGGACAGGATGTCGGCTGTGCCTCTTCATTCACCAACTTAATCCAGATGCTGGCCGCAGCAATTCCAGCCCACTCTGCTTTCTGTAACAGGAAAGATCTTTGCAGTCTTGTGTCTTGAAAAGCACTATAAATGCTAGCGTGCCTAAGAGGTGAAATTTTGTACTTGAGGCCATTCTCATGTACGAGCAGTGCCTTTGGAAGGGATGTTCACTGGGAGTCTGGTGACTCCCAAGACTTGGGTGGCCTCCCTTTGCACATGCGAGATCTGAAGATGCCCTCGCTGGCCCTGGAGAAAAGGTGGAGCAGAAGCATTGGTGGCTCTGATTCCTGGGCTTTGTGACGTTTCTCCTCTCTTGGTGCCAGAGTAGGATTCAACCGAATTACACAAAGAGCCCAGGGGTGTCCTGGGAAGAAAGGTCTTGATCCCGAAAACTTCTTCCACGAAATTCAAGGCCAGCTACTGTAAATGTAGAGTGGTCCCCACCAAGGAATGTTGAGAAGGAAAAGTGGCCAAGACCCCTCAAAACCTATCAAGAACCAACCCGTCCTTGCCCTCCAGCAGGACTACTTTGGTCTGACACTAGTATCTCTCCTCTGAGTGACTGCGATTGCTATTCAGTTGCCTTTTCCTAGTCCTCTGGCTCAATCCCTGGACTCCAATACTAGTCTCAAGACTGCTGCCAGAGTAATGCTTATATAAATTAAAAACTCAAGTCGCTTCCAGCCACTGCTGGTCAGGTAGAGAAGGAGGAAGGGGCTTACAACGGCCCATGAGGTCCTACAGGGGCTGGGTCCCTTCTCCCAGTGGTTTCACTCCTACTTCCTCTCTTCCTCTCCCTATATTTGTCTGAGTCTCCAGAGAAATGGAACAATAGAAATAGATCCCTAACTTAGAATGTTTTAACTTAAGATTTTTGAACTTATGAGCTTAACTAATTGTGAGCATGTAAAAGGGTACTGATACAACCATCCTGGTGTTCACTTTCAGTACAATATTTGATAAACTACATGAGCCAGTCAGTACTTTACTATGAAAGAGGTTTTGCAGTAGATGATTGACTCAAGTTGGCTAATGTTTTATGTTTTACTTTGTTTTGTTCTGCTTTGTAGTTCTGGGCATTGAACTCAGGACCCTGTGAGTGTTAGGCTCTGTACCACTGAGCTACCCCTCAGACCTCATGTCAGTGTTGCAAGCATGCTTTGGTGGGCTGGACCAAGCCACAATGCCCCGTGGATTTGATGCATTAAATGCATTTTTTACTTATGATATATTCAATTTACAATTGGTTTATTGAGAAATAACCTCATTGTAAGTCAAGGAGTGAGTGTGTGTGTGTGTGTGTGTGTGTGTGTGTATTTCTGCACATGCATGCACATATGTATGGAAAGAGGCAGCAACTGATGTATTATAAGGAATTGGCTCACACAGTTCTGGAAGCTGAGAAGTCCCACAACCCACACTCAGCAAGTGGAGACCAGGAGAGCCAACAGCCCAGTTCCAGCCTGAGTCCAAAGTCCCAGGAACCAGAAAATCCATGCTGCAAGCCCCAGTCTAGGTCTGATGCAAAAGGAGGAAAAGACTGATGTTCAGCTCACGTGCAATTGGGCAGAAAGAGGGAATTCCCCTCACCACACCTCTGTGACAATCCAACACACTCAGAATACTTGGCTAAATACTGGGTGCCCTGTGGCCCAGTTACATTAATACATAAAATAACCATCATGGACCTACCCCTTGCCCATTCAGCACCCATGTGCATCTTTAAGGCAGGACTAATACCCAAATAAAGACAATAACAAGTGTTCAACAATTCAAAATCAGCCAATGTAATTAACATATTCATAAAGTAAAAATGCACGGTTATTTCAGAAGACTCGGGAAACACATTTTTTAAAATACAACATCTATTTACGATTTTCTAAAAATAAAATAAATCTCTCAGTAAACTAGGAATAGAAGGGAACTTCCTTAATCTGATAAGGAGTATCTACCAAAAACCAGCAACTGACATTAGGTTTCATGGTAGAAGATTGGATGCTTCCTGCTAAGATTGAGGCAAAGCAAGGCTGGCAATGTCCTGCTCCTGACAGTCTTTTTCATCATACTGGATTCTGTGGTCAGTGCAAGAGAGCAAAGAAAGACCTGAGGCACACAGACAGAAGAAATGAAACCGTCTCAACCTGCAGACAGCACAGTCATTCACGTGGGAAATCCCAGGGAATCTACAAAGATGCTGCTGAAAACAAGAACTGAGCTCAGCAAGGCTGCGGGTCACAAAGTTCAAAGCCTTGGGCAGGGGATTTAGCTCAGTGGTTCTGATGCCTGCCTTGCAAGCACAAGGTCCTGAGTTCGATTGCCGGTACCAAAAAAAAAGTTCAAAGCCTTTGCTGGTAACAAGGAACTAGACATTGAAATTAAATAAACCATACCACTTTTGTAATAACACCAAACATGATGAGATACTTAGGCACAACTACTAAATATTGCAAGGCCCGTATGTTGAAAATTAAAGTACACTGACAAGAGAAATCAAGAGACCTAAATCAGTGGAGGGCTAGGCTGTGTCCATGGCTCAGAACATTCACTATTATTAGCATAGCAATTCTCCCTGCTGTAGCGACTAAAATATTAGCAGACTTTTTTAATATCAACAAATTGCTTCTAAAAATCTCTATAGAAAGGAAAAAACCTAGAATAGCCAAAATAATTCTGCAAAAGAACAAAATACAACCAGCTACAATATCGGAGTTCAAGATTTACTAATAAATCTATTGCATCAAAACATTGTGGTATAGTAAGTCCCTGACTTACAAATGAGATCCATTCCTGGAGAAAGTTTGTAAGTCGGATTCATTCCTAAGTGTGACAAAGTGAGTCTTATACACCTTTGACACAGATATACCATGTAAAGCATAAAAAACCCAAACACACTCAAAAACATACTGTAAACCAACTATTTTTACTTTTACAGTTACCTTAAAATGGTGGTACAGAGAATGTTCAGAATGCAAGCTCCATTCATATTTGTGAAAGTTCACAGCTCAAATGGTCCTAATTCAAGGACTTACTGTATTGGCAAAAAGACACATAAATCAATGGACCAGAATGAAGGGTCCAGAAATAACCCTATATAAATATGGCTAATTGATTTCTGGCAAAGGTTTAAAGGCAGTTTAATAAAGGACTGAAACAATCATGCCAGAAGTTGGAGTTCATAAGGCAAATAAAATAGATCTCAACCTATATATCTCACACTTTATTCAAAAACTTAATTCAACAAGAAACTCCTTGCAACATTAGGTTAATCAAAGTTCTTAGAAATGACACAAAAAGCGGATCTGGAAAAGGAAAAATTGATAAGTTGGACTTCATCAAAATCAACACTTTACTCTGTGCATGACAGTACTAAAAGAATGAAGAGGTAAACCAAAGACTGGGAGTGAAATACCTGTAAATCATACACTTAATGATGAATTTGGATGCAGAATATATAAGGAACCCTCAAAACTCAACAGGAAGAACAATTAATTTAAAAATGGGAAAAGATGCAAGCAGGCGTTTCATCAAAGATGATGAGCCTGTATAGATAACAAGTACATGAGAAGGTAGGCACCATGATTAGTCAATAGAGAAGCACAAATTACAATGAAATGCCAGCATCTACTGCTGTACTCTGGATCCTGAATGTCCCCAAAGGTGCACATGCTAAAGGCACAGTTCCAGAGTGGTGTAACTGGGAAGTAGAGGAAACTTTGAGAGGTGAAGTCTAGTGGGAGGTCCTTAGGTAGTTGGGGGTGTGCCACCCCAGGGGACTGTGGGACCCTGGGTCCTTCTTCATCCTCCTTTTGCTTTCTGGCCATGAGGTGAGTGGTTTTGCTCTTCCACATTTTCCCACCATTATGTTCTGCCTTACCACAAGCCTAAAGTAATGGCACTGACTGACCATGGACTGGACTCTCTGAAACTGTGAGGTAAAATAACCCTTTTCTCTTTACAAGTTGAGCATCTTGGGGATTTTGTTATAGCAATGGAGAGCTGACTCACACACATTCAAGTAGCTAATATTTAATGTAGTGCCTTGGTCAAAACTTACAGAACTGGCCATCTCAAGAACTGACAAGAAAATGAGGTGATCACTATGGGAAGCAGTTTGGCACACTATGACACAATTCCACTCCTAGGCATTTACCCAAGAAAAATAACATCTATCCACACCAAAACCTGTGTGTAAGTGTTCGTAATGATGTTATTCATCATTGCCAGAAACTGGAAGCAACTCAAAATGTCTTTCAACTGGTGAATGAGTAAACAAAGAAATCTATATGTCAGATTTTAACTCATCAATTAAATACCATGAGGTATTGATACACAACAGCACAGTGAGTCTCAAATGCATCCTGCTCAGGGGAGAATGTGGATGAATGAAAAGGCTCTTTGATTCCATTTATATGACAATCTAAAAGGCAAAGCTATGGGGATGGACGGAGGGTGAGTGGCCACTAGGGCTAGGGATGGGGAGGTTGAGTGAGAGGCTTTGCTGGAAGGGATTTGGGGAGGTGCTGAAATGCTTCAGTATCTTAAATGTGATTGTAGTGCCTTACTCAAACTTACAGAAATTTTAAAAATTAAACATTCATTTTTCGCAACTTAACTTTCCAGTTGATTTTATATCACTCACTCTTTTCCTCCCCTACCCAATTTCTACACACTTTACCCCTTCTGCCTCACTCTTGTCCAAACACCCCTTGCATCTTTAGGCCTCCATTCCTCTGCTCAGATGAACTTCTGTATTGAAATGCCTTCCTCATTCACCACCTCCCTAACCAATCGCTAAAATCCCCAACACAACATCTAACTCCTGGTCCAAATATCAGCTGTTTGCTCTAGTCTTCCCTCACCCCCTGGCTCTTAGCTCTCTCTAAGAAAGCTAGACTCAAGTCTAGTTTCCGCCACCAACTCCATGATCTGGAGCAAGTCACTTACTCTTTCTGTGCCTCTATCTTTTCATCTATAAAATGGAAATAATCAGTTTTCTATTTTGCAACATCATTGGGATAATGGAGAGAAAACATGAAAAGTGCTCAGAAGAGTTGCAGACAGAGTAACAAAATACCAACACGACGGTGATGACGGTGAAGGTGTGATTCTGGTAAGGGTGGTCATGGTGATGGAGATGGTGGTCATGGTGATGCTGATGGTGGTGGTGGGAATGGCGGTGGCGGTGGCAGGATGGTGATTATGGTGGGGTGATAGTGGGGATGATGATAGTGATGGTCAGGATGGTGGTGTTGGGGATGGTTGCTATAGTGACGAGGATGCGGATGGTGGTGGTAGTGATGAGAAGAATGGAGATCATCATGGTGAGAAGAACGCCTCTATTGATGTCAGCTTTCTGGTTAATTTGGATGCCATTTGGCAGAGCCCTTCTCCTGGTGGTCTTCATCCTTTCCACCAAGTGTGTATTGGTGACACGGATGCAAGGAAACCTTGGGTGATGAGTGTCGTCATGCCTGCCTTGCTGCCAAGGCGTGCAGCAAAAGGGAACTGATTATTAATTAGTTGATCTTAAAACATGGAGCTCAGGGCTGGGGATTTAGCTCAGTGGTTCTACCGCCTGCTTGGCAAGTGCAAGGTCTCAAGTTCCATCCCCGGTACCAAAAAATACAAACAAACAGGGAGCTCATCAGGGATTATCTAGTGGACCCAATGTAATCGCAAGCCGAAGCAGAAGAGAGGGGAGAGGAGAGTCAGAGGGAGAAGTGACTACATAAGGAAGCAGTGCTCCTGGCTTTGAAGAGAGTGGAGTGGCGAGGAGCCAGGTAAGGTGTATTTATTTTCTCTAAGAGCTGCAGACCAGAGGAATGGATTCTCCTCCAGCATGTCTAGAAGGGGTTACATCCTTGTTGACAGCTGGATTTTAGTGAGACCCTTATTGGACTTCTCACCCCTAGAAGTAAAAGATAATTATATCTGTGTTGTTTTAAGCTACTAAATTGTGGACACTTATTACAGTAGCCATAGAAAACTAATACCATAAATAAAATAAAGTTCTCAAAATCATACCGGGCACCAGATAAAAGTTCAGTAACCTTATTTTATAATGGTGGTGATATTAGTGATTGTGTCTTCTATTATCAGTGTCACTGTTCTTATTTATTTCTGTATCAAGTCACAGAACCCATAGCTGTATCTCTAACACGCACAGGATACTGGACATTAGCTACAAAATGGAAAATCAGTAGTCTCTGGCCCTGAGGAGTTCACAGTGCACAGACAGAGCCAGGTTTGTAAACAGCTAATTATACTACAAACGTAAGCTCTAACAAGAAAATCCAAAGGCTTAGCTTTCTGGTGTTCCTGACTCCTATTCCTCCAGCACTGCCGTTAAAGGAGGTGTATTGGCTGAGTCAGGATTAACCTACTTGGTTTACCCAAAATATGAAGCAAAAGACAATATCTGTAGTTTCCTGGTATGGTATTTGTGTTTCTCAAGGGGCTCCGGTGCTACATGGGAGAGCTGGAGTGATGAAAACTCAGAGCTGAAATCCAAGCTCAGTGCAAACCTTAAACTTGTTCCAACAAGTGCATTCCGAGGGTCAGGGAGGCTGAAGAACTGGCAGCAGCATGTGTCAGGAGCTAGGAGGTCTGCACCTACACTTTGTTTCTAATGTTTACTTCAAAGCTCCACTATGCCTTCTTCTCCCAAGATGAGGTATAAATCAATAAGTAAAACTAGAAGCCAGAGCTATGGGCAGCAGTGGTGTAGACAGCAAAGGTAGAGAAGGAAAAGAGGTAAGGTGGACCTAAGAGTCCACTCTATGCTTGATGGTGTCTTTGTGAGTGCCGGATTGGTCAATGTGCATGCACGGATACACACACACACACACACACACACACACACACACACACATGCATTCCTTCACACGCCCAGCCTCATCCTCCATCCCCTCCCACATCTCGGCCAGTTCCAGCCTTGTAGGGGAGAAAAGGCAAAGCCAAGAATGGAGGATGCCTTCCGGCTATTTGTGTTCATTCATTCACTCAACCCATTTTCATTAAGCAAGCCCTGGGTCACACCAGGTACAGTGCTGTCTAGGCGCTAGAGACAGATGGCACAGCAGCTGCCTGAAAGGAACCTTCCGCGTGACAGGAAGCAAACAAGAAAGTCACTGATCGTCCCACGAGGCCGGGGCTGAGACTGCAGAGAGCACTCCGCCGCAGGGAAAGATGAGCTCGAGGCGTCTGCAGGAAATGGATGCATCGTGAGACTGTAATGTGAAGTGAAATGAATCAGACACACAGGCTTCAGTATCATGGTCTCTCTTCGATGAGAAACCCAAAGTATAAATACATGAAGAGCAAAATAAAATAAAAGACAGATAGTAGGAAACAGGGAGCTAGATGTTTTGCCAGTGGGAGGAAGGCTTAGAGAAGGAGGGAGGCGCTGGGGACGTGGGAAGAGGAAAGAGGTGTTGGGAGCGAGCACCAGCTCCCCTGATGAACTGGTCATCATCTCGTACTGCAAAGATGAACTGACAAAAAGAAAAGCTAAAAAATAAAAAAGACTGGCGCGAGCACAGCAGCTCCCCAAGGAGACGACTTGGGCGCATCCTGGAAGGACGGGAGGAGCCCAGAGGTGGCTGGGTGTGAAGTCTTCGTTCGCTTTTGCCTCCAAGGTGTCTTTCTGGACTTCAGTCTCCATCCACTTTCCCGAACTGCACAAGGAGCTAAGTGGTTGGGGCGACCAGCTGCGGCCTTCACCGGCCTTTGGTGAGACCATGTGAAGCCAGCCTGGCTTTCCCGGGGTAATGCCGTGGCCGGCCACGAGCCCACTGTGGTGCAAAGAGCACTGTGCAGTTAGCTCCAACCCCAGCTCAGCCCCTGGCCTGTCACCAAGGGCTAGGGATGCCGTGCCGGGTCGCCCACCCTCGGTGACTTCGGTGACCTCGCCTACAGATAAGAAGTCAAACTCAGGGGTCTCACAGCCCTCTCCCAGGCCTGGACTGCCCACCACACATCCAAACAGGAGGAGGCAGAGACGGGCCAGCCACGAGCCTCCTCCTCTGGAGTTCGCAGTCTAAGCAGACATGAGAAACGAACCTACAGAGACTAAATCACAGCACGGGGCTGAGTGTGCTTGGTGCAAAGCAGAAAGGAGGCCTGAGAATGCAGTTCTCCACTAAGTTTGCAGAGGATCGCTCTGAGATGAGGTGGCCAGGGAGAGCTTCTGGTGACAGGTGGACTCCAGATTCTGTTTTGAACAGCAGCAGATCTAAGATCAGGACAGTGTAGCTATAGACACACTCCCAACAAACAAGCTGTTTTCATTCATTAATAAATGCACATTGAGCACCTATTTTATGCCCTCTCCTGGGAAAACGTGAAAATCTCCATGCTGTCTGTAAGTCTTCCAGACAAATACCAGGCTTCCTACTGAAGTAAGCAGAGTCCTGGTCCCTTTGTGTCTTGACCTCCATAATGTAGCCTCTTCTCCACAAACCTCTCCCTACTCCTCCCAGATGCTCCTGGAAGTTTACTTCTAGTGTGCTGTGTGGCACTGTATGTGAAAGGAGACACTTTTGCTCTTTATCCCCAGAATCCAGCAACCCAAGTGGGAGTCACGCACTTGTGATGAGGACAAAGCAAAAGAAAACACACTTGGGTGCACCCATCCTCCCTCGGGCTGCAACCCCTGCCCCAGGAAGAAAATGCAAGTCATTTGTTCTTTTCTCCTTCTTTTCTAAGAGATGTTTGAACTCTTTCAGTTGACTTCCTGGATATTAGTACGTGGGTCACAATAATCAGCGGGGTAGGAATATGAGAAATAAGAGCAAAGATGTTTTCATTGGAGAGAAAGTTATTAGGAAGACAAGGAAAGAGAAAGCCCCACAAGATGGGAAGAAGAGGAAGAGTTACAAGGCTTGAGTTCTGGCAGAGGTTTCAATAAAAACCTGAGAATTAGCATTAAAGAAAGGGTTGAAGATAGATGTGAAGTTTGGGAAATATTAAAAGTGATAGAAATGGTGAAAGAGAATTTGAAGAAACACTGCCGAGATTGAGAACCTGGGTCCCCTGTACTGTTCTTCAAGAGACTCCAGTAGAAGTTGAAACGGCTTCTGTGAAAGCCTGGCTGTTCAACTCGTCCCCTCATTGTGGTATGGTGCAAAGGCCATGCCAGGGCCCCGCGCACCTCTGGGTAACACACGTGGAGAGAGTCGGTGCATGAACAAGCAACTGTCACCAGTGAGCAAGGTACAGTGCAGTCCAGGTCGGGCCAACCACCAGGGCTCATTCCCAACTGTGAGGCAAGTGCGTTTAAGACCAGCTTCCCTGCCACGAAGTGTTCAAGGTGATGTGAGCTCAGGTGTGCAAAGCACTTAGTGCAGGTCCTGACATATGGGAAACACTTAATAAATAATAGTTCTTGTCATTTGCATATGATTGCCATTATTGTCCTGCCACGGTCTGCATGAATATGGGGCCCTACAGGTTTCCTGAGCTTCCTGATCACTAGTTAACCACAACTTTGCCCCCCACACCAATCCCGAACGTCCTTCTGGGCCTATGACAAACCTCATTCTTTTCTAATATCTTGGCAAAAAAAACCCCAAAAACCCATGTCATTCTAAGCCACATCACTGGGATCTGATGCTTTCTGTCAGACTTGCCGATCTTGCTTCTCCCAGAGACTGAAAGCTCCTTTAACCGCATGAGAATCACGCATCCGAGGACCACCCCCAGCCCCCAGCAGCCCCACTGAGCCCCACAACCAGCCTTGGGACATCTTTGGTTGAGTGAAACAGACAGAATTTGGGTGAATCACTTTGTAGACATTTAGCCTTCTCATTAACACCTGTCTCAGCACTCTGGCTCATCCTGACCTAGCCTGTGGCCAAATCTAAGAACCGACTGGAGACTGTCATGCAGAAAGTTCTGGAATGCCGTAAAAATGGGGGCAGGGTGTGCTTACCACTGTAAGGGCTGACTGGCTTCATCCACAGCGTCCTCAGCTGCTGGCTCTGCTGGGGCCCAGAGCCCCAGACAGTCACGCCCTAGCAAGAACACGGACTTGGGTGGGGGCCGTGTGTCCCCCTGGCCTCCCACGGCCGCCCCCTGGCTGTGCTGACAGGTAGATCAGTTCCCACCTTGGAGCCTCACTTTTCTTAGCTTCAAAGTGAGATGGATAAAAACGCCTGCTGCGTAGTCTTGTGGCTCAAACTAAAAGACAGGAGGTGGGAAAGTTCTCTGAAATGGAAAACATGCCGACTGAGCCTTGTTCCTGGGAGCGCATCTGAGAGTCTCCCAGCAGGAAGGTATCTTTGGGGCCTTGAGGCTGTGGCGGGCCAATGACCATTCACCCGGAGAGATTCTGAGGCCGAAGGTATCAGAAGGATAGAGGTCGGGGGAGTCGGGTGGGAGAGGAGCAGCTGGTTAGAAAGAAAGAAAAGTCCAATCCTTTGCTGACAGCAAGGCCCCACTCCGGAGCACAGAGGCACAGTGAGGAGGTGACCCCGGACCAGCTGGGCACCTCGTTAACAAAAGAGTGAACAATGCTGCTTTCAGCTCTCTGCAGCCACCACGCCGACTCAAGCCTTGGGCTGCTGGGACAAAGGATCTGGGGTCCTGCTCGGAGACCCAGCCTAAAGGTCAAAGGTCACTCAACAGTATGAAGCCAGTGGCCAGGAGCCTACTGCTTAAGGCCTTTGTTTCTTGGCTTTGAATTAATCAGTCTCTTGTTCACTCATCAGAGCAGCAAAGAAATCTTTTCTGCAATTCTTTCAAAATCCCCACATCAGTGAAAATAAAGTAAAATCTGTGGTTCTGGCTCAGCACCTTCTTCACATCGTCAAGACCTTCGAAGGACTCCTTTTTTTAAAGCAAGTGTTTATTGAGTGACTGCTATTCAGTCAACAAACAGAGTGCCTACTGCACCTCTGTTCCTGTGCTTGGTTTAAGGAACACAGAGATGAATAAAGCCCAGACCTGGAACCTGAAAAGTTCAACAAGGGAGGTCAGAGGTCAAGGTGGTGCCTGGCGGAAATGCCAATGGCCATCGAGGACACCTGGGGTGAGAGGCTCAGGCAACCAGGGGAGGAAGAGAATGAGTCTTCAGGGAAGGAGCAGGTGGGGTTTCTCCTGGTGACATTATTGACTCACGGTGACCTTGGAGGGCTGAAGGACTGGGACATGCATTCATGCACATCTGTCACAGTGGTCTCGAAGGAGTACAGACCCGCCCTGGGTGTGCCAGGCCCTGTCCTAGGCACCACTCCAGGTGACTCACAGGGGAGGATGCTCTGTGACTGAGGCCCCAGTACCTCTGCTGATGCTCCAGCCCAGGGAGGCCAGAGCAGGGGCTGAGATAGGACTGGAAGGGAGAGGCAAAGGCCTCACCATGGACTCACAAAGACATGCCTGGGGCTTCTGAAGTCCAGGGAAGTGGGCATAGCTAGAATCTGGAGACTGAGGGCCCCATCCTTCGTGACCCCATGTCCACGCTACAGCCCTGCCCTCGGGTGCACTTTTGTGGCTCTGAGGGCAGGATTTGGGCTTTAGATAATAATTGCATAGATTTGCTCAGTAAACACAGGGTAACCATAGGATAATTACATGTTCTTACAGAGATGGGGCTTGGTAATTACCTTCAGTGGCCCCAAAGTATTATTTAACACATATTCTGGTTTATAAGACAGAAATAATGATGAATTTGCTTGGTAATTACACAGCACTTACCCACTACATATCCTGCCAGTAGCTGGTACTTAGCCCGTCATTAGGGGCTAGCCGTTGCTTTGGTAAATAAGAAGTTCTTCTTATTATTGGCCTCTGGGCACATAAAGCGTCATTAAAACACCATTAGTGACATTTTTCCAAAGGGTAAATACACATGTCCATGTGAGAAGCCAAGTTTCCCTGGCCTAAACGCTTTATTTCTGTCTTTCTGACAGGAACCAGTTCTGATCTGAGTGTTGGCCCGCTCTGAGCCACTGCTCGATGAGCAGACGAGCTGAGACCTAGGCTAGCGCGAGGACCAGGGAGTCACCAGTGTTTTCAAGGCGAGGGTTGTTCCCTAACTCACTAAATGGCCCTGCCTGGTTTAGGAGGGGCCCTGGGTCTGGCTCCACCACCCTGCCGTGGGCTGGGTCAGCAGACTGAGTGCCAGGGCAGCTACAGCCTCTAGATGGTCTTATTGGCAGCATCCTCAGGGTCCTCCTAGGCCAGGGCCTCAGATCCCCACCAAGAGCTGAAGACTCTGGGACGGGGGCCATTTGGGGTACACACAGGAAGGAGCAACACATATCAAATGCCTGACTAGGGCGAGGCAAGGCAGAACTGGCCTCCTTGTCCCTGACAAGGGGCCCCAGGGAAAGTGCCCACCCGAGTTAGTCCAGAAGGCAGTAATTTGGGGGCCGTGGCTCAGCTCTAACTGCCCTTGGCTCAGCCACTTGCACCAGAAGAAATCAGCTCTTTGTAATCAATAGGGAGCCCGAGGAGGGTGGCCAGCCATTGTGGCTGGTGGGCAGGACGGGGAGCGGCCCCTGGAGCATCCGGAGCCCTCATTACCATTCCACCCCATTTCAACCCATCCCCCTTCTGGAGGCAGCCACTCAATATCAAATAGGAACTCCACTCCAAATCCCAAATGCCAAGGCAAAAGGCCAGTCCCAGTGGCCTGTTTCTTCCATAATGAACCCCAGGACTCTGACTTTGGCTTGAGAGATGACTTGAGTTAGATGGAAGTCAGCGGGGAGTAAATCTTGCAGTGCTGAGTGCATATCCAGCTGTATTTTAATACTGCATAGCAGAATATGTGCTCTCACTAAATAATATACAATATGTTACCATATCCATCTCAAATATTTCACTAAGTACAACTTCTTTGTGGACTTGTCTAAAAGTGTTGATTCCCTTTGGATCAGGAAAAAGGACAAATCTTGTTGCCCAATCATAAATTGGGCACTACAGGACGATCTTAGGTACTGTACCTACTGGTAACACAGCATAACACAAAGTGACCCCCTTCCATTCCCTAAGGTTGTGTGCTGAAAGAATAAACACAATCGCTTGCAATAGAGATGCTCCCATCTTCAAGGTAAGATGGAATCACGGGAAGATAGTGTTTTAGTCTGAGGTGTTAACATTGGTCCAAGTGTGGTTGAACTGTGTTTTATGGCATATCATCCTGGTGCATTGAAAAGAAAAAGTTTTATATCTGGACTTTAAAGAACTTTCTGGGAATATTCAGGTATAACTTTTTAAATGCTACTTTGTAAGTCATTTATAGGAGTCTCCAAGGAAATTTCCAATTTCACCCCATTTTTGGCCTTACATTCCACCTTGAGCAGCTTGTCCTGCTGCATTTGAGTCCTTTCTCAGGGTCATTTCCAGAGAAATGGAATGCAAATGCCATGAACTGGAAGCATTTGACAAAAATAGCTATTATCCTGCTCAGTCCCCTTTTCAAACAGCTACTTCTGTTGGTCAAGGTCAAGAGACTTGATTACAATGCACACCTCTTGACTCCCAGCTCAAGTGCTGGCGTCTACACAGCAGTTTAACCCAACAAAAACTTGTTGAGTAATTAGGCAGTTAGCAGAGTGCTAGCCATGTGGCATAGTGTAAGGGACACGTAAGGCATAGAGCACTGGCCACCAATGGCCAGCAAGTGTCCCACTAGTGCAAAGTATGGTGGGTCTTGGCGTTCTGCCTGGCATAGGTGATGTTCATAAACCCCATACCCGACTATGAAGAGTCACAATGGTGAAAATGAGGTCCATGGATTGGGCTTCCCTGGAAAGCCAGCATAGCAAGGTCAGAGTTGTAGACAGTAGACTGAGAATGAATTTGACCTTGAGAGGCACATTGTGCCTGTTGACATTCCCTGTCCCATGCTCACTCAACCTTATGCTCATAAGATTCTTATTTTCTTTGGAGAAAGACTACCTTCCCTGGGATTGCTG
This sequence comes from Heterocephalus glaber, assembly GCF_053883595.1. Lineage (NCBI taxonomy): Eukaryota > Metazoa > Chordata > Mammalia > Rodentia > Bathyergidae > Heterocephalus > Heterocephalus glaber. The sequence goes on from NW_028258357.1 coordinate 22,169,893, forward strand.
GGAACATGTGACCTAGGCTCAAGAAATCATGGGCATCTCCCCCTTGACACCAGTGAGTCATTCATTTGTGAGCACGTATGTGTCCAAGATGGCTAACCCATGGCCATCCCAGGACTACAGCCTAGGAAAGAAGCGATGCCCTTCTGTAGAAAGGGTGCTAGGGCCAGCCCATCTGATACCCGCTTGAAACTGGAGCTAAGGTAGAAAAAACAGAGACTAGACCTGGAGAAACTGGCGAACGTAAGGTCCTGAGAAGAGCTAGACCCAGCTATACCTAACTTGAAAATCAAACAGTCCTAGACTTTAGGTTACATTACTCGATAATTTTTAACTCAATAGTTTTTGTTTTTGTTTTTGTTTTTGTTTTGCTTAAAGCCAGATGGAGGTGGACTTCTCTCGTTTGCAGTGGGAAGAGTCCTAACAAATTAGATGGCCACTTAAAGGGAGTGGGGTGGTGACCAAACAGGCACGGAGAATGAACAGCAAAAGCCAAGGCTCGGAGGCAAGGCTATGAGTCTTCAGTCTCAGCCATAGACATCAGGAGCCATGGAGAGTACGCGGGGAGCGGAGGACAAAACTGCTAAGGGAGAGCAAGAGGCATTTGGGCTCGCACTTGACCTTCTGGGAAGCACAATTCAGAGCTGCGAGTGGGGACCGCTTGTCTGGACCCCTGGGCATCTCCTGAGCTGGCTGGTCTCCGTTCTCCGGGGCAGGGAAACCCCCTCCACAGGCCAGATGCTGCACATCTGTGGGAGCATTCTTCCTTTAAAGAATCTCAGGGATTCTTCTCCGGGCAAGCCTCGAATTCTCCTCAGCTGCGGTCGGAGGGCTCCGCGCTCCTTCGGTGAGTTTCAGCTGACAGCTGCTCTGGGGCGCGTCTTCCCCTCTGCCCGCTGGCTTTGGGGGAAGCACACCTGTGTCCCAGGATGACTTCAGAGGAAGAAGAGACAAAGACTGCATCGGGCCGGGCGCCAGCTGCCTCTGCAGACCACGGGGCTGACACTGAGCAGCCGCGCCGAGTGGGCAGTCAGCCCCTGGGAACCCCAGTGGGGGTCTCTTCCTCTGAGCTCCGTCCCAAGACGGCTGGGGTTGGGGGTCCTGACATCTGGGCCCGATTGGACCCCCTCTTCTCCTCTCCGCCGCACACACTGCATTCTTCAGCCACTGCCAAATGCAAGTCGCTCAAAGATGCTTTGATGGTGAAGGTGCAGGGGTGGTGGAGGTGCAGACGCATCGCGCCCACATGTGATGGATGAAAACTCAGCTATGTGTGCTCAGTGAGGGGAAGCAAACACAAGCGAACAAAGAGAAAGGCGAACAGTGAGCACAGACTCGACCCTCAACCCACACCCAGGGCAGCGCGTGTGAGAAGGTGCTGGTGAATCTGTGGTCTCCACAGAGTCCAGGGCCAACCTCTAAGTGGCAGAGCACACGAAGGGCGGATTACTGCCCAGTGGCACATTCACGTCAGCCCGAGGCGCTCCTTGGTGGCCATCCTCTAAGCAGTGACTCAAGAGCCAATGTCTTTGACCTGTGACCTTGCAGGAGTGAGGCCCCCAGATATTTATATTTGGGTGTGTGCTTAGCATTACTAGGCACAATGCGAACAAGGAACGGAGAATGTTCCAACGAAACTTTATTCAAAACAACGAGCAGAGGACCATAGTCTGCCAACTCCTGGACTATAGAATCACATAAGTATTTAGTTTTTTGTTTTGTTTTGGTTTTGGTTTTGGTACCAGGGATCAAACTCAGGACCTTTCGCTTGCAAGGCAGGCGGTGGCACCACTGAGTTAAATCCCCGGCCCCTAAGTATTTAAGAACCAAGCTTAGAAGTGACTCCATCACTTCTATCCATATCCCACTGGCCAGATCCCAATCACAAAGCCCAAATTTAACAGTAAAAGACAGGAAATAGGATCTTTCTGTGCATCTGGAGAGGAAATAAATAGAATTCGTGAGCATCCAACCAGACTCTGCCACGGTGGATTCTGGTGTCGAAAGCCACTTTTCTAACATGACACAGCCCTGAGATAGACCCTGCCTTTTTCCCTATTAATTACTAAATAAATAGGATACACTTTACTTCAGAGGAGGCTCATGAGATTTTCGAGAGTAATTTTCACTATGTGTGGATTTTGCTCCATGTTCCTATTTTTTCTATTGTTGTTGTTCTGTTTCATTTTGTTTTCTTGAGACAGAGTCTCACTGTATGGTCCAGGCTGGGCTCAAACTCACCCTGTAGCTTGGGCTGGCCTCCAACTTGCCATTCTCCTGTCTCAGCCTCCTGAGTGCTAAGTGCTGGGATCACAGGTGTGTGCCTTCAAGCCCGGCTCCCATGCCCAGATTTTTTAACCTGATCTCCACGTGAACCGTGACTCCACATGGAGTGGATAGTGACAAGAGCCACAAGGAGCAATCAGACAGCGCTGGGTTTAGAGTTCAGCTCTGTCTCCATCTCCGAGGTGAGTGACAGGAGTGCCTACTTCCTGTGGTTTCCACAAGAGCTAGAGGAAGTGCCGCCATATAACCACATCACTTCCCAGTCGTCACATAGCAAGACCCCTGTGCCTAGCAAAGGTTTCCAATTCTTCATTAAGAATAAATATGTAGTAGGGGTGATCAAAGTCTTGCCACGGGGACTTTGCACATGTTGCTGCATCTCCCTGACCTTGATTACATCTTCTACAAGAATGAGGGTAATGAGATGGCCTCCAGCAGGCCGGCTTGGCATGAGTAAGAGTTTCTGTGACTTTATAATTAAAAATAAACACAAAATGATAGTAATACTTACCTGACAGGGTTGTTGGGAGAACAAGGTTTATGTCAACAAAAAATGGGTTGTGGCAGTGTTGCAGGCTCTGGAGAAACAAACATGAATAAGATATTGTATTACTTACCTGATGCCCCAGAGCTGGGAGGCTTAAACCAACAACAATTTTATTTTGCATGGTCCTGGAGGTTGCCCAGGTGGTTCTGCTGGTTTTGCCCGTGCTCCCTCACACAGCTGTGTGGTTGCGGACCAGGCTCATCTGGGACAGCTGGGAAGCTGTGTTCCATGAGAGCCAGCCCCGGGGCAGACACTCACGGAAGCTCAGTGTGCCCCGTTGCCAACATTCCATTGGCCAAAACATGTCACATGGCCAAGTCCAGAGTCCGGATGGAAGGAGACCTCAGAAGAACACAAGTACTGGAAGGAGGGTTCCTTGAGAGCCATTGTTAAAATGGCTTGTCACAGCATCTTACCTGTCCTGTAGAAAGCTTCAGTGAAACGTTCACCTTGCCTCGACTGGACTGTCCACTCTCCAGAGCCCACCTTCCCTGGTACAGCCTGAGGAAGCATTTCTAGAACTTCCTGGTGAGCTTGGACAGCACTGTATACATCTGACTTTCCACTCCAAGCATCAGGAATAATTAGATCCGTTTAACATCATTAGGTCATTACTATCCACATTCCAGCGGCCAGAATCCAGTCATGTGGCTGAAGTACAGCTGCAAAGGAGACTAGGAAATGTGATCTTCCGGCAAAACCCAGAAGTGGGGAAGGGCCTGGTCCTCACAGAGACTCTGGATGGTATTTCTGCCTCCTCAGTGGCCTTGGTGCTCCAGAAAGCTCCCAGAAGGCTCCTGCTTTGCCCTTTGGCATGATCGTGTAGTAATGTGGAAATGGGACTGGGGGGTGGGCCAGTGACCAGGCCCAGAGTACAGTGGGTTCAGGAGCAGCCAGAAATTGTACCAAGGTCCCCAACTCCTGGACATGGGCCACGCACATGGACAGTGGATGGTACTGTCCTGCAGGGCACGTCTCCACTTACTTCTGACAGGATGATGTGGAGAACAATCACTCTTGCTATTTTTCTACTAAAGTAGCACAATGAGGGTTGTTCTTCCTTAACACTCAGAGCTCACTAAGATGTGTCACCTCCCAACACACAATGGCCCAGACCACATTTCTTGGTCTTCGGGTGTCACCTCTAGGCCCCTCAGAAGTCTCTCCAAGTGTCCCCCTCGCCCATTTCCTAATTCTCTGGTCTCGCCTGGGTCCACTCAAGCTCTTTCCCATTTGTATTTCTGCTGTTTCCTGAACATACCAACCCTCCTTAAGAATAGGGAGGAGTGAAGGAGATAAAGGAAAGCAAGACCACCAAGACAACACCATAGTGGTTCAGGCTTACCAACCGGTAACTGGTAAAACAAACAGGACTTAGGGATATGGGTGAGACTCCTGACCTTCCATGACCAGTGACCAAAATTTAAAAGGTCTGGTACAAAATGAAAATGTTAAAGTGCAGGGGGAAACCCCACAAAAAGTGTTAAAACATAGAGCTTTTCCACTCTTCTATAGATGCTTTAAAAGAAATCCACTAGAGAGCATAGGTAACGTTAAGGGTTCAACCCGGCTGGCCAGGGACAATGAGAGCTCAGGTAAGCAGCAGAGTCGAGTGCTTTATAAAAGACAGCCAGGGAGGACTTCCTGGGAGAGGGGGCCTTGCAAGACTGCCAGAGCTTGGATGAGGAGCTGGGAAGGCGTGCGGAGGGATGGAGGTCTGGAGCGAAGCTCACCGTCCTCCTTTCTCCCTCCACGTTCTCCGTGCAGGCTCCTTACTTGCAGTCATTTTTCAGTAATAGTCCGAGAGTCTGACATCTCGTTGCCTGTCACTTTCCCCCTGGCCCACACTGGGTGGGCAACAGCAATCCCCTGGCTAGGCCTGGCTTTGTCCGTTCCCCAGCCAGGGCATGGAGGTAAGAAGCTGTTGAGACCAATTTCAAAGGTTCTGCAGCACAGTGTTTCAAATCCTGCCGTCAGTGAGGGGCCCACCTCGAACTTTTTACACCGAAATGAAAGACGGTGGAATAGAAATAGCAGAATTCACTGTAAGCAGTAAGGGTAAAGAGAGCTTTGTCAGTTTTTGCTTCAGCCACATTTAGCTGATGGTGGTGCTCATAGCCCAGAACATGTAAGGGCGCTGCCCTCCCCCTTTAGCTGTGCTGCCATGGCTGCCTTGATGTCCCTGCCATGGTCACGTGGACTTTGGGGAGGAGCCTGAAGTCACGCGGTGCCAACCCTGGCGAAGAGGGTGGGTGAGGACGCATCATGTTTTCACAGCCCCCTTTCTGTTGCATGGCGCTCAGCAGCATCTTTCACCGTACCTTTGATCAGACCTCCCAGAGCTGCTTTGGACAGTGGCAAGAATGGTGGGAGAAGTGTGTTCAAAGTGAAGAGGAGGGCTCCGAGGGGAGACTCAGGGCAATGTGTCTTTTACTGTAATAAATAAAAATATTCACTGGATATTTTCATCATCTTGTATACGTACTTTGATCACTTTGTATACATCTTGTATAATGCTCCTCTTACCTTTCTCTCCGCTTCTATTCCTTCTATCTCTTCTATTCATTGATAGATCTATCAATGCGGAGCAGACAAAACCAGAAACCAGTAGGCTGATGTGCAGAGCTGCTGCGGGGTAGACAGGAATTTGCTGCTCATTGACTCAAGGCGGATCCTTCTCCTGAACTCTGGAAGGGTCCTAAGGCATTCTTGAAAATGCCTTAGTGGTGACCACCTGTGACCTTGAACTGTCCCTCTAAGACACAAACTGATCGCATTGCCATTCCACCCACGAGTGAGTGAACCTGCTTCTTCCTCTGCCTAACCCTCGGGTTCACAGGTGGCTGTGAAACCAGCAGGCTAAGAGCTTTTCAGGCCTCCAGCTCGGGGGCATGGATCCTATGACCCAGCAGCCCCTCAGCCCCCTCCCACCCGTGGACTGCAACCTCGGTCAGAGCCCAGGCTGCCCAGCGATGTCCAGCAGGTCCAGCAGCCACGCCCTGAGCAGCTCAGTATGGGAGGCCGACTTCCTTCTTCCCTAAGAAGCCAGCACTGGGTTTCCCTTATGAGATCCAGCTGTTTCCTGCAGAGGCCTGCTGGGATGGGTGCCCCACGGAGCTGGGAGACCTGGCCCCAGACCACTGTCCAAGCTGGGGCTCAGCGACAAGTCTGTCTCCTTGCTTCTGCCCCTTCCAGGCCTGCATAGAGGCTCCAATGGCCCAGCCATCCTCGGGGCACTGGTGACCTTTCAAGCCGCTCCTCCCAGCTGATGGAAGGTGGGGCCTGGGTAGAAGCTCCCATGGAACGCTGACCCGGGGATACCTCCGTTGTCCTTGGCCCCTAGCCCACCCACAAGTTTCCCAGCAATCTCGCTGCTGCCGCACCTTAAAACCACCCAGCAAGTGAAGCGGGGAGCCCCCTGGTCCTCCCCTGAAACCAGAGCTTGGGAGGCCACAGTGAGCCATGACTCCGTGTTTATCTGTGGCATCTCGTTTGCACAGCTCGGCCCGGTCAGTCTGGGACGGGAGGGTGATGAGCCGTGTCGCTCAGGCTGGAGGGAGCTGCTCCCAAGGGAGAACACAGGTGGGAGGAGCCCCGGGCACGTGAGGCAGGGACCGTCATGGGACACCAGCGGGCCACGTCCAGATCCAGCGGGACACCATGGTGATCAGGGTATCCCTTCCTGGGCGGCTCCTAGCAGGGACCACAAACAACACAAGGGCTCCTCAGCCCCAGTGTGTGACAGAAGCTGGACAGGGAGGAGCTGCCGGCCACCCAGGCACCCATCGGACCCCCACCCGGACCTCTGGAGGCAGTCAGGTGACACTCACGCCTTGGCCACTCCAGAGGCAAGAAGGAAACACGAGAAACATACGCTCCTCGCCGTGGGGGCCTCTCTCGCCTCTCCAGTCTCTCTTCCCTCCACATTTGTGAAAACTGGATGTGTTGCCGGGGTTTACACCCCAGTCCCAGAGACAGCTGGTAGGGTATGGCACGTGTGACAGGCGGAGATGGCCTGGGAGGAGGGGCCGGGGGAGGCGGCGGGGGTCCTGGCAGCGAGGCCTCAGCTAAACACGCTGCCACTGCCACTACCCTTGCAGTCACGATGCTCGGTCCCAACTCGGAAGCCCTGGACTCTTCCCTTCCTGCCTGGAGTCTCCCCGGCCCCAGGCTGCGGCCTGCACCTGTACCTTAGCTCATTCAGAGCCAGGGCTCAGCAGGTCATAAATAATGGTGGAATAAAGACTCTTCCATGCATGCTAATAGTTCAATAAATCAGGCTAATTAGACATCTTCCCGCTCCAACCGAAGGGAGCAGTCGCAGCAGGAACAGCTGTGCCCTGCTGGTCCCAAGAACGGGGGCCACAGAACCGCCGGTAACTGTCCTCTCCTGACACCGCAGTGCAGTCCAGCTGTTCCCTCGGGCTTGGCCTTTGATCTCCTAGCTTCTAATTTTCAAGTCACAGCAGCCCATATGCTTGCTTCATAGAAGAACAGGGGTGCCTGACGCTAATAACTGAACTGTCTTCCTAGGCACCCTGCTGATGCAGACCAACACCAGAGAAGACGGGGGGACAGGTCCACCTCTGTGTCACCGCAGGAGAGGTGCTGAGTGCCTTGCATGGTGCTGCGGCTCGGCCTCGCCTGACATTATTGTGCACATTTCACATGCAAGCCCTGTGAGAAGGGAGACCTGGACCTTCAACACCATTCCTCAGCGCCAGGACAGTGCCTGGCAGAGAGCAGGAGGTCGGTGAGTGTTTATCCTGCGGGTAGATGGGTGTGGAATGGCAAGTGGAGGTCTAACCCAGGCACGCGTGGCACAGACAGGTGTGCACACCCTCACACACCAAGGGGCCGGAGGCCTGCGCGTGCATGTGACAGAGCGCAGCACTGACCTGTGCCTCCTGTCTGTCTTCATGAGCATCTTCGTGGTTGATGCTCACCGTGCCTGGTCCCAGCCTCCAGATGGTGACTTCTGCTCCAAGAGGGCCAGTGACAGCCAAGTCAGCAGCTGGGTAAGAGCAGAGCAGGGCTGGGAGTCAGGCCCATCTGCCCACAGAGACCAGGACACTTTCTCAAAGTCATCCGCCAGCCGTGCACTCACTAAAACCCCACCATGCTGTTATTAACCGACTGCTCTGGGTGTCATCGCCATAACTAAACTAAAGGACCTCCAACTTTACCGTTCCCTCCTCATACTCCAAGAACTCAGTACCAGAACTGCACACACTGCACACACAATAGTTATAGAAACACATCTACCCACTGAATTAATATTGTCGCAGAGAACACAGCCACCAGTCCTGTTCAGAGAAGGACAGAACAATTAAAACAGGTGTCAGAGGAGCCCACCTGCCTGGAAACCTCTCTTTCACAGGGTCAGGTTTTATTGCTCTTAATATCTTCAGTTGTTCTCAAAGGTTTTTGCACCATACTTGTTGCCTGAATTAAGAAAACAATTGGCCCAGAACCTGGGGTCTCCTTGTGTTAAGCTGAGTCATCGTGAGAGACGTTGCTATGCTTTAAACGTCCCTTCCAAAATTCATGCTGAGATGTGAGAGCCACTATGATGGCACTGGGCATGAAAACTTCAAGAGGATCCCGGATCCTGAGGGTGCCGCCCTTAGGAATGGATGATTGTGGTTGTCAAGGGAGTGGGTTAGTTACTGAGGCAACAGGTTTCTGATTTTTAAAATGGGTGAGTTCAGCCCAATTTGCTCTTCCTGTCTCAGGCATGCCCCCTTTCTCTTTTGCCCTGTTAAAATAACCCACAAACCCCTAGCCACATTTGGGCCCCTTGCTTTTTGACTTCCTGGCTTCCAGACCCATGAGCTAGATAAACCCAAGTTCTTTAAAAACTACTCACCCTGTGGTACTCTGTGATAGCAGCAGAAAACACACTGAGATATTTTATCTAGCCTTTTTAAATTTTTGACTGATAGACCCCTTGTGTGATATCAACCATACAGAAAAAAAACCCCAAAGCTCCAAGAAACAAATAATCCACGGTCTCATGGCAACTGGTCCAGTACCTGACCTAGAGTGGGTGCTCAGAAACCAGTTAGAGAACTGTGTGCTTCCATGGTTTGTGCTGTCCTAAAATAGCTTCCAGGTAGTGAGTAGTTTCACTTGTTATCTTGTTTAATCCTGTGTCAACTCCACAAAGCAAGTATAAGTATCCATAGCTCACCAGTAAAGAAAAGGTTTAGGTAACTTGCCCAAGATCCCATTGATACAAGGATCACAAACAGGAACTGAATTGCTCAACTCCAGAGTTTTAGCTGTGATGTTTGATTCCGCTGCCAGCTCCTCTGCCAGACACACCATGTCCATGCACAGCCCTGGGGAGGCCCTGAGCCCCAGAGCAGCTTCTGAGGAGAACTCTGGGACATGCCAGAGCTTCAGGTGCCACTCCGCCTCCTGGCTTCTCCAAGGGGCCACTGATGGAGTCCCCCACATTCTCCTGCCCACCCAGAGACGACAGTCAGGCTCAGGGGGGGACCACAAAAGAGTGGGGAGCTCTTGAGCCACAAAGGGTGCCCAAGACCCAAGCTTTATTCTTTCATTACATAATGCAGGTCCCTTCAAACTATGTAGATGCTCATTTTATTCCCACCTTACAGAGGAAAAGGAGGCTTTGGGAAGTTGAAACTTGTCAGAGTTCACATAACTGGTCATCACAAGAATTGTGTTCTGAGCTCAAATCAACTGGTTCCCGAGCCCTTAACCACTATAGCTTCTTTACGTACATCCTCCAGTGTCCAGGAGCTACCAGTTACAATATTACTGTTAGTACAGTGACTATGATCAGCCATACAGTGGGTGATTCCAGTTTCCAGGCATTATTCTCCTTACTGGAACTGCCAGTGGTGTGAAGTGAGGACCACAAGCCACATTCTACTGACAAGAGAACTAAAGCTAGGAAAAGGTAAGTGGCAGAGCTGGGATTTCAACCCAGGCCCAGCTAATATTCCAACAGTTGGTGCCTCCAACCCTGGTACCCAGCACCTGGTGCTCCTGGCATTCATGGCCTTAACCATAAACTTTCTTGTATTCCTATTTTGACTTTGCCTTTGAGAGTGAACTATACACAGTTCTCTACTCTGTGTCTTCTACTATACAGTTCCTGGAAATGAAGGTTCAGAAGGATTACTGGGAAAATACAAGAATGAATGTCGATGTTTCCAATCTCTGCCTTATAGAGCAGCTATCAACGCCAACCCTGTTTTCCTGCCCCCTTTTTTTTTTTAACAAAATCATCATAATTCCACCCTCACGAGAACTTTAAAATAAACAGACACTGTCTAGAAGTGCCTGCTCCTCTAGAATGCACTGGATTAGAGAAACCCAAACAGGGACCATTGATTCACTACCAAGCTTCATCAAGTAGGGTCTGTTTGAAATCATCCCTCAACCAGCTGCTAGAAAGCAGAGAGGCAAGTAAACAGATGTGCAGAGAAAGAAATGCAGATGTGAAATGGAATGCCCTTTGGCATGTAGGTTTAGACCTCCTCAAATTATATTGCAAAACCTATTTTAAAAAGTTGGAAAATGAATAATTCAAAGAAATGGCTCTAGGTGTTTTCCAGAAATAAGTGTGTGACAGTGTTATCATTAGAATTAACATTGTCAGAAGGAGGCCTGCACGTTAACTCAGCTGGAAAATGCTCCCGAGTATGATTTAAGCAGTCAAGGAATGATAGTAATCACCCTAACATCTGTATGGATTTATGGCATGCAGTTCTTTTTTACATACACTGTGCTCTTTATTCTTACCATAACCCATTGAGATCTACAGGACTTCCAGTTAGATATTTTTTTAAAAACTAAGGGGCCAGGGATTTAGCTCAGTGGCACTGTGCCTGCCTTGCAAGCACAAGGTCCTGAGTTCAATCCCTGGTACTGAGAAAAAAAAACGAAACTACGGTCCAGAGTCTAGATTTCATAGATTCAATTGTCTTCATCGCTTTCTTGTCACTAAGACACAACACCTGACACCCACAATTCAAGGGAGGAGAGGTTTATTTTGGCTCCGTTTGCAGAGGATTCAGTTCACAGTTGGCTGGCTCCACAGCCGGGAGGCACGGCAGAGGACCCCTGCTCACAGCATGGATGACAGGAAGCAGCGACTCTAGGGAGGAACCAGGAGGGAGAGGAGTCCTTCCGGGTCACAGCACCCATGGCGACCGCCTCTTCCAACCAGGCCCCACCTCCTAACAGCAAGTCAGCTATGAGCCCCCAAATTCCAAACAGCCTCCAAAAGCCCCATCCATGAGGGCATGAGGCTTTGGGAGGACATGTGGATAGAAAGTGTAACATCAGTCCTCTGGTCTTCCTGTCACTGTCTAATAATAATAGAAATGAGCTGGGGATTTAGCTCAGTGGTTCCACCGCCTGCCTCACAAGCGCAAGGTCCTGAGTTTGAGCCCCAGTACCAAAAAACAAAACAACAACAACAAAAAACAATAATAATAATAGAAATGAAGGAAATGGCCTGGGAAAGCAGACTATGCCCTCTACAATTCCACCTGGGCCTTGCCTGGGGTACTGGCTTCTTATATTTCATAAGAGATGATGAAAAATTAGTTAAATGGACACGGTTCCTCCTTTTGAAGGACGACAGTTGGATAAAGCATAGAGCTGCCCACCTGAAGAGCAGGAATTTATTCCCCCATTGAACTGACTGAGAGGGGTTTGCTGGGGCACAGAGACTTTGCCTTTCCTGCGAATTCTAAGCTGTGCCTCCCCCTCTGAGCTGATGCGGCCCCCAGGCAGACGCAGCTACTGATCAGAGGAGCATCTCGCTCCCTCTCACACCTCCAGGCCAGACGGCTTTGCATGGTGCATGAGCTGCACAACAGACAAGAGACACCCACTGCAGAGCAGCAGACCCGGATAGACAGCGCGTTACCCATCTAAGAAAGGAGCCGAGACAGGACCAACCAGAAGGTCTGCTCCTGATCTCCCTCTCGATTCCTTAGGGTGAATATCTCTCATTCACAAGGCTGGAAGCACAGTGTTTCTTTGTGAAGTTCTTTTGCCTAATTTTGGGATATTTCCAGATGTCTTGGGGATAGGACCTATATCCGAACCTGAAGTCCACTGTGTTCCATGTGTGCCTCCCACTCACTGCCTGGAGCTCAGTTTATATGACATTTTTGGTGCACCTGTGTTTTCCCGGGTCTCAAGGTCCGATGTGGAATATTCCCACTTGTGTCATCATGTTGGTACTCAGCAAGTTTCCGGTTTCAGAGCACTTCTGAATTTGGACTTCTGGGTCAGGTCCACTCAAGCCGTATTCTTGAGATTTGAGGGCACACAGCTCATGGCAGCCTTTTCCCACCTCAGCACCCACGGAGAGAGAGCAGACGGAACACGCTGCCACTTGGGAATGTGGCTTCAGGTCTGTGGGCCTTATCCTAAGACCTGAGCCACACCATCTCCCACCTGGGTGGCTGCAGACAGCTTTGGGCTGACCCTGACTCCACCCACGCCGGGGACTGCACATGTAAAATGCAACTTTGCGGAAGCCGAACAGAATTGTGTCTTTTCGCTAGGCCACGGAGAGGCCCAAGCATCGGAAAACTATGCATCCATGGAGAGATCCCGAAGCTGAAGGGTGAGGAGCGATCCCGGGAAGACTGGAAGTAGAACCAGCCTCTGGTGATGGCTTTCCACAAGACACAGAAGGGTTCAGAAGGCAGCCATCCGCTCTGCGTGGAGAAAGAGAAAGACTCATTCGCAGGCCTGCAGCAGGGACTCCACAGCGAAGCAGCGGATGCGCATCCCGGCCTGGAGCAGCTTCACCCCGCAGGGAGACAGGCGAGCAAGCACCGTGCTGAGTGAGGCGCTGAGCAAAGGTGAGCAAAGGTGAGCAAAGGAAAAGGAGTCACGTGCTCTGGGAAAACATCACAGTGGGCGAGGAGCCGTGCCGGGAGGGCTGAAAACAGTTTCTAAGTCTTGCTGGGGTGACCAAGAAGTGGGCACTCGGGGACAGATTTGCAAGGAGTGAGGTGCAGGTACGGGGTTTCCAGGGAAGAGTGTGCCAGGCGCAAGGGGCAGGTGGTGCACAGGCCAGAGGTCCGGGAGTGTCTAGATACTGAGCCCAGGCAAGCAAAGAGTCTGGTGTTGGAGTGGAGGAGATGAGGACCGGGGTGAGGCGGCCGGCACCGCTGTGACGTGCAGACGTTTTCCAGGAGGAAACAGAAGACCCCAGCTATGGGGCAGTGAGTGGCACGGGCCCACTGACTTTTGCTTTTTGTTTGAATGCTTCCACTCATTCACCCGTGTAATCTGCACAGAAATACAATGGGTCGGGGAATATTCTGTCCACTCTGAATGTTGCTGTTGCTGTACTGGGGATCACACCCAGGGCCCCTGCACGCCAGCCAAGAGCTCCAGCACCGGGCCATCCCCCGCCCGTGAAGAGCCAGCCTGCCTGTTTTCTCCTTCTTTTGGTGGTGGGGATCATTGAGCCCAGGGCCCCCGAGCCACACCCCGCCCCAGTGTTGTGCGTTTAAAGATCTGAGCTCCAGGTGGGGGTGTCAGGCAGAGGAGGTGAATTTCCAGGTATAAGATGAGTCCGTTCCAGGGCTCTGTTGTGCATCCAGAGACTGCGATTACAAATACGCTATTGCGTGCTTGGAACGTGTGGGCAGCAGAGTGGAAGTGTTCCTGTCACACACGCAAATGCTAACGTGGCGGTGATGACTGTGTTGCTCAGAAGTGGCCCTCACACAGGGTGCACGTGTAGAAAATCTCCACACAGGATGGACACTTTGAATATATGCAATTTTCATTTGTCAAAATTTTTAATGAAAAGCAGTGACATAAACCTTTTACAAGTCACATTTTTAATCAAATAATGTTTTATAAAACATTAATTCTCAAAGCAAGTTGTAATATATAACTGCAAAACAAAAATGCTGTTTTTATTTTAGGCAATAAAGCTAAAATTTCTTAGAGAATGCAACAGCTCCCCGGAGTATAAATCCCAGTAATGAGTTAAAACGCATCCGAGGTTCTCTCTGATTCTCATCTTTCAGCCCAGTTGCTGAGTGGGCCCCCCTCTGAAGAGGCACCGCAAGGAAATCTCCAAACACAGTTGGAGTTCAAAATGCAGCTTTAAGGTAATCCATCAGGCTTTGGTTCTCCTGAACTTACTCATAGATACTGGCTTTTAGAAATGAAGGAGAAGACCTGAACTAGACACAAATCAGAGGTAACAGTCTGAAAACAAAAAAAAACAAACTCAAATGTTGAACATCATCTCTAAGTGAAACTGCAAATTCCATAAAGCAATTAAATGGAAACTATCAGAAATTTATGCTGGGGATTTAGCTCAGAGGTTTTGCCGCCTGCTGCGCAAACGCAAGGACTGGAGTTCGATCCCCAGAACCATAAAAGAAAATAAATTTATGCAGATATAGTACTTTCTAGATGAGGTGGAAAGGGTCAGTTCTCTGATTTATAAGGTTTACTGTTGGGATTTTGGGTACAACAAACACAACAATTTGCAATGGACTGTGTTCCCAACAAACTCACTGTGAACCAAAATGCATTTCATGTACCTAACCTTCAGAGTACCATGGCTTAGCCTGGCCCACCTCAGGTGTTCCGAGAACACCTACACCCGCTACAGTTGGGCACAGTCAGCCAGTGCAGTCCTACGTGACATGCGTTAAGCATGCGATGCGTGGAGGCTCACGGCCTCTCCCCAACATCCTGAGAGTCAAGCATACTGCAAGTCAGCAAACTGGGAAAAGAACAAAACTAAAGATTCAAAGAATGGTGTCTCGTGAAGGCATATGCTTTGGCACCATTGTTAAGACGAAAAATCATAACTCAGCCCATTACAAGTCGGGGACCATCTCCACTGATCTTTGAAGGGGCACTCTGGACGCTGTCCTGGGACTGCTGTGTTGAGGGTGGAAACATTTTGCATCAGGACGGAAATAGCAGGATGGGGAGAAGTAAATGGGATTCCCCGACGGAATGCTCATGGTGTGTGAGAAGAGTCAAGGAAGAGTCCAGAGATTTCGGCCTGAGTAATCATAAGATGGGATTAGTATCAATGGGCTCTGTCTGGGAAGACTTGGGGGAGATGGAAATTAGTTCAGCTCTCAGTATGTTGAGTTTGAATATAGTCCATCTGACACACAAGTGATGTTGAGTGCGCACTTGGACATCTGAGGCTGGAGTTCAGATGAGAGAGCTGAGACAGAGACTTAAATGTCCGAGTTGTTAGCATAGGGATGGAATTGAAAACCACGCGGCTGGGTGGGATTACCAAGCGGATGAGCACAAGAGAAGATGACCGAGTCTGGGCTGCCTGGCTCTCCAACAATAACAGAGAAGGAACCAGCACAGGAAACAGAGGAGGAATGTCCAGAGAGAAAGGAGAAACCAGGGGTGTGGGGCTCTCAGAGTCGGATGGAGACGTCAGTCGAGAAGAACAGGGCTGGGCGTGGAGGCACGTGCCTGTCCTCCCAGCACCCTGGGAGGCCGAGCCGAGAAGATCAGATGCTGCCAGCCTGAGTAACTGGGCAACTTAGAAAAACTCCATCTCAACATGAACACATGTTTAAAGGCTTGAAATGTATGTCAGTGAGAAGGCCCTGGGTTCAAGCCCCAAAAATGAGAAAAAGAAAAAGGAGGAGGAGAAGGAGGAGAGGAAGGGGATGGGGAAGGGGGGAGAAGAAAAAGAAGAAGGGGAGGAAGAGGAAGAGAAAAGGAAAAAGAAGAGGAAGAGGAAGAGGAAGAAAAGGAAAGGAGGAGGAGGGAGGGAGGAGAAGAAATAAGTAATTATCTGTTTAATGTGCAATTGTAGACCAACACCAACCAAGAGCTGACCACTGCTTATGGTCTCAGGGTGGGCACGGACTGGGGCAGTGGCCCAGTAGCTGCAGCGGAATGGCAAGGCAGAATGCACTGGGCTTAAAGAGAGCAGGAAGAGAGGAGACACAGAGTACAGACAGGTCTTCCAAAGAACTTTGCTACAGAAAGAAGCAAAGAATAGAGTAGTTTGGAGGAGCAGCACAAGAAGGTCATTAGTTCCAACAGAAGGGAAAAGAGCCCGTGTGTGCTTATGCATTTCATCTGCCAAAGAGCGAAAACTGGAGATACAGAGGAGGGGTACTGAGATGCCCTTGGATGGCTGGCTTTAGGGTGGAGCCCAGATGGCACATGGACAGTGAGAAGGGGGCAGGCAGGAGAACGGGCTTGGAGAAGCGGGTTACCCGGCCATGCAGCCTGAGTCACCTTCCTTTTTCCTTTCAGGAGACATGAGTCAAGCATGAGGTTGGTGAGTTTGAAGAAAGCCCACTGTGTAAACAAGGACAGGTTCTGTCACCATGTGGTGCCCTCATTGCCACCCGGGTCATGACCACAGGGCGTCCCTGAGAGCTGGCAGTGGGGACATTCGTGCTCCTTCCTTGGACAAGAAACACAAATCTCATCTCTGCCTTCCCCGGAGAGCTGAGCACACACGCACACCACCCAGCCTTGCTCCCTCCCAACGCACAAGCAGCTGTGTTCTCATGACTAGACTGATACTAGATCTGTTTATTTGGGGTTAAGAAGAAAATGTTTATCATTCACAAAGCCAATGAATGGTCTCCTAGCAATGGCGTGTATAACTACTGTGAAATAATACTCTGTCCTCACTGTCTCTCACCCTCCGGCTTTCATCTTCTCTCCCTAACCCCCCAGGGGTCTTTGGTTCTGTTTGAAGTAACAAACAGAATATATTAAGGGCTTGATAAAAACTGAGACTCTCTCCCTGGAACACACATATAAACACACTCACGTTCACTCTCCATGCTGTGTACAACTCAGGGGCTTTCAGAGTTCCCGAGACTGGTTCGGAAGGTGGCCCTGCATCCAAGCGACCCACCGTTCATTGGTTCTCTCCCACACAAGCAAGGGGGAAAGTGATGATGGGTGGTGGTGAGCCCTGCAAAACGTGATGAACTCAGCTCATTTCCAGCCACCTCCTCCACCCGGCCCACATGACACATTCTAATCCCAAGGCTTCTGCACTCCTGCCCGGCAGGATCTGATTTGGCCATCTCTCTCACATTTCCACTTAGCTGGAACTCAGGAAATACAAACACCCTTTCAGAGAAAGTCTGAGAAAATGCCATGAAGGCTGTAAGATGCGCAAAAGCTTTCCAAATCCCAACACCAATGGCCTTGGCTTCCCTCCCAGGCTGAGCATTGGCACCTGTGGGTGCCAGGGAGCCCCCCCGCTGGCCAGGGGGAGAGGCTGGGTCCGCTCCGTCCCCAGTCCTCGACACAGCCCAAGTTGACTTCATTGCTCAGAAGTCCCGGGGCCTCCAGACGGCAGCGGGGCCAAGGGTGGCCTCACATTCCTGAGCTAGGATCGCCCTGTGTCCCTTTCTTTAGTTCTCGTGAACAGTGGGTGCTCCAAGGTGGAACTTGGAGGAGTTGTCTGGTGTGGCGATAAATAGACAACCTCAAGAGGCAGTCGTGGGTTAGAAGCCCAGGCTGACCAGATGCCAGCTGTGAGTCTCGGAGCATTTTGTTTAGCCTCTGTGCTGTACCTTCTTCATCTGTACGTGGAGGGAAATGCTTACAAACACCTCCCCGTGTGAGGTTCGATGAGGCGTCAGGACTCTGGCAATAGTGAGTGCGCAGTAACGAGAGCCACTCAGGTCAGTGTGGATTAGGGACTGAGCGTGGAAGGTGAAAGGACCCTCCCAGGGTGCAGTTCTACCCTGCAGTCCGGTAAGCGATCCTACACTTTGGGGTCAGGACCACTCTGAGATGCTTCCAGCCATTTGTAAGTGTCAACCCTTGAAAGATCATCTTTTTAAAATCAGTCCTGAGGATGCAGTTCATTCTTGCTATGTTCCTCCCCAAAAGGCAAACCCGAGTCTAACCACAGACATGCACCTCATAAGGATGCTTCTTTTGGTCAACAACCATCCACTTACACGACAGAGGTCACGTAAGACTATAAGGAAGCCAAAAAGTCCTCACTGAGTGACATCCTTGTTCACAAATTCTGGTTTATTACAAGTTTACTATCATTTTTACCTGACTTTAGAGGATCCACCTTCTACTTATTTAAACAGTGTTAGCTGTGACAGAGCCCCGGGCAGGTACGTAAGGAAGCATCTGAAGACCACCTTGTTATCCCAGGAAGTGACAGACAGCTCTCTGCATCTCACTGTCCCTGAAGACCCCCAGTGAGACAGGATGTAGAGGTGGAAGCCAGCGACATAGAGGAGCCTGACTCTGTGAAGACTCGGGCTATGCATGCCTGTTCCTTAGCTTGTCACAAGAATAACAGAAATCAAGTTTTTTAAAAAGTTAATGTAAACAGCTCTACTCCCTAGCCTATTTCACAGGGGGCTCAGCCATGCTGCCCCACAATGGCAGTCACCCCCCAGGACATGTCTCAGGACGTAGCCTGATCTCATCAGTGGCTTAACCCACTGAAGGGCTCCCAATTGCATGGACTATTGGCAGTTGGTGGAAACCGTAGGAGGTAGAGCCTAGTTGGGTGAAGCAGGTCACTAGGGGTACGTTCCCGAAGAGTGTACCATGACCCCAGCCTCTCCTCTCTCCCTGTCTCCTGTGCACCATGAGGTGAGCCACTTTGTCCTACAACACGTCCTCTGCCACGATGTTCCGCCACTCCACAGGTCCAGAAATGATGGAGCCCAGTTACTGTGGACCAGACTCTTGAAACCATGAGCCCAAAAAAACCTTTCTTCCTTTAAGTTGGTTTTCTCAGGTATTTTGTCATGGCATTGGGAAGTTAACATACCTATACTCCTGAAAAATCTCCAAGTCCTAAAGAAAAAGCCTGAGGATGGTTCCCTATGGAAAGGAACTGAAGAGATAAGACAACAAAGTTCAACACACAATCCTGAATTGGCTCCCAAACCTGCAAAATGTCTTTCCCTTGTTTATTCAACCAATTGGCAAAATTTGGATATCTGTTGATTAAATAATAACATTATGTCAACATTAGTTGCCTAATTTTGATCACGAATAGCCTTGATTCTCAGGGAAATCCACACAGAATAATTCTGAAGTAAAGTCACATCAACTCTGCAACTACCTCACAAGAAATGGTAACATGCATGGAGAGAGGGATACAGCAGTGATACAGAGAGTGATACATGGTAAAGTGATAACTGCGGGAAATCTAGGTGAAGACTATTTGGGAATTCTCTGTCCTATTCTTGGAACTTTCCTATAGATCTGGAACTACCCCAAAATTAAAATGCCTTGCAAAAGGAAACAGAGCCTCCACCTTGTCATTATCAGGAGCCCCGGGGCATGCAGGCTGCCCAGCAAAATTCCTCCCTGGCTCCACCCACGCACCACTGCCTGGCTGCAGAGAAGGCCCCTGGCCAATGTCAGCACAGCAGAAGTTGCTTCTTCAAGAGAGAAAACCCTCCTGAGCCATCAATTGGGCCTTTTATAGAGAAAGAAAGGCACTTTAAAATTGGAAGACACTGTACCCTCTTGTCCAAGAGGACACAGTGATTCCTTGCCCCTTCCACACCCCTAAAAGAAACGTCCGTCCATGGTTACACTTGGCGTGGACGCCGCTCACAAGCCTGTTTTGTCTGCTGGATCTACACGGGCTTCGAAAGAATGTGGTGACTTTGCTGTTGCTGAATGTGGTTCATTTGCACAAAATTCCTCATCCCCTTCCCCATCCACATTTCCATCATCTGTGCCCTTTTCTCCAATAGGCCATCTGACAACGGCCGGGAGGAGGGAAGGAGTGGACAGGGCAGGAGGGGCTGCAGCCCATCTCATCAGCAGGCTTGCATTTAGTGAGCGCCTACTGTGTGCAGCCAACTGAGCCAAAAAGCATCGGGCAGGGGGCGTGCAGGAGGGGGCAGGTGGGCGTATCATGGAGGGGAGCTGGGCCACACGTGCAGGGCAAGCCTGCGAACTCCACGGGCAAGGAGAACCTCCTCGACCTGGACCATGATTTCATCAGTTAGGTCAGAGAAGGTTGGAGAGGGAGAGGGAAAAGAAGGCTTTTCACTCATTAAAAATAAACACCCACATTTTCTTAAAACAGAAACAGAAAAAAATAAAACAGCCCAGTTGGTGGGGTTGCAAAATGGTTTAACTGCTAGGGAAAATAATATGGAATTCTTCAAAAAATTGAAACTAGAGCTACAGTGTGACACAGCAGTCTCACTCCAGGTGTGGATCCCAGGGAGCTGCGCACCTTCTCCAGGGACTTCGCTGTACCCTGTTCACAGCAGCTTTGCTCCACAGCAGCCTGGTGTCCCCTGAACATGAATGGGTGAATAACAACGAGTCACATGATGGTCAGCATTAAAAAGGAAGGAAATCCATCCCGTCACATGCTGCCTCGAGCGAGTCTTGGGGAAGTTATGCAGGTCACACAAGTCAGCCGCAAAAGGACAAGTGCACATTCTGCTTCCGTGAGGCACAGTCCCCGGGGCAGAAGCAGAATGGAGACTGCGGCTGGAGAGGGGCCTGGCTGCTAGGCTTCGGAGTCCACTGGGAGGTGGAAATGCAGTGCTTGACACTGAACTGCCTGCTTACTAACAGTTCAGGTTTCCATAAGTCCTTGTAAATAGGGAGGGGTGGAGGGGGTGAGGGGAGGGCCGGGGAAGGGGGAAAATAAGAACCAAGAGAGATTCTGTAAAGGTGCCAATGTCCAGTGATGACTGTCACTATAAAATGTACCAATAAACTTAATGGAAAAAGAGAGTCAAGGTGTTAAATTGCTGTTATGGAGAGTTTATTTTTACCTCAGCTTTAAGAGCCAGGGACAATGACCACTGAATTCCTCTCCACCCTGAGTGATCCCCGTTAACCAAGGGAGACAGCAGCGATGGCAGCTGAGAGGCGAGGGCACCGACACTTCTGACCCGGCCCCAGGTAACAGAACCGGCTTCCACAGTGAGGGCCTCAGCACGTCCGTGGGACGGGTTTACTGAACCTGCCAGGTTCCGAGGGCGCTGAGCAGGGAACAGGTTTACTCCTTCAAATTTCCCTCGCAGCTACCCAGCCCCAGATCATGAACCTGTAGACTGGGGTTGGACAAACAACAGCCCACAGGATCAACCCCAACAGCTGCTGCGTCCATAAATAAAACTGTCCCGGGCCACAGCCACACCGGTTCCTTCCATGCCGCCTCGAAGGAGTCCGCACTCCAGCCCTCGGCTTGGGTACGGGTGCCAGAGCCAGACGGCTGCCCCGCTGAAACATTCGCTGCGTACCTCTTATGGGCAAGCTGGTGGCTCTGCCACAGAGGATGCCCTGGAAGAGCCCTTAGCTTTTCTGATTGCATGCTCTGGTTGGGTATTCACTGCTCCATGTTTTAGACAGTAAGAGTCCAGCCCCATCTGCCAATGAAACTTCATTTCTCCTTTAAGTTAGGCTTGAGCTCCTAGCCAGCTCTCCTGGGGTACCCTCGAGCCAGGAGCCTCAGGGCCAAGCAAGCAGGAGGGGGAGGTCTTTCCACCCCTCGGCCCCTCGGCCCAGCCCCTCGAACTTGCTCCCACACACACACATGCACACATGCACACACCCAAGGCAGGGGCAAGGCAGGAGTGGGAGGAAGACTCTGCCCCACTCAGCCAGCTGCCATTGCTCCCTAGCTTTGCAGCCGTCTGTGGCTGTGGAGACTCACCTTGCACGCTCTCCAGCAAGGTGAGCCACCCACGGCTGACTGCGGCCTTCTCTCGGGCCACCCACCCAGGCCCCTCCACGCCTTGGTGTGGCCAGAGACAGGGACGATCCGCTGTGACGGCCCCCGGTCTGCTCCTCGAGACTCCACTCTCAGGGCCAGCGCCCGGAAGCAGCGCTTGGATCTCCTGCTCCATCCAGGCCCCAAAGTCCCCTGAGACCTTTCAGTTCGCTCACCTCCAAGCCAGTGCAGCCAGGGTCTCTGAGTGTGCAGAGGGGCCCTGCGGGGGTGTGCGGGCTGCTTGGCGGGACTCCTCCTCCTCCCTACACCAAGGGAGGGCCCAGGGAGGGTCCATCCATCATTCATCACGAGCCCGGCTCCCAGCTGGGCAGTGCTGCCTCCCTTTCCCGCTGGGACAGGTGACAATGTCAGGAGACCGTTTTGGTGGTCGCCCCTGGAGGCCCGTTAACCGGCATCTGGAGGGGTGAGGGCAGCTAGGTCCCACCGAGTGCAGGACGGCTGCTATGGCTCCATCCGTCCCTTTGCAAAGTCCAGCGGTGCTGGGGGCAGACCCTGGCCACGGGGCTGTGCTTCGGCTTGGCAGTGGCTTCTGACCTGGCAGGGGCTCATCTGACCCTCGCGTGCTCCCTCTCACCCTTGGCCCTGCACCCTCCTCCCTAGGATGCCGTAACAGGGAGGCCTCCTCCAAGGCCCGCACCTAGACGTGGGTCTGCCAGCCCGCTGGAGCCCTGTGGAGCAGCTTCACCTTCTTCATAACTCACCCAGCCCGTGACGTTCTGTTACAGCGACGCACGGCAGCCCCAGACAGCAGTCCTCCCGTCAAGGAAGGTCCGCCCAAACCGCCATCAGTGCCCACTGATGCTTCTCAAAGAGGAAGGTTCAGGATTTTCGTCAAGAACAGAGAAAGTCCATTAGAAATCCTTTCTTATTTGTAGTAAGAGCTCCTGAGCCTGGGCACAGCGCTGCCCGCCCGAAATCCCAGCTACTAGTGAGGCTGGGTAGGATGAGCCCAAGTTCAAGCCCAGCCTGGGCAACTTAGCAAGGCCCTGTCTCACAATAAAGAACAAGGGGCTGGGGCTGGGGCTCAGTGTGAAGGCCCTGGGCTCAAGCCCTATCCGAGGGTAAGGGCCCTGGGCAGGTGATCGGCAGCTCCCCTGTGTCTTCCAGGACCCTCTTGTTCAACTCCTCTGGGCCAGTGCTGACATCCCTGTGCTGGCTCCTGCTCAGCCTGACACCCTGCTCTCCCCACAGGCCTGTTGGGGCCAGGCAGCCCCTGTCACCGTGGGACCAGAGGCACGGAAGGGACCGATGGCCCCTGGTCTGTCTAATGACACTGCCTGCCTCAGTCTCCCTGGCGGTCCCGGCTCACTGGTGACAAGTGGCCCAGCAGTGCCTCGACTGGCTTTCCCCATCACGACCCACCCCGGTGCCCTTCCAGAGCAGCACAGCACCCACTGCCCCAAACCCCCTGCTGCCTATCGGGGTCGCAGGGCCCAGAGGGAGGATGGCTGTTGGTGGGGACAGTGGTGTCCCCCCGAGCCCCCCAGGGTCCCCACTGCCCTTGCAGCTTGGACACCTTGATTCTCACGTAGAGACTCCGGGCAATGGTTCTCCAACCTAAACGTGATCACCTCCACCTGGGGAACGGGGTGTCTGATTTAGGACGGGTCCCCGCCCCATCCTAGCCCGACCATCAAAGGCCATGGATCTCTACTTTCAGCCCTCCCCTGGTCATGCGGTGCACACGAGTGTGAGGATAGCCATGCTGGGAACAGCCGGGATCCTCCGCTGAATGCTGCTGCCGGGCGTCACACACCTCCAGCTCCAGCCTGGCACCCGTGGCTCAGACCTGTGGATCCAGAGCCTGGCTCTGTGGATGCGCAGCACTGACAGCTTAGATCCCGCCTCAGCACCAGTTCCAGGACTGCTAATTGCTACTTTTGCTATTACCACTTTACTTATTGATCACCACATCTACTACTTATTAAACTTTTGCCAGGTGCCAGGTACTCCACTAAACACTTATATCATTAGCCTATATAGATGGTGATGAAAATAAGGTGCATGTTCAAATACCAAAACACAATTATTACAGAAAAGACACACTGCCATTAATCCCCTTGCTTCCATCCTGCTCATCCCACCATTCTTGCCACTGGCTGAAGCAGTTCTAGAAGCCTGTTTCATGAGTGTCTGTACAAGGTGTGATTAAAGTACAGCGGATGCTACTGCCAAGCACCATCCAGGGGAAAGGCAGCTCCTAAAAACACAATGCTGTGTCTGTCCTCAGGCACCTTACTTCCTGGATCTGCCACTGTGTGACTTCTGGCTCTTCCCCCAGGTCAAAAGGACCAGGAAAGGGAAAGATTTTGTTCAATTCGGGACATCAAGGCAGCCACCACAGTGCAACAAAAGAAATTCACATATGTGTGCACATGAACGTATGTTTAAAGACCCTTGGAAACCCCTCAGTGCTAAGAATGTCACTGTCATGATAATGAGCAGCCCTACCTACCCCTCCTTGATAGCTTCAGGCTGGGAGCTGATTCCCAGAAAAATCAATCACTTGTCTAGTGGGCTGGCTCTTTCTGCCCTCTTCCCCAACCTGCTGGATGGAGGGAATTAGCCTACCATGCTTACAATGGCACCCGATTAAAAGGTTCACCAGTGAGCTCCAGAGCTTCCGCGTTGCTGACAGTTTGCCCTGACTTCAGGGCGCAGAGGCCTCTGGCTCTGACCCTGCAGACGCTGCCCATGTGGATCCTACAAGGAAGCGTTCATCATAGAGTAGTGTTTCCCTGCGTTCTGTGAGTTATTCTACTGAACTGTCAAGCCCCTAAATCGGAGTGTGAGGCCCTCAACTGCAACCTCATTGGACAGAAGTACAGATGGCCTGGGGACCCCCAGTGCAGCTGGCATCTGAAGTAAGGGCTCTCTGTGGGGACCTCGCCTTTGAGCTGAGGAAGCTGAGGCTGACTGCAGGTGGCTGGAGTCAGAACTGGAATGGACTGCTGAACACCGCACTGCGGGAGAACTGGTTTTGAAATCTGTCCGAGAGTCACAGCAGCACCTTCACAGCAGGATCATTAACCTCACTTCAAGATGAGAAGCGGAGGCTGGGGGAAGTCACGTGTTCCCACAGTCACATAGGAGGAAGCAGCAGAGCCTGGTGCGCACAGATTTACGTATCTCCAGAGCTGATCTCTGTATCAGGGTGCCAGGTTCACACACCCTGGCGCCTCTCATGATTTGGGGAGGTGTGTGAGGCTCTTGCTGTTGGGAAATGCAGGCTCCTATCGCCGCCTCCCTGATGTTTGGCAGACTTGCCTGATCATCAGACCCACCTAAGGCATTTATTAAAAAGAAGGATTCCCAGCCCCTCCCCCGAAGATTCTGATCTACAGACTTTGGGGTGGGGCCTGGGAGAGTTTATGTCTGACAAGTGCCCCAGTGACCCTGATAATCAGGCTAGTTTGGTATCAGGGCCCTGCGCTGCATCCTAGCCTGCCCTGTTCCCCAGCCTGTCTGGTGCCAGGCTCCCACACAGGAGCCACAGACCCTGCAGAGCTGGAGAAAGCCTTTCCCCATCCCTGCACTGTCCCTCAGTCCTACGCTTGGAAGAATTTTACTGACTCCTACTCAGGGGGGCCAAATCCAAACCCAGCAGTAAACTCATTCCTGTTTCTTGCTCTTCCTCCTACCTGCTCTCAGTGAACATCCCACTCTAGCAGTCAGCTTTCCCACTGCTGAACACAGCACTCAACATCCACAACTTAAAGAAGAAGAGGTTTAATTTGGCTCATGGTTCCAGGGAGTCGGTCCACGGCTGGCTGGCTCCAAGACAGAAATATCATGGTGGAAGAGCGTGCTGGAGCAGAAAAGCAGAGTAGTATAGTCCAAGAGAAAAAGGAGTGAGGGACAGATATTGGCCCAAAGTCACACCTTCACAACCCACACAGAAATGTGCTCCACCCTGAGTGGACTCCAAAACCAGTCAAGTTGACTTTGCACTCACCAATCCACCCAGCACCCCAGCCAGGAATCTTTCATACCTCCTGGCTTCACCCTCTGCCTCACTCCACATCTGATGGTCATTTCTCAGTGATTTCTACTTCTAACATAATACAGATCAACCTCTTGTCTTTTCTCCCACTCTTAAATCCACCCCACTTAACTTTTCACCAAGACCAGTTTACAGAGGACGCCTTCTACCTTCGTTCTTTGCTCCCTCAGCCCATATACTCCACCCCATAGGAGGCAGATCCCATGTCTCAAAGATGGCTGCAATTATACTTGCCATCCTCATGCTTTTCTAGCATTTTGCCCCTACCTCACCAAGAACTGGGGTCATTTCCCCTTTCATAAACATGGGTGTGCTTTTGTGATTGTTCAACCAATGGAGTGTGCACAGGACTAACCTGCCTTCGGCCCTGAAACTGTATGGAGAGAGAAAGAGACACCAGCCTAGCCCGCTGCTGTAGCTCTGCAGAGTTCTAATGCTAGTCAGTCTCTGGCTGTAACCACAGGAGAGATCCAGCAAAGATCCAGCAAGAATTGGCCAGCTGAGACCTCCCCAAATCCCTGACCCAAAGTAATCATGAGAGTTAATTTAAAATGTGTTAAGCCAGGAAATTCCTGGAGTGATTTTATTTTCTACACAGCAATAGTCCATATTAAAAAAAAACTTTAGGCAAAGTAAATTTAACAGAGCTGATTTGAGCAAAAAGTGATTCATGAATCGGGCAGCATTCAGAACTAGAAGAGGTTGCAGGGAGCTCAGTTGCTGGGGTACATGGTCAGCTTTCGTAGGCAAACAAGAAACTAAAGGACAGAGAGAATGTCGTTAGTTATGAGGAGGTTTTTAACCTCTCTGGGGCTTGGTCTGATGGGCTTTTGCTTGTGATTGGCAAGAGCTCAGCTATCGGTCATTGGCTAAAATCCAGCTCTTTGTTACAAAAATAGTGGTGCCTCAGTTCATGAACTCGATTCTCTCCGCAATTCTGGTCACAAACTGAACTGGAGAAGCACCAAATCAAATTTCCCCGTAAGATTAACACCGAACCTAACCACTGAATATGATTCGGTTCTCATCCAACTCAGTTGGCGGCCCAAATTATGGAAATAATCAAGTTTGTGAACTGAGATGCCACTGTGTACTCCCAAATTTGGTTTCTATTTCTTTACCTACAAAGTTAGGTTGCAGTTAGTTCATTAGGAATTCAAAGTACAGAGACAAATTCAGGCTCAAGACCGCCTGCTTTCTTTGCTTTAATACCAATCAGCATGGACATTGGGAAGAAGTACATGGGAGCATTTAGTAAAGCCTTGTTTCGGTTCATATCTAGGGGTCTCCCTGAAGCCTCATGTGATCATAGACCTTTAGGAGGTGATTGGACTATAGCAGTGTTAGAGCTGACTTGCTGTTAGAGGTGCAGCCTGATGGGAACTTTATATTCTCCTTCCACCTCCTCCCTTCTCTCCGCTTCCTGTCTGCCATGCCCTGAGCAGCTTCTCCTCTGCCATGCTGTCCTGCCTTGGAGCCAACAGACTGCAGACTAAAAACGTGAACCAAAATAAATTTCTCCCCCTTAAGCTGTGGGTGTCAGATATTTTATTCTCCCCATGAGGAAAGTGACGAAGACAAGGGTGATTGAATGCTTGTTGAACCAAATAATAAAAAATTAAAATAGACTTTGTTTTGTGTGTATTTGGGCAGACTGGGCTCACGGAGCAGAGGGGTGGCCACTTTTGACTGTTTGGTCGGACACAGCCTCTCTGAAGGAGGGCAGGGGCTGAGGGAGGGAAGGACCACCAGGCAGAGGTAGTGCTGTGAGCAGCATCCCTACCCGATGCCAGAAGAGTGTGTCCAAGTGCAATGTGCTCAGCTAGTGCTCGCCTTAGGAATCTGGCTGCAAATGAACGGATGCCCCTCCAATGGCTTTCACGGCTGCCTTACCCTTCTCCTTACGTCAGAGTGGAGCCAGTGACAATCATGTGTCCTCTTGGGCTGGACCATTTGCACACCAGTCAGCCTTCCACCTGCCAGAACTTGCAACTCTTTGAGTGCTTTCTCCAAAGTCACAGCAGGAAAAT